>NC_083884.1:51252900-52726650 GCF_032452875.1 Bos javanicus | reverse complement strand
TGAATACTTAATAGAGAGATGGAGGGACAGATAAAGTCATCACAGAAAAGCATAGATAGGGTGGACCTGGGGCCATTCGGACATCTCAGAGCTGGGGTTTCAAGCCCTTAAGATGCACAAACCTTCCCCACCACGCAGTATTTCAGAGACATGCCCCACCTGATACACTCAAGCAAGCCCTGAGCGTCAGCCATAGGTCCCAGCCCTTTCCCGCACTCTCAGCCTTCCCCAAACCTCTCTGCCCAGGGACCAACCCCCATCCCCCTAGGAGGAACTCAGCCTTCAAGGTATAGAGGTGAACACCAAGTCAAGGGCTAGGCCCAAAGTGCCCCAGGGTTAGGTCCATCTCGGCGGAAGGCGGTTAGTGACAAGCCCCGGCCTGGAGCAGGTGCCCAGGAGAAGTGAGAGGTCATGTGAACCACCAGCTCAGCCGGCAACGAGCAGCTCCAGATACCGGAAGCGCAGCACTTACAGTCGCTTGATCCCAGACTCGGGCTGGGGAGACATTCTCGGGTGGGCAATGGGTGGAGGTTGGGGTATTTGATTCTCCTCTTCGATTTCTTCACTGGAAGGAGTTGAGAGACATGAGATTAGAGAGTCAACAATTCCATGAAAGCTGGAATATTTCAAGGGCACTGTCTGGTGGTCTGAGAGGGCACATACTTTTACAAAGGAGTGATAATAAGGGACCCAGGAGGACAACAGTGGCCTTCGCCCCACAAGCTCTCTGCCTCAGGGGCTGGCTTCTGGAATGGCCAGTTAAGAGGAAGGATATGTCCCGGAGGCAATGCACACAGGTGTCTGCAGCCCCTTTGGCCCAGTTGGCCATGAGTGAGAAATTTCAGGAAGGTACCCACATCTCTACTTTAAGTTTACTTTGGAGAGTCTAGCCAAATAGAATGATTTCCTATTTCCTATTCTTTCCAAATGTTTCCTTGTCTCCATGCCTTTGCGATTCATTCTGCCTGGAATATGCCACCCACATCTCCCATATCTAAGAAGTACCCTTTCCTTTAGAGAAGGCCCAGTTCAAATGCCACCTCCTCCATGAAGCCTTCCTGATTTCCACCCCATCCCCAAGCCAGAAGAGATTTCTCTCTTTTTCAAGCAGCCAGTGCACACACTGTCATAAAACTTTCTTACATGGCAGACTCGCAGTGGGTTTTCAATAAGCATGTATGGCATTGTATTTTCTCTGATGTCTTATCTTCCCTACAAGGGCAGGGACCACATTGGTCCTTCCTTCCAGTTTTCTATTCAATAGGCACTTGTGCACCTACTCTGGGCTAAGCTGCCTCCTGAGTGCTGGGAACTTAGTCATGAACAAGACAAGTAAGGTTTCTGGTGCCATGATGGTGCAGTCTGGTGTGGAAACAGACAATAAAACCAGCATGTTCCGGAACAGGAGAATGTGAAATGGTGAAAAAAGCCATGAAGAAAGTAAAACTGAGGGGGGTGTGGGACTTCCCTGGTGGTGCAGTGAATAAGAATCCGCCTGCCAGTGCAGGAGGACATGGGTTGACCCCTGGTCAGGGAAGATTCCACAGGCTGTGGAGCACTAAGCCCGCATGAGGGCCTGAGAGCCAAAAGTACTGAAGCCTGTGCTCCACAATGAGAAGCCTGAGCACCACAACGAGGAGCAGCCCCTGCTTGTTGCAACTAGAGAAAGCCTGCACAAATCAATGAAGACACAGCACAGCCAAAAAGAAAGCAAAACTGAGTAAAATGAGAGACTGTGACTAGGGCAGAGCACTCCTTGAAGGGGCGGCGATGGTGAAGGAACGCCTCTCTCAGGATGTGACACCCGACCCAAACCCCGAGTGACCAGGAGCCAACTATGGGAAGAGTCATGCAGAATGTTTTTCCAGCTGCAGGAGCAGCATGTGCAAAGGTCCTGAAGTTACCTGAACCGAGCAAGGTGTGTTTTGAGGAACCAATAGAAGGGCAATGTGTACAAAGCTGGGGCTTCCCAGGTGGCGCTAGTGGTAAAGAACCCACCTGCCAATGCATGAAACATGAGACATGGGTTCGATCCCTGAGTTGGGAAGATCCCCTGGAGAAGGGAATGGCAACCCACTCCAGTATTCTTGCCTGGAGAATCCCATGGATAGAGGAGCCTGGCAGGCTACAGTCCACAGGGTCACACAGAGTTGGACACAAGTTGAGCGACGAAGCACATGTACAAAGCTGAATGAGTATGAGGTGGCATGGTATGAGATAGTTGTTTAAGTCGGAAAAGTGCTGTGCATAGGACTTTGCAGGAGAATGGGAATGTTTTTCTTCACTGTTCAATATGTGGCCATCAGCCACAAGTGCTGATGGAACACTTGAAATGTGGTGAGTACCACTGAGGAACTGAATTTTACATTTTACTTAAGTTTAATGCATTTAAATAGCCACACATGGCTAGTGGCTACTGTATGTGCAAGGACTTCATTGATCACGGATGAACTAAATGATCAAAAATATTAGGCTGGGTAGCTCCATCATCTCTGTTAATTTTTTTCCTTTTTATCCCCCACCATCTCTTATCTGTAATTCCCAAATCCAAACAGCTCTAAAAACCAAAATTCGCTTTTTTGGTCATTCATTTGGTGGCAAACTCTGAAATGAAATCTCGTGAGGCTGTTTATAATCTTGACTGATCCCACTGATTTCGTATGAATGTTCACATCTTTTGCTGCAAAAATATTCTTTTGTTTGATTTGGGGGGAGCTGCCCCAGAACTCACATGTAGTAAAGATCATAAGGTAATACAGTATTTATAATATTCCTTTTTAACTGCTGGAAAAGTTCTGAATTATAAGAGGAATCTGAGCCCCAGTTTCAGAAAGGAATTCTGAGTTGGTATGTAAGTGCTTCAGGCCAGCGACGATGCCCACAATGAACACAGGTGCAGTCCTTGTCTTCCAGGTGTGAATTTGTCCCCAGACTCTGAACAACCTCAGAATGGAGCCAGCCTGGGAGCTCCGCGGAACACTCACCTCTTATAGTATGCCAGCTCTTCTTGCAACAAAAACACCTTGGACTTGAGCTCATTCCTTTCATGTAGCACGTCCCGCAGCTCCTGCAGTGTGAACCGGGGGCGGTTGGGGTCCTTGAGATCCATGGCTACCTTCTCCGCCTCGGAGACACACTCTTCTCCGCCCAGCTCCGCCTGGAGGGGGCAGAGATGCTGCTAATGAATTCCTGGCCACAGCCACTAGCACCCACTCTGCATCCTGCCGGAGCCTGAATTTCCCACCCTCCCCAGGGCCTGAGCAGCTTGCCGAGGGCGCTATTTTAAGAACTTGGGGGCGGCCTCTGCTCACGTTCTGTGCAGTCAGCATTCATCCTTGGGGAGAGCACAGCCAGTGGCCACCTGTGCACTGTTTGCCTTCTCAATACCCAGACCCACAGTCCCATTGCCTCCCCAGTTGACTCAGGGTTTTAATTACAAAGAACACTAAAAGGCGTCAGAGGAGAAGAAACGCAATGCTCCCCCAGTGCCACCGTCCTCGTAAGTCTGCCTGATTTCCCTTCCCCATGTTCTTGCTTCATTTTCTAACCAATTGGCATATTCAGTCCTGTCTGACTCTTTGCAACCCCATGGACTCTAGCCTGCCAGGCTCCTCCGTCCATGGAATTACCCAGGCAAGAATACTGGAGTGGGCTGCCATTTCCTCCTCCAGGGGATCTTCCCATCCTGGGAATCAAACCCGAGCGTATTGCATCTCCTCTCGTGTCCACTGCGCCTCCTAGGGAAGCCCTTACTAACGGAGGCTATTGCTAATTTGGCCAAAGTCGCTGGAATCAGATCCAGTGTGCCATTCTCTATTCCTTTTTTCTTTGATAAGAAGTTGTACACAGTTTCCTATTTGTTACTAGCCTTCTGGCCTTCCCCAGGGGTGGCGGGGATCTATTCACTGGCGTTCCGTGGAAGCCCTGGTAGGGGTGGAGGTGGGAGGTTAATGTTGCAGCTGCCGCAGGGCATTTATGTCTCTTCCACGTGGATCACACAGATGGATCCTAGTCTGCTAAGTTTCCAGACCCAAACCCCACACTCCTGCTCTCTTCCACAGCAAGGAGTTTTGTGGTTGTTTTTCCTAATTGTGATAAAAATCCACTTAACATAAAATCTCCATTTTAAAATGCACAATTCAGGGATTTCCCTGGTGGTCCAGTGGTTAAGCTTCTGCACTCTCAGTGCAGGGGGCCCAGGTTCAATCCCTGGTTGGAGAACTAAGATCCTACATACCACTTGGCATGGCCAAAAATTAAAAAGAAAATAAAATTCAATATAAAAAATCAAAACCCTATTAAAAATAAAACGCACAATTCCATGATGTTAGATGGCACAATGGTAAAGAACCTGCCTGCCAATGCAGGAGACTCAGGAGACACAGATTCAATCCCTGGGTCGGGAAGGTCCCCTGAAGAAGGAAACAGCAACCCACTCCAGTATTCTTGCCTGGAGAATTCCATGGAGAGAGGAGCCTGGCGGGCTACAGTCCATGGGGTCACAGAGAGTCGGACACGACTGAGCGTGCACGCGTGTAGCACGTTCTTGGTGCAGTGCAACCACTTTTAACTGGTTTCAAAACATTTTCCAGAGGAAACTCCACACCCATCAGCAGTCCCCCTTTCCCCAGCCTCTGGCAACCACCATCTGCTTTCTGTTTCTCTATGAGTCTGCCTTTTCTGGACATTTTCTAGAAGTGGAATCATATATGTGGCTTTTGGTGACTGGTTTCTTTCACTCATGTTTTCAAGATTCATCTACATTGTAGCCCGTATCAGCACGTCATTCCTTTTCATTGCTAAATAATATTCCACTGAGTGAATAGACCACATTTTGTTTATCCTTTTATCCACTGATGGACATCTAAATTGCTTCTACCTTTCGGTAAATGAACAATGCTGCCATGAGCATCTGTGTGTGAAGATTTGTTTGAACACTTCAGTTCCTTGGGGTATACATCTAGGAGTGGAATTGCTGGGTCATATGGTGACTCTATGTTTAACTTCTGGAGGAACTGCCAAACTGTTTTCCACAGTGGCTGCCCCCTTTTACATTCCTGTAAGCAGTGTAGGAGGGGTTTGACATTCTCCACATCCTTGCCAACATTTTTTTCTTTTTTTGATAGCAAGGAAGTTTTTGCAAGCTTTCCAGGTCCAAGCTGGCCGTATCAGCAGGTGGCCCATACTCTACAGGCAGTGTACAATTCCTGACAGCCTTGCATTGCCAATGTCCCATGATTGTCCAGAAGGAGTGGACAAAAGCTTAGGACAACAGTTGGAAAGCTTTGGACCAAGGGAAGGGATTGAAATACAGAACTGGCTCCCCACCCCACCAAAACCCCACAGAAGCACAAGGAGAAAGGGACTCCAGCCTAGATGGGCCAGGTGGCTGAAGGACTACAGGAGGCAGAGCTGAGATGCCTCACGTCTGGAGAGAGTCGGGGACGTGCTGTTCTGGGAGAGGACAGTTGAAAGGAGACACCACCCACCAGAGGAGATCAGGTGACGGCAGAGCCACCCGGCAGGCGTGGGATGGGAAGCGGGTCTGAGCCGGAGTCAGCGCGAGCAGGGGCAGCAGGGGAGGGGTCTGGAGGCGGCGGGAAACTGAAACCTGACACACGCCGCCCACCCAAGCCAGCTGGGCAGCTGAGAGGGGCCCCTTCCTGCCCAAGAACTGGGGAGGAGACAGGGGATTAACACCCCAGGAAGGCACTCTAAGGTGGTCACTGATGCCACACCTGCAAAGGACTGTGTTCTCAGGGTACATCTTCAAAGGGTTTTGGGTTTTTTTTTTTTGGCTGTACCATTGGCATGTGGGATCTTAGCTCCCCAACTAGGGATTGAACCTGCGCCCCTGGCATTGGAAGCATGGAGTCTTAACCACTAGACCACCAGGGAAGTCCATCTTCAGTGTTTAACTCCCTCTGCAGAGCCTTTGGGGCCGCTCCTTGGACCACCTGATGACCATACATTCAGACAGTATCCTCTACCCAAGACCATGTAGAACAAATGCTTAATACACAGCAAGCACTCACTAATGGCAGTTCTCTTCTCTTCCTCTGCCCAGGTTAACCACAGAGCATCCTCGGAGGTGTGTGTGTGTGTGTTAGTCACTCAGTTGTGTCCAACTCTTTGCAACCCCATGGACTGTAGCCTGCCAGGCTCCTCTATCCATGGATTTTCCAGGCAAGAAGACAGGAGTGCGTTGCCATTCTCTTCTCCAGGGGATCTTCCCAATCCAGGGATCAAACCCAGGTCTAATAGTCACTTAATATGACTGAGCACCAACTTTGTGCCTGCTGGTCACTGAGCTAATAAGACGAATCAGACAGGTGGAGGTGGAGGAAAGATACACACAAATAGAAATTTATAAGATAATATAATGAAAGGTGCAAGGACATCAATTCTGAGGAGGACCACAGAAGATGTTACTGCAGATGTGGTCTCTGTGCACAGGGTCTTGAGGGATGTGTAGGAGTTCACCAAGAACTCTGGGCCCACCCCAGTGGCCCCACTTCCACCCGACCCACCTTTTATTTGATTCTGTGTTCTAAAACTCCTTTGAAGTAGTTGCCAATTGTTTTAGATCAGGAGATTTCACATTAAAGTTTGGGTTTCGGGCTTCTTTTTGGGAAAAACATTGGAAAACTAGGTCACATGGAGTCTACATGGCAACACTGGGCTGATGCTGTGTGGCAGCTACGTCCTTTTATGTGCTGTTTCCAGGGCTGCACACTCATCTCTCCTTTTTCCCTCTCTGCCTAGATGCCATAGGTGTTAAAAGCTGTAGACAGAAATCTCAGGCTCACACACTCCCTTCCAGCCCTTCCTTCAAACAACCCAGGCTCTTACACTCGCTGGGCAAGTCCCCTGCCTCTTTCTGTCTCTGGGAAGTGCCAGCTGACAGATGATCACATGCCTGGGGAAGACATAAAGCCCTTCAGGAGGGGTCCCAACCCCTCACTTTCCCAGAGGGCTCTGGGCAAGCTGCCTGCTCCTTTCCAGGCCCGTTTCCCCAGTGAGCCCTAAAAAACCCATTAATATTTCTAAGGGGTCTTCCCACGCCTACATCAGGCATTCTTATGAATACAGGCTTTCAGGGTATGGTAGTTCCCTGCTCACCTCCATGGGCTGTCCTCACCCAAGACACCAAAGGGCTTGCTCAGAACCTGAGTTCTTTATCTCTGGCAAAAAGACAGTTCTTTTATCAGAGGAACAACCTGATCCCCTTAGAGCTTGAGGGATGCCGAGACAGGTGTGGAAAAAAAAGTCCTGATTTCTGGGACTGCCGCCTGGAAGTGCAGAAGAGGATGAGACTGGGGCTTCAGCTTTTCCGGAGGCCACCAGGCACTGCTGCAGTGCCCTGGGCAGCCCAGTCCTCGAGAGACATGGCCAAGGCTCTTCCCAACATGGCAATCGGGTCAATCGGCAGCGAGCCTTCTAGACTTAGCCCATGAGGGACCACAGAGGTAGCTCGGGTTATCGCTGATTGTCTGTGGTCCCCTGAGGCTCTCTGGGCACAGCTTGAGGGAGATGCCTGAGGCCCCAGGTACTCCCCAGGGAGGCCTAAGAGACCAGCCGACAAGCAATGGGGCCTGTCCAGAGGCCTTAGGGAGACAATACCTTCCATCAGGGCCCTCCATCCTGAGTCCTGGCTCCCTGGGCATGCTCCCCTCACCCCACCACTGCCTGGGTCTAGCAAGATCACTTCCTGTGCTCCCAAGGCCCCTGGAACATACTTCTGAGCAGCCCTCGCCCAGCAGTGGGGAATGACTGTGCTCTGGTCACCCTTGGTAGCTCCAGGCTACCATGGATAAATTCAGTGCCCAAAACCCTGGTTCACAGGCCAGCCATCAGGCCCCTCTCTGCTTTTCCTGTATACTTAAAAACAAACAAACAACTAGAAACAGACTCACAGACTTAAAAAATGAACTTACAGTTACCAGGGGGGAAGGATGGGGAAGGGATAGTAAGGGAGTATGGGATCAACATGTACACTCTGCTAAATTTAACATGGATAACCAACAAGGACCTACTGTGTAGCACAGGGAACTTTGCCGTATGTCATGTGGCAGCCTGAACAGGAGGGGAGTTTGGGGGAGAACAGATACATGCATAGGTATGGCTGAGTCACTTTACTATGTGCCTGACACTATCACAACATCTTAATCAGCTACACTCCAATATAAAAAGTTAACAAACAAACAAACAAAAACCCCAACTTACTAAGAAATCATAACTTAAAAGGCGGAGACACTGACATCGAGGAGGTACTATTACCTTTAAGTTTTCTTACTGGTTTTATATAAAGTCCTTTAGACAAGAAGCCGACTTCATTTTCTTAGGGTTTATATGTCCAACTGTCAAAGGCAGGACAGCCATCAGTTAAACTGTGAGACGCTGGATGAGCTAGAAAACATGCTGAGTAGGAAGGTAGTCAGGATCACATGGTGCATGAGTCCATTTCAACGAAATGTCCAGAAGAGGCGAATCCACAGAAACAGAAAGTAAACGAGTGGTTGCCGAGGCTGGGGGAGGCAGATGGGGAGTGACTGCTGATGCGTAGGGAGTTTCTTTCCGGGCTGATGGAAATGTTCTAGATAGTGGTGACAATCACACAATAGAGTGAATATATTTAATGCTAAAAACCACTGACCTGGGGACTTCCCAGGAAGTCTCGTGGATAAGATTTTGCCCTTTTGGGACTTCCCTGCTGGTCCAGTGGCTAAGACCATGAGCTCCCAATGCAAGGGACCTGGGTTTGATCCCTGGTCGGGGAACTAGATCCCACATGCTGCAACTAAGACCCTGTACAGCCAAATAAATAAATATTATTTTTTAAAGACTTTGTGCTTCTAAGGCAGCAGGTGTGGGTTTGATCCCTGGATAGAACTAAGATTCCACATGGCACAGCCAAAAAATAAAAAAATTTATCTGTACACTTTAAAATGGGTGGATTGTATACCATGTGAATTACCTCTCAATAAATATGTTATAAAAATATACAAAGAGACCTGCCTACTGGAGATCACACTGAAATGACAGCATTAACATCTCAGAAAGAATCATATGAATCAAGAGGCAATGTTAAGAACAGATTCCTCTAGGCAAATACCCAGAGAAAACCATAATTCAAAAAGATACATGCACCCCAGTGTTCACTGCAGCACTCTTTACAATAGCCAGGACATGGAAGCAACCTAAATGTCCATCAACGCAGGAATGGATAAAGAAGATGTGATACATATATACAAACGAATACTACTCAGCCATAAAAGGGAAGGAAACAGGGTCATTTGTAGAGATGTGGATGGAAATAGAGTCTGTCATACAGAGTTAAGTAAGACAGAAAGAGAAAAACAAATATCGTATATTAGCGCATACATGTGGACTCTAGAAAAATGGTACAGATGATCTTATTTGTAAAGCAGAAATGGAGACACAGAGAACAAATGTGTGGATACCGAGGGGGATGGGGTGGAGTTTGGGATGAATTGGGAAATTGGGATTGACATAAATACATTATTGATACTATGTATAAAATAGATAAATAAGAACATACTGTATAGCTCAATGCTCTGTGGTGACCTAAATGGGAAGGAAATTTAAAAAAGGTGGGGGGTGGAATACATGCATACATATAGCTGGTTCACTCTGCTGTACAGCAGAAACTAACACAATATTGTAAAGCAACTATACGCCAATGGGCTTCCCTGGTGGCTCAGCTGGTAAAGAATCCGCCTGCAATGCGGGAGACCTGGGTTCGATCCCTGGGTTGGAAGATCCCCTGGCGGAGGGCATGGCAACCTACTCCAGTATTCTTGCCAGGAGAATCCACATGGACAGAGGAGCCTGACGGGCTACAGTCCATGGGGTCGCAAAGAGCTGGACACAACTGAGCGATTAAGCACAGCACAGTACATACTCTGATAAAAGTTTAAAAAGAAAAAGAATGGATTCCTCCCTGGCTCTGGATCCCTGCATAGCTCCCATCTTCCCTCACTGATCTGGTGCCAGGACTAACTACCACCCCAGCCTCACCCTGCACAGTCTCTAGTCTGACTTATGCTGTTCCTCTTGTCCCACATTCCATCCCCGGACATCCTACCCAGCCCATAGACCCTTCTCAAGGCCTTGAAGCCCTGCATGGCCATCTCCTCTACACTCCGAATTCACTGTGCCCTTCTCTGATCACCACCCTCTATCCAGCCATGCTAACTTTTTTTATATTGGAGTATGATTGCTTTACAATATTGTGTTGGTTTCTGCTGTACAATGAAGTGAATCAGCTGTTTGTATATATACACCCCTCCCTCCTGGACCGCTCTCCCAGCATCCCCATCCCGCCTATCCAGGTCATCACAGAGCACCGAGCTGAGCTTGTGCTATATGGCAGCTTCCCACTACTATCTGTTTTACACATGGTGGTGTACATATGTCAGTCCTCATCTCCCGATTTGTCCCCCCCTCCCCTTCCCCCACCCTGTGCCGACATGTCTGTTCTCTACCTCTGTGTCTCTATTCTTGCTTTGGAAATAGGTTCCTCTGTCCATTTTTCTAGAGTCCACATATATGCATTAATATATGATATTTGTTTTCTCTTTCTGACTTAATTCACTCTGCATGACAGATTCTAGGTCCATCCATGTCTCTACAAATGACCCCATTTTGTTCCTTTTAGTGCCAGCCATGCTAACTTTTAGATCTACTGAATCAAGTCAAGTTCATGTCCCTCATTTGTCAGATAAGAACCTATTACCAAAGAGATGGACGGGCCCCAAGTCACATGGCAGCAGGTGACGAGGCCACCACTCCCTGCAGCTTCCTTGTTTGAGTGACAAGCATCCTGAACGCCACTCAACTCCAAAGGATGTTGTCAAGCCCTCAAAAGACACCCTGAGTTCAGGAACAGATGCTGCAGAGAAGCTTAGTGGGTTAGTCATAACTGCTACTGGATTTTACTCCTCTGTTTCTGCCCCACCTCCGTGGAGCCAGAAAGGAAACTGAAACCTACCGGCGACGAGGCCAAGGAGGTGTGAAATGTCCTTGTCCGAAAGAGATCTGGAACAGGGCTCAGAGTCTTGTGGCTAGGGGTGATGTCCTCAGGACCCAGGTTTGGACCAGCCAGAGACAGAGCCTGAGCTCTCGTGGGGCTCAGGAGGCTGAAAGGGGGACCCAGGGGAGGTGGGAGGGAGTGACCACCCCAAGCTTCGCCTGCTGGGCGCCCCCTCCATCCCAAGGCTATCGACTTGGTCCAGCCCTCACCTTTCTTGCCTGGATTACTGCCAAGGGCTCCTGACAGCCATGGCTGCCGTCGTCTCCTTGTTCAACTGTCCGCCATAAACTCAGAGCTGATCCTCCCACTCCCCAGCTGAAACCCTGTGAAAGAATCCACAGCCTTCACTGCTCAGAGTTCTGTGTGTGGCATTCTCAACCCTGACTCTCTGACACTGACGACAGCTGTTGTCCTGCCTGGCCTGCACATCTCTGGGCTGGGTCACGGCAGCCTTCCTCTGGAGAAACTCCTCTTTCCTACTCTCCGTGCATGTGGCTTGGATTGGCACCATCATGGAGAGCCATGTGCTTAGAAATGGACAACATGTATAATCTAGACCTCAGACCACAGTGATTGATTCAGGTGAGGTCATGAGAAGGTTCCTGAGACTTTTGCTGAGAATTTGAGAAAGAAGCAATTTCTTTCCACTGCGTTTGCAAAGCTGGTTGAGTAGGGGCCACTATATGGCAAGAGGCTGCTTGAGAATGACACCAACACAGAGAGAAGGTCTGAAACAAATTCCTGCCAGCGTCATCAGGGCACCTGGAACCAGCTATACCTGAAGCCGTCATTAACTCAAAGCTTTTAGTTACACAGTCCCAAATTCCTTTTTTTTTTTTTAATCCTTGAACCATTTTAAGTTAAGCTTTTGTCACCTGTAGCCAAAAGATTCTACTCCAATTTCCCTTTTAAGACTTCTCTCTCTTCCTTCCTATCTGTATCTCGCAGGTTCTTGTCCTTCAAAGAACCTAGGAGTGTATGGCCCAAATTCACAAGATACTTAATGACTCTGCTGGGACTTGAGCCAGCCTGATGGAAAGTTCGTCTATCTTACCTCCCTCACCTGGAACCCAAGAGACCAGCACAGTGCCTGCAAACTGGAAAGTCAAAAAATATGTGCTGGAAGAAATGGGAAGCTCTGAGTTTTTCTCTAACAGTTCATTACACTTTTCTGAAACAGTATATCCATCTTCTACATCTGTCTATCAATATCTTAGCATTGTAATCACTGACATTCAGCTGAAGCAACAGCTGGTCCATGAAACTCCATGCCACCCCCATCAGGATTAACTGCCCCATCTCTATGTTCCTGGAATATCCCAGGGGCACATCTACGTGGGAGATACCTTTGGTGCCCTGGGTCACATACTGGGCCCACCCGGATTTCCGCTGCAGCTGTGGTGTGGTTCCATTCATGTGGACAGAGCCCCACCTCGAGCACACACTGGATGTCTTTTCATTTTTTTTTTTTAATATTTACTTCATTTATTTATTTGGCTGTACTGGGTGTTAGTTGCCACATGTGGGATCTTAGTTGTGGCATGCAGGATCTAGTTCCCTGAGCAGGGATCAAACTCAGGCCCCCTGGATTGGGAGCTTGGAATCTTAGCCACTGGACCACCAGGGAAGTGCCCTGTCTTTCCATTTCCCCCCCAGTTTCTGCTCCACAAGTTCTGCCTGGGAGTACTGGTAGGGATAACACCCCTGGGGACCCCACCTCCCCTTAGTAATTGGGGACAGGCATTTGTAGATCATTGCTCTAAGACTTTCTCCTCCAGAAAGACTGTTCTGGGAGGTCTTCTCTGAGGTCCCAGAGGGACTGAGCTTCCCCATGGCGACCTCAGTGACACACCCTCAAATTCCCTTTTCCTCCTTCCCTGTGTCAGTTCTCTGGTCTTTGAAATCAATCACTTCCCCAGTTAACCTCCTGCCCACATTTCTCTTCTCAAGCTCTGCCTCGAGGGAACCCAGACAGAGACAGCTTCTTAGTGCGAAGACAATCCCGTCCCACCTTGAGTGTGGCTGCTGGGGTCCAAGACTGTCTCCTGCACTGGGCTGTAAGCTCCTCAAACCTCCACAGCGCCCAGCACAGTGCTTGCAGATAAAAGCCAAGCTCCACTCTGCAGCACTGGCCCCTGCCAACCTCTCTGACCGCATTCAGACCCTCTCCCTCCCTGTCAGCTTGCACACCAGCCATCCTGACTTTCTTTTTTCTTTTGGGCTGCGCCATGTGGTATGTAGGCTCTTAGTTCCCTGACCAGGGATCGAACCCTTGCCCCCTGCATTTGAAGGGCAGAGTCCTAACCACTGGACCACCAAGGAAGTGCCTTACTCTTTCTTTCTTATTCTTCCTTGACTGCACTGCAATTTCCCCTGCCACAGGGCCTTTGTACAGCCACCCCCCTTCACCTAGTTCACTCTCATTCTTTCCATTACCTCCTTGGCAAAGCCTTTTTGACTCCCTCAGACTATCATGGTAATAATAACAGCTAACACTCTAAATGAACTAAGTCATTTAATTCTCATAATAACAATCTGGGAGTAAGAACTCTTATCAGTATTCCCTTTTTTTTTTTTTTGCCAAACCACATGACTTATGAGATCTCAGTTTCCTGAGCAGGAATTGAACTCAGGCCACTGCAATGAAAGTACCAAATCCTAATCACAAGGCCACCAGGGAACTCCCTAGTATTCCCATTTTAGAGACGAGAAAACTGAGATGTGAAAAAGCTAAATACTTTTCTAAAGTCATGGCAGTAGTACGGAGTAGAGTAGATATGAACCAAAGCAGACTGGCTCTAGAGTCCATGCAGTTGGGGCATTCTGGCACTATGGCTCTCCTTTAACATAAATTGCTGGTTTGCTTTTTGGGATATAATTCACATACCATAAAATCCACTCTTTTGAAGTATAAAAATCAGAATACATTTTAGTGCATTCAAGGCTGTGCAACTATCACCATTATCTAATTCCAGAAACATTTCCATCGCCCCCAAAAGAAACCCTGTACCCATTAGAAGTCTCCCCTCTCCCAGTCTCTGCAACCATCCGTCTTCTTTCTCTCTCTATGGATTTGCCTGTTCTGGATATTTCAAACAAATGACTCACACAACATGTGGCCTTTTGTCTGGCTACTTACACTTAGCATGTTTTTGAGGTTCATCCAAATTGCAGCATGTCTCAGTATTCCATTCCTTTTTATGGCTGAATAATATTCCACGATGTGGACAGACCATATTTTGTTTATCTAGTCACCAGGTGATGGACATGTAGGTGGTTTCCACCTCTTGGCTGTTGAAACTAGTGCTGCTATGAACGTGTGTACAGGCCTTTCTAAAATACATTCCTGCATTTGGCTGTGTTGGGTCTTAGATGCAGCGCGTGGGCTTCTTTAGCCGTGGCACACGGGCTCCAGAGCGCGCAGGCTCAGTACTCGCGGCACACAGGTTTAGATGCCCTGTGGCACGTGGAACCTCAGTCCCCTGACCAGGGATCGCTCCCTGCATTGTCTCCTGCATTGGAAGGCATTCTCCCAACCACTGGACCCCCAGGGAAATCCCTGTGTACATGTCTTTAGGTGGACACATGTCTTCAGTTTTCTTGGACATATACCTAAAAGTAGGATTGCTGGGTCATATGGTATATTAGGGCTTCTCAGGTGGCTCAGCAGGTAAAGAACCTGCAGGAGAGGCAGGAAGCACAGGTTCAATCCTTAGGCTGGAAAGATCCCCTAGAGGAGGGCATGGCAACCCACTCCAGTATTCTTGCCCGGAGAATCCCAAGGACAGAAGAGCCTGGCCGGCTACAGTCCATAGGGTCGCAAAAAGTCAGGCTACAGTCCATAGGGTCAGGCTACAGTCCATAGGGTCGCAAACAGTCAGACACAACCGAAGTGACAGAGCACGCATGCACGCATGGTATATTATGTGATTATCTGTCTAATGTCTTTCTCTCATACTAGCTGTAAGCCCCATGTGCACAGGAACCAGGTCTCCATTTCATCCCCCATGCCTATAACATAGTCAATAATTATTTGAATGAATGAATGAACAGCAGATGCCCAGTAACCACCAGCGAGCTGGATACTCGGGGCTAGAATGCTGGAAGTCCTGGGTTCCAGGCCCAGCACTACCTCTGCCCAGCTGTGTGTCTCCTGGCCAGAAGCTGGCTCTCTCTGGGCCTCCTATTTCCCTCAAGTATAATGGTGAAAGCAAGGCAGCCTGGCCCACCTCGAGCCAGCCTACAGAGGCCGGCTTCCCACTCACCACAGGCTCCTCCTCTCCATTTTGGTTGAGTTCGCCTTGTAGCCTCTCTCGCAGCTTCCCAAGTTCCGCCCGCAGGCTGCCCATCTCCTGCTCCTTGGTTTGCAGATCTGCCTCCAGTTCTACCTTCTGTTCAATCAGAGCCTTCCCCTGGGCCTCTACCACTGTGACGCGATGCCGGAGGTCGTGGTTGATCTTCATCAGCCGGGTCTGCTGCTGCTGCAGCTGTAGAGAGAGAAAGCCCACTGGACGAGGCCGCCACATACAGTAGCTCACGTTGTGCACTGAACAAGGGCAAACCGTCTACAGGCATGCCATTCATACTGTACACGCTTTGATTTGCTTGAAATTTGTTCACATTCTTACAACTCTGTTGATGCCAGAGATGGGCAATTTATATATTTACTATGATAATTTTACGTCAGGTGGAAGATAAGGGTCTTGTTAGTATATTATGACAATTTCCCAACAGAAGGAAGTAACACGCTTTGAGAAAGGGGTATCTTTTTTTAATTTAACCAGAGACAAAGTATAGGTTCTTGAAGGGGCCGGGACAATGCCAGGCCATGAAAGGGGTGGACTGGAGGAAGCCTCAGGGTCAGAAAAAGGCTGACCAGGCCCTGGAACTTCCTCAGTGTGTGGCAACAGTCAGGTCAGTGGGCATTGCCACGTTCCCTCCTACTGTTCCAGTGAAGACTTGGCTGAGGGGCCTATCCATAGCGACTGTTTCAGGGCTGGGCCCACCAAGCCACGGGCAGGATCCCTACATCATGGAGCCCATGGAGTGAGACCGAGCGGGAGAAGGGGAGCTTTCGGAGGGGAGGGTGGAGTCCCTTGCTGGTACCTCCTGGCCAGGGGTGGACACGGCAGGCGGGGTTCAGCACTTACCGCCTCAACATCCTCGTTCTTCAGCCCCAGCTCCCGATCCTTGGCACGGATCTCATCTCGCTGTTTGTCCACCACCTCCTTCAGCTTCTTCATCACCTGCCGCTCCCGCTCTGACATGCCTAGAGAGGGGCGAGAGGGACCAGCAGGTGAGTCTACCTCCCTCTCCTGCTTAAACCATCGGTAGGGATTTCCCTGGTGGTCCAGTGGCTAAGACTCTGCACTCCCAATGCTGGTGGCGTGGGTTGGATCCCTGGTCAAGGAACTAGATCTCACATTTCCATTTCATGGCAAAGAATCGGCATGCTGCAACTAAGACCTGGCAAAGCTAAATAAATAAATATTTTTAAAATGTTCATAGCAGCATTATTTGTAATAGCCCCAAACTGGAAACTGCCAAAATGTCCGTCAGTAGTAGGATGAAAAGATAAACCTTGAGAGTGACAGGCAATGGAACGCTGCACAGCAGTGAGAAACAGCGACTACCAGCTGCATTTGAAATTGATCAAGTCAGTTATTTCTCCAGACACTCCCTGCTCCTCAAAGGAGACTCTTCAGCTGGAGTCCTAACTGCCAGGCCCCCAGACTGCTGATGGGGAATCACAGGGCCATCTGAGGGTTCTGGGCACTGGGTATCCCTCTCTCAAAACTCCTGGGCAACTGATGTGAGGCAGGACCTGGGCCTGGGGTAGTGGAACAAGAAGACATGACTAACATTTCCAGAAAAACCACACCTTAGACACAATGCTAGAGCGAGTGTGTGTGTGTATCTCTGTCTGCGTAGGGGAGGGGGTTCTGAAATCTGGTGCAGGCAGAATCTGTGAAAAATCCACAAAAACATTTGCTGTCTTCTCTCTGAGCCCCCATCCTGCAAAACCCCAGGGCAGGAGTATCAGGGGCTTAGCTCAATCAATTTAATCCTTGGCGGGTACATTCCACTCTGAGGAATCAGATGAGTAGAACTCAAGTGGGATGGAGGCAGGGAAGCATGAAGTCCAGAGAAAGGAAATCTGTATTTGGGACCCACCTACATCTGAGTTCCCCAACCAGGGACTGAACCTAGGCCACCAGAGTGAAAGCAGCCCATCCTAACCACTGGACCACCAGGGAATTCCCAAAGAAAGGATTTTTGTTTTTGGCCACACCACATGGCTTGCAGGATCTGTTCCCAGGCTGGGGGTTGAACCCGGGCCATGGCAGTGAATGTCCAGAATCTTAACCACTAGCCACCAGGGAACTCGCCATCCATCACCTTCATGGGTGTTGGTGGCTGTAGGATGGAGCAGTCAGAGAACACATGGTCAAGGGCTGGGAGTCTGGGGCTAGGCTACTTGGACTCATTCGCAGCTGACCTGGTGCCTGTTTTCTGACTTGCAAATGGGGGTCATGTGGTGGCCCCATCTCGGGGACTCTTGTGAGGCTGCCTCTGTTAATCTACGTGAAGTACTCACAACAGGCCTGGCCCAGAGTGAGTGTCTCCAAGTGTCATTTTATCTATAAAAGAGAAATACCAGTTCTCCCTGCTCCAAACGCTCTGCTAAGACACAGTCCGAGAGTGCTGGAGAAGTGGTTTGAAAAACTATAAGGTTAAGTGTTTTGAAGAGATTCACAGACATAGGTAAAAGCCGGGAGTTGTGTTGTTACTCCCTCAGTCGTGTCCAACTTTTTGTGACCCCGTGGACTGTAGCCTGCCAGACTCCTCTGCCCAGGGAATTTCCCAGGCAAGAATACTGGAGTGGGTTGTCATTTCCTTCTCCAGGGGATCTTCCCAACCCAGGGATCCAACCTGTGTCTCCTGTGCCTCCTGCCTTGGTAAAGGCTTCTTTACCATCTGAGCAATTATTTAAGTCACCCAGCAATTCAAGACTCTGGGAGCTAAATTAACGAGACATTCAGGGGACTTCCCTGGCTCTCCAGTGGCTAAGACTCCATATTCCCAATGCAGGGGGCCTGGGTTTGATCCCTGGTCAAGGAACTAGATCCTACATGCCGCAACTAAAAATCCTGCATGCTGCAATGAATATTGAAGATCCCAAAGGCTGAAACTAAGACCCAGTGCACCCAAATAAATAAGTAAATAAAAATATTTAAAAAAAGAAACTGCACCCTTGTGCCCAAGGGTAGGGAGACTCTTAGGTGTAACTTACACTCCAGAGCTCACTGCCCTGCATGGACTTTATTTGGATTCCTCCTTTCCCTGTCCTGATCCCTCCACTTCCCCCAATAGTCTTGTCTAGGGGGGACGTCCTTAATAAATCACCTGCAGAGGAACATCCTCGTCTCAGGGTCTCCTTATAGAAGATGCTGATATAAACAGAGCTTAGCTCACTCTATCCTCAGAATACTTTACAAAGTAGGAATCCTGCTGTTCCCACTGTACAGTTGAAACTGCGGTGCACAGTAGCTAGTGAACTTACACAAGGTCACACAGCTGAGGAGCGGCACTACCAGGATTCAGGATTTAGGCACTGTTCAGGATTCTAGACAGCGTATTAATAAGCAGAGACATCACCTTCCCAACAAAGGTCCATCTAGTCAATGCTATAGTTTTTCCAGTAGTCATGTATGGATGTGAGAGTTGGACCATAAAGAAGGCTGAGCGCCAAAGAAGTAATGCTTTCAAACTGTGGTGCTGGAGAAGACTCTTGAGAGTCCCTTGGACTGCAAGGAGATCAAACCAGTCAATCCTAAAGGAAAGCAACCCTGAACATTCATTGGAAGGACTGATGTTGAAGATGAAGCTCCAATACTTTGGTCACCTGATGCGAAGGTCCGACTCATTGGAAAAGACTCTGATGCTGGGAAAGAGTGAAAGCAAAAGGAGAAGGGGGGCCGCAGAGGATGAGATGGTTAGACAGCATCACTGACTCAATGGACGTGAACTTGAGCAAACTCTGGGAGACAGCGGAGGACACAGGAGCCTGGTGTGCTGCAGTCCATGGGGTCGCAAAGAGTCAGCACGACTTAGCAACTGAACAACGACAACCAGGATTGAAACTCAGGTAGCCTGGCTCCAGGGTCCACACTCTCGCAACCACTTTATCACCCCTCAAAGTGCTCTATGTAAAATACACATCAGCCGTCAACGGATGGGTGGATCAACAAAGTGTGGTCTACCCATACAATGGGATATTATTCTGCCTTAAAAAGGAAGGAAATTCTGACACATACAACACGGAGGAAAGTCAAGGACATTTACGCTCAGTCAAGGACATTTATGCTCAGTGAAGTAAACCAGTCACAAAAAGGCAGATATCGCATGATTCAATTTCTATGAGATACCTGGAGTAGTCAAAATTATAGAGACAGAAAGTAGAATGCCAGTTGCCAGGGGCTAGGGGAGGGAGGCATGGAGAGTTATCATTTAACGGGACAGAGTTTTAGATCTGCAAGATGAGATGAGTTCTGGAGTTCGGCTGCACAATGTGAATGTACTAGACCCAGCTGAATTGTATACTGGGTAAGATGGTTAAGATGATAAATATTATGTACAGATTACTACAACAAAACATATATAAGACTTTCCTGGTGGTGCAGTGGATAAGAATCCACCTGCCAATGCAGGCGACACAGGTTCAATCCCCGGTCTGGGAAGATCCCACCTGCCACGGAGTAACTAAGCCCGCGTGCCACAACTGCTTACTGAGCCCAAGCTCTAGGGCCTGCAAGCCACAACTACTGAGCCGGCATTCCTAGAGCCTGTGCTCCACAACAAGAGTAGCCCCCATTCAGAGCAACTAGAGAAAGCCCTAGCACAGCACTGAAGACCCAGCGCAGTCAAAAACAAATGAATAAAAATAAAACATATATGTATATTGCAGAAGGAAATGGCAACCCATTCCAGTACTCTTGCCTGGAAAATCCCTTGGACAGAGGAGCCGGGTGGGCTACAGTCCATGGGGTCACAAAGAGTCGGACACAATTTAGCAACTAAATATCGACAACAACATATAATATAACATTCAGTTCAGTTCAGTCCCTCAGTTGTGTCTGACTCTTTTCGACCCCATGAATCGCAGCACTTCAGGCCTCCTTGTCCATCACCCAGAGTTCACCCAGACTCACGTCCATCGAGTCAGTGATGCCATCCAGCCATCTCATCCTCTGGCGTCCCCTTCTCCTCCTGCCCCCAATCCCTCCCAGCATCAGAGTCTTTTCCAATGAGTCAACTCTTCGCATCAGGTGGCCAAAGTACTGGAGTTTCAGCTTTAGCATCATTCCTTCCAAAGAAATCCCAGGGCTGATCTCCTTCAGAATGGACTGATTGGATCTCCTTGCAGTCCAAGGGACTCTCAAGAGTCTGCTCCAACACCACAGTTCAAAAGCATGAATTCTTTGGTGCTCAGCTTTCTTCACAGTTCAACTTTCACATCCATACATGACCACTGGAAAAACCATAGCCTTGACTAGACGGACCTTTGTTGGCAAAGTAATGTCTCTGCTTTTCAATATGCTATCCAGGTTGGTCGTAACTTTTCTTCCAAAGAGTAAGCGTCTTTTAATTTCATGTCTGCAGTCACCATCTGCAGTGATTATACATAAATAAATAAACTACCAAATTTCAAAGACTTAATATGAAAAAAATGCAAAATATCCTATGGATAATTATTGATTTGGCTGTATCATGCAGTTTGCAGGATCTTGGTTCCCTGACTAGTACTGAACCCAGACCCTTGGCAGTGAAAGCGTGCAGTCCTGAGCACTGGACCACCTTGGAATTCCTCTACTGATGATTTTTTAAATTGATAACATGTTGAAGGATGATACCTTGGGCCTATTGGTTTAAATTGGAATTACTTTCACCTTTTTACTTTTTTAAATGCCACCCGTAGAAAAATTATAGTCATATCTGTGACTTGCCTACAGTTTTTGGTAAAAGGTAAAAGATGTCTCAGCTTCCCTTCAGACAATGGCTAAGTGGTCAGTCTTCAGCCTCTCCTAGTGACAAGAGTTGTTTGTCCAGAGCCCAGGAGTTTTTCTCCAGAGGCCTGAGCATATTTTTGTTCCCCCACCCCCCATCGCTTCCATATCTGTAATTCATCTCAGCATGTGCTAACTAGTAGTTTCCAAGTGCTGACAGGACGGTTTCCAAATACAAGAGGCAGTGAAGTGCTTTTTCACCTGGAGACTTTCGGGGAGCTGGAGACGAGAGACTGGCGGGTGCTCTGAGCCCAGCGCCCAGTATCGATGGCTGGGAAAGCACCACTGTTCCAGGCGGGTTGGCTCTTATTTTTGTTTTGCTTTTCGTTTTTAATTACTTTATTTATTTATTTTTGGCTGAGCCGGGTCTTCTGGCTGTGTGGGCTTTTCTCTAGTAGCAGTGAGCGGGGGCTCCTCTCCAGTTGTGCTGCTTGGGCTTCTCACTGCGGTGGCTTCTCTCGTTGCAGAGCACAGGCTTCAGTCGCCGCAGGGCATGAGCTCAACAGTTGCAGCTCCCAGGCTCTAAAGCACAGACTGGGCAGTTGTGGCTTAGCTGCTCTGTAGCATGTGGGATCTTCCTGGATCAGGGATGGAACCTGTGTCTCCCAAATTGGTAGGTGGATTCTTTATCCCTGAGCCGACAGGGAAGCCCTCTTTTTTCTTTTCATAGTGTTTTTTAAAAATTATTTTTTGGCTGCCCTGCGCGGCATGTGGGATCTTCGTTCCGCAACTAGGACTCGAACCCACACCCCTGGCCATGGAAGCCAGAGTCTCAACCACTGCACCGCCAGGCAAGTTCCAGGGCCGGCTCTTCTAAGCAGGCACCCCACCCCCTCATCCCCTATATCTCTAGTTTGCCCCAAGTGATGCCCGACACATAGTCTAACTTCATGGGGGCACCTCTCCCCAGGAACCCTCTGTCCTGTGTCTGTTCCTCTCCAAGGTGGAAGAAATGCTCTTGTCCCTGTTATGTTCCCATAGCTTCCTGTGCAAAATAAAAATAACCGTGAGAGGCATGCCTGGCATCCGCCCAGTTTCTCCACTTGGGTGGGGGCTGCAGCCGTGCAGAACACCCAAGCCTCCCTGAGCTCAGCCCTGGGAGCTGGACCCACGTGAGATGCCAATTAAGTGCGTCTCAGATGGCACCTGTGTGGGCTGTCTGATAAAGAGCCCAGCAGGGACGCAGAGAGCCGAGGCACAGCCCTCCCACACAGAGGGTGCCGCATATACACAGATGCAACGAGCCCCGAGAAAGCAGCTCCGGGTGTTGGGACCCACACCTGGCAGACCCGAGGCCTCTGGGGCATCACTGGGGCAGGCAGGGGAGTTCCCACATCATCCCTGGAGCCTACTGGGTGACCTCCAGAAATATCACAAACCAAAAGATGGCGAAGGGTGCCTCGTGAAGTCCAACAGTTACCACAGGCTGCAGCAAGTCCACTTGGAGGTATATACCTCTCAAAGCACCGCAAACAGGGACTTCCCTGGGGGGTCCCGTGGATAAGACTCCACGCTCCCAATGCAGGGGACCTCGGTTCCATCCCTGGTCGGGGAACTAAGAGCCCAAATGCCCCAGCTAGAGAAGCCTGAGTGCAGCAACGAAGACACAGGACAGCCACGATTTATTTAAAAGAAAACAAAAAACACCAAAAACATTATGTCCACATAAAACATATACCAGAACCTTCACAGTGGCATTCTTTACAACACCCGCAAGTTGGAAACTAGCCCGCGTCCGTCAGTGGAGGCATGGATAAAAACAAAACGTTGTCCAAACAGATAAGGGAATATTATTAAGCCATAAAGAGGAAGGCTGCACCCCCTCAGCCTGTTTTCCTCCTCTTTTTCAAAAAGGAGATTGGATAACAATAGCTCATAGTGACAATAGTTAAAAACTTTCAGCGTGTGGGCACCACGTACTATTTTAAGCAGTTTACATGTATTAATTCATTTAATCCTCACAACAATCTGATGACAGAGACAGGGTTATCTGCCCCATTTTCACATGGGGCACTTAGGCACACCAAGGTCAAATGACTTGAGCAAGGTCACTCAGCAGGTAACTATCAGGTTAGGAATCACCCCTGGTTAGCACGCTTTGAGCACCAATGCTTATCACTGCTAAGACTTTTGTTTTCACTGCACCGTTCATGTCTCAACAAAGGAAACCCATGGACAAGAGGACGGCAGCACCTGGATCAAACATTTCCTTTCTCCTTGGTCCCTATGGTCCTTATACAGTGCGGTACTTTATACTCACGAGAGTTGTAACCTCTGAACTTCAGGTCTCCTCCCTGGAAGTCCATTCCCCTTCATAACAAACATGAGGAGGGGTTTGTGTCAGGACCCAAGGAGTTTACTCAGACTAAAGAGATGGCTCTAGGACTTCCCTGGTGGTCCAGTGGCTAAGACTTCAAGCTCCTAATGCAGGGGGCCCAGGTTTGATCCCTTTTCAGGGGACTAGATTAGACATGCTACAACTAAGAGTTTGCCTGCTGTAACTAAAGATCTCAAATGCCCTAAGCTGAAGCAGCTCATCAGGGACCAGACCAAATCTTCCTGTGTTTGCTTCCCCAGCACCAGCAGAGGGCCTGGAGTGAAGGTTCTAGATAACTGTTAATGAGATCAATGACAGCTGGGGTGCTCCAGCGCCATTAAGATCTGGGTGGCCATCCCGGCTTGCTCATTGTTAAACGTGTGCCCATGACATGTACATCAAATCTCTTCCTAGCACATTCAGAATAAAATCCAAACCTAGGTCTCTAAGGGGCTATGTGATCTGATCGCTGCTGGCCCCTCTGACTTCATCTTTAACCACCTTTGGCCTTCTGTGATGCTGGTCTGTGATGCTGGTCTCCTTGGCTTTCCATAAACAGTCATGCCCGAGGGCCTTCGTACCTGCTTTCCCCTCAAGATATTTGCATGGCTCGCTCCATGACTTAACTAGGGCTCAGATGTCACCTCATTAGAGAGGCCCTCCTTGATCACTGTATCTAAAAAAGCTCCTCACCAAGTCAACTCTATCATATTCCACCCACCTTCCTTTTCAGTTCTTCCACAACGTGGGTCAGAATCAGGACTGTGCTATCTGTTTACATATTTATCATCTATCTCTTCTGCACTAGAACATAAGCTTCACGAGGGCTGGGGCTTTGTCTTGTCCAAGATGTATCCCCAGTGCCTGGAAAAGAGTCTGGAGAAGTGAGGAACCTCTAACAATTTATTAAATGAACTGCTCAGTTTCATCACCTGTAAACCAGACTACACAATTTCTCTCGGGCAGAGTGATGGCGGGAACGGCTTCCCCGGTGGCACAGTGGTAAATAACCCGCCTGACAATGCAAGAGACACAGGTTTGATCCCTGGTCTGGCAAGATCCCCTGAAGGAGAAAATGGCCACCCACTCCAGTATTCCTGCCTCGGAAATCCCATGGACAGAGGAGCCTGGTGGGCTACAGTCCATGGGGTCACAAAGAGTCGGACGCGACTGAGCACGCACGCCTGGCATGTGATGGTGTAAATGCACGTGACATGAGACACAACGCTTGGGACCATCCTCAGGACTCACTGGTGATACTGGTGATGACGATGGGAAGTGCCTTTCCCCTCACCTCCCGTGCCAGCCCCTCCCTTACCTTCGTGTTTCTGGAACTCCTCCTCGGAGAAGCTGACGTCCTTGTGGGAGAGGTTGGTCATGAGCTGCTTGTTCTCCTCCTGCAGCTGGGCGATCTGAGAAAGGAGGTCTTGTGCTTCCCCTCGCCACACGTCCTCCACCAGCTCCAGCTCCTACAAGGGCGAGGGGCCAGTGTGAGTCACTCACTGCCTGCCCAGGGCAACAGCCTCACCCACCCTACCCCGACACTCAGGAGCAGCTCAGAGATGCTGGAGCTTTGGGGTTGTTCCCTTCTCCGCAAGAACCAGGCATCAGCAGGTGAGAAGTTCAGGCATCTCCAGCCTACAAGGCAACTTCACAAAAACTAGAAGACGCCCTTCCTCTGGGCAAAGCCCGCACTTACACTGTTAGGCCCCAGGCAGGTTAGAACTGCCCTGAAGACAACCAAGGCACCGGATCTGCACCTTTTAACAACCCAGACAGGAGACAGAGGATGGAGGGGCAGCCCCAGGTTACAGGGGCCTGAACGTACCTGCCCTCTAGGGAGGTCACATCCCTGATCCTCAGACAGACTTTCCATCCCAGCAGGACACACCTCTTTCCAAGAGACAGAGAGGGCTGCAAAGATCCCAAGGATGTTCCCTGGGCCCGAAGCTCCTAGTATACCTGAAACAGGCACCTCTTCAAGTAGCCTTGAGCAACTAACTTTAGAACTCTGAGCCTCAGCTTCCCTTAGCTGGGGAGCCCTAATATCAAGGCTCACAGTGAAGAAAACAAAAACACTAATTTGAAAAGATACATGCACCCTTCTGTTTACAGTAACATTATTTACAATCAAGATCTGGAAGCAACCTGAGTGTCCACTGATAGATGAGTGGATAAAGAAGATAAGGTCTATTTACACAATGGAATATTACTGAGCTTTAAAAAGAATGAAATCTTGCCATCTGTGACACCGATGGACCTAGAGGGTATGACGCTAAGTGGAATGAGATAGACAGAGAAAGACAAATACCACATGATTGCAGTTATTTGCAGAATCTACAAACAACATAGATACAGAGAACAAACAGGTGGTTGCCAGAAGGGAGGGGACTGGAAAGGGAGTGGAACACATGAGAGGGGTTAAGAGGTACAAACCTCCAGTTACAAAATAAATAAGCCACAGGGATGTAACACATAGCATAAGGAATACAGTCACTAGTATCGCAATAACTGCATGGGGACAGATGGTTACTAGACTTATCATGGAGATCGTTTCATAATATATGTAAATGTCAAATCGCTACACTGCACACTTGAGACTAATATATAATACTGTGTGTCAACTATGTTTCAGTAAAAAAAATTAAAGGCTTACTGGTTGAATGTGAGGATAAACAAGATGCCTATTAAATAATTTTGTGGATGGCTGTAATCAGAGAAATGCTGTAATCAGAGAAACAGATAATAACAAGTGTTGGCAAGGATGTGGAGAAACTGGAACCCTCCTGCATCACTGGTAAGAATGTAAAATGGTGCAACCACTGTGGAAAGCAGTCTGGCAGTTCCTCAGTAAGTTAGACATAGTTACCATATGACCCATCCATTCCACATGTAGGGTCTGAGAAATGAAAACATGTGTCCACAGAGAAACATGTACACGAACCTTCACAGCAGCATTATTCATAATTGCCGAAAGGCAGAACCAACTCAAACATCCATCAGCTGATGAGCAGGTACATAAAATGTGGTGTATCCACACAACGGAATGTAATTCAGACAAAAGGAATGAAGCATTGACACAAGCTACAGCTTTGATGAACCTTGAAAATACGATGCTGAGCGAAAGCAGCCAGATGCAATTGGTCACTCAATGTGTAATTCCATTGATGGGAAATGTCCAAGATACAGATGGACACACAAAATCCACAGATACAGAAAGTATACTGGCAGCTTGGCAGGGGCAGAAGGGTTGGTGGAGAATAAGGAACGACTGTTAATGGGCCTGGGTTTTCTTTCTGGAGTAATAAAAATGTTCTAAAACTGATTGTAACACAAGTCTGGGAAAAAAACTAAAAAAAACATTGAATTGTATGCTCTGAATGGGTGAACTGTATGGCATGTGAATTATATTCAATAAAGCTGTTGCCAAAAAAACAAGTATTTTGTAAAACCATTAACTGTATAGAATGCTTGCTTAAAGCATGGATACTGGAGCCTGTTGACCTGAGCATGAATTTAATTTCTGCCACTTACTAGCTGATCTTGGACAAGTTATTCAATCTTTGGGTGCCTTGGAAATGAGGAAGATAGTGTAATATCTACCCTGCAGGTTTTCATGAGGATTAAATGGTTAATATAGGTAGATATTTGGAATTGTGCCCAGTACCCAGAAAATGCTAAACATGTTTGTTGATTTCTGGTCCTCCTACAACCCATTCCAAGCCAGCCCAGGTGGCCAGATGTCAGCATCGCCTCCGTTCATCTTTCAAATAAGTTCCTAAATCCCATCGCCTTCATCAGGAAGCCTGCTGAACTTGGGAAATGAGAGGTAATAACTTAAGTATTCAGACAGCTGGTTCAAGGTCACCAAGGGAGGTGAAGCGTGGGGCCAAAGGGCAGAAGCAGTGATTGAAAAAAGATGGAGCGACCATAGGACCTTCCCACATGCAGGTATGGACTAGAAGTAGAGTCAGGCTCCTCCTGCCCCAGTCCTCTCTGCTCCCACCTGACAAAGGCTGGGCACACAGAGGGCCCCAGTGCTATCAGCCTATCAGTCAAGTGTAAATGGCTGGAGGAGGCAGAACAACGCCCCCCAGAGATGTGCACAACCTCATCTCCCTGGAACCTGAGAATATGTGACCTTGTGCAGCAAAAGGGACCCTGAGATGGGGAGATGCTCCTGGGTTATCAAAGGTGGACCCAATGTAATCACAAGGGCCCTTAAACATGAAAGAGGGAGGCAGGAAGGGCAGAATCAGAGATGAATGATGGGGGGACTTCCCTAGTGATCCAGTGGTTAAGATTCCACAATCCCACTGCAGGGGCGCGGGTTCAATCCCTGGTCAGAAAACTAAGATCCCACATACAATGTGGTGACAGAAGCAGAGATCAGAGTCAGAGATTTGACGATGCCACACTACTGACTCTGAAGATGGAGAAAGGGGCCACAAGCCAAGGGATGCAGGTGGCCCCCAGGAGCTGGAAAAGGCCAGGATTCTCCCCTAAAGTTGCCAGAGGGAATGAATTTCCTGACACCTGTTTTTAACCCAAGTGAGACTCCTTTCCGACTTCTGACCTCCAGAATTTTATCCAGTATTCTTCATATTGATATTATTCATAGTATCATATTATCCAATGTGATAATAAATTTGTGTTTCGAGTCAGTAAGGCTGTGGAAATTAGCTACAGTAGCACTAGATGAATACAATTTATCTATTATCCCTCAGTTCTTTTTTTTTTATTCTTCTCTCAGTGAGCTGAACTTGATGCTGGGGGAGCTGGTTCTTGCCCCTGAGCTGATCAAGGACAATTTGATCTTGCCTCCACACCAGCTAAAAAGGCTTTTCCAGGAAGTGGCCCCTGACTGATCATCTCCTTCACCTTTTCTTGACACTGTTTTCAAACTCCTTATGCCGGCCCATGAGGCCCAGAGTTATCAGATCCCTGTACCTCCCTGAGGGATTCCCAGTTGGCTCAGTGGTAAAGAACTTGCCTGCCAATGCAGGAGGTACAAAAGATGCGGGTTCAACCCCTGGGTTGGGAAGATCCCCAGAAGGAAATGGCAACCCACTCCAGTATTCTTGCCTGGGAAATCCCAAGAACAGAGGAGCCTGGCTGCTACAGTCCATGGGGTTGCAAAGAGCTGGACACAACTGAGCCACCAAACAATGTCTCCCTGACCTCTTCCTCACTTGCTCTGCTCTCGTCATACCAGCCTTCTTTGCATTCCATGCACACACCAACCTCCTACCTCAGGGCCTTTGCACTTGCTGCACTTCCTGCCCAGAACGCCCCTCCCCCAGATCTCCCTATGGCTGGTACCTACCCTTCATTGGATCTCAGCTCAGATGGCACTTCTCAGGGAAAGCATTCCTGACTGCTCCATCTATGAGACCCCAATGCTGACCAGTCTCTTTTATATTTCCCCATTTTATCTTCTTCTATCTTCTATCTATCTTCTATCCAGCACTTATGATAAGCTGAAATGTTTTAAACTGTAAAAAAAAATCTATCTCCTCACGCTAGAATCATATCATTCTATTAGAGTAGCCATTAGTCATGTGTCTACTGAGTACTTGGAATGCGCTGGTCTCAACTGAAACATGCAGTGAGGGTTAAACATTCACCGAATTTCAAAGACATGGTAGGAAAAAAAGAATGCAGAATACCTTATTAATAATATTTTGGTAACTGTGTGGTGATGGATGTTAACTGACCTTAGGTGGTAATCATTTTACAATACACACATATATCAAAGCATAATGCTGTACACCTAAAATAGTGTTATCTGTCAATCACATCTCAATAAAAAGTACCTTTACATTGATTACATGTTGAAATAACATTTTGGAAAGCCTGGTTTGGTATGTTATTAAAATTAACTTCATCTGAGGAATTTCCTGGTTGTCCAGCGGTTAGGACTAGGTATTTTCATTGTTCTGGGCCCAGATTCAATCCCTGGTCAGGGAGTTAAGAATCCGCAAGCCACAGGTGAGGTTAAAAAAAAAAACGTTAACCTTACCTATGTCTTTGTATCAACGTGACACACCACATTTATTTCTACGGAACAACACTGCACTAGAAAGTCAAACCCCTGAAGACAAAGACCTCATCTCTTGTGGTCACCACTGTGGCCCAGAACAGTGCCTGGCACTTTGTAGGTACTCCATAAATATATCTGTCGAATGAATAAATAACGTATGCTATTTACATGATATGCACCTGCCACTGCTTTCTAAAGTCTCTCTCTGTGTTTTCCCGTCTTCCCTGTTATGCACTCGCTGCTGAGATGAGGACCTGGTCTTCCTTTCCTTTGCATCACCTGTGTTACCTGGGAAGGCACTGTGCAAGCTGTGGTCAGTCAGCGGGGTTGCAGACTGAGCAACCAGGCAGTACCTGGTAAGACTGTGGCCCAGGTCTAAGTGATGAACAGAACTGAGTCTTTTGGAGGTCTTTTGGAAGGAGGAGTAGAAGAGAGGGTGCAGGCTTTACTGGAGCCATATTTGCTTTGTTTTTATTTTTTTGACTGCGCCATGTAGGATGCAGGATCTTAGTTCCCCAAGCAGGAATCAAACTGGTGTCCCCTGCATTGGGAGCTTGGAGTCTTAACCACCAGATCACCCGGGAAGTCCCTGGAGCCAGTTGAAAGAGAGAGAAGGAAGAAAGGAAAGAAGGGAGGGAAGGAGGGAGGCAGAAAAGGTGGGAGGCAGGAATGAACAGACAGACAGATAAGATCAAGGACATGCTAAGAAGATTTTTGTGGAAATAACACCTTGAAGATCCTTTGAGGCTTATGAGGGGGTGGGCATGGGGTGGAGGAGGGAATAAGAGGAGTCTCTCTTGATCTCAAGAATATGAAGTAAAGGGGACTGGAGCTGGGATGGGAGAAAAAAGGATTTTGTCCTCCAAATTATAAAAGATCATCCTCAGTGTTTACAAACGAGCCCTGGCTCTGAACACACTGGTGTTTACTTCCTGGCCAATAGCACTCCAGAAGTGACAAGTGCAGCTGGCTGGGAATTCCACCTGACTCCAGGCCCAGTGGCCTCCGATGGCTCCCAAGGGTGTCTCCCAGCCCAGGTGCAGCAGAACTTAAAATGCCAAGGATGGGGACACAGGTGCCAGGACTTGTGTGACTTGGGCTAAAGGCCCTTAGTCCTTGTCAGTAAGAAGCAGTTTGTACGTGAGCATCTCAAGGTGCCTTCCTTCCTCGACCTTTTGGGAGAGATGGAAAGTGTAGGAGTCCGGGTACCTAGGGTGGGGGAAACATTTCCAACATCAGCCTAAGAGAACTCTGTGAAATCCCCTCCTGACCCCAAAACAAAAGTCAACACTTGGCGAAGCCCTCAAAATGGGCCAGGTTTTGTCCAGAGCACCATAACCCTATGAGATGGGTATCATCAATATTGTATTTCCCTATCATATAGCCTATTATTAATATTTCCTATTATTAATATTTCCCCACTGTATAACCCAGAAGCTGAGGCACAGAGAGGTGAGGTGATTTGCCCAGGGTCACACAGCGCGTGAGTGACAGCACTTTAAACCAGGCTATCTAACTCCAAAGGCCCTGGGAATCTTGACTTTAATTACAGGGCAGGGGACATTTTCAAGCTCCCTGTGAGATCTTGTCTAAGGTCCCTGTCTAAGGCTTGGGAGCTTGAATTTCCTACCTGACCTCAGGACTCAAGGACCTCTGAGGACAAACACAATCACACCTCCAAAACATGAGTACTTTGAATCACCCAGGGATCTGCCCTTAAGGTTAAGACTGTGAACACAGCCCAGGCTCTCTTCCTTGAAAAGACACAGACCTCAAAGCACACAGTAGGTTGATGGCTGGCCAGAGAGTTTCAGAGAGGCCAAGGGTATTTTCCCGAGGACACACAGCGAGTCAGAGTCTGCTCAGACACCCTGATCCTCCAAGGAGAAGCGTTTCCTCTCATTCTCAGTCTCAAGGATCTGCCAGGAGCCTCCCTGGGCTGAGGTTGGGACAGGAAACCACAGGTCTCCCACTTCCTTTTCCCCGGTCACCTCATGTGGACTGCGAGGAGTCCCTGATTCATGAGCCCAGAAGGATCCTTGGTCACAAGCAGAGGCTGAGCCTTAAAGGCACCCCAAATCATCTTTCTCCAATTCAAAGAGGGTGGGGAAGAGACACTAGAATTATCTCCATGAGGGCTGGGAGTCTCAGCACTAACTTGGGACAAATCCCTCCACGCGGATCCTCAGTTTCTTCATCTGTAAAATGAAGGGAATTATCCCTACCTCACAGAGTAAAGTCAAGGTGGGGAAACCAACCTAGGTTAATAAACTCGAAGGAACTCTGGAGAGTCATTGGCAATCAAGAGCCCAGAGACTGAGGGTCAATGAACTCGGTGGCTGGAGGTCCCATCCCCTTGGCTCTGAAAAGGTCTGGAGTACTATGAAGAAAGGAGCCCTGTGTCACACCTTCTGGGTAGCACTGAAAGGTAGGGGCGCTTATTTCATTTCTGGAAAAGAATAATATTATCTAAGCACTTTAGATACTATTCCATTTAATTCTTATAAGGCGGGTCCTATTCCTATCGCCATTTGATATGTGAGGAAATGAAGCACAGAGAGGTGAAATAACTTACTCAAGGTCACACAGCTATTAAATGGTAAAGGTGGGGTTGGAACTCAGGTTTGACTCCAACCAACTACCCTTAATCTCTGTGGGTGGTACATGCCAGGTGCCCAGGCTGGGTAAGAGAGGGCCAGGGGCCTCGCTCCTTCCCTCATCCAGTAGGATCTTCTCTCATCTATTCCCTGTATACACGTACGTGTGCACCTACAGAACCCCAGTGCTGAAGGGCCCCCTAGGTCCCAGCGGCCCCACTGCCCGGATGGGCAGACTGAGGCTACCTCCCACCTTCTGGTGCTTGCGCTCCTTCTCGATGCGGTCCATCCTTTCCAGTCGCAGTCGGTCCAGCTCGAGGCGCAGCTCGTCCAGTTCGGGAGCGACGTGGTGGCGGCTGACGAGCACCTCCAGGATCTCCAAGACACGCACGACCTTGGGCATGAGGCGCGCGATGGCCTCGCAGCCGTGCTGGTCGATGACCCGCTCGAACTCGTGGCCCACGAGCGACGCGATGTCGTACACGTCCATGACCGTCAGCTCCGCCACGTTCTTCTCCAGCGCCGACTCGGCCGCCAGCGCCGACCCCCGGTCCTCCTCCATGGCCCCCCCGCCCAGCCTCTCCCCTACCCCGCAAACTAGTGCAACTCCCAAACTTGCCGCTGTCGAGGGCAGCGCCGGGGCCGGGCCCACCTTTCGCCGCCGCAGCCGGCCGGCGCTTAGCTGGCCCTCGGGCGAGGGCGCACCTGGCAGGCGGCGGGCGTCGGCATGGGCGGAGGCGGTGGGCCGGGAGCCGGAGGTGAGCGATCAGGGTGCGGGTCTCGGCGCCCGGATCGGCCCGGAGCCTGCTCCCCAGTGAGGGGAGGAGGCGGCGGCGGCGGCGGCGAGGAAGGCGCGCGCGTGCGCAGGCCCGCGGCGCCTCCCAAGTTGGGAATCCGAGTTGGGCGCAATGGAGGCGCGGGGTCTGGCTGGAGAGGGGGCTACGCTGCCCTCTCGCAAGCAGTCCTCGCCCGAGGGCTCGCTCCCTCGCCCTGGGCCTGAGAAGGAAGGGCGGCCGCGGCTCCTCCGGGAAACTTTGGCGGCGGCGACGCCGGCTGACCAGCTCCCCCCGCGGGGATGCCGCGCGCCCCGCCCCGATCCCGGCCTGGAGAGGGGCGCGCCCGGCTGCCGCCGCCCGAGGGCGCCCTGGGGTCCCCGCGGGCACCACACCCCCACCCTCCGACTCTGCAGCCCCCCGCGCCGCTCCCGCCGCTCCACCCGCGGGACCTTCCTTCCCCGCCTCCAGCCGGCGCCCCCAGCGCGTCCGGAGGCACCACCCCCGCCTCCAGCGCGGTCCTAGCTCCTCCTCTCCCAATCCCGTCGCGGAGGGGTCGAGACTAGCCCAGAGGAGAAGCAAGGTGGGTGGTGGGGTGCGGAGCCGGTGGGACTGCGGGTCGCAGATCTCTTGGGACCACTCACAGCGCCGGGAGGCCACTCTGCGTTGCAGAGAAATGGAGGGCTCAGGAGGTGGACTCCGGGATGCGGCCCATCCCGGGAAAGCGTCGAGGACCCCGCGCCTCGCCTATCCTCCCCACCGACCGGGTCAGCGGGCGGACCTGGCGGCGCCGGGCCCTGAGCTTCAGAAGAGGCACCCAGGAGAGGGACAGAAAGATCGAGGGGTTCTCTGGTCCCTAAGCCTCCGGGCTGCCCCGCTTGCCGGCCAGCCACATCCGTTAGCGGCTCTTTGTGACACCTACACCACTTCACAGAGGCGGTGAGAACAGGGTTTGAATTTCAGCTTTCTTGTCACAAGCCCCCTGTTCTTTTGACCTGGCTGAATCTGCTAGTCCATCAGACCATCCTTCCTCGCCCAGGTGAGCCTTCCCGGAAGCCACAACCCCATCCTTCACACCCCCTCCTCTGCATCCCCACATCCCATCTCGTACTCCTATAAAGCTGCTCTTAACACAGTGAGTTTTGACCAAGGTTACACTTATTTCCCTCTTCAGAGCTCCTTGAAGTCAGAAAAAACCCTGAACGCCATTGTAGCTGTAAAGTGCACCCCAACTTGACACACGTTATTTAAAACTAAAAATGCTTAAAGTTTATGTAAATATATATATATAATTTTTATGTATTTATTTTTGACTGTGCCTGGTCCTTGTTGCTGCATGGGCTTTTCTCTAGTTGCAGTGCGCAGGCTTCTCTTGTTGTGAAGCACAGGCTCTAGGGTGCCCAGGCTTCAGTAGTTGTGGTACATGGGCTCAGTGGTTGCAGCCTCCTGGCTCTAGAGCACAGGCTCAGCAGTTGTGGCGCACCGGCTTCATTGCTCCGCAGCATGTCGGATCTTCCTGGATCAGGGATTGAACCTGTGTATCCTGCATTGGCAGGCGGATTCTTTACCACTGAGCCACCAGGGAAACTCTAAAAATGTTTAGTTTAAAATATATTGAGCATTTGCTTTATATTTAGTTTAAAAGTAGTGTTTATCATGTGTCAGGCATTATTCCAGGTACTTTACAAATATTTCCTAACTTACTACTTCTTAAAGTGTGGCCTCATGACCGTCAGGGTTCCTCAACACCCAAAGGGTCTCTTTCAGGTCCCTTTGCTAGCTATACATCAATGACAGGCTGCATCTTCTTCCTATAGGTAATACAAATCAGCATATCATGATTGACTGAATGTGCAGATACAGATCTTAGGGGCTAGCTCTCTGATAATGAGCTAGATTTTGAAGAGATTTGCAAAAATATGGAACAATGTCACTGTCCTCAGCACTTGTTTGTTTTGGAGCATAGTTAATTTTTATCGAAAAAATTCATGCTAACATGTCATGTGTCTGTTTTAAATTAATCAGTGTTTTTTAAAAACAGCTTAAATTTCTAGTTACAGTAGATATCAATAGATGTAACATTTTAACAAGGTCTCTTTAAGGTCTTCAACAGTTCTTAAGAGTCCCTGAGAGGGAAAAGTTTGAGAACTGCTGCCTTACTACTTCCTAAGAAGTATTGTACTCTACAACAGAGGAAACTGAGACACAGAGAAGTCAAATCACTTGCCCGAGGTCAGACAAGCTGGTAAGTGTTAAAGCCGGGGTCAGATCTGTGCACAGCATCCCAATAAAGTGGATCTATGATTTGTTGTTTAGTCACAAAGTCTTGTCCGACTTTTTGTGAGTCCATGGACTGTAGCTGCCAGGCTCCTCTGTCTATGGGATTTCCCAGGCAAGAACACTGGAGTGGGTTGCCATTTCCTTCTCCAGGGGATCTTCCCAACCCAGGGATTGAATTCAAGTCTCCTGAGTTAGCTGGGGAGAAGGCAATGGCACCCCACTCCAGTACTCTTGCCTGGAAAATCCCATGGATGGAGGAGCCTGGTAGGCTGTAGTCCATGGGGTCGCTAGGAGTCAGGAATGAGTGAGCAACTTCACTTTCACGTTTCACTTTCTTGCATTGGAGAAGGAAATGGCAACCCACTTCAGTATTCTTGCCTGGAGAATCCCAGGGACAGAGGAGCCCAGTGGGCTGCTGTCTATGGGGTCGCACAGAGTTGGACACAACTGAAGCGACTTAGCAACGGCAGCAGCAGCGTTAGCTGGTGGATTCTTTACCATCTGGGCCACCTGGGAAGCTCTGATCTATGATTATCTCCACCCTAAATCAAGGACAGTGAGGAATAGGGAGGGACATTAAGTTCCTCTAGCTACTGTAACAAATTGCCACAAACTTGACTTCAAACAATAGAAACATTCTCTGACAGTTTGGGAAGCTGGAAATTTGAAGTCAAGGTGTGCTGCCTCTGATGGCTCTAGAGGAGGATCCATCCTTGCCTCTTCCAGCTGCTGGCTTGCATAGCTCGTGGCAGCATCACTCCAGTCTCTGCCTTTGTCTTCACACGGCCTTCTCTGTAGGTCTGATTTCTCTGTGTCTCTTACAAGAATACTTACAGGACTTCCCCGATGGCCCGCTGGTTAAGACTCAGCATTTCTACTGCAGAGGGCAAGGGTTTGATCCCTAGTGGGGAACTAAGATCCCACCCACATGCTGCTCAGAGCTGCAAAAAAGAAAAAAAAAGGAACAATTGTCTTAGATTTAGGACCTACCCACACAACCCAGAATGATCTCATCTTGAGATCCTTAATCACATCTCTACAGACACTTTTAAAAATAAGGTCACATTTACAGGTTCTGAAGATTAGGACGGAAACAACTTGTTTTTTGGGGGGATGAGTGTCAGGAGGCATGGCACCATTCAACTTGCCACAGGAGGTTAGGTAACTTGTTTAGGGGCCCACAGCTAGGAGGGATGGAGCTGAACCTGGTGTGCCCCCACGGTGAACTAAGAGATAAGTAATGGATGCTCAGACTGGGGCAACTTTGCCTTCCTCAAAGCAGGCAGCAAAGATGTACTGAGAATCTGCTGGGAGGGGACAAGGCTAGAGGAGCCACAGTGTCAGCCAGCAGCTTGAGCCTCAGGACCGGGACAGGAAGGGGATGGGAGAGTGGAGGAGATGGAAATGACTTTGCCACAACATGCCACAACTAAGACCCCAGGAAGGGAAAGGGGAGGCAGGAGTCCAGGGTGACCTGCCCCCGCCAGATGATGAGCCTGAGTTCTTCAGAGAATGTTTACAATCTTAAGTAGGGAGAGGCAGTTAAGCTTTGATGGTTAAGCTTCCAGTTCACTCTACATTCTAAGCTTGGTGCAGTCACTGACAGGGTGTGTGGCCTTGGGCAAGTCACATGACTCTTTGGGGCCTCAGCTTCCCACTCTGTAATATGGGGTCACAAAGGGTAATTGTGATTATTAAACAAAGAAGCATATGAGCCAGCCACACAAAGTTCTATAGAAAAACTAGATGAAGATGATGAAGATGAAAGAAACCTGGAGGCGGGAATTCCCTGCTGTCCAAAATTAGGACCCCATGCTTCCACTGCAGGAGTCCAGGTTTGATCCCTGGTCAGGGAACAAAGATCCCAAAAGCCATGTGGCATGGCCAAAAAAAAAAAAAAGGAAACCTGGGGAGATGTCTGGGTTGGGTGTAGACGTCCGGTTGACAGGCGGGGACCTGGAGCTGAAACTCAGGACTAGAGCAGTTGATGTGGTAAGACCAATATTGACATTCACTGATTCAATAAATATTTAGCTCTTAATAAATTGCCACTTTCACTGCTAAACCTGTGGGCTATGACAATATCTGAGAGACAGGATTACTGCTCTTGTGGGAAACAGATGGTAAACAAGTAAAACCAAAAATAAACTAATTTCAGATAGAACAAGAGAGGGTTGAGAAAGAGGAGGGGAATTAGCAAATTAGTGTGTCACAGGAACTAGATGTGTTAACACAATTCAATTTCAAAAAAGAGTTCCAGACACCATATTGTCTCACCTACAAATATTTTAATATGTATTTCTAAAACATAATGAAATGATAAATCTACAGTATCATGATCACACTTGAAAAAATTAATAATTTCTTCATATCAAGCATCCAATGTTTGAAATGTTGTTTCATGAGTTTATTTTTTAAGTTTGTTTAACTCAAGATCCAAATCATATCCACATATTCCAATTGGTTGATATGTCCTTTCGTCTCTTTAAATCCTCCTCCATCTCTTCTTTTTTCTCCTTCCCTTGAAATCAGTTTGATGATGAAACAGGATTGTTTGCCTTATAGCGATTCTCAGTCTAGATTCTGATAATTTTACCTCTGTAAAGCCCTTTAATATGTTTGTTCCCTGTCTTTTCTTTAGACTGGTGTTGGACTGAGAGGTTGATCTGATTTGAATTCAGTTTATCTGGTGGTAATGTGTTCTAGCATTTCCTTTTGTTAGGAAAGATTCTTTTTTGTTTAGATGTAAATCACCTGCAGTGATGCTGCTGCTGCTGCTAAGTCGCTTCAGTCGTGTCCGACTCTGCAACCCCATAGACAGCAGCCCACCAGGCTCCCCTGTCCCTGGGATTCTCCAGGCAAGAGTACTGGAGTGGGTTGCCATTTCCTTCTCCAATGCATGAAAATGAAAAGTGAAAGTGAAGTCGCTCAGTCGTGTCCGACTCCTAGCGACCCCATGGACTGTAGCCCACCAGGCTCCTCCGTCCATGGGATTTTCAAGGCAAGAGTACTGGAGTGGGGTGCCATTTGACCGACCCTTTTAATGTGTGCAATTCAGTAGTTTTTAGTAAGTATACAAAGTTGTGCAGGCATTATGCTTGTGTGCTAAGTCACTTCAGTCGTGTCTGACTATTTGTGACCCTGTGGACTGTAGCCCACCAGGCTCCTCTGTCCATGGGATTCTCCAGGCAAGAATACTGGAGGGAGTTGCCATGCCCTCCTCCAGGGGTTCTTCCCGACCCAAGGATTGACCCAGTGTCTCTTACGACTCCTGCATTGGCAGGCGGGTTCTTTATCACTAGTGCCACCTGGGAAGACCCACGACCACCCTGTAATCTCACATTTTCATTAACTGCCCCATAAAATCCTGTACCTATTAACAGTCAACCTCCATTCTCCTCTGCCCAAAGCCCCTGTTCACCACTAATCTGCTTTCTGGGTCTATAGATTTGTCTATTCTGAACGTTTCATATAAAGAATCATATACTATGTGACCTCATGTCTGACTTCTTTCACTTAGCATCATGTTTTTCAAAAATATTTCTATTTGTTTATTTATTTGGCTGTGCTTGGTTTTGGTTATGACATGCGGGATCTTTGATCTTTGTTGTGGCATTTAGTATCTAGTTCTCTGACCAGGGATCGAACCCAGACCCCCTGCATTGGGAGTGCAGAGTCTTAACCACTGGACCACCAGGGAAGTCCCTTTAACTCATTTAATCCCCACAAAAATTGTTTATTCCCATTTTACAGATGAAAAACTGAGACAAAGAATGATTCAGTGCCTCACCAAAGGTCATATAACAAACAAACCTACTGCATCAAATGTGAACTTGGACCCAGAATCAATTTCTGGTCCTCTTTTCCACCGCCCTCCCCTGCTCCCCAACTTGCCCCATCCAATCTATGCTCAGCCTCCTGACTCACACTCAAACAGAGCACATTTGTTCCCTGGGCTTCACACACATGGGCTGTGGTCTTCTCTTATTCCCTCCGTATCATATGATTCCATTTATTCAGAATGTCCGGAATAGGCAAATGCACAGAAAGCAGGTTGGTGGTCGCAGGGCTGCCCCACCTGGCACACGAAAGGTACTCACTCAATAGTTGAGCTTCCTGGTTGGATAAGGGCCTTTTCTCTTTTTCTACCTACCCTCTTCTGGAGCCTGGTTTATCTCAGAGAAACGAGGAGTTCTGTTCCTATGAAGTGATCTGAAGAAAAGTACTAACCACAGGCAAAACAACACAGAAGGTGGAAACAACCCAGGAGTCCACTGTGAGATGAATAAACAAAATGCGGTCCATCCATACAATGAGACAGGATTCCGCTATAAGAAGGGATGAAGCACCAACACAGGCTATGACACAGACAAACCTTAAAAACTCGAGGCTAGAGCCTTCCCTTGCGGTCCAGTGGCTAAGACTCGGCTCTCCCAGTGCAGGGGGTCTGGGTTCAATTCGATCTGGGTTCGATCTAGGATCGAACTAGACCCTAAATGCCGCAGTGACGATCAAAGATCTCACATGCCACTGCTAAGACCCAGCACAGCCAAATCAGTAAACAAAAAGAAATACATATTTTTGAAAAACATGATGCTAAGTGAAAGAAGTGAAAGAAGTCAAACCTGAGGTTACATAATATATAATTCCTTTATATGAAATGTTCAGAATAGACAAATCTATAGACCCGGAAAGGTTAGTGGTGACCGTGGGCTTCAGGCAGAGGAGCATGGAGGGTGACTGTTAATAGGTACAGGATTTTATGGGGCAGTTAATGAAAATGTGAGATTAGAGAGTGGCCATGGGTACAAATTCGATCCCTGGTTGGGGAACTAAGACTCCACATGGAAAAAAAAAAAAACAGATCAGAGGCTGGCACGTGGTAAGAGCTACATTAATGTTAGCTGCTGCTCTTTATATTATTGTTGTTGTAACTATTACATTTGCTGTCACTGTCACCACTGAAGCATTTCATTCAGAACACTGACGCCGTGGAATCAACACTGTTCTCTTACTGTGGTGTTTGAAGCTACTAGAGGAATTAGAAATTAGGGCAACCAAGTCCCATCAATTGCACCTGCAATGCATCTCAGAAATTCTTCTATTTCCTCATGTCCCTCCTAGCACCCTAGCCCCACTTAATATTATTTCACCACCTGGAAGGCTACAGTAGGCTTCTAACTGAGTTTTCTGCTTCATCCCTTCTTCCTTCTAATCTTCTACTCAACAGTCAATAATCTTTTTTTTTTTTCTCCACTACATGGCATGTGGAATGTTCCTGACTAGGGATCAAACCTGTGTCCCCTGCAGTGGAAGCATGGAGTCTTAACCAATGGACTACAGGGGAAGTTGGCATTCAAAAATCTTGATAAATACATACATTGTATCACACCAGGTATCAAGGCCAAGTTATAATAAGCCCAAAGTCCTTCCCAAGGCTGACATAACTTTCATAGTCCATCTTCACCTCACACCTAAGCATCTCACTGTCTGAGCACCAGCCACCCTTCTGTTCCTTTAGTCCTATGTACATGGTTCATCTAGTCCAAACTCACATTCTTGGTGAGAGCATCCAAATGGCTGAGCTTGGGTCATAGCCCATGATCAAGGGAAGTGAAGTTTAACCTTTTTTGTTCCTTTTTTTCCCTTAAGTTTAACTTTTTAAACTTCCATAGAAGGAATAAAACTCTGCTTTCATCAAAAATCACATAGGGATGGACAGCCCAAACTTAGAAAGCGAGTTCAGGTGCTGAGTGGGAGACAGCATATGACTTGTTGAGGAGGGCATGCAAATTTGAGTCAGAGCGGAATTGCTGGGAAATAATGGAAAGGTGATTAAAGGTCAGTTCACTAGAGGGTCTCTTTCTCCATCTACTCTACACACAGTACTCAACCTTCCCTCCCAATAACATGGAACAGCTATTCAAAGATTATGGGCTGGGACTTCCCCAGTGGTCCAGTGGTTAAGACTTTGTGCTTCCAATGCAGGGGATGTGGGTTCTATCCCTGGTCAGGGAACTAAGATTTCTCATGCCATGTGACCAAAAAAGTTAAAAAATAAATAAATAAAGACTATGGGCTTGCTGATATATTCATGAATAAAATGATGTAAAATCTGTGATTTTTTTGCTTTAAAATAACCCATTGGGAGGGTGGGATGGTTGGGAATGTGGAGAAGATGAACACTTGCCTTTTTGTTAATGATTGTTTAAGCTGGGTGATGGGTATATGGAACTCCATCATACTATTTTCTCTCCTATAATATTAGAACATTTTCATTACAAATTAAAAAAATTAATACAGACTGTGGGCTTGAGTGAATGACAAAATATTAGCTTTCCTGGGATGAGTTTTGCTTCAGCCATGGGTAAAAGAAGAGGGACTTGATGCCACCAACAAGAATGGAAAATCTGGAGTGGGGAGAAGGGTGAGTGGGTGCTGGGAGCTCCCACAGTTAGCTGCAGAAGGAAGAACTGAGCCAGAGGTTCCTGGAGCCAGTTGCCTGGGCACGTGGCAGAGAGAAGCAGTGATTATGTGCAAGGAGAAGTTATTGCTTCCTGGAAAATCAGGCCACCAGCCCCTGAGAAACCACACTAGGACTTGAGAGGGAACTTTGGGGCACCAGAGAATAGCTCCCTGTGCTGTTGCCATAGACTATCTAAAAGACTGAAAGTCTGTGCCCCTCAAATTCATATGTTGGAAACCTAACCCCACAACGTGATGATTTTAGGGGGAGGGGCCTCTGGGAGGTGATGAGGTCATGAGGATGGAGCCCTCATGCATTGGATTAGTGCTCTTATAAAAGAAAGACATGCCTGTGGGCTTCCCTAGTGGTCCAGTGGTTGAGACGCCACCCTTCCACTTCAGGCGTCGTGAGTTCGATCCCTGATCAAGAAATTAAGATTCTGCATGTTGCTAACCTTGGCCGAAGTTTAAAAATAAATGAATAAAATTTTTTAAAATGACAGAAATTCCTTCTCTCTCCCACCATGTGAAAAGACAGAGGTCTATGAACCAGAAAGGGGGTTCTCACCAGACACCAAATCTGACAGTGCTTTGATCTTGGACTTTCAGCCTCCAGAAGTGGGAGAAATAAATTTTTGTCGCTTATAAGTCACCCAGGCTATGGTACATTTTCTGGCCTTCTTTATAAAAAATTGAGGTGTAGTTAACATACAACGGGCTTCCCTGGTGTCTTTGATGGTAAAGAATCTGCCTTTAATGCAGGAGACCTGGATTTGATCCCTCGGTGGAAAAGATCCCCAGGAGAGGGAAATGGCAACCCACTCCAGTATTCTTGACTGGAGAATCCCATGGACAGAGGAACCTGGTGGGCTACAGTTCATGGGGTCACAGAGAGTTAGACACGCAGAGCAACTAACACTTTAACATACAACATTGTTTAAGTTTAAGGTATCAGTTCAGTTGCTCAGTTTTGTCTGACTCTTTGCAACCCCATGGACTGCAGCATGCCAGGCTTCTTTGTCCATCACCAGCTCCTGGAGCTTGCTGAAAGCTCAAACTCATGTCCATTGAGTCACTGATGCCACCCAACCATCTTATCGTCTGTCGTCCCCTTCTCCTCCTGCCTTCAATCTTTCCCAGCATCAGGGTATTTTCCAAGGAGTCAGTTCTTTGCTTCACGTGGCCAATATTGGAGTTTCAGCTTCGGCATCAGTCCTTCCAATGAATATTCAAGACTGATTTCCTTTAGAATTGACCGGTTTGATCTTGCAGTCCAAAGGATTCTCAAGAGGCTTCTCCAACACCACAGTTGAAAAGCACTCAGCTTTCTTTATGGTCCAACTCTCACATCCATACATGACTACTGGAAAAACCATAGCTTTGACTAGACAGATCTTTGTTGGCAAAGTAATATCTCTGGTTTTTAATATGCTGTCTAGGTTGGTCATAGCTTTTCTTCCAAGGAGCAGGCATCTTTTAATTTCATGGCTGCAATCACCATTCACAGTGATTTTGGAGCCCCAAAAATAAAGTCTGTCGCTGTTTCCATTCTTTCCCCATCTATTTGCCATGCAGTGATGGGACTAGATGCCATGATCTTCGTTTTCTGAATGTTGAGTTTTAAGCCAACTTTTTTACTCTCCTCTTTCACTTTCATCAAGAGGCTCTTTAGTTCCCCTTCACTTTCTGCCATAAGGGTGGTGTCATCTGCGTTATCTGAGGTTATTGATATTTTGGCCAGCAATCTTGATTCCAGCTTGTGCTTCATCTAGTCTGGCATTTTGCATGATGTACTCTGCATATAAGTTAAATAAGCAGGGTGACAATATAAAGCCTTGACATACTCCTTTCCCAATTTGGAACCAGTCTGTTATTCCATGTCCAGTTCTAACTGTTGCTTCTTGACCTGCATACAGATTTCTCAGGAGGCAGGTCAGGTGGTTTGGTATTCCCATCTCTTGAAGAATTTTCCACAGTTTGTTGTGACCTACACAGTCAAAGACTTTGGCATAGTCAATCAAGCAGAACTTAAAGTAAGATTAAGGTATACAGTGTGTTGATCTGATACCTTTATGTGTTGCCATATGACTGTCACCATAGCATTAGCTGATCTCTGAGTGTCTATGGGTCTTTTTGTTACAGCAGTTTGCACTAAAACATGGGTCTTTTTGTTACAGCAGTTCACACTAAAACAGACCACTTTACAAAGATTTATTTTTCAGGAGTCCGAGTAGTCTTCTGCTTTACTTGCCCTGTCTCTTGGGCTCAGTTCCAAGGGTTGACATCCTGAAATAGCCTCAGATCCACTCTTCTACCCATGGCAGCCTTGACTTCCCAAAGATGCTAATCTGGATTCTTATTTCTCTTTCTCACCCTGTCCTCCTCCTCCTCTTCCTTCTCCTTTTCCTCCTCATCCTTTTTTTTTTTTTCTCATCCTTCTTTAATTTGATAGACTTGAGAACAGTTCTGATGTCATCATTGCATCTTTTTTTAGTAATATTTTAAAAAATATTTATTTTACTTATTTGGCTGCACCAGGTCTTAGTTGTGGGGTCTTTGATCTTCCTTTTAGCATGCAGGATCTTTTTTTTTTTTTTTTAGTTGCATCATGTGGGATCTAGTTCCCTGACCAGGGATTGAACCCCGGCCCCCTGCATTGGAAGAGCAGAGTGTTAGCCACTAGACCATCAGGGAAATCCCCTCCAGAAATGTCACAGGAGACTCAGTCTGTTCTACTTAATAGTCACCCTCACTAAGTCAAAGACATTATATGGAAGATAATAGTGTCCCCAAACCCATCTTAGAAAACAGGAAGATCAAACCTTAGCAACACGATTGTTTGAAGTGCACTGGGCACGCTCTCTGAATTTCAATGTCTGTTTCACCTGAAGAGAGGTTACTTGTAAATACTGGCTCTGTGCAGATTTTGTATTACAGTTATATTCATTTGGTAGCACTTCTCTGCTTTGAGGGTCCTCATCCACTTTTTTTTTTTTTAAGATTTTTTGGATGTGAACCATTTTTTAAGTCTTTATTATGTCTGTTACAACATTGCTTTTGTTTTTATGTTTTTGTTCTTGTTTTTTTTTGGCATATGGGTTCTTAGCTCCCCAACTAGGGATCAAACCCACACCCCCTGCATTGGAAAACAAAGTCTCAACCACTGGATGGCCAAGGAAGTCCCAAGTGGTTGGGCTCTTAAAGAAAATGTTGAAAGAAAGCTATTTAAAATGTAAAAAAAAAAAAAAGAGAAAAATCACCCATTGACTTTGTTTGGGCTCCTTGAAAAGAATATGAGTTAATGCTTTGTTGGATAATACCAGGGAAGCAAGAGTTAGGGAAGAAGTAAAGTGAGGCTGAAAAGGAGGGAGACCAAATTTAAGGTGGAATGTCGCCAAAGTTGGTCCAGCTTTGCAAGAGTGCTCAGCTGGTTGCTTAATCCAATGGGTGCTGAGGTGACCTTGGCGCTGCACAGGGCTCTGCCTCAGGTGCTGTTCATGCCGCAAAACCAAGTATCCAGGTGAGGGTGGGGAGGGTCCTGGTGGGATGAACGGACCTGGAGTTTCCACACCGACAATCCGGCCATTTACAAAATTATGTATTTAGTAGGATTCTTCCTATCCCATTTCCACTCCCAGGTAACTACTGTTGACAGTTTGACTCATGTTCTTTCTGATTTTTCTCCTGAGAACATGCATATATATATATAACACATTTATTTTTTATGGAAGCGTGACAAACATATTAACATACAATTTGCTTTTTTCACTTCATGTTACCCTATAATCATCTTTCCAGCTCCAGCATATATACATATATCTTGTTCTTTTTTCTTTTTTAATAGATAATCCCTGCCTCCTCCTTTCAAATGATTGTATAGTTCTCTGTTTTATGAATGTACTGTAATTTACCTGATTATTTCTTCCCTTGATAGACATTCATGCCATTTCCTGCTTTAGGCTATTTTAAACAACCTTGCTGCGTAAGTTGACTTTTGGTTCTTTCATTTTTATGGGAAGTGAGTGGCCAAAATATGTCACATCCTCGTCTGCCCAGCACCTCTGTTCCTGCGTATAAATGACGCAGTGAGGCCACAGCTCACCCACTGCAGCCAGCCAGCCTCAGGCTGTGTTGCTGTTCTGGGGGCTGGGTCCAGGGGAGTAGGTTGTGAATTGGGGCTTTGGTTGGGTGGTTCTGGGGAGAGTATGAGGATCTGGGAATTTGCTCTAGAGTGGGTGCTAGCAGGAAGCAGGGATGACTCTACGATCGAGGCTCTTAATAAATCTCATCTATATGGGGGGACAGACTGGTGAGAAGCTGAGGCTGTAACTGGTGCAGAAGCAGCTGTCACTCATATTTGTCAGGAGAGGGTTGGATCTGGCATTCTGTGGCTTGGACCACATTCGTGTCTTGTCTTGTTCCATCATCGTCCCAGAGTGGCCTTGGCTGATGCTCTTGTTTGGTGAAATGGTTATCTCAGTGGGAGAGCAGCAAGGCCAGCTGACGCCAGGTCAGCAGGTGGGTGTCCGGCACTGCCCCCTCTTTGTCAAAGCCGCAAAGGCTGTTTGGTATTCAAGATGGAAGTAGATAGCTGCACTCAGTCGCTCAGTTGCTCAGTCATATCCAACTCTTTGCGACCCTATGGACTTGTAGCCTGCCAGGCTCCTCTGTCCATGGGATTTTCCAGGCAAGAATACTGGAGTGGGTTGCCATTTCCTTCTCCAGGGGATCTTCCTGACCCAGGGATTGAACCCACCTCTCTTGCGTCTCCTGCATTGGCAGGCAGGTTCTTTACCACTAGCACCACCTGGGAAGCCCCAGAAGTAGGATCTAGGGAAAAACAAAACTGGACCCTGACCAACTTTGGAACCTGACCTAACCTCAAAGGCACCATCTCTCCTGACTGTCCTTTGTACCTGAACCTGGCTGTTTCTGGACCAAACCTTGGACAGCTGAAGATTCTTCCTTGTTTTAAACATATTTTTAATATTTATTTTTATTTATTTGGCTGCACTGGATCTTAGTCATGGTATGCAAGATTTTCGATCTTCGTTGCGGTATGTGAAGTTGTAGTTGTGGCATGTAGTATCTAGTTCCCTGACCAGGGATCGAATCTGGGCCCCTGCATTAGGAGCACAGACTATTAGCCCCTGGACCACCCGGGAAGTCCCCCTTGCTTATTTTAAATAGCTTATTGAGATATAGTTCATATGCCATAAAGTCCACACATTTAAAGGGTACGGTTCAGTGACATCAGTATGTTCACAGATACGTGCACCCGTCACTACTATCTAGTCCCAAGTCTTTTTATTTTTATTTTTTGGCTGTACCCCATGGCTTACAGGATCTTAAGTTCTCCAACCAGAAATCAAATCTGGGCTCGGGCAGAGAAAGCACTGAGTCCTCATCACTGGACTGCCAGGGAATTCCCAGAATATTTTAATTGCTCCAAACAGAAGCCCCTACCAGGTGAGAAAGGAGTGGGTGAGGGATAAACTGAGAGATTGGGATTGACATATACACACTCACTGTTTAGTCACTAAGTCCTGTCTGACTCTGTGTCACCCCATGGACTGCAGCACGCTGGGCTCCTCTGCCCTCCATTTTCTCCCAGAGTTTGCTCAGATTCATGTCCATTGAGTCAATGATGCTATCTAACCATCTCATCCTCTACTGCCCTCTTCTCCTTTTGCCTTCAATCTTTCCCAGCAGCAGGGTCTTTTCCAGTGAGTTGGGTCTTTGCATGGGTGGCCAAAGTATTGGGGCTTCAACTTCAGCATCTGTCCTTCTAATGAATATTCAGGGTTCATTTCCTTTGGGATTGACTGGTAATATACACACACTACTATATATAAAAGAGATAACTAGGGGGATTTGCCTGGCAATCCAATGGTTAAGACTCCATGCTTCCAATTCTGGGGGCACAGGTTCAACCTCTGGATGGGGAACTAAGATCCCACATGCTGTGGGGTGCTTCCAAAAAAAAAAATAGGCAAGTAATAAGGACCTACTGTAAAGCACAGGGAACTCTACTCAGTCCTCTGTAGTGACTTACATGAGAAAAGAATCTAAAAAAAAGCGGATATATGTGTAACTGGTTCACTTTGCTGTACAGAAGAAACTACACAAGGTAAATCAACTATACTCAAAAAAACAAAAAACCAAGCCCCATTAGCAGTCACTCCCCGTTTGCTCCTTACTTCTACTATAGCCTGAGGAAACCACTAATTACTCTGTCTTTATGGACTTGCCTGTTTTGGACATTTTATTTAAGTAGAATCATACAATGCATAACCCTTTTGTGACTGACTTCTTTGACTTAGTTTACTGTCGTCAAGGTCCACCTTGTTGTAGCTTGAATCAGTACTCTATTCCTTTTAATGGCTGAATAATAATCTATCATAGGGATAGACCACGTTTTCTCTATTAATTTACCTATCAGTGAACTTTTGTGTAAATTGGACTTTCCCTATTATTTGCTTGTGGTAAAAGTAGTGCTTTCCTTCTGGAAGCTCAGGTGCCTAAGTTATCCACTGCTGTGTAATAGGTTGTCCCAAAATTAAGTGGCTTAAAACAACAATAATCATTATCTTTCATCCTTTTTGCAGATCTGGAGTTCTGGAGCAGTTTGGCTGAGCAGTCCTGATATGGGATTTCTCAGGAGACTGCAGTCAAGATATCAGCAGGGGCTGCATTATTATCTGAAGGCTTGACTGGGGCCACTTCCAATGGTGCCCTCACGTGGCTGTCAATAAGAGGCCTGAGTTTCTCTCCCCTGTGGGACTGTCTCCCAGAGCTGCTTGAGTGTCCGTATGACATGGTAGCCGGCTTCCCTCAGAGAAGTGTCAAGAGAACACTGAAGCAACAATTCCTTTTATGACCTAGCTTCAGAAATCATAGTCATCTCTGCCACATTCTCTTAGAGGTCAGTCACTAAGTTCTGCCTCTCATTCCAGAGGAGGGCAATTAGGCTCAAATTTTTTTTTTTTTTTGGCTGCTGTAGCATATGGGAATCAAACCCATGGCCCCTGCAGTGGGAGCGTGGAGCCCCAACCACTGGACCACCAGGGAATTCTCTAGATTCCACCTTTTAAAGGTAGGAAGGTCACAGAACTCCTGGATATATTTTGAAACCATCATAACAGGCAATGATAGAGCTGAGGAGCCAAACAAGATTGTGAGACAAAGGCATAGATTATCAACAGCAGAAAGATATTAATCCACTTAGGACTAGAGAAAGGAAGGGAGGAAGTAGGACTATCAGAGCCCAGGAGCCAGGACCATCCAGTAGAAACTGGACTTCCAGAGGATCTGGAGCCTCGAACATGCAGTCACTGGCAGAGATGCTTCCCAAAGCAGCAAGGGAGACAAAAATGCCCTGGCTTCTTCCTTCCTCGGCCCTCCAGTCTTCCACCAGTGCCTGCGACTGGCTGAACCTACCAGGAAGCAGAGTGAAAGGGAGCCTGGGAAACAGATTTCCTTGTGATACAAAGGTGGGCAGAGAGGGCCAGGATGGGTGTGAGATGAAGGTCCTAGCACGGCATCTCCCAGGACGGCTTATTTGATTAGGTGGTGACATTATGGCTAAACTTGTCTTGAATTTTCATTTTTATATCAATATTGTTCTTCATAAAGTAACATTTAAAAATTGAAAAATGAAAAAAAGAAAAGAAAAATGAAAGAAAATTCTCTAGTCTCCTTTACTCTTCTTTACTTTTTAAGAGAACTTCTGTGGGACCAGAAGGGAAGGGGAATGTTAATACCCAACCAGCAGAAAGCTGATCTAGCCTTTCTGGGGAAGCAGCCTTTGTTATTCCCTTTAAAACCTGTCAGCGTCTGAGAACCGACTATGCAACGGATGCAAATGCCTCATCAGTGTCTAACCTAGTTTCCTGGTTTCTGCCACAACAAGCTTCTGATTCCCAGAAAAAATAATTGATCTTGTCCTCTCCAGGTATATACCCAAGAGAATTGAAAAATCTATATCCATCAAGAATATGTATGGAAATGTTCATAGCAACGTTCCTAATAATAGCCCCAAAGTAGAAACAACCCAAAGTCCATCAGTGGGTGAATGGCTAAACAAAATATGGTCAGGGGGAATGGGGAATGGGATATGACTGCTAATGGGTCAGGATTTCTTTTAGGGGTGATGAAGTGTTTCAGAACTAGACAGTGGTGATGGTTGAACAACTCTGTGGGTGACAAGTCCTGAGAACTTGTAGTTCTTTGAATTAATTTGTTTTCAAATCCTGAAATATTGTTGAAAGATACCTGATGACCAATTATGCATGCGTGCATGGGTGCTAAGTTGCTTCAGTTTTGTCTGACTCTTTGCGACCTCATGGACTGTAGCCCGCCAGGCTCCTCTGTCCATGAGAATCTCTATGCGAGAATACTGGAGTGTGTTGCCATGCCCTCCTCCAGGAGATCTTCCTGACCCAGGGATCAAACTTTTCTCTCTTACATCTCCTGCATTGGCAGGCGGGTTCATTGGCAGGCAGGTTCTTTATGGCTAGGGCCACTTGGGAAGCTCGAGTAATTATGACAAGGATGCTAAAAAGAAAAACCTGGGCAAAGAAGAAAATATCCCAAGTTTATAAAAATATACCAGATTATATAGTATTGTGATTAGAGTTACTTTTGTCTCTTTTCCAATTTTTAGACAGCACTGTTACTTTTATAATATAAAAATTTATAGATGACTTCTGGCGTCGTCTTTGGCTTGGCCCACCACCATGTTTTCAAAAACTGGAGTTGAATGTATTTATTTTATTTGCTACACTGAGTCTTAGTTGTGTCATGTAGGATTCTCAGTTGCAGCATGTGGGATCTAATTCTCTGACCAGGAATCGAACCTGTGCCCTGTACATAGAAAGCTTGGAGTCTTAGCCACTGGACCACCAGGGCAGTCCCCTGAATGTATTCAGATACAGAATCTATGCTCCAGTTTGCCACAGTCCTTCCTACTCCTTATTGCCTTAAGCTGGTGCCATCTCTCATATAAACTGCCTGATCCCTAAAGTGAGTCCCTTGACTTACATAATAAACCCCCCCCCAAAAAAAAACTCCCATAATATACAATTCACTGTGGTCCAGTGATATGATAAATATCCACGTTTTAAATCCCTGACAAGTAGGGTTAGAATGTTATTGAATCAGTTTGAAAATGAAAATTAATATTTAATGTCTAGATAAAAACAGAATTGTTTTTCAAACTTTTCTACAGAGGTGGGTTGCTTGGGAAGTCAAAAAGATGATATTCACCGGTTTAATTCAGTTTAATAGGAAACCTCTGATGGTATTATAAGCAAAAAGAGATTTACTATAGGGAAATTGTTGTCGTTGTTATTTAGTCGCTAAGTCGTCGTGTCTGACTCTTATGTGACCCCTTGGACTGCAGCCCATCAGGCTTCTCTGTCCATGGGGTTTCTCAGGCAAGAATACTGGAGTGGGTAAGACATTTTCTTCTCCAGGGGATGTTCCTGACCTAGGGACTGAACCAGCGTCTCCTGCATTGGTAGGCAGATTCTTTACCACTGAGACACCAGGGAAGCCCACTATAGGGAAATAGAGGCTTCCAAATGGATTGGTGAAGCTGGAAGAGCAGGCTCTAGGCTGAGCCTCCTTCCAGTGATGGCTGCCAGGATGACACTACAGAACTGACCTGCCAAGAGAAGCAGGGCCCTTGCCAGTTTGCAAGGTGCGGAATCAGGGGACCATTATTAGAACTCTTGAGTTCAATAACATATCATCATAGCCAGGAAACTTCCATTATCACCCTAATTGTACCTATTTCTTGACACCTGCCCAGGAAACTGGATATTGGGCCACTACTGCCCCCTATTGCCTGTTAGTCTTTGAAGAAATAATTCCCCAAACATGCACAGCGCATAGCATCATCTGATTTTCATTGATGACTTTACCAGATGAGCAAAGAGTGTGATGTCATATTTTTTACAGACAGGGAAGTTAAGGTTCAGAGAGGTGATGGAACATAAATAAGGTCACACAGCTATGTGCAAAGCTGGAGTAACAACCCAGATCTCCTCACGCTCAGGCCAGTTCAGTGAACTTGCTATGTCAACTACCATGTCATGGGTGAGGTTTTTTGGTGGGGCTTCCCTGGTGGCTCAGAGGGTAAAGCGTCTGCCTGCAATGCAGGAGACCTGGGTTCGATCGCTGGGTCAGGAAGAACCCCTGGCGAAGTAAATGGCACCCCACTCCAGTACTCTTGCCTGGAAAATCCCATGGACAAAAATCCCATGGACAGAGAAGCCTGGTAGACTACAGTCCATGGGATCGCAAAGAGTCAGTCACAGCTGAGCGACTTCACTTTCTTTATGGTAGGGCCTGAGAGCACAGCACACAAGCACAGGTATGCCAAGACTAGTGCCTCGGGAGTGACAGACTGGTGATTGACTGTAACTCTAAGCACAGAGGAAGGGGCTAGTATTGTGCAGGAGGAAGTCTAGAGCTGACATTTGAGTTGGGTTTTGAGGGATGTGTAGGAGTACCTCAGGAGGCAAAGGGTGGGGGGAAAATTGTCTTAGTAGCTGGCAATATTTAAGGGGCTGCAGGGTGTCAGCAAGACTTTTGGGGAGGTGAGAGACTTCTAATTTAGGAGGATGTGGAGAAGGCAATGGCACCCCACTCCAGTACTCTTGCCTGGAGAATCCCATGGACGGAGGAGCCTGGTAGGCTGCAGTCCATGGGGTCGCTAAGAGTCGGACACGACTGAGCGACTTCACTTTCACTTTTCACTTTCATGCATTGGAGAAGGAAATGGCAACCCGCTCTGGTGTTCTTGCCTGGAGAATCCCAGGAACTGCAGAGCCTAGTGGGCTGCCGTCTATGGGGTCGCACAGAGTCGGACACGACTGAAGCGACTTAGCAGCAGCAGCAGCCAAGGTAAAATTTTTGTGTGTGTATGTGGTTGTATTATAGACATACAGTAAAGCAAAAAATATGGAGCACTACTCAAGTATATAGCTTGAGCTTTTAAAAAAAGCATATGTAAACACTCGTGTATCCATCATTTAGTGACGATATGATATAATATTTCCAATATCGCAGAAGTTTCCCTCGTTCCCCTTCCCAATCTATACGCACCCCCGTCTTTTCCCCGGTTTTTTCTGAACATAAAAGTTCAAACCCTTTGGCTTCAGCCCCATCTCCTCCTTATATTCCTATTGCTACCTCCAAATCTTCCGCTGTCTTTATGGATAATCCTAAGAGTGTCTCGCATGAGGCAGAGGAGGTTTCTTGATATTATCGCTTTCTATTGGAGAAGGAAATGGCAACTCACTCCAGTATTCTTGCCTGGAGAATCCCAGGGACAGAGGAGCCTAGTGGGCTGCGGTCTATGGGGTCGCACAGAGTCGGACACGACTGAAGCGACTTAGTAGCAGCAGCAGCAGCATGGCCCACGGAAATTTAGGCAGTACGTGAATGGAAGTAGTGACGGAGACGATGGTTTCTGGTCCTTCTGAGCCACCGTCCAGGCTCGAGACGCGCGGAGTAGTCTTGTCCCTCGGCGGCCGCCGTGCGTCCGTTACGTGGCAGCTACGGGCTCCCGCCAATCCGCGGCGCCCGCATCAGCCCCCTCGGGTGGCGCAGCCGGAAGGGGCGGAGCTGAGGCGGCGGCGGCTGAGAAGGCAGCGGTGGCGGCAGCGACGACGGCGGCTCTGGAGGCCGCAGTCCCGGTCCTGGCTTCGGCCCCAGCCCCACCATGGTGACGCTTGCTGAGCTGCTGGTGCTCCTGGCCGCCCTCCTGGCCACGGCCTCGGGCTACTTCGTCAGCATTGACGCGCATGCAGAGGAGTGCTTCTTCGAGCGGGTCACCTCGGGCACCAAGATGGGCCTCATCTTTGAGGTGGCCGAGGGCGGCTTCCTGGACATCGACGTGGAGGTGCGGGCGCGCTGCCCGAGGCGGGGGCCCGCGGCCGCTCGGGGGTTGGCGGCGCCCGGGGCCCGCGCGGGGCCAGCGTGGAGAGCGGGACCCGGAGGCCGCTATCCGAGTCCTGGGAGGGGCCCGGGCCGCCACCCGGCGACCCCCTAACGTCCCTTTCCCTCGCACCCGCCCGGTTTCCGAGCTCCGCTCGGGAGATGGAACCGTTGCTTGGCTGCTTTGGATTCTCAGCTTGAACGGCTGGTTCCCCTTGGAACCTCTCGCCGAGCTTTGTCTACCAGGCGCCGCGTGTCATCTCCGGGCCCAGGAGGCGCTACACAGTCTTGTTTAGCTGATGGCAGGTCTCGATCCGGGCAGCAGCTGCTTCCCTTCCTAGCGCGAATTAAAGTTGGGACGTGGCATGGAAACTTCTGAAAAAGTAAATCGGAAGCTGTTGAGGAATGCTAGGTAGACGTTCGTGTTGTGTTTGCCTTTATTTTTCGTAGAAACGACCCGAGTTAACCCATTCTTACGCAGGCCTTCGGATACCTCGTTTAGTCATCTCTGATTAAGAGAGTGGAGTTGGGTTATGCGTTTTAGAAGTGATTGCAGTGAAAGTATCTGTGGAGAAAACGGAAAATCGTTTTAAGAAACCAGCAGTCCCTAAATTTTGTCCTATATCATTTTCTTTAAGCCAAAAAAAATTACTCGCTTCTAACTTTTTTAAGGAAACCAGGTGGAATGAATATTTAAACCTACCGGTTAGCATGGTTAATTGTCTCTATGGGTTTTTCCATCTAACAGTTAACGTCAGCAGAGTTACACAAAACAAGTGAAGTTCAGAAATAAGGGGATAATGGAGGTAATAACTGTTAAAATTAGCTAAGCTCTTAAGAGATCAGGTCTTTCAGTCTGCAGGTGGCACGGGCTTCATAAGAGGAACTGCTTGAGCAAGGTCTAACGACTGATTTCGAGCACACTGGGATGAGAACATGGGTCTCTGAATTTCCAGGCTAATCTTTTTCCTTAAGTCTTCAGGCATATAAGATAAAGCAGATTCCTTTACCAGTAAGCAGTAATCAGTCAGGAAAAACCTCGATGTGTAGGCTTACTCAAAGTTCTTAGTTTTAAAAGAGATTTCTTTTTTGTTGTTTTGATATTAATAGCTACATATTTGTCTGTTGGCGGTATTGGGCCACTTGAAGACAAGTGTATGGTGTGGTTTCTGTTTCTGATTGCTTTATTAAGTTGGAAAATTAAGACAAATGTAGTCAGAGTTGAAAGGTATTCAGGGAGCCTTGTTTCTTAAATGGGAGAACTGTAGCCCAAAGAGATCACTGTCACTAACTGAAGTGGATGGACGTTGAGGTTCCTTTTTCCTAGCGAATGTTTGGTTGTCAGTAGACATCACTTAACAATTTTATTTTTAAAATTATTATTTAATGAAGTATAGTTGCTTTACAATGTTGTATTAGTTTCTCCTGTAAAGCAAAGTGAATCAGCTATAGGTATACAGGTATCCCTTTTTTTGGATTTTTTTCCCTTTTAGGTCACCACAGAGTATTGAGTAGAGTTCCTTGTACAATAGGTTCTCATTAGGTTATCTGTTTTATACACAGTATCAGTAGTATATCTGCATCAATCCCAATCTCCCAATTTATTCCCTCCTCATTTATTATTTTGAATCTTTTGAGTATCTCATGAATTTCTCTTCTGCCTCCAGATTACAGGACCTGATAATAAAGGAATTTATAAAGGAGACCGGGAGTCCAGTGGGAAATACACATTTGCTGCTCACATGGATGGAACATATAAGTTTTGTTTTAGCAATAGGATGTCTACCATGACTCCAAAAATAGTGATGTTCACCATTGATATCGGGGAAGCCCCCAAAGGACAAGACATGGAAACAGAAGGTGAGATGAACATTCTGAAGATTTATATCCCTTTCTCAGAGTTAATATTAATCCTGTACATTTTCTCCACCTGAATGTAGTATTTATTTTTGATGACTTATTTTAGGTTTACTGACTGTCATTACAACCAAAAACCTTTTGTGAAATATACTTTTCATTTATCCAGATCTTCTAATTAACAAAAAGAAATGATTGGAGGTTCATGTTTATGTTTAGTTCTTTCCAGTTGCCATTTCTGGCAGCAGGCAGGTTACACATATCCTAGGTGGTTGTTCTGTTAATTTGCCTACGCTAGTATATGCATCTTTAGTTGCTCATTTGTATAAATGACTACTTTAGCTAAACTTCTTGTTTTTGTATGTGTGTGTTTATATCTTACACTCTTCTTCAGGTGGTGGAGATACCTGGGATGGTATGTGGATTATTTTCTGACAGTCTTTATGCATATTTTTGTTGCCTACTGTCTTAATTTCTGCTTTCCTTTCTAACCTCAGTCTGTTAGCATGACAGTGTTTTTTCTCCTAGTTTAAAAAAACCCTACAACTAATTTAGAGTTTTAGAGTGATTATTTTTTGGTGGTTTTTATTTTGTTACATGAGACAGAGGTAGGTCATGTGAAACTTGGTTAGACGTGAAATGCAGTTCTAGGAGCCACGTCTACCCTAGATAAGGTGACAAAAGCTTTCTCAGACGTATGTTGCAGGTGGATTAATTTTTCTTGCTCGGCTTATCAGCAGTGAGCCCTAAGTTGATTCTTCTGGATAAATCGTTTACCAGGAGCCTGCACATAAGGATTTTTTGGCCGGGGACTGGGGTGGGGTGGGCCGGGGGGCCATAGTATATTTCAGGACTTTTGGAAATTAGTAGTTTATTTCATAGTATTAATGTGATATAATTTGCCCTAGATAGCACTTCATAGAGTATTTACATAAGTAAGGTGAACTCTTTTTAGGTTTTGAAATCTATAGAATTTAAAGAATCATACTACTCAGAAATTTCTGTGCTTGCTTTTCAAGGCCATTTGCAGTTCAGGACTTGGCTAATTGTCAAGGAAAATTAGTTTCGAGGGGCTTTGACTTTTTTCGTTTTCTGGAAAATAGTCCTTTCTAAACAGTTGGCTATTTAAATGTTGGCTGGTGAGTGCGAATATTTTCCTTAAATAATCCTTTAACATGATGTTTAACAGTCTCGCTTTTGCCTGTTCATGTTGGTGAATGACAGCTATAAAATCAAGCTTTCCTCTAAAGCAGTGGTTCTCAGGATGTTTTTTGCTCCCCAGGGTATACTTGGCAATATCTAGAAACATTTTTGATTTTCCTGAATAGGTTGGTGGTTGTACACTGTATCGGACACTTTCCCACCACAGAGAAATTATGTGGTCTAAAATGTCCACACTGCTTCTCCTGAGAAACTCTGCTCTAAAGGTTCCACCTAGTGCATGGGCTTCTGACATGAAGCTGGTGAGAGATGATTTGCGATTCCAGCCCAGCTGCCTTAAAATGGTAGAGGCTTTTGGCTTCTCATAAGAAATTTAGGATTATTTGTGGCAGTTTGGAATTCTAGATGAGGCTGGATCTTGGGCAATAGTGAATAGACTCCTCTGATGGCAGTCTTCCCTTGTGGTATATTTTTTTCCTACCTATTTGTACATTGCCGTAATACAGCCTTACCTATAAACATACACTTTCTTCAGAACTGTTTACCTTGCTAAAGAGACTGCCTGGTTCTAGACCTTGAGCAGTTGAGAACTTGTATTTTCACTTGCAGTGTCTGCTAAATTTCCCACTGTAGTGAAATGATTGCTTTGACTATAGTAGTAGAATGTTGAATTGGTACAGATTTTCCCTAGAACATCTTCATGTTTTTTTCTGCTTAGCTCCATAAAGATTAAAAGGCAGCTTTGATACTTTTCCTAAATTAACATTAGAGTTACATGATTTTCAAGAGTAGATTTTTATTTAGTTTAAATATTGTTATTTGTAGGATTATTACTAGGGTGTTATTACGGTTTTGTTTAATTTGTATTTTGTGCCCCTCCTCCATCTTTTTTTTAATCTCCCCTATGGTTGGCAGTGAGTCTGGTGAACTTCACTTAACAATTTCTTAGAAGACATTTCTTAGGGCTATGTTCCTTTAGTTCGTAAATGTTGTATAGCATTTTTCCTACTCTGACAGAGGTTTCTCTACTGGGAATGAACTTTTTAAAAATTCTTGGGGGATTAAATTGTCATCAGTGGTCCAAAATGATGTCTGAGTCATTTGTGAAAAATAGCTGCTTTTGTATGCCTTCTCTGGAGGAGGTGTTTGTTTTTTTTCCTGGTTTTAAGAATTTTTCAAAAAGAGATTTCCAAATATGTTCTAATCCATTTTCAAATCCTTTTGTAGCTCACCAGAACAAGCTAGAAGAAATGATTAATGAGCTCGCAGTGGCGATGACAGCTGTGAAGCATGAACAGGAATACATGGAAGTTCGAGAGAGAATACACAGAGCAAGTAAGTTAATGCTTTTGACTTTGCAGCAGTATCTGAGGGCCATGAAATGGTGACCTGTATTACCCAAGAGCTGGATTGTGTCTTCCTCATTTGGAAATTTTGGACACATAAACATATTAAGGGGTTGACTTTTAAAAAGCACCTATGCAAAGATATTTGAGTATATACATTTGTTTGTAGAGCTTTGTGTTAGACTAATTTATTATTGGGACATTGATTCTAAACCAAACAAGGCTGTTTAGATTCAGCACTAGCTTTTATGAGTTTTAAAAAATGAGTGGTCAGCTAGGGAGTAAGCTAATGGTTTTCATAAAGCAGAAAAGAAAAACAAAAAATGGACATTACGTTGGTTTTAAATCCGATATCTGAAGTTTTTGTGATCAATAATCATGCCGAGGCTTAGCTGTTTTTCTAAAACCTGGGGTATGGTTTAATTAAAATAAAAAGCATTAAAACATGAATAGAGGTATTCACCAGGTAAAGCTCAGTTTGGGTCCCAAGTTTGCAAACTGGAAGCTGTGAGTGTGTTTGTCTTCAGAAACATTGATAATTGGAATCCCACCCTAGGTTGCAAAGCCTGTTTTAACCCGTGGCATAGCACTAATTATGATACTTTTGCGTTTAAAATTAAAGAGGTACCATATTGATCCACAGACGAGATGATTGTATTTTAGACCCAAGTCCACACCTGTCCAGTGTCTTCGTCCTTCAGGTCACCCTTGGGGATGGGCCTCACTGGGCGTGAGCTCGTCTGTAAATGCAAAGTGGCTTTTGTGCGAAGTCTTTGTTCTGAAGGTGGGATAGGGAGTGGAGGGAGGAGTGACTCAAATAGATGAGAACAGGTTGAATTTCTCCAAGATGTAGTTTGTGTTCTTCCCACCCTCTTGCCTCCATTCTTGCCAGTGATGGAAAGGCATCTTTAGGACGTAGAGCCCAGACTTCACCTCTGCCTGGGAGAATAAAGAGTTCATGTGACGGACTGGACAGGTGCCTCTGTTCTTACCTTTTTGGGGTGGATTGGGGCATGAGATGGACTGAGGCTTATATGCAGCCACTCTTGCCTCTTCCACCTCATTCCTTCTCCTGGCCTGTGCTCTTAATCTTCTCACCTTCTAGGATCCCTACCTTCTCTCCATCACCTGTTGGTTATTTTTCTCCCAGGAGGGGGCCAGCCCATTCTGTGATGAGAAGGGCTCAGAACCCTCACTGCTTTGTAGCTCAGCTAGCACAGCAGCCAGAGGAAGCCCCCATCTTCTGGTGTCTGGAGGCATCCGACCTTTTTCTCTCATCCTTAATTTGAGTGGAGATACTCCTGAATTTGTTTCACAAACAAAATAGAATTTTAGACATTCAGTCTGATTTTATAAATCCAATAGTTCCCACAATGTTTATTTTTTGTATATCTTCTTATAGCACTCACTCCTCAGAGATGGCTATAATGAGATTTTTTTTTAAAACTACAGTGTTGTAATAGTACTGTTTTTAGATCAGGCTAATGTGTGAACCAAGCTTCCCTGGTGGCTCAGTGGTAAAGAGTCCTCCTGCCAATGCGGAAGACTTGGGTTCAATCTCTGGATCGGGAAGATCTGGAGAAAGAAATGGCAACCTATTCCAGTATTCTTGCCTGGGAAATCTCACAGACAGAAGAGCCTGGTGGGCTAGAGTCCATGGGGGCGCAAAAGAATCAGACACGACTTAGTAACTAAACAACAACAACAAGTATGTGAATGACATGAGAACAGTATCTTATGTACACATTTTCTTTGATGATTGCTTTCCTGTTATATGCTTCAGTGTGTTCTATTTAAGTTTAAAGATGCATTTTTCTGTTATTGAAGGGAGAGATAAATACTTGTTTTTATACGGTTAAGATGCTAGTCATTAAGTTATGCTAGAAATGAATTATAAAGTTTGCTGCTGCTGCTGCTGCTAAGTCGCTTTAGTCATGTCCGACTCTGCGACCCCAGAGACAGCAGCCCACCAGGCTCGCCCATCCCTGGGGTTCTCCGGGCAAGAACACTGGAGTGGGTTGCCATTTCCTTCTCCAATGCATGAAAGTGAAAAGTGAAAGTGAAGTCGCTCAGTCGTATCCGACTCTTAGCGACCCCATGGACTGCAGCCCACCAGGCTCCTCCGTCCGTGGGATTTTCCAGGCAAGAGTACTGGAGTGGGGTGCCATTGCTTTCTCCGTATAAAGTTTGCAGCAGAAGTAAATTTCATGCCATGGAATGAACATTAAAATTTCAGTGTTGGTGGTTTTTGGAATTCTAGTTAATAGTTTTGGGCATTTGTCTATTCTTACTCTGGGGGAAAAAAGTCATTTTCTTTCCTTGAGTAAGTATAACTTATCTTTCTGGAGTCATTTAATTGATTTTCACTTCTTTTCGAGTGATCATTAGTCCAGCAGTTACTGCAATTCTAGTTTCTCTTTTTATAAATGATACATATACCTGTAAATATATGCCAGTTACTTATTCATCTCTCTTAATTGCTAATTATAATTGTTTTTAGTGTTGGCCATTTGCAGAAAAATGAGAAACTACCCAGTAGTTTTTAAAAGTTAAGGAATTTGATCAGGAACTTGAAAGAATGTCACATAAATTGAGGGCAATAAATTAATACAGCCATACTATTCCTTTGACCAATTTCGTAGCTTACAAATGGGGTAAATCCTGTAACTAGTTTAAGTTTGTCTGGTAATAGCTGCCAGCATTGGTCTGTGAAACTGAGAAACCTTTCGATCTAGAACCAATGCCAAATACATAGTGAGTGCTCAATAAATACTGAATAAATGTTTAAAGAAAAGGCACTTTGAAACATTTTAACTTAGTAGGTAGTGCTTCTTGGGTAACTTATCTTGAAAGAATAAGGTTAAATTTTCTGATTCAGCAAAAAGGATTCTAATATTAGAGGACTTTGTATGTGTGAAAGAGAGAAGGTTGGATTGGGTTTTAACTCTAGAATGTGACCGTGGGCAAGTCATTTCTTCTCTGTTCTCATGCATAAGCAGAGTGGACTTGACTGCTCCATTAATCTTCAAGGTCTCATTTAAATGTAAAACTCTGCTTTTAAGTATGTTTAAGTGCTTGGGGACAAAAGTCAAAGGTATTCTGAATACTGTGAATGTTGTGTAAAGTATTAACTTTGACATGAAGTTAAGACTAGGGGGTAATTTTGGATGTCTGTGCTTTTTCTTTTCTTTTGTTTGTTTTGGTGGTTAAATTTTGTTTGTTTGTCCTCAACAGTCAATGACAACACAAACAGCAGAGTGGTCCTTTGGTCCTTCTTTGAAGCTCTTGTTCTAGTTGCCATGACATTGGGACAGATCTACTACCTGAAGAGATTCTTCGAAGTCCGGAGGGTTGTTTAAAAGCCTTTTCCCCATAATCCCAAATTCATAATTCACTGTTTACCATAATAATGTCATTAGTTTCTATGTTTTTATTTTCTGAACTATATCTTCACAGCTTGTTTCTTTGTGATTAATAGATACTGGGGGAAAACACTTTTTTAGGAAAGCTATAGTGAAAATTTGACATTTGATTGGCATAAATTCATATTTGAATTCTGCCTCCATTATACAGGCCCTCCCAAAACTCAAACACTATAAGCCGAATATAGGTGTAGAGTCCTTAGTTTTCTTTCCTTTTATTTTCATTATAAAATACAGTTTGTTCAGGATAGTACTTTACTAAAAGGACTCTCTTCTTGGAATCCCTTATCCTACAGTTCAGGTCATTAGAAAGATTCATTTTGTTGAGAAACAACAATCTGAATCTTGACATTTTCTATCCAGCTTGATGGTAGAGCTCTGTGACTAGAGTATGTGACCAGGTTGGTACTTTTATACTTTGTCTATCTTGTTTTTGCTTTAAAGATAAGACTTAAACCAACAACCTTTACCCACCCCTCCAAAGTTTCACTTTGAACCTTAGAACTCAATCACCTCCACTTAAAATTGTTGACACAAGCAGCTAATAACCATTTTTTGGTTTCTGCCTAACCTTGTAAGAAGTCTATTAAAGCCAGTTCTCTTGGGTGTTGTAGCAAACGGTCCACTCTGCTTATGCATGAGAACAGTGAAGACATGACTTTCCTTTCCATGCTGGCGCATCCACCTTCTCTACTCTTGGCATGTAGGAGGTATGCATTAATGTAATTGGAAAAATCTGGATTTCCGATGCCAAAGGGTTAAAGCCTCTTGGATGTCTTTGCGGTGATTTGCAGCCACTATTTTATTTTTGATCAGTGGCATTTTGGCCACTGTTTAATTAGGGTACTGAACATCACTGTCAGTACTAGGGTTTTTGTTTTTCTTGGGTCTTTTTTGGCACATGTGAATTTTGTTTTGTATAGAACGAAACGACTTTCTTTTGGTCTCTGATAATGGGTTTAAAAATCAAGGAGCATCTGGTTTTATTGTGGGGATGATCCGGATTATGTTGTGACTGATGTATATTGGTTACTTGTACATTTTTTTTTGGATCTTTGCAAGGGGAAAACTACAAGTAACGAGTTTTGTATAATTAAATTTGTTATAGGTTTTCATGTTCAGGGTAAACAATTTTTCAACCTTGGGTGAAAATACTTGCAACAGTTTAAGGTGACTGAGTTTTATCTTAGGACAACTGTTGCATGCCAATTTGTGTGCGTGTGTGTGTGCAAACACTTCAAAATTGAGTTAAAAGATGTAAATTTAAAATTGGTTGTGTATCTGATCTGCCCCAGGTTCAGTAAATAAACAGTTCTTTTTAAAAACAGTCTTGGTATTCTGTGTTTTATGTATTTATGATTAATTCACATTTGTTAAATACCAGCTTTCTAATCAAAGCTGAAATGAGACGTCATGTTTTCCCAGTAATGATGCCTATTATAAACATCTGTTACTTTTTATGTCTGTAAACTTGATAATAGTAAACACGAATCCAATTTTAGGTTTCCCTGTGTGGTTTCTTTGATGGGTCAGTATTAACATCTGAAATATTTTTTTCTTTGGAACAAGTTTATTTTAACTCAGCCACCTGGTTTATGGTAGTCGGTAGTAAATTTAAAAGGGATTAAATGATTGACCCAAGCCTCACAGACGAGTGACTGATGTGACCAGAATCTAGATGTCTGCCTTTAGGAACCGTTCTTCTTCCTCTATTACACTAAGGGCCTGCTGGTAATAAAACTACGGTTTATCCAGCACCCATGCTAAGTGCTTTAGGTGGTCTGTCTCATTTATTTCTCAAAACATCCATTACCTTGGGTACTGTTATAATCCTCATTATGGAAATAAAGTCTTGGAAAAGATCCCCATATCAGAAAATGAGTAAGTAGACTCCCAAATGCAAATGCAGCTATGCTGTTTCCCTCTGTCTTTGCTTTCAGACCTGCTTGGGAATAGCTGTCAAAGGCATTTTAAGGATGTGATGATCCCATTAAAGTGAAAATGTTGCCTCAGGCTTTACTCTCACCTAGTTTGAGATGACTGCACTTTACATTACTCCCATTTACTCATACTTTGGCCACCTCATGCCAAAGAGTTGACTTGTTGGAAAAGACCCTGATGCTGGGAGGGATTGGGGGCAGGAGGAGAAGTGGGGGATGACAGAGGATGAGGTGGCTGGATGGCATCACCGACTCGATGAACATGAATTTGGGTGGACTCCGGGAGTTGGTGATGGACAGGGAGGCCTGGCGTGCTGCAATTCATGGGATCGCAAGGAGTCGGACACGACTGAGCGACTGAACTGAAGTGAAAATATTTGGGTGACTGCCTGGTGCTACCAGTTGTAGTCACTGAAATGAAATAGAGGAAAATTCCCTTTATCCCACTTTTAGTGGGGGAGATGAGCCTAGTCATATAAATTATATGGCATATTAATAATGTGTTATGGGGGAAAGTAAAAAAGGGCAAACAGTTTTTGCCGGAGTCCAGCTCCAGCAGCCAGGGATTCAACCTGAAAAGATGAACGGTGTTGGCGATGAGGCAGCCTTTCAGTTTTCTTTTGGACTGTCTGTTTATTTCAAGTTTAAGATTCTCTTTTATACTTTTATAAAAACATTAGGCCAGAGGTTTGACATTTTCAGTTCCCCCTCTCCCAGATTTATCATCTCCATAAATCATTGTTGCTCTTCAGAGTTCCTACTTCAGTGATTGTCTCAGAATCAGCCTTTTCATCTAATTATCTACCTCCTTTCTGTGTCCTATAGTTGGGATTACATTGTAACTCATGCTACATTCCTCAGTTTACTACTTATCTTCCTAAATCCTGTTTGCCTCTAACATCCTGAGCTCTTTATCTCTTAAAAAGGCTTCTAGCTATAGTGTCTCTAAAAATTCCTAACTTCTATAAGCTCTATAAAATATGCTAACTTTACAACATTCCTTAAATCTTTAACTTCTGTTTTAATTATTTCTAAGCCCTAAATTCAGTAAACTCCTTTGCCATAAACATTCTCCTCACAGGATTGCTTCAGATAGCAATCCCTCCCATGGCCTCAAGCTACAGTCTACGTGCTCATCCTGGAACACTCTTTTGTAAAAGTCCTTGAACAAATATCAGTGGTTAACTTTGAATTATTTTCTGAGCACAGCTGCAGAAGGCTTTGTGCCTTCTCATGCTCCTCTCAAGAACAATAATATTCCTTTTCAGTCAACTCAGCTGAGGAGAGGAAAAGACAAGTCAGAATTACAAGGTCTAACTCCTTCCTTCATCCCGGGCCGTGCCTGCCGAATGAGGAGAGGGGTCTGGGGCTGTGCCTCCATTTTGTCAGTAATGCCTAACACGGCTCCCGACAAGTTTTAGTGATTAGGAAAGGAAGGCATTACTGGTGACATTTCAAAAGTCCTCACGGATGTAAGGGAACAAGACAAGCTGAAGAGACGGGCCCAAAGCATAACAGTCTTAAGCACAACACAGTCGTGGCCGACTCTTTGCGACCCCATGGACTATAACCCACCCAGGCTCCTCCATCCATGGAATTTTCCAGGCAAGAATACCTGAGTGGGTTGACATTTCCTCCTCCAGGGGAGCTTCCCGATCCAGGAATGGAAGCCAGGTCTCCCCCATTGCAGGCAGACTCTTTATCGTCTGACCCACCAGTGAAGCCCAAAGGCGCGTTCTTAACCACAGGACCACCGGGGAAGTCCCTGACTGGAGTGGGTTGCCCTGCCCTCCTCCAGGGGATCTTCCCGATCCATGATATAACTCAGGTCTCCTGCACTGCAGGCAGATAACTTCACCGTCTGAGCCACTAGGGAAGCCTAGCCACTGGCGAAGCCCACCGCGTAATAGCTGGTCGGTAAAAGCTTCCTGAATGAATTTTACACGTGCATACAACAATCCAGTAGTGAACACAGGAATAAGATACAGTGTTCTTATTTAGGTATCTAACCTAGCTTCATCAGAAGTAAATATTTATTTTGTCCCAAGCAGTGGATCCGCACCATCAGTCTATTTTGCATATCCAGGGCTCTGGGATTGGGGTATATTTCTGTCCACTCCCTCCGGACCTACTGTCGTTTGGCCAGGACGCGGTGTTGTGCTGCCATCTGCCTCCGACCGGCGGGGAGAGTGTGAGAGCCGGGACAAAATCCCTCCCGCCTAAATGCCTGCTCGGTGTGAAAGGCGCCCGGAACCTAGGTGGTTGCACTGGAAGAATGGCACTACTCCAGCCGGGTTCCCGCCGCCCGCTTTTATTCACCAGAAGTCGGCTTTCCACTCTTCTGTTGCAAAGGCGCCTTTCCCGCCTTCCGGATCTTTGCGAAGGGAGTGCGGTTTCCGGGCGGCTGGCTTGGCGACCGGAAGAGGAAGTGCTCCCGGGAGGCGTCCGGGTAGTAGCTCGGTAGCTGAGCGCACCATGGAGCACGTAACGGAGGGTTCCTGGGAGTCGCTACCGGTGCCGCTGCATCCGCACGTGCTGAGTGTCTTGCGGGAGCTCGGTTTTCCGTACATGACACCGGTGCAGGTACTCGGCATAGGCCCTGGGGGAGGAGGGCTCTCGGTGCTAAGGGGGCAGGTTGGGAAAGGGAGACTCAGAGCTGGGACTTTTTTGTCATGTCGTCTTTCTTCTTCCCCGACTTGGGTGATGCCTAGCTGGTTAATGATCGCCAGGCAGAGGCGGCAGGTGGCAGCGCGCCTGTACTAGGGTTTTCATAACACTGCTCCTCCATCCGCTCTTAGGTGCTGAGACTTAAGTGCCTGGCTCGAATCCTGCTCCTAAGTGCCTGGTTCCTATCCTAGCCCTGCCCTCTGTAGATCTGTGAGACCTTGAGCAAATGACTTAACCTCTCTGTGCTTCATTTCCTTTCCGTGTGAAATGACGAAAATAGTATTACCTAAGAGTTGTTGTGAGGATTACCTAAGACGATGTTACGGACACTCAGTAAATGTAACCTGTTGTCTTGTTTTGTGGGCTAAGTGAAGTGTCTTGGTCCAGCTCACTCATTTATTCAGCAGTTTCTCCAGGACAAACTGTGTCAGGTACTCTTTTAGGCTCTGGGGATTTTGCAGTGTTGGTCCTCACTCATGGCCCTTGCTTTTTAATGCAGAAGAGAGAGGAGGGAGTAAAGAAATAAGGTAATTTCAGCTGGTGATCAGTGTTGTGGAGGAGACAGTGACAAGAAAGTACAGGGCAGAAGGTAAGATAGAGAAGGCCTCTTGGAGGAGGTGTCATTAAGCTGATACCTGAATGAGAAGGAGCCGGCCAAGGGATGACTGGAGGCAGGATATTCCAGCAAAGAGAAATGCCAGTACAAGTGGAATGAGCTTGGAGGAACAGAAAGAAGGCCTTTGTGGCTGGGGCATATGAGTAGTGTAAGACATGAGCAAATCGAGTGCTGACCGTGCAGGGTCTTACTTGTGGGATCTTGTATTTTATTCGGAATGTAGTGAGAAGCCGTCTTACGTGGGAGGCTGCAGGAAGAGAAGGGCTGTGACTGCTGTGTAGAGTGGACTTTAGGGCAGTAAGAGAAGAAGCGAGGCCATCCACTAGGAGGCCGTTGTCAAGTGAGAGGTGATGGTGGCTTGGAGTGGAGAGGAAGTTGTGGATATTGAAGAGTCGCTTTTGAGAAAGCTTTAGGGTTGCTGAGGGACCAGATGTAGGGGTCAGGGAAGAGGAATCTAGAGGGACCGTGAGGTTTCTGTCTTTAGTGACTGGGTGATTGGTGGTATCATTTACTAAGATGAGGAAAGCTAGCAGGGTTAACAGTCTTCAAAGGAAAAATCTAGAGTCCTGTTTTGAAATGTTGAGGTGTGCATAGGCTCCTCAGGAATGGTGTGGAGGAAGCAGGCAGTGCTGTGTGTCATGCCCTGGGACTGTTGGGCAGAGAGGACCCAGTATTTGCCATAGAGTCTGTGGTCTAAGTGCTGTCCACTATGGTTGCCACTCACATATGACTATTAAGAACACTTGAAACATGGTGAGTCCAAATTGAGATGCACTTTAAATATAAAAATCTGTAATGGATTTTGAGGACTTAGCATGAAAGACAAATGAAAAACGTCTCATTCATTTAAAAAATATCGCTTACACATCAAGCCGACAATATTTTGGATGCTGCTGCTACTGCTGCTACTAAGTCACTTCAGTCGTGTCCGACTCTGTGTGACCCCATAGACGGCAGCCCACCAGGCTCCCCGTCCCTGGGATTCTCCAGGCAAGAACACTGGAGTGGGTTGCCATTTCTTTCTCCAATGCATGAAAGTGAAAGTGAAGTCGCTCAGTTGTGTCTGACCCTCAGCGACCCCATGGACTGCAGCCTTCCAGGCTCCTCCATCCATGGGATTTTCCAGGCAAGGGTACTGGAGTAGGGTGCCATTGCCTTCTCCGATTTTGGATGATATTAGGTTAAATAAAATATAAATAAAAATTCATTTTGTCTATTTTTGCTTAAAATATATATATTTATTTATTTATTTATTCATTTGGCTGCATCAGCTCTTAGTTGCATTATGCAGGATCCTTCATTGTGGGCACAGACTCTCTAGTTGTGGCGCACAGACTCCATACTGTGTGGGCTTCAGTAGCTGTGGTGTGCAGGCTTAGTTGCTCCACAGCATGTGGAATCTTAGTTCCCTGACCAGGAATCAAACCCAGGCCCCTGCATTGCAAGGCGAATTTTAACCACTGGACCACCAGGGGAGTCCCTCTTTTTACTTTTCTTAATGTGGCTACTAGATGAGTATGTGGCTTACATTATATTTCTTTTTTTTTTTATAACTGATTTACAGTGTTGTGTCAATCTCTGCTATATAGCAAAGTGACTCAGTTTTATACATAGATACATTCTTTTTTAAACATTCTTTTCCATTATGTTTTATCCCAGGAGATTGGATATAGTTCCCTGTGCCATACAGTAGGACCTTGTTGTTTCTCCATTTTTAAATGTGATAGGTTGCATCTATCAATCCCAAATTCCCAGTCCGTCCCCTCCCTCCCCCACTTTTCCTTGGCAACCACGAGTCTGATCTCTTACCATATTTGTTTCTGTTGGGCAGCAGTGGTCCATAGCAGAGTTCTCAGTCTCTGCGCTCTTGATATTTTGGACTGGATAATTCTTTGTTATATGAAATGGCTCTGGGTATTGTGGGCTGTTTAACAGCATCTCTGGGCTCTACTTACTGGGTGCTAGAAACAAACCACCTCCTGCTTCCCCTGCCCCGTTCTGACTACTTACAGCCTCTACAGTTATCTTACGATAACTGCCACATGTTCCCTGAGACTTACTTGTGCCGACGCAGTTAGGAAAGTCCTGCATGTGCTGCAATGGGTGAGCTCAGGCTCTGAGGACCAGGAGTGGAATCCTGGGCGGTGGGCAGGGGGAATCTTTGAAGCCAAGATCTGAGTGTTCTTCAGGTTCAGCTGCTCGTTGCTGCAATCAAAGGGCCAGGCCCCTGGTAAACCTGTGGGTTCTCGGTGGTGTTTATAATGAAAGAGCCCATTTGAGTTGTTATTTTGTGCTATGAGGACAGGAAGGAACCTTAAAACCACTGTCTTTAGCCCCTTCCTGGTCTAGAAAGGAAGAGTAGGTGAGGCAGGGCTAGAACTCAGGACTCCCAACTCCCAGCTCGACTCGCTTCCCCCACACGCCATCTGTGTAGACACCACGCCATGTTACCTGTGACCTTACCACACTGAGGTCCCTGGTGGTGACTGATCAGAATCCACTTTGCGGTGGGATCCAGTGTGACCAAGGCCAGTGCTGTGTTCCTTGGGCTTTGGGCCTCGTCTGTGGTGTCACGGCATCCCATAACTGGTAATTTGCTGTCTCTCTTTTCAGTCCGCAACTATCCCTCTGTTCATGAAAAACAAAGACGTTGCTGCAGAAGCGGTGAGTACGTTATGGCAGTTTAGCCTGTCCTCCCGTTTGCCCTCCAGAACGAACTTGGAGGAAAAGCACCATAGCTTCCTCCCCTTTCAGGTCACAGGTAGTGGCAAAACCCTCGCTTTCGTCATCCCCATCGTGGAAATTCTCCTGAGGAGGGAAGAGAAGTTAAAGAAGAGTCAGGTGAGGAGACCAAGCGCTTTATTTTCCCCTAGTCATCAGAGAGTTCACAGTTGAGGAAAAAGCTAGTCAAAAGCTTGAAAAAAGAAGAAAAGTACAGTGTGTGCTAATGACTTGCAGATCCTGTGTTTATGAATTTGGCTGCTCCTTAGCACGTATCTGTAGCTCCCCGGGCAGCAGTCACAATGCTTCCGTGCTCATGCGTGGCCTTGCTTGGGGCAGCGACACTGATGGCACGTTCCCAGCTGCCTTCTCGTTCCTGCTCTCAGACTGTAAACACGGGTCCTTTTCCTGGTCTACGTACTGCTGTGATGTCTTTTCGTGTGTGTGTGTATGTGGTGACTTCACTGCTTAAAATGACCCCCAAACGTAGTGCCGAAGCACTGCTGAGCATTCCTGAGTGTAAGGAGGCTGTGATGAACCTTACGGAGAAAATACATGTTACATAAGCATCATTCAGGCATGCATGATAGTGCTGTGGCTTTGAGGTCAGCATTAATGAATCAACAATGTATATTCAATGAGACACCTTTAATTAATTGAAGTATACTTGACTTACAAAGTAAGGTGTCTTTAAACAGACATGTGTGTAAAACAAGCTTATGTACTGTTAGGTTGACAAAAACATGACCAGAGGCTCGCAGGAACCTAACCCCACTTCCCTGGGAGGCATGGTCCAATATTTGTAACCGTGGTGTCTAGCTGCTTTGTAGAGAACTGACTCTAATTCAGACTACAGCTGACCCTTGAACAACGGGTTTGAGTGGTGCGGGTCCACTTAAGTGCAGGTTTTATCAGCAGTGAATAACTATAGGTCTCTGCCAACTGGTAGTTTAATCCCTCCATGTGGAATGGGGTTACAGAGGAATCAAACCAGTTATACCCTGTTACATGGAGGGCCGACTTTAAATTACAGGTGGATTTTCAACTGTGCTTCCCAGGTGACAGTGGTAAAGGATCTGCCTGCCAATGTAGAAGATGCAGGATGTTCAGGTTCAGTCCTGGGGTCAGGAAGATCCCCTGGAGGAGGAAATGGCAACCCACTCCAGTATTCTTGCCTGGAAAATCCGATGGACCGAGGAGCCTGATGGGCTCCTGTCCATGGGGTCACAAAAGAGTTGGACACGACTGAACACAAGTACTTTTTCGACTGTGCAAAGAGTTGATGCCCCTAACCACCCTCCGCCACGCCCTTCATTCAAGATTCAACTCTAGTTGATACGCACTATGGCCACGCACTGCTGGAAAAGCCGAGGAAGTACTGTTTCTCTGGAAACCTTCCTCCGTGAGGTGGAGGGTGCCGGTTGTGGAGTTTCAGCTCTGTAAGCTGCAGGCTCTGCTAATCATGTCCCTTCCTGCCACGTGGTTAGGTGGGCGCCATAATCATCACACCCACGCGAGAGCTGGCTATTCAGATAGAGGAGGTCCTGTCTCATTTCACGAAGCCCTTCCCACAGTTTAGGTAAGTTGGGGGCAGAGTCCCAAACTTTCAGCCATGGGCTGCAATTCCTCCTGACCTCAGAGACCCTTCTCTCATTTCAGCCAGATTCTCTGGATTGGAGGCAGGAATCCTGGAGAAGATGTCGCCAGATTTAAGGAGCTTGGGTGAGTTGCCTTGCTGCTTTGCTTGCTCTTGACATTAAACTTGATGCATGATCAAGACCTAACTGGAAATGCCCCCTTCAGTCACCCTCCTCCCTATAAAAAGTTTTTTCTTCCTGCCAACCTCCCATTTTGCTCACTGGTTAATGGTCTTGTCTCTCCCGAGGTGGTCCCTGACCTCGCCTTGAGCCCCAGATAATCCACTTGTCTCCCTGGCATCTGACTGGCATCTCACAGCTTTTACGGAAACCTCTAAAACAAGAGCTTGGAATTTTCATCCCTAGACTTGTACCTCATGTGGTGTTTCCTATTCACCTTTCCCCTGTATGCCTCCTGAGGTCAGGGAGTCAGCCTTGACTCCTTACCGTCCCCACATCCCCCCTCTCGGTTAACCGTCACCAGATCCTTGGCATTTTCTCTCTGAAGCACATCTCTTAACTGGTCAACTTTTCCATCACCACCTCTTCTGCTCGTTTCGCCCCTGAACTCTAGGAACTGCTCTTTCTTTCTCTCCTGTGTGTTTCTTTACCTTTTTAAAAAATTAATTTGTTTATTATTTATTTTTGGCTGCTTGGGATCTTAGTTGTAGCACACAGGCTCTCTAGTTGTGGTTCGAGGGCTCAGTTGTCCTGCTGGCATGTGGGATCTTAGTTCCCCAACCAGGAATCGAACCCATGTTCCCTGGATTGCACAGTGGATTCTTAACCAAGGACCCCCAGGGAAGTCCCTCTGCTCTATGTCTCTACTGTTAGCCCCTGGTTATCCACTCTCCACATAGCCAGAGTGCCAGTCAGGTCGTGTCCCTCACTGAAAGCGCTTCAGTGGCTGGCCCTTAGGATGGGTCCTGATATTGGTGTGGGCACCCTGTGCTGCCGCGCTCTCCCAGTCTGCCCTGCTTGAGCTGGCTTTCTCCCAGGTATTGTACGTGCCCGGCTCCTTTGCATCCCCAGGCGGCTCATGAAAGTCAGGGTGGTGTTAGTCTCGCAGCATTTTACCTTCAGGGCCTAACAAGGAGCGGAGCATACAGCAAGTGTTTACTAAACATTTAGAATAAATGTTTGAATACACGATGGCAGTCAGCCTGTGGCATTGTATTGTCCCACTATGACTAATAGTTTGTAATGAGCAGCAATAGATTTTGTGCCCAGATTGTCAGTGAATTCTTGATAAAGAAAACTCCTTTTCTTGAGCGCTCGCTGTGTCCAGCTACAATGGGAGATGCCTTGCAGTGGCGGGGAACAGACTTGAGTTCCTACAGGAGTCAGAGGAAAATATAAACATCTGAAGTAGGGCTGGGTGGGGATTGGGAGAAACTGGCTAGTTTATGCCCGAATACTCATCTCCAGCTGACATGTTGCTGCAGGACTCTGTATTGCCAGGTTTTTAATTTTTTGTAGTCCAGATTTTTTTTTAACTTTTTCGTGTAATTCACATTAAAAAAATAATAATAACTTTCCTGCAGGGACCCAGTCTGTGGGGAGGCCGCATTTGGCCCTAAGTCTGCCAGTTTGTGATCTTTACATAAAATTGTCTCTAGTTCTGTTGACATTCACATTTTATAGGTGAGTGACCTGGGGCCTAAAGCAGTCGAATAAAGCCAGGGTCCTTTCAGTAAAGGCCCGGATAGTAATTATTTTAGCTTCGTCAATCACACAGTCGGGGTCATTACAGCTCCCCTCTGCTGTTAGTGTGTGAGAGCCTCCAGAGGCAACCCATGAATGAAGGAGGATGCAGAGTCACAGAAACAGTGGAGGCCAGATTTGGCCGAATGGTGTTTGCTGAGCCCTGCCCTCAATCTCCGGAGAAGGCAATGGCACCCCACTCCAGTACTCTTGCCTGGAAAACCCCATGGATGGAGGAGCCTGGTAGGCTGCAGTCCATGGGGTCACTAAGAGTCAGACATGACTGAGCGACTTCACTTTCACTTTTCACTTTCATGCATTGGGGAAGGAAATGGCAACCCACTCCAGTGTTCTTGCCTGGAGAGTCCCAGGGATGGAGAAGCCTTGTGGGCTGCCATCTATGGGGTCGCACAGAGTCGGACACAACTGAAGTGACTTAGCAGCAACAGCCCTCAATCTCAGCCTGTAAGTCAGACCTGTCCCCTCATGGCGCAGCCTTCTCCTCCCACTCTGGTGGTCTCCCTTCTCGTCTGTGGGATTTTAGATGACATTTTTGGAGGGATAGGGCTTCCCAGGTGAGGCAGTGTTAAAGAATCCACCTGCCAATGCAGGAGATGCAGGAGACTGGGGTTCGATCCCTGGATGGGGAAGATCCCCTGGAGAAGGGAATGGCAACCCACTACAGTATTCTTGCCTGGGAAATCCCATGGACAGAGGAGCCTGGTGGGCTATAGTTCATGGGGTCGTAAAAGAGTGGGACATGACTGAGCCCTCATGCACAGGGGGATACAGCAATTGTGTTTGGAATCACAAAGGTCCCTGAGATTCACTGAGTGCAATAAATGTTAACTTTCTTTTCCTAGTGGGAACATCATCGTGGCAACCCCAGGCCGCCTGGAGGACATGTTCCGAAGGAAGGCTGAGGGCCTCGATCTGGCCAGCTGCGTGAGGTCCCTGGAGGTCCTGGTATTGGATGAAGCAGACAGGCTTCTGGACATGGGTTTCGAGACAAGGTACTGAAGTTTGGACTTAATGGGTGTTGGGTGACACAGGGTGGAAAGGACCCCAAGGTGGAATTCCTTTATCACTTGGTGACTATATCTGTTAGCTGCACTGGAATTTCATTAGGTTGTTTGATCCATCAAATTCTCCCACACTGTTTAAATTTCAGTTGTTCTTTGATGCATTTTCCTTCATGGCTCTTTAAAAGTTTTTATGTGTTTTAAAGAATTAAATAGCTTTATTGGGATCCAATTCATGTTACACAGTTTGCTCAATTAAATAGTGTGCAGCTCGATAGTTTTTAGTCTCAAAAAGTTTTGTTTTAATTTCATTCTTTTAATTGTCCCCCCATTATAAGAGTTCACTTATATGTTTATATTGAAGAAACGTTGGGAAAATAAGAGTATAAAAAAGAAATAAAGATCACCCATAATCTCATCTCCCAGTAATAGCTACTGTAAATATTGTTATGGTTTCCAGTCTTCTAAAATACCTGTTTAGTATCATAAAACACCCTTTGTTCCTTATGCTGACAAGTAAGGGGTTAAGATGAGCCCTTCTGTTTTTAGCATAAACACCATCCTGGAGTTTTTGCCGAAGCAGAGGAGAACGGGCCTTTTCTCGGCCACTCAGACCCAGGAGGTGGAGAACCTGGTGAGAGCCGGCCTGCGGAACCCCGTGCGCATCTCGGTGAAGGAGAAGGGCGTGGCGGCCAGCAGCACCCAGAAGACCCCTTCCCGCCTGGAGAACCACTACATGGTGAGCGCCGGGTGTCCGCACTGACCCCTGCCGGCCAGTGACGATGAGGGCTGCGGTTCACAGTGTTGTTTACCTGAGATTGAAATTTGCCAACGATGGTTCTGAAGTGTTCTCACAAAAAACTGAAAAGATGAAGTGAAGTGATAGGTGTATTAACTTGATTATGACAGTCATTTCACTGTGTGTATGTATGTTAAGTCATCACATCGTACACCTTAAACATATATTACTACATGTATGTATTTTTACTATATAAATGTGCTTAAATATATACAGTTTTTATTTGCCAGTTGTACCTCAGTAAAGCTGGAAAAAAGTAGAACCAGTATTGTTAGTCAAAGCAGTTTACTGAAAAAATTACCAGTTTTTTTGACTCGTACTACTTTCAATAAGCTTAGTTCCATTTTTCCTTTGAAATGATCAGCAATAAGAATTGTTTGAACAGCTTATTAGATTTTCAAGTAAGTAAGTTTTTACTTATTTGAAAAATGATTTTCAAGTACTTTTTTCTTAACTTTCACTGTCTGTATGTTTTATAATATGATACACCATGTTCCCACTAATATATGTTAACTCTTAGCAGTTAAAACAAAAAGCAAGCAAAAATTAATAATGATGAGTGCTCTATGGATTAGCTTTCAGTTTTCTAGGTAACTAAGTCTGTAAAATGATACCCTGAGGCACATTTGGAAGTGCAGTACTTGGGGCAGGGCTGGGATATGTGGTATATGTGATGATACTTGTCATTCAGCAAGTAAATGAATAAGTAAGTTAACATGGGCATAACTGTGTTTTAAGCATACTCTCCAGGGATGGTGTCCTTGGGCCTCCTACCCCCAAGTGATCAAACTTTTTGACATGTGCATAGCGTGTGCTGGGTACAGGCGTGGGACACACTGGGTTCCCGGCCCGTCAGTATGAGCCTGAGTTAGAGAAGGGCACAGCCCGACGAGCAGCTCAAACACAAAACCTAATGATGGACTCTCTGAAGGAGCCTTTTTGGGTGACTGTTCTGCTCTGGAACCTAAATGTTTGGTGTGTTCATTTTGCAGCTGGGAGTTGCTCAGTTTAGCTTCCCTGGTGGCTCAGATGGTAAAGCATCTGCCTGCAATGTGGGAGACCCAGGTTTAATCCCTGGGTTGGGAAGATCCCCTGGAGAAGGAAATGGCAACCCACTCCAGTGCTCTTTCCTGGAAAATCTCATGGATGGAGGAGCCCGGCAGGCTGCAGTCCATGGGGTCGCAAAGAGTCAGACACGACTGAGCAACTTCACTTTCACTTTCTTTCAATTTGCAGCAGTAAATCATAGCTGCTGCTGCCCTTCCTCACCAGGCATCGGGAGGGCTTTTCGGAATGTGATTGTTAGTAGTGAGTCCCCTCCTTCTGTCCTCTCTGGTCACTGGCTCAAGCCAGGAGGCATCTAGAGAGGATGGTCAGCCAGGGTGGCCAGGCCAGTGTCCCTGCTTGACAGGGCACATCTATATTGTCAGCCAGGGAACAGGGTTTTTCTTTTGGCCGAGAGGGGCTCCCTAGCTCCTGAGCACGGTGACGTGTTTGCAGAGAAAGTGGGCCGTTTCCAAACCAGTGTCCCTAGTGCTGGGGACTGTAAGGGCAATGAGGTTGCCGTTCTTGGTGTCAGTTCTTGGAGGGTCTGGGGGTAGGCGGGTCAAGGCAGAAGAGTTTGCAAATCAGAAAATGCCTCTGGTGCAGCTGTCGGGAGGATGTTTTTGAAATCAGACTGGGGGTGTTATACTTGGTGCTGCTGTTTCCGCTTGCGGCCAGGCTGGTAAAGTTGGGTGGCCGGCTCTTCCTAAGGGAGAGAGGAGGCCGTGGACGGTGAGGTGGTTAAGAGCAGGGGCGCAAGGGCAAGGCCACCCAGGTGCGCAGCTCCGCTTTGTCCCTTCCTAACCGAACCAGGTAGACTTACAGTTCATCACCAGTGAAATGGGGGCTCAGGGAGCACCCACTTCATAGGGTTGCTGTGAGGGTTGGTTTATTAAAACACATGAAGGTTTTAGGCCAGTGCTTAGTATGTAGTACGTACTAATAGATTAGCTTTGGAACCCACTGTGGCTGCTGTTGCATTCTGCTCTTTTGCATTCATTTAAGCAACTGCATTTAGAAATGTCTGAGTGTGTGAGAAAGAAATTCCAAATTGAGGATTTGGTTTTAGTATTAATAAAAATAGGGGGAATGCATTCAAGTGGATTTACATGTATTTAATTTGGGAGCCTGAAAGGAGCTCCAGTCTGTCTCCATGGAGGTCTGTGAAGTAATTCTGTGCAGTCCATTCTGGAAATCTTTGTTAACCTCAGAGCAGTGATTTCTGAACATGGCCATGCCTGAGAATCTCATGGGTGCTGTTAAATAATACTGACCCTTGGGTCCCATTCCAGAGCTGCGATCTGTGGTCTTTAGGCTGTATCTGAGGACCTGTATTGTAAAGCCCTCCCCTGGGGGTGGTGTTACGGCCAGCATGGTGCTGTTGGCATGTTGGGGTTTGGGAGGTACTTACTGCACTGAGTGACTTGCTATCCTCAGTTACATGATTATGTGATTTAATATGTGACAGCAGCAGGGGCTGATGTTAATTCTGAGCTCAGTGGACTGAGTAACATCCTGGTGAAAGTCTTCCTCTTCATGGAGGCAGTTAGAGTCCTTAAAATTTAAGGCCCAAACTGAAAATAGTTGTGGGGTTGTTTTTATTGTCAGCAAATTGTCTTGATCGGTTTTCCTTTTTATTTTGCAGGTCTGTAAGGCAGATGAGAAATTTAATCAACTGGTACATTTTCTTCGAAATCATAAGCAGGAGAAACATCTGGTCTTCTTCAGGTAATCCTTCTGGGGTTCAACTACACCTGGAATGTGCATGAGCGTGCAGCCTTCAGTTTTGGAATTCCTTTTAGGTTGGTCCTCTGTTAGAAGTGTGTTTAACTGCAAGTGACTGAAAACCCAACTTCTGCAGCTCAAGCAGGAGGGGTTTATTTTTCTCCTGTAAAAAGAAGTCCAGAGGTAGGCAGTTCCTAACATTGGTTTCTGTTTCAGCAACATCAAGGCCAGTGTTTCTGTGTCTTGGCCTTTCCTTCCTGTAGGTCAGCTCTAGTTTTGAGATGACCACTGTGACAACCCCTGTCACATCTTCACTGGAAGCAGATAAAAGAGGAAAGGCAGGGGGAAGGGCAGTACTTGCTATATTTGATTCTTAATCAGAAAAGGAAAGGCTTTCCCAGACAACACCTGCCACTGACCCTGGCTGACTTCTGCTTTCATTGCATGGGCCAAAGATGGGTCACCTGGCCGCCCCTCACTGTGAGAGGTGGATAATGAGTGGGCAGCTGTCCCAGCCTCTGCAGTAGCGGGGAGGTGAGGGAGGAAGTGGTTGGGATGCTGTTTAATCAGCCAGCCTAGTGTCTGCCACGCTGGGGTATGTCCTGTTGTCAGAGTGCGTGCATTCTTGGGCTGTTCTTTCCTCCATATATACCTACAGTGGTGTTCTTCGGCATACCCAAAGAATTTCATGTTTCTTTTCCACCCATCATTTCACCAATAAAATGCAGTAACTATATTGACCCATAGAAATACAACCTGATTCTCTCTCTCTCTCTCTCACACACACACACGCAGCTGAAACAAAGATTTCACAGGACTGCACTCGGCTAGGTGGGAGGCATTCTGATGCTTTCTTTTCTGTTCTGCTCTGATTTTTAAAAAATGCTGGTCCAGACTCACTAATTGATTTTAGGACCCACTAGATTACTTTCAGGATCTGTGGGTTGTGGCCCTTCGTGTGTAAAACTGCATCCTTATATATTATGTGACTTGTGGAAAATGGTGGGGAATCCGGCAGCGGTCACTTGGCACAGATCTTTAAAAATTTTTTATTTTGGCTGTGTTGGGTCTTTGTTGCAACACATGGCCTTTCTCTAGTTGTGGTGGGCAGGGTTCTCTTATTGTGGCGTGAGGGCTCAGTTGCCCCACAGCATGTGGAATCTTAGTTCTCCGACCAGGGATCAAACCTCCTGTCTCCTCTCCTAGCACCTGCGCCTGTGTGGAATACTACGGAAAGGCTCTGGAGACCCTGGTGAAGGGTGTGAAGATAATGTGCATTCACGGAAAGATGAAATACAAGCGAAATAAGATCTTCATGGAGTTCCGCAAATTGCAGAGGTGGGTTGGCTTCCCTGGAGATGGCAGATCTCCAGCCTCTCTGCTCTTCTGCAGGTTGCTCTGCCTCTAGACCTTCTTGTGTGTTGGAACCCTCTTCCTCTATAACCTGGTTATCATGTCTTCTCCCCCCACCCTCTGTCCTGAGCCCATTACACTTGGCTGCACTGACTGCCTTCTTTGTCAACTTCCCTGCTCAATTGTAAGCTCCATGAGAACGGGAACCTGTGTGTTATGTTCATTCTTGGATTCCCCACTATCCGGCCCAGGATGGGAGAAACCCATTGAAGTTTCCAGGTTGACTACACTATAGGAAAGCTGTGTCTCTGGACACTGTAACTTGACTTTGTGCATAGAAATAATACTTTTCTGTTTTTCTTGACCACCAAACATTCTGGCTATATTAAAAACAATCTTTTAGGCAAAATGATAGACTTGATGATTACACCTCAGTATGAGAGGGAAAATTTCATTTTTTTTTTTAAATGGCTGCAAAGGATTAGACCAAATACAGTGTTTTTGAGTTTTTTTCTTCCCCAGTCGAAATATGCTAGTTAAAAAATCTTTTCATTATTTTTCATTCATCTTTTCATTATCTCCCCATCTCTTTACAAATTTCACTGAGAACTTGTGAAGTCCTAGAGATTCTTGGGAAGAGGAAAAATCAAAATGTTATTACTATATACTTGCTTCCGTGAGATTCTGCAATCTGTTTTTACTGTCATCTTCAAATTAGTAACAACTGCTTGATGGTGGGGAAATGGTGGTCTCCCTACTCAGCTGTTGTTTTCTTATTTTCTAGTGGGATTTTAGTGTGCACTGATGTGATGGCCCGAGGAATAGATATTCCTGAAGTAAACTGGGTTTTGCAGTATGATCCTCCCAGTAATGCCAGGTACAGAGAACGTTCCTTGCTCTGTCTAGGAATCTAGTCTTAATGAAATAGGAATCGTGAGGAAGGTAAAGATGATGGTTGTCAAAACGTTATGAAATAGCAAAAGTCGGGGAACTGCTGCATTATCACCGGTAGGTTAGTAGTGATGCTGTATTGTATTTTCAGATACTTTTTAAAGTTCTTGCAGAAATGCACATGAATAGAGTGTTTAAAGGAAAACAATATATATACTACATATGGAGATTTCAGTTATTCTGAGAGCAAGCATATATTTCTAGGAAATGCCTCCAAACATAGGAAAATGCCTGTAAATATGAACTCTTAAGCAATACTTGTTAATTCTGGGTGGAGTTAGGGGTCAGACTCAAAAATCACTTACATTTTCTCTTTTATATTACTTTTCATTGTTTCCCAAATTTTCCGCTGGGACCACGTCTTCCTACCTGTATCATCAGATGGGCATACATTTACAGGTTTTATAGTTGACATTAAATGTCTAAGAGATTGCTCTCTGGTCTGCAGTGTGTGTATTTAATCACCAGCTCTTCTCTAACTAGTAAGTGGCAGGGTTGGGATGAGGCGTGGAGTCGGGCGGCTCCTGGTGTCACTTTAGGCGCATCAGCTGCGTGGCCACAGGCCAGTGCTCTGCTGAGCTGTCAGGTGGTGAGTGTCCCCGCCCCGTGTTGTTCCAGTGCCTTCGTGCATCGCTGTGGCCGCACAGCCCGCATTGGCCACGGCGGCAGTGCGCTCGTGTTTCTCCTTCCCATGGAAGAGTCGTACATCAGCTTCCTTGCAATTAACCAAAAAGTAAGCTGTCTTTTTTTCTGTGGAATTCCCAAAGCCAGGGTAGTTGGAAAAGTTCTTTTCCAGAAAGTGGTCCAGAATTAGATTAGGGGCTGGGCTGGTGGTGTCAGTGCGGAAACCTGTCTACAGCTTTATAAAAGGCTGTGGAGAGGCTCCGGGGTCCATTGCTGGCCCCAGCTGAGCGTCATTACTCAGGAACACAGACCTATGTTACCATGTTTTCCAACCAGAAATCAGGATTGTTACGTAAAATCTGATTTTAAACTTTGCTTTAAAAAATTTAAAATACTTTCTGGACCAAGTAAAATACTTGGGTTGGATTTGGGCTTCAAAGCCTCCACTGGATAAGATTAAAATGAGTGGTTTTGCCTTTGATTTTACTGGCACTGGCTCTGTTGGGGTAGCCTTAGGAGAGGTGGTCCCAGCCAGAAGTGACAATGTGGTCCCTGTGCAGTGCCCCCTGCAGGAGATGAAACTCCAGAAGAACACAGCCGACCTCCTTCCAAAGCTCAAGGCCATGGCCCTGGGTGACAGAGCTGTGTTTGAGAAGGGCATGAAAGCTTTTGTGTCATACGTCCAGGCTTATGCCAAGCACGAGTGCAACCTCATCTTCAGATTAAAGGGTAAGTTTGATCTGCTCACCATCTGAAACATTTGACGGTTTTTACAAGTATTACGGCAATGGCACCCCACTCCAGTACTCTTGCCTGGAAGGTCCCATGGATGGAGGAGCCTGGTAGGCTGCAGTCCATGGGGTCGCTGAGGGTCGGGCGCGACTCAGCGACTTCACTTTCACTTTTCACTTTCATGCGTTGGAGAAGGAAATGGCAACCCACTCCAGTGTTCTTGCCTGGAGAATCCCAGGGACGGGGGAGCCTGGTGGGCTGCTGTCTATGGGGTTGCACAGAGTCAGACACGACTGAAGCGACTTAGCAATAGCAATAGCACAAGTATTACAAATATGAAGGGCTTTCCAGGTGGCGCTGGTGGTAAAGAACCTGCCTGCCAGTGCTGGAGACATGAGAGACGTGGGCTGGATCGCTGGGTTGGGAAGATCCCCTGGGTGAGGAAATTGCAACCTACTCCAGTATTCTTGCCTGGAGAATCACATGGACAGAGGAGCCTGGTGGGCTACAGTCCGTGGAGTCATAGAGTTGGATACCACTTAGCAGCTGAGCACCTGTGTTGAGCACAAATATGAAACTGCTTTGTCTTAGGTCCATGTCAGGGTTAATGTTTTCCAAGCATTTAAAAAAAAGTCTTTCTGAGACTTACCTGGCCTGGATTCTGAGCTTCCATTGCAGGGGGTAGGGGTTCGAGCCCTGGTCAGGGAACTAAGATCCTGCATGCTGTGTGGCATAGCCTCCCCAAAAATAAAAATAAAAGTCCTCCTTGGGTTTGACTAGGTACTGCCTGCTGAGTATTCTTTTAGTAAAAATGTAATTAATTCTAATTAAAATGAGTCCACTGGATCACATAGAAAAAAATTCCATTGCTATGAATATTCTGTTGATTGATGCTTACAGTCCTGTTTCGGGTGTGCTAACTCTTGATGTTTTGGTTTAATCAGACCTTGATTTTGCTAGTCTTGCTCGAGGTTTTGCCCTGCTGAGGATGCCCAAGATGCCAGAGCTGAGAGGAAAGCAGTTTCCAGATTTCGTGCCTGTGGATGTCAACACAGACACCATTCCATTTAAAGACAAAATCAGAGAAAAGCAGAGGCAGAAGCAATTATTGGAGCAGCAAAGAAAAGAGAAAACAGAAAATGATGGGAGAAGAAAATTCATAAAAAATAAAGCTTGGTCAAAGCAGAAGGCCAAAAAGGAAAAGAAGAAGAAACTGACTGAAAAAAGGAAAAGGGAAGAGGTAAAACTGGCAATTTTTAAAATTAAATACTTAGAATACTGAACAAATCTCATAGAAGTGTAGTGTATAGTGCCTTCTAATAGGAACTGCATAGACTCTTAGATTTTTGTTCTTTCTAGGTGGCTTGGGTTGGGGAATGTGCTGTTCGTGAAAGCTGATCTAAGAGCATGTAGTTCCCGATTGATTAAAAAGTGCTGGTTTGGGGCTTCTCTGGCAGTCCAGCGGTTAGGACTCTGCACTTTCACTGCCGAGGGGCCCAGATTCAGTCTCTGGTTGGGGAACTAGAATTCCACAAGCCTCCTAGAGCGGCCAAGAAAACCCCCAAATTTTGCTGGTTTCACTTAGAACACTGTTGCTGAGAAATTCAGTAGCTTGTTGGTCTCTTCTGCCCTCAGGGTTCTGATATGGAAGATGAAGACATGGAGGAACTTCTGAATGACACAAGGCTCTTGAAAAAGTTTAAAAAAGGCAAAATTACTGAAGAAGAATTTGAGAAGGGGCTGTTGACAAGTGGCAAAAGATCAACGAACAAAGCAGATTTGGAGATCTCAGATTTGGAAGATGACTGCTGATTCCCGCCCCTCAGGTGAAACGCACAGGAGTGCGGAATGCGGGGAGCTGGCCCCCACTCGGCAGACAGCTCAAGCTTCCTTCTACTGAACATCAGAACTTCAGCAGCTGTTGGGAGCTGCTGTTGCAGAAACGGCAAATGTGAGGGGTTTCACGCTTGTGAGCATTTTACTAAAAACATACCAGCCTTGAAGTCTAAGAGAAGAAAACGTAAATTTACATAACTGTAAATAATAGATGTCAATATTTATTTTGATGGGTTACTTAAAGAGCTCATATCTCAGTGGCTATTTTATACTTATTAAACTTATTTAATATAAAGCTACTGAAGTAGATTTGATTTGAGAGCCTTTAACAGTTACTCAGTGTTTTCCGGCACCTGATCTCCCTTCCCTGGGTGTCTTCACCTCTGGACTCTCGGTTCTCTCTTTGATGTACTGCACTGAACACCCACACAGCCCGTAGTACCGTTTTATTGGTGAGTATATGAAAAAGCAGCAGCAAGTCATTCTGGGAAAGAAAATGATTACACCTCCTGTTGAATAAACTGTAGTTCTAATCCACTGCCTTAAGTACATGAAGGTGGCTGCCTAGTGTCTTTACCAAGATGGACAGCACATCTAGTGTCAGAGCCCTCTGGCTGGGCCAGGGTCAGCTTGAAGTGCAATGCGACGCCGTATCAAAATCTTTCATGTAATTTATTTGAAAAGATGCTGAGTTTGTTCCCAAGAACGATTTTAAAAAGCTGTTCAGGACCCAAATATGTTTCAAGTCACATCTTTTCCCAGATATAGAATTTTAAGTTTACAAATATTCTGGAAGGCATCTTCATAACTGATGAGCCGTGCAGGATACTCTGGCCAAAGAGGCCATTAATACCTGTTCTTGGGTTCTTGGAATAGTTTCCACTCTCTTTGCCTTGATTCTTTTGTGGAGATGACAGCCCTCAGCTCGTATTCACCGCTGGGAGCCTGATTCAGTGAGCGTTGCCTGCCTTTTTCATCCAGCACTGCGTGGAGCCTGGTCTTGGGCAGGTGCTGGTTACTGGATGGGCACCTGGCTGTAGTTTGGACCACTGCCCTCTTGGGCCTGCTTGTCTTTCATGGATGCTTTTGGCAAATCAGTCTGGAATGTGGGGGAGTTGAAGGGAGGGAGAGTGGGTACATCTTCATCCATCAGTCAAACAGCCAATAATCTTATTGGAAGTGTCTGCAAACACCATAAGAGCACAATTTAGGTTGGGCTTTAGGGGAACCATGAATGCATTTTAGATGGGACTGAAATGAATAAAAAATTTCCCAAGAGTTAGGATTTTAAGTCCTTAGTCCATAAAACTTCAGAAAAAACAATTTGGTTTTGGCCTGGCTCACGAAGGGGCCAAGAGACTTCTCCCCATATCCGACGTCCACCAGCAGGAAAGGACCCGGTGTTTATAGGTAGAGCTTGATGAGTTCGTCGCTGACGGCTGAGGGCGTCAGCACCCCCAGGTCTGTAAACAGCAGCGTGATTAAGGAAGGGGAGGTGTAGTCGACCCACGGGTGCTCCTCTCTGAGGTCCTGTCCAGTCTGTACAGACTTCAGAGTATCCGCCTTGTACTGAGGAGACAGGAAACCAACGTTAGTCTGCCCCATAGACTGAGGGCTCTGAACTGGTGAGGCCTTGGCCTGAGCAACTAAGGTGCTCCTGCCTGAAAGTGCCCTCTGGAAACGGGGAGGCCGACTGTGTTGCACACTGCCCAGGGGACCGAGTGTGGCTTGGGTCAGCCAGGTCATTAGAGAAAACCTTAAGCCATGTGTCCCGTCATGAGTGTGCTGGGGTAACCCCTCGAGACCTCTCAAGACAACTGTTTAGAGCATTTATAGAAAGCTAAGTGCCAGGCGCTGTGCTACATTCCATAGATTATCTCTGGAGCATCACAAGCCCTGTACAGATAAGTGAAGTTCATAAACCTTACAGTGAGAGGACCTGCCTAAGATCACATGGTTAACAGGTGATGGAGATGGCAGGTGAGCCCAGAGAGCTGACCCAAAGCTTCATTACCTACCAACTTTCCCTGCCTGCTTGGCCTGTATCTAGTGCTTAAGTGAGAGACAAAAGACTGAAATTCTGGGGACAAGTTAGACTGTTCAACAACCACCAATTTATCTGTGTATCCTGTATATGAGAAAAAATAGCAATGTGAAATGAAAAACTTATTGGAACATTCTTAGCACTGCATTTTTCCAAAGGTTTCAGTTTAGACTCAAATACCCCTTATAATATGTAAAACTCTTGCCTTAAACTTATCTGGGACATCTTGCTGGTTTAGTGGGAAGAGTCGTACAAACTTGAAACTTTCTGCAACAACATAAAATGGCTTGTTCTGTGCTTTGGCGCACACGGCCATCTGGTTAGTTCCAATCTGGGAAGTCAGAGAACAATGGAGAAAGGTGAGATCTTACAGCACACCTGTAGTGGAAGCAACAGAAAGTCTATGAGTGAATGTAATATATGTACTTCTGGCTTTGGAATTAAAGAGGATCTTTTAAAAAAGAAAGCAATAGCTATTTCTCCAAAGATCTACAAATGGCCAATAAACACATGAAAAGATGCTCAAGAGTCTTAGTCATTACAGAAACACAAGTCAAAACCACAATTAGATACTGCGTCACACCCACTAGGATTGTTCAGTCGCTAAGTCCTGTCCAACTCTGTCTCCTAGTTTGCTCAAACTCATGTCCATTGAGTTGGTGATGCCATCCAACCATCTCATCCTCCGCTCTCCCCTTCTCCTCCTGCCCTCAATCTTTCCCAGCATCAGGGGCTTTTCCAATGAGTGGGCTCTACCCATCAGGTGGCCAAAGTATTGGAGCTTCGGCATCAATCCTTCCAATTAATATTCAGAGTTGATTTCCTTTAGGATTGACTGGTTTGATCTTGCTGTCCAAGGGACTCTCGAGTATTCTCCAGCACCACAGTTTGAAAGCATCAGTTCTTTGGTACTCAACCTCCTTTGTGGTTCCAACTGGTACTCAACCTCCTTTGTGGTCCCAACTCACATCTGTACATGACTACTGGAAAAACCACAGCTTTGACTATATGGACCTTTGTCAGCAAAGGGATGTCTCTGCTTTTTAATATGCTGTCTACGTTTGTCATAGCTTTTCTTCCAAGAGCAAGTGTCTTTTAATTTTGTGGCTACAAGTCACCATCTGCAGTGATTTTGGAGCCCAAGAAAATAAAATCTGTCACTGTTTCCACTTTTTCCCAATCTATTTGCCATGAAGTGATGAGACCAGATGCCATGATCTTAATTTTTTGAATGCTGAGTTTCAAGCTAGGATGATTATAATTAAAAAAAAAAAAACAAGTATTGGCAAGGATATAGAGAAACTTGGAATCCTTATGTGTTTCTGATGGGAATGTAACATGATGCAGCTGCTGGGGAAAACAGTTTGGCAGTTCGTCAAAAAGCTAAACACAGAAATACCATGTGACCCAGCAATTCCACTCTTAAGTATATACACCAAAAAATGGAAAACAGAAACTCAAATAAGTAATTGTACACCTATGTTGTCAGCAGTATTAGTCACAACAGTCAAAAGGTATTCATCAACAGCTGAACGGATAGACACCTCTGGTCCAACCATTCATTGGTACATCAGGCAGCCATAAAAAGGAGTGAAGCACGGACACCTGTACAGTAAGGTGAGCTTTGAAAACATGCCAAGTGAAATAAACTCACAAAAGAGACAGATACTGTGTGAGTCCACTTACATAAGGTACCTAGAATGGGGAAAAATCATGGAGACAGAAAATAGCTTAGGGGATGGGAGAGAGAAATAGAGTTTTGTGACAGTTCTTCTGGGTGATGGAAAAGTTTTGAAGACAGTGGTTATGGCTGCACCATAATGTGGGATGTAATTAATGACACCGAACTGTACACTTAAAAATGATTATGATGGCAAACTTTATGTTGTACATACTTTATCAAACACAACAATCAGGAAGTCTTTCCATGTGAAGCAACAGATAAATTTTAAATATATTGATGTCAAATATGCTCCATTAAAAAGAAAAAACCCAATTCCAAGTAAAGCATGTTTTGAATAAGTATAAATACATTCTCCTGATCTACACAGATCAATCTCCAAAGCAGAAAGAAATCTGACCAGAATCTGACTGACCCCACTGCAGTGGCTCAGGAACTGGGAAACCACTGGTTGCAATGGTGGAATCCTGAAGCTAAGCAGGGTTAGAGGAATGAACCATGATACACAATGCGGTTGGGTGCCTGAGATTATTAGTGCAGCTCCATGCCCTGAGCAAGGACCTGTGGAGAACTGATGCTCCTACCTTGTTAATGATTCCTCCGTTTTCAACAACTCCTTCAGCACCAACTATGACAAGATCCACTTTCTCCATGATGTAGCTACAGAAATGAAAAACAAATTTTTAATGCTCCTTTTCTTTGCTCTTGCAACATCACCTGCAAAGATTAATACTCCCATTTTCAGCAAAGCATGTTCCTCTCATAACTTTCTTCCAAAGAGCACTGAACACCCGAGACAGCCCCTGGCACTGTTACTGGTTCTGCTACAGGAGCACCAAAACCCATTTTGATGACACTGCGATAAGGTGTAGAACTCATGCTGCCACCCAGTAGGCACATGCTTACATGTGTAGCTGAAGCAAGGATTTCATGACTCAGCATTTATCTTTATTACCTGTGGCACACTATTTTTTGTTCTACATCAACACGAACAAAACAAAAATTTAAAAACCTGATGTGATCTGAAGTCGGAAAAAAATGTTACGCCATTCAAAAATTTTACAGGTAGGGTGGGGGCCAATTTACCTTTTAAAACAAGCAATTACTAGAATCCTTCAAAATGTTTACTCCCCCCCCATATTTTTTGGCCACAGTGTGCAGCATGCAGGATCTCAGTTCCCAGACCAGGGACTGAACCCATACTCATGCAGTGAAATCACAGAATTTTAACCACTGGACTGCCAGCAAAGTCCCCAAAATATTTACTCTTAAACACATTCCTAATTTCCTTAATCATCCTTCTGTGTGTTTTCTTCCCAAGGGATTGTTATTCCTGTTTTCTCTTATGAGCCACACTGCCAATCCATGGAGCATGTCACCTCAGCTTTAGGAGTGAAGTTGTACACAAGAGATGAAAAATTCTGGAGTGCCACTGACGACAACCCGTGTCTTTAGATGAAGAGAGAGCACTGATTACGGATGCTAACCCATTAACCTTGCTCTTAAAATGCACCATAAGGGGCTTCCCTGGTGGTCCTGTGGCTAAGATTCTGCATTCCCAATGCAGGGGGTCTGGGTTCCATCGCTGGTCAGGGAACTAGATCCCACATGCTGCAATTAAAGATCCTGCATGCCATAACTAAGACCTGACATAGCCAAATAAATATTTTTTTTTAAACGCACCATGATGCCATGTATCCAGCTCTCCCCAGCATCTTACAGCCCTGTCTCGTGTGTACACCATCCAGTTCTTATCATGAACACTTGCTGGTTTAGTGCTGCTGTCAATTAGAAGGCAGGACACTGCCCACTCTTGTTTTATGAATGAGACTGGAACCCTCCATCTAGAAACCCTGCTCCAAGCCAACCCTGGGAGCGGGTGGGTGAGGAAACGTAATTGTGATGGGGGAGCCGGGCGCTTACCCAACTGCAGCATCAAGGACCACAGTGACAGGGACGTTGAGGTGGCAGAGGGCTTTGGCCATCTTCTTACTGAAAGTGACATTTTGAGAATGTTAGAAAAAGTTCAAGAAAGTCCCTATCATAGAGACTGGTGAGTCACTTAATTTGGACAATGATAAATCACATTAGCTAGAAACTCAGTTAATTTTTTTTTTTTTTAATGAGGACCATATTTTACCCATACTCCCTGCATTGGAAGCATGGAGTCTTAACTACTGGACCGCCAGGGAAGTCCCCTCAGTTAATGGACTAAGGGGATGATCCCAAGATTCTGGACTAAGGAAGCATTTGGGTTCTTTAAAAGTATGTATTTTAGGAAAACTGTGCTCTTGGGGCTGTACAGGGATATGTAAATTCAGGGAAAAAAAGGGTTTTATTATGTTCTGGATACATAAGAAATGTAACTATCTATTCCTTGATATAAACCTTTCAGTTTATATCTGATTTAAGTACTAAATAAAACCCCTAGACGCTATACTGTGACCTACTCCAAATTCATGGTGATTTTTCTTCCAGGAGCAGGGACGGGCAGTGTGAAAGGCGATGCTGATTGACAGAAAATTGGGGACTTCGTCTGGCTGCTTTTACAATGGAGTCTCATCCTCAGTTTGCTCATTAAAGGGACTGCTGGGCACATGACCACAGGGAAAGATACTTGCCCTGATAAGTCAGGCTGTGACTCCGTAATGTACACACTGAAACGCTTCTTGGCTGCCACGGCAGCTTCCAAGACTCTCAGGACCACTCTGGAGTAGGCGTGTGTTAATATTCTCTGTGGGTAGAGAAAGCGCTGTCAAAAGTGCAAGCTTCCAACGATCACTCAGACTCTCTGCCACTCCAGTGTGTGTTCCTGGTACCCTAAAATTTCTCTGTATGCTTTCGCACAAATCAACTGTAATCAGAAAGCAGATCCCTGACAATACAGTGAGTTTAAGCTCATATATTGATACTTTTTGTTTTTGCCACACAGTGCTGCATGCGAGATCATAGTTCCCCAACCAGGGATCAAACCCTTGCCCCTTGCAAGGAAGCCTGCAGTCTTAACCACTGGATGGTCAGGGAAGTCCCTATTGATACAATCTGAAAAAGTTTTCTGCCAGAGGAATATATCATGGGTCTCCTCTTTTCATAGCAAGCACAGAAGTGGCATCTCCATGTGGTGTTACTCAGATACAAAAGCCTTTCTGTCTGAAGGCTGTTAGGTTCCTTTGGGTTGGTTTCCCTAATTCCAAGACCTAGTCTGCACACCTGGGCCTTTAAGCACCAGGCAGCTGGCATAAAGGGCTGGTGGGGCCAGCAGTGGAGCACGAAGGCTGACCTCCGGCTGTTGTCACATGGGGCCCACTGCTGCTGGATCATCTGATTTTTCTAGAGGAGCTAAAATCCAGTATTTCAATGTTGACTCATTTTTTAAAACTTTTATACAGTTTGGGGTAAAACCCAACTGTGGACTGGACACAATTTGTAGATACTTAGATGGAATCAAGATGTTCTAAGGAACAGAGTGCAGAGGACAGAGTAAAGCAAGGTGGAGGGACCAGCTCCCTGGCTCCTTTCTCGGTCTTGCCTGAGAGCTTATTAGAAATACAGGTTCTCAGGCCCCACCCATCTCACTGAACCAGAATGTGCATTTTAATTTATATTTACATATTTATATTAATATTAAAAAAAAATTTTTGGCCATGCTGCATGGCAAGGGAGCATCCTAGTTCTCTGACCAGGGATCGAAACCATGCCCCCTGCATTGGAAGTGCAAAGTTTTCACCCCTGGACTGCCAAAGAAGTCCCAGAATATGCACTTTAAAAGATCTCCAGGTGGGTCACCTACATGCTTGAATTTAAGCCACTCTGCTCATAATTTACCCTAAACAGCAATGATGCAGGTGGTTATTACACATTAAACTCCACGAGGTGAACGAACCCTCTCGTGCAACTGCTGGGAAGGAGGAGGCCTCAGCAAGAAGCAGTCACCAGCTTGCCTCCACCTGGTCTCAGAATGGCTTTGTTTGAAGCCGGCTTTTGTACCAGTGCCAGCTGCATCTATTACGTCATTTATTTAATAACATAATTCAGAGGCTGGGAAGGGAGTAATAAAACAGAGGACAAGATTTCAGAGTCTAGATGCAAGTAAATACTTTTACAGTTGGTGGAGGCCTAGTTGGCAGAAAGGATGTGTGCTGGCGAAGAGATGTCATGAAAGTTTTATGACCCCTTTGCTGGAAGACTGACTTAATGTGCTGCTCCTGTCTTTCCTCACTTAGGTTATCAACACCTGGCAGCTTTGCATCTCCGTGACAGCATTTGGAATGAAGATGAAAAAATCTCAGTCCAGTGCTAACCTTCGGCAGGAAGAGAGTCAGGATAAACCAGTGACAGGAGCTGTGCTGACTTAATTCAGATCAGTTTAGTACATATCCAGTAAGAAAAAGCACTTCTTTAGTAAGACAGCTTTTCAAATCGAGAATCATCCATGCTGTCCCAGGGTTTTCCTCTGCCTCTTTAAAACGACAACCACCTATGATATAACATCTACTTTTAGACACTGCTTAGTGTGTGCCAGGCATAGTGCAGAGTCCTTACACACACCATCTCATTAATCCTTACAGCAGCCCTATGAGGTAAGCACTATAATTACCCTTATTTGAAAAGATGAGAAAAGTACAGCACAGAGAGCTTAAGTAACTTGTCCAAGATCACACAGCAAGTAAGTGGCAGAGGCGGGATTTTACCCCAGGAGTCTGATGCCAAAGTCCTTGCTCCTGATCACCACCCACGATCATGATGTACTCACCGCCCCATCTTTGATGAAAGTATGGCACAGATCTGCAATTTTATTTCTTGACAGTGATATTCTCCTGAGGAAAATCTCTCCCCGCTCAATCATGATCTTTTTACATTTGGAGTAATCCTAGGGGAAAAAAAAAAGAGCAACATGAGGGGAACGGGAGGATCCAGGGGAAGGGGAGGATCCAGGTCAAGCTGAGAATACTTGTGGCCAAACACAGAAGCAGAGTGGTGACCGGGGGAGGGCAGGGCTTACAGAGTATTCCAGGGAGGTCAGGCTGATGAAACGCAGGAAGAGCTCCCCGCCCGATGACACGGCCACAGAAGAGTCCACACCACACAGGGTTTCTATGGCACTGGTGAGATTCGCCCTCAGGCCCTGGATTGTCTCCCCTGGAATGATCACATGAGCAACATGATGTTCATTTCAGTATCACAGCCCCTTGATGGGTCTGCGATTCATTCATTCATTCAGCCAGTGTGGACTGGGTGTAGGCTGTAGCCAGGCTGTCTGATGGCTCAGCAGATAAAGAATCCGCCTGCAATGCAGGAGATGTGGGTTTGATCCCTGGGTCAGGAAGATCCCCTGGAGAAGGAAATGGCAACTCACTCGAGTACTCTTGCCTGGGAAATTCCATGGACAGAGGAGCCTGGTGGGCTATGGTCCATGGGGTCACAAAGAGTAGGACACGACTGAAGCTACTGAGCACACACACTTCCTAGATGCCAGAGATAACATCAGTGAACATGCCCAGCCCCTGTTCTGATGGAGCTGCCTTTCTTTCCCTTTTCTCTTTTTCTTCTTGCTTGTGCTGCCTGGCTTGCGGATCTCAGTTCCCCTGATTCCCTCGGCAGTGAAGTGCAGAGTCCTGATCACTGGACTGCCAGGGAATTTCCAGGACTCTCTTTCTACTGGGACAGGTAGACAGTAAATAAGCACACAAAGAAATAAACAAGTTATTCAGATTGAATTGAGGACAGAAAAAAGCAGAATGATGAAAAAGGTGGGACTACTTCAGACAGAGTTAGCAGGGAATGGTCTCTTGGAATCTGGGCCTTTTAAACAGAGACCCGAGTAAGAAAGTATCCAGCTGAGTAAAGATGCAGTGGGCAAAGTCTCAGATGCAGACTATACCAACGCAAAGGCCCCAAGATGGGAATAAAATTGGTATGAGAAAGGCCAGAGTGATGCACAGTTCAGCGAGGGACATCATGGAAGGAAATTAAGTAGTGACAGAAGAGGTCTGCAGGCTGCTGCAGATAAGGCTTAGATGTTTGGATATTAGTATAAGTATAATGGGAAGATGCTGGAGGTCGTCTTAGAGACATGCATCTCTAGGTCAGCCCTTTAAATTAAAGAATACTTTATTATTTTTATTATTATTTTGTTTATACCCAGAAGTTTACATTTGGGATGACTGAATTCACAATGCTCACAATGATGATATTAAAGCTAGAATTTATACTAGAACATTCTCTATAGCAACTGCAAAGAATCTGTCACAAGACAGAAGCTCAATAAACACTTGTAAAGCTGAACGATGGCTGTAATTTAAGCTTCACAGTTAACCTGGCATAATATGGTCCTTCTTGATTCAAAGTACATTTCAGGGGCTTCCCTGGCAGTCCAGTGGTTAAAGACTTCACCTTCCAATGCAGGGGGTGCTGGTTATCAAACAGCTCCCTGGTTGGGAAGCAAAGATCCCATATGCCACACAGCCAAAAAACCAACACATAAAACAGAAGCAACATGATAACAAATAAAGACTTTTTAAAAAATGGTTCACATTAAAAAAAAAAAAAACTTAAGAAAAAAACAAAGTATATTTCATTTGTGAGAAGAGACCCATTGGATCCTAACTTGAGGGCTCTCTCCACGTTGAAAGGACTGAAACGAAGGGAGAAACTGAGCTTGAGGCTGTATTACCTTATATCAGCACACATCCATCTCTCACTTTCTACAATTTTAACAGTTACAAGCAGACTTTCCTAACACCTGGAGCAATGGAGGCGGACCCCTTTTACCTGTATCTCTTCTCAAGTACTCCAGTAAAGTCCGGATGGCAGCTACTGCTGAGGCCATGTCAGGATCTTCTTTTATCTGAGACTTAAAGTATTCGATTAACTCTGGGAAGGGAGAAAAAATTGATTCAGCGAATTCATTTAGCAGGAGAGACAACCACAGAGCTTATCAATGACTGCTCACTTTAAAAAGCAAACTAATTTAAAAAATAGTTCCTTTGCAGGGTGTTTGGCTTCAGGGACACAGAAAATGTTGATGGGAATAGAAATGACATCACTTTACTATTTGCAAGCTCTTTCTCATTTTTGAAAAATCTAGCCCATGTAATATGAAATAAAATTTAAGCCCCACCAAATGATAGTGAAAGGTCATTCTCACCCTTATTCTTGACCGCAAGTCTGCAAAAAATCCCAGAGCCAACCTGCCTACTGATTTCTCCTGCACCCCTCCAGACAGTCTATGCCAAGTGAAGCCTATTCACCTACCTACATACACCTACATATGTATGTGATGTAGAAGTCTACTCTGCTTTTTTACATGAAAGGTACTATATACATATTAGTTTGCCCTTGTTCTTCACTTAATAAAACACCTTGATAACCACTCAAGACAGGCACATCAAATACGCCTTTCTTTTGATTCTGGTACCATATTCAACAGGGCAGGTTCAGGGAGTCTTACTCATACTTCACATATGAAGAAATCAAGACTTCGAAGACCCGCACATTCGTCCGAAATCTCACGTTTTTGGAGGGCACTGGAAAGCGTGGGCAGAAGGTATGTCTGGGATACACCCAAGACCCATTCCCTGGATACATGAGCAGCGAGAGGGTTTTAGTTGTGACTAGAGGGACCACATCCGACCAAACAGCCTGAGCTTGAAAACCGACCGCGCCCGGAGCCCAGTCTGGGCATGTGAGGTGGAGGGACCCCTGCGCGGCTCCGCCCTAGGCCCAGGAGGCCCAACAAGTCCCGATTTACCCGTGTTGTCCATGGTGCACTCTGGACCGCGGAGCCTGAGAGGCCCAGAGCCGCACAAGACGCCTGGACTGGTCCCGCCGCCGCGCGGACTCAGCACCACACTGACTGACAGCGCGCAGCCACGCTCTACACTCCACTTCCGGCGCCTTGGGGGCGGGGCTGTGGGTACGGCGCGCGGCCTGAATCACGCCATCTCTTACGTCACTCGGCGGCGCCGGAAGTCGGAGTTCATACACTTCGGTAGGTCTGCTTGCTTGCAAGTGGCTGTTCGCCGAGGGACTCTGGTCGCCATGGTCTCAGACGGTGAGGGCCGCGCCGGCGGGAGCCGGACCCCGGGACTAAGCAGACTTTGCCCAGCGATGACCTACCAAATGGACTGTATTTTGGGGGCTGGGTGGAGCCTGTCTGTTCTTTAAAGGAGTAGCAAATGTATTCATTCGTTCATTCATTCAGTAAATATTTTTGGAGCGCCTGTTGTGTGCCAGGCGTTATTTCATGCCCTGGGAGATACATAGAGAACATGACGGACTAGCGGAGATTACAGTCTAGTGAGCGAGACAGACAGTAGGCAAGTAAATAAAAATAATTTCGAAGGGTAACAGAGCTGTGACGACAGTATAAAGTGATGATGGTGTCGATCGCGATTCGGGGATGATCCAGGAGGAGCTGCTTTCGATATGGGTCCAGGGAAGACTAGTGATACTCAGACTAAGACTTGAGTGATTTTATAAAGGCTCTGTGAAGGCCTTGTGACAGATTGAGCCAATACATTGCAATGGGAAGACGGAAAGGGGACACCTGCGGGTTGAGGAGGGTGGAGACTTTCGTTCATACATTCAACTACCAGTTACGAAGCTTGATGTCTTAAAGGGAGAAAAAAGAGGCCAGGGTGGTGGGAGCAGGGTGGGATAGAGGGATGAGATCAGAGAGCCAGCTAGCCAGGTGCAGGTCCCTTGTGGGACCAGATCTCTATTTTAAGTGTAATACAAGCCGTTTTAGGGCTCCTAGCAAGAGAGTATTACTGATTTACGATATATATATATATATATATTTTTTTTTTTTGCGAGATCTTAGTTCCCTGACCAGGGATCCAACCCATGGCCTCTTGCAATGGAAGCATTGAATCCTAACCACTGGACTGCCAGGGAATTCCCTGACTTACTATCTTAAAGGATTACTTTGACTGCTGTGTGGGAAATGGACTGTGGAGAGCAAGAATAGAAATAGATCCTTTCAGGGGCAGTAACAATTGTCCATGCATCATTTATCTGTTATAATATCACAACTCTGTGAGGGAGGCAGATCTGGTATGGCCCGTGTCTACAAATGAGAAGGTAGAGACCCAAAGAAAGAAATCCACAAGGACAATCCATGTGTATGGATTCACACCTCTCCTGACAGGCGACACTTTGTTTTTCTCAGGCTTGATGATAGCAAGGAATGTATGGTTCTGAGAATTGGGGAGTGGGACCTGATGGAGATATAAGGCCAGAGGCTTTTGGGCAGAAGAGTGAGGGCCTGTGTAGAGACAGTTATTAAGTGACTCTTCTGTGCTAAACACTTTGTTCTGTGATTTACACAACATTCCTCATTCTCTGAAAAGTCCACGATTTAGAGGGCTGAGGGGGGAAGAGAGATCAGAAGCACAGCTAAGTGTAAAATGAGGTCGTGAGTACTGTCATCAGAAGAGGGACAGCCCTGTGGGTGGTCAGAAGGAGACAATAGGGCATTGAAAAGCCACAGTGTTTATTTCCATTTTTTTGTTGGAGTATAATTGCTTTACAATGTTGTGTTAGTTTCTGGTGTACAACAGCATAAAGTGAATCAGCTATATGTATACATGTATCTCCTCCTTCGCGGATCTCCCTCCCTCCCACTTCCAGCCCCCATCTAGGTCATCACAGAGCACTGAGCTGAGCTCCCTGTGCTACACAGCAGCTTCCCACTAGCTGTCTGTTTTACACGTGGTGGCGAATACATGTCAGTCCTAATCTCCCAATTCGGCCCCCCGCCAACTGTGTCCACATGTCCCTTCTCTGTGTCTGTGTCTCCGTTCCTGTCCTTCAAGTAGGTTCATTTGTGTAATTTTTAGCCACAGTCTTTAGAGTCAAGCAGATCTGTCTTCAGAGCTGGGTGTTAGCTTTGCTACTTGTTAGCAGGCCATGTGACTTAGAGCAAGTTACTTTCACTTGCGAAATAGGAATACCATATTTCATCTAATCTAAGATAATATGATTATGAAATGTGCTTTTATTTTATTTAATATAACATTAAGAGAAAAAATGTGATCCGTCATAATGGTAAGATACCTTCCTGAGTTCAGCAACTGTCAAATGTAAGAAAAAAGGAGGGAGTACATCTTATAATTGGTGAAAGATAGCTTCCCTAGTGTCTCACTGGTAAAGAACCCACCTGCCAATGCAGGAGACATGGGTTCAATCTCTGGGTCAGGAAGATTCCCTGGAGAAGGGAATGGCTACCCATTCCAGTGCTCTTGCCTGGAGTATCCCATGGACAGAGGAGCCTAGCAGCCTACAGTCCATGGGGGTCACACAAGAGTCGGACACAACTTAGTCAGACGCAACAACAAGCGAAAGACGGCATTAAGTCCCTTTCTGAGCTGTCAGCAATGGGACAGGAAGATAGGATTACATGTGCTAGGTCTGACACAGAAAGGCTGACATTTCCTCTCTTCTGAGATGGGGGAGCCAGGACCTGTTGGAAGACCTGGGGAAGACTTTTGAATAAGGAGGTAGCAAGGTTTGGGACCTTGGAGAGTAAATAGGATACGGGTATGTAAGCAAGGCATTGCTGCTTTCTGCTATTAAATGAGCATCCTGGGTTTTTCATAGCAACGTATGCTTACTGGTTCACATTCTGTCACCTCAGAATATAGTCTCCCTGAGGGCTTGGATCCAGTATCCCCAACACCTAACACCGGTACTTCAGTGTAAGTGTTTGTTGAATTAATGTGTTAGCCTGTTTCGTTGTGTCTTTCACTTTGTAGAGAGTAGCCTAATTATTTTCACAATAAAGTCTTTACACAGCCATTGCTTTTCACACTGGTTTTTACCTTTTAAAGATTGGTTACTAATTATAATTGGCCTTGCTAGAAGGTGATTTGATGGACCTGGAGCCAGACTGCTTCTGTGTCTCCCTTTAAATCTCTCCCCACTCAGCCCTACCCCAAGCCTGAAATTCTGCTAGTGATTCTTGGTACTGGTCCATCAGTGCTCTCTGTCCTTGACCAGACATCCGTGATGCATGTATCTTTGGGGTCATAAAATGTTTACTGGGCATCCACCCTGTGCTAGGCATTGTGTTCAGAGCAGAGGACAAGCAGTGATAAAAGAGACAAAAATCCCACCGCACAAAGTTCATAGTCTACCGCAGGGGTCCCCAACCTCTGGGACCTAATGCCTGATGATCTGAGGCGTAGCTAATGTAACAATAATAGAAATAAAGTGAACAGTAGATGTAGTGCTCTTGCGTCATCCTGGAATGAACCATCACCCCCCCACACACACAACCTGTGGAAAAGATTGTCTTCCATGAAACCTGTCCCTGGTGCCAAAAAAGCTGGAGGCTACTATTGCAGTGCATGAGAGGTGTAAATGTACAGAAGGCAAGCAAGAGCTCACTAAGGGCCTCCAGAGCTGTAAGTCTTTAAAAGAACTTGATCTGTGTTCCTTTCACGATTGTAGCTTATATACATAGAAAGGCATGCAGTGGTGCTTGCTTTGGATTTAATTTACAAATTGGAAATGTTAGCTTTGTTTCACTTTTATGAGGCTAATTTTTTTTGTTTTTTTGGTTAATTGCAGAGGATGAATTGAATCTTCTAGTTATCATAGTTGATACCAACCCTATTTGGTGGGGAAAGCAAGCATTAAAGGAGTCTCAGGTAAGGCTGCTTGGGAAGGCTTTTGGATAGTTCTGATTTGACTTAGTACTTCCCTGGTGGCTCAGATGGTAAAGCATCTGTCTACAATGCGGGAGACCTGGGTTCGATTCCTGGGTGGGGAAGATTCCCTGGAGAAGGAAATGGCAACCCACTCCAGTACTCTTGCCTAGAAAATCCCACGGATGGAGGAGCCTGGTGCAGGCTACTGCTCATGGGGTCGCAAAGAGTCGGACACGACTGAGTGACTTCATTTTCTTTCATGTGTATATTGCTTTTTTATTAAGGTATAATTTCATACCATAAAATTCACCCATTATAATGTATAATTCAGTGTTTTTTAGTAAAAATCACAGTAAAGTTGTACAACCACCACTACCACAATTCCATTTTAGAAAACTTCTATTTCCAGAAGGTTCCCTCGTGCTTGTTTGCAGTCAGTCACTGCTTCTACGCCCTAGCTGTTATTGTTGTTTAGTCACTAAATCATGCCCAACTCTTTGCGACCCCATGGACTATAGCCCACCAGGCTCCTCTGTCTGTGGGATTTCTCAGGCAAGAATGCTGGAGTGGGCTGCCATTTCTTTCTTCAGAGGATCTTCATGACCCAGGGATTGAACCCACATCTCCTGCATTGGCAGGTGGATTCTTTACCACTGAGCCACCTGGGAAGCCCTCCCCCCTGTTGTAGGCAACCACTTGTCTGGATTCCGTCTCTGTGTTGCCTTTTCTGGACATTTCATATATTGATTCCATATAATATGTAGTCTTTTTTTTTTTAATACTTTCTATTTTAAAATAGTTATGGAATCACAGGAAATTATAAAAAGTGGTACGGAGAGGTCTGTGCACTCTGGCTCCAGCTTCCCCCAGTAGTAGCATCTTCTGTAACTGCAGTACAAAGGGCAAAACCAGAACACTGACATCAGTACAATCTCCAGACCTTATTCAGATAATAACAGTTTTGCGTGCACCTGTGTGTGTATGTTTGGTTCTTGCAGTCTTAGCACATGTAAGATTTGTGTAACTGCCGCCACAATCAAGACACAGCTGTTCTATCCCAAGGAGCTCCCCGGTGCTCCCTCCATGGTTGGTGCAACTTTCTAGTCCCTGGTACTAGTCTAATAATATGTTCTCCAGATCTATAATTTTGTTCCATAAATAGATCCTATAGTATGTAGCTTTCGAGTGTAGCTTTTATCTTTTATTATTTTTTAAGAGAACTTGGGACTAGGCTGTTTTACTTACTTAATTAATTTATTTTGGCCATGACCCAGAGCATGTGGGATCTCAGTTCCCCAGCCAGGGATCAAACCCATGCCCCCTGCAGTGGAAGTGTGGAGTCTTTAACTACTGGGCTGCTAGGGAAATTCCTATCCTTTTTTTAAAAATTAATTAATTTCCTTTATTTTTTATTTTTGGCTCTGCTGGGCCTTGTGGTTGCGTGCAGCTTTCTCTAGTTTTGGTGAGCGGGGCCTCCTCTCTAGTTGCAGTGTGTGGGCTTGTCTTATTGTGGAATGCCAGCGTTAGGGGGCACAGGCTTCAGTGGTTGCAGCCCGCAGGCGCAGTAATCCTGGCACACTTGCTTAGTTGCTCTATGGCGGGTGGAATCTTCCTGGACCAGGGACTGAACGCATGTCCCCTGCATTGGCAGGTGGATTCTTAACCACTGGACCACCAGGAAAGTGTCATGTGTCATTTTGATTATAGTCATTCTAGGGTAAGTGGTAGTACCTCGTTGTGGTTTTAATTTGCATTTCCCTAATAACTAAGCTTTTGTTCATAAACTTATTAGCTATCTGTATATTTTCTTTGATGAAATTCATATAAAAATGTTACATCCAATTTTTAAATTCTTAAATTGGACACGTTCTTATTTAAATTCTTAAATTAGACATGTTCTCACAATTAAGAACAAGTTATGTACTTGATCGTAACTTTACCAAGTTGCTGTACGATGAGCTGCACACATTGAAAGTGTTATGTCTTCACATATGTATGCATTCATGAAATTGTCACCTCAGTCAAAATGATGAAATAGAGATCTATGGGGGTTCCCTGGCAGTCCAGTGCTTAGGACTCAGTGCTTTCACTGCTGTGGCCTGGCTTTCGTCCCTGTTTGGAGAACTAAGATCCTGTAAGCTGATCGACGTATCCAAAAGAACATAACAAAACAAAAACACACAAATCCATCACTCGCAGAATTTCTTCATATTCCTTTGAATTTCTCTCACCCATCTCTCCCTGTTCCCTCCTGGAGGTAGCCACTTATCTGCCTAATATCACTATAGATTGGTTTGCATTTTTAAGGTATGTATATACGTTGAATCACGGAGAAGGCAATGGCAACGCACTCCAGTACTCTTGCCTGGAAAATCCCATGGGCGGAGGAGCCTGGTAGGCTGCAGTCCATGGGGTCTCTAAGAATCGGACACGACTGAGCGACTTCACTTTCACTTTTTACTTTCATGCATTGGAGAAGGAAATGGCAGCCCTCTCCAGTGTTCTTGCCTGGAGAATCCCAGGGATGGGGGAGCCTGGTGGGCTGCCATCTGTGGGGTCGCACACGACTGAAGTGACTTAGCAGCAGCAGCGTACCTGGAATCAAACAGTATATAGTTGGTTTTTTGTTATTGGGTTTTTTCTTGTTTGGTCTATTGGTCTGTTGTTTTCACTCAGCATAGTTACTTTGACATTTGTCCATGTTGCTACATGGATCAGTAGTTCATTTCTTGTTATTGCTGAGTAGAATTCCATTGTGTGGCTGGACCAGCATATCACTACATATTATCATACTCTCCAGGAAGACTGTCTTACTTTGAACTCTCATCAGTGGTATATGAAGATTCCATTTTTTTTGTACTAACACAAGATGCTCTGTTTCCTTATTTTATCTTTTGCCAGTATGATGTACCAAAAATTCTCTCAGTCTTCTTTTGGTATATCTAATGGCCCTTTGTATTTCTCCTTTATATTTTTCTTTGGGGGAGTTTCTCATTTTCCTCTTTGGGTGTTCCTTTTTATTTTAACTGGTTTGTGAACACTCTTTATGTTAAAAGGTTAACTCATTGTCTTTCATGTGTTGAGGTTTTTTTTTTTTTTCCAGTTTGTAATTTGCCTTTCACTTTGGTTTAGTTGTTTTTTGTTGTGTAGAAATTTTAATAGGTTTGTTTTACATGTTAAGAAATAGAGTAAGTGAAATTTATCGGTTTTGTTTTCTGCTTAACATAGTTCTTTCTTTAGTAATATTAATACTTGTCAGAATGTAAATTCCATGAAAAAAAGGGTCTTCACATGGCACATAATAGGTTCTCAGCATATTTAGTGAATGAATTAATTGAAAGACTTTACAATTACCAATTTAATCAATATGTATTATCTATTCTATGTGCAGCAACAGTTTGCTAGTAATTTTATCACAGAAGATGTGACACGTTTACTATTCCTTGAGTGTTATACAAAAAACATGTGTGGAATATTATACTGATGAGAAAGCGGTCTCATAAGTAAAATTAGAGAACTATAGTTTCTTTTTCAGATTTGATGATCCATATTTTTGCTATGAATACATTTATTTATGAACAAATAAGTTGTATTGATTAACAGAATAACAGCTGGAAAAATAACAGTGAAAATGAATGTCTTTGCATGTGATTTCTAGTCTCAGTTGGAATTTTAGTCTTTCTTGAGTTTCTATTTCAAATTGGACAGTTTTGATTATCAGGGAGGATGAAATTGTACCTGGTAGACAGTTCTGTATGGGAGGAGAAAGAAAGGATGAGTCTTGATAACTAGTATTAGTAAAGATTGATTCTACTGACTAAATTTTATCTAGGTCAACTGGAGCACAAATCAATCATCATGTTTATAAAAAATGACCGTATCTCCTCCTGCTTCCCCAGTTCCATCCCATCCCCCAGGAGTAGCTCCTCCTTCCTTTTGCTCTCTTCCATGAGACCTGACCAGCTAATGTGTTGTTCTTCTAAACAATTCAGAAATGGGCAAGTCTGTGCTGTTCAGAATCAGAAAACTATACCTTCCTGATGTTTTTGCTTATGACCTTGGAGAAGGGAACTCCAGAGCAAATTTTTAGCGTGAATAATTATCTGACATAGTGGTTTTGGGTAGCTGTTTTAGATTCTTTTGTCTTCTGTGTTTCAACAGTTTACTCTGTCAAAATGCATTGATGCCGTGATGGTGCTGGGAAATTCTCATTTGTTCATGAATCGTTCCAACAAACTCGCAGTGATAGCAAGTCACATTCAGGAAAGGTATGACCATTGTGATTACTCTCCCTGCTCAGTGCTTAAGGACCCTGGGATGAGATATTACTGGGGTAGATGAATATACCTCAAATAATAAACTGGTCATAAATTAGAATTTGGTAGGAATTCTCTTCGGTTGTCATCTGAAGAGTGAGAACCACCGTAAAGCGTTTCAAGAGGCTGTAACTCAGTACGTTCTTTATTTCTCTCATTTTTTAAGAAAACAGTGGAATCATCAAAACATTCCATGGTGGAAGACTCATGTTTGCCAATTTGCCTGTTTCATACATTTTGTAAAACTGAAGTTTATGATGGACTCTTGAGATTCTGGAATTGGTGTGGTCTTTGTTATCTCTGCTGAATTCTATTTTGATGTTTAGTGAGGTCCCTGAGTCCCGGTGTAACTAGGGAGTTTTTTGTCTGTTTTTCTGTTTCAGTCGATTCTTATACCCTGGAAAGAACGGCAGACTTGGAGACTTCTTTGGAGACCCAGGAAACCCTTCTTCTGAATTTACTCCCTCAGGAAGTAAAGATGGAAAATACGAGTTGTTGACAGCAGCAAATGAAGTTATCGCTGAAGAGATCAAAGATCTAATGACTAAAAGTAATTGCTTTCAGCTTTTCTTCCTCCCATTAGTGCTATTTGCAGATGGAGTTGAATGTGGAAGTCCTTGAGGTTTCGAGTCCAAAAGTTTGAGATTTTTGATATTATCTACTTAATTTTTTTTCTCTCTCTCTTTTAAAATCACGCCCACAAAAGCCTGTGTGATACTTGCCTGACTTCTGCAGCATGGACACTGTTCACCAGCCTCCACTTGAAACACTCTAGTGTCTGAGGATAGCCTGTTTTGACCCATTTTTCCTCTTTCTCAGACCATTCTTCCTTCCATTTTTGACTTTTCCTTCATCTTGTTTCTTCATTTTTTAAAAATGTTGATTTTATTTATTTTCAGCCGAGCTGGGTCTCTGTCACTGCACTCAGGCCTTTCTCCAGTTGCAGCGAGCAGGCTTCTGTTGTGGTGGCTCCTCTCGTTGCGGAACACAGGGTCTAGGGCCCGTGGGCTTCAGTACTTGTGGCGCACGGGCTTGGTTGCCCTGAGGCATGTGGAATCTTCCCAGACCAGGGATTGAACCAGTGTCCCCTGCATTGACAGGCAGATTCCTATCAGGGAAGTCTATCATTTTATTTCCTTAAAAAAATATATATATTTTTTATTCTGTGTGGTGTTTTTCTTTCTCTGTATGTTCTCGTCCAACCTTCCCATTAATTATCATTTGTGTATGAACACTTCCCAGTCTTTGTCTCTACTCCATCCTTTCTTTCAAACTGCAGATGTCTCCCCTTAAGTGTCCCTCAGCCTCATTAATAAGCCCCAGACCAGTTTCATTTTCTTTCCCCTCAGTTACACCACTACTTCCATTTCTGTCACCCCCATCCTCCTGCTTTTCCAAAGGCTTTCATTTTGACTGTTTCCTTCTAAACCAACATCTAATCATCTATGAAATCCTATTAATTTAGTCTCAGAAGTACCTCCAAAGTCTGACCCCTTATTACCTGCCATCTAGCTCAACCTTGGGACGGCTGACATCTTGGGCGGGGGAATTCTTTGTTGTGGGGGGTTTCCTGTGCTTTGGAGGATAAGGGTTAGTTGCTCAGTCATATCCCACTCTTCGTGCTTCCATGGACTGTAGCCCCCCAGGCTCCTCTTGTTCATGGAATTCTCCAAACAAGAATACTGAAGCAGGTTGCCATTCCCTTCTCCAGGGGATCTTCCCAACCCACAGATCAAACACAGGTCTTCTGCATTGCAGGTGGATTCTTTACCATCTTAGCCACCAGGGAAGCCTTTTGGCGGATACTTACTTAGTAGCATCCCTGGCCTCAACCAATTGGATGCTAAGATATCCCCCAGTTGGGACTTCCCAGGTGGCGCAGTTGTTAAAGAATCTGCCTTGTAATGCAAGAGATGAAAGAGACACGGGTTCAAAACCCGGGTCAGGAAGATCCCCTGGAGAAGGAGATGGCAACCGCTCCAGTATTCTTGCCTGGGAGATCCCATGGACAGAGGATCCGGTGGGCTGTGGTCCATGGGGTCACAAAGAGTTGGACATGACTGAGCACACTTGCAGGTACAAACCAAATGACCTTCTTGGGGCACAGTTGCCCCGGTTGAGAGCCTTTGCTCTGGATCATTATAACAGCTTCTTTCTCCTGTCTCTCCCCATTCAAGTCCTTCCACTCAGCCCTCTAGAGTTATTCTAAAAATCAGAGTTAGTATTCCCTGCCTCAAACACTTTTGCTAATTCCCTATTGCCTGCAGGCAGTGGTTTTAAACTGTCTCCTCTGTCCAAATCACTGGTGGGGAAAAGGCAACTCTAGAGACAGTGGATCAATGATTTCTCTTGGGACTGGGGGTGAGCAGGAAGGGACTGGGAATGGGCCTAAGTGATCTTTTGGAGTGATGGAAATGTTCTATAGTTGGATCATGGTGATGATTTCAACTCTAGAAATTTACTGGAAATCATTGACTTGTGCACTTTAAAAGAGTGAATTTTGAGATCTGTAAGTTACACCCGAATAACATGAAATACTGGCCCCACTTCATTGTTTCCGATTCAGTGGGCCTAGGGCGGGCCCAGTGCTTTGGACGGTGGCTCACACGGTAAAGAAACTGTCTGCCAGTGCAGGAGGCCGGGACCCGGGTGCAATCCCTGGGCCGGGAAGGTCCCCTGAAGTACGAAATGGGAACTCACTCCAGTCTTCTTGCCTGAAGAATTCCCTGGTAGAGGAGCCTGTGGGGCTACACTGCATAGGGTCTCAAAGGGTCAGACATGACTGAGCATAGCATAGCACGCACCAGGGAGGACCCAAGAATTTGTATTTTTCTTGAGTTCCCAGGTGATGTTCCTCCAATGGGTTCTAGAATCACATTTTGGAAACCACTGGCCTCCAGCGTAAAGGCCCAGCTTCTCAGTACAGTGGTCCAGACCTTTCCCGTGGGGCATCAGCGCTCCCGGACCAGTTGCAAGCCCCATTCCTACAGGGTATTAATCTGGACTCCCACCTTGTTGAACTGGATGTTTAGAATTTTGATTTTTATGAGTGATTTTTTGTTGTTGTTGTTGTTGTTTTCACTCAAGTCTGCAGGTAAGCTGTGAACTTTGTCCCTACCTCCCACAGCCAGGGGAATTTCTCCAGTCCTCTTTTCACTGGTCCAGCTTTCCCCGGGGCAGTGGGAAGGAAGAGGTGATAGGAAAGTCTCAGAGCCTAGCCAGGGACCTCTGTGCAGGCTGCCCTCGGTCACACACAGACTTTTGTACCACTCAGATCATTGAGAAACCAGAACCTTCCCCAGTAACACCAGGATACTTTTTAGTATTTACTTTTATAACATAAAATTTACCGTTTTAACTATTTTTCAAGGTACAGGTTGGTAGCATTAAGTACATTCACATTGTTGGGCAATCACCGCTATCCATTTCAAGAACTTTTTCATCATTCCAAACTTAAACCTTATACCCATTAAACAACCACCCCTCATTCCTCCCCATTCAGCCCCCAACCACCAGGATATTTTAAATTGAGAAAATGTTTAACAATTGCTTATCTGTGTTTATAAACCCAGTTTTGAAATGTTATATGATTTCCTTCATGAAGATGAATGCTTTGGTTTAAAAATGATTTTGGTTCAATAAAGTACCTAAAAGTTCTCTTTTTAATGCTTTTTGTTATTTACAGGTGACATAGAGGGTCAACACACAGAGACTCTGCTGGCAGGATCCCTTGCCAAAGCTCTTTGCTGTATCCTTGGTGGTTTTTTTTTCTTTTTTAATATGTATTTATTTATTTTCTCTTCGGTTGTGCTGGGTCTTTGTTGCTGCCTGCAGGCTTTCTCTAGCTGTGGTGAGCGGGGGCTACTCTGTACTTCCGGTGCCCTGGCTTCTCATTGCCGTGGCTTCTCTCGTTGTGGAGCGTGGGCTCCAGGGTGCACAGGCTTCAGTGGTTGCAGTACCGGGGCTCAGTAGTTTCAGCTCAAGGGCTCCAGAGTATAGGCTCATTAGATGTGGCACATGGGCTCAGGTGCCCTGCAGCATGTGGGATCTTCCCAGACCAGGGATTGAACCAGTGTCCCTTGCATTGCAAGGTGGATTCTTAACCACTGGACCACCAGGGAAGCCCCTGCTGTATCCTTGGTGTTTTAATCATTCAGAAGTTTGTTTTGTTTTTTCCTTTAATAAAAATACCTTAACTTGTGATATTTCTTAGAACCATGGATCCACATTACTGGAAGGCATGAGTTTTTTAAAGCAGTAGATAATAAAAAAGCTTTAACATGGTTTTAGGAGAAGCTGTAAGAATGAGAAAACTCTACTTTCTCCAGTATATCTTGCTCACAATGAATTATTCTTCAGGATGTTTCTCTGTTTATTATTAGACAGATTAAAATTTTTTTTTTCCTCTCATGTTAGGAACAGTGTTTGATTTTAAAAGCCTTTTACTGACCCTGGGGCTTGTTAAATGAGCAGCTGGTTCTCCCCAGGAGAATGAGTTATTTTGCCCACCTTTATGAAGCATGTTGATAATCTGTGTGACATTTTTTTCAGTCTTATGTAATTTAATTTGTTTGTTTTGTAAAGTATTGAGTGATCCCTCCAATCCCAGACTGTGATTGGGGGTGTCTGATTGTCTGTGTATGGTTTACAAATTCGTCATCTCATTTGGTTGGCATATTGATTTACTTGTGCCAGTATTCAAATCTAGGACATGATAGATAGCCGTAAAACGATCAAATCTATTAATTTTAATTTTCTTGGAGAACAATCATATTTTGGTCAGGTTGCAAAACCCACTTGATTGCAAAGTCAGTAATTGGAAACTCCCAATCTCTTTTGTGTGTTTATTGTGAGTCATGGAGCTTTTCCTTTTTTTCAGGTAGGTGGATGCTGAATTTATTTAACTATGATTTGAATTTATTTGTTCTGTTTACTGTTATTATTTATGAAACACTATTTTTAAATTCCTTAATGCTAAGAAAATAAGACATTCATAGAATGAACAAGGAAGTTAAAGGTGAGAGCCTGCAATCTTCTACGAGACTGTAATTCTTATTTTACTACTATAACTTTGAGGGGCTGTTTTAAAATTGGCAAGAAAACTTTATATAATATGTTCAGTGAGATTCAGTTGTAATGTAATCTGTTTTTATCTCTTTATAGATAACCAGGAAATGAAATCAAGGATATTGGTAAGATTAAAAGAAATCTATACTATGTTTTTATACCAGCCAGAGCCAGTTAGAAAACAGACTGAGAAATAAGACCCATTTATAATAGAAGCAATAAATATTAAGAGTCCAGAGTTAATTAACAAGTACTGTGTAAAGTTGATTATGACAAAAAACTGAAATTCTGAGAGACATAGAAGTATTGAATAAACAGAGCCATATTTTTTTCTTTTTTAATTTTTTTCAGTTATTTTTATTGATGTATAGTTGATCTACAGTATTATATAGTTACAGGTATATAATGTAGTGATTCACAGTTTTTTAAAGGTTATATTCCATTTATAGTTATTAAAATATTGACTATATTTCCCATGTTGTGTAATATATCCTTGTAGCTTTTTTTGTCTGTAATAGTTTATACCTCTTAAATCTCTACCACTGTATTGCCCGTCTCCTCTTCCTTCTTCCCCACTGGTAACCCCTAGTTTGTGGAGAGCCATATTTTATTCTTGAATGTCAGTTTGTCCAAGGTTAAACTATAAGTTCAGTGCAATCTCAGAATATTAATCAGATTTTTTTTTCCTGGCAGAGTGGGGGGATTTAAGAAAGTCAAGAATTTATCTAAAAGAATAAGTCAGTGGGAATAGCCAGGAGCTTTCTGAAAGAGAATAGTAAGCAGGCACTTGCTCCAATCAACTTAAAAAAAAACATACAACATGACTGTTGTAAGTTTAAATTTTATTCAGGGTTTTACTGAGCATTATAGCTCAGGAGACAGCCACTCAGCTGTGGAGTAACTATCCCAAAGAGGTAGAGGAGAGACCAGTTTATGTGGGTTTTTTTTTTTTTTGGCTAGGAAATTCACACAGTCAAGCATACATCTTGGTAAGAGATGACTGCTGATCACAAAGAACAGATATCTCAAGATAGTGATTTTAGTGCTTTTCTATTTTTTCAGCTCTTGCCTACAAAGAGGCAAGAATCTGGGGTTGTTGGAATTCTTCCTGAGATACCCGTCTGACTGTCTAAGGGCCTGTTTATCCAAAGCACTGAGTGCCTCATCCTGCCTTTCATCCTGGACTCCTTTCAGGGTGTGCGGTCGGTGGGCAGCTGCAGTGGGTTCCCATTTAACCCTTGTAGAACTGGGTGGGGAGCAGTGCTCTTTGTTCTTCTTTATTCACACTCCTTTAGGCACTCAAACACATTATAAAGCCACAGTAACAGTGTGGTTCTGGTACAGTAGTATGCAGACAGATAATGGGTACATAGTGGGGTTTGACACAAGATGAATGAAACACTTCAAATGTGTGGGAACGAAATGGATTATTCAGTAAAAGATACTGGGCCAGTTGGTTGGCCGTCAGGAGGAACACAAAGCTAAATGTCACTGCTTACCCCTAAGCAGATTCTAGTAATGATTGATCAAACATGTCAATGTAAAAATTCGAGTTGTAAAAGTGCTGGAAGAAGATACGTGTTTATCATCTTCAGTTGGTGAGTATCTTGCTAAGCATGATGTGAAACTTTAAAAGGAAGCTTAAGACCTCAAAAAAATAAAACCCCCAAAACAAGGATGGGAAAAGAAAAAATCTATTAGGAAAAAGTGTTTTCAACATAACTACATGACAGGATTGATGTAATGTTTCTAAAATAAAGAAGAGCTTTTAAATTAATTTTTAAAAGTCAGGGTTGACTCCAAAGGAATAGGTGGGAAACATGAGCAGTCTGCAGAAGAGGAAATGCAAATGACCAGGTAGCGTTTGGAAATATGGCAGCCCTACTAGTGGTTCTTCTCTTGCATCGCCCGTGAGAGGATAAATTAGTACAGCTTTTCTGGAAGGCAGGTCGGTAATATGTATCAAAATGAAATGTGCAGACACTTTAGTAATCCCACTGGTTATCTTAGGAGCTAATCAGTTGTGCAAAGGGTAGATGGGCATATTCATCAGAGCATTGTCTAAAATTGAGGTTTGAAAAAAAACAACTGAAATGTGGAAACTGCTTAAATGTCTTCTGTAGGTAATTGGTTAAATAGTCAAAATCTAGGAACTCAGCATGAAGGATGATATACACTCATATTTATTGACATAAGGTTGTTTCCCCCAGATATTGGGGACTACAAAATCAGGTTGCAGAATACTAGGGTATCATCCTGGGTGTGTGTGTCTGTGTCTCTGTTGGATGTGAATGTATATACATGTCCACATAGACACTCTTTAGAAACCATTAACAAGGATTATCTCTTGGATTATAAGATTTGGGGGAGATTTTTAATAACTACAAAGATAAATAAGAAAGATGATATTGACTATAGTTTGTTGTATACTGTGTTGACATTTGAGTAAGAGCACTAGAATGTGGCCGAAAGGTATTAACATGCATATGATTTTTAGGTGATTAAGGCTGCAGAAGACAGTGCCTTGCAGTATATGAACTTCATGAATGTCATCTTTGCAGCACAGAAGCAGGTGAATTGAGAGCCTTCTTTTTAAAGATTATTGCTTTCATAATGAAGGAATTAATTTTACTGTTTGAATGGCCTGCTTAAAGAAATAGTCTGACTGAATACTTACTAAGGGATTGCGAATCTGGAATCCATGTTTTGTACTAGTCATTTTTCTATTTTGAGTCCTGCACCCTTGAGAATCTAGTGGATCCCCAGAAGAATATGCAGTCAAACTCACTTTTGTTTATAGTTACGTGGTTTAACTACATGTGTAGTTACAACCCTGTTTAGCTCATCCTTAGACTTCAGGCTAAGAATCCTGAGTTTTATAACAGTTTGCTGCATGTGTGGCCTCAATTTCTTTGTCTTTCTGCTTTAGGGAGGTTTTAGGTAGCTCATTGGTAAAGAACCCTCCTGCCAATGCAGAGATGCAGGTTCAATCCCCGGGTCAGGAAGATCTGCAGGAGAAGGAAATGGCAACCCACTCCAGTATTCTTGCCTGAGAAATCTTACAGACAGAGGAACCTGGTGGGCTGCAGTCCATGGGGTTGCAAAAGAGTCGGACACAACTTAGCAACTAAACAACAACAATAAATATTTGATATTTTTACTTTGCAAATAACTCAAGTGTTCAGATGAGTTATCATTAATACATTTTCTTCTTTGACATGTTTAAAAAAAACTTTCTTAAAACTTCAGTTTAAAAAAAAAACAACACTTCAGTTTTGGGATATCCCTGGTGGTCCAGTGGATAGGGCTCCATGCTTCCATGGCATAGGGTATGGGTTTGATACCTGGTCAGGAGACTAAGATCCTGCATGCTGTGGTGGTATGGCCAAAAAACTTTAAAAGCAAACTTCTGTTTTAACCTAAAATGCTGTTATAGTCACCTGTAATGTTTTCTGTCTTGGAGTGGCAGCATGATAGAGTGGAAAGGCCATGGACTTTGGGGACAGGCAGATTGGGGATGACAGCACTGTTGGCCCTTGGCTCTATGACCACCTTCCAGCCAAGGCCTGGGTGTTTCACTGTAAAATGCACATCAGATATCTATCTTGCAGTGTAACCATGCATGTTAAATGAGTCTTTTTAAGAATAGAGTCTGGCATATAGTAGGTTCTCATTATAAGGTAGTCTTCACTATTCCTGTTAATATTTTTTGAAATGTCCATTTCAGAATATTTTGATCGATGCCTGCGTGTTAGACTCCGATTCAGGACTCCTCCAACAGGTATATTTTAAATGAATGCTTGGTGGTGGTTCTGAAAGTGTGGTGAGTTCTGTTACCTGTGGTAAATGTCTCTCACCCACCAGTTTTCACACAGCTTTAGGGATTATCCCTTATGATGCGTTAGATTAGAGCACCAGCATCTCTCTGGTTCTTTTGAAATTCTTATTTATATTCTACATAATGATCTGATTGACTTTGTAAAAGTATTAAAATTCAAACAGCACAGAAAAGTATTTTTAAAAAAGAGTAAAAAAAAAGAAAAATCTGTTCAAATCCTTTCATCCCGAGGTTATTGTTAATGTTAGGTGACCAGCATGATCGCTCTATACATACAGATGAAAGAGTAGATCACTAAGCAGAGAATTTTATAAAAATAGGATCCAGATCTGTGCTGTCCTTAATGGTAGCCATATGACTGTTGAGCTCTTGAAAAGAGTCTGATCTGAATTGAGAAGTATGTGAGTATACAGACTGAATTTCAAAGACTTAGGATGAAAAACAATGTATAATATCTCATTAATGATTCTTATAATGGTTACATGTTAAAATGATAATGCTTTGAATATATTGAGTTATATAAAAGATGCTACTAAAACTTTATCTCTTCATTGTTCCTGTTTTATGTGGCTAGAAAATTAAAAATTACGTATGTTGCTCATATTATGTTTCTCTTGGACAGCACTGTCAGATGTTACTTTTAATCAAAACATGAAAATGAGTTTTACTTTAACTAAAAAGGAAAAGGAAAACCAAAAAACTGGAAATAAGACTGAAGACAATACTAAACTTTTGATAAATGTTTTTTGATCACAAGGAACATTATTTCCTAAAAGATCAGTTAAAAGCATAAAATTACAGAAAACTTTGAGTTTAGGTTACTGCTGGGGATTGACTGGGGAAGTGGGGGTACAACCAGAAAGTACACCAGCCTCAAAAGTTCCTGTTTCTTAAGCTTGCATGGTGTTTGTTGGAATGTGAAGTGGTACAGCCTCTTTGGAAAATGATCTGAAACTTCCTCAGAAAGTTAAACATGGAATTACCAGTTGAGTCTGCAATTCCATTCTTAAATATTTATTCAGAGAAAACGTGTCCACACAAAATACTGTCCATGAATATTCACAGTTGTGCTATTCGTAATAACCCGAAAGTGCAAACAACTCAAATGCCTATCAGTGGACGAATGGATAAACTGTGGTCTATCCATGTGGTGGAATATTATTTGGTCATAAAAAGGAATTGAAGTACTGATACATGCTACAAGACTACAGTATGAATGTACTTTGAAAACCTTATCCTAAGTGAAAGAAGCCAGTCATAAAAGGGCATAGCTTGTCTGATTCTATTGATGCACAGTGTCCAGAATAGGCAAGTCCACGGAGACGGAAAGCAGATTGGTGGTTGCCAGGGGAGAGGAGGGATGAAGAGTGACTGTTAATGGGGATGTAGGGTGATAAGATGTTCTGCAGCCAGATAGCGGGGACAGTTGCACAGCTCTGTGAATGTTCTAAAAATTAGTAAATCATACATGTTAAAAGGATAGGTTTTATAGTGTGTGAATTACATCTCAAACTGTTAACTCTAAAATACAATGAGAGTGAATAAGGATGGCAAGAATAAAAATTCACCACCAGCAAACAAACAGAAAAAAAGGACTTATAGTGTCTTATAACTGCAGGCTTCAAAGGGTGAAAGGGCGTGGACCAAGGGGAAAACACAAGCTATGTGAACATCTGGAGAGGTGGCTGCAAGTTTCCAGTCTTCCTTCACTCTGGGAAGAGACGCCCTTTTAATTTGCTGTGTCGTAGACCTGAAGAGTTGGTGGTGAGAATGACCTCCGTCTATAAAAGCTAGTGCTCACGTGGCAGTGAGTCCTTTGTCTGTCTTACAGGCTTGTGACATCACAGGGGGACTGTACTTGAAGGTGCCCCAGATGCCTTCCCTTCTGCAGTATCTCCTGGTAAGGAAACGTCAACAGTGAACCTAATGCCTTGAGTCAAGCGAGACCCTTATTTCCTGGGGAATGAATGGGAACAAGACGGCTGACGCCTAGTAACTGGAAGAAAGGAGTGGAGGGGTGACCTAGGGAATTCCAGCTTCCATAGTCTTTGGACCCTGTCGCCCTATGCAGACTGTTTACAGCACAGTGCCTGTGTGTGGAGGTGCTCAGTAATTGCGGAATGAAAAATACACATTTCTCAACAGACGTTCAAGGGAAGTCCAGTTTAGTATTCTCAGTGTTTACTGGCTGACGTCTAATATCTGTATCTTGGCTTCTGGTTGTTTTCCACCGTATTTTAAATAAAAATTTCGTGGTCATTTTTTTGTTTGTTTGTTTCATGTAGTGGGTTTTTCTTCCTGATCAAGATCAGAGGTCTCAGTTAATCCTCCCACCCCCAGTTCATGTTGACTACCGGGCTGCTTGCTTCTGTCATCGAAATCTCATTGAAATCGGCTACGTCTGTTCTGTGTGCTTGTCAAGTAAGTTGGTGTACTGAGTTTTTATTTTTTACGTCTTTTTTTTGGTGGGGGGCAGGGAGCACTGTGTGGTATGTGGAACCTTAGCTAACTGACCAGGGATTGAATAGATGCCCCCTGCAGTGGAAGTGGAGTCTTAACCATTGGACCACCAGGGAATTCCTTACTGAGGACTGAGTCCATACTCAGTTTTTCTATGTTGGAGGGGAGTGTGCAGAAGATACCTTCAACTGTGTTGCTTCTAAATCATCCTGGTGTTTTTTTTGTTTGTTTCAATTTACAGTATTCTGCAATTTCAGCCCAATCTGTACCACATGCGAGTAAGTATCTTTTGGGGTTGTGTGGCTAGCTCTCACTTTACAGAGATTTAGAGCACTAAAAAGTGTTTTATTTTTTTCTGTGTATTATTTCAGGACAGCCTTTAAGATTTCTCTGCCTCCTGTACTGAAGGCCAAGAAAAAGAAACTAAAAATGTCCTCATGATAATAAAAATAATTTCCCTATCACTTAGAGCTGGTTATATAAATTATATGGCAGAATCTTTGTTAGGGAAGCTCTGAAAATAATAGAGATGTGTGTAAGATAATGAGCTTTCTTACAGGAAATATTGTGAAACATCATCCTTATACTGTGCTTCTGAGGGGCTGATGTATTTGAGGGAGTCATTCTATGCAATATACCCTAAAGTCTTTTCTGGCTGGTTTTTGTCCAGAAATGGGGGAAGAAAGCACAAATTTGAGACTTTTTTTTTTAATGAGATGATCATTTGTCAAAGTCTGTCCTGACTGATGGAAGGTGTCAGAACCTACCCAAGTCTAGGTCCTTACTGTGAAATGTACAACATGAAATTTGGACCCGGTTCTGGAAAAAAGTGACTATGGAGTAATGGCATTAATCAAGATAGAACATCTTACTTGAGTCAACACTTAGCTTTGACAGTATTCATGTAAATAAACTCCTTATTTTCTCAATTGAGGTTTAACTCCATATATGACCAGATATTTATTCTTTTGTCTGACAGTACATGCTGGACAGTTACCCAAATGAGAGCTTATCACTGAGTATCTCTAAAATCTGATTTTAAACGAGTATGGAAAGCAAGTGCAGTAGTCAGGAAGGAACTTTTTCTTCAAAAACAGTTGTGTGAAGAGCTTATTTGTGAAAGCCAAAGTCTGGGTTCACGAGGGGAGTTTCTCTGGGAGAATGGATTCTTTCTAGCTAAGAGTTGCCCCACATAGAATTCATTCCTTTTTTAGAGGAGGGGGAAAGCATTAATAATGGAGAATGGTTCTCTGGAAACTTTGGGCTTAATACTGAAAACTTGTATCAATTCAAAAGAAAAATTATTTGTAATTTCAACAATAAACAACTTATTTTTCTGTGTAACCTGGAAGTTACTAAAAGTCCTTTTAAATTCCAGCATAGCGTAGGAAGGGTTTTCAAGAATGGTGGCCAGTTTGATTTGTTTTTAGAAAGTATACTGACAGAAACCTATATGTGTATACAACATTATATATAAATAAGATTTTAATTTTCTTTTGATACCATCTCAAAAACTGTCTCAAATATTTAAATAATTTGGTATTTGGTTAGATTATTTCAGGTAGGTTTTATATTCTGGATTTACAATTTTGTTAACAAATATACAAAGATTTTGGTGGTCACTTTCCAAGTATTTGTTAATCTCTGAGTTTAAGAATGTCTTTTTAAAATAATATTTAATATTTTACAGCCTAAGTATAATGGAGATCACTATTTTTAAGTCTAGGAAATAAAGCATCATATATCTAAAGATGACTAAATTCAAACAAGCTTATAAGGTTTTTGTTATTACTTTTTCATTTGAAATGTGTTATGAACTGGCTTAATTCTGTTTAAATTTTAACTGTTGTGTTTATGGTTTATTTTGTATAAATTTTTATAATAAAATAATTAAAATTTTCATATTTCCCTGAGTTATTTCTTCTTACTGGTTGTTTATTTCATGCTCATGCATTTTCAACTGTGTACTTTTTAACTGGATTTGTTCACATGTCAATTTTTTATTCAACCCTGAAGAACTTTAATTTCAATCTTGCTAAAACTATACACAAAAATATTGTTACAAATACAATTAGAGATTGGTATGAAGTTTTTAATAGAAGATTTTTTACACACCGTACATGGATTCTGCCCGTGAATTGGTTTACTGCTCATCTGATAGCTAACAAAATGAGTGAACAGTTACTGAGTACTTACTTACTGTACATCAGGCATTAGGCTAAGCTCATTAGGTGTGTTGCCTCCTTCTCACACAACCCTGTTTGGCAGAGACTGTTACCTCCTTTAAAGATGAGGTGGGGGAAATAAAGCTGAGGAAGCCTAAGTTTAGAGAGATTAAGTGATTTTCCCGAGATCACTTGACATAGAAGGAAGGTGAAATTCAAACCATGCAGTCCAACCTCAGGCCCTGCACCTGTAAGGCACTGAGCTATGATAACCCTTGCGATCCTTTGAGGCTACTGAGATAAGAAAAATGAATTTTTTTTCCCAGGCAGCATTTTGGTAATTTTGCATCTGTTCTAATGGTGCTAAAACTTCGTGTGTGTAGTTTGAGAAGACCTCCTTTCAGAGATCTGAGAGCTCTATGCGGTGGTGGTTCAGTCGCGAACTCCGGTCCCACTCTGCAACCCCGCGGACTGCAGCACGCCAGGCTTCCCTATCCTTCACTGTCTAGAAACAAACAAAACCTCTGAAAAAAGGAGAATAATAAAAACAATCCAACAAAACAATTACAGCACTGCAACATCACCCCCTTTTTGTCCCTCCCCCCAAATTCTCATAAAAATCAAGTTTATTAAGTTGCTTGTTTAGAACCCAGTGCCTGCGGCATCGCATTTGCATTAACTCCAGAATGATTGAATTAACTCCATGTTGGAGAAACTTGGGGTTTTAAACTAGACGCGGACTCCTACTTTTTCGTGAGCCTTTACATGGAGTAAAGGAGAAGGCAATGGCACCCCACTCCAGTACTCTTGCCTGGAAAATCCCATGGACGGAGGAGCCTGGTAGGCTGCAGTCCACGGGGTCGCGAAGAGTCAGACATGACTGAGCGACTTCACTTTCACTTTTCACTTACATGCATTGGAGAAGGAAATGGCAGCCCACTCCAGTGTTCTTGCCTGGAGAATCCCAGGGATGGGGGAGACTGGTGGGCTGCCATCTATGGGGTCGCACAGAGTCGGAAACGACTGAAGTGACTTAGCATTACATGGAGTGATGCAACTAGAGGGACCTAAGGCCTGTGGCAGGGCTAGGCTGCTGCGGATGGGTTTGAGGGCGGGCTCTCTCTGCTGTTGATCCAATCACGGCTCGTCTTTCGTCAGGCCGGCGGCCGATTGGTGGTTGCCATAGCTCCAGGCGTTGGCTTGACAAGATGGTGGCGGCAAGGCCGCCCGGGCATAGCTTCCGAGTCCCCGGGCTTCCAGTCTTCTAAGGCGGGTGCAGCCCTGTTGTGCAGGCCCGGCGAGCCCCCAGGCATGCGTTTGTCGCCGCCGGTCCCTTTGCTTTTGGGACTCCTCCTTCTGCAGGGCGTCTTGAGGCCGCTGAGGGGAGATCTGGGTATGTAAGGCGGGGCAGGGGCCTGCAGGACGGGGATGAGGGAGAGGACGAGTCTTGAGGCCAAATCTGGGACTGCCGCCAGAGCTGCGGAAGACACCGCCAAAGAAAGCCACCACCCAGTGTAGGCAGGGGTTCTGCAACTATTAACTCCTCTCTGTCCCTTTCTTCCCGCCTAGTTTTCATTCCTTCTGTCATCCGCATGTCCGGCCCTGTGGTCAGCGCGTCCCTGGTCGGAGGCACCGAGGATGTGACCGTGTCCCTGACACAGCTGCGGGACGAGATGGGTAAAGAGTCTGACCTTTCCTTTGGGGAGGGAAGAGGTTGGGCCAGCTTCAGGCCGCCCAAGAAGCCTGGCCAGGTGGCATCCTCTGAGTCCCTTGGCGCTGTCCCCTGCAAAGTCGTGATGGGGGCTGCTGCTGTGGACCAGAGAACTAACAGACAGGGTGAGTAAAAGAAAGCTTGAAATTACAAGTTAGCATTCACTGAGCTATCCCATGTACTTAAATACATCACCTCATTTTCCTAATAAGAACAGTAATGTCTTTTAATTCTGTTTAACAAATGAAGACACTGAAGTTCAGAGAGGTTGTCACTGGTCGAAAGTCACACAGCTTGTAAAGAGTCCAATCCTAGGCTTGGAAAGGTGTTCCATCCTAGGAAACCTGACTCAAGAGTGCAGTATCTTGGTAGCTGGGCAATACTCTCTTGTGTTCCAATCTCTTCTGTAGGTTTATTGCCAGTTCCCACCTGTGGCGAGCTGAACGATGAGACAGGAGACTGGAGTTTGACTGTCACCCCCACTGTGGTAAGGCCAGAGGTGGGAACCTTCTCAGTAGCATCTGCGGAGTCCTGCATCTGGTGCTCCTGCAGTGTTGTTTTCTCTCTCTCTCTCTCTTTTTGACTGTGCCCAGCAGCTTATCGGGTCTTAGTTCCCTGATCAGGGATTGATTGAACTTGGACCAAGGCAGTGAAAGCGCCGAGTCCTAACCACTGAACCGCCAGGGAACTTCCCCTGCGATGTTCTTTTAATCAGACAAGATAGAACTTAGTGCTTGGAACCACCATGAAACTGTGGGCTATCTGATCCTGTAGGTACTCATCCAGCCCAGAGGTTCTTGGACGAGTTTCAAGAAGCTTGTGAGGGAATTCCCTGGTGGTCCCATGGTTAGAACAACATGCTGTCACTGCCAAGGGCCCAGGTTCATTCCCAGGTTGGGGAACTAAGATCTCACAAGCTGCATGGCACAGCCAAAAAAAAAAAAAAAAAGCTGTGAACTCTCTAAAATTGTGTATAAAGTTTTGTATGTGTGCATTTTTTTCTGATGAGAGGCTTGCCAGCTTCTGTCAGATTATCAAATGAATCTGTGACTCAAAAGAGCTTCATGAATTGCTGGTCTCACCCAACTCTGGGCTTATGTGTAAGGACACTCAAGCCTGGAGAGATGAAATGTTTTCCACTTAATAGATATTTCATTGAGTGTCTAGTATCTGCAAAACATCAACTCCGAACATAAAAGACGAAACAGACTTTGCTTGCACCCCAGGAACCAGAGCCTGTTTCCGTGGACTTTTATTTATGTGTATTTAATCTGCCGGTAGGATAATAAAAGTGCCAGACAAATACCTTTATCAGACCTGTGTTCAGCTTTCTCTAAACAGAAAAAGGGCTTTCCAGGTGGCTCAGTGGTAAAGAATCCACCTGCCAATGCAGGAGACCTGGGCTCAGTCCCGGGGTCGGGAAGATCCCCTAGAGAAGGAAATGGCAACCCACTCCAGTATTCTTGCCTGGAGGATCCCATGGACAGAGAATCCTGCCAGGCTACAGTCTATGGAGTCACAAGTTGGACACGACTTGGTGACCAAACAACAAGCAGGCACAAGTTGCTTGCTTGTATGTTCAGCTGAGGATTAGGAATCAGGGCTTGTGTACTGCAGTAGATTTACAGGGTAAAATTGAGCAGAATGATGTCATCCTTGGGTCCAGTTTGCCTTTTGTAAAATGAATGGAGGCAGATTGATTTTACTTAATCTTACGTGTTCTCATAGATGCCGTTTTGAGTCACCATATAAAGTACAGTGATATTTTCCTTTCAGAATTCGTTGGAAGTGACCGTGAGGTTGGAAAGGGATATGCAGTCATGTTCCTCTAATGGGACAGATCCCTTCCTGGAGGCCCCGTGTATTGTCCAAGCTCTTCTTGTTTCAGCCTTTCATAATACATCCTGTTTAGCACATCTGCTCATTCATGTGGAAATTTATGCCAACTCCTCTCTGGGCCAAAATGCATCAGGCAAGTGAAGTCTCCGACTATCAAAATGTTTACTGCAGACGTTTGAATGTAAGTGTGTGCCATGCAGTTTGTGTGCTTCGCTTGTGAGTCTGTCTTGCTTTCCTAAACTTATTTTTCTTTTGTTTAATTTTCTTATTTTAAAAGTTTCCAGGGAATTCCCTGGTGGTCCGGTGATTTAGGGCTCCTCACTTTGAACTCAAGGGGCATGGGTTCGATCGCTGGTTGGGGAATTAAGATCCCATCAGCCACACAGCATGGCCAAAAAAGAAACCTGACAGGAGGGCTTAATAGTTGCTATACCACTCAGAGCAGCAACTTTTTTTTTCTTTTAAAAAATATGTTTAAGTATAGTTAGGTAATATTTCAGAATGTCCTTGTACAAATAGCCAAACTTAGGAAAATTAGAGTCTGTATATATTGGTAATTATGAGATGTCCACTCTGACCCCATGAAGGTATGAAAAATTTTGCACCCAGTCAGACAGAGATCAGAACAAGAAAAAGGATGGAAGGACAGCCAGGAGGTAAGCGGTATGCTTGGTAACAAGGAAGCTAGCCAACAATGTGGGAGGCATATAGATAGATTCACAAATATCTATCTATATATCACATAGTAAAACCCTATTCTAAAGTGCCTTGCTTACGTCTCAGATTTGATTATACTGAGGATCAAACCCTTACCCTTGTGACATGGTCTCTTATTCGGACTTTCTTGTTCTTGATACCACTGACATACTAGGGTTCTATTATATTATAGCGTAGAATATATAATAGTTGTTCTCTAGAAGCTTCAGTTATCCTCTCATTGAAGTTGACTGATACATAGAGTTTACACAAATAGTCACGTACATAGCTTTCCAACTATTAGTCTCTGGATTCTGAATTAGGAAGCTAAAATGTAATATATTCCTTTTCCAATCAGTGTGAAAATTACTAATTTCCCCCACACTTGAACCAGAATCAGGATGTGAAAATATGCATTCACAGTGTGATGGGACTTGAGGTTGAGTGTGTAGCTCAGTTAAATGAGATCTTGTGGTCAGATGGCTTCCAGATAAACTGCAGTGTCACCGTGGCTTCAGATTTTTTTTTTTTTAGTTGTGGTATAGTTCCTTTACAAGGTTGTACAACAAAGTGCATTAGCTATGTGTAGAGATACAACCCCCTTCTCTTGGGTCTCCCTTCCCACTCATCTAGTCGCCACAGAGCGCCGAGCTGAGCTCCCTGTGCTTTGTAGCAGGTTCCCACTAGCTATCAGTTTTACACGTGGCAGTGCGCATACCCACTCCCAGTCTCCCGGTTCCCCCACCCTCCATGTCCACACATTTGTTCCCTTCGTCTTCGTCTCTGTTTCTGCCCTGAAAATAGGTTCATCTGTATCATTTTTCTAGATTCTACATACATGCGTTCATATACAATATTTGTTTCTCTCTTTATGACTTACTTCACTCTGTATGACAGACTCTTGGTCTACCCGCGTTACTGCAAATGACCCCATTTTGTTCTTTTTATGTCTTGAGTAATATTTCATTGTCTTTACGTACCACATCATCTGTCAATGGACATTTAGGTCATGGCTTCAGGTTTATCTGTTGAAAGAGGTAATGAATTTGGAGGAGTAAATGCTTACAATCAGTCTGTGTTATGAAAGGAGTTGTGCAGTGTATTGAAAAATAAGTGCATTGCATTTGGCTTAACTTGCAAATCTTAGTGACTTGATCATCTTCAAGATCAACTGTGACTTCTTCAGTTTGTATAACTAGGACATTCTCTTCTATTTGGCTTTTTGTTGGAGGAGTAGATACAGGCCTCAGTAGATATAGCCCATCTCAGGGATACCTTCATGTGGAATACTGGTAACAGTGATTTGTAATACAACTCAGCTTTCTCTGAGTGAAAATGTGGCCATGTCTCATCAGTGTTTCACAGCTGAACTTCTCTGTTGTTTGTACTTTTCAGAAAATGTGACTGTCGTTCCCAACCAGGTGTATCAGCCCCTTGGTCCTTGCCCCTGCAATTTGACAGTGGGGGCCTGTGACATTCGCTGCTGCTGTGACCAGGTATGGTCTTTCTGATTATTGGGTGCAAAAACTGTGGTACCTGATAGCATGCGGAGGGCACCAGCAGTTCCCCATCAACAGCTTTGTAGTGCGTGGTCTTTCAAAAGCTGAGATTGTATGTCCTGTTTTCCAGTTGAGTATTTTCTTATCTAGCCTTTTCAGCCTAGTTTGTGGACAAAGGACTTTCCAGGTGACGGTAGTGGTAGAGAATCCACCTGCCAGTGCAGGAGATACAAGGACACTGGTTCAGTCCCTGGATCGGGAAGATCCCCTGGCATAGGAAATGGCAACCCACTCCAGTATTCTTGCCTGGAAAGTTCCATGGACAGAGGAGCTTGGTAGGCTACAGTTCATGGAGCTGCAGAGTTGGATATGACCGAGTGACTAAGCAGCAATTATGGCCAAAAAAAATGTCTGTTTGGATAAGTCCTGATTGTGATGATACTGAGAGGATGATTTTAATGTCTTACTTGGAAGCCTTTAAGAAAATATAAAAAGGAGAGAAAAATAAGTGATTTTTTAAGTGTTTTTTTTTTTTAGTAAATTCAACTATCGCAGTAATCTAATTTGAGGATGTTTCCAACACCCCCGAAAAGAAGCCATGTGTCCATTTGCAGTCACTCTCACTCATGCCCATCATCCCCAGACTGTTTTATGTTTGTTTGTTTTCACTAGAAATTAAGTATATTTATTTATCTGGGTGTAGTTGATTTGCAAATTATGTAAATTTCAGGTGTATAACATAGTTACACTTTTTAAACGTTATACTCCGTTTATAGTTATTATTATAAAATATTGGCTGTATTCCTTGTGCTGCACAATAATACACCCTTGTAGCTTATTTATTTTATACGTAGTAGTTGGTACCTCTTCATCCCCTCCACCTGTGTTGCCCCCTGCCCCATCCCCCTCCCCACTGGTGACCACTGGTTTGTTCTCTGTATCTGTGAGTCTGCTTCTTTTCTGTTATTTTCACTAGTTTGTTTTCCCAGGTCACTATTAATCTACTCTCTGTGTCTGTGGATTTGCCTCTTTTGGACATTGCATGTAAATGGAATCCGTCAGTCTGTAGGATTTGTGTCTCGCTTCTTCTTTTTTTTTTTTTTTTAAATATTTATTCCCCTGTGCCAGGTCTTGGTTGCCTCATGTGGGGTCTAGTTCCCTGACCAGGGATTGGCCCGGGCCCTCTGCACTGGGAGCCTGGCGTCTTAGCCCCTGGACCACCAAGGAAGCCCTGTGTCTGGCGTCTTTTGCCTAGCATCATGCTTTCAAGGGTCACCTGCGCTGTGGCGTGGGTTAGTGTTCCATTCCTTTTTATGGCCGAATCATCTTCTGTTGTGTGGATATATCACAGAGTGCTTAACCATTTATCAAGTGTGGACATTTAGATTGTGTTCACTTTTTGGCTACTATGAAGAATGCTTCTATGATACAAGAATATAAACCTGTATACAAGTTTTTGTTTGGACGTGTGTTTCCATTTCTTTTGGTTATGTTACCTAGGAGTGGAATTGCTTTGCCACATGGGAACTGCATGTTTAACCTTTTGGGGAACTGTTTCTCTTCTTTTTGGCTGAGCCACATAGCTTGTAGGATCTTAGTTCCCTGATTGGGGATTGAACCTGTGTCCTTGGCAATGGAAATGAGTCCTAACCCCTGGACTGCCAGGGAATTCCCTTGAGGAACTGTTTTTTCAAAGTAGCTACATCATTTCACATTCCCATCAGCACTGTATAAGGGTTGTAATTTTCCATGATGTCACCAACAATGGCTATAATAATCTTGATTACAGCCTTCCTTGAGGGTGTGAAGTGGCATTTCATTGTGATTTTGATCCATATTTCTCTAGTGGCAAATGATGTTGAACATCTTTTCAAAGGCTTATTGAATGTTTATATGTCTTCTTTGAAGAAATGTCTGTTGAGACCCTTTGGCCAGTTTTTAATTAGGTTGTCTTTTTGTTGTTTAATTTTGTTGTTAAATTACATTGTCTTTTTGTTTTTAAAGTTCACTATGCACTCTGGATTCTAGTCACTTATCAGATATATGATATGCCAAAAACTTCTCCTACTTGTCTAGGAAGTCCGTTTTCCTGTTGGTGTTCTTTGAAGCCCAAAAGTTTTAATTTGATAAAGTCCAGTTTATCAATTTTTTTCTTCCAGTTTTTAATTCAGTTCAGTTGCTCACTTGTGTCTGACTCTTTGTGACCCCATGGACTGCAGCATGCCAGGCTTCCCTGTCCATCGCCAACTTCTGGAGTTTATTCAAACTCATGTCCATTGAGTCAGTGATGCCATCCAACCATCTCATCCTCTGTTGTTCCCTTCTCCTGCCTTCAGTCTTTCCCAGCATCAGGGTCTTTTCAAATAAGTCAGTTCTTCGCATCAGGTGGCCAAAGTATTAGAGTTTCAGCTTCATCATCAGTCCTTCCAATGACTATTCAGGACTGATTTCCTTTAGGATGGACTTGTTGGATCTCCTTGCAGTCCGAGGTACTCTCAAATGTTCTCCAACACCACAGTTCAAAAGCATCAATTCTTCGGTGCTCAGCTTTCTTTATAGTCCAACTCTCACATCCATACATGACTATTGGAAAAACCATAGCTTTGACTAGATGGACCTTTGTTGGCAGTTTTATTGTGATATAATTGACACAGTCACTGTACGAGTTTAAGGTTTAAAGTATGGTTATTTGACTTCCATACATTATGAAGTGGTATCGCAATAAGTTTGGTGAACATTCATCATCTCGTATAGACACAAAATTAAAGAAATAGATGGAGGAGGAAGTGGCAACCGGCTCCAGTATTCTTGCCGGGAAAATCCTATGGACAGAGGAGCCTGGCAGCCTACAGTCCATGGGGTCGCAAAGAGTCAGGCATGACTGAGTGACTGTACACATTCACATGCATTCTAGAATCCAGTACAGACCCATTTAGATATGTGTATATATGCCTATGTTGTAGGTGAGGAACTTTCATTCGTGTTACAGTTTACAGAATGCATGGTTTAAAATAGATTTCTAGAACTTAAAAATATTTTTAAATCAATTTGGAGAGGATTTAGTTTTCTGAAAACAAAACATATTTTTTTCTCTCTTGACCTTGAACTACTTGAACTCTATGGTTTTCCAGTTCATTTACCATTTTGAGGAATGTGGCCTATACATACTGCTATATCTAAAAAGGATAACCAACAAGGACCTACTGCACAGCACAGGGAACTCTGCTCAATGTGATGTGACAGCCTGGATGGGAGGGGGATTTGGGGGAGAACAGATACATATTTATGTATGGCTGAGCCCCTTGGCTGTCCACCTAAAACTATCACAGCATTGTTAATCGGCTATACTCCAATATAAAATAAAAAGTTTTTTTAAAAAAGGACAAAAAGAAATAGAAAACTTTACTTGTGATGAGAACCCTTAGACTTTGCTGTCTTAGCAGCTTGCGTATATAGTGTACAGCAGTGTTAATTATATTGCTCTTGTAGATTACACCCTTAGTGTGTACTTATAAGAGGAAATTTGTACCTTTTGACCTCTTTCATCTAATTCTGCCTCCCTTTATTCCAGTTTTTGGTCATTGTTGTTGCTTATGGTTTTGGTGTCATTTCTAAGAATCCATTGTCTACTCCCAGATCAAATACATATTTTTAATTTTAATTTTTTAAATTAATTTTAATTGGAGTATAGTTGTTTTACAATGTTGTGTTAGTTTCTACTGTACAACAAAGTGAATTGGCTCTATGTAGATACATATATCCCCTCCTTCTTGGATTTCCTTCCCATTTAGGTCACCACAGAGTACTGAGTAGAGTTCCCTGTGCTGTACCTAGGTTCTCATTAGTTTTCCATTTTACCCATAGTCTCAATAGTGTGTATGTCAGCGCCGATCTCCCAGTTCATCCCGCCTCTCCTTTTCCCCATTGGTGTACCTGTGTTCTCTACCTCTGTGTCTCTAGTTCTTCTTTGCAAATAGGTTCATCTGGGTCTTTTTTCTAGATTCTACATATGTGTGTTAATATATGATATTTATTTTTCTCTTTCTAACTGACTTCACTCTGCATAACAGGCTCTAGGTCCATCCGAATAAAGTGACTTCTTGATGATACCAATCGGGTCATGATATAACAAGAATGATTCAAGGATTCTTCTGGAATTGTCCTTAGATTTCTCTGGACTAGGAATTTGAACGCTGTTGCTGTTGAGTGGCTAAGTTGTGTCCGACTCTTTGCGACCCCATGGACTGTAGCCCGCCAGGCTCCTGTGTCCATGGGATTTCCCAGGCAAGAATACTGGCGTGAGTGGTGATGCCAGTTGAAAATTCTCCACCTGTGGTCTATTTCATATTACCTTTTCTTTTTCGCATCTTATTTGTAGGCATGTCTTAGGTCCCCAGTTAAGATGTAAATTCTGTGAAGGTCCAAAGTTCCTGACTTGGAGCCTCGTAGGGAGATGACTTGCTGTGAGCGCAAACGCTCTCAGCCTGGAGGCCAGCTGTTTATTTCCTGTCTTCTCTACCACGCCCTGCTGGTCTCCAGCAGCAAGTGCATCACACTGGCCAGGAGATCCTGACAGCGGGCAGATGGGGGATTTAATCTTCTCTGAGCTTCTCTACATCTTCTTTCCAGGAATGCTCATCAGATTTAACAGCACTGTTCAGGGAGTCCTGTTTCCCAGGTGTTTTTGGAGGAGATGTTAATCCTCCCTTTGATCAGCTCTGCTCCATACAGATGTCACATGGAGTCCCCGACTGGTTTCCATTCCTGTGTGTGCAGCTTGCCAACTCACCCTTTCTCGGGTACTTCTACCATGGTTCCATGTAAGTGTCTGAAGGGCTGTCCGGGAGAGGGGTGCGCACCCAGATGGCCCTGGAATGTGGCCATGTCCTGGGGACCTCTCCAAAGGCTCCATTCAATCCCTCCATTCTAGATTCAGTTCTAGGTTTCACATAGTAAGTTTATTTTGTGTTAAGTATTTGAAAGAGCTGGTTGTTGTTCAGTCGCTAAGTCATGTCCAACTCTTTGCGACCCCATGAACTGTAACATGCCAGGCTTCCTTGTCCTTTACTATCTCCCAGAGTTTGCTCAAACTCATGTCCATTGAGTTGATGATGCCATCCAGCCATCTCATCATCTGTCGCTCCTTTCTCCTTCTGCCCTTAATCTTTCCCAGCATCAGGGTCTTTTCCAGTGAGTCGGCTCTTTACCTCAGGTGGCCAAAGTACTGGAGCTTTAGCTTCAGCAGTAGTCCTTCCAATGGATATATAGGGCTGGTTTCCTTTAGGATTGACTGGATTGATCTCCTTGCAGTCCAAGGGACTCTCAAGAGTCTTTTCTAGAACCACAGTTCTAAAGCATCAGTTCTTCTGTGCTTAGCCTTCTTTATGGACCAGCTCTCACATCCGTACATGACTACTGAAAAAAACCATAGCTTTGACTATAGGGACCTTTGTTGGCAAAGTCATGTCTCTAGGTTTGTCACATCTTTCCTTCCAAGGAACAAGCATCTTTTAATTTCATGGCTACAGTCACCATCCACAGTGATTTTGGAGCCCTCATTGAAAAGAAATTGATACCACAAATGGTTAATAGCGATTCTCTGGGTTGGGGGAAAGAGTGATGGGCTCGTGGGGGACTTTAACTTTTTGTCCTTTACATTTCTGTCTTGTTGACATTTTAAAGCAACTTTATTATTAGCACTGAAGTAAAACTCATGGAACATAAATTAACCGTTAACTACTTTAAAATGCACAGGTCAGTGGCATTTAGTACAAATATTATTTTGATAATTAAAAAAGCAGAGAAAAAATGTAAAACAATTGCTTTTATCATGTTAATGGTGGTTTCTCTCATCGATTTGCAGTTCCTCTGGACATCAAGTTTCCTTTGACATATATTTGCATACTGATCTAAAAGACTTTTCAGACTTTGGTTACAAACAAGGAGACCCCGTTATGACAGTAGATAAGGCATATTTTACTATTCCACAGGTAATCCTTTCAGTTTTAATATGCCAGAAGCTTTTTCTCACTTTCCCCTTCCTCTTACTAATTTAAGTCATGTTATTCTAAAAAAAAAAAAAATCTCTTCCTGAATTACGTATTTTTCTCCTATGGACTTTTCAGGCACTTAGCCATTTAAGGTCTCTGCATTGTGTTTTTTTCTGTTGATAGTCACTCTTAAATCAATCTGTCTTTGCTAAATCTCAGAGTGAACTTACTAAATAAAAACCAAAAGACCGTCTGGAAGTTTCCATGGAAGTAACTATTGTTTCTCACTTGTATTAGTTTAACAGGCAATTTCTAGTAAGCCATAAATACTTTTAAAATTTTATTTATTTTTTATTGAAGTATATTTGGCTTATGGTGTTGTGTTAATTAAATATTTAATAGAATTTTGAAAAATATTTTAAGACTTGAGTTTTATGTGAAATCTTACCTTTATTAAGTTCAAAATTATGAGGAAAAAGTATTTATGGGAAGATGACATGGGAGGCTAAACTGTTTCTCTTTACTATCCATATGAATCCATTCTTATGGCTTTAACAAAAATGCATTTGTAATGAGGGAGAGAAAATGAAGTTGAGGGACCCTCCCTGGCAGTCCAGTGGTTAAGACTCTGTGCTTCCACTGCAGGGGACACGGGTTCCCTCCCTGGCCGGGGGAACTAAGATCCTGTATGCTGCCTGGAATGGCCAAAAAGTGAAAAAACAAAAGACAACAACAGAAAAGAAACTGAAGCTGAATGTAATCATGTTTCTGCAAAGTAAATGATGCAAAGCAGGGAATTTTCTTTAGAAACTGTACTTACTGTGACCCTGCAGCCAGTGGCTTCCAGTTTGATTAGCAAGTCAAGTAGATACTCTGCTCAAGTCAGTTAACTAGTGAATGCCCTAGTCTTTATTGGAGCTAACCCAGCAGTAGAAGCAGGCTGCAGAAAGGATGCTTTTCCAAGACACTGATCTCTTTTTTCTATGATCAGAAAGGAGGTCATAAATCTGTCGGTATTCCCCCCTTGCCCTCAGGTGTCCCTGGCTGGGCAGTGCCTCTACAACGCTCCTGTGGCTTTCCTGCAAAATTTTGATGTTCAGTGCGTTACTAGCCTGGAGGAGTACCTAGAACGAGATGGAATTACCAGTGCAAAGATAAAGAATGGTGCTATGGGAGGTAAGTTATGTCCATTTGAGCATGGACCTTAGATGCCAATTAGATGCCAAGAATAGCAGGTTGTTTGATGGCGTTTGGGGAGTGGAGGGGAGCTGAGTAGTTGGCGCACAGGGCAGGCATAGGCACTGTATTTGTTTGGCAAACTTTCATTTTCGTAGGTAAATGTGAACATGTGAGGTTCATGTTCTCCTGTGGAAGTTCATTTATGTATGTTTTTTCAGGCATAGTTACACCGAAAGTAATCTACGAGGAAGCAACTGACTTAGACAGATTCATCACCAATACAGGTATTTTAATGTTATATATATATAACATTATAATGTATATAATTTCTCACAAGGAATATATACAGTAAGTCCCTATATACAAATCTTCAAGTTTTGAACTTTGCAAGATGCAAACACGTGTTCCGCCACCATCAGGCCTGAGTGAAATTTCATCTTGTCCTTTGTCTCCTATTGCTGACGATACTATAGCTCTACCATCTCCCAGCTCCTCTCCCTCCTCGCCTCTACACTCGATGCCAGCCCCTGTATGCCAGTTCTGGTACTGTACTTTTCAAGGTCCTGTACTGAAGGATTAGAAATGTTTTCTTCATTGTTTGTGTTTGTTTTTAATGTATTATTTGTGTGAAAACTATTATTAACCTATCACAGTACAGTACTATAGAGCCAATTGCATCAGTTGGGTACCTAGGCTAACCGTGTTGGACTTATGAACATGGAATGGAACTCGTTCGTATGCAAGAGACTTACCGTAGTCCCAGAGTAGAACATATTTTCATTAAGAATTCTAGAAGATTTGTAGTTGTTAGAGAAATATCCCACTAGTATTTTGCTTTTTCCTTGTTCTATCTTGACTTACTGTGGAGTAACATCTGTGACCTTGAACCCAATCCTTCTCAGTCCTAGATTATGTGGGTTCCAGGGTCCCTCCTTGTTCTCTGAGTATGTGGGCTTTTTCTTAAGTGTTTTTCAGAGAGTTAAGGGTTCTTTAGGACCCAGCATTTTCACTTCTTGCTTGCTTTTCTTTTTCCAGTCATTAAACTCTGTGATTGTAATGCAGCCAACTGAAGTACATAGAATTTGGCCAATATTACCAGGACTTTTGTTTTTCCATGAAGGATACTACGTGTGTTTCTTTTCAATGTGTTATAATTCTTGGAACTTACTCTTTCCTTCCATCAGCTATTAGTACAATATAGTAGTGAACTAGACACCAGGCCCCTGCTCTTAAAGAGCTGACATTCTGTAATCTTTGCTTTAACAGACGTAATCTTTACCAGATGTAATCTTTCTGTAATCTTGCATTTCACAGATACTCTTCCAAGCCCGTGCTCTGCACTAGGCTGTGAGCTGGGTACCAGGGAGGCTGAAATAGAGGAAAGGGACAGGGACTTTCCTGGTGGTCCAGTGGTTAAGACTCCATGCTCCCAATGCAGGGGGCCCAGATTTGATCCTTGGTCAGGGGGCTATGTCCCACATGGTGCAACTAAGAGTTCCCATGCCACACCTAAGACCCAAAGCAGCCAAATAAATGAATAAATAAAAAGTAAATATTTTTTAAAAAGGGAAGGGATGGAGCTCACTCAGTTTATTGGGATGGTGTGGAAAGAGGAGGTAGCTAATGCTGACTTGGGTGGAGATCTGAGGATGGCTTCTTGAGGAGGTGATGACCCTGCTGTGTAAAGGAATTGGGTCTGCAGGGCAGGGATGGGGGTGGGGGATGGCCACCCAGGCAGAGGGAACTGCGCATAATAGGCTTGACCCCTTAAAGGAAGGTCTTTAATATTTTTATTTTTAGGTCTTTAATTTATGAAAGTACTCTCTTATTTCCAGAAACACTTTTAAGTACTGGACCAGCCCCCAGGAACGTGAACGTGGAAGAACATTATATTTTCAGGTGGAATAATAATACAATCAGTGAAATAAACGTCAGAATTATCAGGGCAGAAATTAATGCCCAGCAGAAAGGTAACTTTGTGAAGGGCAGCGAGAATGCTTTTAATTTAAAGCGTTTTTTTCTTTCTTCACGATTCTCATAATTATACCAGATAAACTAATTCAGACCTGTTTTTCTTATTTGTGTTTATGATTTAATCAGAAAACAGTGGAGTTTTTTTTTTTTTTTGCATGTTGAAATGCAATTATAAGGTAAAGAAAACAACACTATGGTGGATAATTTCTTAGTAAATTGGTGACATTATGTTTTTATTTTATTTCTAGGAATCATGACACAGAGATTTACAGTGAAATTTTTAAGCTATAACAGTGGTAATGAACAGGAATGGTCTGGAAACCCAGGTGAGAGTGCATATCAATCACTGATCTTACAAACACATTTTAGTTCAACACTCCTGTGCTATAATGATGATTGTAAATAATTGTTTCCAATTTTAGTTTGTGACTCTGACCTTTCTTTTTTTCTTTTGTGACACTGTATTCTTTTCCTGCTAACAGCTTACTTTTTTTTCATAAAGTGTTATATATAGTCTGAGTTGTAAAGCTAAAACAGTCTTTCTCTTTAGCTACTGGTCTTTTTTTAAATGAAATAATGTATTTGATTGATGTATAGTTGATTTACAGTGTTGTGTTAGTTTCAGATATATAGCACAGTGACCCAGTTATACACACGTGGATATACTCCCCCTCGTATTCCTTCCCTCTATGGTCTATCAGGAGACACTGAATACAGATCCCTGTGATACACAGTAGGTCCCCACTGTTTATCTGTTTTATGTATACAATCATTTGTATCTCCTAATCTCAAACTCCTAATTCCTCCCTCCCTCCCTCTTTTTTTTTTTGGTGGGGGAGGTGGGAGGCTGTGCTCCACGGCCTCTGAGATCCTCACTCCCTGATGAGGGATTGAACCTGGGCTTCAGCAGTGACAGTGTGGAGTGCTAAACTTGATCACCAGGGAACTCCATTACTATCTTCAGCACGCAGTAATTAATCACGAAGGAACAACTTTTATTTTAACTTTTAGAGAATTCCATTACTATTCTTCAGCACGCAGTAATTAATCACGAAGGAACAACTTTTTTAAACTTTTAGTAACTTTTTGCTTTGCATGATCTTCAATATTTATGTATACTGATTTAATTATACACAATTCTGTATATATATATATTTTTTTCTTTTAAATAGGCTTTTAATGTTAGGGTTTATTGTTGGCTTCTAAGAGCAGACTCTGGTTAAGTCAAGGTACAGTACAGAAGTTATGTAAAATCAGTATGGAAGTTCAATGTTGCTTTTCCTACTCAGTGATTTTGAAGAAATGAAGTAGTTCTAGTGTGATTTTTTTTTCTTTATTTTCTAAACTGCATGTCTATGGCCGCCTAAGGCATTCCTCTGTGTATTTATTGGCTACTACAGTATTTCGAGAAGTGTTTGGGACATTTCTTTAAATTATGTACAACCCAAAATGTTGATGTTTTGTATGGATCACAAGTGCAGCATTCCTTAATTATTTCTGTTATAAGTGACAATTGTTATTTAAAGAATGACATATGTACTGCATGAAAACATTATGACCTTTTTCTCTTAGTTTATATAAACTCCAAGGTAACTGAGGGGGAAAAAAAAGAGACCAGGCTCCTGAAATTTAAGAATTTTTATGTCACGAAAAAAAAGAGACCAGGCTCCTGAAATTTAAGAATTTTTATGTCACTGACTTAATTTGACAAGATTTCTGAGAAAACCTGTCAGAATATATGAGAAATGTTGATGCTCTCGTCAACAAAGAATACATCAAGAGCCAGAACCAATCAGGCAGAGACGCAGCTTGTATATAGAGAGACAGTGTCTCTCTAGTACTTTCTGAGGCTGGATGGGGTTTTTTGAGGACTATCTGACATGGGCCCTGTCCTCAGGGACTCTCTTCTTTGGAGCTGACGGTGCTAAGTCACAGGAAACAACAGTGAACGACCCAAGATAATTAACAAACGAGGTCGGTTACTAGGGTCAGTTGCTCCAGGATTCAGAGGAGCAGAATGTTGACCATTTGCCCAGACTGCATCACTAAGGAACAGTGTTGAATGTCCAGCACGTGCTAGGTTTTGTTTTGTTTTTTAAAAAGTATGTATTTATTTATCTGGGTGTATTGGGTTGATATGTGGGATCTAGTTTCCCTGAGCCATGTGGGATCCCGACCAGGGTTCAAACCCAAGGCCCCTGTGTTGGAAGGTGGATTCTTAACCACTGGACCACCAGGAAAGTCTGCATGCCAGGTTTTGCTCCTAGGCTGGAGGAAAAGCACCGAGCAAGTCAGAACCCTGCCCTGTGTTTCCACTGTGGGCTGCGTGGAGGAGACTGTGTCTTGAGAAGCAGATAATTGGAAAGGGTGCTGGGGATAGGAATAACCTGGGGGAAGCCAAGGAGGCAGACATGAGCATGAAGTGTACTCTGGCAGGATTAGACCCATGGCCTGAGGGGAGGCCGCTTATTGGGAAGGGTGGGGCGTAATGTTGGAAACGCAAACACCATGCAGGAACCTCGATGGTATCCCAGTTTATATAAACAAAGTGAAAGTGAAAGTCACTCAGTCGTGTCTGACTCTTTGCGACCTTATGGACTATATAGTCCGTGGAATTCTCCAGGCCAGAATACTGGATTGGGTAGACTTTCCCTTCTCCAGGGGATCTTCCCAACTGAGGGATTGAGCCCAGGTCTTCCACATTGCAGACAGATACCTTACCAGCTGAGTCACAAGGGAAGACCAAGAATACTAGAGTGGGTAGCCTATCCCTTCTCTAGCAGATTTTCCCAACCCAGGAATCAAACCAGGGTCTCCTGCATTGCAGGCAGATTCTTTACCAGCTGAGAACAACGCTACTGTAATATGCATTTTTGGAAGGGACATAGGAAATATGCATATGAACTGGATATGATATGATATGATTATAAGGGGTTATTATTAATTTTCTTAGAAATATTGACATCATGATGATGTAGGGAAATATCCTTAGTTTTGAGAGATGTCTGATGGAGCTTTCATGATATGAGTTGTATGATGCCTACAACTTATTTTCAAATAGTCCTGCCCCTCTCACCCCAAATATATATACTTTTATAATAGATAAGACAAGTATCTATTATATTTCATATTAATATAAATTAATATATTTGTGCTGTTTTATTGAAATTTGTGTTTTGGTGTTATAAAGCTTCTAAAAATGGGAAATATTTTATCTATCCCTAAGGAAAGATCTTTGGGGTGCACATTAGATATGTTAAGATCAGAAGAGCAGTGGGCCCTGAATGGCTCATGATCTAGCAGTCAGAGGCACTTTACAAAGGAGAGGAACACTCTGGTAATGAACAGGCCCAGGGGTTCCCTTGGACTTGAGGCGTCCATTCTAATTTTCCCTACGGGAGCCCTGGAGAAGGAGATGGCAACCCACTCCAGTATTCTTGCCTGGAGAATTTCCTGACATAGGAGCCTGGCAGGCTACAGTCCATGGGATCGAAAAGAGTCAGACATGACTGAATGACTAACACTTACTTAAGAAGAATACAGCTAAATATTAACAGTGGTTGACTTTAGGTGGTGGCTGTATTGAGTGAGGTTCATGGTGTTACTTTTAACTTTTCTGTGCTTGTGAACTTTTTCACATTAAAAAGGTGGAAATCGTAAGCTGGATTACTAGGAAATGGATGGGAATAGGAGCTAAATCAGACCTTGGGGTTGAATTAGTTTACTGGAAAAAGGCTACATGGGAAAGTTACTCTGGTTTTAAGTTTCCTTTATGAGCCCCTGTGATAAGCCGTACTTATCTCTCAGTGAGTGTTCATGAACTGGCCTGCCCAGCAGCTTATTGTTCTCCAAGGTGAGAATTCTAAGACTGATTCCTTCCTAGTTTTCATTTCTCAGATTTCACTTTAAAAGCGTCTTCAAAAAACCACACTAACATCTGTGTTTTGGAATCTGAAAAAGAACATGTCTATAAGTGAGTCACTTTGCTGTACACCTGAAACTAACACAGCACTGTAATCAACTATACCTCAATAAAAGGGCTTCCCTTGTGGCTCAGCTGTAAAGCACCTGCCTACAATGCGGGAGACCCAGGTTCGAGAAGGCAATGGCAACCCACTCCAGTATTCTTGCCTGGAAAATCCCATGGACGGAGGAGCCCGGTAGGCTGCAGTCCATGGGGTTGCAAGGAGTAGGACACAACTGAACGACTTCGCTTCATACCTCAATAAAAAACGAAACAAATGAAAGGAGTTATGTTGATGTCCTTCTCTTGAGGGTATTCTGAAAAAGAACTTTGAGCGCATGTTTCCTTTCATTGTGGATTCCTCCTTTCTGTTATTTGACGAGCTAGCGCCTGTTGCATTGAAATAAACTACGAGGGAAAGATGCTCATTCTCCTGTGTTGTGTTTGTCTAGGTTACCAACTTGGCAAGCCTGTTCGAGCTCTAAGCACCAACGGGACAAATAATGTCACAACTTTACACCTTTGGTATCCTGGTAATCTGATTTGATGATATGACTAGCTGTCTGGTGAACTAGTGGAGAAGGCAATGGCACCCCACTCCAGTACTCTTGCCTGGAAAATCCCATGGACAGAGAAGCCTGGTGGGCTGCAGTCCATGGGGTCGCTAAGAGTCGGACAGGACTGAGCGACTTCACTTTCACTTTTCACTTTCACGCATTGGAGAAGGAAATGGCAACCCACTCCAGTGTTCTTGCCTGGAGAATCCCAGGGACGGCGGAGCCTGGTGGGCTGCCGTCTATGGGGTCGCACAGAGTCGGACATGACTGAAGCAACTTAGCAGCAGCAGCAGCTGGTGAACTATAATTGGAAATATTGCCATATTTTGAATCTGATCGAGTAACCAATTACTTTAAAGCCTGGTGTGTTTATTTAGCCTAGGGGTGGTTGTTTTCCATGCTTCTGCAGCTTCCTTTTCTTTTTTCTTTCTTTCTATAAAAAATGTTAACTGTTTTCGCTTGAAGTGCTGATTTTCAATAAGAGATTTAAATATGAAAGTGGCTGGAGACTCCATCGTCATTGTTGTCATTGATTAACCCAAGATGGTGCTAATCAGAGACAGGAAAATAGTTTCATTCCAAACTATGGAAAATCTTTGCATCAGTGGTAATTACCCACATGTGCCAGAAGGCATTAAATTTCAGGTTCAGAATAAACCCCTGATCCCTGTCCAGGTATTTTGATACAGAAAGAAACCTTTGTTCAGCTTTCAGAGGATTAGAGTAACAATGACCTCATTTCTAGAGAACTGGAAACTATTTCTGCTTGTTGTTCTCTGTTTTTTTTTTTTAAGAAAAACTTTGAGGTAAATCTTCTACTTACTTTTGTTTTGCAAAAATAGCAAGAGAATAATCTTTTTATTTTATAGCCGGAAGGAGCTTGTGTTCGACAGCAACTCACAAACCCATTTTATTTGGAGAAAACGTACTATCTGGGTGCCTTTTAGAAGTTGGAATTAATGAAAACTGTACTAAGCTTAGGTGAGTGTCTCACTGATGGATTTATCTACGTTTTGAGTGGTTTGCTTAAATTTAATTCACCCCCCTCCCCGCCCCCCGCACCATGAGTATTAAAGACAGCATGAAAAACTTCAGTCTGAATGAAACTTATGTGAAAGTGATAGTAAATAGTACAAACGTCATGGACTTCCCTGGTGCTCGAGTGGTTAGTAATCCATCTGTCAATACAGGGGAAACGGGTTTGATCCCTGGTCCAGGAAGATCCCATATGCTTCGAAGCAGCTAAACCCTCAGGCCACAGCTAGTGAGCCTGTGCTCTGCAACAAGAGAAAGCCCGCATGCAGCAACAAAGACCCAGCGCAGCCAAATAATAATAAATAAATTAAAAAACAGTACAAACTTCCAGTACAATTTAGAGTTGATTCAAACATCAGCATAAGTGCAAATAGACATTCTCGGAAGTTTCATCGGTATTTATGCAAATTTCTCTGGGAAGTTTGTTCACATCATTGGAAACCCCACATTCCTAGAAAATCAGAGAAAGGGTTGGAGCTAAGTGTCATCGGTGATTAACATTTAAAGAATTTTTAAGCTTTGTTACATGATGTATAAAGAATTTCCCATTTAATTATCTGGGTGGGATTTGGAAAATGTATGGATATTCATATGCATTCTTTTTTTTTTTTTTATTGATGCAAAATTCACACAACATAATCATTTTAACAGTTGACTGGCATTTAGTGCATTCATAATGTTGTACAACTACCACCTCTGTTTAGTACCAGCATATTTTGGTCTCTGCAACATGAAACCTATACTTTTTATTTTTTAATTAAAAAAATATATATTTATTTGGCTGCAGCAGGTCTTAGTTGCAGCATATGGGATGTAGTTCCCTGACCAAGGATCGAACTGAGGCCTCCTGTGCTGAGAGCTCAGAGCCTTAGCTGCTGAATCACCAAGACCATCCCTGAAACCTGTACCTTTTAGAAGTCACTCTCTGTTCCTCCCTCCTCTCAGCTCTGGCAACAGCCAATTCACTCTCTGTCTCTATGGATTTACCTATTCTGAATATTTCATATAAATGGTCTCCTATACTTTGTGAATTTTTATATCTAACTTTTCTCACTTAGCATTCTGTTTTTGAGATATCCATGTTTGTAGCCTGTGTCAGTGCTTCATTCTTTTTCACGAATGAATCATATTCCATTGTATGGAGAGATATATATATGTATATATGTGACATTTATTTATTGATTCCTTAGTTGATGGATATTTGAGGCATTTCCACATTTGTGGAATAGTGCGTTGTAAATTGTGTTTTGAACAGCCTTGGGTCACTTTTTGTCTGAGCGCCTGTTCTCAGCTCTTCTGGGTGTGTGCGCAGGAATGGGATGGCTGGATCATCGTGTTCGGTTCTTAAGGAGCTGCCATGTTGTTTTCCACAGAGGCTGTACCATTTTGCATTCCCACCAACAGCATAAAAGGGGTCCAGTTTCTCCACATCCTTGCCAACACTTGTTTGTTTTTTTGGCCATGCCATTCAGCAGAAGGGCTCTTAGTTCCCTGACCAAGGATTGAACCCTCACTCCCTGCAGTGGAAGCTTATAGACTTAACCACTGGACTGCCAGGGAATTCCCCCTTGCCAACACTTGTTATTTTCCAGTTTTCTGAATAATAGCCAACCTAGTAGATGTGAAATATCAATATCTGCAGATAGGCAAATGACACCACCCTTATGGCAGAAAGTGAAGAGGAACTAAAAAGCCTCTTGATGAAAGTGAAAGAGGAGAGTGAAAAAGTTGGCTTAAAGTTCAACATTCAGAAAACTCAGATCATGGTATCTGGTCCATCACTTCATGGGAAATAGATGGGGAAACAGTGGAAACAGTGTCAGACTTTTTTTTTTGGGAAGATGCTTACTCCTTGCAAGGAAAGTTATGACCAACCTAGATAGCATATTAAAAAGCAGAGATATTACTTTGCCAACAAAGGTCTGTCTAGTCAAGGCTATGGTTTTTCCAGTGGTGATGTATGGATGTGAGAGTTGGACTGTGAAGAAAGCTGAGTGCTGAAGAATTGATTCTTTTGAACTGTGGTGTTGGAGAAGACTCTTGAAAGTCCCCTGGACTGCAAGGAGATCCAACCAGTCCATCCTAAAGGAGACCAGCCCTGGGTGTTCATTGGAAGGATTGATGCTGAGGCTGAAACTCCAATACTTTGGCCACCTGATGCGAAGAGTTGACTCATTGGAAAAGACCCTGATGCTGGGAGGGATTGGGGGCAGGAGGAGAGGGGAACGACAGAGGATGAGATGGCTGGATGGCATTACTGACTCTATGCACATGAGTTTGGGTGAACTCTGGGAGTTGGTGATGGACAGGGAGGCCTGGCATGCTGCAATTCATGGGGTTGCAAAGAGTCGGACACGACTGAGCAACTGAACTGAACTGAGTAGATGTGAAGTGGTATCTTCTTGTGGTTTTGATTGCATGTATTGGAGAAGGAAATAAATACACTGGCAAACCACTCCAGTATTCTTGCCTGGAGAACTCCATGGACAGAGGAGCCTGGCGGATTATAGTCTATGGGGTCGCAAAATTTGAGCAACACGACTGAGCAACTAACACTTTCACTTTCGTTCTTATACCCATCTCATCTGAAATATATCCCAAGTGGTGTACTTCTCTGGAGAGCAGAAAAAAGGTGGAGGTAACATTGAGAAGGGAAGAAAAAGTGTGGGAACAGGTTACCCACAGTGGCTCCTGATGGAAGGGTGCGAGGCCTGAGTCAACAGTCAAAGTCTCTCCCTTGTGGTTCATAAGATTTGTACCTCCAGTGAGGTCACTGGAACAAGAGAGATGCTAAGTTCTAGTTCTTAATCTTAAACCAAATTTTTAAAAATTTGTTTCTGGCCGCACTGGGTCTTTGTTGCTGTGTTTGGGCTTTCTCTAGCTGTGGCGAGCAGGGGGGATTCTTCATTGCAGAGCATGGGCACTAGGCACACAGGCTTCAGTGCAGGATGTGGGCTCAGTGGTTGTGGCGCACGGGCTTAGTTGCTCCTCAGCGTATAGTATCTTCCCAGAGCAGGGGTTGAACCCTGTCCCCTGCATTAGCGGGTAGATTCTTATCCACCGGACCACCACAGAAGTCCTTTTCACCTCATTTCATAGCTCAAACTTCTAGCTAATTATTTAGGTTCCTTTTACTATGGGGTCACTCTGGCCCATGAACTTATCCTGGTGACTTGACATGTGATCTACCCACCTGCCAAGTTCTTTGACACTCAAAGGAGCCTGCACATGATTCTATTGTAAGTTACTAATGTTCTAAGTCTGAAGTGAGAGACTGCTTCCATACATCCTCCCCTTGCTGTGTAAGTTCATCTCGGGAAGACCATCCTTGAGGGGTGAGACTCCCAGCCTAGATCCCCTGGCAGTTTTTTTTTTGTTTAGGCATCCAGCAAGCACAACCTGGACACCCTCAGAAAGGACTTCAGGACAAGACCTGCTGGCCAGGAGCTGAGAAATGTCTTCCTCTCTTGCAGGGAGAATGCTGTTGAACTGCTTGATTCATTAGTACAAGTGACTCATGTTGCAATGAGAGGCAACTCCGATTACAACGATCTCAGTGATGGCTGGCTTGAAATAATACGTAAGTCAAAGCTGCACGTGTGTGAAAGATGTACCTCGGTTGCTCTGACTATGTAGCGTCAGATGTGGCATTAAAGGCTGACTCAGCAGCCGTCTTTCTTTGCCGTGATCCAACAGACATTTGTTTAGAGGTTAGCTCTCCAGGTAGAAGGCTTTTCATGTCTTTTATCTCTTATTCACAATGGCTTTTTTTTTTTAAAGAGGAAATCTACAGGAAGTTCAAATTGCCCAGTTGTTTTACAAGCTAACGGTCTTTGGAAAAGGAAGTCTTAATGAAATTTAAGGATTTTTGAGTGTGTGTCAGTCTGCATTCCTATTTTTGATTGCCAGCAATATGGACAGTTGAGAACTGGTTTTATAATTTACAAAAGCAATTTTGTTAACTTAAAAGGTGATAGAAAACATTGTGCTAAGTGAGAGAACTAGACACAAAGGAGCACATACTCTAGGATTGCATTTATAATGCTGTGTCCAGGAAAGGCAAACTTATAAACACTGAAAGCAGGTTAGTGGTTGCCCAAGGCTCAGGCTGTTGGAAGGAAATGAAGGGTGATTGCTAGTGAGTATAGGAGTTCTTTTCGGAGGGTGATGAAAATGCTGTAAAGTTGAATCTGCTGCTGGTTGCATAACTCTGTGAATATAATTGAATTGAATTATACATTTAAATTTAAGTAGGTGAACTATATGGCATATCAATAAAGCTATTAAAAAAGAAAGAAAGAAATTAAGGTGTAACAGAGCTAATAATAGTGGGGTCACCAAGGCCAGATAAAAAGATTTGATGTTCCAGCATCTTTGGTCAGAGGCATTTGCTCCGAGTGTTGAGGTCACAGGGGTTTGGTGTGTGAAGAGATATGCAGGGGTTTGGCGTGTGAAGAAGAGATATACCACAGGGAGTACATGGAACAGACTTAGCTCCAATGAGCCCGATTTCCACTCCAGTTACAGAGTGTCCATCTGGTCACTGAGCTGTGGCTCACAGGGGTGGTCTGAGGTCACAGTTTGTTGTGGCAGAGCTGGAGCTAAACCCAGGGTTCCTAGCTCTTTCTCTTCTCCCAGCCAGCAAGTCTGGTAGCATTGCTTTGATTTCTCAGGGAGTCTGGAATGCATAAAGGGCTTCCCAGGTGGCACTAGTGGTAAAGAATCCACCTGCTAATGCAGGAGACATAAGAGACTGTGGTTCGATCCCTTGGTGGAGAAGATACCCTGCAGGAGGGCACAGCAACCGGCTCCAGTACTCTTGCCTGGAGAATCCCATGGACAGAGGAGCCCGGCGGGGTACAGTCCATGTGTGCATGCTCAGTTGCTTCAGTCCTGTTCGACTCTTTGCGACCCCATGGACTGTAGCCCGCCAGCCTCCTCAGTCCATGGGGTCGCAAAGAGTCAGACATGACTGAAGCGACTGAGCATGCATGCTTGAGTGTATAAAGGCACTTTGAATACAGAGAGAGCTTCTTTTCTTCCTGTCCTTCCTGGGATTGCCTCTTGGGGCCTGAACGAGCTATCTGACACTGCAGCATCTGCTTTCTTAAGTCCCCTCCCATCCCTATGGATGCTGCTGGGAGTGCAAACCCTCCCCCTGCCCCCAAACACCGAGTCCTGTCTTTACCCTTTCTACACCTTCCGAGGTCACTTCAGCTCATCAGGTTGGGATTCATACAAAGGACCAACCAGACACATGCCCCTGAACTTTCCCCACCTGTCGTGATTAGGGTCTGAATCATTACAACCCCCTCTGTCCCCTTCCCTGGGGGTGGCCAGGGATCACGTAATGTGTATGCCTGGCTGAGGTACTGCTGACCACTCTCTGACGCAGGCAGTGGGGTCTGGCCAGCAATGTGGTTTGCCTGTCCCACTTCTGCTCAAGACCCTAAGCCCAGAGTTAGGTCCTCATCTGGAAGTAGAACCCAGGGGTCAGGGCTTGTCAACTCCTTGTTAACCTGTTGGCCAGTGAGGTGGGCCGTGGAGGTGCCTGTGGGATGCAGGGAAGGGGTCAATAAAGCACTGGAGAAGTAAAAACCACAGGAAATTTCAAGACAGAAAGCCAGAGTTGGGAAGTCAGAGGTGAAGGCATTGTGCTGCCTTCATGGTGGAAGCTGTTAGCTTGTATTTCGTATCTAAGCTGCAGGTCAGCCCTGGTCCTCGTTAATGAGCAGAAGAGGAACAGTGCTGAGCCCATGTATCAAGGAGAACGAAACTGTTGGTGACAGCCTTCCTGATCCCTGAAGAAACAAAGAAATCCCCCCAGAGTGACCCTAAGGCTTGCCATCCACATCCTGTGACTGACCTTGCTGTTTCTTCTCCTCCCACCCCCGCAGAGGCCAGTTTTCGAGATGAATGACAGTTCATCTCTTTTCCAGTTTTATCCTCTTCCATTTGTATTACTGCTATGGCAGCACACCAGGAAATTGCTTTTGAACTATTTAATCTGTAGTAACTAAAGTTGTTAGTATGGATTCTAAATGTCTTACACAAGCTTTTACTAGAACAGTGACTGCGCAGAATAAGTCTCAAGGCCTTTTACTACTAGTCAATATTTCTGTTCAAACTCTGGGTGGATGTCAATGAGGAGCTTGGGAACTGAATCATGATTTATGGTTTTATTAGGTGAGTCAAAGATTTAAAGTTCCAGTGACTGAGTTAACATACAAGGGGACACTTTTCTTTAAGTCTCTATTTCTTTTTTTAATTATTCATTTGACTGCTGGGTGTTCTCATTGCGGTGGCTTCTCTTGTTGTGGAGCGCAGGCTCCAGCGTCCTCGGGCTGCGGCACGTGGGCTTAGTAGATGCGGCTCATGGGCTCTAGAGCACAGGCTCAGTAGTTGTGGCTCATGGGCTCAGTTGCTCCATAGTATGTGGGATCTTCCTGGATCCGGGATTGAACGTGCGTCTTCTGCATTGGCAGGCAGATTCTTTACCACTGAGCCACCGGGGAAGCCCAAGGAGACATTTTGTTTTTTTTGTTTTTTTTTTTTTGAGGATCACATTTTTATTCAGGCTGGACCTCTTGTCTTAGCACCAGCACAAGGAGACATTTTGAACACGAAAAGTCAAAGTGAAGTTGCTCAGTCGTGTCCGACTCTTTGTGACCCCATGGACTGTAGCCTACCAGGGTCCTCCATCCATGGGATTTTCCAGGCAAGGGTGTTGGAGTCGGTTGCCATTTCCTTCTCCAGGGTATCTTTTCAACCTAGGGATCGAACCCAGGTCTCCCGCACTGCAGGCAGACGTGTTACCGTTTGAGCCACCAGGGAAGCCATGGGAGGCATATAACTAGAGCCTGTTAGAGATTAAAGACTCAATCCTCTGATTCCTGCCTAATAATATTTCCAATTTGGGGGGTTACATTACAGTACTGTAGGAGAACAGAAACAATTCTTCTTTCCAAAATGCACAACTTAACACCTATCCAGGTGTGGATGCCCTTGGTGCAGGCGCAGACCCACCTGACAGCAACGTGAGTGGCATCTGCCTGGATGTTCCCGCGCAGCTGAACATCCGCATCCTCTTCTCGGATGCTGGTGCCGTGGAAGGGATGACTCAGCAGGAGATACTTGGTGTCGAGACTAGGTATGATGGCATCGAGGCTAAGTGTGCATTCGCAGGGAAGTTTCCTCAAGAGGTGGCAAAGAAGAACACCAGCAACTTCAGGCTTATATCAGATTAGCAAGTCCGGTGGAAAGAGGGTGCCTTGTTTCTCCATCTTTCTCAAAAATGGTCTAGGAAGACTTTCATTGGTTCAGTTTCAGTCATGTGCTCCATTCTGAGCCAATCACTATGGCCAGGAGAGTAGACAGATCTGATTGACCGGGTGTAGGTGATGGGCGCATTCCTAGGTTCAGGTGAGTCCCCTCTCGTCTGCTCGACTGAGAGTGGGAGAGGGTTAGTTCCCTGTGGGGAAAACTGGGTTGCAGTTACTAGAAGAAAAGCAAAGGGCTGCAGGGATAGGCAAAAAGGCAGCAATAACATAGAAAGCCATCAAAAATCGTTAGCTGCTGCTGCCGTTATTACTATTACACTATTGTTTGAGACAAACAAGTGATAAAACAAATGAACTTTAAAGGCACCAGCATGAAATGAGATGACGGGAGAGAAGAGAAGAAGCAGAACTGGCAAAATGCTGGTAGTGGTTGCAGCCTGTGGTAGGTCCACAAGGGTTCATTACACAGCTGTCTCAGCTTTTGTGTGCAGTTGAAAATTTACGTACTTCAAAGGGGGAATGGCAGCACCAGGAAAACGTGAACCGTGTATAGGAGAAGCCCCGCTCATGTTGTGTCGGTTACCCGGTGTTCTCAGCAGACCAGAAGTGAGCGGTGGCTTTGTCGCTTGCGTGACCTTTCCCTCCCAGGTTCTCGTCCGTGACCTGGCAGTTCCAGTGTGGACTGACTTGTGAGGACAAGGCTGACCTCTTCCCCATTGGCGCATCGGTCCAGTTTATTAAGATACCTGCACAGTTACCCCATCCCCTTACAAGGTAATCTGTTTGCTGATCTCAGTGACATGATCAGGAAGCAGAAAAACATAATGTTTAAAACTAAGACGTTTAGGGACCTCCCTGGTGATCCAGTGGTTGAGACTCCGTGCTTCTACTGCAGGGGGCATGAGTTTGATCCCTGGTGGGGGGAGTAAGATCCCACATGCCACGTAGTGCTGCTAAGTAAGTAAAAGACAAACAAAAGCTTTACTTCTTTAATCAAGTTTTAAATGAGTCTTTAAAAATAATTTTATTTGTTTATTTTTGGTTGTGCTGGGTCTTCACTGCTGCTCCTGAGGACTTTTTCTAGTTGCAGAGGGCAGGGTCTACTCTTCAGTTTTGGTTTGCGGGCTTCTCATTGCAGTGACTTCTCTTGTTACAGAGCACAGGCTCTAGGCATGTGGGCTCAGTAGCTGCAGCTCTGGGGCTCTAGAGCACAGGCTCAGTGGTTGTGGCATGCGGGCTTAGTTGCTCCAAGGCACATGGGATTTTACCTGGTCAGGAATTGAACCCGTGTCTCCTGCATTGACAGATGGATTCTTTACCACTGGAGCCACCAGGGAAGCCCTTTAATCAGGTTTTGATGCAGCTCATCAAAAGCATGTTTTGTTATAGCTATTGTAACCTTCTAAAATGTTTTGTAGATTCCAGATCAATTTTACAGAGTACGACTGTAACAGAAATGAGGTTTGTTGGCCACAACTTCTATATCCACTGACCCAATATTATCGAGGTAGGTAAAGCCCTTTTCTGAAATGGTTATCATTAGGTTACGTCAATTAAAAAACTTTTGAAAAAAGTATAAATGTCACAGGAAAGTTAAAACATATAGCAAAATTTTAAAAAGAAAACATGTACAGATGTTGCCATTTAGAAATGATCACTATTTATGTTTTGGCTTATTTCTACCTAGTTACCCAAAAAGTTAAGAAATAACAACATTCCTGGATATTCCCTGGTGGTCCAGTGGTTAAGACTCTCTGCATTCACTGTAGAGGGCATAGGTTTGATCTCTGGATCCCTGATCAGGGAACTAAGATCCCACAGGCTGTATGGCTCAGCCAAGAATGCCCCCAGGACCAAAAAAATGTTGCTCACACTGCTGTATTTAAAATGGATAACCAACAAGGTCCTATACTGTACAGCACAGAGAACTCTGCTCAATGTCATGTGGCAGCCTGGATGGGAGGGGAGTTTAGGGGAGAATGGCTACATCTATATATGTATATATACATGTATATGTGTATGGCTGAGTCCCTTTGCTGTTCACCTGAAACTATCACAACATTATTAATAGGCTGTACCCCAGTACAAAATAAAAAGTTTTAAAAAATAATGATAATGATAATGACAAAAAAAAATTGCTTAGTTTGATTCATTGTCTTGCAGGAGAGCCTTACTCTCAGTGTGTTGCCAAGAGCTTACTACTGGTATCCTTCATCATATTAGCTGTATTCCTCAGTAACCCCTGGATCAGAATACACAAAGCTTAGAATTCAACTACCGTCTGACTTCTTACAAATCATCAGCTTCTACGTCAGAGATTTGTTGTCCTCCTGTGTGCCTCTCTGTAAAATCTTAATAAATGAAATGTTTTATTTTTATAGAACATTTTATTAGGTGCTCCACAAATTAAATTCACATATGTACCTATCCAAACGTTCAAAGCAATTCAGAGTGGGTGTTCTCACCGATGCACCAGAGTGAGCAAAACGCATCAGAGGATCACCTGTGTCAATAAATGTAATTAGGAACTTTAGGTCATCACAGCTTATGAAAGTCATAGGAGTTTTGGTCCAAATGTTATTCCTACCACAGAGAGTGAGTTTTTGAATTTTTTGTATATTTCTGTTGAAATGATAAGTTTCCACTATTCCAAAGAAAGGATTAGAAAGGCATTAAAGTCTGTTGCCTTAAAAAATATTCACAACCTCAAAGTTGAGAGTTATGTTTTATTTGGTGGGAATTTTTAGAACTTCAAGCCCAGGAGATACCATCTCAAATGATCCTGAGAGAATTGCTCTGAGGAGGTGAGGAGAGGAGTCACGTTATATAGAAGTTTTGCAACAGAGGGCAAGTAGTTTGAACATCAAAAGATTATTGTTAATTAAAACCAGATATCCCAAGTTAAGGGGTTTTGCACTTTTCTATGTATGGGAGGTTGCAGGAGTCTGGGCCCACTGAAACCATTCCTTTCAAATGTACTTCAGCGAAATAGAGCCACTCTCCTGTGTTTTTAGACTTCCCAGGTGACCCATTGGTAAAGAATCTACTTGCTGATGCAGGAGACACAGGAGACAGGGTTTGATCCCTGGGTTGGGAAGATCTCCTGGAGTAGGAAGTGGCAAACCACTCCAGTATTCTTGCCTGGAAAGTTTCATGGATAGAGGTGCCTGGTGGGCTACAGTGTGCAATCCACTGGGCTGCCAAGAGTTAGACATGACTGAGCATGCATGCACATTCTGTGTCTTTGCATCCTGAGGTTGCTTTCCTCAGGCCTTACCGTGGGGAGTGGCTGTAGTCTGAGGACTGCTAGATGGCAGGTGTTCCGCTCCTTCCTGAATTCCCTTAGGGCTGACCATCTCACAGTGGAGGGCTGCAACTGCTCATGGCTGTGATATCCTTCTCCAGGAGATCTTTGATATGGCAGGAAATAGTCCATTTCTGAAGTCTTAAAAAGTGTGTATAATACGAAAATCCAAAAAAAATGGATGAGGCAAGATGTAGGGGTTAGGGGAAAGGACCTAACGTAGGAGGTAAGTAAAACAAAACCAGGAGTGAACACAAGCCCATGAAAAAACATGCCAACGACCTTGCATTTAGTAAAGGTAGGTCCCTAATATAGTCTCCAGTTTGCAAAAAATCCAAAATATGATTAGCTATAGGAATCATGGGGACCATTGATTAAAAATTAATCTGGCTTTCAATGAAGTACAGTTTTTCCTAGTTGAGTCTTGAGAGAAATTCCTCCTGGGGCCTCTTACAAAGGGACAGATAGCACGATGCAGCATGGGGAGAGGGGCAGAGTGGCCGTCTCCAACCACAGCCACGTGGCCACATTGCCACCTCCAGTGAGGTTTCTTGGTGGGCTAGATAAATTTAGTCATTGTTTCTGATAGACTTTGTGTACTGTGGGTAAATGGAATTTTCTAAAGCAATTCTCTTCTCTGAGTTCTAAGCATCTCTTGACATCCTGGTGCTATGTACAACGTGGTGTTGCATCTTTTTTTTTTTTTTGTCCACACCATGTGGCTTGTGGGGTTCTATTTCCTCAACCAGGGATCAAACCCATGCACTACAAACTACTGTTTTGTAATACAATGAGAAATGGAATATTTTGTGCCATATCAGTAAACAAAGGATGTCACAGTGATCACTGATTGCAGCTGCCATGACTGGTGAGCTGGTGAGCCCCAAGGGAACTCAGGAAGGAAAGAATACCTGCCACCTAGAAGCCGTCAAGATTGTAGCCACTCCCTATGGTGGAGCCCTGAGGAATCTCAGAATATGATGTGAAATAGAGTGTTTGCTGCCATATCAGTAAATAAAGATGTCACAGTTATAGCGATTGCAGCCCTTCCGTGTGAGCTGTTGAGCCCTAAGGGAATTCAGGAAGAAAGAGAATACCTACTATCTAACGGCCAAGACTGTAGCCGCTCCCTGTGGTGAGACCAAGGAAGGGAAGGTCAGGATGTGAAAACAGGATACTGGCCCCAGATAGGTGAGATGCGTATGAAAGGAATGGTTTCAGTGAGCCCAGACTCTTGCATCTTGCCATACATAAAAAATCACTAAATTCCTTAACTTCAGATATTTGTTTTTTCTTAATTAATAATAATCTTTTGATGTTCAAACTACCTTCCCCTTGTTGCAAATTTCTTTATAACCTGACTCCTCCCCCTGCTCCTCAGAACCGATCTCTCAGCTCTCTCAGCGTACTCGAGACCCTGTCTCCTGGGCTTGAAGTCCTAAAAATTCCCACCAAATAAAACACAACTCTCCATTTTTGGGTTGTGAATACTTTTTTAAAAGTCCACAACATCACGGAAACACTGAATTTCTCCCCACTCTGCTGCACTCTTTCTTGGATGTGGATCTCTGTGGGTTGAGGTGATTACACCCCCTAGGAATTGAAAATTGTCTTTTATTAAAGCAAAGGAAATACCCAACTGATTGGTTCTTTGCAGTGATTCAGAGTCTTTTCCTGGCAGTTAGCATAATTAGCTCTGCGAAGTTAATGTAAAATTTCCAAATGACAGGGAATTTAGCCTGATTTGGTGGGCTTTGTTAGGGTGATTTTGGACTTGAGAAGGGAAAAACTCACTTTGACAGTAGAAGGGGATTAGGGTCGGAGCAAACCCAGGTCTCCTGCATTGTAGGCAGATTCTTTACAATTTGAGCTACAGGGAAGACCTTACTATATAGAGTTTATATGTTCATATATGCATTTGGGAAGTATTTATTGATCGACTACTGCCCTGAACCCTGGAGATACCAAGACAATGTCCCTCGTGTGGTAGAATTGTTGACTGAAACAAAACAAAAAAACTTCAACATAACTCTGAAAGTTGAGAGTTATGTTTTGTTCGGGGATCTTACTGAGGGCTATAGCTCAGGAAGGCAGCCTCTCAGATTGCTGTGAAACTGAAAAAGGTAAGGGAGGAGCCAGTATATACAAGAGTTTTTGTCGAAGGAAAAAAAACATGTAGTTGAACATCAAAAGATTACTGTAATCACAAAGAACAGCCTTCACAAGTTAATGATTTTTAGTGCTTTTGTTGACAAATCCAAGCTCGCTCTGCTTGCCTCATGACAGGCCAGTGAATTGGAGACAAGGTGTTGAGGCAAGGAATATGACTTTTTGGAAAGCTGGCTGATGGAGAAGATGGCAGACTAATGTCTCAAAATAACCATCTTGTCCAGGTCTGGATGCCAGGTTCTTCTATAGACCAGAGAGAGAAGCCACGAGGAACTAAAGTCAAAAGACAGAATAGAGAAGAAAAAGCAATGAGGAAGTACAGCAGAAAGGGCCATCAGGCTTGCAGTACAACCGGCCTCAGAAAGGGAGGGATGTGTTAATCTCTTCTTTTTCTCACAGCCATTCACAGGTGCTCAGGGTCAGAGTCTCTCTTTGAGCTGAACAGAGGCACTTTAGTTTAACAGGCAGAGGTGCAGCATCCTCTGAGGCAGGCCATTTTGTATGATTATAATAACAGCAATGAAAAGCAAGTCAAAGAAACAGTTGAAACATGGGAGTCAGAATTGGTTCTTCTCTGCAACACTTTTCCATGTGTGGGAAGGTGGAAGAGTCTGGGCTCATGGAAATTATTCCTTAGATATGCATCTTAACTATTTAGGACCGGTAACTTGTTTTTCTCCTTTCTGAATCCCCTCAGGGGATGAACCCTTGGGGGTGGCTGCAGTGGCTACTGGCTTGATGGCTGTGACATCCTTTGCTTACCAAAATGGCAGGTGATTTTTTTTTTTTTTTGTCCAGGAAGTTTTACATTCTACTGGGGGAAAACTGGCAATAAACATAGACAAGATAATGTCAGACAGTGCTAGGTGCTATGGAGAAAATAAAACAGGACTGCCTAGGGTGGGGTGGTAGGGACACTTCTGCTAGTGGTCAGGACCAGCTTCTTAGAAGCAGAGACATTTGAGCTGAGACTTGTAGGAGCTAGTCTTGAGAAGGCCCTGGAGAAGGGTGTTCTAGGCAGAGAGAAGGGAAGAGTCAGAAAGTTGAAGTGCACCAACCTGGAAAACGAAAGAAGGCAGGTGGGTGGGGTGGAGACCAGGGCTTGGGGAAGGGAGAGGTTAGACAAGGTGGTGTGTCTGCTGGCCCTGGTAAGCAGTTTGAACTTTATTCAGAATGAAGTGGGAGAAGTCAGAAGATTTTAAGTAAGCTCACATCCGATTTTCGTCTTGTTAGAGATCTCTGTAGCTGCTGTGTGCAGGATTCTATCAAGAGTAGCCTGGCACCAGACCCTGCTTTGTCTGCACAGGGGCCAGGACCCCAGAGAAAACCACCACAGGGGGTGTAATTCCGTTGATAAGAAATGTCTTGACAGATCTATGGAGAAAAGGTTGTTTAGTGGTTATCGGGACCTAGGGGATAAGAAGGGGACTGACTGCAGCTGAGCAGGAGAAATCTTTATGGGGTTGATGGAAACGTTCTCAAATTGATCCAGACACTGAACTCTGTAACTTTACTAAAAATCACAAAATTGTAATACTCTAGTCGGGTGAACTTTCTAGCACGTAAAATCAATAAAACTCCTCCTATAAAGTTGTGAACGGCAGAGAGAGGGGCAGCTGTTGGTCAGGCCGGGGCTGAGTTCCTGAACTCCCCGCACTGACGCGGAGTTAGTGCCAGTTGTCCCCGCAGCCGCCATCGGCCGCAACTCCTGGCGCCATTGGTCGGCCGGCGGGGGCGCGCGCGCGCGCGCACGCGTGGGGGCGGAACCGGAACCGGCTGTAGCCGAGGGGGCGGGGCCCCGAGGGCGGTGTTGGCGGAGGCTGGAGCGGCGGCCTCGGTGGCTGGACTGGGGACAGCTGCTATAGCCCGGAGCCCCATGGTTTGGAGCCGCGGCCAGGCCGCAGGAGAAGCTCGATCCCCGGGTCAGCCCGGCTGACCGTGCGGGACCGCGCAGCCCGGAGCCGCCGGCGCCCGTCGGGTCCCGCCGGGGGGCGCGGGCCGGTCCGCCATGGGGTCCCTGTTCCGGAGCGAGACCATGTGCCTGGCGCAACTCTTCCTGCAGTCCGGCACGGCCTACGAGTGCCTCAGCGTCCTGGGCGAGAAGGGCCTGGTCGAGTTCCGAGACGTGAGTGTCGCCCGTGAGATGCGGGCTGTCGCTCCCCGCCAAGCTCCCTCATTGCACCTTTCGTTTGGGCCTCCTTCCCCGCGGGCACCTGGGCAGGGGCGCCCATTTCCCAGAAGGGGAAGCTGAAGTCCACTTTCCGGCCAGAGCTTCCGCAGAGCGGGGCCCGAGCCCAGGGTCGCCGGATGTCTGGTCCGCGGCCGCCCTGGCTGGGTTAGTTAGGAACGCTTGTCTTCATCAGCTTGGGTCGTGCCATCTGATGCTTCGGAGCCAGGCACTGGGCTAATTAAGCGGGAGAGCAAATCTGTTAAGGCCTCTTGAAGCCCTTTTGAAACTTACGGAGGAGGGGAGGAATATTAAGTAATGATACGTAAACAGGAATACCTTTGCTGTACTGACAATAAAAGGGGATGGTGAGATGGTGCCCCCGGTAGGGGCGGTCAGGGAAGCCTCTCTGAGGAGGTGTCCTTGGGCTGAGACCTGAGTGAGGAGTGAGCCAGGCTTGGGAAGTTCTGGGGGACACGGACCCAGGTGGAGGGAACAGGAAGAGCCAGAAGTCTGAATTAGGAATGAACTTGGGGTAAGCTCCCGGGCGGCGGGATTTTTTGTCGTTCACTGATACTTGGTGATGTATTGATACCTAGCACTACCTCGTACGGAATAGGAGTAGAGTCAGAATTTGTTGAAAGGGAGCTGTCCCCCCAACAAGTAGTAATAAGCACTTGTTTTATATATCTGTTTATTTGTTTTTTGGTTGGCTCCACCATGGACTGTCAACCCCTGGGGGTAAGAGTCTTGTTCATTCCTGACTCCTAAGTACACCTTGCTTTGTGGGCATTAATAGGCATTTGTGGAATGAATGAACAAGCTTGTATCAAGTGCTTGCTGAGTTTGGTGCTGGAGACTCGGGGGTGAGCAGGATGGACAAAGTCCCTGTGTTTTTGTTGCTCACAATCTGGGAGGAGTTAACAAACACACTCTGATTATGAGCTGTAATAAGTGCCATGCTGGAAAAAAAAGTGTGAAAAGGAGATTATGAAGCAGGACCTGGCTGATTGAGCTCGAAGTCACTTGAGTGAACACTATTTCTTGGGACCCACCTTTCATCACCTTGGTTTCCCTTCATCTTTCTGAGGGTGCTTTAGTTTCAAGAGGGAACTCTTCTACCCAATATTTGATATCAGCGATCCTTGGGTTGGTCCCCCAAGGCAATTGCAAGGTCAGAGAGAAACTCCTGAATGAGAGATAAGGCTGCGGAGAGGGCCCAGCTTGTCCTGGTTCTTGGAGCCACTTGGGCTTCAGCACATGATGCCCACTTTGCTGGCAGGAGCTGTGCTGAACTGTCAAGCTGAAGTCTTAGAGGTTTGAACAAATGCTCTAATTGCTGTGAAGATTCAAATTTTGTTGAATGCCATTACATTAGGTAGTAGAGGACGCTTGAGATTCTTCTAAACTGAAAATCAGGGAAAGAAAAAGAAAGTGCTGTTCATCTTTTTCAGAAGTGAAATAAAGTGGAAATGCTCACATTGTGTGATGCTTGGTGTTCAGAGCTCAGGGGTCTATGTGTGTCTGACTTCGGGATGACTGTCAAGCAGCTAGAGCAGAGAGCTCCATCATACCTGACTCTTTCTGTTCTCTTCTGGAGTTTCTTACTGACTTTGTGCTCACCGGGTGGGATCACTGACACCAGTCTTTTCTGGCTTGTGCAGGTAGGAGCTCTTCCCCCTTTTGTTTTAGTGATCCTTCTAAGGGAGGAGAGGCAGGACCGGAGTTTCTGCAACGATAGCCAAAGAGAAGACCTGGAAAAGAAAGGTGATTCAACTCACCAGTAGGACTCAGCGAAGGGCAAGGCCATCCCACTTTTCTCAGGGTCTGAAGTCTGGGGACAGTGTTTACCTTCTGTCTGTTAGGATCGCAGGTGTGGGTACTGGTGAAAACAGCACAAGGCGGCCTGTGCTGGTTTTTCTAGATTAATTATTAGTCTTAAAGTGAATCTGTGTTAAAATGTACTTCATAGCATTAGCCTGGAATTAAGGTGCTGTTACCACCTAAAAAGAAAAGAGAAGCTAAACTTCACACAAGAAACCACACAATAGAAAAAAACCAGTTACCATGCTGTGTAAGCCGGTGATGGCGGATGTCATATCCAGTCACGTGTGTGTTGTTGCCACAGAAATTTGCCTTTTCACGAAGATCCTACTGTTTGTGGAACCCTGGTGTCCGATTTGAGTTCACTAGTGTTTGATATTGAAGAAAAAGACATCAAAACTGAGAAGCCGTGTCATGTATAGACAGCTTTTGATGGGCGGCTTCCTCTGCTCATTCTTAGTTCTGACCAGGCTGAGGGTATCTGAATCACTGGGAACCTGAAAGTGGTGACTAGTTTGGGTTAGTGTGACTTCCAGAAATGAGTGCAAATGTGACAAACAGAAGTGAGATTAGAATTTTTGCCTTTCTTCTGGTTAGTTCTTTATAGAAGTTTGGAAAACTGAACAAGAACTGAGGCTTTAGGGTAGATGTTCAAGCAGCTTCATGCCACGCTGTTTGTAATTCTCCTTTTTGAGAGTGCCCCACGCCCTGTGGGCTTCCCTTGTGGCTCAGCTGGCGAAGAATCTGCCTGCAATGTGGGAGACCTGGGTTCAATCTCTGGGTTTGAAAGATCCCCTGGATAAGGGAAAGGCTACCCACTCCAGTATTCTGGCCAGCAGAATTCCACTGACTGTATAGTCCATGGGGTGGCAAAGAGTCGTACACGACTGAGCAACTTTTGCTTTCCACCCCATATCACACTGAGTGGAGTAAACGTAAAATTCTTGCCCCATGTGCCTTTCAATGTAAATTATTACTGTAATTCAAAAAATTGTGATGTAATCTATGTCCATTGTGGGAAATTTGGAAAACCTAAGATAATAATTTCCATGATCCCCTTAGCTAGAAATAAACACTTTACCGTTTTGGTTAACATTGGCCAAACATTATTTTTCTAATAATATTTTAAAATGTACATGCATAGGTATTTTTGTATCATTGGAGCCACACTAATAATGTGTGCATGCGTGCGTGCTCGTTCGTGTCTGACTCTTTGTCACCCCGTGGACTGTAGCCTGCCAGGCTCCTCTGTCCTTGGGATTCCCCAAGGAAGAATACTGGAGTGGGTTGCCATTTTCTCCTGCAAGGAATCTTCCCGACCCAGGTATCAGACCTGCGTCTCCTGTGTTGGCAGGTGGATTCTTTACCACTGTATCACCTGGGAAGCCCCACACTGATAATATGTTTAATCTTCTTCCCACACCCAAGTTGTGATTAATTTCCTCATTTTATTAAATATTCTTTTATAATCTTTTTTATTGTTTTAAGCTTTGTATGATAAGATATTAAGTAGAGGGAAGAGTATATGGAAACAGTGAATTGCTATATACCCGTAATATAAACCCATGGCGGGAATTCCCTAGTGGTCCAGTGGTTAGGACTTGGTGCTTTTACTACCAGGACCCCAGAAGGCCATATGGTGCAAAAAAGAAAAAAAAAGAAAGCTCCCATCAGACAAGATCAATTTGAAGCAAATCCCAGATATATTATTTCATTCATAAATATTTCAATAAGTACCTCTAAAAGGTAAGGACACTAAAAAGATACCATTATCATACCTAAAATTTTTAATAATAATTTCTTAATATAATCAAATACCTAATCATTTAAAACATCATTTTTAATAAATGTATAGTAATCATTACATTACTGACCCATAATTTTTATACAACTTTATTGATGTGTATCATAAAGTTCACCTGCTGCAAGTGTACAATTTGTTGGTTTTTAGAAAATTTTCCAAGTACTGTGTCCGTTGCCACAAGCCAGTTTCAAAACATGATATCATCCTAGTAAGGTCCCTTATGCTCATTTCCAGGTCATCCCCTCCTCACTGTGAGACCCAGGCAGTCACTCATCTGCTTTTTGCCTCTAGGTTTCCCTGCCTGGACATTTCATAGAAATGGAGTCGCACAGTCTGTGGCCCTTTGCGTCTTCTTTCATTTACATCAGGTTTCTGGGTGTCTCCTCCCTGATATTGATGTATTGGTTGTTTTTTACCCCTCTTTTTAATGCTAGTATTCCGCGGTGTGGATGTAGACGGTGATTTCCTTAGCCAGTTTTCCATGGTCAGTAGTTTTTTCTCTATCCTTGAAGTTGATCCTCTTCTTCACACATTTTTGTCTGTATCCATAGTTTTTTCTTTGAAGCTGAATTTCTTCATGGGATCGTTCTGGACTAGAGGATATTTTTCAGCCTGTTTTTTTTTTTTTTATCTTTTTTTTTGGCTGAGCGGGGTCTTTACTGTGGTGCCTGAACTCTCTAGTTGTGGTGAGCGGGCTTCCAGTTCCCCCGCCAGGGATCGAACCTGTGTCCCTTGCATTTGAAGTTAGATTCTTAACCACTGGTTCACCAGGGAAGTCCCCAGACTTTTTTGGATAACAGTTGCCAAATTGCTTTCCAGAAAAGATGGGTCAGTTTATACTCCACTCAGTAGTATACAAGGATATGCTTTTCCCTTAAACCCTGGCAGTCGTACTTTATTTATAAAATCGAAGTTGTTTTTAAATTTTAGAAAATTCAGAGCAAAATTTTCATCCCTCTTCTCAGCTCAACCAGAATGTAAGTTCTTTCCAAAGAAAATTTGTTGGTGAGGTGAAGCGATGTGAAGAACTGGAGCGAATATTGGGTAAGTTTTTTTAAACAACTTAAATAATTATTTTATATAATTAAATATATAAGCAAACCTTATTCACTTTAGAAAAATTAGAAAATCTAGAGACGTAGAAAAGAAAAAAGAAGTCATCTGTATTCTCACCATTCATGTAATCACTGTTATGTAGGTTTATATTATCGTTCCACACTTTTTACTATTCATCTATAAAATTAAGGATTTACATATATAACAATCAGATTATTTTGTTATTAGCTTTGTTTCTCATTGAATGATACTTTAACATCTTTTCATGTCAGTAAACAGATTGATTCATCATTTTTAATGGCAGCATAGTATTTTATGGTATTAATATACTATGAGTTATTTACCCAATCCCTTGTAGTTTGTTATAACTTAGAACAAACTACATGTTTGTTAATATATTACTTAAAATATACATGTTAATATATTACTTAAAATTGTTATACATGTTAATATATTACTTGTTACATGTTAATATATTACTTAAAATTGAATCAGAGCACAAGGGAGGTAGGAAGTGGTAGATAGATTGGTTAGTAATTTCCTTTTTCTCAGGCATTATTTCCTTTGCATACATCAGTGTTCTCTGACTGTTAACTGTTAAAACTCAGCAGCTCAAGGCTACTTCCTTTATCTGTAAAACTTTTAACATCTTGGCCTAAAATAAAATGTTATTGTTGTCCAGTCGCTCAGTCAAGTCGGACTCTGAGACTCCATGGACTGCAGCACTCCAGCCTTCCTTGTCCTTCACCATCTCCTGGAGCTTGCTCAAACTCATGTCCATTGAGTTGGTGATGCTATTCAACCATCTCATCCTCTTTTGTCCCCTTCTTCTGCCTTCAATCAGGGTCTTTTCTAATGAATCTGCTCTTCACATCAGGTGACCAAAGTATTGGAGCTTCATCTTCAGCATCAGTCCTTACAGTGAATATTCAAGACTGATTTCTTTTAGGATTGACTGGTTGGATCTCCTTGCAATTCAAGGGACTCTCAAGACTCTTCTCCAACACCATAGTTCAAAAGCATCAGTTGTTTGGCACTCAGCCTTCTTTATGGTCCAACTCTCACATCCATACATGACTACTGGAAAAACCATAGCTTTGACTATAGGGACCTTTGTTGGCAAAGTAATGTCTCTGCTTTTTAATATGCTGTCTGGGTTTGTCATAGCTTTTCTTCCAAGGAGCAAGCATCTTTTAAAATAAAATAGTCTTTATCAGTTCAAACCTTGAAGTTTTGATTGAAATACAGAGAGGAGAACAGTTCCAAAGTCACTGTCAGAAAAACCTGAGGATGAGAGAGTTGAGGAGGAGATAAAGGTGACTTTTAGAATGATTTCTAATAGTTAATTATTGTGGATTTCATATTTTTTAACTGGGATTTTTAAGATCAAAAGAAACCTTTGGATCATCAGCAGCCTAGTCCTCTGCATATTGTTTGCGATCCCAGTCATTTGTGTGGATCGTGAAAGACAGGGCAATATCATACTTCCTTCTTTGCCACGTGTATGAGTCATTGGACAGGTTGTATATTTGGAATGAGTTTTCAAAGACAGGGCAGGGTTGACAGGACATTAGACATGCCCAGGGCTTCCTGTAGCTTTGTTGTTGTTAAGTCACTGCAATCCTGTCCGACTCTGTGCGACCCCATAGACAGCAGCCCACCAGGCTCCACCGTCCCTGGGATTCTCCAGGCAAGAACACTGGAGTCGGTTGCCATTTCCTTCTCCAATGCATGAAAGTGAAAAGTGAAAGTGAAGTCGCTTGGTCGTGTCCAACTCTTCGCGACCCCATGGACTGCAGCCCACCAGGCTCCTCCATCCATGGGATTTTCCAGGCAAGAGTACTGGAGTGGGGTACCATTGCCTTCTCCTGTAGGTTAAGCTGTTTCATAAAGAATCCAGACTTAAAAGAAAATGAACCATCAAGTAAATTTAGGTATATGCTGTGCTCTTCTGTGCTTAGTTGTGTCCTGCTCTTTTCGATCCCATGGACTGTAGCCTGCCAGGCTTCTCTGTCCATCGAGATTTTCCAGACAAGAATACTGGAGTGGGTTGCCATGCCCTCCTCCAGGGGATCTTCCCAACCCAGGGATCAAACCCAGGTCTCCCACATTGCAGACGGATGCTTTACCGTCTGAGCCACCAGGGAAGCCCAAGAATACTGGAGTGGGTAGCCTATCCCTTCTCCAGGAGATCTTCTTCACCCAAGAATTGAACCGGGGTCTCCTGCATTGCAGGCAGATTCTTTACCAGCTGAGCTGCTGGGGAAGCCCAAATTTAGGTAAAATAGGTTAAAAAAATTTACATCCATTTCCAAAAAGCTCTTAAGCCCATTGCTTCCTTATTGGTAAGACATTCTGCCTGTTTTCCTTCCTCTCTCCCTCCTTTCCTTCCTTCTTCCTTCCTAGCAAAATAACTAGTAAGACTTCTCCAAAACATTGTATCTGGTAATGATTTTTTACCAGGTATTATGACTTTTATCCTACGGAAAAGGATGTGTCAAGGAATTGAACATGTAAACTAAAGAATTTAAGTTATTTTTGGCTGTTTGAGTATGAGTTTCATGAATCTAGTGTAAATCGTCCTAAGTCAAAGCATCACAGCTAACTGGTGACTCAGGAGAGCCAGGCTTTTTGCCCTGAGGTTTCTCTCTTTGCTGAGAAAGGTTGTTGTGTTTTTCCTGATGGGTGTATATTTCTTCCTAATGGCATCTGTAGGGAGTTCACACTGACATCTCTGGTGGCTTATTCCTGGCACTTCCAAGTGTGTTCTTAACTTTCTGCTTTGTCTACAGGTGGCAGAGGCAAGTGTGACTCCAAAGTTCTTTAACTAGAGTTTTAGTAATGAAGTTTGGGGAATTTCAGAAAATATGTATATAGGTTACTGTCACTATGCTGATCTCTCTAGGCAGAATTACTGTACAGATCTTCAGAAGCAAGGTGACAGTAGTCATCTGTCAGTTGGGACAGTCAAGACTTTTGTGCCTTTAGACAGTTTTTAGATGACCTGGGAAAAGTGGGGACATGAAATGTTCTCACTGAAATGTCCTGGAGTAAGTTTTTCAGTCTAATTTGTTTAACTTTTCCACAGCATACTTGGTGCAGGAAATCAATAGAGCGGATATTCCCCTCCCTGAGGGGGACACCAGTCCTCCGGCACCACCTCTGAAACAAGTGCTGGAAATGCAGGTAACTTGGTTCTGGAGGAGGGTTTTAGGTCCCTAACCTCAGTTGGGCTTATTCACTTACTGTATATTGTCTAGTGCTTTTCTGCCTTTCTTCTAAAGACTTTGGAATGAAAGTCAAAGGACCATGTTTGATTAAGTCTCAGTAACAGATTATCTGTGATACATTTTAACTAGAATTCAGGTTTTTTTTCCTTAGTGTAAGACAGGTGGTATTGAACAGAGATTGACAGGAATTAGATTGTGAGATCTGGTCGTGTAACCTCTGGGCTTCTGCAGGCCTTAGCATGCTTCTGCTACTGGAGGTGATGGAGGCTTCAGGCCTGTGCCCTTCACATTCTCCCCTGCTTCACTCTCACCCTTTCCCCTCGAATTATCAGAAGCTAATGTGAAAGTGGTTCCCCATGGTCAGCCAGCAGGATTCCTTCTCTTGGAGTTCAGTGTCTGGGATACACTGTGAGAGCATGGGGTCATTCATTCATTAGCATCCCCCTCCACCCCCATGAATTATCTGTTGAGATTTTGGTCTCCTCATCTGAGCGTTCATCACACTCGGAAATAGACTAGAGCTTTCACAGCCCTTCTAAAACAATTAGTACTGAATAACTAGGACCATTCCATTGCCGGCTGCTCTGTTTGTTTTACTGGGAGGAAGTCATTTAGCAGTTGGTATATGAACGGACTCTGGAGACAACTATACAGTCCAATGAGAGCAGTCAGCTGGTTTGGCCTGTTTGATGTGTTGGTTGTGATATAATTACAAATATGGTGATTGTAGCTATTTATCAGTTCTATAAAGCAGAGCACAAGTAATAAATGTAGTGTGTCAGGGCATTTGTTTGAATACAAGTTTTCATTGAGTCAGTGGGTTGTTTTATAGATTTCTGCTTCTACTGTTTTAATACTTAAAGTATTGGTAAGGATGCTTGGTACACAACTAATTGTTAAAGATTTGTTCCCAAGTCTTTTTATGTCTAATTGAATAAGTGCAACTGCATAGAAACTCAGGCTAGAGACTAGAAATGGGTATGTTTGGGAAAGAGTGTTTTTCTGTGTTACAAATAAAAGGAAATGTAGTCTTAAAAGAGGAAGACTCTTTGGTGTATGGTAATGTGTAAGCAGGTGAAGGGAAACCAGAAGTTCTAAGACCTGAGATTAGCATGCAGAGTCATCATGGCACCCAAGTGCTTGCCATCATGGGTACCTGAATTAATATGAAACAGAAAATGATGAACTTTGAAAACCTGTGCATGTTTTCATATCCCTATCAAACTCTCATATACATTCTGGCTTTTAAAAACTTCTCCTGCTTCTGGGGTGCTGTGAAAAGAGTATTAGAGCCAGGACTGTCGTTTCATTTCAGGAGCAGTTGCAGAAGCTGGAGGTTGAGCTGAGAGAGGTCACTAAGAATAAGGAGAAGCTGAGGAAGAACCTGCTGGAGCTAATTGAGTACACCCACATGCTGCGAGTGACCAAGACCTTTGTCAAGCGCAATGTGGAGGTACTGGTGATGCTTGGAGGAAGTGCCTTTCTTTCTCTTTCTTTTGGCCGCATGGCATGCAGGATTTTAGTTCCCTGACTAGGGATTGAACCCAGGCCCCCTGCATTGGGAGAGTGGAGTCTTAACCACTGGACCACTGAGGAAGTCCCAGGAGTGCGTTTCTTTTATAAAAATCTCATTCCCATAAGGTTTTCAGATTTTGTTATCAACTCCTATAGAGATACTGCTTTTTAAAAGAGATACATCTTTAAAAAATGAAAGAGATACATTTTGATCTTCACTTTATTTTTCAGCTGGATTCCATGTTGGTTTTAACCATTTGCTGTTTAGTTTGCTAAGTCCTGTCCAACTCTTTGTGACCCCATGAACTGTAGCCCTCCAGGCTTCTCTGCCCATGGGATTTTCCAGGCAAAAATACTGGAGTGAATTACCATTTCCTTCTGCAGGGGATCTTCCCGATCCAACGATCGAACCAGAGTCTCCTTCTTGGCAGGTGGATTCTTTACTACTGAGCCAACTTGGGAAGCCCCGGCTTTTAACAGTAACTACTTCCTATTTGTAAAATGCTTTAGTTTGAAATTGAAAAAAAGACTTTTTATGATCATGAAAAAAAATTGAACAGTGGAAATCAAACTCCAAAATTTCAGTTTTATTCTTTCCTTCTTCTCAAATTCCTAAAAGTAATGGAAGTTAAAAAAAAGAGAAAATCTATATAGGAATAAAGAACAGCCTATGCAGCAGTGCTGTACCCAGCTGAGCATCAGAGAGGGCAGAGTGTATTCCTTCTGAACTTTGTTTCACTTCCTGTGGCAGGTGTGACCTCTGATACAGTTACTCTGTGTTAGGTTAAGGCAAGGACATAACCAGACTTTTTATTATATGTAAATGTCATCAAGTAGTTTACAAATAAGGAATGGGGAGGTTATCCTCTTTGTTTATCAAAGCCGACTCACATGTCTGAGTTAACTTGGCACCCAGATCTGAGTAGTTCTGATGCCGTGCAGACTTGTTTGGAAACAGGACTTGGGAATTAAAGTATCACTTTTGGCGAGACACGCTTGGTTTCATGTCTCTTTGTAGTTCGAACCCACTTACGAAGAATTCCCTCCCTTGGAGAACGAGTCTTTGTTGGACTACAGCTGTATGCAGAGGCTGGGAGCAAAACTGGGGTAGGTGACAACTGGCCTGGCGAGCTTCACACTGTCCTTCTTGTCAGTGGGAGATGAGAGTAGATGAGCAGCCACCATCTGCAAGCCTGTGTGGAATGAAAGAAAGTGAATATTTGTATGAGAAAACACTGTACTCTAGTATTTGTGGAGTTGAATCACTCAGCTGTATTGACTTTTTAAGTAAATGTGATGGGAATTTCTTCTTTTGGTGTCATGAACTGGAAAGAAGGAGCATTTATGCCATTCATCATTACTCCATAAGCTTCAAATAGTTGGTCATTGAAGCATCAAGTCCTGTTTTGTTTGGTGGGGACATAGGGGCTAAACTGAATTGGGTAATTTATTAATCATATTTTAAGGGTCTCTCTCTCTCTACTATTTATTCTGTTTACTTGAGCTAATGGTAACTTGTTTCCTCATGATTTGTAATCTCTTTTTACTATGAACTTCGGTTCCTTTGCTCCTTATCTGTAGGAATTCGGTGATGTTTAGTGTGAGGCTGTATTCCTTCAGAAAGAACTGATTTTTACATATGTCATGTACTTGGGAGCATTCCACCTATTTGGAATCATTTTACATTAATTTTTCTGCTTGAGTTTTTTTTTTTTCCCTATTTTGTTATTCACCCTGCACATAATATGAGTTTCATCCACAAACCTGAGTGCATTCTAACCTGTGGTCGTAAATCATCAAGGAATATTCTCCCCCTTCGCCTCAAAATTGAATGGAAATGAACAAGTTTGCATATAGGCTCCTTTGCAAGATGGATTTTTTTTCTAGTCCACCCATTCACTTAAGGTGCAGTCCTTTGTTGAGGGGGGTGAGAGTCCCAACTTTGAGGGGATTGTGGGGCTTTAGTTCCAACTCCTCACCTGATACAGAGCCAGGTCTCCTCTGCCATGCTGGCCCTGAAACTCAAGGCCTTGAGATACTGGTTACGTATAGATACTGGCTCCGTATAATACGTCAGGACATAACTACGAGGTCCTGTTTTATTTTTGGATTCCAAGAATTTCTCTAAATTATGAGCTCAGCTTTACATTGAAGAGGATGTTTCAAATATATTTCATCCAGCATTTCAGATATTGTTCAGTTGGAGAGCTTTCAGGGTATCTTCCCCATTTTGCCAGAAATAAATGTCTTCATCATTCTTTTACTGCAGTTTGATAATATTCATTGCTTTTACTTGACCACAGCCTTTATTGTCTCATAGATTTGTATCTGGCCTAATTAACCAAGGAAAAGTTGAAGCATTTGAAAAAATGTTGTGGAGGGTCTGTAAAGGGTACACCATCGTGACCTATGCAGAGCTGGATGAGCCCCTGGAAGACCCTGAAACAGTGAGTAAATGTCACCATCTCCTTTCATCAGTGACGGACTTGCCCCAGAGCTGGAGGCACAGTCCAGAGTGAAGCATTTGAGTGCATTGTTGACTGGATCCCTTCCTATCCTTGGATACGTTTTGGGGGAGTTCTGAGAATAAGGACTTTCTCCTGTTCTACTGAAGTACAATAGGGGCATTAACGTGGATACATCCTGCTTTCTGAGCTTCAGATCCAGGTTAGGTTTCAGCAGTTGTCCCAGTACTGTCTTTTACAGCAAAGGATCTAGTTAAGAATCACACTTTGGATTTATTTGTCATGACTTTTTTCTTGGTTGCCCTGCAAGGCTTGCAGAATCTTACTGAATAGATCCCTGACCACAGATCGAACCCTGGGCCCTCAGCAGTGCAAGTGCAGAGTCCTAACCACTGGACCACCAGGGAATTCCTACTTGTCATGTTTTTTTGGTCTCCTTTATTCTGGGGTAATTTCTCAGTCTTACCTTGACCTTCATCGTCTTGGCATTTAAAAATTATTATAGACCAGCGTTTTGGGTAGAATGCCCCCCTGTTTGGGTTTGTCCGATGTTTTCTCATGATGAGATTCAGGTTATGTGTCTTTGTCAAGAATGTCCTGGAGGTGATGTTGCTTCTCACTGCTTCCCATCAGGGGCACACGATTCCTTTGTCCCATTACTGGTGATGTTCACTTCGATCTCTTGATCAATACTGGTGATGTTCACTTTGATCTCTTGATCAAGGGTAGTGACTCCTAGTCCTCTCCACTATGAATTTGTAACTCCTTTTCCTTTGTATTTAATACATGTTTTTTGAGGAAGTGCTTTGAAACTCTGTAAGTACTAAGTTCCTCATCACATTTCAATCTTTTAATTTATTTCCTGTTTTATTCAATGAGTTATACTCTGTTACTTTTTTATTTTCATATTCAAATTCTTTAGATTTGGCCAGCTGGAGCCTATTCAGCTGGCTTTTATATTCTTTTTGCATGTTCCCATCATCTTTTGAATACTTCTTTGCTTTCCTGATAACAATATATGCAGATTCATTTTGTAATTTCCCTCATGCAGCTCTGGAATTAGCCATTTCTCTAAGGAGCTTAGTTCTCTTTGTTGGAGAATGGTAATTAGAAGCCATGCTGTGGTTTCTGGGTGTGCCCATTGTGAATGAGGTGATGCTCTTCCCAGCTCTGTCAGTGGACAGAGGGTGCACACATGTGTGGCTCACCCACTCACAACTTTATTTCTGTACCTGTGTGAAAACTGTGGCTTTACATCCAATTCTACTCCAGCACCATAGCGTTCATCCTGATTTGTAAGAGTTCATTTGTAGGGTTCATTTCTAGATTTGTAACTCCTTTCTTCATTGGGGAGAAACTCAACTCCCATCATTATTAATATACTTATTTGATCAGTCCCCTTGTATGTGACCAGTCTGCCCACTGATCTCCTATCTCTGCTGCCCTGCCCTTCTCTCCATACGGAGCTTCAAGTTCCCCAGCCCCTAGACTGAGTGGCCCCTGGTGAGGGTGCCCTGCTCACCCTACCTGGGTGGCTCCCCTGCGGCATGTTTCCTCACTTTGCTTGGGCTCTGATTTTGCCCTGGGCCCTTATTGACTTTCCCCTCCCCTCTCCAGGTCCATCCCCAAACGCACATCTAAGGCTTCAGGAATGAATTATTCAGGAAGGGAAGCAGAGGAGCCAGAGAGGAAAGAGCCATAATTACCTTTTAAAATAGCTGTGATTTAAAAAAATTTTTTAAGACTTCAACCATAAAAATAACTATTTTGCTCTAAATGAAGATGAATTGATCTACTAAAGGTAGAAAAGGAACTTGGGCTTCTTAATTTTGAGAGAAGTATTCATGGGTTCTTTCCTGGATTTGCCTTAGGAATTTTGGCTGTAATGTTGTTCAGTTGTGTCTGACTCTTTGCTACCCCATGGACTGTAATCCACCAGGCTCCTCTGTCCATGGGATTCTCCAGGCAAGAATACTGTAGTGGTTTGCTCTGTTCCCTTCCTGACGCAGGGATTGAACTCAGGTCTCCTATATTGCAGGCAGATTCGTGGGAATAGTTTTGACACATAAAGGAGTTTGGCTGTGAAATGATTTTTATAAGGTTTAGCCTGAGTAAATCACACATGTTGGAAAATCTAATCGGTCAAGCTGTTCATTGACCATACACTATAATATTTTTTGTGCCTCCTGAAATTGCTAGTAGCAATATGTTAATTATCCATCACCTGTGACCTCTGAGACCTTTCCATGTAAAGCTGAAGATTAAAACTGTTCTGAAGTAGCATTTACATATTCTTTGAGTTTTTTCTTTATTGAGAACGTATCATTCTCATGCAAAACATAAAAATTTTTAAAAATACAATTTCTAAACTCTTTGGTGCTGAGTTTATACCAGTAGGTTAAAGGGCATTAAATGTCTGTGAAGAAATACAGAGACATGGTTAGAGATATGTGTGTGTATATATATATATATTTTATTTTCTTTTTAAAAATGGATTTCCGCATTTGTGATGACATTTGGCTGCGCTGTGCTGCGTCTTTGCTGTTTTGCAGGGGCTTTCTGTAGCTGTGGCGCGTGGGGTGTACTCTCTCGTTGCGGTGCACGAGCTTCCCATTGCGGTGGCTTCCCTTGTTGCAGAGCTTGGTCTCTAGGTCTTGAGCTTCAGTGCTTGTGGCTTAGTTGCCCTGTGGCACTTGGGATCTTCTGAACCAGGGATCGAACCCACTTCCCCTATATTGGCAGGCAGATTCTTAACCACTGGACCACCAGGAAAAATTTTAAAAGTTTTAACTTTCTTAAAAACTTTTTTTCCTTCTAATTTTTTGTTGAGGTGTAATTGACAGAAATGTGTATCTTAAAGCCACAATTCCTGCCTTCCCCACGATTATGAAGGAAATGTGAGCTTGTTCTAGAAAACTGAGAAGAACAGAAAACACAGAGATGGAAGTGAGTCACCTGTAACCCCGCTGCTCAGGGGGGGCCACTGTTTGCCTTTCTGTGTGCGTTCTGTTAGTCCTTGTTCTTGGGAGAATGTGGGGTTTGGTTTGGTAACTTTCACTCAGATTCTAGGATTTGTTTTTAGTGTCACGTTTAGTATCTTTTGGGTCCAATGTCTGACCTCTGAAAGTCCTTACAAACCCCAGAGTGGATTTCTAGCCATTTTCTCCTTTGTCAGTATCATTTTTAGATGCTGACCAGTCTCTCTGTCAGAGCTAGACTCAGGCATGTGGTTTCAGATCTGTGTTTTTTATATTATATATATCCCTGTTCCATATTATGTCTTAGGTGGTTGTATTCCCTGACACAGTACTATTTTTAAAATCATTAAGGAATGTTCAAAGTAAAATTCACTATAAATGCCTTTTCTCCTCCAGTGTAGTTTCTTTAATAATTTATCTTGAAATAATTTCAGTTTACAGAAAAGTTGCCAGAAGAGAACAAAGCCTTCTCCTGTTCCTTCCCAACTGTTACATTTTGCTGCCTGTACTGTTACCCACTTTCTGCACATCTAGTCCTGTTTTCTTTTGTTTTTTAATGTCTGTTTTTGGCTGCGCTGAATCTTTGCTGCTGCACCCAGGCTTTCTCTAGTTGTGTGAGTGGGGGCTGCTCTTTAGCTGCGGCGTGCAGGCATCTCATCGTGGTGGCTCCTCCTGCTGCAGAGCACACGCTCTAGGCGCATGGGCTTCAGTAGTTGTGGCACATGCGCTTAGCTGCTCCTCGGCCTGTGGGATCTTCCCGGACCAGGGATCGAGCCCGTGTCCCCTGCATTGCAGGCTGATTCTTACCCACTGTACCCCCTGGGAAGTCACATCCCCATTTTCATTCATCTCCTTGCAGACCTTCTGAGAGGAAGCCATGGACAAATGTTCATTGCCCATCACAGGAATGCTGTTTTGTATTGTAACCCATCAGGCTCCTCTGTCCATGGGATTCTCCAGGCAAGAATCCTGCTATAGGTTTTCATGCCCTCCTCCAGGGGATCTTTCCGAACCAGGGATGGAACCATGTCCCTTATGTCTCCTGCATTGGCAGGCAGGTTCTTTACCACTAGCACCACCCGGGGAAGCCCAATAACCACGATACAACCCTCCAAATGAGAAAAATCAACATGCATGCAGCACTTTGGTGCAGTACAAACATGCCCTTCAGGCTCCTCACAGTTTGCCTTGTTTCCTTGCTGGGCCGCTGCCCTGGGGGAGACTGTGACTTGCCTTCGGGACAGACATCGTGTTCTGTGGGACGACCCTCCTTTGGGTCCATTCAGTGCTTCCTCACGACCAGGCTCTGAGCACACGTTGCTGATGGGAACATGGATGCTCTGGTCCTTTCAGCACCTCCCACCAGGGGGCATGTGGTGTTGGTGTCCTGGTCATGCTGGTGTCCGCCAGGTTTCTCCACTTACATGTCACCCTTCTGCCCTATGTAACTGTTAAGTGGTTGCTGAGGAGATATCCCAAGGTTATTGGTCACTGGGGCCTCAACCCTCACCAAACCTCTACCCACCAGCCTCAGCCTCTGTGGCGACTCTCTGGAACTCGTCACCTCTGTCGCAGTTGCCATCATTTTCCCTTCTGGGCTTACTGGTTACCATCCTGCAGAAGGCAGTGCTTTCCCTGCCCTCACCGTCTCTCATTCATCCACGAACTCAGACCTTCCTCTTTATTTGATTCTGTTACGGTCCTTTTTTGTTTCGATGCCCAGATTGTCTGTGATTGGGCCACTGGGAGTCCCTTTGTGCACGTTTCTCTGGCCTTTGGCACGTTCTCAGCATTCAGCAGGCAGTCGCTTACTTCCTGTCACCATAGGATGGCCCTGGTCTCCGCCTGGAGTCAGCCGTTCCTTCAAGGACCCCTGGTACCTTTTAGTAGAGGATGGAATTTAGAAACCGGGATCTGGGTGTTTGAGTTCTCGGGTACTGGAGTGCTGTTGTTTCTGGGCCCTTTCAGCAGTCAGGTATGCACACGCACACACACACACACCCCACATACACACACACACCCCACACACACACACACACACACACACACACACACACACACACACACACACACACACACACACACACACACACACACACACACACACACACACACACACACACACACACACACACACACACACACACACACACACACACACACACACAGCTGTAACCACTTCTGCAGCTACCTGTGCACATTTATTATAGACCGTTTGTTCAGGGACTTTCCTGCTGGTCCAGTGGTTAAGACTCCGTACTGCCAGTGCAGGGCATGTAGGTTCGATCTCTGGTCAGGAACCAAGACCCCTTAAGCCCTGTGGTGCAGCCAAAAGAGGAAAAAAAAAAGAAAAGCAACAACCCCAAACCTGCCATTTTTGCAGAGTATATCCTACAGTTCTAGACGTCTCTTTTTCTTTTTCACTCTCTTCTGATAGTGAAAAATCTGGCTCCCCTTATTGACAATATAGTTCATGAATTGCATAATTTAGGTATTTATTCAGTGTACCCAGCCTCCCAGCCACATCAGCCGTCGCCGCCTCCCCGGTCCCCGGCCACCTTGTGTCCTTAGCTTCAGGATCCCACCGCCTCCACTTTGCCTGAAGGTCCCTGGCCTGTTTCCTGTCCCACGTTATTTCACGGCTTTTAAAGCCACCTTTTAAATACCATCTCCCAACTGGATATACTGGCTTGGACCTCTGCCCCAAATACCAGACTTCTGTTGAACTGGCTCCTCCATAACTTTGAAGTTCCCTGAAGACATTTCCACAGGATGCTTAAAACTGAACTCCCTCTCAGTCTTCCCCTGCCTCCCAGACCTGACCTTCCAGCTTGCCTGTCTCAGTCAGCGACAACTCAGCTCTCATCCTTCCAGCATCCAGAATGATTCCTGTGAAACTAGTCAAACTCCCCCGACCACACCCCCAACCTAAAACCCTCCCTTGGCTTCCTGTCTCACTCAGCCAAAAGCTCAAAGCCTCACAATGTCCCAGCCGGTCACCCCTCTGGCCCTTGGTCTGGCCATTTCTCTTCAGGCAGGCTGGCCTTCTCACTTCCCCTCATCTTGCCTCTGAGCTTTGTCTTGGCTCGATAGGCTTTTTCCCAGGATCCATGTGGCTTGCTCCTTGCCCCTTCACTCCTCTAGACCCAGATGTCACCTTCTCCAGGAGGCCTTCCCTGATTGCCTGATTTAAAATCGTAGTCCCCAACTCGCTTCTCCCTGTCACCGCCCCCCCCCAGCTTTATTTTCTTTTTTATAATTATTTTCATTTTTGGCTGCACTGGGTCTTTGCTGCTGCATGGACTTTTCTAGTTATGGCTAGTGAGGGCTACTTTCTGGCTGTGGTCCTTGGGCTTCTCAGTGTGGTGGCTTCTCGTTGCAGAGCATGGGTTCTAGGTTCACAGGCTCAGTACTTTTGGTTTCTGGGCTCTAGAGTACAGGCTCAGTAGCTGGGTGCATGGCCTTAGTCACTGCATGGCATGTGGCTGGACCAGGGATCGAATCTGTGTCTCCTGCATTGGCAGGCAGATTCTTTACCACTGAGCCACCAGGGAAGCCTAGCTTTATTTTCTTTATCACCCTCATCTCCACGTGGCATATTACGTTCTTTCTTTGTGTCTCTCACTGCCAACCTGAATACAAGCTTCCCTCCCCTCCTAGGTCAGGAACTTTTGTCTGTTTTGTTCACTGCTGTATTCCTAGCACCGGGAACAGTGCCTGGCAAATAGGCCAAAAACCTATTTGTTGTTAGTTGTAGAATACTTGTAAATACAGTCAGTTCTCATTATTTGTATAGTTATGTTGTACAGTCTCCATGAGAACCGAGCCATTGCTCCTAGGAGAAGCATAGGGTTGGGTTCCTTTGAGCCTCTGGTCAGTGTTTTTGTCAACTGATCAGTCCATAACGTTGTTTTATATGTGTTCTGTTTAAAGACACCATACTTAATATATACTGTTGATTCATTAGCATTCACTGCCAACCCACGCTAGCATGCATGTCTGAGCAACTCATATGGGACTCACTTAAGGGCAACTCACAGCCTTTCTGTGCTCAGGAACACTCAGCAGCACTTTAGCAACACCCCTGAGGGCCGTTTCCAATATCGAAATTACCAACAAAAGGCACAGAAATGTGAAAAACTTGGAGCTAGACAGACCACGAAAAGGACATGCGTTTACAGTATGAACTAAGGGTCACCTTGTTTGACCTCAACTGGAATATGCACGTTGAGGAACTCAAAATTTTTGTCACTCTGCATGTCTGCAAATGATTTAAAAACTGCTGCAAGTTTTGGTTTTGGGGGTTATATCTGCAGTGAATTTGCAGTTGTGGAATCTGCAGATGATGAGGCTGGACAGTGTTTGTTGAATGAATGAACACATTAACAAACTAACTCTGACAGAGTACGAGCTGCCAGGGTTTTCAGAGTTCTACCTGCAGAAGTAACAGTCATCTTTATCCTTTGTAGGGAGAAGTCATAAAATGGTATGTCTTTTTGATATCCTTCTGGGGAGAGCAGATTGGCCACAAGGTTAAGAAGATATGTGATTGGTAAGAAAAAGAAATATTTTATTTCCTTTATTTCTTCATTCTCAGTAACCTCTAGTTTTCCTTAGATAGGTCTCTGAAGAGTAACATAGTGGTTGCAGAGGCTGCTGGGCTTTGTTACATGATTTCTTTGCTGTAATGCAATGTTTTCAGACATTTAATTTGTCATCTGCCTTGCCAGTGTAATACTTAAGATAATTCGAAAGTAAACACCGTGTTTTTAACATTCCCAGATTTGATTTCTTTCTTGGGAATTAAGGCTCAAGATCAATTGGGGAAGGAATCCCGGTTTACTATTTGCTGCCTTTCTGTTGCTTTGAGCCACGCATCAGCATATGCTGTCATATCAGCATATCTGATCAGCAGAGGGCTCATCCTTTGTCCAGCCCTGCACAGTTAGCTTCTTTGCCCTGGGGAAGGGGGCCTGGCAAGTGGTGGAGAGGGTGGGCTCAGAGCGGCCCGCCTGCCAAATGAGGTGGTACAAGTAAAAGACTATCAGACCCCATGAACCTTCAAGAAACGCAGAGCAGTGTCGCAGCAAGAATCAGTCTGGGACTTAGTTTTGTCACTAGTGGGGAAATAAACAAGGCCACGCCAAAACTCAGAAGAATGGCCTTTTGTTTTCTTATACTCTGGGAAATTTTAGCTGGCCTTGCTTCTTGCTGGGGTAAGGGTGGGACTTGGTTATTTCCTTTGGATCAGTGTTCACCAGAGTTTGATACACAGTCACTGGTGTTATGAAAAGTAATTTTAGATGTTACATGGGCAGTGTAACTTGTTCTTACTTTAATAGATGTATATTTATTTTTATGTAGATGACAAAAACCATAGCCAACACATAAACCCCTGACTTCACAAATATCATTGCTTAAGATAAAGCTAGAGTAAGACCTTAGTTTTGATGGTCAGAGCGCAGAGAGAAATGGAAGCGTGGATTCAAATGCTGAAGCAGCGTGAGAGGCCTTGCAGCTTGGGAGGTGCGGCCCGGCCTCCTCTCTGACCTGGTGTCACACGGCCCCAGGGGATGTTTACTGTGAAAGTGAAAGAAAGTGAAAATGAAGTCGCTCAGTCCTGTCAGACTCTGCAACCCCATGGACTGTAGTCTCCTCCATCCAGGCAAGAGTATTAGAGTGGGTTGCCATTTCCTTCTCCAAGGAATCTTCCCGGCCCAGGGATTGAACCCAGGCCTCCTGCTTTGCAAGCAGACACTTTTACCGTCTGAGCCACCTCAGCACGTGTCAAGGGCAAGTGCCAGGAATCCAGAACTTCTTTCTCCCTTGATTTTCTTTTTTTATTTCAAGTTTTTTGTTAAAAAAAAAAAAAGGATTATAATTAGTTGCTTTACAATATTGTATTAATTTCAGCTATAAACCCTGCAAATCAGTCATATGTATGCATATATCTCCTCCCTCTGGAACCTTCCTCCCACTGCCTCATCCTGCCCCTCTCAGTCATCACAGAGCCCCGAGCTGAGCTCCCTGTGCTGTACGGCAGCTTCTCACTAGCTGGCTATTTCACACATGGTAGTGTGTATATCGGAGAAGGCAATGGCGCCCCACTCCAGTACTCTTGCCTGGAAAATCCCATGGACGGAAGAGCCTGGTAGGCTGCAGTCTATGGGGTCACTCAGAGTCAGACACGACTGAGCGACTTCACTTTCACTTTTCACTTTCATGCATTGGAGAAGGAAATGGCAACCCACTCCAGTATTCTTGCCTGGAGAATTCCAGGGACAGGGGAGCCTGGTAGGCTGCCATCTCAGGGGTTGCACAGAGTCGGACATGACTGAAGCAACTTAGCAGCAGCAGCAGCAGTGTGTATATGTCAACACTACTCTCTCAATTTGTCCCATCCTCTCCTTCCCTGTTGTGTCCACAAGCTGTCTCTACATCTGTGTCTCTTATTTCTCTCTCCTTTTTTTTTAAGGTAATTATTATATGTTCTTTGATTTATGTTATACACTCCCAGCTTAAGGGTCATGGTGAATTTAGAACATTGAAATTGGGAATGAGCTTTTAGGAATCATTGAGAGCAAAAATGGAATTTGGAGCCAAGAGAGAGTTGGCTAAATCTGTGGAATTCAGTGGACATTTGTCCAGTGTCCATCTGTAAGGCCTTAGCATGGCCAGGTGCCTATGTCTGCACCTTTTTCTCCCAGAGGGCTGCTTTTATTCTGGTTTGGAGGAAATATGCCCGGATGGTGTATTAAATTTAGCCCTAGTTTTCTACATAGCTTCTTGTAGTTCTGACGGCTGCGGCACTGTCTCGAATCCTGTCTTCTAGTTACCACTGCCACGTTTACCCCTACCCCAACACAGCCGAGGAGCGCAGAGAGATCCAGGAGGGACTGAATACCCGGATTCAAGATCTTTACACCGTGAGTGAACCAGAAACTTATCTCCTTATCTGAGGGCTTGTGAAACATTTACAAATCCATTTAGTTTCTTTTTTAATATGGAAAATTTTGGTTGTGGACAAATTAAGACGTTTTAGGGAGACTGGAATGTCACCTCCTTCCTCTTCGTGGGCGTTTCATTTTAGCAGCCTATTAGAATGATGGGGCTTTAAAAAAAAAAAAGAGTCTGATTATCTTTGATCTGCTGAAGTGTAATTCTTCATCAGATAGGATGAGTGAGCCCCATGTAAAGTGCTGGCTGTAATTTTACCAGCACTGTTTTAAGTCATCTTTCTGCTTAGGAGTTCACTCTGACCTATTTGAGTGAAAGAGGGTTTCTTGGCAGAATGGGATGGGAATTGGTGGCTCCTGGGGTTGACAGGAAGTGGGGTGAGGCTGGAGTGGGTAAGAACTAGGGACCTAGGTCTCTGGGCCCATCCAGGCCATCATGCTGCCCTGGGGACCACAACACCTCACTGTTCTGTGCCCTGGGCTCCTGTTCGGGAGAGGCAGCTCCAGGCCTGGAGGAGAAGGACTGAACTTCCTTAACTGTCCCCAGAGAGGCTGGTGCCTGGAATCCCCCCATCATCGAGGAGAGAGTACCCCTGGAGGAGGTCAGGTGCCCGGCAGATGCTCCGCTGAGATCCCGTGTTTGTCTTCACGCAGGTGCTTCACAAGACCGAGGACTATTTAAGGCAAGTGCTGTGTAAAGCCGCCGAGTCGGTCTACAGCCGCGTGATCCAGGTGAAGAAGATGAAAGCCATTTACCACATGCTGAACATGTGCAGCTTTGACGTGACCAACAAGTGCCTCATCGCCGAGGTCTGGTGTCCTGAGGCTGATTTGCACGAGCTGCGAAGGGCGCTGGAGGAGGGCTCGGTGAGGCGGCCCTCCCCTCCCCTCTCTCCCCTCCCCTCCCCTCTCTCCCCTCCCTTCCCTTCCCCTTTCTCCCCTCCTCTCCCCTCCTCTCCTCTCCCTGCTGGCCCTTTTCTGCCCAAGGTTGGAGTGTATCTCATCAAGCTCAGGGCGATGAGATAGATAGGAGAGGATACCATGTCGATGCTTTTGAACCAAAATTGCAGAGTCAATCACTGGAAGCTGTGTGCACATGCATTCTTTTCTCCTTAACTGAAGTTTAGTTGCTTTACAGTGTTTTCCTATATACGGCAGAGTCATTTGCACAGGCTTTTTAAAACCAATCTTTCATTTTATATTGGCATATAACCGATTAACAATGTTGTGATAGTTTCAGGTGGACAGCAAAAGGACTCAGCCATACCTGTACAGGTATCCACTCTCCCCCAAAGCCCCCTCCCGTCCAGGCTGCCACATAACATTGAGCAGAGTACCCTGTGCTGTACAGTAGGTCCTTGTTGGTTATCTATCTTCTAAATACAGCAGTTGCGGTGGCATTTTTAATTTGCTTGTTTGAGTAAGTAGTTCAGTGACATGTTTTATAAGTCAAAAAACTGTTATTAAAGAACCAGTGAAGGGACTTCCTCTTACCCAAAGCCTCAGTTTTGTTCAGTTCCCCTGCTCAAAGACAACCCTTGTTTTAGTTTATGTCTTTGGGTTTCTTAATCATAGATAAACAAATAGGAATACATAAAAGGGGAGAATTCCCTTCCTTCACAATAGACTATGTGCTATTTATACTTTTTTTTCTTTTAAGAAAACTTCCCTGTTTTTATAGCTATTTAATATCCTGCTGGAATGGATGTTACATGGTTTATGGATGCGAATACCACCAGCGCAGAGACTAACACTTGACCTTTGACAATTCAAACACGCACAGATTTGCCAGATACTGGGTAGATTCCCAGGATGGAATTGCTGGATCAGTTTTGCCAGATACTTGCCAGATGAATGCAACCAATTGTTGCATTTCCCCTATTTTGAGTGAGGGTGAATATCTTTCTTTCATTAAAAAAAAGAAAAATGTATTTATTTTATTTTTGGCTGTGCTGGATCTTTGTTGCTGCTCTCGGCCTTTCCCTAGCTGTGGCGAGTGGGGGCTACTCTCTAATTGTGGTGTGCTTCTCTAGTTGCAGAGCATGGGCTTAATTGCCCCGAGGCATGTGGTATCTTCCCAGACCAGGGGTCAAACCCAGGTCCCCTACATTGGTAGGTAGATTCTTAACCACTGGACCACCAGGGAAGTCCTGAATATCTTTTTGTATGTTTAAGAGCCTTTGAATTTTCACTTTCTGGTGAGCTCTCTGTTCACATGCTTTGCCCATTTCCCACTTGGGGCTTGGTCCTTTTCTTACTAATTTCCTTAGCTCATTGTCTGTGATACGAGAACAAATGTTCTCCCCCGTTCTGTCACTTGTCTTATGGTGTCTCTTTCTGTTTGTTTGCTTTGGTCCTGCAGAAGTTTTTGGTTAAATATACTTCCATGTATTCAACTTGGTTGAACCTATTAATCTCAGTTCCTGTGGTCTCTGAACTTTGCTGCTGCTGCTAAGTCTCTTCAATCGTGTCCGACTCATTTCCTTCTCCATTAAACCATGTGCCGCTGCTGCTGCTGTTAAGTCGCTTCAGTCGTGTCCGACTCTGTGTGACCCCATACTCGGCAGCCCACCAGGCTCCCCCGTCCCTGGAATTCTCCAGGCAAGAGTACTGGAGTGGGGTGCTGTTGCCTTCTTCCCTGAACTTTGAATCATAGGTTATTCTCACTTTAGGACTATGGGCTCAGTCTCCCGTGTTCCTGTGTGAGTTTTTTTTAACTGGGGTATAGGTGTTTTACAATGTTGTGTTAGTTTCTGCTATACAAGAGTTTTTCTGTATCAAAACTTAGTTCTTTACTGAAAATAATAGGTTTACGTACTTCAATAGACAAAGAAACGTGTTTTTTTATGAGCTTTTGGTTAATCACCTTGTTTCTTCACATAATTCTGTGATGGTACAAAAACATCAAAATAATGATGGCATAAAAATAGTTATTTTGGAGTATGGGGCATCTGTTGTATTTATTTAAAGATCTAGATGATTCTTATTTATTGAGGTAGCATCAGTTTTGAGAGACATGACTGGTACTCTAGTGCATATGTGTGTATATAAGTAGCCCCAGGGTCGCCAATATAAAACTGGAATTTAGTGGTTTATCTCCTAAAAATGTTCAAGAGAAATTTAGAGACAGCTGCAATATTACCTAATAAAAGTGAAATATAGGGAAGAATAAATCAGAATGTCAATATGGCAACATTTTGTTTTATTTCTGTTACACTCATCACTGCCCACTTCCACCACTCAGGCTTGCTAGATTCTTCCTTCTGTAAGACCGCAGCCCCCAGGCGCACCCTCCCTGCCCATCCCGGGAGGCTCCCCCAGTTCCTCCTGTCACTCCTGGCGTACTTGGACCTCCTGGCGGGTGGTGATCAGTACTTCCCCACGTGGCCCTGCACAGGGCCTCGTCATAGCAGGCCACCAAGATCTGTTGAAAGAGCTCTTGGGTGGTAACTTTTTCTTTTTTTCTTTTTTTCATGTGAAAGAGAGAGAGCGGTGGTACGATCCCCTCATTCATGAACACAATCCCAACAAAAGAAACTCCCCCAACCCTGATCCGCACCAACAAATTCACCGAGGGCTTTCAGAACATTGTGGATGCCTACGGGGTCGGGAGCTACCAAGAGGTGAACCCAGGTCGGAAGCCTGCATTTGCTAGTCTTTATATTTTATACATTCTGTGCATCACTGCTGCTTTTTTCCCCCTATGAGAATGTAACAGACATTTGGAAAAATAGGCTCACTAGTAGCTGTTTTGTTATTTAGTATAAGCTGTTTATTTTATTTTGAACATGCCTGGTGGCATGTGGAATCATACTTCCCCAGCCCGGGATTAAACCCGTGCCCCTGCATTGGAAGCATGCAGTCTTAATCACTGGACCACCAGGGAAGTCCCTGAAGTGTTCTTTTTAACCTGTCAATTCTCTCTTGAGAATTTGGGAGAAAGTCAAGATCATTATATTCGGTCGTGTTTGCATTAACTAGAAATTTCTGCCTCTGCTGCCAATCAGAAATCTCTTGCTTTTCCTGCAGCTCTCTTCACCATCATCACTTTCCCCTTTTTATTTGCCGTGATGTTTGGAGACTTTGGACATGGTTTTGTGATGTTCTTATTTGCCCTCCTGTTGGTGTTAAACGAAAATCATCCCAGACTAAATCAGTCACAAGAGGTAAAAATTTAAAAATGTTTCATTTTTGGCAATAACCGTAACCCACCTGACTGAGACCTAGGTGGGGTGGGTCTTCATTCTTGTGTGATGGGAAGTTCTGTGCCATGAACTTGATTTTTATTTATACATATATATTTTTAAAGTGTTTATTTATTTGGCTGTGTTGGATCTTAGTTGCAGCATGTGGGATCGAGTTCCCTGACCAGGGATCAAACTCGGGTCCCCTGCACTAGGAGTGCAAAGTCTTAGCCACTGGACTGCCAGGGAAGTCCCCATGAGCTTGACTGTGAGCAGTCTGGAGAGGAGCGGAACTTCAGCTCCTGTTCCCCGTGGTCCTGTCTCACTCACCGAACTTCGCTCCCCACAGATCATGCGGATGTTCTTCAATGGTCGCTATATCCTCCTGCTGATGGGGCTGTTCTCAGTGTACACGGGCCTCATCTACAACGACTGCTTTTCCAAGTCAGTAAACCTGTTCGGCTCCAGGTGGAATGTGTCTGCCATGTACAGCTCCAGTCACAGCCCAGAGGAGCAGAGGAAGATGGTTCTTTGGAAGTGAGTGTCTGCCCAGCGGCCAGATGGTGTCTAAGGTGGAGGGCGTCACTCTGAGGCTCCCTCGCCATCACAGGAGGCCCTCACCCCTCTTTTGTGTTACAGTGACAGCATCATCAGGCACCACAGCGTGTTGCAGTTGGATCCCAGTGTTCCCGGAGTGTTCCGCGGCCCTTACCCTTTCGGCATTGATCCTGTGAGTATACTCCTCCCCTTAATATCTCAAGTTTCTTGCTGCTGCTGCTGCTGCTAAGTCTCTTCAGTCGTGTCCGACTCTGTGCGACCCCATAGACGGCAGCCCACCAGGCTCTGCCATCCCTGGGATTCTCCAGGCAGGAACACTGGAGTGGGTTGCCATTTCCTTCTCCAATGCATGAAAGTGAAAAGTGAAAGTGAAGTTGCTCAGTCGTGTGCAACTTCTAGCAACCCCGTGGACTATAGCCTACCAGGCTTCTCCGTCTATGGGATTTTCCAGGCAAGAGTACTGGAGTGGGGTGCCATTGCCTTCTCCACAAGTTTCTTGCTAGTACCACCTAATTTTTCAATGAAAAATGTTTTTAGTTTTGACCACTCTGTGTGGCTTATTCCCTTAGGAACTAAGGTCAGGGCCTTAGTTCCCTGACCAGGGATGCAGCACTTGCCCTTAGCAGTAGGACCTCAGAGCCCTGATCACTGGACCATCAGGAATTCCCAGGATCACCTCGTTTGAACTGTCACAGAGGTTTCACAGACGGTTGAGCACGGTTCAGGTGGTTTTACCTGAGGGGCTGGTTCTCGGGGGTTTCTGTCTGGATGACAGAGGCTCACCGGGTATTCCGAGTCAGGCTGGTGTGCAGATGAAGCTGACAGTCCATTTGAGAAGCAGGATCAGTGCCTGAGTACAAGTCCACGGAGAGCTGGGTTACAGTCTGTCCTACTCCCTGACCCCCTTGATTCTAGTAAAAAGTGCCACGAAACGTGCTGCTGCTTCCATTTCTTCTTTGTGCACGTTAATTATTTTTTTATCTTTTGTTTTAGAAAGAAATAGTGTGGGATTCTAGAATGGGAAAGGGAGCTTAAGCTTATCATGGTGCTTATTGAGGTGGTTGTTTGAAAGGGGAAAAGTGTGGGGAGAAGGAAAGAGAGGCAGTGGCTCTGGGGCTGGGGCTGTCCCACCTGCCCGCCCCGCCATGGGGCTCGGCAGGCGGCTGCTTCTGAGGCCCAGGCAGCGTCTCTCTAGACTCAGGGTTCTTCTCGAGGAATCTCAGCCTTAAGAGAAGAGCTTAGAAACCACCTCAAGGGACTTCCTTGGTGGTCCAGTGTCTCAGACTCTGCCATCCTGATGCAGGGGACCTGGGTTCAATCCCTGACCCGGGAACTAGATCTCGCCTGCCACAGCTGAGTTCACAGCCGCGAGTACAGAGCCTGCATGCTGCAGCTAGAACTGGGCGCAGCCAAGTGAATAAAGCCGCATCAGAATCGGTTTGGAGGGAGGTGATACAGTAATGAAAAAACCCACTGATAGAAGTCTATCATCCCCTTATCTGAGCTCTCCAAGGGACGCTCTCTCCTAATTGTTTATTCTTGTCTCTAAACATAATGTACATAATTGAATATTGTTGCTTCAAGTCTTAATATGATAGGAAACTTGAAAAAGCTTGACCACGGTTGCCTTAGGGAATAGCACTTACATCCTAAGGCAGTTGAAGGAAGTTAAGTTTTCTTTTTTGCTGTTTCGTTTTGTCTTTAGATTTGGAACTTAGCCACCAATCGTCTCACTTTTCTAAACTCTTTCAAAATGAAGATGTCTGTGATTTTAGGGATTACTCACATGACTTTTGGAGTCATTCTGGGAATATTTAACCACTTGTAAGTACAGATTTTTTTTTAAACCAATATTTATAAGCCACGTTTTTGGTACTAATATTTCTTAAACTTTGCTTATTGATAGATTGCCTAGATCTTAAAGGCAGCCAGTATGGGGGTATGTTGTATTCATATGATCCTGTTTTGATGATCAGTTTTTTGGCAGCTTCTTTGATTCAGCAAATATTTGTTGAGCATATAGACTGTGCCTGGCACTGTTAGGGGTTGAACAGTGAGATCAGAAAAAAGTTTTCACCCTCATGGAGTTTATGTTCAAGTGAGGGAGACATGCAGCATGTTCATTCACATTTATTTCCAGAGGTGATTTTTGTCATATTCTTTTTGGTTTTATAAATCAAAAACTTTTGGTTTGTTTCTTACAGCTGGTATATTAGAAGTAAGAGATGATGTCTTTTTTCTTCTAATTGAATCTGAAAGGGAAAGACTAGTCTTCTCTCCTGTCCTCACATCTTTTTGTGATTATATCTGGGTCATAACACAGATGATGTGATTCTGAGATGGGCTTTGTCATGGAGAATTTAAGATTAATTTACTCTTTACTTTTTATCTTAGTACAGCTGCCTGCTGCCGCTAAGACCTGGTGCAACCAAATAAATAAATGTTAAAACATTTGTTCATGGGTTAATCAATTCTGTTTTTTGCCCCAGGCATTTCAGGAAGAAGTTCAATATTTGTCTGGTTTCCATACCAGAACTGCTCTTCATGCTCTGCATCTTTGGATACCTTATATTTATGATCATCTATAAGTGGCTGGTTTATTCAGCTGAAACCTCCAGAACTGCTCCTAGCATTCTGATTGAATTTATTAGCATGTTTTTGTTCCTGGCTAGTGACACAGGTGGTCTTTACCCAGGGCAGGTAAACAATATTTTTTTTTTTCTTCCCCCATTCTTAGGGACTCAAGGGAAGTCCTTATGAGAACCTTTTTGTTTCGATCAGTAGAATGATTAAAGGTGATTCCCATGGCCTCCCAGGCACTGAGCGGCTTTCTGTTTCTCTCTGTTATCACAGGGGCGTGTCATTCTGCCAGGAGTGCTGTCTCTGGGGCTCTGGTCAGACTGTAATCCAAACTTGCTGCCACTCCTTAGCTGTCAAAAGTGGTGGGGAAAGAATGTGTTAGGGAGGGTTCCCGAGTACTGCTCATCCATCTGTCTTTCCAGTTTTTTCTTTTCTTTTCTTTTTCCAGTTTTTTTCTTTTTGAATACTTTGATTGATTTATTTATATTTAAATAATACCACTGAGCCACCAGGGGAAGCCCCTCCAGTTTCTTTAAAATCAGTTTCTGATTCAGCCAGGCTTTCAGAGCACTGGCAGTTGGACTATGGCACATGGTTCTCTCCAGAAATGACTTTTCTATATAGATGCACATTTGTGTGATGCCACCCATATCAGCTATGAGTTTAAGAAACAAAAGGTAGAGACCCTCTGACAAATATAATGTAGCTTGCATTTACTTTACGTTCTTGCTGATAGACATTCTACTTGGTTGTCACTGGTTTCAGCGTCCCAGTGACACTTGGTAGGTCTTTGCGTGTTAACCGGCTTCCTCCCCGTCTGCACCAACAGGAGCATGTCCAGAGGCTGCTGCTGCTCATCACCGTGTTGTCAGTCCCCGTGCTTTTCTTGGGAAAACCACTCTTTCTGCTGTGGCTGCACAGGGGGCGCAGTTGTTTTGGGGTTGGCAGGGTAAGTGTGAGCTCGGATGCACTTTCGTCGATGGTGAGCAAAGTCTGTTTTTAGCTGTGAAAAGTTTTGTAAGGAAAACACCTTCCGGGAATTCCAGTGGCTAAGACTCCACGCTTCCTCTGCTGCGGGCATTGGTTCAATCCCCAGTCAGGGAACTAAGGTCCTGCTTGCTGTGCAGTGCAGCCAAAGAAATAAATAGATTTGGAAAAAAACAAAACACCTTCCATGGGATCCAGGCTTTGATTTAAAAGCTAAAGCTTCCCTCACTGAGCACTCTGGTGTTGGCTGTTCTGCAAACGTGTGGTGCCAGGAACCTGCACATCTGGGCGTGGGAAACTGGTCCCCCTTTAATGAACCCCAAACATAGCAGGAGCTTGCACTGAAATCTTTCAGTGATGCTGGTCATAACTAAAGTGTTTTTCTTCCTTATTCTTGCCTCTTCATTTTTTAAGGTGCTTTTTTAAGTACCATAATTAAAGGAAATTTGGAAAATACAGAAAATAGTGCCTTGAAGTTTTCCTATACAGTTATAAACAGTGTTAACCATTTGTTGAGTTTCTTTTCAGACTGTTTTCTTGTTTGTCTATATTTCTTTTTTTAAAAAATTCTGGGGCTGGGGTGGGGGAAATATTGTGGTAAAATACACGTGGTGTAAATTTTCCATCGTAACCGTTTCAGGCGCACAGTTCAGTGTGCACCCCAAGTACACACTGGCATTAAGTATTTCACACTGTGCATCCGCCTCCCACCCATCTCCAGAACTCTTCCATCTTCCTAAACTGAGACTTCATATCCATGAACACTAATTCCCCATTTCCTCTCCCCAGCCCTTGGCAACTACCCTTCTACTTTATGTGTGTATGAATTTGACTGCTTTAGGTATCTCATACAAGTGGATTCAGGTAATATTCTCCTTTTATTTTGGCATAGTGTCCTCAAGATTGATCCCTGTGTAACCTGTGTCTGAATTTCCTTCCTGGGAATTCCCTGGCGGTCCAGTAGTTGGGACTCTGTGCTCACTGCTGAGACTTGCCTTGGTACAATTCCTGGATGAGGAACTAAGATCCCACAAGCTATGTGGTACCAAAAAATAAAAAAGGAAGAGAAAGAATTTCCTTCCTTTTTTCCCCCCACTTTTTGACTCCATAGTATGTGGGATCTTTGTTCCCTGACCAGGGATTGAACCTGTACCCCTTGCATTGGAAGATGGAGTCTTAACCACCAGACCACCACGGAGGACCCTTCCTTTTTAAGGCTGAATAATATTCCATCATGTGACTACATTTTGCTTCTCGGTTCATCCATGAATGGGCACTTGAGTTGCTTTCACCTTTTAGCTGTTGTGAACAGTGCTGCTCTGAATGTGGGCATATAAATATCTGTTGGAGTCTTTAGCTTTCGGTTCTTTTGGGTATATGCTAGAAATGATCATTCTTTATTTAATGCTTTGGGGAGCCACTGAACTGTTCCACAGTGGCTACACCATTTTATGTTCCCATCAGCAATGCACAGGAGTTCCTCCACACCATAATCAATGCTTACTTATGCTCTTGTTTTTTTTTTACAACAGCCATCCTAGTGGGTATAATATGCTCGTTTTCTTTTAAAGGGCTTTTTATTCCTGAAGAGCTGAATCTTTAACAGAGTCGAAGGGGTTCTAACTTTGATGTTGTCACAACCTTGCAATTTTAAAGGCACTGACTCTGTTTTCTTTGGTTGTTTTTAGAGTGGCTACACACTTGTAAGGAAAGATAGCGAGGAAGAAGTTTCTTTGCTGGGAGGCCAAGACATAGAAGAGGGGAACAACCAAATGGAAGATGGATGTAGAGAAGTGACGTGTGAAGAGGTAACCTTTTCAGTTACTGTTGTTGATGTGAGGAGCCAGGCTTGCACAGAGATGATCGTCACAACGAGAGTGATAACAATCACTTTTTTTTTTTTTAATTTTTACTAGTCTAATTGACTTACCATCGTTAATTTCAGGTGTATGGCAAAGTGAATCAGTTATACATACACATACCAGTTCGGTTCAGTTGCTCAGTTTTGTCTGACTCTTTGCGACCACATGGACTGCAGGACGCCAGGCTTCCCTGTCCATCACCAACTCCCAGAGTTGCTCAAACTCGTGTCCATCGAGTCAGTGATGCCATCCAACCTCTTGTCCTCTGCTGTCCCCTTCTCCTCCTGCCTTCAAGCTTTCCTAGCATCAGGGTCTTTTCCATTGAGTCAGCTCTTTGTATCAGGTGGCCAAAATATTGGAGCTTCAGCTTCAGCATCAGTCTTTCCAATGAATATTCAGGACTGATTTCCTTTAGGATTGACTGGTTTGATCTCCTTGCAGTCCAAGGACTCTCAAAAGTCTTCTCAAACACCACAGTTCAAAAGCATTAATTCTTTGGTGCTCAGCTTCCTTTATATGTATCCATTTAGATTCTTTTCCCGTATAGGTCATCACAGAGTACTGAGTAGAGTTCCCTGTGGTATACAGGAGGTCCTTATTAGTTGTCTGTTTTGTATATAGTAGTGTGTATATGTCAATCCCAATATCCCAGTTTATCCCTTCCCTCACTGTCCCTTGGTAACCATACATTTATTTCCTCTATCTGTGACTCTGTTTCTATTCATTGATAGTAATCATCTTAAACATCAAAACTCAAAGCAAAACAACCGTTCCTCAAAGCTTTCCAAATACTATTCTCTTCATAGAATTGTCATCATAAGGATTTGGGGTTAACATTTTGTGGTTCTCAGTCTTACAATGGGATTTATAGTGTTATCATCACAAGTTGTGATATTAAATGACTTAAGGTGCTGTGAACATTACTTTCAGAAGATTCTCATCTCCATGAGAACTTCTCCATAGTTGTAAGAAAGAGACCCTGTTCACACTGGCTTCAGGGGGATTCTGCTGGTGCAGGTCAGGATGTGGGGAGAGTGGGCCTCAGGCTGGTGAGGCTCTGGATTCCAATCCCAGCAAGTCTGGCTTGGGTTTTCTTCTTAAGTTTGCTTCACATTCTGAAGCCAGTTGGCCCCACGATGTGGGAACTGTAGCCACAATGTGCACTGGGCTCATTTTCTTCAGTCTTTCAATCAGAGAAAACCACTCTTAGCATGAGGAAGAATCCTAAGGAAGTGCTGTGATCGGCCTGGCTGGCGTCACTCGCCATCCCCAAACCAGTGACTGCTGTAGTTGTCTGCATGGGCTGCCACAACCACACTCTGGGGCTTGAACTGAAGAAATTTCTTTCTCACGGTTTTGGAGGCCAGATGTCCAAGGTCAAGGTGTTGGCAGGGTCAGTTTCTCCTGGGGCTTCTCTCTGTGGCTGTGTCCCCACATGGCCTTACTGCTGTGCATGCATCTCCTGTTGTCTCTTCTTATAAAGACATCAGTCCTACTGGATCAGGCCCCAACCTTATGACCTCATTTAACCCTAATTACCTCCTTAAAGGCCCCATCTCCAAACATACTCATACTGGGGATTAGGGCTTCAACGTACGACTTTAGGAGGGGGCACATTTTAGCTAATAACGACTGGCTATGGATCCAGGGTGAGATGGGAGAAGAAGCGTTCCCTCCCAAGGAAGGGAAGCCCAGTCCTGGCGGACAGAACCAGCATGTCTGCTGCTCTCATCTACTTTATTTTCTTGGAAACTTTTTTGGTTGTTCAATGAGGACTAAACAAGATATCTTACAGTCAGCCTTTTGTAATTATTAAGTAATTTAGTGCTTTAATTTGAGACAGTTAATAATTAACTTTCTAAGGTCATAAAAAAACAAAAAGCAGACCTGGAAGAATGTGAGAGGCGTCTTCCCCAGTGTTCTACAGTCTTTTCACTGTTAGGGAGAAACTATAAGTTTCTCGTTCTCAGACTCGTATTAAGATGCTCTTATCCGTTAAACACACGTACATTCACAGTCTTCTACTCTTGTAGTTGGTGGATGTCTGGTTTTTCATGGTACGTTTTATAATTACTAAGAGTAGCTCAAGAACCTCATTGGGCTGTCTGAGGGCCATGGTGGTTGTGGCCTCAGAGTCCGGAGTTCTGGTCAAGTGCCTCCAGCTCACCTGTGGGGTCAATCCTGGGGACGGGAGTGGGAGCTCCGTAGATCGAAAGCTGGGTAGTGGCAGAGCTGTGAGCAGAACTGGGATCTCGTGGCTCCGTGCCCCTCACGCTCTAGCACGTCCTCAGCAGCGTTCCAGAAGCCAGGCCTGTCACCGTCGTGCATGTCGTGTACAGAATCTAACCAGGTTGTGTCATCTCTCGTAGTTTGATTTTGGAGAAATATTAATGACCCAAATAATTCATTCCATCGAGTACTGTCTGGGATGCATCTCTAACACTGCTTCGTACCTGAGGCTCTGGGCACTCAGTTTGGCTCACGCACGTAAGTTTCTGGTTTGACCTGCAGTTCCCAAACTCTGGGCCAAGACACCCTTCAGCACCTCAGTTAACTCATGCGGGCACTGTGGGACACTAAAAATTTTGATGGAAAGGGCACTGTCTACGATAGAATGGGGACTGTTAGGTTGTTTGGACTTGACTACTTACTGCCCTGGTCTCCTGGGTATTTCTTTTGACTTCAGGGTGCTGTGAAAAAAATCACTGGGACACAAGTTGTTTTCAGGACCGAGAAGGCTTAGGAACCTCTGGCATAAGCATTTTACTCCCTCTGTTCTGACCATTATTATTTTTGTTTTTACTGTTATTTTAATTCAGCCCTGCCTCACCAAGTGTGATGGTCTAGTTATGTCAAGCAAGTCCTGAAACAATGCTGATGAATAGTTTTGATTACAGATAGTCCTCTTTTTGCATGCTCTGGTGATGCATGGATTTCAGTTACCTCCATTTACTTAAGTCTCTCCAGCTGCCCCAAAACACGGTTGAAATTTCAGTTTCTACAATAAAATCTGAGTATATGGGTACAAAGCGCAGGCTTCACTGCTGGCCTTTTAGCCTACAAGTCACTATGTAAATAATACACAGCACATCATGACCAGAGACCAGCGACATCACTTCTTCAGAGCCTGTTGTGGTTGGTCCCTGTGCTTTTTCATTTCCTCATGCATTTATAAACAAGAATAAGAGAGTGTTTTCATGTTCTGATAATTTGGAAAGGTCCCAGAGCAACTGTCATTTTCCCCGTTGGTCCCTGAACCTGCTTCTCAGTTCATGCCCAGACAGCAAAGTGCGTGGTGGGCTTGCCTCCTTGTAGGCCAGTGGTAAACTTACCTGGCATTTAAAAGTGGATCCGTGAACTGAGGGAATTGGCCAACAAAGATGAAAAAATGCACCAAAGAAACAAACGGTGATATGTTGGAAGTGAAACGCAAACGGAATGTAACAGGAGTTTAGGAGAAAGAACTGACGTGGGGGTGTGACACTGCTGCTGTTCGAGAGGTGAAATTTATAGCCAGAGGAACTTAGTAATGTACGGAAGATGCTGGTGTCCCAGAAGTGATGCTGCCGAAGCTCCAGGAAGTAGTTCAGGACTTGGAAGGTGCAAAGGACACTGTAGAAGCTGATTCCAACTTGGAAAAGAGTAGGACAGCTTGCTAGGTATTAGGGAGAAGGCTTGCTCTGTGTCCAGGTGCCTGGCTCTCCCAGGTCACATGAGAAGAAGGCTGTTCAAATCACCCTTGATAAGTTCTTACCAAACCCACCAAACAATTTAATACTCAGTATTTCTAATGTTTAAAAGATAGATTCGCTCTTTTTTTCATTTCCTTGTGCATTTATAACCAAGAATAAGAGAGTGTTTTAATGTTTTGACAGTCATTTTGAAAGGTCCTGGAACAACTGTCATTTTCTCCATTGACCATTAAGGATGCTTTCGCTGGTCACTGTTCTGCCCCTGCTCTGTTGTGCAAAGACTATCTGTACTTTTGAAAATCACTAGGTGATAGAGGTGTTCTTTTGCTGGTTGGCACACTGATATTTTTATAAGCATAGCCGCAAGTTGAGACTTTTCTGGTTGGAGGGGGCGCTGTGGTCCACCATCTTCTATTGCAGAGGAGGAGACTAAGGCCCAGTGAGGTTCGGTGCTGGCGCTGGATCACCTGCCTGACCAGTTAGTGGCCGAGTCAGGACTGATGCCCAGCTTCCCACTGCCTGATCCAAGGCTGCACTGGGACCGAGCCAACCAGACCCCCATCTGGATCAAGATCTCTCCTTGGCAGGCAGGCAGACCTCTGATTTCTCTGGAATGTCAGGTCATCCTCCACATTTGAGATGATCAGGTTGCTCACGTAACTTTTATGTGAAGAGCAGATTATATCTTTTACGGGTGTATATTTATTTTAGAGATAACAATTCAAAATTTCTCAGAAGGAAACTCAGTCTAGCTGGCTAATGGAAGTGACTCACTGAAGGTCAACAGAGGTTAACTCTGCAAAATGCTTCCCACGCAGAGTTGTCTGAGGTCCTGTGGGCCATGCTGATGCACGTCGGCCTCCGGGTAGACACAGCCTACGGGGTCTTGGTGCTGCTCCCAGTGATCGCTTTCTTTGCAGTATTGACGATTTTCATCCTTTTGATCATGGAAGGGCTTTCTGCATTTCTTCACGCCATCCGCCTCCACTGGTGAGCTTGGAATTGAGCTTCAGAACTGATATTTAAGACAGTAACCCCCCCCCCAATATACATACACGTAGAACATTTCCAGTAATATGTATGTGTACCTACATTATTTAGGCTAGTTCTTTCCTTGCCAGTATTGAGATCTGTATTCTGATCCCCTGAGTTAAAATTCTATTTTGTTTCTGAGGTATTGTCCCTGACATGTAAAAAGCAAGTTTATATTTGATGAATAATTATGTGTATTTAATATTTTCAACTCCCTTTGGGTCTGACAGGTTACTTTATCTCATTGTAAGCCATATTTCTTAATGTTTTACAATATATATCAGATTGTGTGTCCAGTTACAAGGAGAGAGAGGTTCCTAATTCTCGTGTGAATGTCCATAGAGTGGCAGGTAACATGAGGTGTCAGCATTTCCTTCATGGGAAAGCCAACAAAGGGTCAGTGTGTGTGTGTGTTTTATCTCAGTAAAAGTATTTGTGCCAAGAGCATGTATGGAATGAAGCACGTTTGGAAGTACAGGAACTTTTTTTTAACTTAGTAAATGTTGTTTTAAGAAATGTAGGAAATGTTATTCAGAATCTTTCGTTAATACTTTTTTTTTTTTTAGGGTAGAATTTCAGAACAAATTCTACGTTGGTGCAGGCACCAAATTTGTTCCTTTTTCATTCAGATTACTTTCTTCGAAGTTCAGTGATGACCTGGCATGATCATATTGAAGTATCCAACAAGCTTTCAGATTTATGGAGAATTATCATGTTGTAGAATTCCTTATGTTAAATTGATGATAGGAAAAATTCCAACTTCATTAATTGCCTTATGAGACAGCCAAATCTGTAAGATATACCTCTTCCTCATATGTTAAGTATTTTGTAAACTTTCTCAATTTCAGATATATAAATTTCTTTCCATTTTTATGATGAGCAAATATAAGTTCATGCAAAAGTTATGGTTGTTTTTAAAAATACAGGCGTGGGAGAGAGAAGCCAATTTTGAATGGTGAATTGAACATAGTCTTAGATATTTGATTCCTTTTCATTTTATTAAAAAAAAAAAAATCCAGAGTTATTCTGTCACCTGAAGTTGTCAGATAATATTTTCCAACAGCTGAAGCTAAGTAGTTTTAAAAAATTTAATGATGGATAATCAGAAGATTCACATTTATTATATTTTGCTTAATTAAAAGTATGCAAACTTTTTCATTGTATGCGATCTAGAATTACAAGTAGAATTATTTGTACAGTTTTGTCTTGTTTTAATAATTGGAGAAAATGGGATAAAATAACATGCAACACAGTGGTTATCCCACTTGTATATTTTTTTAAAGACTTTTATCCTATTATCCTTACATAAAACCAATTATGATAATTGTATATTTGAGAAGATAAACTGTGTACTGAGCCTTAAAATCCAGTGTGACTTTAGAAGACATAATATGGATATGATTTGAATTTAGTTGGCTGATGTTCCTGAACCAAAAAGGGTTTATACTGAGTGAAGAAGGAAAGGTAAAAAGTAGTATTTTGTATATTTTTATAATAAAATATAAATTAAGATATTTTACCATGAAGAGGTTGCACCTGTCCTTGAGAACAGTATAATTATAATGTTCCACTTTCAGACTAATTCTAAATAAATGTCTGATAAAGGCACTTAGAGTTAAACTTTTTAAAACTACTAAGATCAGTTGAAAACCAATTCTTACTAAGCCATTGTGTATAATCTTCAGTTTAAATTCATCTTTTCACTTGACATTTGAGTCAGTCCAGTTGAACATTTTGATCTGTCCTATATTTTTATGTTATGTTCATTTTTCATATTTTACTGTAACGGGTTTTAGATATTTATTTTCAAAAAGAAACCTGCGGTGTTTTCCCTTTCTTAACATTTTGAGTAATTCACATGAAGAGACCTGCTTATCTCCTTCACCCTCACTGCTAGGAGAGAGTTTGGGACTTTCATTACAAGCTAAGATCATGGTGGCCCTGAATTTAAGTGTATCTCTTCAGGTGATTTCAAGGCCTGTTTGCTGAGGGGCATGAACCGAACATCATGACGTAACTGTGACTCTAACATTAAACCTTTTTAATTGTAGTCAAGATGCCATGCTACTCCTCCATGAGATGTTGTCCCTTATCTTAAAATACCAAACAAAATGATGCTGATAAAACTTACAAATGATTCTTCTCTCAATGTTAAGTTTCCCCAGAAAGATATAAGGTTGGACACTTCTGGTGGGTGAATACAAAATGTGGTTAATGCCTTGCAGGCTCAGACTTGTCCCTCACAGGTTCTTATTTTTACTATTTTACTCCAGAGGTTTATTGTAATAAGATAACTAATTCATTTTTAGGAAACCAACAATTTCAGGGCACTGTTAACTGACTAGTAAACAGGAAACCTACAGGATCTGCCAGAATTCTTTTCCACCCCCCACTGGCAGTTGTCAGGGGGACCCCTTTACCTTTATCAGGGCATAGAACAGAGTGAAGAGTCACTTTTCGGTTGAAACCTATGTAGTAGTTCTGTAGAATGTAATGGTATTATTAAACACAAATTGTTAGTTCTAATTTTTGTGAAAGAACTCTCAAGAATTAAGAGTTTGATGACATCTTGTAGGCTTCAGGGTAAATTTTCTTTCTTTATATAGTTACTGGTTCTATCATGTTACTAGAGCTGTTGCTCTGTTTTGTTTGCAAGTGATTTGGTAGAAGTATTATGTATACGGTTGTTAAGATGTAACTTCGTTCCTGTGATAGCAAACTTCCAGAGGAAAAACAGTCAATTGTCTGGATGATGCCAAGTATCTGTTTATTTCGCTAACTCGAAATGTCACTACTGCCACATTCTCCACTTTCCATTCAGCTGTTCATTGTGAAATAAAAATCCAAGGGATTTCTTCAGTAAAAAAGAGGTTGATTTTGCCCTGCAAGGATGAAGAGGGTCCTTGCAGTGGTGTGATTGTGCTGAATCAAGAAGTGCAAAGAGGGTTTGTTGGAGGTCATGCGGAGCCTTGGACTGGCCATTCATCATGAGTAGGACTTTGAGGGGACTCACCTTTCACTGAAAACTCCTCAGTCCTCATTTATGGAATGAGTATTTTATAACAACACTCTGATCTCAGTTTTCATTCTGCAGTAGTTTAATAAGGCATAGATTGTGTATAGCATTAAGTAACTTTTATGTCTACGAATTAAAAATTCAGACACTTTAGGGCCTGATTCATTTTGGACAAGAAATAACAACATCAGCTGTTCCTCAGCCTGCATTTACAAACCTTATTAAATTTAAAGCCAGGTTTGCTTGCATGCCATCTGGTGTATCTTCAGCAGGAAATCTTAGTTCAAGATGATGAAAATAAGACAGTTTGGAGTGAAAATTTTTCAACACCCAGGCTGAACTTTGGTTTAGAATTTTAATACTTAGAACATTCCACTTGTTCCTTGATGGGAAAATCCAGTAAGAAGGCTGGATTCAGCCCGATTCTGAATCTAGGGGCTCAATTCTGTGAGGGGAAAGGACTGAACAAGTTAAAAGATCCACAAATGCATGAAAGGACACATTTGCATCTTCCTGTCAGTATTCAGCTTCCCTTTACTAATGAAAAATAAATATATCTATTTTTGAGACAGCGGGTGTTTTGTTTTATTATGCTTTGGCTTGGCTACAAAGCCTTTGATCCTGTAGCCAGTTTCCCTTCTTGGGGCTCCCGGCTCCCTGACCCTGGTACAACCAGAAGGAACTTGCCCCTTCTTGGAAATCTTCGCTATATATTTGCTCTTCTGACGCCCTTTGATCCAGAGCGACCGAGGGCTCAGACTGAAGTCCTTTTGCCTTGCGTCCAATTTTGCCTCTACCACCTCCGAGATGCCTAGGCCATCTCTGTCACCTGTTTTGCCCGTTTTCTTGGCAGTGCGGGCGGGATGTTCCAGGACAGGCTGGCGGTGGAAAAGCAGGAGGCCTTGCACATCCAGCACCTACAAGGCTCCTGGCTCACTTCCAGGCCTGCAGACCCTCCGCGGCTGAGACTGGCCCTCGCCGAAGTCTTTCAATCTCCTTGCATGCCGCCGCCCTGCTCACCTCGGTCCTCCCAGAAGGAAGGGGGCGCCCATCTGGGAGAAGAACCCCGACCACCCTCCGCGCGCAGGCTGGGGCGCCCCGGCCCTCCCCCAGGGGCTCAGCGCCACCCTCCCGAGTCTCGGTTCGCGCCTCTGTGAGCTCTGGGCTCCGGTACTGGCGCGCGTAGGGACTGGGGCCCGGGGCTGTGTTCCCCCGCGCCAGCGGCGGCCGTTGCCGGGGCGCCCGTTGCTAGGGGCGCCGTTGCCACGGACGCCCGCCCGGCACTCAGCCCACTGAGCGCTGAGCTGTGGTCAGTTCTGCCGCGCCATGGACGACCTGCGAGTGCTGTGGATGCGCGACCGTGTGTACAACGCCTTCGGCATCACAGACCCTCAGCTCTTCGAGGAGCTGCTAAACCGCAACGACGGCAAGGCCGAGGAGCTCATCCTACACTTCCTGAACCAGACCAGCGACGAGGAGGGCGCCTCGACTCTCTTCTTCTACCGCAAGGTGGTGCCCGAGGAGGTGGAGGTGGAGATCGGTGAGCCCCTCGGCCGCCTTCCCGCCGTGCCCTCTTCGGCCCTGTTCGTTCCCATCACTCCGGCCAGGAAGGCAGATCCCCGGCCACCCGCCACTTTTGGCCTCCCGGGCAGTCCGCAAATGCTCATTGCCGCCCACCCTGTCCAGGCACAGTCCAGGCACTTAGGTGAACCGGACAAGCCCGCTTAGATAAGTAATCACAGCAAACACTTATCACTGCATCAGTACCAGGTACAGTTCCTAACACATACGCGTGCGTGCTAAGTCGCTTCAGTTGTGCCCAGACTCTCTGCGACCCCATGAACTGTAGCCCGCCAGACTGCTCTGTCCATGGGATTCTCCAGGCAGGAATACCGGAGTGGGTTGCCAGTGCCCTTCTCCAGGAGACCTTCCCGACCCAGGGAATGCACCCGCGTCTCTTGTGTCTCCTGCATTGATTGGCAGGAGCGTTTTTTACCACTAGGGCCACCTGGGAAGTATCCAGTTCAGTCCCTCAGTCGTGTCCGACTCTTTGCGACCCCATGGACTGCAGAACGCCAGGCCTCCCTGTCCGTCACCAACTCCCTGGAGTTTACTCAAGCTCATGGCCAGTGGGTGTATTATCCCATTTTACAGATGGGCTAGCCATGGCACATAGAAGGTCAACGAACTCATCCCCACAGGTCACATAATATTCATAAAAATATGAATCACTGTCAAATGGCATGCAGTAGATGGATGGAGAAGTGGCCCAGGGGCTGAGAGGGACACGTCAGGCTCACTCTGCCAGATGATGACAAGGTCCACCTTGGTGGAGAAGAGCACCCCTTCCTATCTTCCTAGACTCCCGCCCGGCACTTGTAACATCAAAACACGGTGTTAAAACATTACAGCAGATGTAAACGTTTATGTTGAACAATTGAGCATTTCAAATAAAGATAGTAACAGTGACTGATGCCCAGAGCTCCATGGAGGAGGCTGTTCCAGTCCTGGGACATGGAGAGGGCTTAGGGGTGGGGACAGGGGGAGACAAGACAGAGGGCAGGGGACACTTAGAGAGGTGCTTGTTGGGGAAGGAGACTGAGAAACACGCAGGTTCTCTCCCAGCAGGAGTATCGGCATCAGTGCAGTTGTCATGGACTGGGTTTGTATGATGTGTCTCATTAACCAAGGGCTTCCCTGGTGGCTCAGTGGTAAAGAATCTGTCTGCAAAGCAGGAGCCTCAAGAGATGCAGGTTTGATCCCTGGGTTGGGAAGATCCTCTGGAGAAGGAAATGGCAGCCCACTCTGGTATTCTTGCCTGGAGAATCCCATGGACACAGGAGCCTGGTGGGCTACCGTCCATGGAGTCACAAAGAGTTGGACACAACTGAAGCGACTTAGCAGCACACACACATCTCATTAACATCAATGTGCTAGTGTCACATCTTCAGGAGACTTTCTGGATCCCCTGCAGGGCCTTCCACTGGGTGGGAAGGCAGAGTCACACAGCACTTTTTATTTTCTTGAAGAGTAGTAGTCAGATTCATATATTTTAAGTATACCCTCTTCACACAAAATAACACACATCCTCACTAGAAAAACCCAAGCCCACAAATAAACAGTAATAATGAATTGTAAATGATGCCCAGAGAGAGAGTCTCATAACATTTGGAATCCAACTTATTATCCGCCCCCTTCTTCCCTGGCAGACCTTTGGATCTGGATGTTTCATTATAATAGGACCTCAAATTTAGACTTTTTCATTATCACCAAGTGAAATTATGGATACAAAGATAAATGAACAGGATTGACTATTTCACATGTACCATAAGGTTCAGTAACTTTGATTTTATGTAGTTAAAAATATATATATAAGCATAAATTTTAAGTATTCTATATATATCCTTAAAAATATGTGTGTGTGTGTATATATATATATATGTGTATATATATATATATATATATATATATATATATATCCTAAGACCCTAAGAAATGGATGTGACTTATGCAACGTGGACTTCTTGTGACCTCTGAGGGCTTCTGTTCATAGTTTGATGACTGTCTGTTGTGCTGTATATACTCACACATGTTTAGCCCATTGCCTCCTGGCAGGATGTCCCTCTTCTATGCAGAAGCAGATTTTACTCTCTTCAGAGGGTTCGCCTGCTTACTTCCTGCAAAGGGTGCTCAGAAATCCCCCAAGAGCTATGTCTGTTTCTGGTCTGTCTTTACAACCCCTGCCCCCTTCCCCAGCATTCTTCCCCTCCTTTTCTGGATCTTCTTCTTGTCATCACATGTTGAGAATGCAAATATATTCCCTGCTGAGGATGCTGTTCCTGGAAACTCAAAGTTACTGCTCCTGGAGATACTAGGATGGTATTGGATGCTGGGTCCTGGGCAGAGGTGGGGAGAGAGGACCTCTCCTCAGCTCAGGTCTCACACTGTCACTCCCCTTCTGCTCATTAAGCCTGCATGCTCACAAAGACCCTTGGACAGTTTTATTGGATCCTTTATGGCAGTGGTCCTCAACGCCTGAGCCTGTTAGGGACCAGGCTGCACAGCAGGAGGTGAGCAGAGGCGTAGTGAGTGAGTCTTCATCTGTATTTACAGCCGTTCCCCATCACTCATATTGACTGCCTGAGCTCTGCCCCCTGTCAGATCAGTGACTGCATAATAAATGTGACTTGCTTGAATCATCCCATAATCAGCCCCCTCACCACATCTGTGGAAAAAATTGTCTTCTATGAAACCAGTCCCTGGTGCTAAAAAGGTTAGGGACCACTGCTTTATGGAGTCAAAACTCTCTGCTCTTAGTTAAAAATTGTTTGGATGGAGACAAATAGATGCTGGTCATGAGGAAAGAGGGGTGTCTAGACCAGCAGCATCTAGTTCAAGATGCTGTTCTAATAGCTAAACATGTGTTGTTTCTTGAAATAACAAAATGGAATCATACTGTCCAGATCACTTAATAACTTGCTTGCATTTTTACACAGTAATTTTTAGAAATTGCAAAGTTATGCAGTAATCTAAAAGTTGCACACTATTAAGTAATGAATATTTCCAGCAAGTATTACTGGAAGATATTCTCTTAAAAATTCACATAACATAGAACTTTGAAACATAGAAAGTGAAAGCTGAGCCCTCAGTCGCCCCTAGACCCTGCTCCCATTCCTCTGTTGTTGCTATTTAGTTGCTTAGTCATGTCTGACTCTTTGCGACCCCATGGACTGTAGCCTGCCAGGATCCTCTGTCCATGGGATTTCCTAGGTAAGAATACTAGAGTGAAAACAAAAACAAAAACAAAAAAAAGGATACTGGAGTGGGTTGCCATTTTCTTCTCCAGGGGGATCTCCCAACCCAGGGATCAGGCCCACATGTCCTGTTTGGCAGGTGGATTCTTTACCACTGAGCCACCTGGAAAGTGCATCCCACTCCTATAGGTAACCATTACTGGTGGCTTGCTGTACATCCTGCCAGATCTTTTCTAGAATCAATTTATCTATCTATATTCAACATCATTATCATCTTTATCTTTCTATATAATGATATGTATATAATGATAAGGCTTCCTTGGTAGCTCAGCTGGTAGAGAATCCACCTGCCATATAGGAGACCCCGGTTCAATTCCTGGGTTGTAAAGATCTGCTGGAGAAGGGATAGGCTACCCACTCCAGTTTTCTTGGGCTTCCCTAGTGGCTCAGCTGGTAAAGAATCAGCCTGCAATTCAGGAGACCTGGGTCTGATCCCTGGGTTGGGAAGATCACCTGGAGCAATGATAACATATATTGTATAGAGAGAGCTCTTAAAATCATAAATAAGGTCATACTATATATAGTATTTTGTGACTTGTCCACCCTCAAAGATACCTTGGAGAATTTTGTCCTAACTATAGATCTATGTAACTTTAGAGTTGTACCCTATTTTATTTACCTATCCCCTAACGAATGGACATTCATCCTGCCACAGTATTTTATTTTACACACAATGACACAATATGTCCTTTTGTACACTTTATTTTATGGGAGAGACTTATAAAAGTAGAACTGGAGGTGTGGTGGATGTGTGAATTTGTGGTTTGAGCAGATCCTGCCACATTGCTCTCCAGAAGGGCCCTGCCAGTCCACACCCAGCTACGGTGATGGGGTGCCTGTTTGCCAACATCCTCGCCAACACTGAGTATTATGAAAATTTTGACCAGTCCCCTAGATGAAAGGGGATTGGATGCAGGTCCTCATTCTAATGTACATTTGTGTGGTAATTAGTGGGGTTGAGCCTCTTTTTGGGTGCGTGTTGGTTACTTACATTTCTTCTGGGCTGCTTGTAACGATGTGATCATCCCATGTAACCTTCCTCTCCTGCAGAATTTGCACAGGTCTTCCTTTTGTGTCCCTTAACGTTGTCTCCAGTAACTGGGATATTTCTATGGGACTGTGTGTTGGTTTGCAAACCGCCCCCATACACGGAGGGCAAGGAGAGATCAGAGAAAGATGCAGCCACTCTCATCAGTAGGTGGTGGTCTTGGGCGTGGCTGGATGAGTTTACTGCCTGCTCACCAGCACGGAAGAGTTTGTAGAGAGGCCTTCCCGGGGTTTAGGCACCCACAGCACCTTGAGGTTCCCACCACAGCTCATCTATCCAGGTGCATCCTTGAAGTGGCTCCCAGGGTGGGCATCCCTAGGACAGGGCAGGGGCTAACAGCTCCTGATTGCCTGAGGGCAGCACTCGGGTTGAGCAGAGGTCCCTCCTCTCGGTGACTTCCTTCAACAGACCATAATAGGGTATGGGCTTCAGGAGAGTCTGTGGCCTTCAACAGACTTCTGAGGCCACAGTCCAACTCTCAGCACCAAGGAGAGTGGTGATTCCCCAGGGCTGGCACAGTGAAACAATTACGTTTTATTTTTCTTCTTTCGCTTTATGTGGCTGTAAAGATGATGACATTCCTGGCCTGTCTGAAGAGGAAGAAGAGGAAGAAGAGACAGAGTTTCAAAAAGTGGAGTCGATAGATAGAGCATCAGGTATGGAATTGGGAGTGAGGGGAACTGGGGGGCATTCACCCGGAGGGAGGGGTCTGCTTGCCCAGACTAAAATCAGTCTCTGCTTTTTACTTATGTGAAGCTGAGACTTAGTAAGAAGTTTTATACAAGGAGAAAGTGCTGGGTGTTAATAGGTTCATTATTAGTTACCCGGGGCTGCCGTAACTAAGGACCACAGACTGGATCGCTTAGAACAACAGCACAGCCTTCTTTCCCAGTTCTGGGGGCTAAAAGTCCAAGGTCAAGGTGTGGGCAGGACTGTGCTTCCTTGACACAGGAGGACCCAGCCCCAAGTACTGGTAGAGCCTAGATTGAAATCCTGCCCCAGACCATCACGTTGCAAGCAGAGCCCAACAACCCATTTCCTCCCCATTTCTCCTGTAACTCACCTTCCCTTACAATAGCGGAAGTTAGACGCGGCACTTTACCAAGATACTGAGTGTTTGAAAATCAGAGGGGAAGGACTTCCCTGGTTGTCCAGTGGCTAAGACTCTGAGCTTCCGATGCAGGGGGCCTGGGTTTGATCCCTGATCAAGGAACTAGATCCCATATGCTGTACTAAAGTGCCTGCATGGCACTTTATGAAGATTGAGGATCTCGCATGCCACAGCTGAGGCCAAGTGCAGCCAAACAAATACATGCAAATAAATATTAAAAAGAAAACATCTTGGGCTTCCCCGGTGGTCCAGTGTTTAAGAATCCGCCTTGCAATGTAGGGAACGCGGATTTGATCTCTGGCCCAGGAAGATTCCACATGCTGTGGAGCAACTAAGCCCGCGTGCCACGACTACTAAGCCCACAGTCTAGAGTCTGTGCTCCTCAACAAGAGGAGCTTCTCCAATGAGAAGCCTGCACGCTGAAGAGTAGCCCCTGCTCACTGCAGCTAGAGGAAGCGGTAACAACAAAGACTCACCACAGTCAAAAGGAAAAAAACAATAAAAAAAAAACCCTTAAAAATTAAAAATAAAATCAGGGGAGAAAAAGGATTGGGGTGATGTGCAGTGTTTCCTATTGTCATCTTAATTTTTTCAGAACAATTTATTTTTAACCAAAACATAACCCCCTCTCTAGTGAAAATTTGGGGTGTTAGAGGAGAGGAATACAAGTTTAGAAATACAGGCCCTCCATTCCTACTAAGATTTGTGTAGGTTGGGTTTTGATAAGACAGACAGTGGTCGTGAGCGACACAGTCGTGTTTACTGATGGCCTCCTGCTTTGTTACCAATAAATCCGTGATCAGGAAAGAATTGGGAGGGAGGAGGCTGCTTGGAGAGAAGGGTTAGGACAGTCTCCAACAAAGCAAATTAATATTCCTTCCAAGCGTATTTTTTTTCTTTTCTTTTTATCGTGGTAAAGCAGATGCAACATCAAACAGCATTTTATCCACTTCTAAGCATATAGCTCTGTGGCATTGAGTGCACTTGGCAGTGTATTTTTTTTTTATCTTTTTTTTTTTTTTTTTTGCTGCATTGCATGGCATGTAGAATCTTAGTTCCCCGACCAGGGATTGAACCCTCATCCCCCGGAGTGGAAGCATGGAGTCTTATCCACTGACTGGATCACCAGGGAAGTCCCTCGATGGTGTATTTTTGTCTGTGGGCTATTGCTCTTGCTCTGATAATACTAATTCTCCCAGCTGTAGACTGTTTTCTCTGCAAGCCAGCATGCTCGACACTCAGCCAACCTATAATCTAATCCTCCCAAATCTCACCCCAATAGATATTATTGGCCCATTTTATGGATGAGAAAACCCACTGCAGAGAGGGTTCGGACCACACATGTTGATTCGTTCCAAAGCCTGGACTTTGTCCAGTGCCTTTTGGAGGAAGAGCCAAACAGTTTGAGAAAGCTCTCCCTTCTCTGTGGGCTTCATCGGAAACTCAGGGTTGTGACTGGTAGGCTGTGAGATGTTCAGATCCCATCAATAACAGTAGACTTCGGAGACATACATTCATTCCAGTTAGTTTTCTTTCCACCCCCCAGCAGTTTCAAGTTTTATAGTGAAAAAGGAGTAGATGCTAACATGTTAACTATAATTTCATCCTAAGGATAAAGCGCCCCCTCTAAGTAAAAATCTCAGAGAAGTCACTCACTGGACACTGTAGCTGAAACAAGCTTGTACACTCCCACACACAAATTAAAATTCCAACTGAGGACCAGTCAAAACCACAACACAATTCTCCCAAGTATAAGGTGAGTCAAGGCTGCAGTAGGATTCATTTGTAAAAAATGTACATCCAGATATTTTTTAAAATATAATTTTACTTTTTTATTTAGTAGTGGGGGTTACTCTCTAGTGGTGGTGACCAGGCTTCTCCCTGCAGTGGCTTCTCTTGTGAAAACAGGCACTAGGGCGCACCAGCTTCAATGGCTGTGGCTCTTAGGCTTAGTAACTGTGGCTCCTAGGCTCTGTGGCACAGGTTCAGTAGTTACGGGGCACAGGCTTTATGGCTCCGTGGCTTGTGGGGTCTTCCTGGATCAGGAATCTAACCTGTGTCTCCTGCGTTGGCAAGCAGATTCTTTACTATTGAACTACCAGTAGGGCCCAACACCCAGCTTTTTGATAGCACACCCGCTGAGTGAAATATACTAACGTTCAAGATGCAGGTCTGGTCTGCTGCTGCTGCTGCTGCTGCTAAGTCGCTTCAGTCGTGTCCGACTCTGTGCTACCCCATAGACGGCAGCCCACTAGGCTCCTCTGTCCCTGGGATTCTCCAGGCAAGAATACTGGAGTGGGTTGCCATTTCCTTCTCCAATGCATGAAAGTGGAAAGTGAAAATTGAAAGTGAAGTCGCTCAGTTGTGCCCGACTCTTAGTGACCCCATGGACTGCAGCCTACCAAGCTCCTCCATCCATGGAATTTTCCAGGCAAGAGTACTGGAGTGGGGTGCCATTGCCTTCTCCGCAGGTCTGGTCTAGGTGACCAGAAACCTCATTTTCCAAGCTTTTCATCTTGTGCATTGCATCATGTTTTGCAGCTAAGAATCTGCAGCTGAGAATGTATTCTATACATCGTCCTCGCATCAGCCTTGAGGAGGAAGAGATGGACCTTGAGAGTATAGAGAACCTCCCTGTCAAAGTACGTGTGGCTCTTTCTCCTCTTGGGTAGGGTAATGGGAATTTCAGGTCCTCGGATGAGTCTGGGTAACTGACACAGTTCATACAAGAAATGTGTCCTGTTGGACTTCCCTGATGGTCCAGGTGTTAAGACTCTGTGCTTCCAATGCAGGGATCTCAGGTTTGATCCTTGATTGGGGAACTAAGATTCCACATGCCACACAGTGTGGCCAGAAAAGAAAAAACAGAAAAAATGTTAAGGAACATACTGTGTTGGAATAGAGATGATCGAATCCTGTGTTGGGGGTCCCCAGGGTCCCCCTCAGATTAAATGATCTGCCACAATGACTCACAGGACCCAGAAAATCTTTTGTACTCATCAGTTCAGTTCAGTTCAGTTTATACTCATGGTTATAGTTTATTTCAGTGAAAGGATGCAGATTAGAGTGAACAGAGAACAAGGCATACAGGGCAGAGTCCAGGTGAAAAAAAGAACGAGTTGTCCTTTCCAAATGGGGCTTCCAGGGCAGCATTCATTCTTCTTCTTTTTTAAAAAATATTGTACTTTATTTATTTGGCTGTGCCAGGTCTTAGCTGTGGCACATGGGATCTTTAGTTGTGGCATGTGAGATCTAGTTCCCTGATCAGGGATTGAACCTTGGCCCTCCTGAGTTGGGAGTATGGAGTCGTAGACACTGGACCGCCAGGGAAGTTCCCAGTATTCATTCCTGCAGCAACCATGTGAGACAACACATAGGCGGTTGTGCCAATCAGAGGAGTTCACCCAAGCCTTGGTGTCCAGGGATTTTAGTGGGGATCAGTCACGTCTGCATGAAGTCTGCACAGTTATTCAGCAGCCCATTCTACTTTGCAGAGGTCAAACTGAGGCAGTATGACCCAGTTCCCCAGGCAAACAAAATCAGTTTACCATATATCACATTTTTAGTGTAAACTCTCCAGCATGTCCCAAGGGCCCAGGTCTACAGAGATGCTCAGATCAGCCAGGATGTTCCAAAAGCTTAAAGGTCACCACCTGGGAACTGGTTCAGGGCTAGCCTTTTCCTTTTTTTAAAGATTGTGTGTGTTTTTTTTTATGTCAACCATTTTTAAAGTCTATTGAATTTGTTACAGTATTGCTTGTTTTATGTTTTGGTTATCTGGCTACAAGGTATGTAGGATCTTAGCTCTCCAATCAGGGATCAAACCAACACCAACCACATGGGAAGGTGAAGTCTTAAGCACTGGACCACCAGGGAAGTCCCAGGGCTAGTCTTGAGCACCTTTGGAATGTGTAGGGTTTGGACAACCCAGGTCTGCTGGGTCAACCCTTCACTGCACAAACCCCAGGGAGTTATAAAGTTAGGATGGAAGCATTTAGCCTGAGATGTGCTCATTGAAATTACGCTCAGTTGCCCCATGAATATGCCTCCCTGCAAAAAACCTGAATTCAAGACGGGTTTGTTGCAATTTGTGGTCCAGAGAAGCTTGATTAGGATATTGCTCAGTTCAGTTTATTCAAGTGTAGCTGCAGTGGCCAGTTGGTGGAAGAGTCAGGCTTAGAGTTCAGCATCTGGGTGAATTTTATTTTTTAAAGTTGTTTTTTTTTTTTTTGGCTGCTCCAGGTCTTAGTTGCAGCATGTGGGCTTGAGTTTCCTGACCAGGGATTGAACTTGGGCCCCCTGCACTGGGAGCATGGAGTCTTAGCCACTGGACCATCAGGGAAGTCCCCCTGGATGAATCTTAGCTCATGTCGTTGGTCCACTGGGAAGTAAGTTCAGCCAGTGCATGGAGAGAGAGCTCAGGTGTACACAAATATTAGGTGATTTGGGTGCACGGATATATCTCAGGGGGACTTTTTTGGTCCCTATGTTTCAGAAAACTGTTAAGCAAATGGTGGAAAAGACATATCTCCAGGTGCTTCGTCCTCCTGTTCCTGAGGAGTTTCTGGACCAGAATGTTTTGTTTTTTCTCAGAAATACAAAAGGTATGTTTCCAGCGGGAGTGTGTGTGAGTGTGGGTGTGCATGCAAGGGCATGTGCGTGTGTCTGAGACTCTTAATTTTTACATGTTCTTGAGAAGATAGCTTTTTATCGGTACGGTCAATCCTCATTATTCACGGATTCTATATTTGTAAATTTACCAACTCACTCAAAATTTTTGTAACCCCAGATCAGTACTTCCAGTGCTTTCATGGTCTTTGAAGGACGTGTGTGGAGTGGGGAAAATTTGAGTCACTAGCATGCATGGACCCAGCTGAGGTTAGGCAGGGCCATGCTCTGCCTTATTGCATCAAACACTATAAATGAGTGTCTTTATCATGATCTATTTAGTGCCAGGGTTTTTGAGTTTTTGTGGGGCTTTGGCGTGATTTCACTGTTTAAAATGTCTCCAAGGTGGGGTGCTGAAGCACTGGCTAGTACTCAGTGCAGGAAGGCTGGGATGTGCCTGACAGAGAAAACTCGTGTGTGATGTAAGCTTCGTTCACACATGAGCGATGGTGCTGTTGGCCGTGAGTCCAATGTTAGTGAATCAGCAATTATGTTCAATAAGGTGTCTGAACAGAAACACACATAAGGTTGTACAGTAAGTCCCCTATGTACAAACAAGTTCTATTCCAAGAGCATGTTCGTAAGACCAATTTGTTCGTAAGTCCAACAAAGTTAGCCTAAGTACCCAACTGACACAATCACCTACGTAGTACTGTGCTGAAATAGGTTTATAATACTTTTCACACAAATAAGACATAAAAAGACAAACAAAAAATTAAAAAAATTCAATCTTATAGTATAGGACCTTGAAAAGTATAGTACTACAGCTGGCATACAGGAGCTGGCATCGAGTGAAGCGGCAAGAAGAGTTACTGATGGAGGAGGGAGAGGGAGTGGGAAATGGTAGAGCTGAAGGATCGTCAGCAACAGGAGACGGAGGAGAAGCTGCAATTTTACTCACACCTGACGTTGATGGGACAGGTTCTTGTTTCCTGCTGGTTTCACTCCTATCTATCCTCTTGAAAAGAGGATTCAGTGATGTTTGGGTAGTACTGTATCAGCTATATCACCCACGCTTTTTTTCACGCTTGCTTCTGGACATCCTGGGCTTGAAATAAAGATACAGTTCGACTGTCCACTATACAGTACGCTATAGTAAAGTACACAACACACACGATGTTGCTTTTTTCTTTTCTTGAACACTGATGGCCCTTTGGATCACAACCTCATTGCTAAGTTCTGAGTTTCTGTACTTTGTTCTTCCCAAATGAGAGGGAATACAACAAGAAGGAGGGAAGATGACCGGCAGAGGCTTAGCATTAAACAGTTCTTGTTTGAGGAGGGGCCAATCTCAGCTCAGTGCTTCCCTATTTAATAATAATCACAAGCCAGGAACAATAATCAGCCTTGGCCAGAGGGTATGGAATTTACCCCAATTTATTACTATTTACTCTCATCATATATATATATATTTACAGGTGTCTTTCATTGATGTCAAGCTTTCTTTTTCACACTTGGCTTTTACATAATTTCCCTTTAAAATAAATTTATTTCAGTAAAGAAGCATTTGATAGAAACCTATGAGGCAAAGAATAGTGTGCAATCTGTACAGAGGCAGGGAAAGGCATGCAGACTGAAGCTTGTGGTGTGTCCCAGTAAGACTCAGAGAAGTGTCCCAGGGCCCTTTGAAGTGTTTACAGAGCTGGTTGGTGGTGATTAATTTTTTGGTGGGGGGTGGGTGGAGTCAAGGGAGAGGGTGGGAGCGAATACACATCAGAGAGAACCTGGCCAATTCCATGGTGACTCAGTGGTAAGGAATCTTTCTGCCAGTGCAGGAGGCATGAGTTCGATCCCTGGCCTGGGACGATCCCACATGCGGTGGAGCAATTAAGCCTGTGTGCCACAACTCCCGAGCCTGTGCTCTAGAGCCCAGGAACCCCAAGTACTGAGCCCACGTGCCTCAGCTACTGAAACCTGCATGCCCTAGAGCCCATACTCTGTATAAGACAAGCCCCCACAATGAGAAGCACCAAGGGTAGAGAGGAGCCCCCTGCTCATTGCAACTAGAGGAAAGCCTGTGTAGCAACAAAGACCCAGCACAACCAAAAATAAGTAAATAAATAAAAGAAAACCTGGTCAAGAGAGACTTTCCAATATGTCTTTAAAAAACCCATGACTTGGGAATTCCCTGGCGATCCAGTGGTTAGGACTTGATGCTCTCACTGCTGGGGCCCAGGTTCAATCCCTGGTCGGGGAACTAAGATCCCACAAACTTTGCAGTGGGGCCAAAAAACCAAAAACAACAACACTGCCACCCCACCCCCGCCCCCCGCCCCCGAATGCTGTGACTTGAAAGGTACTTTGGTGATGAACTGGGGAGGGTCACTGGGAGTGGAGAGACAGACCAAGCAAAGAGTTCATCAAATGCTGCTAGGAAACCCAAAGTGTTTCTCTCCTTGTCAGGCTGTACACACGCCAACCAGATAGTTCATCCACGTGGCCCTCAGGTGCCGCTCGCGTGACCCTCTGAACCACAGTGCGACCCTCAGCGTTTGTTTGTTTCTCAATGAGCACGTATTCTGATCTGTGCCTGGATCATTCCTTTGCATTTTTGGCAGAGGAGCTGGTTCCCACACATTTGGAAATATTGGCTGTGCCCACCTCCCTCCTCATCTCATTCCCCAAATCTGTTCCTGTCTAGAGACCATCTCTGAGGCGACTGACATGAAGGAAGCTATGGAAATTATGCCTGAAACGCTGGAGTATGGGATTATAAATTCGCATGTGCTTGCTTTCCTGAGGGATGTTATATCTCAGGTAAATATGGATGGAAAAAAGAATCTTGGCACTTTTTACAAGTAAGGCCATCTGGGAATTCCCTGTGGTCCAGTGGTTAGGACTTGGCGCTTTGACTGCCAAGGGTGTGAGTTCAGTCCCCAGTCAGGGAACTAAGATCTCACAAGCCAAGCAGCTCAGCCAAAAAAAATAATGAAAAAAGAGTAAGGCCATTTGCTTCATTGATTCCATAAAGAGGTGGTTGGCAACTCTTAGGTTCCAGACACTGTCATGGGGTTTGTTGTTGGAGTTGTGAGCAGTGGTGCGTGTTGTGAGCAGGACAGATGACATCCTTGTGTTCTGGCTTATACTGGTGGAAAGACACCAGTCATCAACACAAAAACAGGAAACTCTCGGGTAATGATGGCTGACTTGAGGAAGCGAAACCCTAGCAATGTGCTAGAAAGGGCTTCCTTGGTGACTCATGGTAGACTCTGCCTGCGAATGCAGGAGATGTAGGTTTGATCCCTGGGTCAGGAAGACCTCCTGGAGGAGGTCATGGCAACCCACTCCAGTATTCTTGCCTGGAGAACTCCTCGGACAGAGGAGCCTGGTGGGCTACAGCCCATGAGGTTAGAGAGTCAGACACGATTTAGAGACGAAACACCAACAGCAATGTAATAGAAATGGCCTGTGTGAATACGTGTGTGTTCACGTGGTGGCGGCTAGGGACACCTAGCTGGAGAGGTGACATCTGACTTTTAGACAACCAATTAAAAAAGCCCATAAGCAGGCTTATTCACTAATGATAAGTTATTAGGAAAATGTAATAGAGTGGGAGTGAGGTGGTCAGGAAAAACCCCCTCTGAGGCAGAATTGAGAGGTGGATGAGGTGAAGGCATCAAACAAGTGAGGATCTGGAGGAGGAGGATCCTGGGCAGAGAAAACAGCATGTGCAAAAGTCCTGAGGCGGGAGCAAACTCTGTTTAGTCTACAAACAGAAGGATGAGCAGTGCAGCTGGAGCATAGTGAGTGAAGTTTGGAAAGGAAAGTAGGTTTGAAGCATATGCATAAAATGATCTGGTTTGCATTTGTCTTCTCATCATTGTGTGTACAACATATTGCAGAGGCGAGAGCGTAAGGGGCCAGCAGACCTAATAGCAGGCTATGGAAGTGTCTGAATGGCGGGTGATAGTTGTTTAGGCTCCAGAGTTCAATCAGGGGAGGCAGTGGGAAGCAGACAGCATCAAGAATACGTTAGGGATGGAGCCAACAGGCCTTCGGATGATTTGGATATGGAGCTTTAGGAAAAGAGCATCAAGAATGACTCCTAGGATTTGAGTTTGAACAACCAGGGGGATATTAGGGTCATTACTGAGATGGGGGGAGTGGAAGGATCTGGAGGAAAAAAACCCCAGACTCTATTTTGTACATATTAAGCTTGAGATGCCTTCTAGACATCCAAGATGAGGTGTGAGGCAGGATGAATGTCAAAGATCAAGGGAGAACTCAAGGGATTCCAAATATATATATTTTTATTCTATCTTTTTTTTTGGCTGCGCCAAAGCACCTTAGTTCCCTGAGCAGGGACTGAATCCATGCCCTCTGCTTTGGGAGTGTGGAGTCTCCACCACTGGACCATCAGGGAAGTCCCTCCAGCAAGTTTTTATTGAGCACCTACTGTATCCCCATAGCAGTGATCACCATAGTCAAGGTCTGTATCTCACGGACCTTACATCCTAGTCAGGAAGAGTCACATTAAGTGAGATCAATGAGAAAATATACACTATGTTAGACCATGATAGGAGTTAAGGAGAAAGACGAAGCTGGGAAGGGGGTTAGGAAATGTTGGCAGGTGGTAAAGACAGGACTTTTGAAATACTGGATAGGGTAACCAGAAGGCTTCAGTGCTGTCTTTTGTTGGGACTCTTGCAGTTGCCTCCTGATAGATTTCCCAGCTTCTGCTCATGACCCTCTACTATATTCTTCACATGTCAACCAGAGAGATTCTTTAAAATATGGGAGTCACCAACATGGTGTCGCTGTTATTTGTACTATCTCAGTTCAGTTCAGTCGCTCAGTCGTGTCTGACTCTTTGCGACCCCATGGACTGCGGCACGCCAGGCTTCCCTGTCCATCACCAACTCCTGGAGCTTACTCAAACTTATGTCCATTGAGTCGGTGATGCCATCCAACCATCTCATTCTCTGTTGTCCCCTTCTCCTCCGGCCTTCAATCTTTCCCAGCATCAGGGTCTTTTCCAATGAGTCAGTTCTTTGCATCAGGTGGCCAAAGTATTGGCGTTTCAGCTTCAGCATCAGTCCTTCCAATCAATGTTCAGGACTGATCTCCTTTAGGATGGACTGGTTTGATCTCCTTGCAGTCCAAGGGACTCTCAAAAGTCTTCTCTAACACCACAGTTAAAAAGCATCAATTCTTTGGCACTCAGCTTTCTTTATGGTCCAACTCTCACATCCATACATGACTACTGGAAAAACCATAGCTTCAACTAGATGGACCCTTGTTGGCAAAATAATGTCTCTGCTTTTTAATATTCTGTCTAAGTTGGTCATATCTTTTCTTCCAAGGAGCAAGCGTCTTTTCTTGCTTCCTGATTTTGGAGCCTGAAAAAATACTCTCTCACTGTTTCCATTGTTTCCCCATCTATTTGCCATGAAGTGATGGGACCAGATGCCATGATCTTAGTTTTTTGAATGTTGAGTTTTAAGCCAGCTTTTTCACTCTCCTCTTTCACTTTCATCAAGAGGCTCTTTAGTTCTTCTTCACTTTCTGCCATAAGGGTGGTGTCATCTGCGCATCTGAGGTTACTGATATTTCTCCCCGCAATCTTGACTCCAGCTTGCACTTCATCCAGCCCAGCGTTTCTCATGATGTACTCTGCATATAAGTTAAATAAGTGGGGTGACAATAATGCAGCCTTGACGTACTCCTTTCCCAATTTGGAACCAGTCTATTGTTCCACGTCCAGTTCTAACTGTTGCTTCTTAACCTGCATACAGATTTCTCAGGAGGCAGGTCAGGTGGTCTGGTATGCTCATCTCTTGAAAAATTTTCCACAGTTTGTTGTGATCCACACAGTCAAAGGCTTTGGTGTTGACAATAAAGCAGAAGTAGATGTTTTTCTGGAACTCTCTTGCTTTTCTATGATCCAATGAATGTTGGCAATTTGATCTCTGGTTCCTCTGCCTTTTCTAAATCCAGCTTGAACATATGCAAGTTCTCGTACTGTTGAAGCCTGGCTTGGAGAATTTTGAGCATTACTTTGCTAGTGTGCGAGATGAGTGCCAGTTGTGCAGTAGTTTGAGCATTCTTTGGCATTGCCCTTCTTTGGGATTGGAATGAAAACTGACCTTTTCCAGTCCTGTGGCCCCTGCTGAGTTTTCCAAATTTGCTGACATGTAGAGTGCAGCACTTTCACAGCATCATCTTTTAGGATTTGAAATAGCTCAACTGGAATTTCATCACTTCCACTAGCTTTGTTTGTAGTGATGCTTCCTAAGGCCCACTTGACTTCGCATTCCAAGATGTCTGGCTCTAGGTGAGTTATCACACCATCGTGGTTATCTGGGTCATGAACATCTTTTTTATATAGTTCTTCTGTGTATTCTTGCCACCTCTTCTTAATATCTTCTGCTTCTGTTAGGTTCATACCATTTCTGTCCTTTATCGAGCCCATCTTTGCATGAAATGTTCCCCTGGTATCTCTAATTTTCTTGAAGAGATCTCTAGTCTTTCCCATTCTATTGTTTTTCTCTATTTCTTTGCACTGATCACTGAGGAAGGCTTTCTTATCTGTCCTTGCTATTCTTTGGGACTCTGCATTCAGATGGGTATATCTTTCCTTTTCTCCTTTGCTTTTCACTTCTCTTCTTTTCACAGCTATTTGTAAGGCCTCCTCAGACAACCATTTTGCCTTTTTGCATTTCTTTTTCTTGGGGATGGTCTTGATTCCTATCTCCTGTACAATATCACGAACCTCTGTCCATAGTTCATCAGGCACTCTGTCTATCAGATCTAATCCCTTGAATCTATCTCTCACTTTCACTGTATAATTGTAAGGGATTTGATTTAGGTCATACCTGAATGGTTTCCCATACTTTCTTCAATTTAAGTTTGAATTTGGCAATAAGGAGTTCATGATCTGAGCCACAGTCAGCTCCTGGTCTTGTTTTTGCTGACTGTATAGAGCTTCTCCATCTTTGGTTGCAAATAATATAATCAAGCTGATTTCGGTATTAACCATCTGGTGATGTCCATGTGTAGAGTCTTCTCTTGTGTTGTTGGAAGAGGGTGTTTGCTATGAGCAGTGCGTTCTGGTGGTGAAACTCTATTAGCCTTTGCTCTGCTTCATTCTGTACCAAAGCCAAATTTGCCTGTTACTCCAGGTATCTCTTGACTTCCTACTTTTGCATTCCAGTCCCCTATGATGAAGAGGACATATTTTTTGGGTGTTAGTTCTAGAAGGCCTTGTAGGTCTTCATAGAACCATTCAACTTCATCTTCTTCAGCATTACTGGTTGGGGCATAGACTTGGATTACTGTGATATTGAATAGTTTGCCTTGAAAACGGACAGAGATCATTCTGTCATTTTTGAGATTGCACCCAAGTACCGCATTTCAGACCCTTTTGTTGATTATAAGGGCTACTCCATTTCTTATAAGGGATTCTTGCCTGCAGTAGTATAAATAATGGTCATCTGAATTAAATTCACCCATTCCAGTCCATTTTAGTTCACTGATTCCTAAAATGTCTATGTTCACTCTTGCCATCTCCTATTTGATCACTTCTAATTTACCTTGATTCATGGACCTAACATTCCAGCTTTCTATGCAATATTGTTCTTTATAGCATTGAACTTTACTTCTATCACTGGTCACATCCACAACTGGGCATTGTTTTCGATTTGGCTCTGTCTCTTCATTCTTTCTGGAGTTATTTCTCCACTCCTGTCCAGTAGCATATTGGGCACCTACCGACCTGGGGAGTTCATCTTTCAGTGTCATATCTTTTTGCCTTTTCATACTGTTCATGGGGTTCTCAAGGCAAGAATACTGAAGTGGCTTGCCATTCCTTTTTCCAGTGGACCATGTTTTGTCTCTATTAGGGCACAAATACATTCAAAGCCAGAGGCAACTTAAATGCCTGAATTATTGAGTATGATGTTGTGTGATTTGTTTCTTTTTAAAACATTTTTTATTGGGTTACGGTTGATTTAAAACATTACATTTGTTTCTGCTGTACAGCAAAGTGACTCAGTTACATATATACATATATCCACTCTGATTTTGTATTCTTTCTCCATATAACTCACTACAGAGCTCTGGGTAGATTTCCCTGTGCTGTATAGTAGGTCCTTATTAGTTATCTATTTTATATATAGTAGTGTAGGTATGTCGATCACAGTCTCCCATTTTTTTAATTTATCCCTCCCCTGCTCCCTGCATTCCTCCCTGGTAACCATAAGTTTGTTTTCTACATCTGTGACTTTTCTTCTGTTTGCAAGGTCATTTGTACTCAGCCATAAATAAGAACAAAATAGTGCCATTGGCAGCAGCTTGAAATGGACCTAGAAATTGTCATACTGAGTGAAGGAAATCAGACAGAGAAAGGCAGCTATCGTATGATATCGCATATATGTGGAACCTAAAAGAGTGGCACAAATGATTTGATTCTTAAACTTGGCTTTTCAGGTTTTTTTGCCAGCCTTGTCCTTCAGTCAGCACAAGGATGCCAACCTGGGACTCACATCTGGAGAAGTCTTAGACTCTTTTGATTATGACGTAGACCTACCTAGCATGCCTGGGGAAGCAATAGAATATCACAGCATTCAGTTAATACGAGATGAATTTTTAATGAACATCCAGAAATTTGCAAGTAGTATTCAAAGAACAATGCAGCAACTTGAAGGTAAGGCTTTAGTTTTTCTCCTTGGTTAAGCAGGATGTTTCCATTAAGAAGAATTTAGTTTTGGACACAGTGGGGGATGGAGAGGTGGGATGATCTGAGAGAATATCATTGACACATATACATGACCATATGTAAAATAGAGAGCCAGTGGGAGTTTGATTTATGATACAGGGAACCCCAAACTTGTGCTCTGTGACAACCTAGAGGTGTGGGATGAGGAGGGAGGAGAGGAGGGTTTCAAGAGAAGGGGACATATATACATATACACACACACACATCTATGGCTGATTCATGTTGATGTATGACAGAGGCCATCACAGTATTGTAATTATCCTGTAATTAAAAAAAAATTCCTGAATAGAAGAATTAAGAGTCCAGGAGATTTTTTGGTATTAATTAATGATTGTTCTTTTTACCTGCTCCTGATGTGAAAGACACAGAGCTGATCTTTGTAAGAAACATAAAGAAGAATGAAGAATGACAAATCCTTGTCTTCAAGGATTTTATAATCCAGGGCCCAAGGAACTATGGCAGAAAAAGTAACTTGAGATAGATGTTAGGGTCCTTAGGGCTTGGAAAAGTGAGACCCTTTGGGAGAAGTGGTGAGGAAATCAAAGAGGACTTCCTGGAGGTGGCAGCATTTGACCTCATCTGAAATGATAAGCAATGCATTGGTAGGTGGAATTGGGGAGCAAGGGCATTTCAGTCAGGGAGAATGTGGACCTTGTGAGGTTCATTTTGCATTCATGTTGCTAAGCACTGTATGAGATTCAGTGTGCTAAGCACTCTGTATTTTCAGTCTGAAGATCTAGCCTTTTAGTATGAAAAACTCTCTTGATAATTTCCTCCACTATTTGTCTGTTTCCTTTTGCTAATATTCCTGTTGGGTGTGTGCTGCTGATTCTGTTACTTATCTTTTCACTTGTGTTTTCCGTCTCTGTGTAGAATACACAGACAAAGAGATCCTAAAGAGTGCCTAAAGAGTTCCTCAACTTTTACCTTCACAACTTTTGATTAGACTTTCACTTATTCTGTGACTGTACCTTTTCCATAGCATTCTGTTCTTGTTTGATGGATGCTATATTGTCTCAAATCTCTAATAGTTGGAATTAAGACTGCCCCCCCCCATCTTTTCTTTTATCTCAATGTCCTCTGAAGTCATTGTTGCTGACTTATCTTGGATTGTCTGTTTCATGCTGGAGACGTTCTCGAATATCTATTGCGATCTGGTTGTTTGTTCAGTTTTTAAATTGACATTAGGTTGTAAACTCAGGAATTCTTATTAATAAGTAGCTAAATCATTTTGATGGCACTTGATGCTGCTACAGTGATCTAATTATCTAAAATGTTTTAGGGACTTCCCTGGTGGTCCAGTGGTTAAAAATCTTCCTTCCAATGGAGGGGATGAAAGTTTGATCCCTGGTTGGGGAAATAAGATCCCACATGCCAGGCGGGGGCGGCAACTAAGCTTGCATGCTGCGACTATGTAGCCTACGCCCTAAAGCCTATGCACCACAAGGAAGATTCCACGTGCTGCAACTGTAAGACCTGATGCAGCCAAATAAATAAATAAAATGTTTTAGTACGTTTAATGAAAGAGATTTTTAAGAGAGGATATATAGGAATATGAGGATCGTGATGTACCACTATATACTCACGTGTGGAGAGGAGATCCAGAATTACCTTGAAGGTTATTGTCTGTAACCATTTCCTCCAAACTCCTGACTGACTGTCCATTTTTATTCTGCTAGGTGAGATCAAGTTAGAAATGCCAAGCATCAGCGTAGAGGGAGAGGTATCTGATCTGGCAGCTGACCCAGAAACAGTTGAAATTTTGGAGCAATGCGTGATAAACTGGTTGAATCAGATATCTACAGCCCTTGAGGGCCAGATGAAAAAGACACCACAGGTAAGGTGTGCAATGCTTTTGCAGATCCCTAATCCAGTTCATGGAACAACAGACTGGTTCCAAATAGGAAATGGAGTACGTCAAGGCTGTATATTGTCACCCTGCTTATTTAACTTATATTCAGAGTACATCATGAGAAATGCTGGACTGTAAGAAACACAAGCTGGAATCAAGATTGCCGGGAGAAATATCAGTAACCTCAGATATGCAGATGACACCACCCTTATGGCAGAAAGTGAAGAGGAACTAAAAAGCCTCTTGATGAAAGTGAAAGTGAAGAGTGAAGAAGTTGGCTTAAAACTCAACATTCAGAAAACTAAGATCATGGCATCCAGTCCCATCACTTCATGGGAAATAGATGGGGAAACAGTGGAAACAGTGTCCGACTTTACTTTTCTGGGCTCCAAAATCACTGCAGATGGTGACTGCAGCCATGAAATTAAAAGATGCTTACTCCTTGAAAGGAAAGTTATGACCAACCTACATATCATATTGAAAAGCAGAGACATTACTTTGCCAACAAAGGTCCATCTAGTCAAGGCTATGGTTTTTCCACTGGTCATGTATGGATGTGAGAGTTGGACTGTGAAGAAGGCTGAGCGCCGAAGAATTGATGCTTTTGAACTGTGGTGTTGGAGAAGACTCTTGAGAGTCCCTTGGACTGCAAGGAGATCCAACCAGTCCATTCTGAAGGAGATCAGCCCTGGGATTTCTTTGGAAGGAATGATGCTAAAGCTGAAACTCCAGTACTTTGGCCACCTCCTGCGAAGAGTTGACTCATTGGAAAAGACTCTAATGCTGGGAGGGATTGGGGGCAGGAGGAGCAGGGGATGACAGAGGATGAGATGGCTGGATGGCATCACTGACTCCATGGACGTGAGTCTGGGTGAACCCTGGGAGTTGGTGATGGACAGGGAGGCCTGGCATGCTGCAGTTCATGGGGTCGCAAAGAGCTGGACATGACTGAGCGACTGAACTGAACTGAATCCAGTTCATGCTTGCCATCCTGAGAAAGAGCCAAGAATCTTGGAATCTGTGTGGTCTAGCCTCTTTTCTTACTGTTTTGTGACCTTCTTAAAAATATTAAAGTAAACATACCTGAGATGTCATTCTTGGGCTTTCTAAGGTTAGTGTGCTACCAGATGTCTCCTGATATTGATAAAGATAATACAGATATATCAGTCAGGATGTTTGAGCTGAAAAACAAAACAAAACAAAACAAAAACCAGGAAATCTAACTAAGCTGGCTTAAGCAAGAAAGAGGATTTATTGGCTCATTGAAAAGTCCAGAGGGCAATGCTGGTTTCAGATACAGTTGGATCAGGACTCTGGCAATCTAGCTGGGTTCCTCTGTAAATTTCTTGGTTCCAGTCTCCTCTCTGAGTGGGCTTCCTCCTCAGACTGGTCTCCTTCATGGTGACAACTTGTAGCAGTTTCTGACTCCACATTCCCACACCACTTTGTCCAGAGAAAGATGGAGTGTCTAGCGTTCCCAACTGGAGTCCTGAGATTCCCTCTGTTTGGACCATCCTAGGTCAGGTGTCTGCCCCTCAAGTTCTTGCATGGGTTAGCTCCTAAATATAGAGTCTTTGGGAAGAGAGGCGTGGATGCTGGAGGAGCAACCAGTGTCCATTCCCCACTAATGATGATGATGTTTGTGTGCTCATCACAGGGTAATGGTCCTCTGGCTGAGATTGAATTCTGGCGGGAAAGAAATGCCACCCTAAGTGCTCTGCATGAACAAACAAAGCTTCCAATAGTCAGAAAAGTCTTGGATGTGATGAAGGAGTCAGATTCATTGCTTGTGGCCAACTTGCAGCCCGTCTTAACTGAATTGTTCAAGTTCCACATGGAGGCCTCAGACAACGTGAGGTTTCTTTCCACAGTGGAACGTCATTTCAAGGTAGGCTGGGTGCACTGCACTTTGGAAAGTCAGCCACATGGATTTAACTTCTGTTTGTTTATTCAGCATTTAAAAAAATTGCCGTAAAATATATATAACATATTTATTATTCAAACCACTTGTAAGAGTAAGTTTGGTAACATTCAATACATACCCAGTGCTGGGTACCCATCGTCACCTCCTATATGCAAAACTTTTTCACTGTCCTCAATGTGAACTCAACATCCCTTAAACCACAACTCTGATTTCCCCCTAGCCCCTGGTAACCTCTATTCTAATTTCCAACTCTATGAATTTGCCTGTTTTAGGAATTTCATAGAAATGGAACCATACCCTATTTGTCCTTCTGTGTATGGTTTATTTCACTCAACATAATGTTTTCTTTCCTTTTCTTTTTTTTGTATTTGACTACACTGGGTCTTAGTTGCAGCATGTGGGATCTACTTTCTTGATCAGGGATTGAACCCGGGTCCCCTGCATTGGAAGCTCGGAGTCTTGGCCACTGGACCACCAGTGAAGTCCCAACATAACGTTTTCACGATTCATCCATGCTATAGTATATGTCCGAATCTCGTTCCTTTTTAAGGCTCAGTAATTTTGCACTGTATACACCACATTGTGCTTATCCATTCTTCTGTTGATGGACTTTTGGGTTGTTTCCACCTTTTGGCTATTATGAAGAATGCTGCTATGAATCTGGGTGCACAGATATTTGTTTGAGTCTCTGCTTTCAATTCGTTTGAGCATATATCCAGGAGTAGAATTATTGGGTCGTATGATAATTCTGTGTTTTCAAAAAAACCTTTCTTTATTTACAGCTGTGTCGGGTCTTAGTTGCAGCACACGGGGGTGGGGAGGGTCTTCATTGTGGCTTGTCAGCTCCTTAGTTGGGGTGCAGAGGCTAAGTTGCCCCAGGGCATGTGGGATCTTACTTCTCTGACCAGGAACGGAGCCCATGTCCCCTGCGTTGAAAGGCAGACTCTTAACCACTGGGCCACTAGGGAAGTCCCAATATTTCTATATTTAACTGTCCGTGAACATTTTATATTTAACTCTTTTCCACAGTGAGCGCACCATTTTATTACATTCCCACCACAAGTGTAATTTCCTCTTTCACAATTCCTCTCCCCTCTGATTTATCATGCACACAGTACAGTATTCCAAGGCCAGGAGTCATTATTACTGTTCTAGTAATGAGGCCAGTAAGAGTCCTGTTTGTGTGGTTGGGGGGTGCTGTATGTGTGGTGAAGTACTATGAATGTGTTGACCCCAGTCCTGAATATCCTGCAGCTGCATATACAACCTCACTGAGCCTGTTTCCTCCTCTGGAAAACTGAGCTCATGAGAGAACCTACCTCAAACGGTGGCTGGAAGGTTCAAGTTAACTTATGCGTGCAGAGCACACAGCATGTCAGGAGCAGCATCAGGGGTCAACAGCATCAGCGCATAACAGCAGCACAAGTGGCCCCTGGATAAAGATCTAGGTGGTCCCCTGAAAGGGATAAAACAGCTGGTCAAATCCGAGGGCTTGAGGTCCAAGTGGAATCTGCCTCTAAACTGATGTTGGTGATAACGTTTCCTTGCTGGAACTTTATTTATCATCTCTGCAGAGTAAGTGGCTTGCGAAGACCAGTGAAAGGCCAGCTTCTAGCACTCATGTAATTGCTTTTGTGGTTTTTTGCCATCCCTTTGTGAATCGGAAACTTACTTTTCTTTAAGTTAACTTTAGATTTATTCATATATTTTTGTGTGGGTAATATAGACTCGTCTTAAACAATCAAGCCTGTGCAGGTATTGGTTTGATATAACGACAGTTATTTCTAATGTACACTAAAGTAAGTATATATTTTCTCTTTCTTAAGTTTTAATCAACTATTTAGAAAATTGGAAATGAAGTTAATAGAAGAAATCAAGATCAGATGGTAGCAAAACATTTCATGCATTAACAATCTTGAAAGTTCCTTAAAATAAGTATATATTTTTTCCTTGAAATAAGTATATTTTTTAAAAGTTCTGTTGTCAAAAATCATCTTACTTCTTGCCAAAGGACACATACCCTGGAAAATACTGGCACTGGATAAAATTACCTCAGAGAAGGCAATAGCACCCCACTCCAGTACTCTTGCCTGGAAAATCCCATGGGCAGAGGAGCCTGGTAGGCTGCAGTCCATGGGGTCGCTAAGAGTCGGACAGGACTGAGCGACTTCACTTTCACTTTTCACTTTCATTCATTGGAGAAGGAAATGGCAACCCACTCCAGTGTTCTTGCCTGGAGAATCCCAGGGATGGGGGAGCCCAGTGGGCTGCCGTCTATGGGGTCGCAGAGTCGGTCACGATTGAAGCGACTTAGCAGCAGCAGCAGCAGCAATGCCAACTTTGGCTCACTCAGTGGCACTCTTGCCACTAAATATAGAATAACTGCATATGTATACACACATCCATACTCCATATATATATCTGCAAATTGCTTTATTTAATTGTAAATCTTATCTTTCCACGTCAGTGCATACTGCATCAGCGCATAACAGCAGCACAAGTGGCCCAAAGTCACTACCTATTTCAAACTTCTTTTGTTTGTTAAACACTTTCTTCCATGATAAGAACTTTTTTTTTTTTAATTAAGAAGAATGTCCTACACTATTGGTGGGAATGTAAGCTGGTGCAGCCACCGTGGAAAATAGTATTCCCTGGGTCAGGAAGATCTCCTGGAGAAGGCAGTGGCAACCCAATCCAGTATTCTTGCCCCCCCCCTCCAAAAAAGGGGGGCTCAAAGAAATATGGGCTTCCCTGGTGGCTCAGAGGTTAAAGAGTCTGCCTCCAATGTGGAAGACCCAGGTTCGATCCCTGGGTTGGGAAGATCTCCTGGAGAAGGAAATGGTAACCCATTCCAGTATTCTTGCCTGGAGAATCCCATGGATGGAGAAGCCTGGTAGGCTACAGTCCATGGGGTTGCAAAGAGTCGGACGTGACTGAGCAACTTCACTTTCACTTTTCCTTAGAAAACCAAAAATAGAATTACCATATGATCCAGCTATCTCACTCCTGGGCTATTGTATAGCCAGACAAGAGTCTAATTCAAAAAGATACATGCACCCCTATGTTCCTAGCAGCACTGTGTACAGTAGCCAAGACAGGGAAGCAACCTAAATGTCCATCAACAGATGAATGGATAAAGAAGTGTTACATGTATACAATGAAATATTACTCAGCCAGAAAAAGGACGAAATAATGCCATTTGCAACAACACGGATGCAACCAGAGATTATTACACTAAGTGAAGTAAGTCAAAAAGAGAAAGACAAATACCGCATTATATCGCTTATATGTGGAATCCAAAATATGATACAAATGAACCTATCTATGGAACAGAAACAAGAATCAGGGACATAGAGAATAGACGGTGGTTGCCAAGAGGGAGGTGGGTGGGAGAAGACAGGAGTGGAGGTTGGGGCTAGCAGATGCAAACTGCTAAGTACACTATAGATTGGAGAAACAACAAGGTCCTACCGTATTGTACAGGGAATAATATTCAATATCCTGTGGTAAGCCATCATGGAAAAGAATATGGAAAATAATGTAAAAAATTTTTTTAAACTTGAGAGACCTGCAACAGGAGCATATTTTTTCCCCCCAAAAGTAATAAAATCCAGAAATACATTTAATAATTGAGTTGGCCAAAAAGTTCATTTGAGTATTTCCATACCATCTTAAAATATCTTTTAAATTAAAAAAAGGGAAACTTCCTGCACACTGCTTGTTCTCTTACACCGGTCGCCCTGAGACTGAGCCAGCCTGCCTTGCTCTTTCGTTTGCACCCGCCTCTCCGGTTAGAACATCACGCACGGATCTAGCTTTCACGTTGTCTTGGAAACAATCCCCTCCATGATGAGCGCCCTGAGGATGGTGTGGATTATCTCCCGCCACTACAACAAAGACGAGAGGATGATTCCGCTCATGGAGCGCATTGCCTGGGAGATCGCCGAGAGAGTCTGCAAGGTGGTGAATCTGCGGACGTTGTTCAAGTAAGACTGGGCGGCGCTCTGTGTCTCTTAAGCCCTTAAAGCGCTTTGTGTGTGCTAAGTGTCCTGCCCCACTCTTTGCGACCCCACGGGTGGAGCCCGCCAGGCTCCTCTGTCCATGGGATTCTCCAGGCGAGAATGCTGGAGTGGGCTGCCATGCCCTCCTCCAGGGGATCTTCCCAACCCAGGGATCAAACCCCGTCTCTTTATGTCTCCAGGATTGGCAGGAGGGTTCTTTGCCACTAGCAGCACCCGGAAGTCCTGAACAGCTTTATCAAAACATAATTCACACTCTGTACAAATAACCCATTTAAAACATACAATTGAATGCTTTTGGTACAAACTTGGTGAAAAAGTTCGTTCAGGGTTTTCCAGCAGATGTAATGGAAAAACCCCAATGACCTTTTTGGCCAGCCCAATAGATTCAGAGTTGTGCATCCATAGTCATCAGTGATTTTAGAAAGTTTCCTTCATCCCAGAAAGAAACCCCAGGCCCTTTAGCTGCCTCTCCCCCTCGCCCCTCCCCTCCTAACCCTGGCAACCACTGATCTACTTTCTGTGGACTTGCCTCTTCTGAACATTCATGCAGATGGAGTCAGACAACTTGTGGTCTTTTATGACTGGCTCCTCCCACTCAGCATTGTGTTTTCACGGCTCCTCCATGGTGTAGCCTGTATCACTGCTTCATTCCTTTTTATGGCCAAATAATACTCTACTTGTGTAGATTAATCAAGACCATCTTCTTTAATTAGGGGCTTCCCTAGTGGCTCAGACAGTAAAGAATCTGCCTGCAATGCAGGAGACCCGGGTTTAATCCCTGAGTCGGGAAGATCCCCTGGAGGAGGAAATGGCAACCCACTCCAGTATTCTTTCCTGGAGAATTCTATGGACAGAGAAGCATGGTGGATACAGTCCATGGGGTCGCAAATTATCCTTGGAGAGACTGAGGCACATGGTCTGAGGGAACTTCACTGCAGGACCTTGGATCCCCTCAGGTGGAATAGCTTCTGAGGATCAAATCTGGAAGGGGACACCGATCTTTTTTTTTTTTTTTAACTCCCTTTCTCTCTTTTATTTTGGCTGAGCTGCATGCAGGATCTTAGTTCCCCGACCAGGGATTGAACCCGTGCCCCCTGCAGAAGTGCAGAGTCCTAACCAGCAGACGGTCAGAGAATTCGCTCTCTCTTTTTTTTTACTTTCTTAAAAAATAATCTATATAAGTGAAATAGGTACCAAAATCTCACTATTATCATTTTGCCTCCAGTGTTACGGCCCCTCGCCCCTCCCCCCGTGGACCCAAGGCCACCAGGTTCCCTTCAAGCTCAAACGGAAAACTTATTGGGTAAACCAAAGCTTTGCCCATTGAGGGGCAGCTGTGGTGAAGGTCAACCTGGGCCATGGCTTGGAATCCTGCCCACACTGCTGCAAATCGCTTTGCTGCAAATTTCTTGGCGGAACAGTCTCTTGCCTGGGAAGCTTTTTGTGATGAGGCTATGTCATCGGAGAGGCTCAGCTCCTTGCTTAGGATTGTCCCCTTAGAACCTGTCCCTCCCCACCAGGGAGCAGCGTGGCTCCAACTTCCCGCCTCCCCGCAGCTCTGCCCTCCTTCGCATCACAGCGTCTCTTTGCTTCCCAGAGAAAACCGAGCGAGTGCACAGCACAAGACCTTGGAGGCCAGGAACACCCTCAACATGTGGAAAAAGGCCTATTTCGACACCCGGGCCAAGATTGAGGCTTCGGGGAGAGAAGCTCGGTGGGAGTTTGATCGGAAACGGCTGTTCGAGAGAACGGATTACATGGCCACCATCTGCCAGGACCTCTATGACATCCTGCAGGTAGGGAGGCTGGGTCTTCAATGCACGCAAAAGTGGTCAGATCTGGGATTTGCTCCATGGAAGGCAGTTTAGCTTTTTGACGATGTGGATCTCTCCTTGTCAGTTGGGAGCAGGGAGGTCAGGAGGGCCTGGCCAGGAGAGATGCCTGCAGAGCAGACAGAATGTTCCAGAATGTCCCAAAGCACACCTGACCTTTGCAGCTTTCCCTTCAGTTTTGTGACATTCCCCCACCCGTCTCCCCACTTTTTTTTTTTTTTTTAAATGCCCAAGTGCTCAGCTTGCAGGATCTTATTTTCCCAAACAGAGATTAAACCTGGGCCCTCGGCAGTGAAATTACAGAATCTTAACCACTGGACTGCCAGTGGTTTTCCTTGGTTTTCTTGTTTTAAACATTTGTTTTAGAAAATTGAAATGTAGTTGATGTACATTATATAGGTTACAGTTGTACAGTAGGATTCACAGTATTAAATTTATGATTATTATGAAATATTGGAAGCCAGCTCTGCTTCAGAGGGAGAAGGTGGCCTCTCTGAGCTGTCACTGTCCTTGTTTACTCATCGCAGCTGAAACATGATGACTCGTACTGGCCCTGAGTCTCCTGAACTCCTGCGCATCATGGCTCTCCTAGGAGTCTCTGCTCACGGGGCCTCACATGCTGCCTGTCGATGGGGTGTTGTGGACAGCCCACACCCAGCTTTTGCCTATCTCCTCTGCTCACACACATGCATGATGGCCTCCCCCTCAGACTTCATTTACAAAACACAAGCTCAGAGATAAAGTGGTCGAGAATTTCAGGATGGTGATAGCAGAGCCCTCAATCCAGCCCAGAGCCCTCTGGAGGCTGGGGCCCTGTGTGCCTGCCTGAGTCCCACACCTATGAAGCCTGCTCTGTATGTACATCATCTCTGCCTCACAGAGCTCACAGTCTAGTGGAAGAGAAAGAAGGTGGACATGCTAATCACACGGAAGGACTCCTCTGGTGGTCCAGTGGTTAAGACTTTGTGTTCCAACGCATGGGGTGCGGGTTCCATCCCTGGTTGGGGAATTAAGATCCCACATGGTTCTTGGGCGAAAGAAACCAAAAACATAAAACAGAAGCAGTAATGTAACAAATTCAATAAAGACTTTAAAAATGGTCCACCTCAAAAAATTCTTATGAGAGGAAAAAAATTACTCAGTTCCATAGCTACAGCTGAGATGAGTGCTAAGAAAGGGGAAGAGAGGGGGCTCTGGAAGTGTGTGTAGGGGCCTGAAAGTGAAAGTGTTAGTCACACAGTCGTGTCCAACTCTTTTCGACCCCACGGACTGTAGCCCACCAGGCTCCTCTGTCCATGGAATTCTCCAGGCAAGAATACTGGAGTGGGTCGCTGTGCCCTTCTCCAGGGGATCTTTCCAACCCAGGGACTGAACTCAGGTCTCTCGCATTGCAGGCAGATTCTTTACTGTTTGAGTTACCCATGTAGGGGCGTACCCTGTTCTAAAGGGTCAGACAAGATGAAGGCATATTTAATGATGAGTAGTAGGTACCTGTGCCTTCCCAGGTGGCAGAAGTGATAAAAAAAAACCTGCCTGTCCATGCAGGAGATGTAAGAGATGTGGGTTTGATCCCTGGGTTGGGAAGATCCCCTGGAGAATGGAATGGCAACCCACTCCAGTATCCTTGCCTGGAGAATCCCATGGACAGAGGAGCCTGGTGGGCTACAGTCCACGGGATCACAGAGAGTCAGACGTGACTGAAATGACTTAACACACACACACACACAGTAGGCATCTAGACGTTTTACACTGTGTGTGCAAAGGCCCTGAGACAGAAAGGAACATGGATCTGAAAGAGGCCTGGAGTGACTATGAGGCAACAGGGGATGAGCAGGATGGGAAGAGATAGAAAGAGGGGGTAGGGTCCTGAGTCTGAAAACTTTGACAACTGTGTCAGGGCATCTGAGACTCTTTGTGCAGTGGGTAACCCAAGGGCTTAGACTGAGAGGAAGTTACCTGTGTGACACAATCCATTTATTAGTAACATCAGGAGCATCATGAGAAAACCAAATGGTCATCTCCCTCGTTTTGTTTGATTGGACAGGTCGTGGAGGAATTCTACAACATATTTGGTCCGGAGCTGAAAGCGGTGACTGGGGATCCCAAGCGCATCGATGATGTCCTGTGCAGGGTGGACGGCCTGGTCACCCCCATGGAAAACCTGACCTTTGACCCCTTCAGCATCAAGTGCTCCCAGTACTGGAAATATGTGATGGACGACTTCAAGATCGAAGTCCTGGCAAGTCACACATCCTTCAATTTGACCTTGAAAGTGGATACCGTGATTCTGTTGGGTTATTTAGTTATGTTTAGGGTTTTTTTTTCCCAAATCATAAAAAGGGATCCCTGATTTTTTGGTGAAAAATGATAACAGTGCAGAAGAGCATAAGGTGAAAATGAACATTTCTCAACGTCCTCTGTCCCCACTCCTACTCCCCGGGCGGAATGGGTTTATCTGAACTATCTCTGCTGTTGTGTCCTCTCCCATTTCTTTGTCTATATGAGTTAATATTTTAAAAATTCCCTTTTCCATCATTTTGACTAGTGGAAGGGAGAGAGCAGAAAACCGATGCAGCAGCTGGTCTGCTATTTTTATTTGGACCCCAGCCTCCACTAAGGGAAGTCCTGGTGGCTCAGATAGTAAAGAATCTGCCTGCAATGCAGGAGGCCCAGGTTCAATCCCTGGGTCGGGAAGATCCTCAGGAGAAGGGAATGGCAACCCACTCCAGGATTCTTGTCTAAAGAATTCCATGGACAGAGGAGCCTGGTTGGTTATAGTCCCTGGGGTTGCAAGGAGTTGTACCTACCTATACTGTAGCTAACACTATAGCTTCCACTAGAGTACAATGGAAATCCTTCTCAAGGTACTGATTTGGTTTGTTTTGCTTCTTTCTTGACATTTTGCTTTTTGTGGGATAAGTACAGGGTCCTAAGGGTTTTTTGTTTTTGTTTTTGTTTGGCTTTTTTTCTTTGTTTTTGGCAGGTTATTGAGAAAGAAGCAAAAAATTTTATTGATGAATCTTTTAAGACACTTCGATCAGCTGAAGCAGCATTTGATATGCTTTTAAAATTTAAACATATTCGTTCACGGGAGGCCATTAATCGACAAATGATGATGAAATTTAATGATATCCTTGCACAGTATTGCAAAGAGGTAACTGAAAAAAATCTGTGGCTGTTGTAGCAGTGAAAATACACTTGGCAAAGTGTAAGCAATTGGACCACACTGTTGTCTTTCTCATCTAAATTCAGAGAAACTCTGGAATTTCCCCAAAATAACATGTCGTATAACCAAAACAGGTAACCAAAAGGAAGTGGGTTTGTTTATTTAGTGGAGAAATTCAGTAGGAACTTATGAAGTACAGTATTATATGTCATCAATCTCATATGCCATTACATTGTGATGGGCCCTGAGTGAATAGTCATAGTAACAATCATAGTAACAAGAGTGTCGTAGTGTAAAGGTCACGTGTATGTTCATATACACACTCCTGTTGTAAGGATACTCATTATACATTGGACCCACCTAGATAATCCAGGATCATCTCTTTATTTTAAGGTCAGCTAATTGGCGACCTTAACTCCATCTGCTACCTAATTCCTCCTTATCATATAATATATTCACAAATTCTGGAGATCAAGACCATTATTGGGGCAGAACTTATTTTGCCTCTGACACCTAATTATTCATGTGAGAGTGTGACATACATATTTTATTTATTTTTAATTTATTATTTTTATTGGAGTATAATTGCTTTACAATATTCTGTTAGTTTCTGCTGTACAGCAATGTGAATCACTTACAGGTATACATATTAATATATCCCTTCCCTCTTGATCCTTCCCACCCTTCTCCCATCCCACCCCTCCCAGTCATCACAGAGCACCAGACTGAGCTACCTATGCTGTCCAGTAGCTTCCCACTAACTGTCTATTTTATACATGGTAGAGGTCAGTGCTACTCTCCCAGTTCATCCCCCGCTCCCCTGTCCTTGCTGTGTTCACATGACCATGCTCTACATCTGCATCTCTATTCCTGCCCTGCAAATAGATTCATCTGTACCCTTTTTCTAGATTCCATATACATGCATTAATATATGATATTTGTTTTCCTCTTTCTAACTTCAAGTATGAGAGACTCTAGGTCCATCCACATGACTACAAATGACCCAATTTCATTCCTTTTCATGGCTGAGTAATATTCCATTGTACATATGTACTACAACTTCATTATGCATTCATCCGTTGATGGATATTTAGGTTGCTTCCATGTCCTGGCTATTGTAAACAGCACTGCAATGAATGTTGGGGTACATGTGTCTTTTTGAATTATGGTTGCAAAATTTTATTTTAAAGTGCAAGCCCAGGCCATATGATTCAGCAGTTCCATTTTGTGCATAAACACAAATAATCGAAAGCAGAGTCTCGAAGAGATATTTGAACATTGATGTTCATGGCAGCACTATTCACAACCACCAAAACCTGGAAATAACCCAAGGGTCCATTGATAGACCAGTGGATAAACAAAGTGTGGTATATCTGTACAATGGAATACTATTCAGCTGTAAAAAGGAAGGAGATTCTGCCATGTGCTTTTATACAACATGAATGAACCTTGAGGGCTTTAAAATAAGCCAGTTATAAAAAGACAAACACTCTATGAGTCTATTTACATGAGGTACTTGGAGTAGTCAAAGTCAAAAGATGCAGAGTGGAAAGGCACTTCTAAGAGCTGAGGGAGAGGTAAATGGGGAGTTACTGTGTTTCATGGGTACCCAGAGTTTCAGCTTTTCAAGATGAAAGAAGTTCTGGAGATGGATGGTGATGATGGGTGCACAACAGCATTTTGTCGTTGTTCAGTCACTAAGTTGTATCAGCATGAATGTACTTAATTCCACTGAAATGCACACTGAAAAATGGTTAAGATGGTGACTTTTGTCATGCATATTGTACCACATTTAGAAAAATATTACATGATAAACAGTTATAAAACCTCAGTGGCATGTACACACACACACACATGCAATGCAGGAGGCCTGGCCACCTGTCATGTCTAGAACAGATTTCAGAATTTCCATGATGAATTCCCTGGCGATCTGTGGTTAAGATTCTGTGCTTTCACTGCCAAGGGCCTGGGTTCGATTCCTGGCTGGGGAACTAACATCTCACAAGCCACATGGCAAGGCCAAAAAATGGTCCACCAAATGATTGTCCACAGTCTGTAAGTACAAGGCAGTCTGGATCATTGCATATGTTAAACCAAACCAAAAATTCCTGCAGAGTATAAGAAAAAGCAATAGAGACTAAGTAATAAAAGCACTATTCTGTACCTTTAAGTATTTCTTGACATTCCATGTTCATTTCTTTAAAGATACAAATCTCAAGTTCAACCTTGTCTTGGCTCGCATGCTGATACTGCTCACTTATGGAATATGTCTGATTGCTTTGCAGATTGACATAGTTAACAAAATCTTTGTCCAGAACCTCGACAACCCCCCGTTGTATAAGAACCATCCCCCGGTGGCAGGTGCAATCTACTGGGAACGGTCCCTGTTCTTCCGGATTAAGCACACCATCCTCAGATTTCAAGAAGTAGAGGAGATCCTGAACAGTGATGGAGGAAGAGAAGTATGTTATGTCTGCTGCAACAGGCCTGTTTTGAGTTTTACGTTTTAAAAAATCATTCATTCATTTAGGCTGCTCTGAGTCGTGAGTGAGTGCTGCGCCTGGGCTTTCTCTAGTTGTGGCGAGCGGGGGCTCCTCTCTATTTGTAGTGCATGGATTTATTGCGGTGGTGCCTCTTGTGGAACACGGGCTCCAGGGCACGCAGGCTGCAGCATTCAGGCTCAGTAGTTGTGGCACACGGGCTTAGTTGCCCCCAAGGCATGTGAGATCTTAGTTCCCTGTCCAGGGATCAAACCCATGTGCCCTGCATTGGAAGGTGGATTCTTAACCACTGGACCACCAGGGAAGTCCTGGATTTCACGGTTTAATTGTAGAAGGGTAGCCTTGAGCGTGCCCAGGTGGCTCCTTCAATCCAGGTGACCCCCGAGCATGAGCTGGCTATACAGAGTTGCCTGCATGAGAAGCAGCTCAATTTCAAATCCATGCCTGCAACTTAGTCTTTCCTGTGGTCCCTGGGGACCACATCTCCATATGTATGACATGATATATCTATGACAGCTTCCAGGTGACAATCACATGACTTCCTCCTGATCTTGATCTTCAGCCTCTCCAGAGGGTGACCACGCTCTTTTTGATAATACTGTCCCTCCTCTTCATGCATTTTTGTCTGTTACATCATAAGGGCTAGGAAACCTTTTCTTTAACCATCCAGAGAATAAATATTTTAGGCATTTGTGGGTCAAATGGCCCCTGTTGCAACTATTCAACTCTGCCTTTCTAGAAAGAAAGTGGTAGATAACATGTAAATGAACAGATGTGTTCCAATAAAACTTCATTTATGGATGCTGAAATTTGAATTTCATAAGGTCTTCACAAGTCATGAATAACTGTCATTCTTTTTGAGCTCCCATCCATGGGCTGAGGTTTGTGAGTCCTCCTAATCAGCCTAGAGTTTAAGCCGTACCGTGGCAGGCAAACCATCCAAATTTGTGCAAATCTGCCTGCTTCCTCTTGCATAAAGTGTTAAGTGATTTTTTTTTTCAGGAGAGAGAAAAAATTGTTATTTTCAAGGACAAAGTGACATTTGCCTGACTTCTCTGATAGGTCAAACAAAAATATTTGGAACTGGGTAGGATGATGAAAGACTATGAAGATAGAAAGTATGAGCAGTGGAGAGAGATGACGGAACAGATCCTGCCAACTCTCATGAAGAAGAGTCTGCTTACTAAGGTGCATCTTTTCAGATCTGAAACAGTGTTCTTGCCTGGAGAATCCCGTGGACAGAGAAGCCTGGTGGGCTACAGTCCATGGGGTTGCAAAGAGTTAGACGCGACTGAGCACTGACATGCGTGCGTGCACACACACATACACACACACGTCCCAGACTGTGGGGGCTGTGTAAGATGATGGTAACTCCCATTTCCTTGAGGTCTGATGTGTTGACTCTCACGAAGTTGAGAGGTATTTCCAAAATCAAAGGCAAAGAAGGGCAGAGGTGGCAGAGGTTGACCAGGGAGAAGAAAAGAGGCAGGAAGGGAAAACCTGGAGGTAGCAAAATGTCATGGTCAGGGAACAGGTGGGGATCAGGCAACCCTTCTGACTCCTTGGCTTAATTCTGGGCTTCAGGGACCCAGTTTGTAAAATGGCCTGGATCAGATGACCACGAACATGCAAAGTATTAGTTGAACCGTGTACGAAACAGGTTCAAACCGCTGATGGTTGATTATTTTTAACTTACAGGAAACTAACTCACTTTGATAGCAACCAGGGTTCTTGGCCTTCCCCAATCAATAGAAATTGACTAGAGGCCAGATAAGCAATTCAAAGCAAGGCTTTAGTGGGGGCCCCTGCTGCAGCAATGGAGAGTCAGAAGTAACCCGTTCCCTTGCTCACTCACTCCCCGAGCATCGGGTGCTGAGCTTGCTCATTATTTGGGGTGAGGGTAGGGGTGTGTCCAGGGGGTCTGGCCAGAGGGGTGGCTTAAGTAATTTGCCCATCCCTTTGGTGGTGTTGAGTTCAGGGAGCTTTTGCTCCCGACACCCTGTTTTTGCTATGGCTCTTCAGAAGTGGCAATAAGGATTTTTCAGTCTTTTTGTATCTTTTGTCTAGAATTTGCTCCAACTGCAGGTGTATGCAGTTATTTTTAGTCCCATATAATTTCTTTGTATTTTGTTCCTGGAGGAGAAGTGTGTCCAGGTGCAAGCATTGCAGCAAAGGGTCCCAGGTCCCAGCCTGTCTCAGTTTCACGGGATTCATCCTCATCTGGCACGGGGCCCAGCATATACCAAGTGCTCAACAAATTAAATGTTAACAGTGAGGAAGGAAAGACCTGGGCCTGGCAGTTGCAGATCTATGGTCTCCTAAGTTCCAAAGTAGGTACTAAAATGAGCGAAGAAGCCAGGTAGAGCTTATCAGGAACTGGATGGCTTGTGTCCTATTCAAAAGGGACAGCCGCTCCCCAGCTTCAGTCTATTCTTGTCATTTATCATCAGCTTTTCCTATTTTTTGAGGGACGCCAGATTTTTGGATTCTTGTCATGCAATTGCCCAATTTTCAAACGTGAGTGCTAAATCAAATTCTTTAAAAACTCTGTTTACCCAAGTATGTCTTCTAGCTTAGTTCTGATCAGCTCCCTGCTCTGTCAGGGCAGCAAAACCCCTCCACTGATTTTTTTCAAATTCACATTTATAACTTGGGTTGCATTGATCTGATTGCTTTGTGGACAGCCCTTCTTACTCTTATGAAACACTGTCTCCCCCACAGACTTCTGCCGCTGGTGATGATGCCACAAACCCTGACAGAGTGGCTGCTTTCTCAATCAACTTTTCACCTGCTCTCAGGGAGATTATTAATGAAACAAAGTACTTGGAACAGCTAGGTTTCCCTGTCCCCGAATTAGCAAGGAACATTGCTCTCCAGGAGGACAAATTTCTTAGGTAAAAGGATTCTTCTTTTAAATCAGCAGTCAACACTTCTTATCTTGGGACCCCTTTACACTCTTCTAAATTATTGAGAACCAACCCCCTGCCCATACCAGGGCTTTCATTTTTGTGGATTTTATAACTATCAATGTTTACCGCATTAGAAATGAAAACTAAGAAATGTTTAAAATTTGTATTAATACATTTGTCTGAAATAGTAAAGATAAACATTTCATGTTAACTTAAATAGCACTTTTATTTTTTTAATTAATTTTAATTGGAGTATAGTTGATTTGGGGGCTTCCCTGGTGGCTCAGATGGTAAAGAATCTGCCTGCAATGCAGAAGACCTGGGTTTGATCCCTGGGTTGGGAAAACCCCCTGGAGAAGGGAATGGCAAACCCACTCCAGTATTCCTGCTGGAGAATTCCACGAACAGAGGAGCCTGGTGGGCTATCGTCCATGATGTCGCCAAGAGTCAGACATGACTGAGGAACTTTCAATATGACTATAGTTGATTTATAATGTTGTGTTAATTTCTGCTGTACAGCAGAGTGAGTCAGTTATAAATGATTCTACATCAGTTACACGTACATGCTGCCCAGGGGGCACTAGTGGTAAAGAACCCACCTACCAGTGAAGGTACATGTAAGCGACATGGGTTCCATCCCTGGGTCAGGAAGATCCCCTGGAGGAGGGCTTGGCAACCCCCTCCAGGATTCTTGCCTGGAGAATCCCATGGACAGAGGAGCCTGGCAGGCTGCAGTCCATAGGGTCACAAAGGTTTGGACGTGACTGAAGCAACTTAGCGTGCACACATATATACATACTCTCTTTTTTTAGATTGTTTTCCCATATAGGTCATTACAGGGTATTGAATAGAGTTCCCTATAAATAACATTTTTAAATTAAAAAGTAACCAATATGTTCCAAAAAGGAAAGTTTTTGGGAAGAGTGACATTCTTTTAAATTTTTAGTCTGGCATTGGTCTTTTGTAACGTATTATAAGATTATTGAGTTTTTTGAGCTCCATTTTTCTAATGTCAGTGACTTTCCTGTAATGTACAGGTACACGGATGGGATACAACGTATGTTGGATCATTATCACATGCTCACAGGAACGTTAAATGAGGCAGAGTCTCTTCTTCTTGATGACCATTCCCAGGAATTATTAAGAGTGTTTAGATCTGGATACAAGAGGTTGAACTGGAACTCACTAGGTAATAAATTCATCTATCTATTGCCTTTTAGACTTTGGGATGCAATCATTCTTTTAGATTGTCTTAGTTGAATTACAATTTTTGTATGTATGTGAAAGTGAAAGTCGCTCAGTCATGTCTGATTCTTTGCGACACCATGGACTGTACAGTCCATGGAATTCTTCAGGCCAGAATACTGGAGTGGATAGCCTTTCCCTTCTCCAGGGGATCTTTCCAACCCAGGGATTGAACCCTGGTCTCCCGCATTGCAGGCGGATTCTTTACCAGCTGAGCCACAAGGGAAGCCCGTATGTACATAGATATGGTTAACAAACCATGCTTTAAAAAAATATTTATTATTTATTTGACTACGTTGGGTCTTAATTGCAGCACGCAGGATCTTCATTGCCTCATATGGGACCTTTTGTTGTGGCGCATGGACTCTCCAGCTGTGGCTTGTGGGCTCAGTAGTTGCGGTCAATGCCCTGGCTTCTCTAGTTGTAACGTGTGGGCTAAGCTGCTCCATGGCATGTGGGGATCTTAGTTCCTTGACCAGGGATTGAACCTGTGTCCCCTGCATTGCAAGGCAGATTCTTAACCACTGGATCACCAGGGAAGTCCCTAACAAATATGTTTTGAGCATGATGTGCAGGGTTTTGTGTATGCTTAGTCGCTCAGTCGTATCTGACTCTTTGCAACCCCATGGACTGTAGCCCACCAGGCTCCTCTGTCCATGGTGTTCTCCAGGCAAGAATATTGGAGTGGGTTGCCATTCCCTTCTCCAGGGTTTTGTGTAGTGATTGCTTTTATTTGTTCTTTTTTTTTTGAAGTTTTAAAATGACAGATTCCATTTCATTAATAGTTGTAGGACGGTTCAAGGGATTAATATCCTATTGGGTGAGTCATGTAGTCTGTGCTTTTTGAATAAGTGTCCATTTCATCTAACTTGTCAGATTCATTGTGAGTTTTTCTTATTGTACCCTTATTATCTTTATAATACCTGTCTTTAGTGGTCCCTCCTATTTAATTCTGGGTATTGTTAACTTGTATCTTCTCTCTTTTTCTTTTCAGTCGTGCTAGAGATTAGTTTTATGGAAGCCATTTGTTTCATTGATTTTATCTGTTGTCTTCCTGTGTTCAATTTTATTAATTTCTTCTCATCTGTATTATTTCCTTCTGCTTGATTTGGAATTTATTTTACTTTTTTTTTTAGAGGTTCTTGAGGTGGGAACTTTAATTGATTTGATATTTTTCCTCTTTTCTAATGTATGCATTTGGTACTATTTCCCTTTCAGCACTGCTTTAGTTATGCCCCACAGATTTTGATAGTTGTATTTTAATTTTTATTCAATTCGATGTATTTTTAAAACTTCCTTTATGACTTCCTCCTTGACCCATGGATTATTTAGAAGTGTGTTATTTAGTTCCAGAGATCAAATTGCCAACATCCACTGGATCATGGAAAAAGCAAAAGAGTTCCAGAAAAACATCTATTTCTGCTTTATTGACTATGCCAAAGCCTTTGACGGTGTGGATCACAATAAACTGTGGAAAATTCTGAAAGAGATGGGAATACCAGACCACCTGATCTGCCTCTTGAGAAATTTGTATGCAGGTCAGGAAGGAACAGTTAGAAGTGGACATGGAACAACAGACTGGTTCCAAATAGGAAAAGGAGTACGTCAAGGCTGTATATTGTCACCCTGCTTATTTAACTTATATGCAGAGTACATCATGAGAAACGCTGGACTGGAAGAAACACAAACTGGAATTAAGATTGCCGGGAGAAATATCAATAACCTCAGATATGCAGATGACATCACCCTTATGGCAGAAAGTGAAGAGGAACTAAAAAGCCTCTTGATGAAGGTGAAAGTGGAGAGTGAAAAAGTTGGCTTAAAGCTCAACATTCAGAAAACGAAGATCATGGCATCCGGTCCCATTACTTCATGGGAAATAGATGGGGAAACAGTGGAAACGGTGTCAGACTTTATTTTTCTGGGCTCCAAAATCACTGCAGATGGTAACTGCAGCCATGAAATTAAAAGATGCTTACTCCTTGGAAGGAAAGTTATGACCAACCTAGATAGCATATTCAAAAGCAGAGACATTACTTTGCCAACAAAGGTCCGTCTAGTCAAGGCTATGGTTTTTCCTGTGGTCATGTATGGATGTGAGAGTTGGACTGTGAAGAAGGCTGAGCGCCGAAGAATTGATGCTTTTGAACTGTGGTGTTGGAGAAGACTCTTGAGAGTCCCTTGGACTGCAAGGAGATCCAACCAGTCCATTCTGAAGGAGATCAGCCCTGGGATTTCTTTGGAAGGAATGATGCTAAAGCTGAAACTCCAGTACTTTGGCCACCTCATGTGAAGTGTTGACTCATTGGAAAAGACTCTGATGCTGGGAGGGATTGGGGGCAAGAGGAGAAGGGGACGACAGAGGATGAGATGGCTGGATGGCATCACTGACTCGATGGTCATGAGTCTGAGTGAACTCCGGGAGTTGGTGATGGACAGGGACGCCTGGCGTGCTGCGATTCATGGGGTTGCAAAGAGTCGGACACGACTGAGTGACTGATCTGATCTGATTTAGTTTCTAAGTGTTTGGAGATTTCCCTGTTATCTTCTGTCGTTGATTTATAATTTGAGTCCATTGTGGTTGGAGAACATACTGAGTATAATTTCAGTTCTTTTAAATTTGTTGAGGTTTGTTTTATGGCTCAGGGGATAGTCTATTTCAGTTAGCTGTCTCTCCCCCTTTCAGAGTCCTATGCTTGTTTTATGGATAATGTTCATGGTCTTAGCTGTATTTAGCAGGAAGAATAAGGAAAAATACATTCTTCTTCCTTTACTTTTTAAAAAATAAACAAGGCATTTTTGTTTTTCCCTTGTTTTTCCTTTTTTGCCCTTCCTCCTACTTCTCTTCTCTTGCTCCACATCTTCTTTTTCTTTGTCATTTCCTTTTTTCCTCTTTCTCCCTTTTCCTTTGTACAGAGAATATGTGTGTTTGGACCATGGACTCCAGAGCAAAACCCCTGGGTTAAATACCTAGTTTCCACCCACGTGACTCAACCTCTCAGGGGCTCCGCTTCCTCATCTGTAAAATGGGCACAATCTTTGTACCCTATTCATAGGTTGTTGTAAGGATTCGATGATGTAATAAACATCACAGGCTTAGGCTGTTGCCCGATTAATCATAAATTCTTAATTCGGGTTTACTATGCATGTTCTTGCTGTTTACTTTTCTAAGCAACAGGCCAGAGGAGACTGCAGGCACAGTGGCATGGGGTGGAGGGTTCAGGTTGCCATGGCAATGAGAGGACAAGAGGGCTGAACTTCTTTATCCTCATGGTGCTTCAGATACAATTATGCTAAAATGTGGACAGAAGAAATGTATCATTTGGTTGATTCTGAGCACCCGCTCTTTGTTCCAGTCCCCAGGGACCAAGTAGGTCTTTGTCACTTGGAAGACCCAAGGGGATGGAAGGAGCAGGGTCCTTCCTGTGAAGGGATGTGGTATTAACATTACAGTTGTTGGTGGGAGGGATGTGGAAGGAAGTGTTGAAAGCCAAGTATCTTTCTTTTGTTCTTTCTCTCCAAAGGTATTGCTGACTACATAACTCGGTGCAAACAGGCCATTGGGAAATTTGAGTCCCTTGTCCACCAGATTCATAAGAATGCAGATGACATTTCTTCCAGACTTACTTTGATAGAGTCCATAAATCTCTTTAAATATCCAGCACCTAAAAGTGAGGACGAACTCCCAGGTAGATCTGGCTTCTTTTTTCTTTTGATTATGGGAGGAAAAGTCTCTTGGTCATGACTGTGCACACACACACACATTTTATTCCACAAATGGAATAAAACCATGCCTCACGATCTCAGGCAGTTACTTGAAAACATAATGGGTTATTCTTACTCTTTGTCACGTTTTATGTATTGCTTAGTTTTACAGATTCCTGAGTCTATGAAGATTAATGGTTCTTTTGTCAATAACTCTGTAACAGGAAGGTGAACTGTGTTTTTTTTTAATTTTATTTTATTTTTAAACTTTACATAATTGTATTAGTTTTGCCAAATATCAAAATGAATCCGCCACAGGTATACATGTGTTCCCCATCCTGAACCCTCCTCCCTTCTCCCTCCCCATACCATCCCTCTGGGTCGTCCCAGTGCTTGTTCAAATGGTATTTTAAATGTTCTTGGACTTAGTCAACAAGGAATTCAGGACTAGTTAACAAGCATTTCAAGGCAAGCAAGATTGCCCAAAGACATAGCATGCACAATCAGCATTCAACCCCATGTGGTCATGTATTTTTTGCTTTGGATGTGTCTTGCTTTGGATGGTGTTGACTTGTTTTCTGCTTTTGGTCAAGATTAGAGGTTGCTTTTGTATTTGCGAGATGTACAGCTCATGTTTGGGTTGCCTTTTGAGTAATGTCCTTTCCCGTGTCCATGAAGAGCTTTAACAGATGTCTTCCGCTGCAGGTGTCAAGGAGTTCTTTGAGCACATTGAACGAGAACGGGCCAAGGACGTGGACCACATGGTCAGGTGGTATCTTGCCATTGGGCCTCTTCTGACCAAAGTTGAGGGGCTGGTCATCCACACCAACACGGGCAAGGCCCCCAAGCTGGCCTCCTACTATGAATACTGGGAAAATAGAATCTACGAGGTCCTGACAAAGCTCATCCTGAAGTGAGTTAATCTTCGTATTACATGTTGTAAAGGCAGTGTGTGTGGGGAATTCCTTGGCAATCCGGTGGTTAGGACTCTGTGCTGTCAGATCTACTTCACTCTGCTGAGTCCTGAGTCTGTTTTATTGACCCCTCCTAGGAATCTGCAGTCTTTTAATTCTTTAGTCCTTGGAAACATCCCTTTGTTCCAAACGGAAACCATCTTGACGGCGCCAGAGATCATTCTGCATCCCAATGCAAATGAGATTGACAAAATGTGTGTTCACTGTGTCCGAAACTGTGTGGAGATGACCAAGGTAAGGGCGGGAGTGTGTGTTATTTCCCGGGTGGTCCCTGGTTGCAGAGAGTTAGGCCCACCAGCTGTGGACAGCACGTGACTCAGAGTTGCTGAACGCAGGTCTGACTGCTCGATTCTCAAGAGCTAAAGAGGCAAGGTTGGTGAAAAGCAATGTTTGTTTTATTTTGGATGCTGGTAATGGGGATGAGGGGTGAGTGGCGGAGGGTGGACGCCTGTCCAAAGGCCTAACGCCCCTCCCCAATGGCAACCAGTGGGCAAAGAACTTTTATGGACAGAGGGAGGGGGCTCCATGCAGAAACAGCACAGTCAGTTCTGACAGTCATTTTGAAATTGTCTTTGGTGGTCTGGCTAGTGTCATCTTGATTGTTTTAAGTATAGTTAATCTTCAGTTCCACGGTCAGTTTGTTCCCGTTTCCTTGAGGCCGGTTCTCAGAATTGTGGCATCTCATGTCACGGCTACAGTCTGGTCATCATGTTGTTAATTTCTTCCACCTGGTGGGGGTTTCATTATCTATAAGACAGCTCACAAAATTGTTGTTCAGTAGCACAGTCATGTCCAACTCTTTGCAATCCCATGGACTGCAGCACGCCAGACTTCCCTGTCCTTCACCATCTTCTGGAGTTTGCTCAGACTCATGTCCATTGAGTTGATGATGCCATCCAGCCATCTCATCCTCTGTCACCCCCTTCTCCTCCTGCCCTCAATCTTTCCCAGCATCAGAGGCTTTTCCAATGAGTCGGCTGTTCCCATCAGGTGGCCAAAGTATTGGAGCTTCAGCTTCAGCATCCAGAGAGTACTCAGGGTTGATTTCCTTTAGGACTGACTGGTTTGATCTCCTTGCAGTCTGAGGGACTCTCAAAGGTCTTCTCCAGCACCACAGTTCAAAAGCATCAGTTCTTTGATGCTCAGCCTTCTTTACAGTCCAACTCTCACATCTGTACATGGCTACTGGAAAAACCACAATTTTTAACGAACTGGACCTTTTTTGGCAAAGTGATGTCTTTGCTTTTTAATACTCTGTCTAGATTTGCATCTTTTAATTTCATGGCTGCAGTGATTTTGGAGCCCAAGAAAAGAAAATTTGTCACTGCTTCTACTTTTTCCCCATCTATTTGCCATGAAGTGATGGGACCAGATGCCATGATGTTAGTTTTTTGAATGTTGAGTTTCAAGCCAGCTTTGTCACTCTCCTCTTTCACCTTCATCAAGAGGCTCTTTAGTTCCTCTTTACTTTCTACCATTAGAGAGGTATCATCTGCATATCTGAGGCTGTTGATATTTCTCCCAGCATTCTTCATTCCAGCTTGTGATTCACCCAGTCCAGCATTTCACATGATGTACTTTGCATATAAGTTAAATAAGCAGGGGGATGGTATATAGCCTTGACATACTCCTTTCCCAATTTTGAACCAATACGGTTTTAATTGTTGCTTCTTGACCCTCATACTGGTTTCTTAGAAGACAAGTAAGGTGGTCTGGTACTCTCATCTCTTTAAGAATTTTCCACAGTTTGTTGTGATCTGCATAGTCAAAGCTTTAGTGGTCAATGAAACAGAAGTAGGTGTTTTTCTGAAATTCCCTTGCTTTCTCTATGGTCCAACCAATGTTGGCAATTTGGTCTCTGGTTCCTCTGCCTTCTCTAAACCCACCTATACATCTGGAACTTCTTGGTTCACTTACTACTGAAGCCTAGCTTGAAGGATTTTGAAAGGGACCTTACTAGCATGTGAAATGAGCACAGTTGTACAGTTCAGTTAGTTCAGTTCAGTTACTTAGTCATGTTTGACTCTTTGCGACCCCGTGGACTGCAGCATGCCAGGCTTCCCTGTCCATCACCAACTCCCAGAGCTTGCTTAAACTCATGTCCATCAAGTGAGTGGTGCCATCCAACCATCTCATCCTCTATTGTTCCCTTCTCTTTCTGCCTTCAATCTTTCCCAGCATCAGGGTCTTTTCCAATGAATCAGTTCTTCACATCAGGTGGCCAGAGTATTGGAGCTTCAGCTTTAGCATCTGTCCTTCCAATGAATATTCAGGACTGATTTCCTTTAGGATTGACAGGTTGGATCTCCTTGAAGTCCAAGGGACTCTCAAAAGTCTTCTCTAACACCCAGTTCAAAAGAATCAATTCTTCAGTGCTCAACTTTCTTTATGGTCCAACTCTCACATCCATACATGACTATTGGAAAAACCATAGCTTTGACTAGACGGACCTTTGTTGGCAAAGTGATGTCTCTGCTTTTTAATATGCTGTCTAAGTTGGTCATAGCTTTTCTTCCAACGAACAAGCATCTTTTCTTGCTTCATGGCCACAGTCACCATCTGCAATGATTTTGGAGCCCCCCAAAATAAAGTCTCTCACTGTATCCATTGTTTCCCCATCTATTTGCCATGAAGTGTTGGAACTGGATGCCATGATCTTAGTTTTCTGAATGTTGAATTTTAAGCCAGGTTTTTCACCTCTTTCACTTTCATCAAGAGGCTCTTTAGTTCTTTGCTTTCTGCCATAAAGGTGGTGTCATCTGCATATCTGGGGTTAATGCTGTTTCTCTGGGCAATCTTGATTCCAGCTTATGCTTCATCCAACCCGACATTTTGCATGATGTACTCTGCATATAAGTTAAATAAGCAGAGTGAAAATACACAGCCTTAATGTACTCCTTTCCCAATTTGGAACCAGTCTCTTGTTTCATGTCCAGTTTTACTGTTGCTTCTTTGGACACTTTCTCACTTGGGAGGCTCATCTTCTGGTGTCATATCATTTTACCTGTTCATACTGTCCATGGTTCCTTACTAGCAAGACTTATTGCTGAATATGATATGTACTGTTTTGTGTGCTGTGCTTAGTTGTTCAGTCGTGTCTGATTCTTTTCGACCCCATGGATTGCAGCCCGCCAGGCTCCTTTGTCCATATGGAGATTCTCCAGGCAAGAATACTGGAGTGGGTTGCCATGCCTTCCTGTAGGGGATCTTCCCAACCCAGGGATCAAACGCAGGTCTCCCACATTGTGGGAAGATTCTTTACTGTCTGAGCCACCAGGAAAGCCCATGAATACTGGAATGGGTAGCCTATCCCTTCTCCAGGGGATCTTCCCTAACTAGGAATCGAACTGGAGTCTCCTGAATTGCAGTCAGATTCTTTACCAGCTGAGCTACCAGAGAAGCCTATGATATGTACAAAGGGAGCAAAATAGATACTAAAGGATTGTCTTTCCCCCCTGCCCCACCCTGATTCTTATTTTGTCAGCATTTTGTTCGCTGGATGAACGGCAGCTGCATAGAATGCCCCCCACAGAAAGGAGAGGAGGAAGAACTTGTTACCATCAGCTTTTACAATGATATCTCTCAGAACCCTCAGATAATTGAGCAGGCTGTTATGATCCCCCAAAACGTCCACAGGATTCTGGTCAGTCTTATGAAGTACCTGCAGAAATGGAAGCGCTACCGACCTCTCTGGAAACTGGACAAAGCCATTGTGATGGAGAAATTTGCTGCTAAGAAGCCTCCCTGTGTTGCCTATGATGAGAAGTTGCAGTTCTACGCCAGGATCGCCTCTGAAGTGATGCACCACCTCTTGATCAAGGATGAGCATTGCATCCGCCTTCAGCTCGGACCCCTGGCTAACACCGTGCAGGAAAACGCCAAGTCCTGGGTGGTTTCGCTCGGGAGACTCCTCAATGACTCAGCCAGAGAGGAACTCAATAACCTGCACGAGGAGATAGAGGTAGTGGATCCCAGGTCTTCTCTGAAAGTCCAGCGCACTATGCATTGTGGGACAGAGCCCCAGGGTTTCTCTAAAACTGCTTTTATTTCAAGGAAGTCAGGGCTTCAGGGCACTGTATTCCCCGCCCCCCCCGCCACCCCATGCTTATTTAGGGCCCCTTTGAACTTTCTTTTATAGTCCCTGAACAAAAACCTGAAGAAGAGCCCCAGTACCCTCGAGGATCTCAAGTTTGTGCTTGCAACCATCGCAGAAATCCGAAGTAAATCTTTAGTCATGGAACTCCGATACCGGGACGTGCAGGAGAGGTACCGCACCATGGCGATGTACGGGCTCTTTGTAAGTGATCTCTTTTCTGTACTTCTTTCCCTTTTTCTTTACTCGCTGTTCTCTTTATTTATTTATTTTTTGGCTATGCTGGGTCTTCATTGCTGCAAGGGCTTTTCTTAGTGGTGGCAAGCAGGGGCTACTCTCTAGCTGCGGTGCTTGAGCTTCTCATTGTGGCGGCTTCTCTCGTTGCAGAGCACAGGCTCTAGGGCTTGCGGGCTTCAACAGCTGTGGCATGTGGGCTCAGCAGCCGCGGCTCCCAGGCTCACTAGCTGTGGTGCACGGGCTTAGTTGCCCCTTGGCACGTGGGATCTTCCCAGACCAGGGATCGAACTGTTGTCTCCAGCATAGGCAGGTGGATTCTTTACCACTGAGTCACCAAGGAAGCCCCGAAGCCCCTTTCTTTTTTCTTGATGTTAATTTTCTTTAATAAATCAAGGGCTATTGCAAAAATGAAAAAAGTGGAGGAGAGAGATAAGACAATAAGAGAAACTGGTAGAAGACGACAGTTCAGTTGTCTTTAAGTTTGTTAAACATGGGTTTCAAAGACCTTCAGAAAGCCCATGGATGAGTTTGAGGGTTGAGGGTTTCAATTTCCTTGAAATTATATGTGAAATTTTGCATACCACACATCACATGATACACAAAAAGGAGTCCACTGGAAAAACAAAGTAGGAGGGAGAAACAAGTAGCTGTTATAAGCCAGCATTTGCATAAAATCTGTATTTCAACATTTTCCTCACTTGAGTGCTTTTATCGCCCAACTGCCCCTTAGCCTTGCCTGCAAGCTAGAGAGTCTCTCATCAGAAAATGCACAGTGGGGACTTCCCTGGTGGTCCAGTGGTTAAGAATCTGCCTTTCAGTGCAGGGGACACAGATTCCATCCCTGGTCAGGGAACTAAGATCCCACATGCCCTGGGGCAACTAAGCCCATGCCCCGTAACTACTGAGGCTGGACACAGCAAGGAAGATCCCCCATGCCTCAGCTAAGACCCAATGCAACCAAAAATAAACAAATGACTTAAAAAAAAAGAAAATGCACAGTAGTGGTGATCACTTCGTAATGCATAGAATAATGAATGCCTGTGTGTGCACCTGAAACTAACATAATACTGTAGGCCAATTATACTTCAGTAAAAAATAATAAACACAAGAAGAGGAACTTTTCCTTAAAAACTGTCCGTTTATCCTGAGATACAGTTTCTATAAAAAGGGCAGGTTAAATCCTTGATTCTTGACCTGTATTTACATGTTTTCAGAATTATAATTTGGTTCCCTAGCACCCTCCAAAGGAAAAAGAAAATTGTAGAGTGTGCAAAATTTATATTTTTATAATTAAAGTCAAAATGTTCAATTCTGTCTCTTGTTCTCTTTATTAAGTAAAATCATTTAAGGTTCTGTATCTTAGAGCTCCATTACTATCTGCTTATATTGTCTGTGTGTCTCTTGATTTCCTCCAAGTCATTCGTATCCTTTTCATTCTGTTATTTCTGATTGAGTTCTGGACATCATTTATGAAAAGTTGTAAAGAGAATCAGAGGCCTCTCTCATGATGCTATGTTTCATCAGAAGAGATTTATTTTTGCTTCTGACAGCACAGCTGGGTGTGTTAATGGGTCAAGATAACCTTATTCAAATCAGATGAAGTTGATTTGAAGCTCAGTTTTACTTTATGAATGACTTATCTCTCTAGGTTATCTCTCTCTCTACCTACCTATGTTATCTATCTCTTTTAAAAATTACATTCTTCTGATTTTTATTTGGATTATAAATATCTTTGTATAATTCACAACATCTGTTCAAATGGCCTATTCTACTGTTACCCAGATGCAGAAATCCCAGGACAGTAGCCTTGACCAGAAATTTCAGTTCCAAGCCTGCTTGTCATTTATTATTTGTCCTTTTTTTTTTTTTTTTAAGCCTTCTGATGCAGAGAAAGAACTGGTTGACAACATTGAGAGCATGTGGTCAAACCTTTTCAATGATTCGTTGACTGTGGAGCATGCTCTGGGAGGCATAAAGAGAATGTTCACAGAGGTACCTTTAAATGCTTCACCTTCTGAATATAGATGTTGAAAAATACCCAGTGGGCTCAATTAACCAACCCTGCTTTCCTCAGCTTACTCGAGGTGAAATACTAAACTACAGACAGCAGATAGAGGATTTTGCAAAACGGTTTTATCGTGAAGGCCCTGGTTCTGTAGGTGAAGATCTTGACAGAGGTAAGGATATCCACATTGGTCTTACTGGGGCATTTGAAGACATTCTGCTTAAGAATTTTGTGAGGAGATTGGATGGAGTGGTGGTTTGCAAGCTTGCCTGTACACTGGGTTCCTCTGGGGATCTCTAAAGATCTCTGCTCCCTGGGGACCAGGTTCACATAGTCTGATTCCACTGATCTCAAGGGTGGTTTGGACATCAAGGGTTAAAACATTTTTTAATTTATATATTATTATTTTCTAATTTTTATCTGCAGGTGAGTTTTCTCTAGTTACAGCAAGTGAGGGCTCCTCTTGTTGAGGAGCTTGGGCTTCTTGTTGTGGGGGCTCCTCTTAGTGAGGAGCTCAGGCTCCAGGTGCACCAGCTTCAGTGGTTGCGGCCCATGGGCTTAGCTGCTCTGGAGCCTGTGGGATCTTCCTGGACCAGGGATCAAACCTGTGTCCCCTCCATTGGCAGGTGGATTTTCAACCACTGGACCGCCAGGGAAGCCCCTGGACATCACAGTTTTTAAAAGCTCCCATGGGGATTCTAATCTGCAGCCCAAGTTGAGACCACTTAGAGCAAGAATGCCTAGGAGACAGAAATTTCTCACTGGAGGAGCTTGTAGTAACTGGTTTTAGTTAGAATGATGGAGAGATAAAGTCTGGTCATTCTACATTTGTCTTCCCAATTGGCTTTTATGGCTGACGTGATAATTTTGCATATTGTTCATGATTTCTTATTCAATTTTGTATACCTTAAGATTGTATGTATTCCAACACTTGCCTGCCTGCTTGTGAATTTTATACAAGCATCCTATGCTAACAAATCACTTCTTATCTGTCAGAAAAAGTATGTATTTAAAAAGAACTTATTTACAAAACAGAGTCACAGACTTCGAAAACACACTTATGGTTACCAAAAGGGAAAGGTGGTCAGGGGAGGGAGAAATTAGGAGTTTGGGGTTGTATTCACTACTATACATACAATAGATAATCAACAAGGACCTGTACTGTATAGCACAGAGAACTCTACTCCATACTCTGTGGTAACCTATATGGGAAAAGAATCTGAAAAAGAATAGATACATGTGTAACTGCATCATTCTGCTATGCACTGAAGGTCACACAACATTGTAAATCGACTGTGTTGTTGTTGGTCACTAAGTCGTGTCTGACTCTCTTGCTACCCCATGGACTGTAGCCCACCAGGCTCCTCTGTCCATGGGATTCTCTGGGAAAGAATACAGGAGTAAGTTGTCATTTTCTTCTCCAGGGGATCCTCCCAACTTAGGGACTGAACTCGAGTCTCCTGCATTAGCAGGTGAATTCTTCACTGCTGAGTATAAGTTTATTTATTTACTTATTTATTAGGAGTAGAACTTTTAGCCACTTTCGATAAAGAGCTGATGAAACATGAAAAGAACCGTCAGGAGCTGGCTAATGCTGAGAAGCTTTTTGATCTTCCAATCACAATGTACCCAGAGCTGCTCAAAGTGCAGAAGGAAATGAGCGGACTGAAGGTGATTTACGAGCTCTATGAAGAACTGAAGGTAAGCATCCACCTGCAGATTTGGTCTCCATGGAAGGAATGTGGCTCAGTGGACTTTGAGGTCATAGTCATAAAGAGCCTGGGGCAGAGTTCAGAGAAACTCGCACTTTAGATCTTGGGAGGAGGTGATGGGGGGTGACCGCTAATGGGTACGAGGTTTCCATCTGGGGTGTGGAGAGAATTCTGGAACCTCATGGGTGTGTGATGGCTGCCTAACACTATGAATGTCCTGCTTTCCACTGTACATATTCCTGGTAGAAAGCAGATCAGTGGTTACCTAGAGGTGGGGTGGAAGGAGAGGGGTGGGAGGGGGTGATTACAGAGTGGCAGGAGGAGACCACTGAGGGGGATGGTGATGGATACGTTCATTATCTAGATGGAGCTGATGGTGTCACAGATGTGCACACGTCAGTTGTACACTCGAAATACATGCAGCTTTATCGTACACCAGCAAACTCTCCATAAAGCTTCAGAAAAACAGAGAGAATGGGGAGAAAGGCGTTAGAAATGCCAAGTATAGACGATGTTTCCAGTGAGTCTTGTTACAAAGAGAAGCAGAGAAAGGAGGACTGGTGGGTGAAGGGGATGTGAGGTCAAAATAATTAAAACATTTTTCTCATTTATTTATTTTTTGGCTGCCTTGAGTCTTTGTTGCTGTGCACAGGCTTTCTCTAGTGTCTCTAGAGAAGGAACACACAGACTCAAGAGGGAAAGGAGGAGGGTGGGGTGAATTGGGAGACTGGGATTGACATATATACACTGGTGATACTATGTATAAATCAGAAAACTAATGAGAATGTTCGGTGCAGCACAGGGAACTCTACTCAGTGCTCTGTGGTGACCTAAATGGGAAAGAAATCCATAAGAGAGGGGATGCTGCTGCTAAGTCACTTCAGTCGTGTCCGACTCTGTGTGACCCCATAGATGGCAGCCCACGAGGCTCCCCTGTCCCTGGGGTTCTTCAGGCAAGAACACTGCAGTGGGTTGCCATTTCCTTCTCCAATGCATGAGAGTGAAAAGTGAAAGTGAAGTCGCTCAGTCGTGTCTGACTCTTAGCGACCCCATGGACTGCAGCCCACCAGGCTCCTCCGTCCATGGGATTTTCCAGGCAAGAGTACTGGAGTGGGGTGCCATTGATGTATATATATAGCTGATTCACTTTACTGTACAGTGAAACTAACACAACTAAACAACACAACTAACACACAAATATAACACGACATACACATCATAAAGTAACTATACGCCCATAAAAATTAAAAAAAGAAATCACCGGACACATATTACATGAATTAACATAATTTCCTGTCAAGCATGTTTCATGATTCAAGCAACTCTGTCGAGCCTGGATGTCACAGGTTGCAAATGCCAACCACCCAAGATGGTAAATTGTATGTAAGACAGTACTTTTTACATTCAGTCTCAGGGAGCTACAGCACAAAGTTTTTTCTTTATGATAACTAAGCAGGAGTATCTAAGTTGCTGGTATTTTGTAACCTTAGCTTCTTTTGTCAGAAAAGGACAGCGCTTGAATGAAGTGCATATTTTAAGATCCCCGTGATTCCTTGAGTTAAAAACACTGATTTCTGACATCCTGCTTTTCTGTTTTCCCTGAAAGAAAGGCATATTTTTGGATCCCACACATTCTCAGATACAGCCTTATTTTTGTGCAAGAATACTGGAGAGGGTTGCCATTTCCTTCTCCAGGGGATCTTCCCCACCCATGGATTGAACCTGCGTCTCCTGCATTGACAGGTGGATTCTTTACCACTGAGCCACCAGGCAAGCCTCCTGTTGTGGGGAAATGGATGTTAATATTTGGAGAGAAATAAGCATGCCAGGGGTTAAGAATGTGCTCTCCCTTCCAACCACCTTTGAGTTTCCAGACCGGTCTTGTTGATGGGACTATTTCTTGTTCATTTCCAGGTTGCGAAGGAAGAATGGTCTCAGACACTCTGGATCAACCTGAATGTTCAGTTTCTCCAGGAAGGAATTGAAAGTTTTCTCAGGTCCCTCAGAAAGCTGCCCCGTCAGGTCCGAAATTTATCAGTGGCCTACCACTTGGAATCGAAAATGAAGGCATTCAAAGACTCAATTCCTTTACTTCTAGACTTGAAGCACGAGGCTCTAAGAGACAGGTTGGTGGAGGAGCTTTTACTTTGAGATATGTCTTTGCTCAGATCTGATGACAAAGAACAAGATTCCAGCAGCAACGCAGGGCTGGAAATATACAAGTAATATTTCGCTACATAATATTGCTTCTGTGTAAAGTTCCCATTAAATTATCAACCACAGGGATTCTTCTATATCAACTCCCATGCTAGACCTGGGATGAGAGAGAGAAAAACTGGATTCTCCTTCCTGACCATCTCTTTGTACGACAAAACCTAGTGATTCTATGCTTACTGCTTATATGCTGGGTACCTGGCGTTCTGCCCATCCAGTGCCACGTTTAGCTGCCTTGTTACGTTCATTCCATATACATCAGACCTTAAACGTGGGCAAATGTGAACCTTCAGAGGAGGCCAGGTTGGGTTAAGAGCAGCGCAGCTTGGTGCTCTGTCTCGTTCCTTCTGTTTGACGTAGCTGCTTTTCTTTATCGTGCTGTGTTTTTTTCACAATGCTTGAAACATCTGATGGTTATTTAATTTGTAGATTTGTTGTATCGATCACTGCCTGTCTCCCCAAGTTGGTAGAAGTGTTCCCGAGGGCAGGGGCCTTATCTTCGAGCCACTCTGAACCCCCAGCTGCCAGCCCACTGCCTGAAGAGAGTTAGTAATTGCTGAATATTTATCAAACACAAGCGTGCTCGTAAATTACATCAGGGTATCAAATAGGCTAAGTGATCCGGAGAGGCCAGGATCACCGGTCTAGAGACCATGCAGAAACAGTTACTAATGAATGAAAAGTGTGTTTTCTTAGGTGGTAGTTAAGATGAGGCATCTAAGAAAGTATCTTCTAGATTAGGGGTCTCCCAAGCCCTGGGCCAAGGACTGGTCCCGGTCCAGATAGAAATCACGCTGCACAGCAGTAGGTGAGCAGCGGGCCAGCGAGCAAAGCTTCATCTGTATTCACAGTTGCTCCCCATCGCTCTTATGACCGCCTGAGCTCCACCTCCTGTCAGTTCAGCGGTAGCCGTAGATTCTCATAGGAGTGTGAACCTTCCTGTGAACTGCACATGTGAGGGATCTAGGTCTCGTGCTGTTCGTGAGAATCATCTCCGAACCATAGCCCACTCCCCACCCCTCAGTCCATGGAAGAATTTTCTTCCACAAAATTGGTCCCTGGTGCCAAAAAGTTGGGGACCACTGTTCTAGATGTTTCCTGGGTTTGATTCTGGCAGCCAATGGGATTTTGGAAAACTGTGGACATACATATAATGCCAATAATGTCTTCATGTTTCCAAATTCCATTACAAGAAGTGATTATAATGGGATTTATCCTGTGGTTGAAGAAAGAAAAGTGAAAGTGTTAGTTGCTCAGTCTGTCTGATTTTTTGTGACCCCCAAGGGCTTCCCTGGTGGATCAGCTAGTAAAGAATCTGCCTACAATGCAGGGGACCTGGGTTCAATCCCTGGGTTGGAAAGATCTCCTGGAGAAGGGAAAGGCTACCCACTTCAGTATTCTGGCCTGAAGAATTCTGGACTGTATAGTCCATGGGGTTGCAAAGAATTGAACATGACTGAGCGACTTTCACATGGACTGTAGTCCGCCGGGCTCCTCTGTCCGTGGAATTCTCCAGGCAAGAATGCTGGAGTGGGTTGCCTTGTCCTTCTCCCAGGAATCTTGCTGACCCTGGGATCAAACCTGGGACTCCTGCCTTGCAGGCAGATTCTTTACTGTCTGAGCCACCTGTGAAGCCCTTGGTTGAAGAGGGAATAATTAAACCCATCACTAAACTCAGTAGACATAAAGATTTTTGATGTGGATGCACCTTCAGGCATTGGAAAGAGCTTATGGAGAAAACGGGCGTGATTTTTGAAATGACTGAAACATTCACCTTGGAAAACATGTTTGCTATGGAACTTCACAAACACACGGATGTTCTCAATGAGATTGTGACGTCGGCCATTAAGGAGATAGCCATTGAGAAGGTAGGACTATTTTTAGTTATAAAGCAGGCTAGAAAAAAAAAAGAATTTTTTTTTTTATTCAGAGAGAAAACCTGTTTGTTCTGGGACCTGTTATGTTTGAATAAGACAGTATTATTTGTTCTAGAAATAGAATTCCTGCCTCAGTTAAATATTTTAATTGTTTCTATAGTTTCACTTTCAACTTATTTACTAAAGAAATAATGTGTTCAAGGTAGAAAACTGAGAAAATAAACAAATCACTCATAAATTCCACCACCTGAAGATAAATTATTAACATTTGAGTGTACATTCTTTAATGCTTTGAAATGCCTATGCAGGGAATTCCCTGTGGTCCAGTGGTTAGGGCTCTGAGCTTCCACTGCAGGGGCACGTGTTCCATCCCTGGTTGGGGAACTAAGATCCCGCATGCTGCATAGCATGGCCAAAAAAAGTGCATATACACACATATACACACATGTACACATATAAACATATATCCACACATACACACTACAGAGATATAAAAACACACACACACACACCAACATGTACATGAGTGCCATGCCCACATACATACATGCTCTCACACATGCACACATAAATACTAATATATCACCCATACGTGCACACACATGCATGTACACATGTGCATACACTTACACGCGTGATGTACACAGATACATATGCACACATGCACACATATACACACATCTGTGTGTATATACACATACCCATAATTATTGACAGGTGGTTTTTGAACATGCCATGAAAAGACAAATTTTTTGTAATTTGATCTTCTTGCTAAACAGTAAACACAGAGGCAGTATCTCATGAGCATGCAGATTGGAGGCCAATTACAGAATTTAGACCCTGGCTCTGGCACTCAGCTGAGTGAACGTGGCAAGCCATTCCCAGTTCCCACCTCTGCGAAAGTGTGGAGAATAATAATCCCACCCTCGCGGGGGTGCTTTGAGGACTAGAGGAGATGGTGTATAGCATGTGCTTACCTGGCACAGAGCAAGAACTGGGCAACTGACAGCTAGAATGGCCAGCCTCTCTGGAACACTGACCCAGAACTCCAGGTTCAGGAGCTGATCCATGGCAAACTCAGGAAGCTCCTGTTGGGTTGGGTTGTTTTTTCAGCCCATGTGCCTGAACCATTCTTGTCATATTCCTGACTAGGCTGTGAAGGAAATCCTGGACACATGGGAAAATATGAAATTTAATGTGGTCAAGTATTACAAAGGCACCCAGGAGCGAGGCTACATCTTGGGGTCTGTTGACGATATCGTCCAGTGCCTGGATGACAACACTTTCAACCTGCAAAGCATCTCAGGAAGCAGATTTGTGGGACCTTTCCTGCAGACAGTTCACAAATGGGAAAAAACGCTTTCTCTCATAGGCGAAGTCATTGAGGTGAGAAGAGAGACACAAAAGATGGAAAGGAGCTGATTCATAGAAAGAAACTTTGTGTGAGACAATTTTGTGCTCAGAAACTAATGATCCTCTTTGATTTATTTTGAGGGGAGGGATACATAATTAGAGGAGTGAATCTGAGTTTTTATTTCAATGAATGCATTTTTAACTAACAGGACTCCTCCTCATTGGTGCTTTTTCATGTGCCCTGGTTCTTATTTAATACTGTCCTGTTCTTGTTGCAAGAATGCTTTCATCTCCTATATCACATTGAAGAATTTAAATATATTTAAAACCCTTTTCTGATTTCCTTCTATTTTTTATTTTCTCAAACTAGAATTTTCCTCTTTTTAGGGGAGACTCTCTTTCACAGGGTATGGGTTTTTCCTCCGTGTGATTTTGATTTTTTTTTAAGTCCGTCTTGCATACATTTTTTTTTTTTTTTGGCCTGTGCTCATTTCACTTTGATGTGTGTTTTTGCAGTTTTCCCAACCTAGTCCATCGTGTTGGGAAGCGCCCAACCAGGTCTTACGTTAGTTGGTTTGGGGCTTTCCTGCTTTGTGTCCAGACCTCTGTGAGCCACCTAGGCTCATTTCACCAGTTTTGTGTGACAGCCTTGTTTTTGTCCTGAGATCACAGGCAGGCACCTTGTATTAATATAGCTACACCCTAAAGCTTGGGGTGGGATGAAGCCAGGCCTGGTTCACTGGCTAAGAGTGTGGTCAGGCATGGGCTTCCTTCATTTGCTTTCTTTTGAAAAAATAATTTATTTATTTATGGTTGTGCTGGGTCTTTGTTGCTGCACACACACAACTTGGCAACTAAACCACCATATGCACTTACTCTGCCCTCTTGCATGGAAATTCTTTTGACCTGAATTGATTTAAATCTGTCCCGTGTTAGGGTGGGGTTTTGCCATACACACCTCGAGGCACCTGGGAACCTGTGTTGATGATAATGTTGTGCCTTTACAGATTTGGATGTTGGTTCAGAGAAAATGGATGTATCTGGAAAGCATCTTTATTGGTGGAGATATCAGATCACAACTTCCAGATGAAGCAAAGAAGTTTGATAACATCGACAGAGTATTTAAAAGGGCAAGTGACTGGCTTCTATTTTAGTCTTGAAAGATGGACAGTAATCGGAGATCCTTTCACTTATGTATTTACATGTCGTATTTGGTCTATTTGTAGCTTCTGAATTTTTTCTGTCATTGTATGTGAATTTAATCTCTTCAGTAAGAATTCCTGTTTGATCTTAAGCCACCAGCATAAGGCACTACAACTTTTTTATTTTTACTTTTTATCATAAAAGTAGTAGTTATTTAAAACCCTGGGGAAATGTAGAAGAGAAGGAAAAGATGCGTCTTCCATAGTTTCATCATCTTTAATATGTAATATTTTCCTATGTATATGGGTTTAAGAACACAATTGTAATGATATTTTGTATGTGTGTGTGCATACTTGGTCTCTTAGTTGTATCTGACTCTTTGTGACCCCACGGACTGTAGCCCGCCAGGCTCCTCTGTCCCTGGGATTATCCTGGCAAGAATACCTGGAATGGGTTGCCATTTCCTCCTCCAGGGGATCTTCTCAAACCAGGGATCGAACCCACCTCCTCTGGCTTCTGCACTGGTAGGTGGAGTCTTTACCACCGAGCCACCTGAGAAGCCCAATATTTTGTATAATTTCATCTTATAATTTTCTCTTCATATTGTGAGAAACATAGTTCATATTATGAAGTCATCTGAAAACATTTCAATGACTTTATATAATGTCTCAGTGAGTGGACTGACATTAGTTTAGTTGATTTATTGTCTAGTAACTGGACATCTTGTTTGAAGTGAAACTCTTTGCATTTAAAAATAATTTGTCTGAAGATTTTTTTTCCATTTTTAGGATTAACAGGATTATTATTGTTTATAAGCAAATTACCCATGAAGGACTATGGTCATCTTAAAGTCCTTTCCAGAAAGGGCGGTACCAGTGGGCACTGCTGCTAGCGGTTAGCGGGGTAAGGATTGTCACCCAGCCCACCTGACCTCAAAGCCCCAGTGTTTGCTGCTCAGGGATGCTGTTGTATTCTCTAGTATGAGCAGCCAACTCATGTTTGGGGCTTCCCAGGTGGTAAAGAACCCACCTGTCAATGCAGGAGACATAAGAGACCCCTGGATTGGGAAGATTCCCCTGGAGAAGGAAATGGCAACCCACTGTGGTATTCTTGCCTGGAGAATCCACAAGGAAAGAGGAGCCAGGTAGGCTACAGTCCATGGGGTCGCAAAGAGTTCAGACACAACTGAGGTGACTTTGCATGCACGCATAATACATCTGTATCATTTCTTTTTAGATTCCACATATAAGGGATGCCATATGATATTTCTCCTTCTCTGTCTGACTTACTTCACTCAGTATGACTCTCTCTAGGTCCATCCGTATTGACAGTTGTCCTCTTGACTTTATCCAGATCATGGGCGAGACTTTGAAAGACCCTGTGATCAAGAGATGCTGTGAGGCCCCCAACCGCCTCAACGACCTGCAGAACATCAGCGAGGGCCTGGAGAAGTGCCAGAAGAGCCTGAACGACTACTTAGATTCCAAGAGGAACGCCTTCCCCAGGTTCTTCTTCATTTCCGATGACGAGCTGCTCAGTATCCTGGGGAACAGTGACCCACTCTGCGTCCAGGAGCACATGATCAAGGTCGGCCCCCGGGGGCTCCCGTGGGAGTGTCCCCATAAGCTCTGTAATTGCAGCTCATCTGAGTCTGCTACACAGCTGGGTTCAACTCAGAAGTCCAAGATTGTGGAACACTGCTGGGGTTTTTATTTGAAACATAAATCTGATGAAATCCACTGTACTCTGAAGTCACACCAGCACTGAGCTGCTATTTGTTGTTCTTTTTCCACACTCCCCCAAACAACAATTTTTGAGAAACTGAAACAATGCAGAAATATACAAGGACGAATATAATAACCAGAGAGACCATGCAGGATAGTGGTTCAGCACATCCAGCTAGATTGTCTGGGTTTAAACCCTGGCTCTACATGGATTTGCTGTGTGGCCTTTGGCAAGTGACTTAACCTCTCTGATCATCAGTTTTCTTACCTGTAAATTCAGTTAACTCCAATTCTACACATTTATAAAGATTGAATGAGTTAATGTTTGTAAAGTACTTTGAACAGTGCCTGCCCGATGATGTTGGCTGAAGAACCTTATCTACGCTCCAGAACTGACACCCTTGTTACCAGTTAGTCATATTTGTTTTGTCTCTTTTTTTGTAAGATAAAATTACGGAGATAAAGTTGACATACTCTTTGTTTCATCCCCGTTCACAATTCTTCTTCCACTTTCAAAAGGCAGCCATTATCATGGCTTTGATGAAATTCCTTCCAGCCTGTGTTTTCATACTTTTACATCAATGCACGTGTATCCGTGAGTGACACTGAAGGGCAGGAAACACAACAGACAAAACTGTCTCTTATGACAGAGAATTGGAGCAGCGCCAGGAATAAACTTTGGTCAGCTCTTCAGAGCTCTATGTTTAGTATCAGCCTAGAGGTTTCTCAGCCTTGACACTGTTGGCATCTTGGTTGCGATATTTATTTTTTTACTGGCACGTAGCTGACTCACAATGTTGTGTTCATTTCAGGTGTACAGCAGAGAGTCAGTTATGATACACATTTAATGACTCTTTAATTGATTAATTAATTTTGGGTTACGCAGGGTCTTTGTTGCTGCTTGCAGGCTTTCTCTAGCTGCAGCAAGCCAGGGCTACTCTTTGTTATGTTGTGCAGGCTTCTCATTGCAGTGGCTCCTCTTGCTGTGGGGCGCAGGCTCTAGGCACACGAGCTTTGGTAGTTGTGGCTCGCAGGCTTGGTAGTTGCAGCTTGAGAGCTCTAGAGCCTGGGCTCAGTAGTTGTGCATGGGCTTAGTTGCTCCGTGGCATGTGGAATCTTTCTGGATCCTTATCCACTGTGCCACCAGGACTTCATCCACTCTTTTTTAGATTCTTTTTTGGGCCAGACAGTTTTTCCTGTGTGTGTGTGTGTGTGTGTGTGTGTGTGTGTGTGTGTTTATGTCAGGGGTGGGGGCAGCCTTGTGCATTGCAGGTTGTTTAGAAGCATTTCTGGCCTCTACCCAGTAGATGCCAGAAGCATCCCTCTCCAGCTGTGAAAACTGAAAACGTCTCCAGACGGTGCTGAGTGTCCCTGGGGGCAAAATCATCCACGATGGAGAGCATTATAGAGCAATTACTTTATTTCAAATAAACGAAGGACTGAGGATCAGTTGCTTAATACACTGCATATGTGCCTGTGTGCTAAGTTGCTTCAGTCATGTCTGACTTTGCAACCCCATGGACTGTAGCCACTAGGCTCCTCTGTCCCTGGGGATTCTCCAGGAAGGAATACTTGAAGTTGCCGTGCTCTCCTATGGGGGATTTTCCCCACCCAGGGATCGAACCAGAGTCTCTTAACATCTCTTGCATTGGCAGGAGCATTCTTTACCACTAGTGCCACCTGGGAAGCAAGATTAATACACTGTGTTTTCTTTAATTAATGCTGATTTCCTTCTCAAAGTATGAGTTACAGTTTGCATGGTTTCCTTTCTCAAAGGGAGAAGGCTTCTATTCTGTTTCTGCTTTAATAAACACATATTTTACTGTTGTAGAAAAATGTGTTGTTAGAAGTACTTTGGCTATTGGTAGCTCCTTTTGTAAACCTCTGATTTTATTTTTTAAAGCTTGTTGCCTTTCTGTCTTCCTGTCTGATTTGCAGAGTGCCTTGCCTTATCTAATGGGCCCTAAAAGACACATTTCCCTGAATATTACTCTGATTAGTAACAATAAGGATAGCCAGCAAATGCCAAGCATATGAGGAGCTGACATTTCATGCACGTTATTTAATTTGATCCTTTGACTGCATTTTGTAGGTGCCATAATTATGTTTATTTCAGGCTGAGAGAGGAGAAGCAACTTGGTCAAAGACACCTGATTGGACAGTGGGGGTGGGAGTCTTCATTCCTCGTTCCTGGGAGGTCTCTAATTCCTCAGCTCTAGAGTGTTTAATCACCATGCTGTTCCGCTCATCCTGTGTTCAGCTGGTCCATGTGTCCGGATACTTCTCCATCCCAATGTACACCCTAGAATCTCAAGTGTGGGGAGAGAACCTATCTTCTCTTTTTTTCGTTTTTCTTCAACCCACCTCAGACCTTTTCATGCAGATAAAAGGAAGTACCCAATGAACGTTTGTCACTGGGTAAAGAGATACCTATTTGGTGTGTGGTCTCTGGTGCTGTTGCTGGCTTCCTGGCAGCCCTGATGAGTGATGAGGCACTGCAGGCTGTTCTTTGATTCCAGAACCCAGTGAAGGTATTACAGGGTGGACTCTCCCACTGTATTGCAGATGTATGACAACATAGCACTGCTGAGGTTTCATGACGGGGACAGTGGAGAAAAACTGGTATCTGCCATGATATCAGCAGAAGGAGAAGTCATGGAGTTCCGGAAGATCATCCGGGCTGAGGGGCGTGTGGAGGACTGGATGACAGCAGTTTTGAACGAAATGCGAAGAACTAACAGGCTAATTACCAAAGAGGCTATTTTTAGATACTGTGAAGACAAAACCAGGTAGGATTGTAAATGTGATTGTGGGTTACTTTATTATATTAATGGCAATAAGGGATCAATTTTCAGGGTGTGGAGTAGATTGACTGACATTTCAAATGTCAGGTTTTCTTTCCCTGCCATAGCTAAATTAGCTGATGGATACCTGTGTTCTTTAAGGATTACTGTGTACAGCACTTCTCAAATTGTGGTCCATGGACAGGGAGCATCAGGGCCCCTAGGAGCCTGGTCAAAATGCAATTTCCTGGGCCCCACCCCAAACCGCTGCATCAGAAACTCTCACGGTAGGGCCCAGGAACTGGGTTTTCACAAGGTCCCAGGTGATTCTGAGCTCAAATGTGAGAACCTAGTGAATGCATTGGAGAAGGAAATGGCAACCCACTCCAGTATTCTTGCCTGGAGAATCCCAGGGACAGAGGAGCCTGGTGGGCTGCCGTCTATGGGGTTGCTCAGAGTTGGACATGACAGAAGTGACTTAGCAGCAGCAGTGACTCACCAGAAACCAGGTGTTCATTAAGGTGGACTCTATGTGTAGGTTAATGGCAAAGTTGTTTCTAGAATAGTTGATGAATTTCAATCATTCTTTGATTTTGTGGCCTCAGAGCTTCCAGGCACCGAGCTAAACCATGCCTAGCCCTAGTCACTAAGAGGGCTGGCTTTACTCTGTGGTTGAACCCAAAGCACACAGAGCATCTTTGGATAGCTTCCCAGGAGAGTTGCAGTACATTTGGCAGGGCCTTTATGCCGATACAAAGTCTTTATTATTATGGGAACACTGTCCTCTTGGTTTCGCATGCTGCCTTTTTGATTTTGCAAACTGAAAATGTCTATTTAATGAATTATTAGGACAGAGCATAGTATTTGTCTGACTAGGATCCTGCTTTTTCTTGGTTCTGTGCCATATAAAAAATGGGTTTATCTCTTTATGTAATTGGGTGTATATAGATACATTCAGTGGTGTATTGGTAAACTAGCTCTCTGAGAAGAAAAGCTTTGATTTGGAGTGTATGTCGATTCCCATAGCATAAACACTCTGCATGTCTAACTGAGACGCAAGCCCACTGGACTAGTAAATGAGAGAAGCAAGGTGCAGTGTAGCTTGTGTTGTCGGATGCCAGTTTTGGAGAAACAGCCCTCACACTCCCTTCTCCCCATATATGTGTCTTTATACAGGTTTGTATGAGAATCGAAAAGAGTGCCCAGTGACACTCAGGAAATTATAGCAAGGAAGCATGGGAGGTGTGGTCAGAGATAATCAACTTTTTTGTTGGAATTTTAAAAAATTTAAAAATTCTTATAATATGCCTATCATACTAAATAACTTTTAAACATCTGTAAAAACACATCTTTCAAGTGATCTGGCTTCTTTTACACAGTCATGCCCCTGTAACTGTTCGTGCGCATGTCTCCGTTGGCCTGGTATTTTATTATCTAACCAGAAGAGGTTTATCTCCTTTGTTTATTGGCTTCTGTTACTTTGTCTTCCCTATTCCAGATCAAAGAAAAATTTTTTAAAAAATTGAAGAGTAGTTGATTTACAATATTGTATTAGTTTCAGGTGTACAGCAAAGTAATTCAGTTATATTAATATGTAAATATACATAAATATGTATATTTCTGATTATTTTTCTTTATAGGTTATTGCATGATATTGACTATAATCCCCTGTGCTGTACAGTTAATCTTTGTGGCTTATTTATGTGTAGTAGTTTGTATCTGTTAATCCTACACTCCTGATTTTTTCTCCCCTACCTAAGTCCCTTCCCCCTTTGGTAAGCTTAAGTTTGTTTTCTGTGTCTGTGACCCTATTTCTGTCTTACTTCACTCAGTGTGATAAACTCTAGGTCTAAACATGTTGCTGCAAATGGCAATATTTCATTCTTTTTTATGGCTGAGTAATATTTCGTTGTATTAGATTGTTTCCATGTCTTGGCTATTGTAAATTGTGCTGCGATGATCATCAGGGTGCATGTATCGTTTTGAATTATAGTTTTCTCTGGATATATGCCCAGGAGTGGAATTGTTGGGTCATAGGGTAATTCTGTTTTTAGTTTTCTGAGGAGCCACCATACCATTCTCTATAGTGGCTGCACCTACTTACATTCCTACCAACAGTGTAGGAGCATTCCCTTTTCTCCACTCTTTCCAGCATTTATTATTTGTAAACTTTTTAATGCTGGCCTTTCTGACTGGTGTGAGGTGATGCCTCATTGTAGTTTTAATTTGCAGTTCCCTAGTAATTATTGATGTTGAGCATCTTTTCATGTGCCTGTTGGCCATCTGTATGAAACAAATATTCTTTTTTGTTTTGTTTTATTTTCGGCCATGCTTGTGGGATCCTAGTTCCCTGACCAGGGATTGAACCCATGGCCCCTTCCATGGAAGTGTGGAGTCCTAACCACTGGACTGCAAGGAAAGTCCCGGAAGAAATAGATTCTTGACAAGACCATTTTTAGTTCCAATCCTGGGAAAATCTCATAAAGGCACGCTTTTCCTTTAGGGTCGACTGGATGCTCATGTACCAAGGGATGGTGGTGCTGGCCGCCAGCCAGGTGTGGTGGACCTGGGAGGTGGAAGATGTCTTCCGCAAAGTGAAGCAGGGGGAGAAGCAGGCCATGAAGAACTACGGCCAGAAGATGCACCAGCAGATCGATGAGCTGGTCACCCGGATCACCTTGAACTTAAGCAGGAACGACCGAAAGAAATACAACACCATGCTCATCATAGACGTGCATGCCCGCGACATAGTCGACTCTTTCATCCGGGGCAGGTGGGGACCTCCCAGGGCACTGGTGTCTCGAAACCTGTCCTGTGTCATCCTCTGGCCTCTCTCAGCATCTCTCCGTCCTGCCCCCACCGTCTACCTTCTCTTCCGTCTCAGCTCTCTCCCTCTTCACTTATCCCCCGTTGCTCACCTTCCAGCATTCTCGAGGCCCGGGAGTTTGAATGGGAAAGTCAGCTGCGTTTTTACTGGGACCGGGAACCAGATGAGCTGAACATCCGCCAGTGCACGGGCACCTTCGGATACGGCTACGAGTACATGGGTTTGAACGGGCGGCTGGTTATCACGCCCCTGACGGACCGGATCTACCTGACGCTCACCCAGGTGACTGGCGGCCTGGCTCTGGTCGGGATCATTCACCTGGGGTTATGTGTTTTTTCTCTAGGTGTGATAGTAATTGTGATGGTGTACTGGGTTGAACAGGCTTCCCAAGTGGCTCAGTGGTAAAGAACCTGCTTGCCAGGGTAGGAGAGGCGGGTTCGATCTCTTGGTTAGGAAGATCCTCTGGAGGGGGAAATGGCAACCCGCTCCAGTATTCTTGCCTGGGAAATCCCATGGACAGAGGAGCCTGGTGGGCTATGGTCCGTGGGGGGTCGCAAAGAGTCAGTCATGATTGAGCACGCATGCACTGGGTTGAACATTGTCCTCCCCACCCCAAATTCATGTCCACTCAGAACCTCAGCTGTGACCCTGTTTAGAAATAGGGTCTTGGCAGATTGAATTAGTTAAGGATTGGGGTGAGAACATCCTGGATTAGAGCCCTAGTACCAATGCCTGGTGTCTGTGTACGAAGAGGAGAGAACACAGAGGCACGGAAGAGATGTGAAGACAGAGAAAGAGACTGGAGAGAGGCAGCCACACGCCAGGGAATGCCTGGAGCCACCAGAAGCTGGAAGAAGCCAGGAATGAGCCTCCCTTAAAGTCTTTGGGGGCAGTGTGGCCCCGCTCACACCTTAATTTCACTTTTAGCCTCCAGAACTGTAAGAGAACACATTCCTGTTGTTTTAAGCCAGACAATTTGGGGTACTTTGCTCTGGCAGCCCCAGGAAACGAATGTTGATAGTAAAGGGTTTGATAGTAAAGGTCATTCTTTAAAAATCTGTAAAAGAAGTTCCATTTGAAATATGACATACTTGCTACCTTTTGGGATCGGGGTGTTTCAAGTTCTGGTGGCCCCCCAAACCACCCTCAGTTTCAATAGTTTGCTAAGAGGAATTACAGAATTCAGTAAAGCCTTTGTGGTCATGGTTATGGTTTTTATAGGGCTTCCCAGGTGGCTCAGTGGTAAAAAAAAAAAATCTGCCTGTGATGTGGGTTCAACCCCTGGGTCAAGAAGATCTCCTGGAGAAGGAAATGGCAACCCCCTGCAGTATTCTTGCCTGGAAAATCCCATGGATAGAGGAGCCTGGTGGGCTATGGGGGTGGCAAATAGTTGGACAGGACTTGACTGAACAGCAGCAACAACAGCAACAACATGTTTTTTATAGCAAATGGTTACAGATAAAAATCAGCAGTGGGAGAAGGGAGACCTAGGTCCAGCAATGGGACAGGGTCTAGGAGAGACCAGGTCTAAGCTTCAGTTTCCTGTTCAACGCAACGGTCCAGACAGCATCATTTTCTCCAGCAACTATGTGTGAAGTTCTGCTGCCCAGGGAAGCCCACCGAGCCTTGGGTTTTAACTAGGGGCTTGTCATGCATACAAGACTGACCCCTCTAAATGACTGACCTTAGTCTCCAGACCCTCTCAAAGTTGATCTAGGGCTTCCACCATAAATCGCATTGTTAGACTGTCCGGTGTGGCCCAAGGTCCCCAGATAAACGAGGACTCTCTTCTGAGGCAGAACATTCCGGGGCCTTAGAGGTCAGCTCCTAGGATCTAAAGACAAATGGCCAAACCTTTCTTTGGGCAAAATAAATCCTTCCCTGCACATATGTCCATGTTCCCATGAGCCTCAGCTCTGGGAACTGCTAGGCATTGTCCTCAGGGCGGGTACAGAGTCCAGCATGTTGTGGAGTTGTTGGTTTACTGGTCCCTGTGTAACAGGGGGTGGGGATGGAGTGGTCAGTGGAGGTCAGTGGTCACTGTCAGAAAAGGTGCATTACCATTTATATATTCCACATAGATTGTCATGAACTGGTCATTGACACCTCTTTCCTTCCATGGCAGACAACACGTGTTTTGCATTTGACTTCTGACAGGCACTGTCCATGTATCTGGGTGGGGCTCCTGCTGGTCCAGCAGGTACCGGCAAAACCGAGACCACCAAGGACCTGGCCAAAGCCTTGGGCTTGCTCTGTGTTGTAACCAACTGCGGCGAAGGCATGGATTACAAAGTAAGGATCTGGTGTCACTTCTTCCATCCAAATACTAACCAGGCCCAACCCTGCTTAACTTCCAAGGTCAGATGAGATGGGATTCTTTCAGGATGGTACAGCCGTCGATACCCTGACATCACTTCTGGTGCCGTCTTCCTAGGCCAAGAGCTCAAAGGAGAACATGGGTGAAAGCATTTTATCTTATATGCTTCCAAGAAATGACATAGTGACAGCTGGAGGAATATAATGGGAAACCTTTCACCATCACAGTCTGGGAACTTAGATGTATTTCTTTGTTAGCAGCATGTAGAGCAAGCGTCTCAGACTAAATGCCCACTGGAGTCAGGTGGATAATGTAAATCAGTAAGCAGCAGACATACAATAGAGAGTGGTGGTGACTGTGGCCAACTGGAAGGCAAAGCTCCATCTGAAGGAGGCGCTGGTGTTCAGGTTAGGTCAATTGTTGCCAAGAAGAGAAGACCCAGTATTGCTGGATTTTTCAACATCTCAAGAGAAGCCAGAAATCTGAGTTTTTTTACATTAAAATTCTTAATTTTTGAAATCTTTTAACTTCTTTACCAAACAGAAATACTAGAGTCACAAATGTAGAAAGCAAAGTTATGGTTACCAGGAACTATGGAGAGGGAGGGATAAATTGGAGATCAGAATTGACACATACATACTACTATATATAAAATAGATCACTAATAAGGGCCTAATGTATAGCACAGGGAGCTCTACTCAGTACTCTGTAATGGCCTATAGGAGAAAGAATCTAAAAAACAATGGAGATATGTGTGTGTGTGTGCGTGTGTGTGTATGTATATAACTGATTCACTTTGCCGTACAGCAAAAACTAACAACATTATAAATCAACCCTACTCGAATAAAAATTCTTAAAAATTAAAAAAAATCCTTAATTTGTGAAATCCTGTAATTGGGAGCCGGAAAGGCCTTTCACAAGAGACCTTGGAAATCTTGTCAGGAAGATCCATTAGTAGAATGGCTGGCTGAATGCATCTCTGCCAATCTGATAATCATCGTTTGCTTTTAATTTAGAAAATTGTATCCATACGTGGATCGCTTGTGATTTTAAAGATGAAAATTGCCCTTGTCCTGACATTCCTTTCCTCCTAGGCCGTCGGGAAGATCTTCTCGGGCCTTGCTCAGTGCGGGGCTTGGGGCTGCTTTGATGAGTTTAATCGCATTGATGCCTCTGTGTTGTCAGTCATCTCGTCCCAGATTCAGACGATAAGAAATGCTCTGATCCATCAGTTAACCACGTTCCAGGTGAGGATAAGTGTGAAGCTGGCTCAGATCCTCCCCAGGATGGGAACGTGCGACGGTGGACAGTCATCTATCCAGACCAGGCTCCCTCTAGATGTAGATTTGCCCAACTTCTGCTTCCATGTGGAGATAATTGGGTTTCCCCAATTGATCAGCATCTTTGATAATTAAGTACTGTAATAATCTAAGAACTTCAGACATGGGACTCCCCGATGGTCCAATGGTTAAAACTCAGAGCTCCCAATGCATGGGACACTGGTCCAATCTCTGGTTGGGGAACTAGAATCTTGCATGCTTCATGGGGTGGCCAAAAAATAAATTAAAAATAAATTACAGACATGACTAATAGTGATGGGTAGGGCCATATTCTCAAGTAAATGAAGTATAAGGTTCCCTTTCAAGGTCAAAAGATGTTTTTAATGACTTCCCAAATTTGAGAAAAATTGACTTAAGAGAAATCAAGATTCTGTTGAATCAAAATGTCTTCAGTAGAAATTATTGCAATGAACAAGAAATTTTGCCTTCAGACCCGGTAAAGTTAGGGCATTATAATGACCAAGTTTTTTTTAATGTCATTTTGGATCAATAAGAACCAAATATGTGGACATTTATTTATTTTTTGGCCACAGCATGAAGCATGTGGGATCTTAGTTCCCCGACCAGGAATTGAACCCACACCTTCTGCATTGGAAGCATAGAGTCTTAACCACTGGACCCCCAGAGAAGTCCCATGTCCAAGATTTTTAAGGTTGTTATTAAAGTGAAAAGGCAATTCTAATTTTTTTTTGAGATTATACTAATCTCTCTCTCTCCAACAATACATTTGTAGACTCAAGTTTGGGACATCTGCTTTAAGTTACATCAGAGGAAAATGGATCAGAGTTTGGAGGAACGTGATCTTATGTAATTTAGGTGGCCCAGGGTGCGTTGCCTGACAACAGGGACCAGAGTGGCTGCACCGTTTCCCTACCCTGAGGCCCTCTGTGGTCCCAACGTGCTCTACCATTCCTCTGGCCACTGTCCTTGCTCCTGCATGCCCCTCCACCCTTGTCACTTTATGACACTTGCTCTACAGACATATCAGACCCTGGGACACCAAATGCATCCCTATCTGCCTGAAATTGTCCTTTTTTTCTCCTTCACCTGAAAACTCCTATCCATCCTTCAAGGCCCCACAGAGCCTCACTGGGCGATCCAGGAACCAAATTCAGCCTGGGCTGTGAGGACTCTGTTATGGGCCCCTCTGAGGCCACGCCACCTGCTTTTTCCCTGGACCTTAGTGTTGCTGGTGGTCAGAGGATTATGCAAAGTGGGTCCTGTTAAACATTTGAGGATTCCAGTGAAGGTTCTAGATGGATTTCTATTCATTAGTTCTGAAACATTTTAGGACTGAGCTTACTACTGCCATGGGAGACACATTGAACCTGCAGTGCATTTGGGTTTCTAGAAGCTGTGTTTTTAAGAGCAGGCCTGTCTCTCATCTCCAGGAGATGCTCTAGGACTCACATGAGACATTGAGGCATGGATGACGGTGGTCTCAGTGCAGACTTGGGAGATAAGACAGCGGCCTCCATCCTTCGGGGAGCATCAGCTACCTGCTGGGCTGCCCTCCTGTCAGAGGCAGCCTGGGCCTCATAAAAATAAGAATTCTGTTTTCTGTCTGTCTGATGGGCCATTAAAAGAAACAAAACAGTAAAAATCTTAGTAGAGAGGAAAGTTGAGAAAGTTGAAATTCACTGTAGGCTAAAGAGACTCAAAATATAGAGAGTTCTGTACTTTGTCAGTCCATGGAGCACCTGGAGGACAAAGGCTGGTTTCTTAAAAAAAAAAAAAAAAAAAATATATATATATATATACACACACACACACATTTATATATTGATTTGGCCATGCCAGGTCTTAGTTGTGGCACACAGGATCTTTAGTTGTGTCATATGAACTCTTAGTTGTAGCTTCCTGGATCTAGTTCCCTGACCACGGATCGAACCCCAGGCTCCCTCCATTGGGAGCTTAGCCACTGGACCACCAGGGAAGTTCCAAGGCTGGTTTCTCAAAGGATGCTGAGGTGGGATTCCGGTGGCAAAGGTCTGGGTGACACCCGGGCAGCCAGATGGGGATAAAGGTGGGAATGGGAAGAGAAGTGACAATTAACATGAATGAAAATCCCACATTGTACAAAGTGATGGGCTATCCACGAAAACGAGTAGCCACATGGCTCCCCAGGCCACCTTTCCCCTGGCAGGCTGGCCGGCAGCATAACCCTTCCTTCCTTTGCTCTTGTCCCCTAGTTTGAAGGGCAAGAGATCTCCCTGGACTCCAGAATGGGCATCTTCATCACCATGAACCCTGGCTACGCGGGCCGCACGGAGCTGCCCGAGTCGGTGAAGGCTCTCTTCCGGCCGGTGGTGGTGATCGTGCCGGACCTGCAGCAGATCTGCGAGATCATGTTGTTCTCCGAGGGCTTCCTCTGGGCCAAGGTGAGGCCCCCCCAGTTCCCCGTGGGCCTGAACCCCATCTGAGTCTGCGCTCAGACTGGGGCCTGGGCCATTTTTGTTCTGTGTGACTCTTCAAATAGTTTTGCTTGGTCTTGCTCCCTCCTTTTTTATTTATTTATTAAACAATGAATGATAGATGCTTTGGGAATGGTTAATTTTTTTTATATTCATTTTATCTATTAGGCTGCACTGGGTTTTAGTTGTGGCATATGGGATTCCAGTTCCTTGGCTAGGAATTGAACCTGGGCCCCCTGCACTGGGAGTGTGGAGTCTTAGCCACTGGACCACTGGGGAAGTCCTCTCCCTCCCTTTTTAAAATGACAACTTTAATTGGAACCATTTGACTCACAGGAGGTGGGGACAGGAGTCCAGAGAGTTCCAGGGACCCCTCATCCAGCTTCCTGCAGCGATACCCTCAAATCTGGGAAAATTACGTGGACACAATGCTATTAACTCACGTATGGGCTTTATTTGCGTTTCACCAGGTTTCACCTTCTCTCTCTCTCTCTCTGGTGTGTGTGTCTAGTTCTGTGACATTTAATCCCACGTATAGAACAACCGGAGCCACAATCTTGACACAGAACTGTCCCATTATCACAGAGAAACTCCTATGTCACCCCTTAATGGTGGCACCCTGCCCCCTACTCTAACTCACAACTGCCAGTCATTCTCTATCACTACAGTTGCATCACTTCTAGAATGTTCTATGCATGAAATTATACAGCGTGTAACCCTTTGAGGTGGGCTTTTTTCACTAAGCCTCATGCCCTATGTGGCTTTAAAAGTATATTGCTATATTTAAAATGGATAACCTACTGTACAGCATGGGGAACTCAGCTCAATGTGATGTGGCAGCCTGGGATGGGAGGGGAGTTTGGGGGAGATTGGAGACATGTGTATGTATATCTGAGTCCCTTTGCCTTCCACCTGAAACTGTCACAATGTTGTTGGCTATACTCCAATATAAAAATTAAAAGTTCAAAAAAATAAAGTAAGCTATGAGCAAAACAACAACAACAACAACAACAACTTTTCTTAACAAAAGCAAAAATATTTAGGGATAAATGCCTTTATCATGTCTTAAAATGTATATTAAAAAATTGTACACATACATTTCCACAGAAGGTTCTGGAAAAGGTGCAAAATAGCAAATATTTTTAAAATAAAGGATTGTTAGGTTGCTTCCCTGCAATGTTTTGGTGAAAGCCCTTATTGACAGTCCTCTTGTCTAGGTTTTGAGCCAGAGACGAGAGAGCTCTGGTTCTCGGTTTTCATGCGCAAGCTCCCCATGCCATCCCTAGGGACAAAGCAGGTTTTGAATCCTTGATGTAGACCAGGTGAATGACTCGTCCTCAAAAATTTACAAGAAAACTTGTAATTACACGAAACAAGAAAATTTACAAGAAAACTTTAATAACACGTTTAGTTCAAAGGAAGCCAGTTTCTGAGTATAATCGCCATGATTTTAAAACATTGGATGAATTCTGTTCTTCAAGGTGGTTAAGATTTTCCTTGGCACTCAAGGACTGTCATCCAACTTTGCTAAGGCTGGTGTACTTTGCAGTTAGATCCTGGGTTTGTCACTGTGAAAAATGAAGGCCCCATCCTGGTATTTGTTTCAGGCAAGAGCATCTTGCCTGTATCTGTTTGTAGAGCAGCTTCATCTGAACATCTTTATGTCACTTTTCTTTGTGTCATAATGTTCCAGTGTTTTCAGGGTATTTCCTTCATGTATTTTTTCAATATCTTTTATCACAAAAGACTCTGGCCAAAAAGATGACCGTCCTGTATAAGCTGGCCCGGGAACAGCTCTCCAAGCAACATCATTATGATTTTGGACTCAGAGCCCTGAAATCGGTATTGGTGATGGCTGGTGAGCTGAAGAGAGGCTCTTCTGAGCTTCGGGAGGTAGGGGCCACGTGCACTAAGCTCTCTGGGTTTTTATTTGGTTCACGGGTATCGAACGAATGCTGGGATGGAAGTGCCAGGGAGCACAGGTCAATCAAGAAAAAGCTTTCCTTTTTTAAATATAGTTTTATTTGTTTAAGTCTTTCTTTCTTTTTTTTTTTTAAACTTTAGTTTTGGCCGTGCTGGGCTTCATTGCTGTACGGGCTTTTTCTCTAGGCACAGCAAGTGGGGGCTACTCTCTAGTTGCGGTGTTGGGGTTCTCATTGCAGTGGCTTCTTTTCTTGGGGAGCATGCGCCCTAGGGCATGCAGGCTTCAGTAGTTGCGCCTCCCAGGCTCTAGAGCACAGGCCAATAGTTGTGGCACATAGGTCTAATTGCTCCATGTCAAGTGGGATCCTGGACCAGGAATTGAACCCATGTCTCCTGCATTGGCAGGTGGATTCTTTACCACTGAGCTACCAGGGAAGCCCAAGAAAAAGCTTCATGCTTAGCTGTCACTTCGTTTACCTGGCTGGCCTTCATTTGGTCTCTCCTTCATTATATTGTTTTCTTCTAATCTGACTTATTATTGGCAAGTTCATTGTCTTCACAACACCAATGTTTGTAACACTTCAATGATAATAATCGATCTACAATTGCAGGGTGGTGAGATGGAGGGGTGGGGATGAACAAAATTCTCAAGAAAGCATGAACATGAGTTTTTTTCCTCTTTGCAATAAAAGCCAGAGGAACAGTCATGTTTCTTTCACATGGGGCTTCCTCCAAAACAGAGCTCAATAGATGCTGCTCTGTGGGCAACAGACTCATGTGTTTCTCCAGAAACTCTACTTGCAGTGCTCTATGTTTTATATTTCATATAAGGTTTCATTGTCTATTTCATAGGACCATTTCTAGACTAGCCCTGGGGTCTTCTGGAAACATCTCTGAAGACATGTGTTTCATTCCATGCAGGATGTGGTGTTGATGAGGGCCCTTCGAGACATGAACCTGCCCAAGTTTGTGTTTGAAGACGTGCCTCTCTTCCTTGGTTTGATCTCCGATCTGTTCCCTGGACTGGATTGCCCTCGGGTTCGCTACCCTGATTTCAATGATGCCGTGGAACAGGTGCTTCAGGAAAATGGCTACATCATCTTACCTGTCCAGGTAAAGTGGTGCTGAAGAGGAGAGTTCACTGACTTTCTCTGGGTCCTTTCCATTTATTTTTCATTTAAAAAAATTGTAAAATGCACATAAAATTTCCTGTCTTAACCACTCCCCACCCCTACCCCCATTTTTTATTGTGATAAAGTACATACAACATAAGATTTACCATCTGATCTTACATCTTATCCATTTTTAGTGATGTTAGGTATATTCATGTTGTTGTAAAACAGATCTCCAGAACTTTTGCATTTTGCAAAAGAGAAACTCTATTCCCATTAAATAATAACTCTTATTTCCCTCCCTCGGCCCCTGGTAACCTCCACTCTCTTTGACTCCTCTGGGAATCTTATATACGTGGAATCATACAGTGTTTGTCCTTTTGTGTTTGGCTGATTTTTCTCAGCATCATGTTCTCAAGGTTCATCCACATTGTAGCATGTGTCAGAATTCCCTTCCTTTTTAAGGCCGAGCAATATTCCATTGTATGTATATATCACCTTCCAACTGGCGTAATGTGATCAGATAAGTATTTTTTTGGGGGGGGTTCGATCATCTAAGGTTTTCTTCCTCCCCTACCTTTTTACCCCAGAGTCATACTTACAAAAAAATTAAATTAGATATTACAAATGGAATTTTGATCACCTGAACCCTGTGAGGTTGTATATGTTGTCTGTAGGCCATAAATTATTGCCCAAGTGTTCTGCTGAGGGTGTCAACTCCCCAAGCTGCAGGGTCAGAATGACTGCCTCTGGATGGGCCACCTTGGGGCATCAGGCTGCCCAGAAGTCTCAGGCAGGGGCATTGGGTACCAACCACAGATGAGAGAGCCCTCTGCAATTTTCCTGGCCTTGGTGGTTTCCTCTATAGGGAGTTGTTTGAAGAGATGTGTTTTTTGGTTGGAAATGTAAAATGTTGTAGCCACTTCAGAAAAGTCTGATGGTTCCTCAAAAAGTGAAACAGCGTTACCTTGCATGCATGCATGCTAAGTCGCTTCAGTCATGTCTGACTCTTTGCAGCCCCATGGACTGTAGTCTGTCAGGCTCCTCTGTCCATGGGATTCTCCAGGCAAGAATACTGGAGTGGGTTGTCATGCCCTCCTCCGGGGGGTCTTCCCAACCCAGGGGTCAAACCAGGTCTTCTTACATCTCCTACATTGGCAGGAAAGTTCTTTACCACTGGTGCCACCTGAGAAGCCCAGAGTTACCATATGATACAGCAATTTTATTCCTAGGTATAAACCCAAGAGAAATGAGAGCATATTTATCCACATGAAAACTTGTCCACAAATGTTCATAACAGTGTTATTCATAATAGCCAACAAGTGGAAATCATACAACAGACGAAGAGATAAACATAGTGTCATCCATCCATATAATGGAATATTATTTGGCCGTAAAAAGAATGAAGCACTGACACAGGCTACGCTGACGATAGTGTATAGCACGATACTAAGTGAAAGAAGCCAGACACCCAAGACTACATACTGCACGATTCCGTTTCTATATTCCATTTATATTGAGAATGGGCAAAGCCATAGAGACAGAAAGCGGGCGCTTGGAGCTGGGGGCAATGGGCTTGGTAGACATGACTAATGAGCACGCGGGTTTTATTGGGAGACTGATGAAAATGTTCTAAAATTGAATGTCATAATGGTTTCACAAACTTTCAAATGTATTAAAGCCACTAAATTGCTGAAACACTTTAAATGGGTGAACTGTATAGTATGCAAATTCTAGCTCAATAAACCTGTTTTTAACAAGAAGGTATGTTTTAACCCAGCTAATGTTTGTCCCACAGGTGGATAAGGTGGTTCAGATGTTCGAGACCATGTTGACTCGCCACACGACGATGGTGGTGGGGCCCACGGGAGGGGGCAAGTCCGTGGTCATTAACGCTCTGTGTCAGGCCCAGACCAAGTGAGTAATGGTGTCCATGGGGAGGGCTTGGTTGCCAGGGTGGTTTCAGGTGAGATCGTTGGTGTATTACTTGGTCCCACTTTGTTCTCTGATTTCCTGGGAGATTACATTGGTCCCAAATAGCCCCCTTTAAGCCCAGAGCATCTTTTTTTTGGGGGGGGGGCATCCCTCAGGGCTTGTGGGATCTTAGTTCCCTGACTAAAGATGGAACCCATGCCCCCTGCAGTGGAAATGTGGAGTCCTAACCACTGGACTACCAGTGAAGTCCCCAAACCAGAGCATCTTAACTTGTTTCATTGCTGATTTAGTTGATATATTTTAGAAGGCAAAACAGTGAGCCTTTTGTCCATCAGGCTGTAAATAGGTTTATTTATAAAATGATTATTTCACCAGCTATCTTATAAAGATGTTTTGAAAATTAGCTTGGGTTGTATTTTCTTGACGTTCAGATTCCTTTAAAGCCAGCCAGGACCCACACCATTATGCAACACTATTATGGTATCAGAGTGGCCAAAAAGAAAGTCACCTCCCTAAATGCCTTGTCATCGCCAGCCTTGCAAGGGCTGTATCTCTTGAAGGAAAAAGTGACCTCACACTCCTAGGATAGAATGTCACAAAGACCTGTGGTGAATCAACCAATACTCCTATACTGGAAATGAGTTTTCTGATTCTCACTTTTCTCCTAAGCAGTCACTTCCCAGGTAGCGCTAGTGGTACAGAACCCATCTGTCAATGCAGGAGACATAAGAGACTCGGGTTTGTTCCCTGGGTCAGAAAGATCCCCTGGAGAAGGACGTAGCAACTCACTCCAGTACTCTTGCCTGGAGAATCCCATGGACAGAGCCTGGTGGGCTGTAGTCCATAAGGTTGCAAAGAGTCTGACACAATTGAAGCGATTTAGCACACATGCAATCACTACATTGCAGAAAGATTTCAATACATGCTGATATTCCAGCAAAAATCTAAATCAAGCCTTATAATTGTTGTGACTTTACCAGTTCTAGATAGTCTATAACATCTTTTATAGTTTATAAAACTTTATAAAATGAGTGTGTCATTTCTTCATATTCCTTCTTGTATTTTTCATGAGAAAACCATTGGACCATGGCTTACTGATTGTAAGGATTTTATTCCATAGCCATCCTGTATTTATTCTTTAATTCATTGTTAGATCGGTTATGAAACTATTATATATAGATGTGAGTATCAGTATGCCATTATTATTTTCATTTACTTTGTTAATTATGAACTATGGTTCATGTGAACTTTAGTTTTCTGTGGATGAATTAATCCCCCAGCACCATGGGAGTTTACAGGCATTGTAGTGGGAAATACGCCTACATACCCCTACATATAAGTCTAAGTGATTTATAAAAAAAGCAACTCAGGGTCTTCCCTGGTGTTTCAAAGGCTTAGACTCCAAGCTGCCAATGCAGGGGGCCTAGGTTCGATCCCTGGGCAGGGAACTAGATCCTCCATGCCTCAACTAAAAGAACCCATGTGCTGCAACCAAGACCTGGCGCAGCCAAATAAGTATCTAAAAAATAACAACGCAGAGTGGATGTCATTCTATTAACACAAGGCAGTGAACATCATGAGTTCAGAGGTTTTATGTTACCCTGATGACTGTTACCTCTTATACAGTAGTTGTGAAATATTTACATAAATGTGCCATATGCATGAATATGTAAATACACAGAGATGAAATACACATGAAGGTGAGCATCTGTTGCTCCCCAAAATCAAAGCCGTGTTATCAGTTCAGACCTCGCTTATATTGGGGCCACATGTCTGGTGAAAGGTGGTTCCCTTGCCTTTGTTAGTCGCTCAGTCACGTCTGACTCTTTTCGACCCCATTGACTGTGGTCCACCAGGCTCCCCTGTCCATGGAATTCTCCAGGCAAGAATACTGGAGTGGGTTGCCATTCCCTTCTCCAGGGGATCTTCCCCATCCAGGGATTGAACTCGGGTCTCCTGCATTCACAGGCAGATTGTTTACCATCTGAGCCAATAGGAAAGCCCTCCCTTGAGTTTAGTAAAAACCATTAACAGAGAATGGGAAGCCCAGAGCAGGGTTTGGATGGTTTGCATGTTAAATTTTGGATCGGATCCAAAATCTAACCCCCTACATGAGTGGCCTGGATTGTTCTAATGTGTTGAGTCTACCTGAGTCCTGGCTGAGGCTTTTCATTCTATGTAGGCTTGGGCTGGTGACAAAGCTGTATATCCTGAACCCCAAGGCTATGAGTGTCATAGAGCTGTATGGCATCCTGGATCCCACCACCCGAGACTGGACTGATGGGGTGCTGTCCAACATCTTCCGGGAGATCAACAAGCCCACAGATAAGAAGGAGCGGAAGTGAGTATCTGTGTAAGGAGGGAAGAGCCTGGGTGGATTTGTAATGAATTAACCAAAACTTACAAGTAAACAGCTGATGTGTAGTATTGTAGTTTCATGCTTGGAGGCAGGCAGACTCAGGAGGCTCTGCTCGTGAAGCTCTAGGTACCACTTCAGCACTGTTTCTGTCTTATGTAATTTCTTCTCCTTGACTGTGTTGGTCCCCAGCTTACCACAGAGGAAGCTGAGGTCCAGGGAAGAGGAGGGAAGAGCTTGCCTCAAGGCCAGGGATGTGAGCTTGGGACATGATGGTTATTTTATTAGGTCAAATCTCTGGACCAAGTAGGGTGTTCTGTCTCACGTTCTGGTTAGAAAACCCTGGGAAAAGATGTTCAACATGAATGGGGAGGTTACACCAAGTTGTGTTAATGGGAAGCCTTCCAGGTGCTATGGCTCACTTTTTTCTGGTTGCCACAGGTATATTTTATTCGATGGTGATGTGGATGCTTTGTGGGTGGAGAACATGAATTCTGTGATGGATGACAACAAGCTGTTGACCCTGGCCAATGGCGAGCGCATTCGGCTTCAAGCACACTGTGCCCTGCTCTTCGAGGCAAGTAGTGATGAAGAATAATTTCAAATAGAAGCCTTTCTTTGATTTACAATTTAAAGTGCTTATTTTTAAAAATTTATTTTATTGAAGTATAGTTGATTTGCAATGTTGTACTGATTTCTGCTGTATAGCAGAGTGGTTCAGTTATGCATTTATATGCATTCTTTTTCATATTATCTTGCATTATGGTCTGAATATAGTTCCCCACCCTACACAGTAGGACCTTGCTGCTTATCCATTCTGTATATAATAGTCTGCATCTGCTGACCCCGGCTCTCAGTCCTTCCCTCTCCCTACCCGATCCTCCTTGGCACCCAGAAGCCTATTCTCAGTCTGTTTCTGTTTCATAAATAAATTACTTGTGTCATATTTTAGACTCCACGTATAACTGATATCATATGGTATTCATCTTTCTCTTTCTGACGTATTTCATTTAGTATGATAATCTTTAGGGCCATCCATGTTGCTGCAGATGGCATTATTTCATTCTTTTTATGGCTGAGTCATATTCCATTGTATGTATGTACCACATCTTCTTTATCCATTCACCTGTTGATGGAAATTGGCATTGTAAATAGTGTTGCAGTGAACACTGGGGTGCATATATCTTTTTGAATTGTAGTTTTGTCCAGATATATTCCCAGGAGTGGGACTGCTATAGATAACACTGAGTTTGTTCATTTCTCCAGGTTGGGGATTTACAGTATGCCTCCCCTGCGACTGTGTCTCGATGTGGAATGGTTTATGTGGATCCTAAAAACTTGAAATATCAACCATACTGGAAAAAATGGGTTAATCAAATACCAAACAAGGTGAAAATTATTTCCAAAATGAACTGACAATCAGTATTGGTGGCTAATTGTATAAACATAACTCAGAGGGATGTTTGTTACTGAAGGCCATGGCCTGGACCTTGACCTGCCTGTGATCTTGAGCACTAAATGTTATCAGTAAGTTGGGTGACAGCATGGAAGACACCCTTATTAGATTTCCAGAAAATTCATAGCAGGTGGGCTAGATAAGTGATTTTGATAGTCTAGACCAGGGGGTGACAAATTTTTTTCTGTGAAAGAGAGTAAATATTTTAGGCTTTGGGGGCCATGTGGTTTCTTTTGCAACGACTCAACCCCACCATTATGGTATGAAAGCAGCCATAGTACATGAATGGGCATTGCTATGTACCAATAAAACTTTATTTACAAAACAGGTGGCAGGCCAGATTTGGCTTATGGACTGTAGTTGGCAGCCCCTCATCCAGCCAAGTCCAGTGGTCGAGAGACTTGTCTCTAGGAGGTGTCTGGCTCCTCCTGTCTTACTCAGTTGGATGAAAACAATGTGTGAAGGACCCAGTTTGTCACAGAATTGAGACTCAGTGGTTTCAGCTGATCTCAAACACTGTGATATGTCATAAAGCTGCTCAGAAATGTGTACCTGTCTTTTTTTTTTTTTCTCCAGTGGGTCTTCATTGCTGCTCATGGGCTTTCTCTAGTTGCAGTGAGTGAGGGCTACTCTCTAGTTGCAGTGCAAGGGCTTCTCATTGTGGTGGCTTCTCTTGTGTGGAGCATGGGCTCTAGGGCGCACGGTTTTCACAGTTGCAACTCGTGGGCTCTCGAGCACAGACTCAGTAGTTGTAGTGCACAGGCTTAGTTGCCCTGAGGCATGTGGGATCTTAGTTCCCCAACCAGGGATTGAACCTGCATCCCCTGCACTGGCAGGCAGATTCTTAACCACTGGACCACCAGGGAAGTGCCATGTATTGTCTTAATGGTAGACTTCATTGAAAGATTCAGAGGCAAACGTGACAGTCATGTGAAGGCTGTGGCTAGATCACACCCAGGACATCGTGACCATACAGGATGCAGCTCTAGAAGGACAACTGCTGCTGCTGCTGCTAAGTCGCTTCAGTCGTGTCCGACTCTGTGCGACCCCATGGACGGCAGCCCACCAGGCTCCCCCGTCCCTGGGATTCTCCAGGCAAGAACACTGGAGTGGGTTGCCATTTCCTTCTCCAATGCATGAAAGTGAAAAGTGAAAGTGAAGTCGCTCAGTCGTGTCCGACTCCCAGTGACCCCATGGACTGCAGCCTACCAGGCTCCTCTGTCCATGGGATTTTCCAGGCAAGAGTACTGGAGTGGGGTGCCATTGCCTTCTCCCAGAAGGACCACTAGGCCAATGGAAAATTGGAAGCTAGGACGCAATTACCCCAGAGAAGAGAGGAGCAAGGGGAACATGTTAGGACCATTTGAGGCACACTGTCATATGGGAGGGTCTTCCTAGGTGGCGCTAGTGGTAAAGAACCCACCTGCCAAGGCCAGAGACACAAAAGATCCCTGGGTCAGGGAGATCCTCTGGAGGAGGCCATGGCGACCCACTCCAGTATTCTTGCCTGGAGAATCCCATGGACAGAGGAGCCTAGTGGGCTACAGACCATTAGGTCGCAAAGAGTCAGACACGACTGAAGAGACTTGGCATTCATGCATGTCATATGGGTGATGATGCCCATACAAGCGCTTGTGATCATCAATGCCTCTATATGGAGAGGGACCTTCCATTGCTTTATACTCTTTGTTCAATGGCTGTGGCTATGTCACTTAAATTCTTAGATAATCAGCTCTTTGCCTATCAGATGGGACCTTTTATAGCACCTCCCTCCCAGGTGGTGGGATAGATTCTATGGCAGGTTTTGTGATGAAACAGAAGCATATTATAAAGGATAAATTTTTCTACAAATATGTAGGTGAGTTATCAGAGTTTACTCACCTGCTCAATTTCTCATTCATGAGAAAATGTTTCTCATCCCCTCTTTTTACAAGCACAGCTTCCCATGAACTTCTGTTTGAATAAAGGAACCCTTGGGAGTTCCCCAGCAGTCCAGTGGTTAGGACCCAGCACTTTCCCTGCTGAGGGCCCAGGTAGGATCCTTGGTCAGTGAACTAAGATCCTGCAAGCAGCATAGCACAGTCAAAATAATAACAATAATAATAATAATATAATCTGTGATAGAAGAAGCAGACTGAAAATTAAATAGAGGAACCCTTGAGAATGCTTTGAAAGTCTGCTTTTTTATAGATGGAGCAAGGTTATTTAGAGAGCCTGTTTGAGAAATATGTACCATACCTCATTGATGTGATAGTGGAAGGAATAGTGGATGGAAGACAAGGAGAGAAGCTGAAGACAATAGTTCCGCAGACAGACCTGAATATGGTAAGAAACTATCTTTGTTAGCAAAAATAAATTCTTCCTAAAGAGCTTTCAAAAGGGAAGCAAAGACGTCAGATGGGTAAGATCTAACCTTGCCGGTTACTGACAAGGGAGACTCAATACTTCTTTTTGTGACCATGAGCAAGACAAGATACTGGGCTCCATCTGCCCAAACCAATATAGTGGGCCATATAATTCCCATCGTTCTGAGATCTGGGGTCCCAGGGTTTGTGACCAGAACTGACTCTTGTGGGGTTGTGTGGAATATATGGGCTGACCCAGGTATTTTCCTGTGAACCAGGTAACCCAGTTAGCCAAGATGCTGGATTCGTTACTAGAGGGAGAAATCGAGGAGCCCGATCTTCTGGAGTGCTACTTCTTAGAGGCTCTGTACTGTTCTCTGGGCTCCTGCCTCCTTGAGGATGGAAGGGCTAAATTTGATGAATGTATTAAGCGCATTGCTTCTTTGCCTACTGCTGATACAGAAGGGATATGGGCCAGTCCTGGGGAACTGCCAGGTAGGAACCAAACGTAACCTGTTTTTTTTTGCTCAGAATGCTTTTGGCTAGGTTTTTAGAGGACATGACCTTGCTTTTCCACATCTGTGCCTGTGTGGGTTTCCTAGATTGTTTGCTTCTGTAGAAGAATGTACAGAGCATCTAGTGGAGCCCTCAGGAGAAGTTCAAATGCATTAACTTCAATATCAGAGGTCTGGGTCTTAGTTGCAGCACATGGGACCTTGAGCTGAAATCTTGATGCCACTTAGTTGTGGCATGTGGGATCCAGTTCCCTGACCAGGGATTGAACCTGGGCCCCTTGCATTGGGAGTACAGAGCCTTAGCCACTGGACCAGTGGGGAAGTTCTAGTTCCTTTGGGTGGCCTTTGTTGATGAATCTAACCTTTCCCCACCTAGCTTAGGTGCTTGCTTCATTCACTCTGTTTAAGCTCTGTAAAATTTTCATATTGTGCTTGTCTTAATTTCTTCTCCTTTTAGATTCTCTGTTTTTTTTCCTCTAAAATTCCACAGCTAATTCATCTGCTATATTCCTGAGACTTTGCACAGCAGATAATCACATGTGGATCCATAGGTCGTTTGTAGGAAATCATTATATTAAGGTTTAAGTGTTTGCATGAAAAAATGTGCATCCTCAAAGAACCATATATGGTGAAAAGGCTGCATTCTCCAAGAACTATAGATAACACTAGGATCCTTCTTCGTCTGTCTCTTAATGACACTTGAATATGATTGGCAGGGAGACCCAGGTTTTATTCTGTAATCATTACCTGGGCTGTTGTTTTTAAAGCTCAAAGTAAAATGATCATAGGTCTTTCTTCTAGAGAGTCATTGAGCAAATAAAAGATGTTTTAAAAGTCTGTGGTCCTTGCTGGGCATACACACCGAGGAAACCAGAATTGAAAGAGACACATGTACCCCAGTGTTCATTGCAGCACTGTTTACAATAGCTAGGACATGGAAGCAACCTAGATGTCCATCGGCAGATGAATGGAAAAGAAAGTTGTGGTATATATACACAGTGGAATATTACTCAGCCATTAAAAAGAATGCATTTGGATCACTTCTAATGAGGTGGATGAAACTGGGGCCTATTATACAGAGTGAAGTAAGTCAGAAAGAAAAGCACCAATACAGTATATTAATACATACATATGGAATTTAGAAAGATAGTAATGACAACCCTATACGTGAGACAGCAAAAGAGACCCAGATATAAAGAACAGACTTTTGGGACTCTGTGGGAGAAGGTGAGGGTGGGATGATTTGAGAAAATAGCATTGAAACATGTATATTACCATATGTGAAATAGATGACCAGTCCAAGTTCAATGCATGAAACAGGGCACTCAAAGCCAGTGCACTGGGACAACCCAGAGGGATGGGATGGGGAGGGAGGGGGAGGGGGGTTCAGGATGGGGGACACATGTACATCTGTGGCTGATTCATGTCAGTGTATGGCCAAAAGCACCACAATGTTGAAAAGTAATTAGCCTCCAGTTAAAATAAATTAATGAATTTAAAAAGTCTGTGGTCTTGGGACTTCCCTGGTGGCCCAATGCCTAAGATACCATGCTCCCAACGCAGGGGACCTGGGTTCAATCCCTGGTCAGGGAACTAGATCCCACGTACCGCAACTCAGAGTTCGCATGCAGCAACTGAAGATTCTGCATGCTGCTACTAAGACCTGGAGAAGCCAAGTAAATACATAAATATATATATATAAAGTCTGGGGTCCTTTGGGGCTAGTTTTCTTGTACTTTTTCAGAACCCCGAGTCCCCTTTCTGGGGGGAGCTTCCCAGTTGTGCCCACCGTGCTGGCTACCTGCCCCTGCAACCCTCACCCCTCACAGAGACGATGCTGATCCCAGCCTGGTCTTTCTCCCTTCGTTTGCCCTCAGCTTGAGAACTTGAAGACAACCTGTAGGCAACCCACTTCCAAATGCCTTCTGCATTCAAGTCCAGCCTCTGGGTCCCTTGACCTCTTCCTAGCCCATTGCACTCAATACTGCTCTGTCTACATCATAGTTACACCTTCCACCCCCCACCCATCGTCAGCTTGTGACTCCTGCCGCATGTGTTCTCAGCTGGCCTCATGGGGACTATCCGCTGCCCTTCCCTGTCTTCCTACCACCTTCTGAACCTTCTAAATCCTTTTCTGCTGCCCTGTTGCTTCAGTCTCTCTTGCCTAAGTTTCCTGGCCCTCTTGCCTAGTCTGAGATAACCCAAGCATGCCTTCTCTGCCTCCCCAGGGTTTGAACGGTACTGAGAAAATCACTCTGAAGACTGAAAGTGAAAGTGTTAGTTGCTCAGTTGTGTCTGACTCTTTGTGACCCTATAGACTGTAGCCAGGCTCCTCTGTCCATGGGGTTCTCCAGGCAAGAATCCTGGAGTGGGTTGCCATTCCCTTCTCCAAGGGTTCTTCTCAACCCAGGGATCAAACTCCTGGCACCTCCATAAATTCAGTCTTAAACTTGAACTCCCTCTCCTATCCCCACGGGGTAATTCATTTCCCTTTTCTCCAAATCTCCACTGGGCCCTCGCCCCCATCTCTGCACATGACCTCCCTCCTTCCTTGAACAGGAAAAACCCACACTGTCAGATAGGAATTTTTCCAGCCCCCATCTTCTCCTGCCTCCTTTCTCAGGGACGGGGAGACCCTCCTCTTGGCCAAGCTGAACCTGCCCTGAGCTTTGAGATCTGCCGCCTCCCACCTCCTCAGGCTCCTGTCTTCACCGCTTTTCTCCTCTGTCTTTTATATTTTCCATCTGTCCATCTCTACCAACCCCATCCCACTGGCTCTTTGACATGTTCTAGTAAAGCCTTCCTAATCCTAGCCCCTTCTAGAGATGTCTCTCTGCCTCTTCCCTTTTAAATTATTTGGCTGCACTGGGTCTTAATTGTAGCAGGATCTTTAGTTACGGTGTGTAGGATCTAGTTCCCCAACCAGGGATCGAACCCAGACCCCCTGCATTGGGAGCTCAGATTCTCAGCCACTGGACCACCAGGGAAGTCCCTGCCTCTTCCCTTTTAAAGCCACATGTCCTGAAAGACTGTCCTTGAGCTACTTTCTCCTTCATCCCACTACTTCTCACCCGTCCGCCTCCCCCCTCCCTTCTGCACATCTCCACCCAAACCGCTCCCAGCCAGCGCCTGCTACTTTCTCCTTCATCCCACCACTTCTCACCCGTCCACCTCCCACCTCCCTTCTGCACATCTCCACCCAAACCGCTCCCAGCTGGCGCCTGCAATGCCTCCTTGTTGCCGGATCTGAGAGCCTCTTCTGGTCTTTGCCTCCCTGACCTTGCCCCAGTATCAGGCACGGTGCTACTTTCTGCCTTCTTAAAAATTCTTCTTCCATCCTGCTCCATTCTGGCCATGCCTGCGCGGTTTCCTTTGTTGAGTCCCCTACCTTGGCCCCTCCCTCATATCAGGATTTGGTCCTAGACCTTCTTTTCACTCTTTGTGTCCTCACTGAGCCCTTTTCACCCTGCTCACAGCTCTGATTCCCAGGCTCTCCTTTCTAAGCCTTCTGGTTTCCCTAGTTTGGTTATATTTAAATCTATCTTTCCTTTCTTTCTTTCTTCTTTTTTCCATCCATCCATATTTATCTCTCTCTATTTACCTATCCCATTGACACAGGAGTCTGGCAGGTCCATGGGGTCACAAAGAGTTGGAATGACTAACAGTTTGGGCTTCTCTGGTGGCTCAGACTGTAAAGAATCCATCTGCAATGCAGGAGATGTGGGTTCAATCCCTGGGTCAGGAAGGTCCCCTGGAGAACAGTATGGCTACAGACTCCAGAATTTTTGCCAGAAATTTTGTCCTCCATGGACAGAGGAGCCTGGTAGGCTGCAGTCCATAGGGTTGCAAAGAATCAGACACGACTGAGTGACTAACACTTTCACTTTTCACCTATCCATCCATCCTTCCATCCATTTGTATCTGTGTATCTATGTCTATTTATATTTATTCATCCATCCATCTTTGTCCGTCTCCATCCATCTGTCTGTAGCTGTCAGTTTCTCCAATTAAGTTGCTATCCAGGGAACAAATAGCATTAGTTCGTTCCAAGCATGAGCCAGAGCTGATTCTGTATTTTCATGTCCACAATCAAAACAAAACTGACCACTTTTTATTACAGGTCAGCTTCCAACCTTGTATGACTTTCACTTTGATTCCACACAGAAGAAATGGATACCGTGGAATCAATTAGTTCCAGAGTATGTTCATTCCCGCGACAGGAAATTTGTTGACATCCTGGGTATGTGAGAAACGAAGCCTCGGTTTAAGCATATGTGGTTCTCATTCTGTGTGGAAGGGTGGAAAATCCCGTGGTCCCAGTGGAACTCTAAGTCCCACCCGAGTGCTGGTTGGGAGAAACTGAACGTGAGCCATGGGTTTTGCCAAGAGGGTGGCACTTTGGATTCCTTTTATGTGCCTCTGGACATCTGAAGATGTCTATACCCCTCAGCTCTTTTGCCTGGCAGGTGGATCCTCCATGCCAGGGAGGGTGGCAGGGCTTGAGGTGGGTAGGATGCTCCTCTGCTTCTGCTCACCTTGCACAGGCTCCCTTCTGCCCCGTAGAGCTGTCTGGGCATGGGGAGGGATGCAGGAAGAAGGGAAAGAGGAATGACTAAGGCAGCATTTTGTAAGAGATGCTGCCTTGAGAAGTAGTGTACTATGGATATTGTGTATTGAGCTGTATTTAACATGCATACCTCTGGCTATTTGGATACCATGGAGGCTCAAGATATTCCATGAAATGAATATCTGATTTTGGTTGGTATAGAGTTCTTATAGAATGAAGCATACATGTTTTCTCAGGAACCAATCAGAATTTAAAACTGTCAGTGTAGGAGTAGCCAGATTTGACTTGAAGGTTTGATACTCTCTTCAGAGGAAGCTGAAAAAAGTCAAAGTCTGTCGCTAAGTCGTGTCCTACTCTTTGAGACCCCATGGACTGTAGCTCCCATGCTGTTCTGTCCATGGGATTTCCCAGGCCCGAATACTCGAGTGGGCTGCCATTGCCTCCTCCAGGGGATCTTCCTGACCCAGGGATCGAAGCCGCGTCTCCTGGTTGGCAGGTGGATTCTTTACAACTGAGCCACCTAGGAAGCCCTCAGAGGAAGTTGTTGGTCAGGAAACAAGTCTTGATAAGTGACTTATGCAGCAGAGAACCTGGGAGTTTTCAATATCCTGAGTATAAGTCAGAATTGGATATTGAAACAGTTTGGGTTTTCTACACTCGTATGTGATGATGACACAGCTGTAGAAATGTATCAAACTCCTCAAAATATACACTTAATATTGGAATGAATTTCATGGTCTGTGAATTATACCTCCATAAAGCTATTAGAAACAATCATTAGGGGTAGTGAGCGTCTCCATTTATATGTTTTCAAGGTCACCCCTTGGGTTTTTGCTGATGCTTCTTATGGGATTTGTGGGATCCTGGGAAACTCCAGGCTGCCCAGTGTGCACCTTATTGGTGTTTCTGTGATGCTCTAATTCTTTATACGTTCTCTAGTTCATACAGTGGATACAACCCGTACTACCTGGACACTGGAGCAAATGGTAAAGATTAGGCAACCTGTTCTTTTGGTTGGTGAATCTGGTACCTCCAAGACAGCCACTACCCACAACTTCCTGAAAAACCTGAATGAAGAGACTAATGTAAGTCATTATCTGTATCTATGGACAAATAGCAAATTACCCCAACACAAAGCAGTTCATACAACAAATACTATCTCACAGTTTCTGCAGATCTGGAACCTGGGGGTGGCTTAGCTGGTTGTTCTAGCCCAGGCTCTTTCATGAGATGGCAAGTTTGACTAGGGCTGAGGTCATCTGAAGGCTTGACTATGGCTGGGGGAATCCTCTTTTGAGATGTTCGGTATCAATTCCCCACCATGTGAACCTCTCCAAGCACCCTGGTATAGTCCTTTATTTTTTCCTGAAGATTATTTATTCCTTTATCTATTTTATGGCTGCACTGGTTTTTTGTTGCTGCACACAAGCTTTCTCTACTTGTGGCAAGCAGGGGCTGCTTTCTAGTTCAGGTACATGGGCTCCCTCATTGCAGTGGCTCCTCTTGTTGTGGAACACAGGTTTTAGAATGTGCGGGCTCGGTAGTTGCAGTGCATGGGCTTAGTTGCTCCACAGCATGTGGGATCTTAGTTCCCCAACCAGGGATAGAACCTGTGTCCTTTGCATTGGCAGGCAGATTTTTTTTTCTATTTTTTTTAATTAATATTTTTTTAATTAATTTTTTTTTTACTTTACAATATTGTATTGGTTTTGCCATACATCAACATGCATCCGCCACGGGTGTACACGTGTTCCCCATCCTGAACCCCGCTCCCGCCTGCCTCCCCATACCATCCCTCTGGGTCATCCCAGTGCACCATCCCCAAGCTTCCTGTATCCTGCATTGAACCTGGACTGGCGATTCATTTCTTATATGATATTATACATGTTTTAATGCCATTCTCCCAAATCATCCCCCCCTCCCTCTCCCACAGAGTCCAAAAGACTGTTCTATACATCTGTGTCTCTTTTGCTGTCTCGCATACAGGGTTGTCATTACCATCTTTCTAAATTCCATATATATATATATATACTAATGCATATATATATATGCATTAGTATACTGTATTGGTGTTTTTCTTTCTGGCTTACTTCACTCTGTATAACCGGCTCCAGTTTCATCCACCTCATTAGAACTGATTCAAATTTATTCTTTTTAATGGCTGAGTAATACTCCATTGTGTATATGTAATATGGCTTTCTTATCCATTCATGTGCTGATGGACATCTAGGTTGCTTCCATGTCCTGGCTATTATAAACAGTGCTGCGATGAACATTGGGGTACATGTGTCTCTTTCAATTCTGGTTTCCTTGGTGTGTATGCCCAGCATTGGGATTGCTATGTCGTATGGCAGTTCTATTTCCAGTTTTCTAAGGAATCTCCATACTGTTCTCCATAGTGGCTGTACTAGTTTACATTCTCACCAACTGTAAGAGGGTTCCCTTTTCTCTACATCTTCTCCAGCATTTATTGCTTGTAGACTTTTGGATCGCAGCCATTCTGACTGGAGTGAAATGGTACCTCATTGTGGTTTTGATTTGCATTTCTCTGATAATGACTGATATTGAGCATCTTTTCATATGTTTGTTAGCCATCTGCATGTCTTCTTTGGAGAAATGTCTATTTAGTTCTTTGGCCCATTTTTTGATTGGGTCATTTATTTTTCTGGAATTGAGCTGCAGAAGTTGCTTGTATATTTTTGAGATTAGTTGTTTGTCAGTTGCTTCATGTCCTATTATTTTCTCCCATTCTGAAGGCTGTCTTTTAACCTTGCTTATAGTTTCTTTTGTTGTGCAGAAGCTTTTAATTTTAATTAGATCCCATTTGTTTATTTTTGCTTTTATTTCCAATGTTTTGGGAGGTGGGTCATAGAGGATCCTGCTGTGATGTATGTCAGAGAGTGTTTTGCCTGTGTTCTCCTCTAAGAGTTTTATAGTTTCTGGTCTTATGTTTAGATCTTTAATCCATTTTGAGTTTATTTTTGTGTATGGTATTAGAAAGTGTTCTAGTTTCATTCTTTTACAAGTGGTTGACCAGTTTTCCTAGCACCACTTGTTAAAGAGATTGTCTTTTCTCCATTGTATATTCTTGCCTCCTTTGTCAAAGATAAGGTGTCCATAGGTGCGTGGGTTTATCTCTGGGCTTTCTATTTTGTTCCGTTGATCTATATTTCTTTGTGCCAGTACCATACTGTTTTGATGACTGTGGCTTTGTAGTAGAGCCTGAAGTCAGGCAGGTTGATTCCTCCAGTTCCATTCTTCTTTCTCAAGATTGCTTTGGCTATTCGAGGTTTTTTTGTATTTCCATACAAATTGTGAAATTATTTGTTCTAGCTCTGTGAAAAATACCGTTGTTAGCTTGATAGGGATTGCATTGAATCTGTAGATTGCTTTGGGTAGTATACTCATTTTCACTATATTGATTCTTCCAATCCATGAACATGGTATATTTCTCCATCTATTAGTGTCCTCTTTGATCAGGGTTTTATAGTTTTATATATATAGGTCTTTAGTTTCTTTAGGTAGATATATTCCTAAGTATTTTATTCTTTTCATTGCAATGGTGAATGGAATTGTTTCCTTAATTTCTCTTTCTATTTTCTCATTATTAGTGTATAGGAATGCAAAGGATTTCTATGTGTTGATTTTATATCCTTGGCAGGCAGATTCTTAACCACTGCACCTGCTGTTGTTCTCTTGACCTGGCATCTGACTTCCCTCAGAGTGAATGTCCAAGGTAGAAAAGCAGACACGACAATGCTTTGTATGATTCAGGAAACCACACACCATCACTTTTGCTGCATTTTGTGGATCACAGAGGCACTACTGTGGCCCCCTCTGATGCAACATAGGAGGGGGCTACACAGGGTGTGGGTACCTGGAGGTGAGGATGATTGGGGGTCATCTTGAAGGCTGGCAGTTACATTCCTCATCACCATTTTGTGGTTTTTCATTTCCTTCCTCCAGTCATATGCCAGACGTGGGAGGGTTTGGGTACTCCGGTGCAAACGACAATGAACAAAGCTATTAAGGTCCACCCTCATTAAGAGGGGACCCTGACATGAGAATGAATCATGCATGGAACGTGATTGTGCAGAACATGCCAGGTGCACCAAGATGTTAGGAAGGAGGGTCCCTGCGTTTCTCCTTTCTGTGCACTCTGAGTGGTCCTACATGGCCCACCTGCTCACCATTGCAGTTCTCCTGGTTTTAAACAATTTTTATTTAACTTTTTAAAATTTGCAGCATGTGGGATCTTTAGTTGTGGCATGTCAGATCTAGTTCCCTGACCAGGGATCCAACTTGGGCCCCCTGCATTGGGAGCTCAGAGTCTTAGCCAGTGGACAATCAGGGAGTGCTAGTACTAAGTCATGTCTGACTCTTTGCGACCCTATGGACTGTAGCCCACCAGGCTCCTCTGTCCATGAGATTCTCCAGGCAAGAATAGTGGAGTGGGTTGCCATTTCCTCCTCCAGAAGATCTTCCCGACCCAGGGATCGAACCCACATCTCTTACTATTGGCAGGTGGGTTCTTTACCACTAGTGCCACCTGGGAGGCCCCATTCCCTACTTAATGTTTTATTACCAAGTAAAGACTCTTATCTCCTCCAAGAAGCTGCCTGTGATTTTCGGGATGTCCAGCTGTCACATACTTGTCCCCAGTCCACGCACTTATTCAGTTCCTTGTTAACGTTGTCCATCTTTGAGGTTCTTGATTCTGATTCTGGCCTTCTGGAACCTCCAACCAGAGAAAAGCTTCCCACTGCTCTCCTCTCTGACTCTTCCTTACACCTTTGCTACATGTGGCAGAGGGACTCCAGGGAATCCTGTGGCCCTCCGGGGTAGGGAGTGGTCAGCCTGGGTTTGTGATGGGCACATAATGGTTGAGGGCAGGATTGGGCCTTGCTGCCCCCAAAAGGATGGTCAAGCTCACTCATGTACTGGCGTGCGCAAGCATGGCTATTTAGCTTTAAGAATGCCATTGTGGAGGGCACTTGAGGAGTGTTTACAGCCAGAGGGGCCTACAAGTTTATGGAGTTGGGTAAAGAAAACTTGACTTCAGTAGCCCCACCCCCGCCAGCCTCTGTGCTCCTCTCCACCGAGACTCAGCAGCTGGTGCTCATAGGTCCAACAAGGCGCAGTTCAGTGGTTAGAACTCCACGCTTTCACTGCGGAGGTTCAATTCTTGGTCAGGGAACTAAAATCTGGCAAGCCTCAAGGTGAGACAAAAAAAGAAAGACACATCCAAACACGTTCACAGTACAGACATGCATGTTTATTCCCCCATGTTCAGGTCAGCTGCACCTGCATTTGTGGGCACCCAGGAGAAGGGTGTTATCTAAGGCAGTGGTTCTTTTTTATTTATTTATATTTTTGGTTGCACTGGGTCTTTGTTGCTGCGTGCGTGCTTTCTCCAGTTGCGGCAAGCAGGGGCTACTCTCTGGTTGTGATACACAGGCTTCTCATTGTGGTGGCTTCTCTTGTTGCAGAGAAGAGGCTGTTGTAGACTCTTTGTTGTAGGCTCTAGGTACGTGTGCTTAATTGCTCTGAGGCATGTAGGACCTTAGTTCCCTGACCAGGGATCGAACTCATGTTCCCTGTGTTGGCAAGTGGATTCTTACTCACTGGACCCTCAGGGAAGTCCCACAGGGTTTCTTAAAGTGTGGTCCCTGGACCTGCAGCATAAGTATCACCTGAAAACTTGCTTAAACTGGGACTTACTGAATCGGAAACTCTCAGGATGGGAACCCATTGGGCTGAGGGGAAGATCCCTCCAGGTGGTTCTGATGCATAATTAAGTATGGGAGCCACTGATCAATGATCTGTCATTAATTGCTCCAAGAAGGGGTGAGGGAGAAACCCCAAGTACACGTGCATGAAAATGTCCACCCCACAGAGGGACCAGGGGCCCTCCCTTACCCTTTTCTCAGCAGTTCCTTCCAAGGACTAATCAGTGGTTGTTTGTGTTCTTTAAAAAAATTTTTTTTTATTGAAATATAGTTAATTTACAATGTTGTGTTAATTACTGCTATACAGCAAAATGACTCAGTTTTATATACACATATATAGTTTATATGTGTTTATATACATACACATATATACACGTATAGTTTCTTTATATAGGCTTCTCTGGTGGCTCAGACGGTAAAGAATCTGCCAGCAATACAGGAGACTCGGGTTCGATCCCTGGGTCAGAAAGATCCCCTGGAGAAGGGAATGGCAACCCACTCCAGTATTCTTGCCTGGAGAATTCCATGGGCAGAGGAGCCTGGTGGGCTACAGTCCATGGGGTTGCAAAGAGTTGGACATGACTGAACAATTAACAGACAAACACATATATATATATGTGCACTTTCTTTTTCATACTCTTTTCCACTGTGGTTTAATCGCAGGATATTGAATATAGTTCCCTGTGCTGTGTAGTAGGACTTTGTTCTTTATGCATTCAGTATATACCAGTTTGCATGTTTGTGCTTTCTTTGACTTATTTATTTAGATGTAGCAGGCGTGATAGTAACTTATATTTGAATATTGCTTCGTCGTTTTGAAAATACTTTGATATATTTCATCTCACATGATAAAAATCACTCTGTGAAGTAGTGCAAATAAATATCATTAAAATAATATTTCAGATGAGAAGAAGGAGGCTCTGAAAGCTTAAGCAATGGTTCTGAGGTCGCCTGGTTAGAACTGTGTAGGCCCAGTACCCCCCACCCCGACCAATCCACATTGCTCCCCAGTCCACACTGTTCACCTGGCAACTAGTTATTGCCTCTTACAACCTTTCATAAGGAAAGAGGAATTCTTGCTTTAGCGTTAAAATATACAATGAACTTCAGGCTCGTATTGGGTTGCAAAAAAATTAGTTCAGATACCAGTGAATCTGTAAAATAGATGGTAGCTTACAATCAAATATTTCATGTAGGTACCATGAAAAAAGACCGTGTTTTGGAATTATCTCTTTCTGTTTCAGATTGTGTTAATGGTCAGTTTCTCCTCCCGCACCACGTCCATGGATATCCAAAGAAATTTAGAAGCCAATGTGGAAAAACGAACCAAAGACACTTATGGCCCACCCATGGGAAAACGCCTCCTGGTGTTCATGGATGACATGAACATGCCAAAGGTTGGTGAGGCCGAGCGGGTGGGGTGGGGGGGCAGTGGCGGGACTATGTAACGGGTTTGAGTGAACGTGAAAGCATCTGTCTTTTAGTCTTCACAATGTCTGTAGGGCCAGGTTATGGAGAATCAGCTTAGGGGACCATGTGACTGGAGGGACTCTTTCCTTAGATGCGTTCCTTAGTTTCTCCAAGGATTAAAGCAGGTAGCAGGCAGCTTCTGAACTATATTCAGTGTATATAGTTCCATGTATGTTTGAGTAAGTGGTTCCAGATGAGCTATACTTTAGATAATAATACTGTTCTCACTCCTGTACACCTGGGAAGCCAGGTGGTACAGTGGTAAAGAGTCTGCCTGCCAGTGCAGTAGATGCAGGAGACGTGGGTTCAATCCCTGGGTCAGGAAGATCCCCTGGACTAGGAAGTGGCAACCCACTCTGGTATTCTTGCCTGGGGAATCCCGTGGAGAGAGGACCCTTACAGGTTACAGCCCATGGGGTCATAAAAGAGTCAGACATGACTGAGTGACATACATGGGAAGTGTAAGGGCAGGCACTTCCTAAGAATTCCTCTAGATTTACCAAAATCTAGATTTTACCAAAATTCCCTAGAGCAAGGGAATGTTCACAGGCACCAGGAGTTTGTTTCTGGGGCTAGAGCCTAAGAGGTGCAAAGTTTTCTTAGTACTGGGATTGAAATTTATTATCATGTCTGCAGAACCAAAAATGTATCTTCTAGATGGACTGTTTACAAAGCCAGGATCCATGCGTCTGTCCATGGATGCATGCAGGCATCCATCTATCCATGCATCCATCCATCTCTCCATCCATCCATGCATCTATCCATCTATCCATACATCCATCCATGCATTTATTCACCCATGTTTATACCCATACACACACCCATCTCTCTATGCATCTATCGATCTATGCATCCAGCCATCCATCCATACACTTGTTTATCCATCCATCCATCCAATTGACATATTTATTGAGCATCTCCTATGGGGACTGGTGCTGTGAAGTGATGAACAAAATATATGTAGTTCCTGCCTTCAGCGAGTTTACAATCTAGAGAGGGACACAGATTTAAAAAAAAAAAACAAACTACAAATGAATATACAGAACTGCAAACTTTGAGAAGCCCAGTGAAACTCAAACCAGAGCACTCTGAGAGGGTGAAAGGAGATGGGATTTAGCTGAAATGAAAGTGTAAGTCGATCAGTCGTGTCCGACTCTTTGTGACTCCAGGGACTATACAGTCCATAGAGTTCTCTAGGCCAGAATACTGGAGTGAGTAGCCTTTCCCTTCTCCAGGGGATTTAGTTGAGATGGTCAACAAAGGTGTTGCTGGGTTCTGCTTTACAATATCACTGTTCTTCCTCTTCTTTAAAACAATTGAGGTGGATGAATATGGCACACAGCAGCCAATTGCCCTGCTGAAACTGCTCTTGGAAAAAGGCTTCTTGTACGACCGGGGGAAGGAGCTGAACTGTAAAAGCATCCGCGACCTCGGCTTTATTGCTGCGATGGGGAAAGCCGGAGGAGGCCGCAACGAAGTCGATCCAAGATTTACTTCGCTCTTCAGTGTCTTCAACATTCCCTTTCCTTCCGAGGAGTCTTTGCACTTAATTTATTCCTCTATCCTCAAAGGCCATACCTCGGTAACTTTTTTTTTTTTTTACATATACACGAATCTATTTTTTTCTTTTTATTTAAAAAAAAATTTCTTGACTCATGTATTTTTGACCATGCTGGGTTTTCATCACTGCATGCAGGCTTTCTCTAGTTGCAGTGAGTAGGGTCTTCTATTGTTGAGGAGCACGGGCCCTAGGGTGCATGGGCTTCATCAGCTGCTATGAGGTGTGTGGGATATTCCTGGACCAGAGATCGAACCTATATTCCTTCATTGGCAGGCAGATTCTTTACCACTGGACCCAGGGATATTGTGCTGAACCTTCATTGGCAGGCAGATTCTTTACCACTGGACCACCAGGGAAGTCCTATTCTTTTTTTTCACCTTCAAACTTTTAACTTTTAGTTTGTATTGGGTTATAGCTGATTAACAATGTTGTGGCAGTTTCAGATGAACAGGAAGGGACTCAGCCATACATATACAGGTATCCGTTCTTCCCCAAACCCTCCTCCCATCCAGGCTGCCACATAACATGGAGTAGAGTTCCATGTGCTATACAACAGGTCCTTGTTGGTTATCCATTTTGAATATAGCAATGTGTACATGACCTAGGGAAGTCCTATTCTTTTTCAAATTCTTCTCCCATTTAGGCTGTGGGTAACTTGACTTAATTAGAAGTCTAAACCGGAGGGCCTGGTGTTGGTAGAAACTTGGTAATGATGTATGCATTTGGCACAGCAAGCACCAGGCCTAGAGCCCATGGTGCTTTTAGAGGCCCATGAACAGGTTTTAATTTCTCTCAAAATCAGAAGAAAGGAATCAGTCTAATCCAGCCTAGATTATATTCATCTTTATACCAAGTTAATCATAAAATATACAAGCTAATATATTTAATTATAATTAAGTAATAAAAGAATATATAAATGTATATATAAGTAATATATTTTTATGGAGGAAGGGGCCCATGAAGGCATCAGTGCCTAGGGCCCATGGGAATCATGGTGTGGCCCTGAGTTACATAGGCCACCTTGAGTGACAGCAATGAAGCAACTACAGGATGTGGGCTCTGGAGTCAGTACCCATTCTGCTCCTTGGGCAAGTCCCTGGAGCTCTCTCCTATGCCCATCCTCATCCAGAATAGGGAAGTAATGCTGGTACTGGCCTCCCTGATGTTTTGGAAGAATGAAGGGAGAAAGTGCATGTAATGTGTGTGGCAGAGTGCACACACCGATCCTCACTAGATACTAGTTACTGCTGTTATGTCACCATGATTTACATGACCTCTACAGATGGGCTTCCCTGGTGGCTCAGACCCTAAAGAATCAGCCTGCAATCCAGGAGACTCTGGGTCAGGAAGATCCCCTGGAGAAGGGAATGGCAACTCATTCCAGTATTCTTGCCTGGAGAATCCCATGGACAGAGCCTGGTGGGCTACCTTCCATGGGGTCACAAAGAGTCGGACATGACTGAGCGACTAACATTTTCACACTTTACAAATGGAACCCCTTCATTTAAATAATGACCTCTGATCCTGGCATCGCTCTTCTAAAGCAGGCTTGCTCACTCAAAGTCTTGAGGGACCAGGCAAGAAAGATGAAGGTGTGGGAAGGCCAGATGTGATCAGGGAGCACCTGGCATGTTCATGCCCTACCACAAGCCATTCACTTCCAAAACTGTGAGGTCTGTGCAAGTCACATCAGTCTCAGATGGAGGGTTGGTTTGGGGCTTTGGTTTCATATCATGTTGACTTGTCAGTTAATGTGAAAATCTGGGGAAACAAAAGCAGATCAGATGATTAGTTTCTCTGGTCCTTCCTTTTTTTTTCTTACCTCCTCACAAAAAAATTGATGATGGGTTTTCCCTGGTGGTTGGTCCAGTGGTTAAGAATCTGCTGTGCAGGGGACACCGGTTCAATCCCTAGTCTGGGAGGATCCCATATGCTGTGGAGCAGCTAAGCCTGTCAGCCTCAAGTGCTGGGCCTGCGTGCCGGGAGCCTGTGCTCAGCACTGGGGGCCGGGTGTGTGTGTGAGGGGAGCCACTGCAGTGGGAAGCCTGAGCACTGCAGCTCAGTCGCCCCCACTTGCCAAAACTAGGAAAAGCCCCAGTGCAGCAACAAAGACCTAGCACAGCCAATAAGTAAGATAATAAATAAAATATGTTTTAAAAATTATAGAAAAATTCATGCAATGTAAGACTAGCTATTAAAACCATTTAAAAATACACAGTTCAGTGACACTTAGTACTTTCATAATGTTGTACAACTATCACCACTGTCTAGTTCCAGAATATTTTTATCACCCCCAAAACAGTTATTCCATTCTGTCCTTCAGCCCCTGGCAACCACTAATCTGGACTCTGTCTCTGTGGATTGTCCTATTCTGGACACTTCCTATCAGTGGAATCATACAATATGTGGTCTTCTGTGTTTGGCTTCTTTCACTCAGCATGATGTCTTCAAGGTTCATCTACATTGTATTCTATGTCAGTGTTTTGCTCCTCTTCCTGGCCAAATCATACTCCATGATAATGGATGGACCACATTTTGCTTACCCGTTCATCCATTGAGAGACACTTGGTGTGGGGGGGCGGGTCTTTTCATTCTGTAGGTGTTTCATGAGAGCATCGTGGCTGTGAGTGACAAGCTGACATCCTGCACGTTGACTCTTTACAAAAACATTGTTCAGGATCTGCCGCCCACCCCGTCCAAGTTCCATTACATCTTTAACCTTCGAGATCTCTCACGGGTTTATAACGGTCTTGTCCTCACTAACCCGGAACGGTGAGTTTTGTCTTATCTTACTAAAAGATGCCTCATTGGTATGATAGCTTCTCCTATTCTTTTAAGACAGAGGAGCTATCAGGAAATGCGATGTGAATCCATGTGTCAATTAATCACCCAGTGTCTTTTTGTTTATGTTAAACGAAGAACAGAGTCAAATGCTTGGTTAAGACTTGATGCCTCTTGAGCCCTTGAGTTGAAGGCTGGGGAAGCCAAGAGAGGCAGGTGTGAGGCCAAGTGGACAGGTGTGTTCAACCCAGAGGTGGGGATGTTATGCCGACCTTTGTTCTCAGTTCTAAAGGTGGAGTTTGCCCAGTGGAGTCTTTCATTCATACAACTGAATTGTTTCCAGTTGCCAACTGGTTATATTTTATGTGTCTTTGGGAGAAGTTAACCACAGAAGACAGAGGGATTTAAGTCTTGGTGTAGAAATTTACTCATGAAAACTAGATGAATTTGTGTATTTACATTAATGTATATTTCATCTATGTAGATTTTCAGGGATGTCCCAATTTTATGGATTTACATTATGAATCCACAAAATATTGAAAAATGAATCAGGAACTTTCCACATGCCCACAGTGACTCTCAGTGCCCTTGAAAGGTTCAGAATGGCAGTTCAGGAGGGGGCCGGTCTGGGTATTTATGGGTGGAGTGAGGCCTCTTTGCCAGAAACCAGAGAAAGACCCAGAATTGGGGTCAGGTGGAGCTGGTTCTTAGAAAAAGGAGCTGCCAGTGGCTCTGCAGCTGATGTTAAATTAATAAATTCCAGTGAGGAGGAGTCCCATTAAGTTCTCATGTCATTTACATCACTTGTAGATAATGTTCTTTTTTTTTTCTCTGCAGCAGGAGGAGCTATAAATGACAACATTATAGTCTTTACATTTAAATTGTTAGTGTCCATTAAGTTTCAGGCTTCCCTGATAGCTTAGATGGTAAAGAATCCACCTGCAATGCAGGAGACTCCAGTTCAATCCCTGGGTTGGGAAGATCCCCTGGAGAAGGGATAGGTCACCCACTCCAGTATTCTTGGGCTTCTCTTGTGGCTCAGCTGGTAAAGAATCTGCCTGCAATGCGGGAGACCTGGGTTTGGTCCCTGGGTTGGGAAGATCCCCTGGAGAAGGGAAAGGCTACCCACTCCAGTTTTCTAGCCTGAAGAATTTCATGGACTTTATAGTCTGTGGGGTTGCAAAGAGTCGGACACTGAGTGACTTTCACTTCACTTCACGTCATTAAGTTTCAATTAATATGGAACTGGGTTGAGGGGGGAGACTATAGATATGTCCTTTTCTGCACCCTGTATAGTCATCTGAAAATAGTAGCATCCAGCCTGCTCTTCTCTAGATAACTTTGTGGCTAATTTTGCCCCTTCCATCCTGTAGATTCCAGACGGTGACCCAGATGGTGAGAGTCTGGAGGAATGAGTGTCTGAGAGTCTTCCATGACCGGTTGATCAATGAAACAGACAAGGAGCTGGTCAGTACATTGAAAATGTACCAGCAAATGCAAAAGACAAACAAACAAAAACCACCCAGAACTCAAAACAAACAAACAAAAAGCAAAACTCTAACTACAAAATTTGTCTCTGGGTGAAATGAAAAAGTACAAAACAAAAACACAACATTTTTTTAATGTATTTTTTTATATGGGACTTTACAGAAAAATAGAGACTAACAATGGAAGTCAATAGATAAAGGAGGGTGAATTGTTAAGTACTTAGCAGCAAAGGGGAAAAAAATCAAATGCAAATGACTTCAGATAATCCTAGCCTATGCTCTTTTTCTGATAAGTCTTAGCACATGCGTGGTGGGAGTTTGGGTCCTGAAGTGATCTTGTGTTGTAAGGTCCAGGAGCACATAAGAATCTTGGTCACGGCACATTTTAACGATGATGTGGAGGTGGTGATGAGGGACCCCATTCTGTTTGGAGACTTCCGGACAGCTCTGCATGAAGAGGAAGCACGCATTTATGAAGATATTCAGGATTATGAGGCAGCCAAGGCTTTGTTCCAGGTGCGGACGGGGCTCCCCTCTCCCAGGATTACATTACATGGGTGCCCAGGAGGTGGAGCTGGGGAGAACGCCGTGCCTGTCTGTAACTTGGGAATGTGGGCTTGTGTCTGACCCAGTGGTGTCCACGTCCTGTGGTGCATGTCAATGACCTGATGAATTTATTCACTCAGACCCCTGGGACCCATCTTCATACGTTTCCCTTCATCAAACCCATGGAGGGTGCCAGGGTTCTGGTGCACACCCAACTTTGGGAACCCCTCATCTGATTCCCTAATGTTCATTTTCATCTTAATTCATAAGGCAAGCCTTGTGGTCATCTTTGGCTTACTGCTGGCTGATCACAGACCAGCAGATCGAAATCTTTTTAAATTTTATTTAATTTAGTCAGTTTATTTTGGCCATGCCGTGCAGCATGAGGGTTCTTAGTTCCCTGACCAGGGATCGAACTCATGACCCCTGCATTGGAAGCTCAGCATCTTACCCACTGGATGCCTGGGATGTCCCGCAGATTGAAATCTTGTTTGTGAAAGTTAGTCTTGTGAACCCAAATGATTTACTCATTTCAACCACTATTGACATTCAAAACAGTCTCTCCTCCATTTTTAATCTCTCCTGCACAGAAGAGAGAGTCTGTCTCTTAAAAGTCAGTGGTCCTTAAAAAAATTTTATTTTTGGTCTAAAATTCAGGAAATCCTTGAAGAGTATAATGAAAGCAACACCAAAATGAACTTGGTTCTCTTTGACGATGCTCTGGAGCATCTGACCCGTGTGCACCGCATCATTCGAATGGACCGAGGCCACGCCCTGCTGGTTGGGGTTGGGGGCTCTGGGAAGCAGTCTCTGGCCAGGTTGGCTGCCTTCACAGCTGGCTACGAGGTGAGCCAAACTCCCTGCTAGAAAATGGCTTTGCTATGCCAATTTCTGCAGTTAGTAGTTCCTGCAAAAATTTGAACAATGTATTACAGATCATAACATGATGCTTTTTCAGAATATCAAATGGTTTTTTCTGGGAGGGGGGAATCGATATTATTTTAACTGAATATTTGAAGCATCTAACTATTGTATTGTTTTTGGAATGTAGAATATGTCAAATCAAGTTCGAGAGTCAAACATGAGCAAGTCCTGTGATGCATAATGTGTGATGTGTACTCGTGTAGAGGGGATCTTAGCCAAAACCTCCATGGACCCAGTGTTCATGGTCATTGATGTGCTGTTGTTTCAATACAACCACCATCCAAAGTTCTGAGCCATTCTTAGAATCTTCAAAAAACAATTAAACAGAAACAACAAAAAAATATTTTTATTGAGATACAATATCTAAATCGTACAATTCATCCACTTAAGGTATACAATTCAATAATTTTTTATGTTCAGAAGGTTGTGAAACCATCACATTCAATTTCAGAACATTTTCTTCATCCAAAGAAGAAATCCCAAGCTCCGTATCTTCCTGTTCTTCCAGCCCCTCAGCCTTAAGACATCATTAATCTTTCTTTCTCTCTTGACTTTCCTATTCTGGGCTTTTCATACAATAGGATCTCAAAGCCTGTGGTCTTTTGTGACGCCTTCTTGCACTTAGCATAATGTTTCCAAACGTCGTCCCCGTGTAAGTGTTTCATTCCTTATGTGGCTGAATCACGTTCCATTGTATGGTAGACCACGTTTCAGTTATCCATTCATTCATTGACAGTCATTTGGATTACTTCCATCTTTTGACTACTATGAATTATGCTGGTATAAACATTCATGTACAGGATTCTGCAGGGACATATATTTTCATTTGTCTTGGGTGGATGCTAGGAGTGGAGTTGCTGGGTCGTAGGGTAATTCTCTGTTGATCCATCTGAGAAACTGCCAGATTGTTTGCCCAAGGGGCTGCACCATTTGACATCCCTCCAGCACTGTGTGAGTGGGGCCCCATGTCTCTACACCACCCTGAGACTCTTACAGATAGTCCTGCAGTGCCCACACGTAACTTGCCAGCCTGGTGCATCACTGTGAGACGTGCATCCTGCAGTGAGACTCAGTTTTGAAGAAGCGTCAACTCCACTGCTCACCCTCCCCACACACCCTCCTTAGTTCTTTGGTATCTGATTCTGTTCGTGACTCGGGTCTTGCATTATCCTCGATGCCTCTGTTTTTGCCTATTGTTTTGCTCTGTTTTTATGATCATTTTTTTTGAAATTTGGAAGTTAGAGGATTCAAGGGTATATGTTTTTAAAAGGTTTTTGACCCATGACACTAGAGTTCACATTAGAAAGGCGAATTCGTGGTGGAGTGTGCCTCCTTGAAGTGGGAGTAAAAAGGGCCAAGGGCCTTGCCTGGTGGTCCAGTGCTTAGGACTTGGCTCCTTTACTGCAGGGCCACGGATGTGATCCCTGGTAGAAAACTGAGATCCCACTTGCCTCGAAGGAGGGCCAAAGAACTGGGGGGCCTGGGGATGGAGGACCAGGGGAGAAGTAAAGGACTTTTAATTTTATCCATAGCTTTGTTAAAAATAGGTTTGAAGAAAGTATATGAGTTTTGGGTTTTTAGCAAATGTTAAATATGGGTGGTGGGTGCGGTGGCATTCTATTATTCATTGTATGTCGTTTATTACTCTTTATTTATTTATTTATTGTATTACTCTTTAAAAGAATTGACAGCCTTGTCTATTTATTTATGGCTGTGCCGGGCCAGATTACATTTGGCTGAAGGGCATCCAAATTGCCCTGAGTTTGTGTGTGTGACTGTGTGTGAGACTGTGTGCAAGTTTGGACATGCAAGTTTGTGTAACTGTGTGTGTGAGAATGTGTGTGAGTGACTATGACTGTGAAAGTGTGTGACAAACTACGTGTGTGCCCATAAACATAAAAGTGTGTTGAGTGTGGGAGTTACCATGTGAGCATGTGTGGCTATGAATGTGCATGACTGGCTGAGTGTGAAAGAGGCTTTGTGTGTGTATGTTTGTGTGTGTGTGTGAATAGAGGTGGAGAGGAGAGAGGAAATGAAGGGTTTCTCTGCTACCATAAATCTGAGCTGTTTTAAAACGACTGCTCACAGTTAAACTTCTACACATCTGAGCCGGAGGAAATGCTTGAACAGAAAAGACTTAGCTTTATGTATGTGTCCTATTTCCATTTATATCTATTTTGTGTGTCAGAGGATTTTTGAATTTAATATTTTAAAAATTGCTTCTTCTTCAGTCTTTTTTCTTTACACATCTTCTCACAATTTATCTCATTTTAAATGAGCTCACGGTGACTGTGGTGGTGGCTTAGTTGCTAGGTTGTGTCCGACTCTTGTGACCCCATGGACTGTAGCCTGCCAGGCTCCTCTGTCCATGGGGAGTCTGTACCCACACCCATTTCCTCTGTTGCGTGGCCCATCTCTGCCTTATCTCCTTCCCTATAATTCAAATGACTCTTTTCTGCCACATCACATGGCTTGCGGGATCTTAGTTCCCCGACCAGGGATCGAACCCGTGGCCCCTGCAGTGGAAGCACGGTGTCCTAACCACTGGACTGCCAGGGAAGTCCCATCCAATTATTCGTTTTTAATGATGGAGGCTGTCCTTTTCACTGCCCCCACTCCCCTTTTTTCTGCCCTATTCATAATCCATCTGCAGGAGCCTTGTTCCCTGCACACACTCACCTCGCCCACGTGCGCGCCTGCACAGAACATCCACTGTGGTTTGTTCGACAAAAAGGAGTGTCAGTTTTCTGTGTCCCGTCTTTCTCACTCAACCGTATTTTGTGAAAATGTCCCCAGTCATCCGGTTCTGTGGTCCTGGTTCCTCTTTGATGGTGGCTCAGCTGGGAGCCGCCCTCTCGCTCTGCACTTACGTGGAGACCCTCCCTTGGGCCAGTGGTCTCACGGGGATGCTGTGCTCCATGTCCGCAGGTGTTTGAGATCCTCCTGAGCCGGGGCTACTCTGAGAACAACTTCCGGGACGACCTGAAGAACCTTTACCTGAAACTTGGCATTGAGAACAAGATGATGATCTTCCTGTTCACGGATGCCCACGTGGCCGAGGAGGGTTTCCTGGAGCTCGTCAACAACATGCTCACCTCAGGTACCGGGACGCTGGTCTCACATGGGGTTTGCTGGTCTCTGCGGCTCAGCTTTCAGCGGAGGCTGTCTGATAAGCGTTACCTCTTAAGCGCACTTCCTACCTACACAGGAGGTATTATTCAAGCTCTCACAGGTGGGTAGGAGCCAGCAGGTGCATCTCAGGCTGAGGGTCCAGTGTCTATGGTGGGTGATGCAGGATGCTGATTGATCATGCCTGGGGTAGTGTCAGAGCCACCCTCAAACCACATCCAGACTCAGAATGAATGTGAAGTGAATCACCAAAGGAAAAGAGGGACCTCGGACTAGAAAGAGGGGAGTGGACAGGGGCCAGGGACACAAAGAGCAGACCTCCACTTTCCAGTCCGGCACCAAGGAAACCTTGCCCCAGGTTTTAGCTCTAGGGCCTTGCTGGTATCCCTCCTCTGGCAGTCTCCTGTCTCCTGAATGCCTGGGCGTCTTACCATCCCGGCTACTTATGTGGCATTTAGCACACGTGTCCTTGGGTTGGCAGCGGACTTTCCGTGCGTGGGTCACAAACTTGTAATTGGGATGTGAATGTCAGACCTATTCTCTATCTGTAAACCCCATTGCAGGGCTCGGGGTATATTTTCCTTGGAGACTGGGTGGGGTCCCCAGGGGTCTGTACCCCATACGATGCAGGTCAAATAGGTCTGAAGCCCTTTTGCTTTGCTGCATCATGAAGACTTTGCATCTCATCCTTGACATGAATGACATTAGGAGCGGGAATAATTCTATTCTTTGTTGTGGAGGCTGTTCTGGGTATTATGGGATGTTAGCAGCATCCCTGGCCTCTACTCACTAGATGACACTAGTACCATCCCCAACACACACACACACACACACACACACACACACACTGGACAACCAAAATGTCTCCAGACATTGCCAGATATCTCTTGAGTTAAGTTCAGTAGCTCAGTCATTCAATCGCTCTTTGCAACTCTGTGGACTGCAGCACACCAGTCTTCCCTGTCCATCACCAACTCCCAGAGTTTACCCAAACTCATGTCTGTTAAGTCAGTGATGCCCTCCAACCATCTCATCCTCTGTCTCCCCTTCTCCTTCCTCCTTCAATCTTTCCCAGCATCAGGGTTTTTTCCAATGAGTCACCTCTTCGCTTCAGGTGGCCAAAATATTGGAGTTTCAGCTTCAGTACCAGTCCTCATGAATATTCAGGACTGATTTCCTTTAGGATTGACTGGTTGGATTTCCTTGCAGTCTAAGTGACTCTCAAGAGTCTTCTCCAACAGCACAGTTCAAAAGCATCAATTCTTAGGCACTCAGCTTTCTTTATAGTCCAACTCTCACATCCATACATGACTACTGGAAAAACCATAGCTTTGACTAGACAGACCTTTGTTGGCAAAGTAATGTCTCTGCTTTTTAATATGCTACTTTTAATATAGGTTGGTCATAGCTTTTCTTCCAAGGAGTAAGCGTCTTTTAATTTCATGGCTGCAGTCACCATCTGCAGTGATTTTGGAGCCCCCCAAAATAAAGTCTGTCACTGTTTCCATTGTTTCCCCATCTATTTGCCATGAAGTGATGGGACCAGAGGCCATGATCTTAGTTTTCTGAATGTTGAGTTTTAAGCCAACTTTTTACTATTTTCTTTCACTTTCATCAAGAGACTCTTTAGTTCTTCTTCATTTTCTCCCATAAGGGTGGTGTCATCTGCATATCTGAGGTTATTGATATTTCTCCTGGCAATCTTGATTCCAGCTTATGTTTCATCCAGCCTAGCATTTTGCATGATGTATTCTGCATATAAGTTAAATAAGCAGGGTGACAATATACAGCTTTAATGTACTCCTTTTCTGTTTTGGAACCAGTCTGTTGTTCCATGTCCAGTTCTAACTGTTGCTTCCTGACCTGCATATAGATTTCTCAGGAGGCAGGTCAGGTGGCCTGGTATTCCCATCTCTTGAAGAATTTTCCAGTTTGTTGTGATCCACACAGTCAAAGGCTTTGATGTAGTTAATAAAACAAAAGTAGATGTTTTTCTGAAACTCTCTTGCTTTTTCGATGATCCAGCAGATGTTGGCAATTTGATCTCTGGTTCTTCTGCCTTTTCTAAATCCAGCTTGAACATCTGGGAGTTCACGGTTCACATACTGTTGAAGCCTGGCTTGGAGAATTTTGAGCATTACTTTGCTAGCATGTGAGATGAGTGCAATTGTGTGGTAGTTTGAGCATTCTTTGGCATTGCCTTTCTTAGGGATTGGAATGAAAACTGACCTTTTCCAGTCCTGTGGCCACTGCTGAGTTTTCCAAATTTGCTGGCATATTGAATGCAGCACTTTCACAGCATCATCTTTTGTCTCTTGGGGATATCTCTTGGGGAGGGCAAAATTGTCCCCTTGAGAACTCCTGCTCTGATGTTGAGAACTCCAGCTCTGATGCTCACATTAACCCACCCAGGTAAGTAGCAGGCATTTGTTATTTCCATTTCATGGATGAGGAGACTGAGGTCCAAAGGGATTTTCACACATGGTGAGTGAGCCTTGGGTCTCAGAGCCGGGACCCAAGCCCTGCTCTTCAGACTCAGCAGTGACTGCTCTTTGGTTACACAGCGTGTGTTCAGCTGCTCAGTCATGTCTGGCTCTTTGCGACCCCATGGACTGTGCTCCTGCCATTTCAGTGCCTCGAGAAATAACCTGAGACTGAACAAAATGCTGGCCTTTGTTTTCTAGGCATCGTACCCGCGCTTTTCCCAGACGAGGAAAAGGAGTCTATCCTCAGTCAGATTGGGCCAGAGGCTTTGAAGCAAGGGACAGGCCCGGCCAAGGAGTCCGTGTGGCAGTACTTCGTGAACAAGAGTGCCAACAACCTGCACATCGTCCTGGGCATGTCGCCGGTGGGGGACACCCTGAGGACCCGCTGCAGAAATTTCCCAGGTGCCCGGGAGCAGAGCCTGCAAATCCTTTCTTCCCCTTCAGTAGGGCACATGCTTTGGGTGAGGGAGTGACATGCATCCTGAGGTTCCACGGTTCCACCAGCCAAGTGACCCATGACATGGTCGTTAGGTTGAAAGTTGAGTCCTGCCATGTAGGATGAGCCTGGAGCCACCACTCAACAATCGCCAACCAGCTCTTGTGTTGCAGATGGATGGCTGGTGCCCTTCTTTTTTTACTTTAAATTTTCAAAAAAGTTTTTATTATTGATTTATTTTGACTGTGCTGTGTCTTTGTGGCAGTGAATGGGTTTCTTTAGTTGTGGTGCAGGAGGGCTTGGTTGCCCCAAGGCATATGGGATCTTAGTTCCCCCACCGGGGATTGAACCCTCGTCCCCTGCATTGGCAGGTGGATTCTTAACCACTGAACCTTCAGGGAAGTCCTGGCTGATGTCTTTCTAACATGAGGAAAAGCTCATAGTCCCAGCCTCGAGGCCCATAATGTACACAATATAGCTCTCTGCTCCCTTCTATTTGGAAAATTCTGGCATCCTCATGGAAGTAGCAGAACCTATCCCTAGAATGTGGGTGGGGGGCAGTTTTGCTCCCCAGGGGACACTTGTCAATGCCTGGAGACATTTTTGGTTGTCACAATTTGGGTGGGGCGGGCTATGTATAATTGGTATCTAGCTGATAGAGACCAGGTGTTGCCAAACACCCCACAATGCACAGACAGTCCCATCACTGAGGATTATCCAGTCAAATGTCAATAGTGCTGAGGCTGAGAAACTGTTTTTGATCGTTGTTTTTGGACATGTCCATCTCATTCACCAATTTGTTGGGTCCCAAAGACTGTATCCATGTTCCCGTGGGTCTCAGAGTAGCAGAGGGATCATCTCTTTTATCTCTCTTTCTTTGCAAGGTCTGGTAAATAACACTGGTATTGACTGGTTCATGCCCTGGCCTCCTCAAGCTCTGCATGCAGTTGCAAAATCATTTTTAGGTAAGTGGCAGCTAATACCAGGACCACGTTAGCAGTATGCGTGCGTGCTCAGTCGCTCAGTCATATCCGACTCTTTCCGACCCCAGGGAATATAGCCCACCAGGCTCCTCTGTGGGATTCTCCAGGTAAAGATACTATATATTAACAGTATAACAATTTGTTATCCTTTTCGAGACTTTGAATTTTGGTCCAGTAGATTCCACGGTCACAAATGATTGTTCGTGTGTTTTGGTTCATATTGTGTTTTAGTCCAAAGAGACTTCAGGGGTTTTACAGAGATAATGCAGAATAAGAATTGATTAGATATCATAGAAAGTAAGGGTCAGCAAACCATGGTCTGCAGGCCAAATTCAGCCCCTTGCTTGTCTTAGTAAATGAAGTTTTATTGAAACACATAATAAACATAATGTCTATGGCTGCTTTTATGCTACAACCACAAAGTTGAGTAATTGACACAGAGACTGTATGGCCCACACAGCCTAAAAATTTACTATTTGGTTCTTAAAAAAATTTTTTTTTATTGTAGTATAGTTGCTTTACAGTGTGTATTAGTTTCTACTGTAGAGCAAAGTGAATCAGCTATACATATACATATATCTTCTCTTTTTTGGATTTCCTTCCCATTTAGGTCACCACAGAGCACTGAGTAGAGTTCCCTGAGCTATACAGTTGGTTCTCATGGTTGTTTAGAGAAAATGTGTGCTGACCCCAAGGATGTCTGAAAAATCTTTTGGTAAACTGATTACCCATCAGTGTGGAATTTTCAACTCCCTAAGGCCTTGGTTATTAATGGTAATCTTCAGAATAAGAAAGTGTTAGTCACTTAGCTGGTCTGACTCTTCGTGGCCCTGTGCGTTGTAGCCTGCCAGGCTCCTCTGTCCACGTCTCCAGGCAAGAATACTGGAGTGGGTTGCCATTCCCTTCTCCAGGGGATCTTTCCGACCCAGGGATCAAACCCACGTTTCCTGCATTGCAGGCAGATTCTTTACCATCTGAACCACCAGGGAAGCCCTTAAGCCAGTCAATTCATCCTTAGGGAAAAACTTTTATATGGACCTAAGTTGAACAGCTTTATGACACCGGGTGACCTTGTGAATAGCTTTAGCCTTATAAATACATATCCAATAAATAACTAGTCCCACTTTACAGACAGATTGCAGTTTTTTGGAGAAGGGGGCTAAAAGAATATGACTCTTTTCTGATGATATAACTCCAAGATCAGCAAACTTTTTCTGTAAATGCTGCTGCTACGAAGTCGCTCGGTTGTGTCCAACTCTGTGCGACCCCATAGACGGCAGCCCACCAGGCTCCTCTGTCCCTGGGATTCCCTAGGCAAGAATACCTGGAGAATGACTAGATGATAAATATTTTTGGCATTGTGGGTCATATGGTCTCTGTTGCAACTGCTCAGTTTCACCATTGCATCATGAAAGCGGCCATAGACAATATGTAAGTCAATGGGCATGGCTGTGTGCCAGTAAAACTTTATTTACAAAAATGGGCAGTGGGCCAGATTTGTCCTGGGGGCTGCAGTTGCCAGCTCTGATATAGATGTGCCTTAGCTTTCATTGGACTTTCCGTGTGGCTCAGACAGTTAAGAATCTGCCTGCAATGCAGGAGACTCAGGTTCGACCCTGGGTCAGGAAGATCCCCTGAAGGAGGGCATGGCAACCTACTCCAGTATTCTTGCCATGGATAGAGGAGCCTGGCGGGCTACAGTCCATGGGGTTTCATAAAGAGTCGGACACAACTGAGTGACTGACGCTTTCACTGTCTTTTCACTTTGGCTTTCATAGGCTTTTTAGCCATGTCTGTGCATTAGTACTTAGCTGCTTTCAGTATTCAGTGGTTAAGCATCATAAATAATGGTGCATGGAATTTACTTAGAATTTTTCTCTTAGGATATATTCCTGGAATTGGGATGACTGTGCCCAATAAGTATAGATATTTGTGAGGCAAAGCTTTTCATGCATGCTGTAAAATTTGCCCGTGGACTGTGGTTTGTTGACCCCTGGTATAATTCAAGATCAAATATGCAGAATCTGGATGAATGCCTACTTTTGGTCATACTTCCTTCCTTCATTTTTGAGGTGAAAATATTTTGCAATCTGTGAGATAATTCAAGTTGATGTGGTTTTGGTACTGGAAGTGATTATTAAGTTTTCAGCAGACATATAGGAAGGCCTGAGCTCAGATTCTCAGTCATGTCTGACTCTTTGTGATGCCCTAGGCTCCCCTGTCTATGGGATTCTCGTGGAAAGAATACTGGAGTGGGGTGCCATGCCTTCCTCCAAGGAATCTTTCCAACCCGGGGATCATACCTGCATCTCGTATGTCTCTTGCATTGGCAGGTGGGTTCTTTACCACTGGCACCACCTGGGAGACCCCATAGGAAGATCTACCTTGTGCCAAATACGTGCTGGGTGCAGGGAATATAGCAGGGCACTGGGTCAATTTCTTTCCTGGAATCTCAAGCCCCTCTCCCAACACTGTGTTAGCCTTTAGCAAGACAGACCTTCCTACGTAGGGAAAGAAAATTGGCTTTCTGTGTTCTTAGAGAAATTGCCAGGGTCTCAGTCATTTCAGTTCAGTCACTCAGTCGTGTCCAGCTCTTTGCAACCCCATGGACTGCAGCACGCCAGGCCTCCCTATCCATCATCAACTCCCGGAGTTTACCCAAACTCATGTCCATTGAGTCGGTGATGCCATCCAACCATCTCATCCTCTGTTGTCCCCTTCTCCTCCTGCCTTCAATCTTTCCCGGCATCAGGGTCTTTTCCAATGAGATAGTTTTTTGCATCAGGTGGCCAAAGTATTGGAGTTTCAGCTTTAGCATCAGTCCTTCTAATGAATATTCAGGACTGATCTCCTTTAGGATTGACTGGTTTGAAAAACCAGAAAAGCCACTGACAAGTGATAACTGCTTTTCTCTTTTTTGTTAAAGCATTTTTATACTGTATTTTATTGTGGTAAAAAAATATGCAAAATTTGCCATTTTAACTGTTTTAAACCATTGTAAGTGTGCACTGTTATACTTTTTAATACAATGTTGTGCAATTCATATCACCGTCCATCTCCAGAACCTTTTTCATCTTTAAAACGGAAGCTCTGTCCCCATTAAACACTCAGTCCCTGTTCTCCCGCCCCCTGCCCCACCCTCCACCCCGGAGCCTCTAATTTACTTTCTGCCACTAATTTGACAGTTCTAGATGTCTCATGTGTCCTTTTATGGCTGGCTTCTTTTACTTTGCATGTTTTCCAGGTTTATCCATGTTGCTGCACGTATCAGAATTTCCTTCTTTAAGGCTGAGTAATACTCCATTTATGGACAGGCTGTATTTTGTGTATCCGCCCATCTGTTGGTAGACACTTCTGGCTGCTGTGACTAGTGCTGCTATGAACACTGACATACAAAAGTCTGCCTGTGTCTGTCTTTCACCTCGTTGGGAATGTGCTTAGGAGCGGATTTGTTGGGTCACATGGGAATTCCGTGTTTAACTCTTTGAGGAACTGCTTGTCTCTTTCTTTATGAACCACCCTTTTCCATCCCTTCCTCTTCAGGAACTAATCAGATGATCCCGGCAGAAAATATAGAAGATCTGGTAGAACATGTTGTTTTGGTCCACGAATCCGTGGGTGAATTCAGCAAACAGTTCCTACAGAAACTGAGGCGCTGCAACTATGTGACTCCGAAGAACTACCTGGATTTTATTAACACGTATTCAAAATTACTGGATGAGAAAACTCAGTATAATATAGGTAAGACTTGGGAGGGGGACGGAACGATTCATAGAGATTGTTATTCCTTACAAGTAAGGATCCCAGTGCTGATGTTTTCCTTAAGCAGATGTTTTCTTAGCAAGATTGACGATACTTGGGACTGAGGCAAAGCCGAAAAGCACATTTTGGATTTTGCACCTCAAAAGGATATGTGTGGGTGGGCAAAGCCCTGGCATGCATTTATTTTTGTTTTTCTGTGTTGGGCCATGTGCTCTAAGCTCTAAATTTGCATTCCATTAGAGATACCGTTTAATGAGAACAAGCATTTCTCTGTTGGAAAACTTTTTAAAAAATTCTCTGGTTCTGGCTGTTGGTCAAATGAAGCACTGTTTTCAGAAGTATATTCATTTTGGAAGTCAAAGTGTTAGTCGCTCAGTCACGTCTGACTGTTTTGCAACCCCAAGGACTGTGGTCCACCAGGCTCCTCTGTCCATGGCATTCTCCAGGCAAGAATCCTGGAGTGGGTTGCCATTCAGAGATGCCACCCCCAAACCAAAATGGCAATGGAGGTGCTGAGAGATGCTTGACATCTCATTAAGATGATTTTATTTTATTTTTTATTTTTTTCCTGTGAGCCCAAGTTGGGTGAATCTCACTGCATTGCGTGTAGTTGGGTGGGTTGAGAACAGAGCCCCCTCAAGGATGAATACCTGTGTTCCCTTTCCTCAGCTCAGTGCAAGCGTCTGGAGGGAGGCCTGGACAAGCTGAAGGAGGCCACCATCCAGCTGGATGAGCTGAACCAGAAGCTGGCCGAGCAGAAGATCGTGCTGGCGGAGAAGTCGGCTGCTTGCGAGGCCCTACTGGAGGAGATCGCCACAAATACAGCCATAGGCAAGTGTGGGGCCAGCTCTGGAGATCTGGACTGCCCCCTTCCCACCAAAAAACCCCAGACAGGACAGGGCTCCATTGCATGACAGCCCTGGGAAGCTACTTGTAGGAATTGGCATGTTTTGACCTACCCATTACTATTTTTTTTTTGAAGATTTATTTTTTTTATTCTTATTTTTTGGCTGCACTGGGTCTTCACTATGGCACACAGGCTTTCTCCAGTTGTGGTTCGTGGGCCTAGCTGCTCTGCAATGTGTAGATCTTAGTTCCCTGACCAGGGATCAAACCCACATCCCCTGCATTGGAAGGCAGACTCTGAACCGCTGGACCACCATGAAAGTCTCAAAGTGGGTGCTTTAAAACAGAGACATTTATGTATTCTCACTGCTTTGGAGGATAGAAGTCTGAAATGAAGGTCTTGGCAGGACCCTGCTCCCTCCAAAGGCTCCGGAGAGGACCCTTCCTGGCCTCTTCCAGCTTGTAGCAGTGGCCAGAAGTCCTGAGTGTTCTTTGGCTTCTGGACGCATTCCTCCAGCTTCTGCCTCCATCACATGACGTTCTCCCACTGCGTCTCCATGTCCTCACATGGCTTCTTATAAGGACACAGTTGTTGGATTTAGGATCTACCCTAACCCAGTATGACCTTGTGTTAACTAATTATATCTACAAAGACTCTCTTTCCAAATAAGGTGATATTCTGTGGTTCTGAGTGGCATGGATTTTGGTGGGGGCACTAATGAAGCTGGTACACCTACTCCATGCCAAGCTTTGTTCTAAATGTGGGGTCACAGCCCCTGGAAAGGTTACATTCTAGTGAGTGGAGCCCATTCATGAGCCAAGAATCAGATGAAATTTCAGATTGCGGTTAGTGTCACAAATAAACTAAGATAAAATAAAGCAAATAGAGTGATGAAACTGAGAGTGACCTGGGGGGAGGGTGACTTTTGGGCTGGGCTGAATGAACGTATAGAGGAAAACAATAGAATGTGAAAGACTAGAGATTTCTTCAAGAAAATTAGAGATACCAAGGCAACATTTCATGCAAAGATGGGCTCAATAAAGGACAGAAATGGTATGGACATAACAGAAATAGAAGATATTAAGAAGAGGTGGCAAGAATACACAGAAGAACTATACAAAAAAGAACTTCCTGACCCAGATAATCACGATGGTGTGATCACTCACGTGGAGCTAGACATCCTGGAATGGGAAGTCATGTGGGCCTTAGGGAAGCATCACTACAAACAAAGCTAGTGGAGGTGATGGAATTCCAGTTGAGCTATTTCAAATCCTAGAAGATGATGCTGTGAAAGTGCTGCACTCAATATGCCAGCAAATTTGGAAAACTCAGCAGTGGCCACAGGACTGGAAAAGGTCAGTTTTCATTCCAATCCCAAAGAAAGGCAATGCCAAAGAATGCTCAAACTACTGCACAGTTGCATTCATCTCACACGCTAGTAAAGTAATGCTCAAAATTCTCCAACCCAGGCTTCAACAATACGTGAACTGTGAACTTCCAGATGTTCAAGCTGATTTTAGAGAAGGCAGAGGAACCAGAGATCGAATTGCCAACATCTGCTGGATCACTGAAAGAGCAAGAGAATTCCAGAAAAACATCTATTTCTTCTTTATTGACTATGCCAAAGCCTTTGACTGTGTGGATCACAGTAAACTGGAAAATTCTGAAAGAGATGGGAATACCAGACCACCTGACCTGCCTCTTGAGAAATTTGTATGCAGGTCAGGAAGCCACAGTTAGAACTGGACATGGAACAACAGACTGGTTCCAAAGAGGAAAAGGAGTTCGTCAAGGCTGTATATTGTCACCCTGCTTATTTAACTTGTATGCAGAGTACATCATGAGAAACGCTGGGCTGGAAGAAATACAAGCTGGAATCAAGATTGCCGGGAGAAATATCAGTAACCTCAGATATGTAGATGATACCACCCTTATGGCAGAAAGTGAAGAAGAAAGAACTAAAGAGCCTCTTGATGAAAGTGAAAGAGAAGAGTGAAAAGTTTGGCTTAAAACTCAACATTCAGAAAACTAAGATCATGGCATCTGGTCCCATCACTTCATGGCAAATAGATGGGGAAACAGTGAAAACAGTGGCAGGCTTTATTTCTTTGGGTTCCAAAATCACTGCAGATGGTGACTGCAGCCACGAAATGAAAAGACACTTACTCCTTGGAAGGAAAGTTATGACCAACCTAGACAGCAGAGACATTACTTTGCCAACAAAGGTCCAACTAGTCAAGGCTATGGTTTTTCCAGTGGTCATGTATGGATGTGAGAGTTGGACTGTAAAGAAAGCTGAGCGCCGAACAATTGATGCTTTTGAACTGTGGTGTTGGAGAAGACTCTTGAGAGTCCCTTGGACTGCAAGGAGATCCAACCAGTCCAACCTAAAGGAGGCCAGCCCTGGGTGTTCATTGGAAGGACTGATGTTGAAGCTGAAACTCTGATACTTTGGCCACCTGATATGAAGAGCTGACTCATTTGAAAAGATCCTGATGCTGGGCAAGATTGAAGGCGGGAGGAGAAGGGGATGACACAGGATGAGATGGTTGGATGGCATCACCGACTCAATGGACATGAGTTTGGGTAAAGTCTGGGAGTTGGTGATGGACAGGGAGGCCTGGCATGCTGCAGTCCACGGGGTCACAAAGAGTTGGACATAACTAAGCAACTGAACTGACTGACTGAATGAACGTAGGAAAAGCTGATGAAGAGGCAGAGAGATCTCAGTAAGCCAGAAGAACTTCGAGGGCAGCCCTGGTGTCCTCAGCGAACAGCGGCCAAGCAGGGTTGGGGTTGTCTCATGGGATGGAGTGGGCGGGAGGTATAGGCGGGCTAGTCAGGGAGGGTCAAGGTTGCAGCAGCTGTCCTGGTGTTAGGGACCCCAGGGACCATGAGGACATGGTCCCACTGGGAACACCCAAGGCTGCCATATTGGCCAAAGCTCATTTGACCCCCTCCTCCCAGTGCCCATTTTTTTTAAAAATTATTTTTTGAATTTATTTTTGGTTGCACTAGATCTTTGTTGCTGCAGGCGAGCTTTCTCTAGCTGCAGCAGGTGTGAGCTACTCTTAGTCGCGGTGTGCAGACTTCTCATAGTGGTGGCTTCTCTTGTGGAGCACAAGCTCTGGGCACGAGGGCTTCAGAAGTTGGGTGCACGGGTTTAGTTGCTCTGTGGAAGCACAGGGATCTTAGTTCTGGACCAGGGACCGAACCTGTGTCCCCTGCATTAGCAGGCCAATTCCTACACACTGGGACCTGGGGAGGTCCCAGTGCCCACCTTTGAGGGCTGTGTCGCCTTGGCTCAGGAGCGGTGGTCCATCCTCCCCGCCTTCGATGGCTTCATTCCCCTCCCTCTCCCCCAACAGCGGAGGAAAAGAAGAAGCTGGCAGAGGAAAAAGCCATGGAGATAGAGGAGCAGAACAAGATTATCGCAGTGGAGAAGACAGAGGCTGAGACTGCCCTGGCTGAGGTCATGCCCATCCTGGAGGCTGCCAAGCTGGAGCTGCAGAAGCTGGACAAGTCGGATGTGACCGAGATCAGGTGACGGCTGGCCATCCCCAAGTGTGCTTGGCCACCAGCGTCACCCCTGACAGCAACTATGACATAATCATGGCGGTTCGGCATTTCTGTGCCGCCCACTTTCCATGGTGGGGACTGTCATTGTCTTCCTTTCCAGATGAGGGTCCTCAAGCCCAGAGAGGTGAGCTGACTTGCCCCAGTCAGTAGGTAGCCCAGCCCACTGGCCTTGAACCCTGGCCACTCATAGAAGTAGATTGGGTTCCAGAAGGGGCTGGTGGGAGAGGTGGAGCCTTGTAAATCAGTCCTCTTTAGGAGAACATGATTGGGTGTCTGTCCTGAGAGAGGCAGGGCCCTGGATGCGGGCCAGGTATGCCAAAGGCTGAGAGCAGATGGGAGATACACTCATCCAATTCTAGACACATGATGGACTTTTAGAGGTGGGGAGGGTGGTTTTTTTTTGGCTGCACTTGTGTGGCTTGTAGGATCTTAGCTTCCCGATCAGGGATTGAACCTAGGCCCGGGCAGTGAGAACGCCAAACGTTAACCACTGGACTGCCAGGGAATTCCCAGGAGAGTAAGTCTGTATTGTGGCCCCCAGCCATTCTGCAAAGCAGTGTGTCAAATGACTCCAACCCCTGCAGCCAGAGGGCTCATTTGCTGTCCAGAAGGGGGGCCTGGTATGGCGTTTTCTTCCTTTCCACCATGGGGCACTGTCCTTAGGGTACCGTTAGTGGATCTCAGTGGTAAGTTTGGCAGCGCCAGTGAAGCCAGGAAGAAACAGCATCCTGCCTGCCCCACCCCATTCCCTGTCTTTGTGCTGCATGGTCCCGCTCATGTGTCCCTGTGTTAGGAGCCTCGGCTCTCTCCTCTCCTTGCTCACATCATGTCCTCATTTTCAGAAGAGGCATTGTCCTTCTGGCTGCACGATCGGTGAGCAAGACTCCTGTTTCCAGGCTGGAAGCTGACCTGTGTTTCGTATGCCTGGTGGGATGGTGCTGCTTCTCTGAGTTCCTCTTTTCCTAAGGGCCACGTGGCGGCCCTTGTCTAAGGCTGTGCTCTGGTTGTTGGCTCTTGCCTGGAAAATCCCATGAACAGAGAGAGGAGCCTGGCAGGCTACAGTCCATGTGAAACACGTGGATTCAAACAGAACATTCAGCTCATTCCAGAGCAGGAAGCCCAAGTGACTCCTGGGCAGAGGGGTGGGGTCATCTGGAGATGCTCCTGCTGTTAGCAAGAGATCCTGATTTCAGAGGTTTGCAGTGTGATTGCAACAAAGGTATATGGATGGATGTTTTATAATTCTGTTTATTTAGTTTTGGCTATGCTGGGTCTTTGTTGCTGCACATGGGCTTTCTCTATTTGTGGCAAGTGGGGGCCACTCTCTAGCTGTGGTGTGCAGGCTTCTTATTGCCATGGCTTCTCTTGTTGCAAAGCATGGACTGTAGGGCAAGCAGGCTTCAGTAGTTGCGACACATGGGCTCAGCAGTTGAAGCTCCTGGTCTCTAGAGCACAGGCTCAATAGTTGTGGTGCGTGGGCTTAGTTCCTCAGTGACATGTGGGATCTTCCTGGACCAGGGATTGGACCCACAACTCCTGTATCAGCAGATGGATTCTTTAACCACTGAGCCACCTAGGAAGCTCCAGGATGGCTGCTTTAAAACTGCAATAGCATGTGTTGGAAGTTTAGACTGAGTTGTGAGAGAGACTAAGAATATGTGCATTTTCAAGGGAAACATCCAACCACTGGTTATATGGACTTGAGGCTCTGCTCTGCCCGGTGGCTCAGATGGTAAAGAATCTGCCTCCCAATGCAGGAGACAGGTTTGATGCCTGAGTTAGGGAGATCCCCTGGAGAAGAAAATGGCGACCCACTCCAGTATTCTTGCCTGGGAAATCCCATGGACAGAGGAGCCTGGGGGACTATAGTCCATGGGGTCACAAAGAGTTGGATACAACTCAGCAACTAAACATCAACAACAACAACAACTCAGGTCAGCAGCATAAAAACATTCTGAGAACAGAGTTGGGAAGGATCTTTGAGGGGGATTTATCTGGGAGGAGAAGGCTGTGAATCCTCTCAACAATCCAAGGGGCTGGTGAGAAGGGGTTTCCATGGGACCACATGGAGAGCTTGATATGTGTCCCCTGTGGTTAGACAGGGTGCCTGTATCACCCTGAGATAGTAAAAGCAGCCTATGGCCTAAAAGGAGTAATGTAGTTATTGGAACAGGTGATATGTTCACGCATGGCTTTGCTTCTTCCCAGCTGTGTGACCTTTGGCAAGTCACCTAGCCTCTCTGTGCTGGAGTTTCCTTATTTGTAAAATGCAGATGATAATCACTGTCCCCACAGCCTCAGGGTGGTTGAAAGGGAAAGTCGCTCAGTCATGTCCAACTCTACAACTTCCAGGCCAGAATTCTGGAGTGGGTAGCCTTTCCTTCAGAGAAGGCAATGGCACCCCACTCCAGTACTCTTGCCTGGAAAATCCCATGGATGGAGGAGCCTGGTGGGCTGCAGTCCATGGGGTTGCAAACAGTTGGACACGACTGAGCGACTTCACTTTCACTTCTCACTTTCATGCATTGGAGAACGAAATGGCAACCCACTCCAGTGTTCTTGCCTGGAGAATCCCAGGGACGGGGGAGCCTGGTGGGCTACCGTCTATGGGGTCGCACAGAGTCGGATATGACTGAAGCGACTTAGCAGCAGCAGCAGCAGCCTTTCCCTTCTCCAGGAGATCTTCCCAAACCAGGGGTCGAACCCAGGTCTCCCACATTGTGGGCAGATTCTTTATCAGATGAGCCACAAGGGAAGCCCAAGAATACTGAAGTGTGTAGCCTACCCCTTCTCCAGGGGATCTGCCTGACCTAGGAATCGAACTGGGGTCTTCTTCATTGCAGGCGGATTCTTTACCGGATTCTTTATCAGGAAAGCCCTGAAGTTCAGGGTGGGTATGAGGGTCCAAGGAGCTATTATGTAAGGCTCTCTCAGAACTGGGTTGAGCATGGGGTCAGTGCCACGTATACATCAGCTAGGTCCTGGTTCCAACATCAAAATGACATGCCATGAAAAGCCCCCTCTGACCTGCTCCTCATCAGCCTAGTTCCCCTCCCCCTACAGGGCAGAGAACCATGGTATGATTATGTATATCTCATATACATTTCCCATATATCCATCCAGAGACGTGTTTGTTTTTTTTTCTTGGCCACATCCCACGACATGCAGGATCTTAGTTCCCTGACCAGGGATTGGACCTATGCCCCTTGCAGTGGAAGCTTGGAATCCTAGCCAACAGGACCGCTAGGGAAGTCCCATCCAGAGAGTTTTTGCACATGCTCAAGGCAACCAGATGTGCCAGTGTCTCTTCAGTCCCTGATGTTGGGCTCTAAGGGTTGTAGAACAAGGGATACCATATTCTCTTTTCTTTCCTTTTAAAATATAATTGGTAATACACATCATTTTCTGCATCTTGGCTTTTTCCATTAACAAGACACTTTGAAGATATTTTGCATGTTGATGTATGAGAACCTTCTCATTACTTAACAGCAACCCATCACATACCCTTGGATGGCTGTTGCTGCTGCTGCTGCTAAGTTGCTTCAGTTGTGTCTGACTCTGTGTGACCCCATAGACGGCAGCCCACCAGGCTCCCCCGTCCCTGGGATTCTCCAGGCAAGAACACTGGAGTGGGTTGCCATTTCCTTCTCCAGTGCAGGAAAGTGAGAAGTGAAAGTGAAGTCACTCAGTCGTGTCCGACTCTTCGAGACCCCATGGACTGCAGCCCACCAGGCTCCTCCATCCATGGGATTTTCCAGGCAAGAGTACTGGAGTGGGGTGCCATTGCCTTCTCCGTGGATGGCTGTACTATCGTTCATTTAATCAGCCCAATTTATGCATTTTTACCTTATTTCCAGTTTATTTTGCCTTTCCAAACAATGAGGCAAAGAATAATGCTTACTTCACTATGCCCAAGTCCACTGGAAGAATACATTTTCAGAGGTGGAATTGCTGGGTGCATAGTTGTGTGTGTTTTTGTCTATGAGTGCATGCTCAGTCGCTCAGTCATATCCAACTCTTTGCAACCCCATGAACTGTAGCCCTCCAGGCTCCTGTGTCCATGGGATTATCCCAGACAAGAATACTGGAGTGGGTTGCCATTCCCTCCTCCGGGTTTATGTCTATGCTGCTGCTGCTGCTAAGTCACTTCAGTCTTGTCCAACTGTGTGCGACCCCATGTTGTTGCTTAATGCGCTCCACAGTTGTGGAACCGATTTGTACTTCCTCTGGCAGTACATGTGAGTGCCTGCTTTTTCATGGCTTCACCAACAGAGGGCACTACTAAGCATTTGGATTTTTGGTTATTTATAGATGAACAATGATTCTTGTCTAGTTCTAATGTGCATCTCCCTTATGATGAGAGAAGTTGCCTTTTTTTTAATAGGTGAAAAATGTGTGTAAGAGTCTGTGTAGTTCGTTTTCTGTGAACGCTTTATGTGCTTTGCCTGTTGTTGAATTGTTTTTGTTGCTGTTGCTTTTTTTTTTTTTTTTTTGCTTCCCTTAGCCTTTCCAGGGGCTTTTTATATTAATAGTGAGATTAGCTTTTTATGTGTGGTGTGAGTTGCAAATAATTTTCCCAGTTTGTCATCAGCCAGTTGACTTTAAAAACAAAATTGTGTTTGATGTGGATCATTTTTAAAGTCTTTATTGAGTTCGTTACAATATTGCTTCTGTTTTCTGTTTTGGTTTCTTGGCCAAGAGGCGTGTAGGCTCTAAGCTCCCTGACTAGGGGTCACATCCCCACCTCCTGCATTGGAAGGCGAAGTCTTAACCACTGGACCACCAGGCGCGTCTCAGCCATTCGACTTTGTTTAGGTGGTTTGTGTGTGTGTGTGTGTTTGCTGTGTGTAAATTTTTATTTTTATGAGGTAGATTTTGGCGATATTTTATTTTGTGGCTTTTTGCTATGACCTCATATTTAAAAGGCCTTGCAACTGGAAGATTGTAAAGTAATCTCCCCGTGGTTTCATGCTATACTTTCATAGTTTAATTGTTGACCTTTAAATCTTTGATCTCTTTGGGATTTTTTCCTGGGATTTAATAGGTTTGGATCCAGATGACTACAATCTGGCTTTGTTTAGGCCATTTAGATGTTAAGGGTGATGAGCCAGCACTTAGGTCTTGACGATTCCCTAATCCTTTAATTCTTTAAATAGCACTTCCTCTCTATAATGCTCAATCCCCTTTGCAGAAATCATTAAATGTTAAGGCAGGGAGATTAGGAGTAATGAAGATTAGTAGTGGATGTTTCTCCGGAGTATAAAAGGTTCCCTTTGTTACTGGCCTGAGACTTTGCTTTTCTTCCTTTTCTTCATTCAGTACCATCAGGTGCCTACTGCCTGCCCACCCTGTGCTGGCATGGGGGCTGAGAGACAGTGAGCCAGCCTGGGGGTCTTTACCACATGGAACCCACAGTCTGGGGAGGCACGAGTATGCACAGGGGAATCGCATGAGCAATAAAATTACCCAGAAAGAGGTCAGGGAGGCAGGGTGTGGGTTGCTATGACTGGATAATGGGGGGCCTGATCTAGTCTGGGGGGTGAGTAGTCAGGGAAGGTGAATCCCAGGAAGTGATATTTAAATGGGACATGGGATGGAGGCTAGAGGGGGCTGAAAGGAGTGTGGCTTGAGGGAAAAGCAAAGACAGTGTCTGGGGTAGAGTGAAGGGAGGTGGAAAATAAAGCTTGTAATTGGTGTTCTCCTCCAGGGAAGGCAGCATGACTTCACCTCCATCTGTCTATCTGTCTGTCTCCCCCTGAGTTTCTTTCTTTCTTCTTTTTTAAAAAGATTTATTTATTTACTGGCTGTGCTGGGTCTTCCTTGGTGCACTTGGGCTTTCCCTAGTTGCGGTGAGCAGGGGCTATTCTTCGTGTCATGTGTGGGCTTCTCACTGCAGTGGCTTCTCTTGTGGAGCGCGGGCTCCAGGGCACGTGGGCTCAGTAGTTGCGGCTCCGGGGCTCAGTTGCTCTGAGGCATGGGGGATCTTCCCAGACCAGGGATCGAACTGGTGTCCCTTGCAATACAAGGCGGATTCTTAACCACTGGACCATCAGGGAAGCCCACCCTAAGTTTCTGTTGTGGTAGAAGTAAAGAGTCAGATTAATCAGACACACTTTCATTTCTCAGACTTGTGATCTTACTTTTTCCCCTATTTTTATACCATTTTATCTAACTCATAAAACAGTGTTTGGTAATCGTACTATTGCAAACTCCTTGGTTATCTGGCACCACAACACCATGTTCTAGATAAACGAGGTTCCTGGAACCGGTTCATAAACTGACCCCAGAGAGCTTCCCTTTCATAGACTCAAAGGCTTTGGGGGCTCCAAGTTTCCGGTTCCGCTTTCCCATTTTACAGATGAGAAAGCTGAGAACCTGGGACCAGTCCAAATGGCTCAGGACGCTGCCCCGAGGCGCTTTCCCACTTGTGTCTGAAAACGTCTCACTGACCCCCTCCTCCTTGGATTATTCAGAGAGCAGTGGCCCGGCCTGGTCTTCATCAGCCCCGAAGGGAACCTTTTAAAAACAGTTGACAGCATCCCCCGCTGTCGTAAGCGCCCAACGCCGCATAATTGAGCCTTTCCCTGGTGACTCAGGTCCATTACTTTAATGGTCGGGTTTTGTGCTGGAGCACTGCCCTGGCTTGTCCCTGTGCTGCGAGGGTGAGTGGGTGGGGGCGGGGAGGGGTGGGGGCATGGTTGCCAGGTTTGGAGTCTCCACATTGCTGTGTGGCTCAGATTGTTCTTTCTCTGTGTCTGGCTCTCTCCCCCCACACCGGCCCTCCCTGCCCCCTCCTCTGGGGCCTTCTGGCCTCTCCCCAGGCTGCTCCTTGCCCTTGGTGGGGGAGCTCTTCATTTTCCAAATCCTTTCCTTTCCTTTTTCTTCATCATTTTCCTTCTGATCCTGTCTCTCTCCACGGCTTTGGTGCCTGCACGCCTCGTGTGACGTGTAGAGACACGGCCGGGCAGCAGGCAGCAGAGCGGGGCCCCCTGGGTACCAGCAATGTGCCACTTGTTCCTTCTTGGGTCTTCACGCTGCCGATGCTGCCTTGCATCCTCCCGATCCTTTTAGATTTCCCATTCGCTGGAGGGCCGAGGGTGCTGGACCTGTAAGTGTCAGAGCAGCTGAGTGATGGTCTAGCTTTGTCAAAGCCCGATAACAATTTCCACAGCCTGAAGGAGGCCAGGCTGCGGGGACCTCAGACCCCACGGGCTGTGTAGACACAGGCAGGCCATCCAACCACTGGAGCCCCATTTCTTCATCTGGTAAACGGAAAATAGGTTGATGATGATCATGACAATAATGACTCTACCACTTAGAGTCTGAGGAGTCACCCCAGGGTGTAATTAAAAACACAGATTCTCAGGCTCCACCCTGCCCTGCCGATTCAGGGGCAGCCTGGGTTTGCATTGAATGATGCCCTGCTGTGTTCCTGGTGCCCAGTCTGAATCTAGGACCCTGAACTGGCACCTGATGGAGGAGACTGAGTCCTGCCCTTGGGAAAGCTCATCCCCAGGAGCCCAAGTGGGTGTTGGGATGTGATCCCCTTTTCCTCCATGCAGTATTACCTCCAAGAGACGGTTCTGCGTTGAGCCATTTTTTTCTGGAACCTTCCTTAGGGCCAGATCCTGGCCACATCCCGCGTCCGATCTCATATGTGTCTGTTTCTCCTCCAGGTCCTTTGCTAAGCCCCCAAAGCAGGTACAGACGGTCTGCGAATGCATCCTCATCATGAAAGGCTACAAAGAACTCAACTGGAAAACCGCCAAGGGCATGATGTCCGACCCCAACTTCCTCAGGTCTCTGATGGAAATCGACTTTGATTCCATTACCCAGAGCCAAGTTAAGAACATCAGAGGTGAGCACAGATGGATGGAGGGGACAGCCAGGCTGGTTCTCAATCTGGTGGTTCAGTCTTTGGGGCAGGGAGGGAGGTGAGGAGGGGGCTTGTCGCAGGCACACCCTCCCGTGGTGGCCAAATGGTGTTGCCGTGGCTGTGCCAATGGAAGAACGGGAATGATTGTTCCTAGAGGAAGATGGCGGCATAGTTGCATGAAGCAGAGGGTGGTGGCTGGATGGGCAGTGACAGCAGATGCCCCATGAATGTGTAATTCAGCAACAGCTCTAGTTCTCCCTAGCAGGAAACACAGCTGTCTTCCGGAGTCCACTCTACCTTGTCTTCTGTGCTTCTTATCTGATGGGCACAGTGGTGCCAAGAATCGGTATAATGGGCAAAGGACTGGAATAGACATTTCTCCAAAAGAGATAGACAGATGGCCAAAAAGCATATGAAACTACGCTTAATGCTGGTCACTAGGAAAATGCACATCAAACCACAATGAGGTAGCATTCAGAGCCACTCAGATGGTGTAATTTAAACAAAACCACACAAAACAGCAAGTGTTGGGGAGGAGGTGGAGAGCTTGCAACCCTTTTATGTTGTTGGCAGAAATGTAAAATCTTGTGGAAAACAGTTGGGCAGTTCCTCAGAGGGTTAATCATAGAATTACCATGTGTCCCAATCATTTCACTCCTATGTATATACCCAAAAGAATAGAAAATACATATTCAAACAAAAGCTTATGTGCAATGTCCCTGACAGCATTACTGACAATAGCCAAAAGGTGGAGACAACCCTCGTGTCTATCAGTAGATGAATGGATAACAAGAACAAAGATATCCACACAGTGGAATATTATTTGGTCATAAAAAAGAGTAAGCTTCATTTATGTTTTAGCTGCCATATGCTACAACACAGATGAACCTCAAACACATGATGCCAAGTGAAAGAAGTCAGGCACAAAAGGTCACATGTTGTAACTCCATTTATATGAAATATCCATAGGTGAATCCATAGGGACAGAAAGCAGATCAATGCTTGCCAGTGTCTGGGGAGGGGAAGTGGGTTGTGATTGCTGAATAGCTGTGAAGTTTCCCTTTGAGATGATGAGAATGTCTTGCAACTAGGTGGAGATGAGGCCTGCAGAATCTTGTGACTCTACTAAATGCCACTGACGTGTATACACTTTAACATGGTTCATTTTATGTTATGTGAATTTCAGCTCAATTAGGCAAAATGGATATTCAGGGGAGAAAAAAAAAGAACTGGTCTAACTTTGACTACTCTGCTTGTGCCTCTTGCCTGTATGATGTCTTCTGCAGGTCCCTGAGGGGTGGGCGAGGAGGACGAGCCAGCACCACCCACCCCATTCCCTTCTTTTCAGTTACAGAAGCCACACAGTTCCTGCTAAGCCTGACTCCAGATCCACCCCCAGAGCTTAGCCAGTGGGAATGATGTTAGTCTTCGTTCAGGCATATACAAGCTCATTGTGTCACTGTTTATCATGATGGCTTATTCAGAACTTTATCATCAGTACATTTTTTTCAGCCACTTAAAAACAAAGCTAATTAAAACCGGAAGGATAACAACTACAGAAACCCAAGGGGCTCTCTTTACCCGATTCTTGGATGGGTTTCCATTTAGGTGAATTTGCTTCCAGAGTGAGGGGGCAGGTGGAGGTGATGGTCCCCCCATGATGACAGTTAAATGAACCCCAGTTAACTGCCAGGTCTGAGCCACCTTGGTGCCCAGCTGGGAATCCTCACTGATGCCTTGGGTCTCCAGGGCCTTCCGGGTGTCACACAGAAGTGCCTGTGTCATAGGATGTCCTGGGTGGCAGTAACCTGTGCCCCTTACTCACATCTTAAACAGCCACTCACAAAGAACTCATTTAAGGTTGGATCCCCCTGTTATCTGTGGGAGAGCTCTCCAATCCCTCTCACAGAATTACCTGGAGTAAGGAACTAGTTACACTTGCTTTGTTCATAGGTAGCTTATTTCTCATTTTATTTTCCTGAGACAAAGCTCACTGCTCAGTGAGATCATTGCGTCTTTGACCTTTAGGCCTCTTGAAGACTCTCAATACCACGACCGAGGAAATGGAAGCCGTGAGCAAGGCAGGCTTGGGGATGCTGAAGTTTGTTGAAGCTGTGATGGGCTACTGTGATGTTTTTAAAGAAATCAAACCCAAAAGAGACAAGGTACTGCCCATCTGTAAGCCCTGCTCACTTCTGCTAAGAGATCATTTTGCAGTCAGAATGAATGTGTCCACAGCTTTACTGGAAAAATTCTGGCAAGGTTCTCATTTTAAACCACATAAACATTTTTCCCGAAGTACATACAGCTCTCATTTAGATGTCATGTGAACTGACAGAGCCAAAGGCTGAAAGATTTTTTTTAACTTTTAACTTTATATTGGAGTGTAGCTGATTAACAATGTGTGATAGTTTCAGGTGGACAGCGAAGGGATTCAGCCATACGTATACATGTATCCGTTCTCCCCCAGACTCCTCTCCCATATAACACTGTGAAAGGTTTTTGAATAAAAGAGGGTGAAAATCATTCTCGAGGGAGGGCTAAGGCAGGGTTTCTCATCCTTGGCACTATTGCCATTTTGGATTGAATCTTTTTTGTTTTGTGGAGCTGTCCTGGGCATTGTAGGATGTTGAACAGCATCCCTGGCCCCTACCCACTAGATGCCCCCAAGTTTCAACAACCAGAAATGTCTCCAGACATTGCCATGTGTCCCTTGGGGGAGGCAAAATAAGTCCCTGTTGAGAACCACTGGGTCAAAGTAACATACAGAAGACACAACACAAAGAGAATTGGATAAGGTTGATTCCATCATTTTGAGACGTGTTTGTATTTATTTATTTTTGGCTGTATAGGATCTTAGTTGTGGCATGCAGGTTTTTCTCGGATTGTGGCTCAGTAAAGGCAGCACTCCAGCTTAGTTGCCCCAAGGCATGTGGGATCTTAGTTACCCTACCAGGGATCGAACCCATGTCCCCTGCATTGGAAGGTAGATTCTTAACCACGGAACCACCAGGGAATGCCTGAGACATATTTTGACATTGCGTTTTAACTCAGGACTTTGTCACTCAGAAAACTTAGAAGCTGTAATAGAACTGGTGGTATCTTCAATGCAGGGCTTCACTGGTGGCTCAGTGGTAAAGAATTCACCTGCAATGCAGGAGACGCCGGAGATGAAGCTTTGATCCCTGAATCAGGAAGAGGCCCTGGAGGAGGAAATGGCAACCCACTCCAGTATTCTTGATGGGAAAAATCCCACAGACAGAGGAGCCTGGTGGGCTACAGTCCACTGGGGTCACAAAAGAGTTGGATACGATTGATGTTACTGAACACACACACACACAAACACACACACAATCTTCAATGACTTTTTTTTGAGTTTTGGACTTAGATTCACAGGGTCCTCTTACTGGGACCTTAATTCACATGAAAATTAAGTTGTCTGCTAACTCAGTACAGGACATCTTTTTTCTAATGCGATGTGAGATTTTGCATTAAACCATTGAAAAGGTTCCTAAGAGGAGAAGCCACGTGCCTTGCTATGGGTGGCCCCAGAGGATAGGGACAATGATAGAAATGCAGGTGGAGGAATTCCCTGGCAGTTTAGTGGTTAAGACTCAGTGCTTTCACTGCTGTGGGCCTGGGTTCAGTTCCTGGTCAGGGAACTAAGAACCCACAAGCTGCATGGAGCGGCAAAAAAAAAAAAAAATAGCCAGGTGTGAGACTGTCTTATCTGCACCTCACAACTGTCCTTTTGCCTACTGTTTTGGAAATTGTCTTCACTTAGGTGGCCAGGCTGGAGCGGAATTTTTACCTTACCAAACGTGAGCTGGAGAAGATCCAGAATGAGCTGGCAGCGATCCAGAGGGAACTGGAAGCTCTGGGGGCCAAATATGAGGCGGCCATACTGGAGAAGCAGAAACTGCAAGAGGAAGCCGAGATCATGGAGAGACGGCTGATTGCGGCTGACAAGCTCATCTCGGGGTTGGGCTCAGAGAATGTCAGGTCAGCCTGAGTAATGGGCCCTCCTGCTAAGTGGCTCTAAGCCACACTTTGAGGGGATTTTAAAAAATTAATATTTATTTGTTTGTTTCTTGGTTGCACTGGGTCTTGGTTGTGGTATGTGGGATCCAATTCCCTCACCAGGGATCGACCCAAGGCCCCCTGCATTGCGAGCATGGAGTCTTAACCACTGGACCAGGGAAAGTCTGAAAACCTGTGGTTTGTGAGTGAACATCAGCAACAGAATTTCTCACCATATGGAATCTTTATTCTACACTGCATTTTGAGCTGAAAACCATGTGAAAAAGTTCTGATTTTACTATTATCATGTCTAAGATGGATAATGCCTGTTTTATAGATTCTTTTTCTTTAATTAAGATTTTTTGATGTTTAAAGTCTTGATTGAATTTGTTACAATATTGCTTCTATTTTATGTTTTGGTATTTTGGCCATGAGGCATGTGGGATCCTCCTTCCCTGACCAGAGATTGAACCCCCTTGAAAGTCAAAGTTTTAACCACTGCACCACCAGGGAAGTCTCCTCTCTCTCTCTCTCTCTCTATATATATATATCTTCTTTTAAAATTAGGTCTCAGAAGGCAATGGCACCCCACTCCAGTATTCTTGCCTGGAAAATCCCATGGACGGAGGAGCCTGGTAGGCTGCAGTCCATGGGGTCGCTAAGAGTCAGACACGACTGAGCAACTTCACTTTCACTTTTCACTTTCATGCATTGGAGAAGGAAATGGCAACCCACTCCATTGTTCCTGCCTGGAGAATCCCAGGGACGGGGGAGCCTGGTGGGCTGCCGTCTATGGGGTCGCACAGAGTCGGACACAACTGAAGTGACTTAGCAGCAGTGTTACTGAATGACTGTTAAGGAGAGGGAGTGCAGCGGTGGAGACAGGGAGAAACTAGTGCCCTGGAGCCTGGGAATGTTTGTTTCTTTTTTTTAATTTTAATTGGAGGCTAATTATTTTACAATATTGTAGTGGGTTTTGCCATACATTGACATGAATCAGCCATGGGTGTACATGTGTTCCCCATCCTGAACCCCCTCCTACCTCCCTCCCCATCCCATCCTTCAGGGTCATCCCAGTGCACCAGCCCTGAGCATCTTGCTTCATGCATCAAACCTGGACTGGCGATCTGTTTCACATATGATAATATACATGTTTCAATGCTATTCTCTCAAATCATCCCACCCTCGCCTTCTCCCACATAGTCCAAAAGACTGTTCTATACATCTGTGTCTCTTTTGCTGTCTCGCATTTAGGGTCATCGTTACCATCTTTCTAAATTCCATATATATGCATTAGAATACTGTATTGGTGTTTTTCTTTCTGACTTACTTCACTCTGTATAATAGGCTCCAGTTTCATCCACCTCATTAGTACTGATTCAAATGTATTCTTTTTAATGGCTGAGTAATACTCCATTGTGTATATGTACCACAGCTTTCTTATCCATTTCTCTGCCAATGGACATCCAGGTTGCTTCCATGTCCTGGCTATTATAAACAGTGCTGCAATGAACATTGGGGTACATGTGTCTCTTTCAATTCTGGTTTCCTCGGTGTGTATGCCCAGTAGTGGGATTGCTGAGTTATATGGCAGTTCAATTTCCAGTTTTTTAAGGAATCTCCACACTGAACAGAATGTTTGTTTCTTGATGACCTTTAACCCCAAGTCCTTTCTGGACCCGTCTGGAGGAGGACCTTCTCTGTTGCTGGTGCCCCTTGTGGCTGGTTCACTCCTGACCTTCACTTTTAAGCAGGTGGAGCTGTTTGATGCTTACGGGCAAGGGGATCACTGGGCCACAGATGGTCCACTGGATGTGATGCAGTTTCTAACCTGAAACCTGTAAAAATGTATAGAAAACGCTGGAAAATATTGCTTGCTTGTGGGAAACAAACCATTTTCCATATGTCTAAAATCTGGAAAGGCTTCCCTGGTGGTTTAGTGGCTAAGGCTCCGTGCTCCCAAAGCAGGGGGCCCGGGTTCCATCCCACATAGCTTCCTGTGTAGCTCAGTCGGTAAAGCATCTGCTGGCAATGTGGGAAACCCAGGTTCAATTCCTGGGTCAGGAAGTTCCTCTAGAGAAGGAAATGGCAACCCACTCCAGTATTCTTGCCTGGAGAATCCCGTGGACAGAGAAGCCTGGCGGGCTACAGTCCATGGGATGGCAAGAGTTGGACACGACTAGGTGCTTTGTTTCTTTTGGGTTCCATCCCTGGTCAGGGAACTAGATCCCACATGCCGCTAACTGAGGAGTTCCCATGCCCCCCGAGATCCCATGGCCTGATGAAGATTGGGAAGACCCCATGTGCTGCAATGAAGACTCGGCACAGCCAAATAAACACTAACAAATAAAATCTAGAAGACTTTGGCCGCTTACTAGAAGAGGCCAAATGAAACACCTGCTTTCTTTTTTCTTGGTCAGAATTTTGTCACCCAGTAGGATAGGGGCTCATGCTCTGCTGGCATGTTTATAAGCTATTGGTTAGGCGTTTGGAAACAATTCGATTACAACTTAATGCATATCTTTGAGACCAAATGTATCCCCCAAACATTTATTGAGGCCCCGGTTAGATGCTGGGTTCTGCTGAGCACCTGGGATTGAACAAAGCCTTTGAAAACATTGGGTTCACTAGGCGGGGAACTGGCAAAGTGAGCCAGTGGTCTCTGTTCTCAACAAGAAAAGAGTATCTCAGGAAACGTTTCCTTCTGGCGAGCCCCCTCCTGGCCACCTTCTTCTAGAAGGTTCCTGTGGGTTGTCCCGGAAGGTGATGCCTCAGGGCAGCCCCTGCCTCTGTCTCCTGTGCCAGGTGGCTGAACGATTTGGATGAGCTGATGCACCGGCGGGTGAAGTTGCTGGGCGACTGCCTGCTGTGCGCAGCCTTCCTGAGCTATGAGGGCGCCTTCACGTGGGAATTCCGGGATGAGATGGTCAACCAGGTATGGCAGAACGACATCCTGGAGCGGGGGATACCCCTGAGCCAGCCCTTCCGACTGGAGAACCTGCTCACGGACGACGTGGAGATCAGCAGGTGAGGGTGACCCCGAGCTGGGAGGACCAGGGGAGCCTCGGGGCAGCGTGCAGAGCTGGCGGTATGCCTGCCTGACCCACCTTCACAGAGACTGCAGGGAGCAGCTGACCGCCCAGCTTCCCTGATTTGGATGCTCCCGGTCAGTTCACAACTCAGCCAGAAAAGTCCCCATTTCCCCTGTCGCTGTCCCTTCCAGGTGGGGCTCCCAGGGGCTGCCCCCTGACGAGCTCTCGGTTCAGAATGGCATCCTCACCACCCGGGCCAGCCGCTTCCCCCTCTGCATCGACCCCCAGCAGCAGGCCCTCAACTGGATAAAGAGAAAAGAGGAGAAGAACAACCTGCGGGTACGGCCGCCCCCTCCCTCCATGTCCTCGCCCTCCTGCTGCACTGGGGCCCAGCTCTGTTCTCCCAGTATTCCCGAGCCTCCAGGAAGGCCAAGCTGAAATGCCACCATCCCGAGGCCCCAGGCAGACTGTCCCCTTCCTGGCCCCTCCACCCCATTGAGTCTTGGAGGGTGGCTTGTGAACCACCTTGAATCTGACCCTACGCTCTGCCCTGGTGGCTCAGACAGGAGCCTGCAGTACAGGAGACCCAGGTTCAATCCCTGGGTTGGGAAATCCCCTGGAGAAGGGCATGGCAACCCACTCCAGTATTCTTACCTGGGAAATCCCGTGGACAGAGGAGCCTGGTGGGCTACAGTCTATGGGATCACAAGGAGTCAGACACGACTGAGTGACTAACACTTTTTTTGCCCTGTATGTTGCCTCCCAGGCTGTGAGCAACCTAAAGGCAAAGTCAGTTCAGTCAGTTCCGTCACTCAGTCACGTCCGACTCTTTGAGACCCGTGGACTGCAGCACGTCAGGCTCCCCTGTCTATTACCAGCTCTTGGAGCTTGCTCAAACTCATGTCCATCGAGTCAGTGATGCCATCCAACCATCTCATCCTCTGTCATCCCCTTCTCCTCCCACCTTCAATCTTTCCCAGCAGCAGGGTCTTTTCCAGTGAGTCAGCTTTTATCAGGGGGCCAAAGTTTTGGAGTTTAAGCTTCAGCACCAGTCCTTCCAATGAATATTCAGGACTGATTTCCTTTAGGATTGACTGGTTTGATCTCCTTGCAGTCCAAGGGACTCTCAAGTCTTCTCCAACACCATGGTTCAAAAGCAGCAATTCTTTGGCACTTAGCTTTCTCTATAGTCCAACTCTCACATCCATACATGACTACTGGAAAAACCATAGCTTTGACTAGACAGACCTTTGTTGGCAAAGTGATGTCTCTGCTTTTTAATATGCTGTCTCAGTTGGTTATAGCTTTTCTTCCAAGGAGCAAACATCTTTTAATTTCATGGCTGCAGTCATCATCTGCAGTGATTTTGGAGCCCCCCAAAATAAAGTCTGTCACTGTATCCATTGTTTCCCCATCTACTTGCCATGAAGTGATGGGACCAGATGCCATGATCTTAGTTTTCTGAATGTTGAGCTTTAAGCCAACTTTTTCACTCTTCCTCTTTCACTTTCTTCAAGAGGCTCTTTAGTTCTTCTTTACTTTCTGCCATAAGGATGATGTCATCTGAGTATCTGAGGTTATTGATATTTCTCCCAGCAATCTTGATTCCAGCTTGTGCCTCATCCAGCCCAGCGTTTCGCATGATGTATTCTGCATATAAGTTAAATAAGCAGGGTGACAGCCTTGATGTACTCCTTTCCCGATGTGGAACCAGTCTGTTGTTCCACGTCCAGGCAAAAGCAGTACTTTATTCATCTTTGCATCCTGCCCAAGCAGTGCAGGGCTGGGAGGCCTTAGCTTGATCACTTTCTTTTTGGATGGCAGAGGAGGGGCTTGATTGAGATAAAATTTGCCTACCATATAATCCCCCCATTGGAAGCATACAGTTCCGTGGGTCTTAGTATATTACACACCGAGTTGTGTAACAATCACCAGGACCAGTTTTTATCACTCCCCCCGAGAAGATACTGTGTCCTTTAGCCATCACCGCCTCCCAAACTTTCACTTCCCCTCCTGCCCACTCACCCACCCCAGCCTCTGGCAACCACTGATATATTATGCATCTCTATAGATTTGTGTATTCTGGACATTTCCAGTGAATGGGATCATACAGCCTGTGGCCTTTTGTGACTGTCTTCTTTCACTTAGCAACATGTTTTTCAAAGTTCATTTTCCCTGCTTAGCAAAGCCAACGTTTTTAACAGACTTTGTTCAAGTCCAGGGCTCAGCAGAACCCAGGATCTAACAGGGGACTCGATAAATGTTTGAGGGATGCATTTTGTCTCCAAGATATGTGTTAAGCAGTAACCACGGTGTTTCCAAACACTTAACACATATTGTAGTTTATAACAGTACTTCACTCCTTCTCAGGGCTTAATAGTAGTCCATTGCATGGGTGGACCACAAACTGTTTATCTACATATCAGCTGATGGACATTTGTGTTTTTTCTACTCTTTGGCTGTCCTGAATAGTGCTGCTGTGAACATTCACATGCAAGTTTTTTGTGGGCATGTGTTTTTAATTTTCTTGGGTGAAATCACTGGGGCTCAATTACTGAAATAATTAACAAATTCATGATTTTAAAAAATATTTTCCGTATTTTTTCTGGTCTTCCTTCCTGGTATGTACATGCGTTTAGGAGAAGCATCCCAAGGTCAGGGGAACATCTGTCCCTAAACTTCACATACAGCTATTGTAGGATAAGTATCATTAATGCAGGAATATTTCTTGACATCCCTCTTCCCTGAGTCTGCCAGAGAGTTTTGCAATTGCCAGCCCACTCCTAGCCCCCAATCCTACTCCTATTCCCATCCTATCTCTTTTTAAAAAAATAGATATTGTAGGTCTTATTTTATTTATTTATTTGTGGCTGCACTGAGTCTTTGCTGCTGCCTGAGGGCTTTCTCTAGATGTGGTGAGCAGGGGCCACTCTGTAGTTGTGGGATGTAGGCTTCTCACTGCAGTGGCTTCTCTTGCTGTGGAGCATGGGCTCTAGGGCTTGTGGGCTTCAGCTGTTGCCTCTTGCAGGCTCTAGGGCAAGGGCTTGGTAGTTGTGACACATGGAGTTAGTTGCCCTGCGTCACGGGGCGTCTTTCCAGGCCAGGCATCCAACCCGTGTCCCCTGCAATGGCAGGTGGATTCTTATGCACTGGATTACCAGGGAAGTCTCCCATCCTATGTCTTAAAGAGGGAAGGCTCAACTTATGGGGTGAGAGGCTAAGTACACCAATGTAATAAGATAGGGTAGAGAGGAAGGGAAGAGGAAGCCCCAGGGGCTGGAATAGAGGAAGAGTTTTTACAGATGTTTTGAGGAATGAGATCAGGAAGCAGTTGCAAGGTTTGGAGGGAAGTGAACAAAAGAGAGAAGATTAACGCAAACATTTTTTGTGTTTTGTGGGCTCAGTGTTTGGACTCTTTTCGAGGTTTTCTGAGAGATGTGATGAGATTCTCTCCTGATCACTTTTTTTTTTAAATTATTTTTGACTGTGCTGGGTCTTCACTTGCTGCGTGGGCTTTTCTCTAGTTGCGGCCAGTGGGGGCTACTCTCTAGCTGTGGTACATGGGCTTCTCATCGCAATGGCTTCTCTTATTGCACTGCACAAGCTCTAGGGTGTGGGGGCTTCAGGAGCTGTGGCACATGGGCTCAGTAGCTGTGGCTCCGGGGATCTAGACTGCAGGCTCAGTAGCTGTGGAGCATGGGCTTAGTTGCTCCATGGCATGTGGGTTATTCCTGGATCAGGGATTGAACCCATGTCTCCTGCCTTGGCAAGTGGATTCTTTACCACTGAGCCACCGGGGAAGCCCGGAAGGTGGATTCTTAATCACTGGACCACTGGGGAAGTCCTCTCCTGATCGCCTTTGGCTGCTGAACTGTGCTTTCGAATAAGGCTGCTTGGAGCCTGACCCTCATGGATTTCTGGGTTTATACGGGTTCCACACCCTGCTTCTGTCCCTCTTCTGTTTTTCTCTCTGCCTCCCTTCAAGGTGCTCACACATCCACTGCCGCCTCCAAGGACTTTTTTTTTTCCCCTTGAATTTGGCAAATCAGCTGATTCTTAGCCTTTGCCTCCCCGCCCTTGCAGGTGGCATCCTTTAATGACCCCGACTTCCTCAAGCAGCTGGAAATGTCCATAAAGTATGGGACCCCCTTCCTGTTCCACGATGTGGATGAGTACATCGACCCTGTGATTGACAATGTCTTAGAAAAAAACATTAAGGTCTCCCAAGGACGGCAGTTTATCATTCTGGGAGACAAGGAAGTGGACTATGATTCGAATTTCAGACTGTATCTGAACACCAAGCTGGCCAACCCCAGATACAGCCCTTCCGTGTTTGGGAAAGCCATGGTGATCAATTATACTGGTAAGGATGTACAGAAGGTCAGTGTCAAATTTAGGTGGAGACACATTCGGAGCTGGAGGCTCTCATGGGACTTCATTTCATTGTGAATCATTCTCCGAGTCACACCTTTCATAGTCAGTCCATCATTACTTGGTCTTCCCCAGAGGCTCAGCAGGTAAAGAACCTGCCTGCAATGCAGGAGACCTGGGTTCTATTCCTGGGCTGAGAAGATCCCTTGGAGAAGGAAATGGCAACCCACTCCAGTATTCTTGCCTGGGAAATCCCCTGGACAGAGGAGCCTGGTGGGCTACAGTCCAGGGAGTTGCAAAGAGTTGGACATGACTGAGCAACTGAGCATACACGCCTAGAAGTTCTTAATGAGGAAGGAACATCTAGAAGGTTCTGGGGCCCTGTAGAAGGCAATGAGTTATGTGTCTTGAGACATGATAAGTCTGGACCACAGGACTCAGACATTCACACTCGGAGCCAGGTGAGACCCCTCTCTGCTGGGGCAGAAAGCTACTCTCTGTTTGTGTATTTAAATATATGGCTTGGTTTTAGGTTTTCTTCTTCCTCTCAGTTGAATTCTGTTAGGAATCAAACGTCATCTTCCACATTTTCTAGATGGTCACACAGGTTCCTAGATGGGTTAATCAAGTTTACGTAGGCTTTAGGGGATTCCCTGGCAGCCCAGTGGTTAGGACTGGGAGCTTTCACTGCCAAGGGCTTGGGTTCGATCCCTGATTGGGGAACTGAGTACCCGCAAGCCATAAGGTATGGCCAAAAAGAATTGGGTTATGCTTTCAGCAAGGGTCCCCCCAAGTGTAGGAGCCCCGAATTTGATCTTAATGCATCATCTCTCTTGCTGTTCACCTCTCCACGTAACAGCATCTCTGTTTCAATCTGTCCAATATTTTTCACCTGGGGCTTTATAATGTTTTTTAATTAAATTATTTTTTAATTGAAGGATAATTGTGTTGGTTTCTATCAAACATCAACATGAATCAGCCATAGGTGTACATATGTCCTTCCCTCTTGAACCTCCCTGAAGAATGGTTTTGATAGAAGAGTGAGTCCTCATGTTCCTGAGATGCTGGGCCCACCCTCCTGTCATCCCAGGCGCCACTGTGTAGGGGAGAACACACAGGGACCAGCTTGTTGGGGGGACGGCAGTAAAGGGCCTCCCTCTGTCCCCCCACAGTCACGCTGAAAGGCCTGGAGGACCAGCTGCTAAGCGTGCTGGTGGCCTACGAGAGGCGCGAGCTGGAGGAGCAGAGGGAGCACCTTATCCAGGAGACGAGTGAGAACAAGAACTTGCTGAAGGACCTGGAGGACTCCCTCCTCCGGGAGCTGGCCACCTCCACGGGGAACATGCTGGACAATGTGGAGTTGGTGCAGACCCTGGAGGAGACCAAGTCCAAAGCTACGGAGGTATGAACTGCAGTGGAGGGAAAATACTTCCGTCCTGGCCCTGGAGCCCCAGGGGTGTTCCCAGGGACCCCTGTGCCTCAGGTCAACCTCTTTCAATCAAGAGTGATAGAAAACCCAGCCCCACTTGTCTCACGTCCAAAGAGAATTTATCCTCTTAGAAAACAGGAAAGTCCAGAATGGCTTCAGGCAGGGCTGGATCCAGGACTCCAAATATCATTAAGACACAGTGTTTCTCCATGTCTGGGCTTGACTTTCTGCTGTGTTGGCTTCCTTCTCTGCCTCCCTGTGGAGCCAAGCTTCCCTCATGGTCACAGGCTGGGTCTGTCCCCTTCCTTTCCCCGAAGAGAAGAGTGAGAATCTTCTACATTACATGCTCACCCCAAGTCACTCCCATGGCCTTGGGATGCCACGTGTGGATTAGTGGGACCTGAGTCACATGCTGCTTTCCTAGAGATGGGCTTGAGCCCCACATATGAATGAAAGGAGGAAATTGTGTCTCGAAATCAAACTCAGGGACGGTTATTAGAAGAAGGGGGCACAGGGCCATGAGAGTCAAGCCACAAACACCTATCTACACCTCGAAAGAGGGTGGGAGCCCTTCCTATGAGCACCTCCTGGGTTTCTTTGCTGCCACCCTCTCCCTCACTCCCGGCTTCTTACTTTTTGCCCCCAGTTCATAAGTCTTCCTGGTTATGGCCTTAAGTGGCAACATGCAGCTCTTCTTTAGGTATCAGAGAAGCTCAAGCTGGCGGAGAAGACGGCCCTGGACATTGACCGGCTGCGGGATGGCTACCGGCCGGCCGCTCGGAGGGGGGCCATCCTGTTCTTTGTGCTGTCGGAGATGGCGCTGGTCAACTCCATGTACCAGTACTCCCTGATCGCCTTCCTGGAGGTCTTCGGCTTGTCGCTCAAGAAGTCGCTGCCTGACTCCATTCTTATGAAGCGATTGAAGAACATTATGGACACGTTGACCTTCAACATCTATAACTATGGCTGTACAGGTAAGTACCTCTTTGCAATGATTAGGACCAATGTGCCCTGTGTTTCCAAATGTTTTCTTCTTATAAGAACACCAGTCAGATTAGGTGAGGACCCATCCTAAACACTTCATTTTATTTTTTGAATTCATGTTTATTGATGTACAGTTGTTATACAATGCTGTGTTAGTTTCAGGTGTACGGCCAAGTGAATCAGTTGCATACATCCACTTTTTATGATTCTGTTTGCACATAGGTCATTACAGAGTATTGAGTAGAGTTCCCTGTGCTAGACAGGAGGTCCTTCAGTTCAGTTCAGTTCAGTCGCTCAGTCGTGTCCGACTCTTTGTGACCCCATGAATTGCAGCATGCCAGGCCTCCCTGTCCATCACCAACTGCCAGAGTTCACCCAAACCCATGTCCACTGAGTCGGTGATGCCATCCAGCCATCTCATCCTGTGTCATCCCCTTCTCTTCCTGCCCCCAATCCCTCCCAGTATCAGAGTCTTTTCCAATGAGTCAACTCTTTGCATCAGGTGGCCAAAGTACTGGAGTTTCAGCTTTAGCATCAGTCCTTCCAATGAACACCCAGGACTGATCTCCTTTAGAATGGACTGGTTGGATCTCCCTGCAGTCCAAGGGACTCTCAAGAGTCTTCTCCAACACCACAGTTCAAAAGCATCAATTCTTTGGTGCTCGGCTTTCTTCATAGTCCAACTCTCACATCCATACATGACTACTGGAAAAACCATAGCCTTGACTAGACGGACCTTTGTTGGCAAAGTAATGTCTCTGCTTTTGAATATGCTATCTAGGTTGGTCATAACTTTCCTTCCAAGAAGTAAGAATCTTTTAATTTCATGGCTGCAATAGTTATCTATTTTGTACATGCCTGTGTGCATGTTAAGTTTCTTCAGTCGTGTCCAACTCTTTGCGACCCCATTGACTGTAGCCCTCCAGGCTTCCCTGTCCATGGGGATTCTCCAGGCAACAATACTGGAATTGGTTGCCATTCCCCCCTCCAGGGGATCTTTCTGACCCAGGGAGCGAACCCACGTCTCTTATGTCTCCTGCATCAGCAAGTGGGTTCTTTGCCATTAGCGCCACCTGAGAAGCCGTTTTATAACTGTATGTGTATGTCCATCCCAATCTCCCAATTTATCCCTCCCCATTTCCTTTCCCCCTTGGTAACTGTAAGTTTGTTTTCTATATCTGTGGCGCTTGTCCTGATTTGTGAATAGGTTATTTGGTACCATTTTTTAGATTCCGCATAGAAGTGCTATCATATGATATTTGTCTATCTCTGTTTAACTTACTTCATTCAGTACGACGATCCCTAAGTCCATCCATGTCATTGAAAACAGTGTTATTTTGTTCTTTTTTTTTTTTTTAAATGGCTGAGTAACCTCATCACCTCTTAGAAGTCCTGTCTCCAGTTCTGAGGTATGGGGGATTAGGGCTTCAACTTACAGATTTTCAGGAGACGCAATTCAGCTCGTACCAGTTAGGCAGGAAAAATGTTGAGGACTATTGTTCCTATAGGCCTTACTTAAGTAACCAACTCTTCTAACACGTATAAAGTAGAATTCAAATCTCAGATTTTGACTTACACTTTTTTTTTTCAGGACATATTTTTTCTGGTTAAAAAAAAAAAAAGAAAAGAACTCTATTGTTTTGCATCTTCCTATTCATAAAGAGTCTGTTGATGGAATGAGCCTACTCTGTAATAGAGACTGGCCATATCTGGCCCACTGTATGTTTTTGTAAATAAAGTTTTATTGGCACACAGCCATTCCCATTTCTATAAATATCCGTCCATGGTGGCTTTCACAGTACAGTGGCAGAGCTGAGTAGTTATGACAGAGACTGTCTAGCCTGCAGAGCCAAGATAATTCACTCTCTGACCCTTTATAGCATCTTTTCTACTGTAAGAGCTTTTGCTTTGAGTTTTGGGTAATTGACTAGCACTTCATTCAGAAGGTGGCTCTGAACCTCAATCATACTGCCCTTCATCAGCTTGGGGACCCCCCTCCTCTTCCCAGGAGGGTGTGGTAAGTGCTTCCCAGAGACATGACCATTCCTGATACAAACAATTGAGGGTCACTTCCCACTGCACTTTTGAGCATGACTGTCAGTTGAGTTCATGTGTTTTTTGTTTTTGTTTTTTGGCTGTGCTGGGTCTTAAATGTGGTGCTAGGGCTCTTCACTGCAGTGTGCAGACTTCTCCAGTTGCAGGGCATGGACTTCTCTCTAGTTGTGATGGGTGGGCTAGGTTGCCCCATGGCGTGCAGGACCCTGGTTTCCTGACCAAGGATTAAACCTGTATTCTCCAGCATTGGAAGGCAGACTCCCGTCCCCTGGACTACCAGGGAAGTCCCCAAGGTCAGTTTTGCACTCAGATATTCACGGACACCAAATGCAAAGATGCCTAAATGCACCTAACTGTGCAGTTGAGGTGTTTCATCTCATTTCTCTAAAATTTAAGCAAGTGATGCATAAGAAACCCAGTGTTTAAATGTATTTATTTTATCCAGACCCATCTGTTGTTTCTCCTCAGGGTTGTTTGAGAGGCACAAGTTACTTTTTTCTTTCAATATGACTATCAAGATAGAACAAGCAGAGGGGAGAGTCCCCCAGGAAGAATTAGATTTCTTCTTGAAAGGTAATGAGCTTGTCTCGTTTCATGCTTTCCAACTCCCTGGACCCACAGTGCACACGCATAGGAGTTTGTTCACTAAACGACAACAGTAATTTTCCATCCTTAAAACCTGACTTCCAGTAGCACTGCTTTAGTAAACAACTCAGTTGACAGTTCCAGCCTCAGATATGGCTCGAGTTAATTTAGAGCAACCAGGCTCTGCCTTAAGGCTACCCTGAGACTGGAAACCACTCAGAGCTTCCTGGCTGGAGTCACAGACAGTGAAGAGGAAGCCAATGCCCCCTTCTCTTTCCAACCCATTTTGAGAAGTGAATTTCCCCCAAAGTGAGAGAAGTCCCAGTATAGAGCTGCTTGCACTTCCTGGTGTGTTGATGTCAGCTGTTTATGTCTCTCCTATTGTCATTAGGAAACATTTCCCTGGAGAAAAGCAAACGAACCAAGCCCTGTGCTTGGTTGTCTGACCAGGGATGGGAAGATATCATGCTTCTGTCAGAGGTATTTCCGGACAACTTTGGGAATCTTCCTGCTGATGTGGAGAAACATCTGACTGTCTGGCAGGAGGTGAGCTCATGTTCCCTTTCTGCTTCTTCCCTTCCTTGCGTGTTGGTAATCTCCATACTTAATCTGTAGCCTAACTCCTTACAAGTGAGAAGATATGTCTCTGAATGACTCATGCAGAGGGTAGCCAAGGCCCTCCACCTCCCTGATGGAATCCTCCTTTATCTGCTTCAGCTGGTTTTGTGGGAGAGCCATCCATCTTTCTGTCCCTATGTTTATCTCTCTGTCCATCCACCCTTTCATCTATCCGTCCACCCATCTGTCCATCTGTCTACCCATCCATCCATCCATCCATTTATCTATTAATATCTGTCCATCCGTCCATCCATCCGTCTATCTTTCCAGCCATCCATTCATCCAAGATGCTTTCTGAGCCTCTGTGGATTGACTGTGTCCATTGATGGGCACTGTGGACTCAACGACTCAACAGTGTTATAATAAGACTCAATTCCTTTCTTTCTAAAGTTCACAGTTTTGGAGGATAAAAAAAAAATGACAGAGCTCCCTAAAATCGCCTGTAAATTTCATCCCTTTACAGAGGCTTTTGAGACTTTCACCTAAAAAGGGGGCCCTATCTCATTTCTGAGTTGATGCCACCATGCATATTCTTTGCTTTCCCCAGTGGTATGACCTGGATTCCCTGGAGCAGTTTCCATTCCCTCTGGGTTACGATGTCAACATCACCCCTTTCCAGAAGTTGCTTATTTTGCGCTGTTTCCGTGTGGACTGGGTGTATCGGGCCGTGACTGACTACGTGACTATAACAATGGGAGAGAAGTAAGTGAGCTTGTGTCTGCTTGGTCCTTTCTGTGGGTTGGTATACCTAATGTTACCTCCTCCTGGGCTCACGGATGGCAGGCATGGCCAGCTCTGGAGAGCACAATTTGGTAGCCACTCAGGAATAGTGCCATTCAAGAGAAATACAATGTGAACCACTTTTGTAAGTGGAAGTCTTCTGGTGACCACATTCACAAAGGAACAGGTGAAATTAATTTTAGTAACAGTTATCATAAGCACATAACTATAGTACATTACTATATAACAATGTTATATATAAATAATAAGTATTAATAGTAAATAATTGTATGGACAGGGGAGCCTGGCGAGCTACAGTCCATGGGATCCCAAAGAGTCGGACATGACTTAGCTACTCAGCAACAACAATTAATAGTAAATAAGTGAATTTAATTATTAAATGATACAAATGGACTTATTTACAAAACAGAAACAGACTCACAGACATAGAGCCAACTTATGATTACCAAAGGGAAAAGGTGGGGAGGGGGAGAGATAAACTAGGAATCTGAGATTAACATATATACCCTCAGTTCAGTTCAATTCAGTCGCTCAGTCTTGTCCAACTCTTTGCGACCCCATGAACTGCAGCACACCAGGCCTCCCTGTCCATCGCCAACTCCCAGAGTTCACCCAGACTCACATCCATTGAGTCAGTGATGCCATCCAGCCATCTCATTCTCTGTTGTCCCCTTCTCCTCCTGCCCCCAATCCCTCCCAGCATCAGAGTCTTTTCCAATGAGTCAACTCTTCGCTTCAGGTGGCCAAAGTACTGGAGTTTCAGCTTTAGCATCATTCCTTCCAAAGAAATCCCAGGGCTGATCTCCTTCAGAATGGACTAGTTGGATCTCCTTGCAGTCCAAGGGACTCTCAAGAGTCTTCTCCAACACCACAGTTCAAAAGCATGAATTCTTCGGTGCTCAGCTTTCTTCACAGTTCAACTTTCACATCCATACATGACCACTGGAAAAACCATAGCCTTGACTAGACGGACCTTTGTTGGCAAAGTAATGTCTCTGCTTTTGAATATGCTATCTAGGTTGGTCATAACTTTCCTTCCAAGGAGTAAGTGTCTTTTAATTTCATGGCTGCGGTCACCATCTGCAGTGATTTTGGAGCCCCCAAAAATAAAGGCTGACACTCTTTCCACTGTTTCCCCATCTATTTCCCATGAACTGATGGGACCGGATGCCATGATCTTTGTTTTCTGAATGTTGAGCTTTAAGCCAACTTTTGCACTCTCCACTTTCACTTTCATCAAGAGACTTTTGAGTTCCTCTTCACTTTCTGCCATAAGGGTGGTATCATCTGCATATCTGAGGTGATTGATATTTCTCCCGGCAGTCTTGATTCCAGCTTGTGTTTCTTCCAGCCCAGCGTTTCTCATGATGTACTCTGCGTATAAGTTAAATAAGCAGGGTGACAATATACAGCCTTGACGTACTCCTTTTCCTATTTGGAACCAGTCTGTTGTTCCATGTCCAGTTCTAACTGTTGCTTCCTGACCTGCATACAGATTTCTCAAGAGGCAGGTCAGGTGGTCTGGTATTCCCATCTCTTTCAGAATTTTCCACAGTTTATTGTGATCCACACAGTCAAAGGCTTTGGCATAGTCAATAAAGCAGAAATAGATGTTTTTCTGGAACTCTCTTGCTTTTTCCATGATCCAGCGGATGTTGGCAATTTGATCTCTGGTTCCTCTGCCTTTTCTAAAACCAGCTTGAACGTCACGAAGTTCATGGTTCACTTATTGCTGAAGCATGGCTTGGAGAATTTTGAGCATTACATTACTAGCATGTGAGATAAGTGCAATTAATTATAAGAGTATAATATCTAATATATTAATATATAATATAAATAATATATATTTTAATAATACATAGTTGTATTTAACTCAAATATTGAAATCTTAACATGTCATTAGTGGAGATATTTTGAATTTTTTTGGTATCAAGGCTTTAAACTCATACAGCACAATACACCACATCTCAGTTTGAACTAGCCACACTTCAAGGCCTCAATAGCCACACATGCCTGATGGTTACCACATTGGAAGCTCTGGAATCAAGCGCAAAGCTGGATGGGTAACTTAGGGTATGTGTGTACTCAGTCACTTCAATTATGTCTGATTCTTTGTGACCTTATGGACTGTAGCCCGCCAGGCTCCTCTGTCCATGGGATTTCCCAGGCAAGAATACTGGAGTGGGTTGCCATGCCTTCCTTCAAGGCATCTTCCTGACCCAGGGACTGAACCCGAGTCTCTTAAATCACCTGCATTGCCAGGAGGGTTCTTTACCACTGGCGCCACCTGGGAAACCTGTGACAAACTCAAATCTGCCTCTGTGGCTGGCAGGTGATGGAAATGAGTGAACAAGACTGCACAGGGACAGGGGCAAACTGGAGCGGTCAAGTCCTGGCCAGGAGCCCCTTAACCTCTGCTGACTGATGCCAGGTGGTGGTGGGGACCCAGATCTCTGACTCTTCAAAGCAAACTAGAAATTTGGATTTCTACACAAAATCTCCCAATCTTTATGTGCTGGCAACTAATTTTTTAAAAATCTTGATATATTGGCCATTCAGGACATGCCTGTGAAGCTGCTGGTGTGGGACTTCTGGGTTCAGTGCCCAGGGCACATCCACCTGGAAGGCTGGCCTGTCACGAGGCACCCAGCTCAGAGCAGGTCTCCTGAACCCAGCCCGGATGTATCGGGCTATGCAGAGAGGTCCCTGTGATCCAGGAGCTGATCATTCAGTGAGTGAGATGTGTGTGAACACTGGATACCTAACAAGGAAGGCTGAGCAAAGAACGACACCAGAGGAGTAGTCAGACATTCTGGATGCTGGCAGGCAAAGTGCTGGCCACACTGGCCGGTCCCTGCCCAGAGCTATCTTCCCAGGAGCGTTTTCCAGTTGTGTTTCTTTCCCTAGGTACGTGCAGCCCCCGATGATCAGCTTTGAAGCCATCTTTGAGCAGAGCACCCCCAACTCGCCCATCGTGTTCATCCTGAGCCCTGGCTCGGACCCTGCCAGTGACCTTATGAAACTAGCCGAACGCAGTGGTTTTGGAGGGAACCGCCTCAAATTCCTTGCCATGGGTCAAGGTCAAGAAAAGGTAGATTGTTGTTGGAAGCAACAAGCCCTAAACGTGCTTGAGGTGCCTGGAATGAATTCGCGAATGCCTGGCTTTAAGCCAAGAGTGCCACCCACACACCAGCACCACGCCTTTCTGGTCTAAGGAGCAGGAATCAAATGTCACAGCGATGATGACGATGTGAACAGTAGTTAGTTCTAGAGCTGACCTTCAGAAATCGCCTGGGCTTACACTCGTATGTTGGAAACAGTATGTTCTGCTATTTCCAAAGCACTTTCTTTTAAAAAATAATTAATTAATTAGGCTGTGCTGGGTCTTGGTTGCAGCATACAGGATCTTTAGTTGTGGTATGTGGGATCTAGTTCCCTGACCAGGGCTCAGATCTGGGCCTCCTATATTGGGAGCTTGGAGTCTTAGCCACTGGATCACCAGGAAGTCCCTCCAAATCTGGTCATCATCACATCTGGTGATCATCTCCCTCAGCCCTTGCAGCAGCCCTATTTTGGATCATGCTGTCACTGGTGGCTGCCGGTGGCCAGGCCACCCTGTCAGGGGGCAGGTGCCACTGTGTCTGAGGTTGGAGCTCTGGGTGCCGAGGGAGGCCAGTGAGTGCAGCCCAGTGAACCCGGGTGACCCTGGAGGAATGCTCAAGGGTTGTATCTTCAGAGGCTCCCTCTGCAGCTCTGGGACCACCGGCTCCTTTGTATCTTCTGCTGCAGTGGCCAGCAGGTTATAGGGGCTTGGAGAGTGTCTGGGAGAGCACGGGGTGGTGCAGCCTTGGGACACCAACACTTCCCTTCTGTCTCCGTCAGAGCAGGTGGCCCTGCAGCTGCTGGAGACGGCGGTGGCTCGTGGGCAGTGGCTGATGCTGCAGAACTGCCATCTCTTGGTCAAGTGGCTGAAGGATCTGGAGAAGTCCCTGGAGAGGATCACCAAGCCCCACCCTGATTTCCGCCTGTGGCTCACCACAGACCCCACCAAGGGCTTCCCCATTGGGATCCTGCAGAAGTCCTTGAAGGTCTGGCTGTAGGATAAACAGACGCACCCATGGCTCAGTTCCTCAGTTCGCCTCCCAGTTTTGCTACCTGTGTGTGTGTGTGTGTGTGTGTGGAGTGTGTAGTGTGTAGGAGAGAGCTGGGACCCCTTGCACCCCTCTTCCCCAATTCCATCTCTCTCTTCAGAGATAAGCACTGTCCAGAATAAGGTGATGATCACTGGGTGACAGTGATGATTCCCAGGCCTGTCTTTATCCCTTCTGCATGTCCCCAAAGCATGTGTGGGTTAGTTTTCACAGACTTCACATTTATTAAACCTCCTATTTTATCTCTCATGATTGGCCCACCCACAGCCCACAGAACTTGAGTGCTTGTTTCAAGGGGTTTACAGGCCCTGTTTAACTTAGTCTCCAGGGACATTCTGGGGAAAGGTTTTGTCATCTCTCTCTGCCTCTGGGACAGGTAGAGGAAAAATGTACCTCCTTCTGTTTTACATTTGAGGATCCCATGAATCAGAAGGAGGTTTAAAGAGCCCTCCTGGGGTCATTTGATGAGTTAGGGCAGAGCTGGAACAACATCTAGGTTGGGGTGTGTGTGTGTGTGTGTGTGTGTGTGTGTGTGTGTGTGTGTGTCTGGGCTGGGTCTTCGCTGTTGTGTACGGGCTTCTCTTGTGGAGTGCGTGCTCAGTCCCTTCAATCGTGTCTGACTCTTTGCAACCCCATGGACTGTAGCCCGCCAGGCTCCTCTGTCCGTGGGATTCTCCAGGCAAGAATACTGGAGTGGGTTACCATTTCCGCATGGGGTTAATTGACCCGTGGCATGTGGGATCTTAGTTCCCCAACCAGGGATCAAACCCTTGTCCCCTGAATTGGAAGGTGGATTCTTAACCACTGGGCACCAGGAAAGTCCCCAATATCTAGGTTTTTTTTTTTTTTAACTAATTCGCCTGGGTCCTTGACTTTCACTGTTAGGGAAACAGGGAAGATACCCCGTTAGGATGGAGAGAAGGCCATTCTTCAGAGCCCGGCTCCTGGGTCTGGGGTCTCCATCCCCATCTGTCTCCCCTCCTGACAGGTTGTCACTGAGCCACCCAATGGGCTGAAACTCAACATGAGAGCCACGTACTTCAAGATTTCTCCTGAAATGCTGGACCAATGCCCACACCCTGCTTTCAAGTCCCTGGTCTACGTGCTGGCATTCTTCCACGCAGTGGTGCAGGAGAGGAGAAAGTTCGGGAAGATCGGCTGGAACGTGTACTATGATTTCAACGAGTCTGACTTCCAGGTGAAGATGCGGCTGCTGCCTCCGCCCGGGGACACTCCTCTCTCAGTGGTTCCTGCCCGTGTTTTCAGAAAATGGTCAGAGCCTGGCTGGCTGTGGGTTTGTGGATACCCAGGCATGTTCCTCCTCTTTTAAGGTCTGCATGGAAATTCTGAACACATACTTGACAAAAGCCTTCCAGCAGCATGACCCTCGGATCCCATGGGGTAGCCTCAAGTACCTCATCGGAGAGGTAGGAGCATCCTGGGGACCCTCTGCACCTCTCCACTTCCCCCACCCCCACTGGGGCGGGCTGGGCTATGGCCTGGCACCCCTGGTCCATGGCCTCTGAGCCCTCTGGGACTCCCTTCTTTGAAAAAAAAAAAAGATATTTATTTTTGGCTGTGCTGAGTCTTGTTGCTGCTTGGGCTTTCTCTAGTTGCGGAGAGTGGGGGTACTCTTCAGTGCAGTGCATGGGCTTCTCATTGAGGTGGCTTCTCCTGCTGTGGAGCACAGGCTCTAGGTACACGGTTTTCAGTAGTTATGGCTCCTGGGCTCTAGAGCACAAGCTCAATAGTTGTGGCACACGGGACTTAGTTGTTCCATAGCATGTGGGATCTTCCCAGACCAGGGATTGAACCTGTGTCTCCCGCTTTGGCAGGCGGATCCTTTATCACTGAGCCACCGGGAAAGCCCTGGGACTCTTCTCTTGCTCCTGCTGCCCATCAGTCAAAGGCCCCTGAGTCCCTATGATATACCTCCATTCATCACTCCATTATTACTCATTCTAAGTGAGCAGGCTTCACCTGGGGGCCCTGGACTTATTGTCCTGGGGACTCATGTTCCCCACCTAGGATGCTTCAGGCACATCACTGGAGCCCAGCTCCTGTTCAGCTGGCCTGGAGGTCCACTCTGGAGGCCACGACCTTATACAGTGTTTGTGGAAAAGCTTCCCCGGTAGCCTGCATGTGGCTCAAACAGAGACCTCACCATTCCAGAGACAAAAGGGGCTGCTGGCTTCCTGCGTTGTTTTGTTGCTTATTTGCTGTGTTTTGGGGAGTTTGGCCAATTGCACACTGGCTCCCAGCATTTCACAAGAACGGCTGTCACCTTGGGCTCTGCGAGTCTGCACACTAGCCCTCTGGTATATGACGGCCCAAAGGCACTGTGGGTAAGTACGGTTGGAGCTGTACGGTGGCCAGACAGCAGGAGTCTCACTGAGGGTGCATCTGGCCTTGACCTTGGGCTATGTGCTGGGACCTTAGGGTTCACCCTGGAGGTCTGGGTTCCCACCGGCTCTCACTCTTTTTACCGTCAGGTTATGTACGGAGGACGGGCCATCGACAGCTTTGACCGGCGTATCCTAACCATCTACATGGACGAGTACCTGGGAGACTTCCTCTTCGATACTTTCCAGCCATTCCACTTCTTCCGGAACAAGGAAGTGGACTACAAGATCCCCCCGGGGGATGTCAAGGAAAAATTTGTTGGTGAGATTTCTCAGTCATTAGAAAGTATGCTAAATATTTTATCCTAAGGGAGCCCATGCATTTCAGATGTTCTGATTTCTGCGGTTGGCTTGATGGTTCTTCTGACCCCTCCGCTGTTGGGGTTCCTTGTCAGGTCGGGGGTGTTTTCTTCTGCTTTTTAGAGGGAGCGCAGCAGGCCCTTCCTAGCCTAAGACCTGATGGAGTTAGTTCAGACTTCCTGTCCTGGAATGATGGTACATATATCAGATTCTCCACTGAAGGGCAGAGTGCCCCTGGGAAACTCACAGAGCCATTTTCTTTTCTTTTTAATTTTTTTTTAATTTAATTTTATATTTGAAAACAAAGCAGTTTATTATACTCAAATACATACATATTTGTATATATCCCCTAGATATATACTGATAAGGGAAGGAGATCAAAGATATATATACGTGTGTGTTAGTCGCTCAGTACTGTCCATTCTTTGCGACCCCGTGGACTGTAGCCTGCCAGGCTCCTCTGTCCATGGAATTCTCCAGGCAAGAATACTGGAGGGGGTTGCCATTCCCTTTTCCAGGGGATCTTCCCGACTCAGGGATTGAACCTGGGTCTCCTGAACTGCGGGCAGATTCTTTACCATCTGAGCCACCAGGAAAGCTTAGACTTTATATAAACTTTTGAAGAATACATCTGAATAACCCAGTTTATTATAATTCATATATTTATTGTTAGAATATATCTAATGATCCTAAATGTTCTTTTTAATATAGTTTATATTTTTTTGTTTAAGAAATTTTATTCATCTATTTGGCTGCATCAGGTCTTAGTCACGGAATGTGGGATCTTCATTGTTTCATGAAAGATCTTTTGTTGGGGTGCATGGGCTCAGTAGTTGAGGCACATGGGCTTAGTTGCTCCATAGCAACAGGGGATGTGAGTTCCCTGACCAGGGATTGAACCTGCATCCCCTGCATTGGAAGGCAGATTCTTAACTACTGGATCACCAGGGAAGTCCCCTCACTGGGCCATTTTCATAAAAGCTGTGCATAGAGGGAGTTCCCTGGTGGTCCAGTGGTGAGGACTCTGGGCTTTCACTGCTGTGGGCCTGGGTGTGATCCTTGATTGGAGAATTAGGATCCTGCAAGGCATGGCAAAAAAAAAAAAAAAATAGATGCACCCAGAGCTGGCTTGGATGTGGTAGTGTTGAATTCTTATTTTAAAAGCATGTACCCCTTTAAGAAGTGGAAAGTAATATAACGTGTCTGGGGAGGTTAAGGCTGTGGGTCTTCAGAAATTGGGGGCTGGGGGGTCGACATGGAGGTGTAACCACTGCATGTTCTCTCCATTTACAGAAGCCATTGAGGCCCTTCCGCTGGCCAACACGCCTGAAGTGTTTGGTCTTCACCCCAATGCTGAGATTGGATATTACACTCAGGCGGCTCGAGACATGTGGGCTCACCTGTTGGAGCTGCAGCCCCAGACAGGTAAAGTCCCCTGCAGACAACTGTGCTCCTGGGGGACCAAGGGTGTTGGTCCAAAGTGTGCTGCTTTGGTTTCTGGTAGTTTCCACATTGCTGGCGCCTTTCATCGAAGGCGCTGGATACCCTGGTCCCATGCTCAGGTGCCTTGCTGTCTCTAAAAACGTGTCCTGGTTTCAGGGGAATCCAGCGCTGGCATCAGCAGAGATGATTACATTGGCCAGGTGGCCAAGGACATAGAAAACAAGATGCCCAAAATCTTTGACTTGGACCTGGTCAGGAAGCACCTTGGGCAGAGCATCTCCCCCACCTCAGTGGTCCTCCTGCAGGAGCTGGAACGCTTCAACAAGCTCGTCATACGGATGACCAGGTCCCTGGCTGAACTTCAGAGGGTAAGCCCCAGTACTCAAGTGCAGATTCATGCCCAGGTGGAGTGCCTGGTCTTCCCCTAGTCTTGCCTGATTGCTCTTGATTCTGTCAACAGGCCTTGGCCGGAGAAGTTGGGATGAGCAGTGAATTAGATGACGTAGCCAGGTCTCTTTTTCTTGGGCAAATCCCTAACATCTGGAGAAAGCTTGCCCCTGACACCTTAAAGTCCCTTGGAAACTGGATGCTCTACTTCCTGCGGAGGTTCAACCAGTACACGACATGGGTGAGTGAGGGCAGTGGTCTGCTTGCTGCTTCAAGGCTTGGCTGGGACTCCCTCAAACCACCTCCCGACTTCTCCCATCCCTGGTAGTACCTCTGTCCGGAGCTGATTAGGTGCTCTGGAAATGGTCCGTGACTCTGCAGGCATATCTGTATTTTTTTCCCCCCCATTTCTTTCTTTCTTTTAAAGACTCTGAAGCATACTATGCACGACTTGTTCACCTAAGAGTCTGTCTTGGCAATTGTTCCATCTAAGTATTACACTGAGATCTCTCTAGGCAATTCCAGCTCACAGATATCCTGTATCCTTTCCCCAGTGGACATTTAGGTGGTTACCATTGGAGTTTTTTTTTAAGTCAACTTTAAAAATTTGGCTGCACTGGGTCTTAGTTGCAGCATGTGGGATCTAGTTCCCTGACCAGCGATGGAACCTGGGCCCCTTTGTTGGGAGTGTAGTCTTAGCCTCTGGGCCACCAGGGAAGTCCCTGTCTTTTTTTATCTGTTTGTTTTTGGTTTTGCTAGTACAAACAACATTCTGTTGCATGTGACTTTGGAGACTCATATGAGTATATTCCTTGTGTACAATGCAAGGATTGGATCCGGGTGTGTGCGTTTTAAATTCTGACAGCTCTTGTCAGTTTCCTAGAGAACTTGACACCACAGTGTACAAGAATGATCATTTCCTTGCCTCTCTGCCACATGGTGTGTTCTCAATATTTTGGACCTTTTTCTTCTTCATATGTAAAAAATAATATCCAAGATTTTGGATGTGTATTCCTTTAATTATGGTGAGGCCGAATGTCTTTGACCTGTTTACAGACCTCGCGTGTTTTTCTGTGACTTGACTTTTTGTATTTGGATTTCATTCTTACCAAGTTTTCCACCTTTTAAAATTGATTTTTAGGAGCTCTTTGACTTCCCTGGTGGCTCAGATAGTAAAGCGTCTGCCTACAATGCAGGAGACCTGGGTTCAATCCTTGGATCGGGAAGATCTCCTGGAGAAGGAAATGGCAACCCACTCCAGTATCTTGCCTGGAAAATCCCATGGATGGAGGAGTCTGGTAGGCTACAGTCCATGGGGTCGCAAAGAGTCAGACACGACTGAGCCACTTCACTTTCCTTTCCCTTTTTGTACATCAAGGGGATTTACCCTTTTTCTCTGCTGGAGTTGCAGATACCTCCCCAGCTTGCCTCAAGCTTGTTGATTTTGTGTATTTTTTTTCATAGGAGAGTTTTGCATTTTAATGTAGTCAAATAGACCAGTCTTTTCTTTCATGGCTTCTGAGTTTTGTATTCCCCACTCCATGATTCTGAAAACATTCGCTGGAGATCTCATTTGGTACTTTTGTGGTTTATTTATTTATTCATTTTTGTTTTGTTTTTGGCTGTGCCACAGCATATAGGATCCTAGTTCCCTGACCAGGGATTGAACCCTCAACCCCTGCAGTAAGAATGCAAAGTCTCAGTGTGGTTTATTGTTTATATTTAAGTCTTTGCTCCACCTGGAGTTTGGCCATCCAGCTTGTTCTTCCCAATGGGCCAACAGCTACCCCAACACCATCTTTCTCCCTCTAAGGTGAACTGCCTCTCTCGTCAGCCATGACCCTGGCATTTGATGGCAGCCCCAGGCTCCCACCTGACCGCCTCCCTTTCCAGGTCACCGAGAGCGAGCCCACTGTGATGTGGCTCTCGGGGCTGCACATCCCAGAATCCTACCTCACGGCCCTGGTGCAGGCCACCTGCCGGAGGAACGGCTGGCCACTGGACCGCTCCACTCTGTTCACCCAGGTGACCAAGTTCCAGGACGCAGACGAAGTGAATGAGCGGGCAGGACAAGGTATGGCCAGCTCCCTGTAGACTCACAGTCTCTCCTGTAAGGTCTCCCTTCTGGAGCTGAAGGCGTGAGCAGAGCATGGGCCCGGATGGGCCAGGAAGTGTTTGAAGGTCAGACTGCTGCAAACACTGGCTGTGTCTGTGCACTGTCCGCGTGGGTCCTGGCATCTCTGAGGGTGTGTCTGGATGCTTCTTGTCCGGTTTTTCCTTTGAGATGCGGGCTGATGTCAGGGGAGAGCTGAGCCACATTCGCCCTGCTCGTCTATGGGAAATGGGCTCCTAGGGTTAGAGTGTGAGCTTTCAAAGAACTGGATCGCCAGGTGGCTTCCCAGAACCATGAGAACCCAGGGGCATGGAAGCCAGGGAGTGGGATAGGCGAGGTGCGGACCATTTAATTGTGCTGTAACTTCAAGTCCCTTAGACACTGGCTACAGTCTGCAAACTACAGCTGGAAACTGCTATTTCTTGGGGGAGTCATGTCTTAGAACAGTGGTCCCCAACCTCTGGGATCTATTTCTGATGATCTGAGGCAGAGCTGATGTAGAAATAAAGTGCACAAGACATGCAATGCACTTGAATCATCCTGAAACCATCACCCCAAACATCGCCTCTGACTCCCAGTCCGTGGAAAAATTGTCTTCCACGAAACTGGTCCCTAGTGCCGAAAAGGTTGGGGACTGCTGTCTTGGAGTGAAGTGCAAGCAAAAAGCCCTCTTGATCTATTGATAGCTCGGGGAGCAGGGATTTATAGTGAACATTCAGGAATGTTCCATCCCCATTGTAGAAGCCCCAGAGAGGTCTCAAAGGGACTGGCGGTGCTGGGGCCTCCACCCTCTCTGGGCCAAGTGGCCGCCCTATTCTCCGCTCCTGGGCAAGTATGCACTGTCCTCCTCCCTGAGACCGCTTCCTCTGCGAGGCTTCAGCTCCCTGCTTTCCTGTCACTTTGGCTCTGGGGGGACTCGGAATTGCTCTGGTGCCAGCTGACTCTGGGGGCCCCAGGCCACTAAGTCTGGGGTGCCAAATCGCTGGGGAGAGACACCCACCCCTCCTCCATGGCACGGTGGCCATAGGGAGGGTCATGGGGTCTCCGGGGCATCGGATCTGGGCTGTTCCTCTACAAAGGGAAAGTGGGCCAGTTAGAAGTGGTGGCCATGTCTTTTGGGAACAGGCATGGGCTGTGTCTGGGGAAGAATAGGTTAGTTACCTTTTTGTTTACTGATATGCACATCCCCTAAGAGCCATACAGCAGAATTATATGTCCCCCTGCCTGAGTCCAGGGTTTCTGCATGGCTCAGTGGTAAAGAATCCACCTGCCAATGCAGGAGACACGAGTTCTATCCCTGGGTTGGAGGAGGAAATGGCAACCCACTCCAGTATTCTTGCCTGGGAAATCCCATGGACAGAGGAGCCTGAGGGGTTGCAAAAGAGGCAGACACGACTGAGGGACTAAGCAACAATGCCTAAGCCTGGCTGTCTTCCTTGTGCCTCTAGGATGCTTTGTCTCAGGACTGTATCTAGAAGGCGCTGACTGGGACATAGAAAAAGGATGTCTTATCAAGAGCAAACCCAAGGTGCTGGTGGTTGACCTGCCCATCCTGAAGATCATCCCCACTGAAGCCCATCGCCTCAAGCTGCAGGTGAAATGCTGATGCCCACCCCAGTTCTCCTCTTCTGGTCTCCTCTGACTAGAGTTAGACACCAGGCGGTTTCCAGCAGTCTTGCCTTTTAGCACAGGAGCCCTTCACCTTTCAGGGCTGGGGGAAGCCCAGGAAATGCACTCCTGCGCATGAGTGTGTGCAGAGCCTTCCTCAGGGGGGCACGGGTTCAAGCTCGGATGCGGTGGTCCAGGCCTGCTTCAGGAGTGACTTCTCCCTTCTTGTGAAATTCTGTGGGCACTGCTTGGGTCTGGAGTTACATTCGCTGTGGACAGCAGGTGCCTCCTGCCCTGCCGCCTACCCGCTTTTCATGGGTGTTTGCAGAGCCTGGGCGTGCCTCATGGGCTTGGTGGGGAGCCTTCTGGTTCCTTAGCTCTTTGATGAGCCTTCGCCCTCCCACCCACCCTCTGGGACTAGCGCTGCCTTCTGCAGGCTCAGCTGGTCAAGAATCCTCCTGCAATATGGGACACCTGGGTTTGATCCCTGGGTTGAGACAATCCCCTGGAGAAGGGAATGCCTACCCACTCCAGTATTCTGGCCTGGAAAATTCTATGGACTGTATGTATAGTCCACGTATATAGTCCATGGGGTCATAAAGAGTCAGACACAACCTCGCAGCTTTCAATTTCACTTTCGATTCTGCCCTCACACCCTTTTTCCTGTGCAGAACACCTTCCGGACGCCTGTCTACACCACCTCCACCAGAAGGAATGCCATGGGGGTCGGCTTGGTTTTTGAAGCCGATCTCTTTACCACGAAGCACATTTCTCACTGGGTCCTGCAAGGGGTGTGCCTCACCCTGAATTCTGATTAACCCTCTGGCTAAAGAAACAGCAATGGATTCTAAGTCTGTGGTCAGTGGTGGATATGCTGGAGTTAGGGAAGACTAGATCGTCTGCTGTCACTTCTTGGGACTGCTGGAGGAAGGAGGGGGATTGACACTGCTTTTTCCTTTCATTTGAAATCCATTTTCATCTTTTTCCATATAAGTTAACCTGAATGGTTTTTTCAAAAAAAATTTTTTAAGGAGTCTATGTATTCAAAAAGTAAAATAAAAAAGAGCCTTTTAAGATGTGTCAAATTTTCTTTCCCTTTTCAGACAGAAATCTCTTTCCCTTCTCAACAAAATTGGCTGGCATGTCAATGGCACAAGTGAGAATTCTAATGTAAATTTGTCAAAGGTGGTTTTTTTTTGGTTTTTAGTATTTTCTTAAGTCATTTATTTGGCTGTGCCAGGTCTTAGTTGCAGTATGCAGGATCTTTAGTTTCAGTATGTGGGATTTAGTTCTCTGACCAGGGATTGAACCCCAGCCCCCTGCATTGGGAGCAGGGAGGTTTAGCCACTGAACCACCAGGGAAGTCCCCCAAAGGTGGTTTTCTGATAATCCAGGTCTGTTTCAGCAGCTGCCTCTTTGGGGCAAGCGCTGTGTGCTAGGGTGTGGGGTAGAAGGCAGGGGCTGCCCCATGGGGTCAGCAGGGGCCCCTTCCCTGGGCTGATGATGCCAAGGAGGAGCAGAGGTGGACAGAATCACCCAGGGCCTCTCCCTTCCACAAGTCTCCAGCCCAGTTCTTGTGGTGCAGACCTGCCAGCAGGTGGGTTAAGACAGTGGGTCTGATGTTTAAGCCCCACCTGAGCTCCTTCCCCCAACTGCCTGGGTTTGTGAGGGTGCAGACTTAGAAATTTCCAGGACCAGCAGCTCCCGGGTGTCCTTTCCTTCTGTGCACCTGGAGCCCTGGCCAGGCCAGTCTGGGGATGAGGAGCAGCTTAACTCTGCATAGGAGGGACAGGTCTGAGCTGAGCGCTAGCAGGACACGAGGGCAGGGCTGGAAAAGCGACTTTTGCCAGAAACGCAGAACATTCTAGGGACTAGCTCTGGGTAGTGTGAGCTAACCGAGGCTCCTCTTTCCAGAAGTGAACCCCACCCCAGGACCTACCCTGGGTGAGCCCACTGTCTGGGCAACAGTTACGGGTGGGGGTGTGCTATTTCTCCCCCTCCCACTGTCTCTCCCCTCTAGGCCCACCCTGGGGGTGGTTTAATAAAAGACACAAAACAGAAAGAAGGCAGGTTTAGAAAATAAAGTTTGTTGGGATCTTAAACATTTTGGATAAAACAACAAAAAATATGAACACACATTCAGGTCGTGGTGATATGAGGAGTAATGTCATCTTATTTAGTTCCTGTGACATAACATACATCTGCTCGGTTTATCTGTGCCGCCCCCGGGGTGAGTGTGTCAGGGGGGTCTCCAGGAGGGCTCAGGGCTTTTCCGGAAAGGCCGCCCCGGAAACCCGAGGCGTGAGGTCAAGGCCGATATGCGTTGCTCCGACTTTAGAATTAGGCGTGTGACTATCGGATAATTTCGTTAACGTCGAGCAGGAACGTGGCCTGTGGCCCGTGCTGTGTGCGCGCGCGTGCGCGGAGGTTCCGCGGAGCGGGGCTAGAAGCAAGCGAGTGGGCACGCAGGTGTTTGGCCTCAGCGATTAGTAAATATGGATTCTGCGGCAGAGGCAAGATCCTGTTTCGGTGTCAAGTCAGAGGGCCAGAGGAGGAGCAGGAGGAGAATAATCTGTTGACAGTGTGAAAAAAATTTGGCATGCATGGGAATTTAAAAAAAAAAAGACAAAGCAAAAGAGATGGTGCGGATGAAGTGTTTTCCTAGTGGTGATCACAGTGCCTCGACAGCGGGGTGGAGGGTCGCCGGGGGGTGGGGTGGGGCGCTCACACAGTTCTGTCCGTCCCTGAGTGCTTCCTGACCACCTTGCCTCCGTTCACCTGGTCCACCGCCAGCGTCTCCACCTCGGGCGGGGCCTGCGCTGGGGCCACGTGGTGGATGCGGTGCGCCACGCCCACGTGCGCCTTGTGCGGCTTCTCGCGCGCTGGGCTGGACTGCTCGCCGGTGCTGCGGTCCGAGGCGATGGGGGGGATGACGAGAGGCCGCTCCTTGATCAGGTGGACCTCGGCCGACTCCCTGGCCAGCAGGAATGGGGTGGGGTCCGGCATGGCGTCCACCGGCTCCCGCAGCAGCAGTTTCCGGCTCTCGGCCCCAAATCTGTAGACCTCCTCGAACTCCGGGTGCAGCGGGGCCGAGAGGCTCTTCTTCATGCGGCGCCTGGGCGTCTCGGGCAGCCTGTCCTTGGGCGGCGCCGGCTTGTAGCTGGCCAGCGCAGGGCTGCCGGCCGGGCTGCCGTCCGAGGTGCCGCCCGCGCTCAGGAGCTTCCTCTTGGTGGCGTGCAGCTGCGAGGTCAGGTAGGCGATGGTGCCGGCGCGCTGCTCCAGCTCGCTGGTCAGCACGCCCAGCTTGTGGCTCTTGACCTTCAGCTCCTCCAGGTACTTGCGCTCGCGTTCCTTGATGGTGTTCTCCAGCACGGTGATCATCGCGTTCTTCTGCTCCAGCTCCTTTAGCAACTCCGTGTTCTCGTCCTCCTTCAGTTTCAGCTGCGCCTCCAGGTCTTCACATCTTTTCTTGAGTTCACTGCTTCTGGAAGCTCCGTCCCCTGGATGGACAAGCCGAGGGGGCAGAGTGAGAACCCAAGGGCAGGGCGGCTAGATGCTGGGGGTTGGGGGGACGGGGGCAGGGAGACCTTTCCTGCAAGGATCAGGGGTCTAGGCCGGCCTCGCCTCCCCATGGGAGAGGGGTATGCCTGCCCAAGATGGGTGTGGTACCCACAGGCCACAAGGAAGGCGGGACCCCACCCCTCATGCCCCTTCAGTGTCCTCTCCTCCCAGGAAAGGGCAGGTGATCAGGAGGTCTTTGAGGCCCCGTGCAGTTCAGTTCAGTTCTGTGGCTTAGTGCATGAAAGGATGTCTCCAAATTTAAAAAACGCTGATGTTAAAATGGGCAGCTTCAGAGTTTTGGTTGGTTATGGTTTAATCACTGAGTCCTATCCAACTCTTTTTGCAACCCTGTGGACTGTAGCCCGCCCGGCTCCTCTGTCCATGGGGCTTCCCAGTCAAGAATACTGGAGTCGGTTGCCATTTCCTCCTCCAGGGGACCTTCCGACCCAGGGATCCTACCCATGTCTCCTGCATTGGCAGGAGGATTCTTTATTGCTGAGCCACCTGGGACGCCTTAAACCTTTCCAAAGGCATAGGATTACACTGTTAGCAGAGCCATCTGTCTGCTCCATTCAAAGCACGTTTTGGAAAGACAGACATAGACGTTCTCCATGTCTAAGGCACAAAAGCTCTCAAGTTGCAGGGAAGACCCAATACCAGGCTGCCACCTTTTTCCTGCCTCAGGTCCCCTCTCTGCATCTCCCACAGCCTGAACCGTAACCCCTGGGGGAAGGCCTGTTTAGAAAAAGCCATCTTGACTTCACTGTGGTTTCTGCACTTTTAAAATCGTCATCCTGTTCTCTGGTGCAGCTGTTTGGGACAGGCCATAGTGGCCCTGGCTTCTGTCCCCTCTGCCCCAGCTGCCAGCGGGCAGGTAGCTTTGTGGGTCCCTGAGGATTCTGGCTTTGGGGGAGCATTGCTGGGACAAGTCTAGAGAGAGGCGTTCAGGGCTGTTCTGGAGGCCACCCAGTAATGTGGCCCCTCGTTCAACCAGTCTATAGAGAGCACACGTGCTGTGCCAGGCCCTGTGCTAACTCGCTGGACACAGATGGAACACTGCTCCATCCCTTCTTTCTGGTTTATGTCACATCTTGTTCTTGGTTACAGAAAGAACGCATACTCACTGTAAAAAACCAGAGAACCCAGAAAAGCAGAGGGGTGAAGTGAAAGTCAAGTCAGTCATGCCCAACTCTTTGTGACCCCATGGACTGCAGCCTGCCAGGCTCTTCTGTCCATGGGATTCTCCAGGCAAGGATACTGGAGTGGGTTGCCATTTCCTTTGCCAGGGGATCTTCCTGACCCAGGGATCGAACCCTGGTCTCCTGCACTGCAGGAAGATTCTTTACTGACTGAGCTACCAGGGAAGCCCACAGAGAATGGGCATTCTAAATGAAGTGTTGGTCGCTTCGGTTGTGTCTGACTCTGCAATTCCATGGACTGTAGCCCGCCAGGCTCCTCTGTCCATGGAATTCTCCAGATAAGAATACTGGTGTGGACAGCCATTCCCTTCTCCAGGGGATCCTCCCAACCTAGGGATTGAACTTGGGTCTCCTGCGTGGCAGGTGGATTCTTTACGGTCTGAGCCACCAGGGAAGCCCATTCTAAATACATGCGTCAATCAAAAAAAATAAGAGCATGCACCCCTCCTGCCCGACTGACAGCCCCTCGTCACACCTAGGGAGTCCAGACTGCTCTCCCCCTCCTCTAGGAGAGCTCTGATCACACGTGCAACTCTTCACAGCAAATGTGTTTTCTTCTACGTGTGTCATTAGTGAAAACAGGTGGCACCAACATCTGCCACAATAGGAAACAACAGTGGAATCAAATCTGGGGAAGGGAGTTCTTACCTGTTTGATCTGAACTCTTGACTGTCAGCTCGTATGTTAAATCTAAAAAGGAGATCACATACAACCACTGTGAGTGATTACTGCGCATTCAAAACCGTCATCTGCTCTGAAAAGGCAGAACTGACTCCCACGATCAGTCCAAGGGTCCTGCCCAGACAGGGCAGGGACTGCCAGCATTAGAGGCAAAGTGACAACAGAGACCATCAGCGGCCACTGGCCTTAGTAGGGCTCAGAGGGGACCCTTCTTTCCCCTAATACGCACCCAACATCCACAATTACCAAGCAGCTTGCTCTGTGTATTACACTTTGATCCTTGGTTCCAAGATGTATTAATAATCTCTAGCCATTGCACTTGGATCCTTCCAAGTCCTCAGTAAGCTGAGAACTGGCTTTCCAGCTTTATGCTTGGTGCATGTGGCCTCGGCAAAGAGGATGAGGTAAGGCATTCAGAGGGACTCCAGCGATGACAGGGTTAACCACCCAGAGGAGGGAAGTGAAACCCCCTTCTCACTCCCCTGGCGCAGCTCTGGAGGCAACCAGTGTGAAACTGTCTTGATGACAGGTTCTGCTTTGCTCGGCAGCCCTGGAGGACAGGCCTAGGACTGCCCGCCCCCGCCCTGCCCCGGTCCCTGAAGGTTGCTGGGTGCCCCCACCCCCATACCTGTGCAATGTTGCTGCAGCCGCCTGATCTCCGCGTGCAGCCCCTTGAGCGTGCTGGCGTGCTCCCGCTGAAGGAACAAGAGGTTCTTCTGTGCGCTGTGTAACTGGTTCTCCAGGTTTGTGGCTGCCATGCTGACATGCAGGTGACCTGCGGGGGACACAGGGCCTGGTGGTAGGAGGGTCGCGGGGTGACAGGCAGGAAAAGGACACTGCCTGCCGCCTGTCCCCCCACCCCCTGCCCTGTGGCTTTGTGGGGTGGAGGGCAGTGTGAGGCCCAGCTCCGGATGCACACGGTTCCCTGATTCCAAACCCTGGCCTCGCCACGGGCTACCCGGCTGCGACCGACTGAGGCCAGACTCACTCCTGAAAGACGTCCTTGAGCGGGTAAAGCACTGGCTGCCTCCTTCCAGGAAAACCAGCTGCTGAGGAAGTGAAGTCTAGAGCTGCCAGGCCAGGAGTAGGAGGGAGATGAAGGGGCATTTCAGAGGGAAGCCCCCCAGGACGTCACAGACTTGAGAGCCAGCCACCAACCAGACCCGTCTCTCTTCTTCTGATTTCCTGAGAATGATCCCATGGGGCCACAAGGAGTGGTCTGGAGTCCAGACTCAGACCCTGCCCTACTCCCCGCCCCTCAGCTTCCAGCCTCCATCATCAGCCGCTCACTCAGGGCTCAGACTCTTGGCTTAACTGTAACTCAAGAAATGCGGTCAAGTCAGCCGGCCTTTCTGGAAAGGCTACCAGAGTAATTCAAGACACCTTTGCACAGTACTGGAAAATGCTATGGATGAAATGTGGATTATCTGTCTATAAATTATTCCTGTGAATACAGAGCCTCACAGTGCTTTTTCCCTAGTCTGCTGGGCCAGCAGGCACCCCCTCAGAGGAAACACCACCTCTCACGGGGCTTCCAGTGGCTGGGTGTGTGGTAGGGCAGCAGCGTGGCTCAAGGGGCCGCTCTAGAGGTGACAGCGCAATGGGTGACACCAAGCTCAGTCTGTTATCTTTTTTTTTTTTTTAACTTTACAGTATTGTATTGGTTTTGCCATACATCAAAATGAATCCGCCACAGGTATACATGTGTTCCCCATCCTGAACCCCCCTCCCTCCTCCCTCCCCATACCATCCCTCTGGGTCGTCCCAGTGCACCAGCCCCAAGCATCCAGTATCGTGCATCAAACCTGGACTGGCAACTCGTTTCATATACAGTATTATACATGTTTCAATACCATTCTTAAGTCCCGTGGTGAAATCTACACCCCAACTCTTGAGCTAAGAATGGGGTGTATTTAGAACCCCAGGACATGCGTTTTTCTTCACAAGAGAAAGCTCCTTCAAAGGAAAATGAAGATGTGCAGGGAAGGACGGAGGGTGCGCCAGACAGAGCCTGGGAGGAGGATGCTCACCCGCACATCCTAGAAAGACACGCCTAGCAGGGGAGAAGCTGGCGAGACACAGCCGTGACTAAGAGGAAACTGAGGGGCTTCCCCGGTGGCCCAGTGGTAAAGTACCCGCCTGCCAACGCAGGAGACTCGGGTTCAAACTCTAGGTCGGGAAGATCCTCTGGATAAGGAAATGGCAACCCACTCCAGGAATCTTGCCTGGAGAATCCTGCAGACAGAGGAGCCTGGCGGGCTACAGTCCATGGGGTCGAAAAGAGTCGGATGCGACTGAGCACACAGGCAGACACACGCAACTTTGGGTGGCAGTGTTCACCGCGCCTTAGTACAGGAAGCGATCTGGGAAAGTGTTGCCTGGAGCCTTAGAATTTATCTTCCCTCTGACTTAGCAATTCCATTTCTAGGAATCCACCAGAGGGAAATAATAACCTCCGTGTGAGGAAGATGGAGCTGTAAGGACAGTCATTACACTGCATTTTACGGTCAGAACTGAGTCAGGAAACAAACTCAAAATCCAGTAAGAAGGAACGGGTTGAATAAATGAGAGAGTCATCTCTATGGAAGGAGGATCGGATCTCCCCAGAGGCCTGGAACTCTACCTAAGGTCTGGCCGCAGGCCACGCCACAGTTGAGTTTCCATCCACCAGAGCTGCCCTCGGAGGAGCCGAGAGCAGCCTGCCTGTGGGAGCAAGGAAGGTTTCTGCCACCCCCAGAATTGTCTCCGTGCTGCAGCCACAAGCTTCTTGTACGTGACTGCTGGGCCAGATACTAGTTCTAACTGTAGCCCCATGGTGCCTGAGATCCTGACGGCATGGTCAGGATGTGGCCTTGGGAGGCGTACGCTGACCTAACAAGGCGCCAGCTCGGAGCAAGGCAAGTCCAGGGTGTGAGCCATGAAGGGTATGTGGCAATTCCAGGGGAGATGTGTTTCTCTTTAAAAGGACAGACCTGGGACTTGCCTGCTGGTCCACTGGTTAAGACACTGAGCTTCCAAAGGAAGAGGTGCAGGTTTGATCCCTAGTCGGGGAACTAAGAGCCCACATGCAGCGCAGCCAGAAATAATTTAAAAGGACAGACCTAAATCTGTGCTAATGTGGCTAATGGAAAAAGCAGAGCCTGTGTTTTAGGGGGTTGCCATTGATGAAAAAGAACCGTTTACATTCCATCCAGAACTTGGTGGGTCCAGGCGGGTAAAGAACAGACCGGGCGTCCAAAGCCCCCTCGCTGTCCATCTTCTCCGCGACCTGGAGCAGCCACCGCTGTGTCTTGGTGACCCTACTTCAAAAACAGTTCTCGAATCCACTGGTTTTTCTCTGTCTTACGCCTAAGCCACATCACCCTCACCTGGATCGCTGTAGAACCCTCCCTCTGTCCCCTCTCACCTCCTCGATTCCGTCCCCACAGAGGAGCAGAGTGATGTTAACAGGACCTTCCACGGCTCTGAGTGGGGTGGGTTCACGAAGCCCCGGGACCAGCCCTGTGGTCTCCACGCCCAGCGGCTCAGTGAGCGTCCAGGGCCTTGGCCTCTGGGGGCCTGTCTTGGGTCCCTCTGCCCAAAAGGCTCCTCTTGTGTCCTCCCTTCAGCCCACCGTTCCCTGTGAGCTGAGGTCTGCATGTCTTTACTTCTTGGCTCAAGTTCACTTCTGCCCTGGCCCCAGGCTGGGCGTGGTCACGCCTCCCGCCCTTCACCGCCAGCCCACAACTAGCCAACTATCTCCTGCCTCCACGCACAGACTGCAGGTTGGGTCACTGCTGGATCCCAAGCCCTTGCTCGGAGCATGGCACCCAAGAGGCCAGCTGTCAGCACTTGCTAAACCAGCGGGCCCCAGCGCCAGGCTGTCGAGCGTGGGTGTGGCACCAGGGGAGCTCAAGGCCTTTGGGGCTAAAGAGCCTTTTTGTTTCCACGAACTTCTGACTTAATTTTGCACCTCTCAAGGCATGCCTTGTGCAAAGAAAGCACGATATACTACAATTGCAAAACGGTTTTGTCCAGCGCTGATGGTACAAATGAGGTGCCCAGAAATAAATATTTCTATGACGTACCGTCAGGAGCAGGGAGGGGAGTGGAAATGTGGCCTCCACAGGCACCCCTTTTCCACATCACAGCATGGGGTTCAGTTTTACTTGTGGGGACGTTGCCAGTGGTCCAGGGGTTAAGAATCTGTTTTCCAAATTAGGGGACTCGGGTTCAATCCCCAGCTTCCCTGGTAGCTCAAGTGGTAAAGGATCTGCCTGCAATGCAGGAGACCTGGGTTTGATCCCTGGACCAGGAAGATCTTCTGGAGGCAGGTATGGCTACCCACTCCAGTATTCTTGCCTGAAGAATCTCAAGGACAGAGGAGCCTGCTGGGCTACAGTCCACGGGGTAGCAAAAGAGTCAGACACGACTGAAGTGACTGAGCATGCATGCATGGGTTCAATCCCTGGTTGGGGAACTAAGAATCCCACATGCCACGGGGCAACTAAACCCATGCCACAACTAGAGCAGCCCCCAAGCCACAATGAAGATCTGTGTGCCACAACTAAGACCCGAGGTGGTCAAATAAATAAATATTAAAACATGTTTTACTTGTAACAAATTTAATGATTTAAATAAGCATTTGCATTCTAGCTGCCTTCATGAGTCAGCAACTTGAACTGCACTAAATCTGTTATTCATTAATTCATCACCATAACTACAGAAATAAAAGTGTGCCCTCGAAGCTTCCCATTCACGCGGGCAGGCAGTCTGGAGATGAAGGAACACAAGACAGACAGGGGAGTGTGAGTGTATGATGGGCAGAGCCGGCTCTGTTTGGAGCTCGGACAGTTGGAGGACAAGGGATTTTCAGCCCTGTGATACTCCATCTGGATGCTGGTGTCTCCTCTTCCACAATCTACACTGACTTACAAGGCCCAGAAGAGGAGATACCATCTGGGCAGGGCATCCTCTGGTTGCTGGATGTCCACGAGACAGACAGGTTCACTTAGGTCCAAGGAGACAAGTCTCATCTCCAAATGGGATCCAGATTACTGTCAATACATTATTTTCTCACCAGCACAAAGAGGTAAACCGTATCACTGACTTCCGGAGAATAGAGAGTTGCTGCTGTTTTAAAGAAGGTGATGGTTTGGGACTGCCCTGGTGGTCCAGTGGCTCAGACTCCGTGCTCTCAGTGCAGAGGGTCTGGGTTCAATCCCTGGTCAAGGAACTAGATCCTACATGCTGCAACTAAGAGTTCACGTGGCGCAACTAAACATCTGATGTGATGCAACTGAGACCTGGCACAGCCAGATAAATAATGTAAAATAAATATTTTAAAAGAGAGAAGGTAATGATTTAATGTCATCTCCTTGGCTACTGATGACACGGAATCACGACGACGACTTAATCCTTCCAAGAAGCTGACATGAATGAAGCTACAGAAGCATCCTGTTTAGATCAAGGAGACGCAGCTGAGACGCAGACAGTCTGGAGGAAGGGAGGGAATCGGTCCTGGGAGGCTGTATTCAGCATCTCTGAGGCGCTATGGGATTCAGAGACATGAAGGAGCATTCATGACCCCTCCCTGGAAGGGTCAGCGAGACGGATGAAGGGAAAATGCAGGCGTCTACTGCAGATGAATAATGCATCCGGCTTGAGCAAAGGCACTCAGGCCCCCTCAGCTGTGTCAGCCAGTAATGGCGGGTGACATCCATAAAGCGTGGCTGGCAAAACACTGCACTTTTCAGGTCAAAAGGGCACACACTACATGTTGTGGGCTCTTTGTACTGCAGCTTTTTGTCTCGAGGCAATCCCGTTTCTTCTCTGTGTTACCAGGAGCCATCGGCAATTTTACAGTTATTTGCTTGGTCAAAGGCAGCGTGGCCTGGACACGGGCCCTCTTCTCCCCTGAGAGATGCAGTCCTCGCTGCGAAGGACTAGATTTCAGCCGGGGTAGCAGTCAGAGGGCAAGCCCGCCCTCTGCCCGCATCTTCCCCAGGGAACCCTGGCAGAGGCAGACGCCTTGGGCATCTCAAAGTGGGCCCACCTGTGGAACCGGTTACCTTAATTGTGTTTGGAGGTTAGGCCACATCCATGTTTTTTTCCCCCTTTGGCAAATTCACTAGGAATTAAATTTCTGTGAATTTACTGTTTGCTCTACATGTTCAGAAACTTAACACTCGAAAAGGACTGAGTTCTATAAAGGTGGGCACCTGGCTGCGACGGCTTCCCAGAGTGGGGAGGGACACTAACATCATCTCCTGGTGACAACATGCTCTCCGTGACTGTTCTCAGAGAGACGTGAGGACCCCGACCTTGCTGGGTCTGCTCTGTCTCGGCCTGAAGACAAATGGCCCGTCAGTAGCTCAAGTCCAGTTGTCAACCGAACTCACAACTAATGTCCCTTCCCCGCTTTCAGGGCTTTACTGTATAAATGATGACATTAGGGTCTTATTTATGGAACTGTCTCCGCTCACACGAGAACAGAGTGCTTTCCCAACACTTATGTCATTTCACAAACACCCCTCTGGGGAAAAACAGGAACCTACCTACCCACAAGTGAAAGGGTAGTTCGAGAAATGCCGCATCCGAGCCTTGCTCCTCGCCCTCGGGTCCTGTGCATGGATCTCAGTTTCGTTCAGGGATTCAGATGCTTTCCACAAAGCACGTGTCTTGTAGTGCTCTGTGGCTGAGGGGAAAGGAGCACCGTCTGTTGCAGAAGCGTCTTGGCCGGAAGGGATGCAGTGCCCACCACCTCCCCCCACCCCTGGCAGACCACCAGGATGGGCCTGGAGCACCACTGCTAACGCAGGCAGGATTCACCACTGCCTACACGCAGGTGAGTCAACGACCAAGAAGGCTGTGCTGTCCATCCAACACAGCAGAAAGAACTCACCAACAAGTTCTGCTTTTTTTTTTTTTTTTGACCACACCACTCGATCCCTACCAGGGATTGACCCCCATGCCCCCTGCGCATTGGTAGTGAGGGGTCTTAACCACTGCCCCCCTGGGGAAGTCCTGAGTCTTGCTCTTAATACCAGCCAGGGTTTCCAGGAAATGGGTGAGGGCGTTCTGGGCCTAGCCAGCCTTTCTTTGGAAAGCAGCCAGGCAGCACAGGAAGAGACGACGAGGTACTGTCACGTGATGTGTGCGTCCTGATCCTTGGCCGGTGCCCAGTCCAGGAGCCGGGGCCACATTCCCTGTCTCCCTGTCCACGGCCAGGCTCACAGGAGCCCTCTGGGGGCCGAGTCAGCACGGAGCCTGTTCTGGGGCCAAAAGCAGTGCCTCAGCTCGGCCACCAGCAGCCAGAGCGGCCCTGGGACTCCAGTGGTGGAGGCACTCGGGCCAGATTCATCTTCTCCCCTTTTAAACAGGTACCTTAGGGCTTTTGCTCTGATGGCTCTCCTAGGCACACTCAGATCTTGCCTACGTTCTCCTCTCGAGGCATAGCCCTGATCGTGTCACATCCCTCTGATGTTCTTGGAGTCCAGCTCCATGTTCCCAGAGGCCGTGCCTGCCAGCTGCCTCCCCTCAGCCTCCCCCGGCACGCCTACACTGCTGGCCCCTCACCCTCGGCATCTGCCCCGCTCCCCACCCCAGCACGGGGCCTCTGCACACCGGTCCTGCAATCTACACTGCTCCTGGCAAACCAACGCCCACCCACTCTTCCTCCATGTCTGCACTCCTTCCCGCATTACGTACGAGCTTCGGATACTTTTCTATGGCTTCCTGAGGGTGCCGAGTGGGGAATCTCAACAAGAATTACAGGGCATTAATAAAAAAGCACTGCCACAGTGCTGATTCGAACATGACCTCATCCCGTAATTTCTTCACATGCCAGAAGCAATATTTTCAAGTATCCCGGGACCACACTTCTTAGACTAAAAGAAATGAAGTATCTTTGTTAGGGAAAGGTCTCACCATTTAAAAATGGGACATTTCTTTGTTCCTGGGTGATCGAAAGTAGACCTATCTCTTTTGCTCGACACAAAACTTGTGGAAATAGGGTAATAATTTTAGAATCTGAAAAAAAAATATAGCACACCCAGTACTCACGTGGTGCTGTGAATTAGTTATAACAAGCTATTTTAGATTCTAGTCATGAATAAGTTATAACCCATTCACATCTGGTTCTCAGGCCGTGAACCACCAGAAAGACAGGAGTCTGGCTGCCTCTGCAGGTGCTCGGCAGGGCCTGAGACCCAGCAGGAAGTGCCTGGCTCTGTCCAGACCCTTGGCGTCCAAGCCTTTTGTGCATAAAGACCTCTGCGGCTTTTCTTGTGGGAACTCTCTGTGCGGCTCTGGTGTCCTTTAGCTGAAGCACTGTCATGGTGAATATGAAGACTGGCCAGAGGACAAAGGTGGTGAGTGTTGTGATGAAGTGTAAGAGGAGAAGAGATGGTTTCCAGCCTTGAGGTGGTGCCCTAAGTAGATTCATACATTCAGGAAAGGCTGAGGGTTGAAGAGACCTTCAAAACCAACTATTCTGTATTTCCACACCTCTGTATTTCAAGGTCAAGAACCTGCAGCCCAACAAAGATTTGCTTAGCACAGTAGGATTTAAAAAAAGGGCAGAAAGGCAAAAGTCTTGAGGTGCTTGAGTGTTTAGGGGTTAAATCTAACCCTATTTTGTCACCGAAACCATCGTAATATCTAACTTAAGGAGCCAGTCCCAGTGCTGGAATTTGCTGGTAGTCCAGTGGCTAAGAGTCCAAGCTCCCAATGCAGGGGGCTTGGGTTCAATCCCTAGTCAGGGAACTGGATCCCACACGCCACAACTAAAGATCTGGCATGCCTCAACAAAGACTGAAGACATGGCAAAGCCAAATAAACAAATACATAAAAAGGGTTAAGTGCTCAATGCAATCACTTATGGTGTCTGGCACGTAGTAAGTCCTCCATAAACGTCAGCTGTGTTATTTTACGTAAATGTTGGTCAATATACAAATATTGTTTACTTGGTCCCACACTAGGGTATGATGTTTCCTGAACATCATCTGAGTTTGAAAATGAGCTAGCAAAGGATTCTAGTTCCTTCCAAAGAGGAAAACATAAAAGCAGACGGGGCATTTTCTGATGGCCTTTTCCATTTTCATTGGAGAGAAGCCATTCAGGGAAGTGAACAGAGACAGGCGGGCAGAGCCAGGCACCCTGAGGGACAGTAGAACCTACTTCCTACTTTGAATCAATCTATAAGACTCTACAAGAAGCTACAAGAAGGTCAAAGGCTAATTAGGCCATCAGCTCTCAATCCAGGATACCTGCTTGTAGCAAGGGAAACTTACCGTCTCTGAGAAGTGAATCCTGACGTTATTCTGCATTCACAACCATCCTGGATAAAGACACTGTTGTGAGTTGCATGACCCCGTCATTTCTACTTGCACATATTATTTAAGAAATTCAACTGATAAGTTGTCTGAGAGTCCTCAAGAGTTGGGGCACCAAGAAAAAGGACGGCATTTCAAGGAGACGAAAGCATTCAGCAGCCACTCCAAAAATATTCTGATAAAAGGAATGGACGCCATGAAAAAGTGGAAGCAAAAAGGACACTGAAAATCAAAGGTGCAACTGTTTTTAAAGTGAGAAAAAATCTTATTAATCGTTCTTAAGGAATTGGGATATTTTTAAAAACTAATACAACAGGTGAGTTGAGAGCTTAGCACACCAATCAGAACCTTGGGTTCCAATTCAGACTCAGCCACGTTCTAACTGTAGCCTCTGTCTGCCCCTACTGTGTCCTCCCATGACACGGAACAATACCAGTACTTATAAGACACAGTGACTGGGGGATGTCTCAGATAAAGCACTTAACCTATGTCTGGTCTACAGCGATAAAGTGGTACCTGCACTAAATCTGCACTCGTCCACATGAGTGGAAACTGGGTGGAGATATTTTGTGAGGCCTGTTCTCTGTCTGGGTGGATAGTGCATATCATCTTTTAATAGCTGGTCTGTAAGCTTCCCAGGTGGCACACTGATAATCCACCTGCCAACGCAGCAGACGCAAGAGATGTGGGTTTGATCCCTGAGTCAGGGAGATCCTCTGGAGTAGGAAATGGCAACCTGCTCCAGTTTCTTCTTGCCTGGAAAATCCCATGGACAGAGGAACCTGGAGGGCTATAGTCTGTGGGGTTGCAAAGAGTCGGATGTGACTGAGCACATAAAACTTCTTTAATGATGAAAATATATTACTTTATAGTCAGAGAAAAATATAAAGCAGTTTCTCTTAAAAAAACATAACCACTAACTATCCACTAGCAAAGTGGTATCATATGTTTTAATTATGCTGTTTCAGGGTAGTCTTGGGTTGCTTTACCAGTTTTTATAAAAGCAACAATTTAGTGTCCCTGAGACATGCAGAAAATGATTGTGACGAGCCCTTGAGCACCTCCCCACCCCCATGTGTTACACCTTCCTGTAATTCTCTGACATTATCCATCATAAAATGTAAGGCCCATCAATAGTTCTTTAGTCACTGACAGCCATTTCCTCCTTGAAAGAATGCACAGTCTAACATGAAAGTTGTAATAGATGTGATTAGAGGGATCCGCAATTAGGTGGGGAAATACGATACGTGGTCGTCTGGGAAGTCTGCAGTCACTGGAGGCCTACACGATGGATTTATGAACCATGATTCTCTGCAGTCTGATTAGCTCATAGTTTAAGCGGGGGGCGGGTTGGGCTTCTATATAAAAAATCATATGTCAAGTGTCTGTACACTGGTAGGGGCTCGGCCCTTCCGTGTGAAAATGTCTCAGGAAGAAAACAGGTCTGTGTTTCGTTTCAGGTTGTCTAAAAGGCCCTCCGAGTGGGCCGCGCAGGCCGGGTAAAGACAAGCACGTGCAGTCCCATGGTCTGAAGCCATCCGGTACCTTCCAGGAGCGCCTGGAGCCTCCTGGAAAACTGGGTGACTTCACCCGCTGCGGCAGACCCCACCCCAGGAGGCAGGGGCACCAGCACCCCGTCCTCCCCCGACCCCGGCCAGGAGGGGCTGCTCCCCGGGGCATCACATCAGCACAGTCAGCTCAGTGCTGCTTGTTTCAGGGAGGGTGCGTCTAAGGAAGGAGGTGGCCAAGGCTGGTGGGGCTGTGATGGCGCCACTTGGCCCTGCCTGTCCTCCTCCCGCTCTTTCTGGGCAGCCTCCAGCTGACTTCCCCCAAGGATGACCCAAATAGCTTCATTTCAGAAGCTAGAGCAGAAAACATTTGCAACTAAATAGAGATGCCATTCGTGAGCTTCTGACAAGCTTGTGGTTGAGCCAACAATCTAGGGACATATAAAACCTCACGGCTCACCACACACCTAGTTCTACCTAGTGATATTTGCCTGTAAAAGGAAAGGAAAATTAGCAAGTCATATCTGATGAGTGGTTCCATTTCTACATCTGACTGTGATTACTGCAGATTTTAATTGTCTGTGGGTTGATAACTCTTAAGTTATGGTGACCCAAATGCCAAACTGTCTTTTCACACTAATGAAATAGGAGATACTTCTTAAATGTTACTGCTTGATGATCACTATCCTAAACTGTATTTCTGAGGCTGAGATGTGTTCAAGCGAACACTTGCTTTAAAAAAAACTCTGTGTGTGGTTTACCAAACAGATGAACCATTTCAATGGATTTAGCTGATAGGGTTTTTCTTTTATCTATCTTATGGGCCTGACTAATAAGAGTATAGGTTTTAAGGAAAGAAAGGCATCATTAATCAAAGCTCTATACACTTTAATTTAGCCATACTTTTCTTTTATTACTTACAATAAAGTAAACTAGTCAATTGTTTCAGTCGTGCTAATAGAACATATTTAGCCAAACTCTCACTGGGCATCTAAGAAGATGACCACTGATATATAAAAGCACAAGCCTTTATCCTTGTGCATATCCTGAGATATGTAGATAAAACCACTCCAGTGGCAGAAACCTCAGCAGTGGCCACAGGACTGGAAAAGGTCAGTTTTCATTCCAATCCCAAAGAAAGGCAATGCCAAAGAATGCTCAAACTACCACACAATTGCACTCATCTCACACGCTAGTAAAATAATGCTCAAAGTTCTACAAGCCAGGCTTCAACAATATGTGAACCGGGAACTTCCAGATGTTCAAGCTGGTTTTAGAAAAGGCAGAGGAACCAGAGATCAAATTGCCAACATCTGCTGGATCACTGAAAAAACAAGAGAGTTCCAGAAAAACATCTATTTCTGCTTTATTGACTATGCCAAAGCCTTTGACTGTGTGGATCACAATAAACTGTGGAAAACTCTTAAAGAGATGGGAATACCAGACCACCTGACCTGCCTCTTGCAAAATCTGTATGCAGGCCAGGAAGCAACAGTTAGAACTGGACATGGAACAACAGACTGGTTCCAAAGAGGAAAAGGAGTCCGTCAAGGCTGTATATTGTCACCTGCTTATTTAACTTGTATGCAGAGTACATCATTAGAAACACTGAGCTGGACGAAGCACAAGCTGGAATCAAGATTGCCGGGAGAAATATCAATCACCTCAGATATGCAGATGACACCACCCTTATGGCAGAAAGTAAATAAGAACTAAAGAGCCTCTTGATGAAAGTGAAAGAGAAGAGTGAAAAAGTTGGCTTAAAGCTCAACATTCAGAAAACTAAGATCATGGCATCTGGTCCCATCACTCCATGGGAAATAGATGGGGAAACAGTGGTAACAGTGGCTGGCTTTATTTTGTGGGCTCCAAAATCACTGCAGATGGTGATTGCAGCCATGAAATTAAAAGATGCTTACTCCTTGGAAGGAAAGTTATGACCAACCTAGACAGCATATTAAAAAGAAAAGACATTACTTGGCCAACAAAGGTTCGTCTAGTCAAGGCTACGGTTTTTCCAGTGGTCATGCATGGATGTGAGAGTTGGACTATAAAGAAAGCTGAGCACCGAAGAATTGATGCTTTTGAACTGTGGTGTTGGAGAAGACTCTTGAGGGTCCCTTGGACTGCAAGGAGATCCAACCAGTCCATCCTAAAGGAGATCAGTCATGGGTGTTCATTGGAAGGACAGATGCTGAAGCTGAAACGCCAATACTTTAACCACCTGAAGCGAAGAGCTGACTCATTGGAAAAGACCCTGATGCTAGGAAAGATTGAAGGCAGGAGGAGAAGGGGACGACAGAGGATGAGATGGTTGGATGGCATCACTGACTCAATAGTCATGAGTTTGGGTAAACTCCGGAGTTGGTGATGGACAGGGAGGCCTGGCGTGCTGCGGTCCATGGGGTCACAAAGAGTCGGACACGACTGAGCGACTGAACTGACCTGACAAGGGTGAAAAAAGAGAATGAAAAAGTGGGCTTAAAACTCAACATTCAGAAAACTAAGGTCATGGCATCCAGTACCATCACTTCCTGGCAAATAGATGGGGAAAAAGTGGAAAGAGTGACAGATTTTATTTTCTTGGGCTCCAGAATCACTGTGGACAGTGACTACAAGCCATGAAATTAAAAGACGCTTTTTCCTTGGAAGAAAATTATGACAAACCTAGACAGCATATTAAAAAGCAGAGACATCACACTTTGCCAACAAAGGTCTGTCTAGTCAAAGCTATGCTTTTTCCAGTAGTCATGTATGGATGTGAGAGTTGGACCATAAAGAAGACAGAGCGCTGAAGAATTGATGCTTTCGAGATGTGGTGCTGGAGCAGACCCTTGAGAGTCCCTTGGAAACTTTCAAAGAGATCAAGCCAGTCAATCCTAAAGGGAATCAACCCTTAATATTCACTGGAAGGACTGTTGCTGAGGTTGAAGCTCTAACACTCTGGCCACCTGATGTGAAGTGCTGACTCACTGGCAAATACCCTGATGCTGGGAAAGATTGAGGGAAACAGGAAAAAGGGATGACAGAGAATGAGATGGTTGGATGGACATGAGTTTGAGCAAACTCAGGGAGATGGTGAAGGACAGGGAAGCCCGTTGTGCTGCAGTCCATGGGATCGCAGTGTCAGATACGACTTAGCAACAACAAGAGTCCTTGTGCTATTCTAGAAAGCTCTGCCCACTCCCAGTCCTGTCGTCCTTTGTTGTTCGGTCATGTCCAACTCTCTGAAACCCATGGACTGTAGCACGCCAGGCTCCACTGTCCTCTGTGTCATCCTGGACAGCATTATAATTGAGCTAGGCAATCATGCAAATCAAGTCACCTCCCAGCTTGCCCTTCTACAAAATGGGCCTATGTGGGTTATTTCCAACAAGTTTAAAGAATAGTAGAGATCTTTGAAATCATTAAAACAGTCCAACAATAGTCAAGTCAGTGACTAAAGGCACCAGGGCCAACCATTCAGTTTCAGTAATTACATATCCTCTGGTGATCACTAATAAAGTATTTTTATGGGGCTTTTTTCCTTAAACACACTTTTTTGAGTTTTTCTTTTAACTATTTTTTATTGGAGTATAGTTGCTTTACAATGTTGTGTTAATTTCTACCACATGTATGCAAAGTCGCTTCAGACTCTTTTTGACCCTATATACCATAGCCCACCAGGCACTGCTATCCATGGGATTTCTGAGGTAAGAATACTGGGGTAGGTTGCTGTACTCCTCCTCCAGAGGAACTTCCTGACCAAGGGGTCAAACCCACGCCTCTTACGCGTCTCCTGCTTTGGCAGGCGGGTTCTTTACCACTGGTGCCACCTGGGAAGCCCAGTTTCTCCCGTACAGCAAAATAAATCAGCCATACATTTACCTATATCCACTGCCTTTTGGACTTTCTTTGCATTCAGGTGAATTCAAATAGTTTTAAAAGAAGATAAACTTATTATTCTTTAAAAAAAAAAAAAGGCATTTACCTAGCTCTTCACTCCCTAGAAACTTTTTGACTGGTGCAGCATGTCCACCTAAGGTTGCTTGACCTCTTGATTGTCTATCTACTGAGCTGACAGGTCTGACAATAGATTATCCACGTCTTCAGAAGTGTCCTTTCTGTGAGCTTCCTGTGCTGTGTAGAATAAACGAGGCACGTTTACTGATGACATTTAGGGCATCTCCCATGAAGTTCTTTCTACTCACAATGATTCTTTATTGTGTCAGGGATCAGGAGAATTCTTAGAATTCTATATTCCAGTTCTTTAGTAGGTTGCTCACTGAGTTCCAGGGGGAGAAGACAAACTCCACACAAAACACTCATCTATTAAGAAGGTCTGGCATTTAAAACAAACAGGCAACGCTGAGATCCTGATGAAGCTGACGCGCGTGAGAACAAGGCAAGGGAGGCAGGTACTGTGCAGGTGATTTAAGGTTTGTCTTTGGAACAGAATTTGGCTCATTTTAGATAAATAAGCCATCAGTATGAGCCCTTATCCCAGTAGAAATAAATAAAAACAAAGGTACAATAAGAGAAAGGGCCACTGTATTTCACAGATTATCTGTTAGCTGTGGGAGGGGAGAAGAAGGAATTGGGGAAAGAAAACAATCACTGCATTTTATATTCATTTGGATTTTCCAGAGAAGGGGATGCAAGAATATTTTCTCATTCTTCCTGTCCTTGACCTTGACACTATTTTCTTGTGTCCCTTTTTCTATTTGTACAACGACCTTTGTTTTGTTTTCCTCTCATATTTGACCTCATGCTTCCTCCGTGGAGTTAATAATAATCCTACATTCATGGCACTCTTTCAGGGCTCACTTTACCAATGCTGCTGCTACTGCTAAGTCGCTTCAGTCGTTTTGACTCTGTGCGACCCCATGGACTGCAGCCTACCAGGCTTCTCCGTCCATGGGATTCTCCAGGCGAGAACACTGGAGTGGGTTGCCATTTCCTTCTCCAATAGATCACTTTACCAATAGATACTTTCAATAATAAGCATAAGATGTAGCCACGTTTGTGTTTTTAAAAATACTGATTTGGCTGTGCTAGCCAGGTCTTAGTTGTTGCACGTGGGATCTTCCATCTTAATGTTGCAGCATTAGGACTCTTGGTTGCGACCTGTGGGAACTCCTTCCCTGACTAGGGACTGAAACTTGGCCCCCTGCATTGGGAGCATGGAGTCTTCATCACTGGACCACCAGTGAAGTCCCTGTATCCACATTCTTGGAACTTGGCAATTCTGGTTTAGAGTGCCCAGATTTTCCATTTGAAGTCCAAAATTCTTGGGTGTTTCAGCTTCTTCTGGTTGGACCAAAATATGGTGGAGTCTATTGGTCATTTGGGAGCTAGTGGGATTTGTTTTTCCTCCCATTTTTTTGGTAACTGATGGTCATCCTGGATCATGTGGGGCACTTCTTTTGCTGGTTGTGGGAGGGTGTGTTTCCTGTCTCAGTGAAAACAGATGCCCAGAGATGCTCTTCTGGCTTTCCTCTGCTTTTCTGGGGGGCGACCACTGCAGAGTGAGGCGGGCTTGCCAACAGTGATGCTGTTGGCGACAGTCTGTCCTGTCTCCCGCAGCTCTGGCCTGACACAGCCTCTGGGTTGGTCTGAGGCACTTGGGGCAAGAAAATACTCAAAGGCATTTTTTAATCATGTAAAGCTGAACGTCATTCACAAAAATAGTCATCATGGCTACTATTTACTGTTTATGTGTCAGGCTCATAGATAACCACATAATTCTTCTTGAAAAATATTTATCTGGCTGTGTCAGGTCTTAGTTGCAGCACACGGGATCTTCAATTTTTGTTGCAGTATGTGGGATCTTAGTTCCTTGAGCAAGGATCAAAACCGGGCCCCTCTGCATTGGGAGCATGACATCTTAGCCACTGGACCACCACGAAAGTCCCTCTTTTTCTTTTTAAGGAAGGGGAAACTGTGCTAACACTTTTAAAATCAGGAAAGATCTAACCCTTAGCTTAGAATTTCATTGAGCTGAACTGTAAAGCACTCAGGGATAAGATTTTACCAAGACGTAAAATCCTGTTGGCGGTGGTCTGCAGAGGGGAGCTGTACTTGAGGATGAGCTACAGTGATAAAGCAGGTAGGGATGACCCCCTGGGCTCTGGATCCAGAGGTTGGTGGCCCCGGTTTGAATCTTGGCCCCACCACCTGTTAAGTCTGGGCCTTTCGACTAGTTATGTATAAACTCCCTGTGCCTCACTTTCCTTATCTGCAAGATGGGAAAAACAGTATCTACTTTAGTCAGGTGGTTGTGAAGATTAAATTAACTCAATCTAACGAGCCGCTATCCAAGAGAACTTCCTGCAGTGGTAGAAATCCTCTCTTCTCTGCTGCCCAACAATGTGGCCACCAGCCACATGAGCCCCTGGCACACAGGTAACTGGTATATCTGAGAAAAGGAAAAGTTTGTTTATTTTGATTTGAATTAATTCAAATTTAAGTTGCCCTACGTGGCTAGGGAGGGCTTCCCTGGTGGCTTAGTGGTAAAGAACCCACCTGCAGACGCAGGAGATGCATGTTCGATCCCTGGGTTGGGAAGATCCCCTGGAGGAAGAAATGGCAACCTACTCCAGTTTTCTTGCTTGGAAATCCCCATGGACAGAGGAGCTTGGTGGGCTACAGTCAGTCCATGGGGTCACAAAGACTCAGACACGAGTTAGCAACTAAACAACAACGTGAGTTGGGGCAACCATACTAGGCCTTACAGATTTAAAGCATTTACAACTGTGCCTGGAACTATGTGCTGTCTGCCATTACTACCCTGACATGGAGCACCATCCACGCATGTTCCCCCAGCTCCCAGATAACGCCACTTCGGAGTCTGCTGTGGCCTGCTGTCACTCTGCACTGCAAGAACACTTTTAACAATTTTTAATACAATTTTTTTAAGTTGACAGGTTGTATTCTCATTTTTATTCAGTTCAAGAAAATTTCTTTTTTTGGTTGCCCAGCATGCAAGATCTAAGTTCCCTGACCAGGGATTGAACCTACACCCCCTGAAGTAGAAGCGTGGAGTCTTAACCACTGGACTGACAGGGAAGTGCCAACTATCTTATTTTGTCATTATCATCATCCCATCCCATCTTGAGTCTTTATAGCACTTAACACTATCTAAAACTAGGTCATTTATTGATCTTTCTTACAGGACTAGAATACAAGCTCCATGAGAACAGGGCTTTCTCTCTGTCCTCTGTTATAATACTAGCATTTAGAGCATGGAATGCCTCCCTCTAGTAATCTGAGCTGGCCCTTCAATAAGAAAGGGTTCTCCCTAGTTGAGGATTAGTGGTAATTTCAATCTCTGGTCTGACTCCCCTCCACCCCCTGCCACATTGCTGCTGCTGCTGCTGCTGCTGCTAAGTCGCTTCAATTGTGTCCGACTCTGTGCAACCCCACAGATGGCAGTCCACCAGGCTCCACCGTCCCTGGGATTCTCCAGGCAAGAATACTGGAATGGGTTGCCATTTCGTTCTCCAATGCATGAAAGTGAAAAATAAGTCGCTCAGTCATGTCTGACTCTTCGCGACCCCATGGACTGCAGCCTACCAGGCTCCTCTGTCCATGGGATTTTCCAGGCAAGAGTACTGGAGTGGGGTGCCATTGCCTTCTCCGCCCCACCACATTAGGTAGTGAATATTGTATTAGAGACATGAGACGACTTGGAAATATCAGTATTACCTTGTTGGGCATGGGGATAAGGCAGAGGAGGAGGCAGTGCTAGTTCACGCAGGCCTCTGGGAAGTTTACAAATAAAAATGCCTGAAAACTCTCAAGCCACGTACAAAGGAAATATAGTTTAATTTCAGTGGGAGGGGAAGGGGGGCTTGTTGAGGATGCTCTGCAGAGCCTGTGACATACAGGATCCCACTGAGTACAGCTTACTGACACCTGGACAGTTAGTTCTCTTAGGGGCCGACTGTGTGTGTTCCCCAGCACTGACACGGGCACAGTGCCAAACCCGAAAGGTGGCTCTACCCGTGGGAACTGAGCTGGCTTCGTACTTTCTCACCTCTCCAGTGGAGGCAGAAACTCAGGAATTCAGGAAATGCTCATGCCAAGTTTTGATGATGGTTTTTCTGGTTCATGATGGAACGAGAGAAAACGGAGAACGCGGTGACTTTTCCATAAGGCTAAGTTTATTTGGTTCAGAGGGTGAGTCTTTATTTTCATTTTATAAATTTCTAATTGAAAAATACACCGTTCCATGAATTCTGCAGGCCTAGAAACCATTTGAGTCACCAAGAGGTTTATGGTGATGGCCAGGAGCTTAACATCATTATCAGCTTTTTTTTTTTTTTTTAATAATTCAGTATTATGGACGTTCACTTTATTTAATTGGCTGCCTTGGGTCTTAGTTGTGGCACGTGGGATGTTCGCTGCATCAGGTGGGGCTTTTTGTTGCTGCACGCGGACTCACCAGTAGTAGCTCATGAGCTTAGTTGCTCCAAGGCATGTGGTATTAGCTCCCCGACCAGGGATTGAACCCGCATCCCCTGCATTGCAAGGCAGATTCTTAACCACTGGACCACCAGAGAAGTCCTCTCAATTTTGTCTTCTAATTTTTATTTTGAAGTTTAGGAGGCCCATTACAACAGGCTGAGCAACCATGCTTCCTTCTATATATGCATTGAGGTTAAAGGTCAAGCCAGCATCTGTTCTCAAGTGCTCACTGTGTACTCATCCTGTGCCTACAGCTTACTGGGGATGTGAGGCTCAGCCGCCAGAGTACAAAGAAAACAAAGTATAATTCAATCCTTGTGAGGACGCCCAGTCAGACCAGGGGAAGGTAACCCAGCCCAGTACCTGGAGCTCTTTCTCATTTACCTGCCTGTCTACCGTATGAGGATCTGTGAATCCCAGACAGGCGGGGGCCACATCCCAGTCATTTTAGTGTTCCTGGTACCTTACAAATCACTGGGCATGTGGAGCTGCCTGAGAAACATCAAGTGGCTAAGGCTGCACTGACCTAGGTGGTCTCAAGAGGCCGGGACTGAAGCTGACCCTCAAGGATGGGCAGGGTTTACACAGGAGGAGCTGACAATGAAGTTTTGAGAGTCACAGAGAGACCACTATACTGTCCCACATGGAAAAAGCATTCCGGCGAGTGGTGAAAAATAAAGTCAGGTAGAAAAGTAAGGGCTGGATTTGTGCTGCTTATTAAAAGTCGCTCAGAAAAGCTGAGCTGGAAGAGAGAGGAAATGGGCGGAAAGTTGAGTTTTTACCCATTAGAGCCAAAGTGCTACCAGAGGGAATTGAATCTGGCGGGGATGATGCAGTGGGGAAGGGAGGGGCCGGGAAGGGCAGCAGCCACACAGCCTGAGGCGCCAGGGACTCAGGGTGAACAAGGCCAGCGGCAGAACCACCTTGTACCAAAGGCTCACATTCCAGGCGCTGAGCTACCCTGAGTGTTACAAACATTCTGAGGATTAGAAAGCCACCTCCTATCTCACAGGGCTAGCAAACAAGCCAAAGGGGTTAAATGAGTTCCAACTGTGGAAAATTCTGAAAGAGATGGGAATACCAGACCACCTGATCTGCCTCTTGAAAAATTTGTATGCAGGTCAGGAAGCAACAGTTAGAACTGGACATGGAACAACAGACTGGTTCCAAAGAGGAAAAGGAGTACGTCAAGGCTGTATATTGTCACCCTGCTTATTTAACTTGTATGCAGAGTACATCATGAGAAATGCTGGACTGGAAGAAACACTAGCTGGAATCAAGATTGCCGGGAGAAATATCAATCACCTCAGATATGCAGATGATACCACCCTTATGGCAGAAAGTGAAGAGGAACTAAAAAGCCTCTTAATGAAAGTGAAAGTGGAGAGTGAAAAAGTTGGCTTAAAGCTCAACATTCAGAAAAGTAAGATCATGGCATCCGGTCCCATCACTTCATGGGAAATAGATGGGGAAACAGTGGAAATAGTGTCAGACTTTATTTTTCTGGGCTCCAAAATCACTGCAGATGGTGATTGCAGCCATGAAATTAAAAGACGCTTACTCCTTGGAAGGAAAGTTATGACCAACCTAGACAGCATATTCAAAAGCAGAGACATTACTTTGCCAACAAAGGTCCATCTAGTCAAGGCTATGGTTTTCCCAGTGGTCATGTATGGATGTGAGAGTTGGACTGTGAAGAAGGCTGAGGGCCGAAGAACTGATGCTTTTGAACTGTGGTGTTGGAGAAGACTCTTGAGAGTCCCTTGGACTGCCAGGAGATCCAACCGGTCCATTCTGAAGGAGATCAGCCCTGGGATTTCTTTGGAAGGAATGATGCTAAAGCTGAAACTCCAGTACTTTGGCCACCTCATGCGAAGAGTTAACTCATTGAAAAAGACTCTGATGCTGGGAGGGATTGGGGGCAGGAGAAGGGGACGACAGAGGATGAGATGGCTGGATGGCATCACTGACTCAATGGACATGAGTCTGGGTGAACTCCGGGAGTTGGTGATGGACAGGGAGGCCTGGCGTGCTGCGATTCATGGGGTTGCAAAGAGTCGGACACGACTGAGCGACTGAACTGAACTGAAAGTCACTACTAGCCAGGGGCTGGGTGCGGCTTCATCCCTCTGACTCCACAGCCACACCCTTAGCTGTGAACTCCTAGGTTCTTGGCAGGTGAAGGTGAAGCATGCCCTATGGAGGCAGAACATCCTTTGCCCCATATTCCGCTTGTTAAAACTCTTCTGCTCTTTCCTTTTCCTATGTTTTAAGCTTCTCTAGTCTACTCTTTTTTTTTTTTTTTTTAACTCTTTTTTGGCTTGGGCTAACCAGGAGAATACTAGTGTTTTTTTTTTTTTTTTTTTTAGGAGTTTTTTGGATGGACCATTTTTTAAAAGTCTTTGTTGAATTTGTTACAATATTGCTCCTGTCTTACCTTTTGGTTTTTCTGGCTGCCAGACATATGGGGTCTTAGCTCCCTGACTAGGGATTGAACTCACATCCCTTGCATTGGAAGGTGAAGTCTAAACCATGGACCACAGGAAAGTCCCCAGTGCTTTTTCTTGATGCTCATGAAAAAAGCATGTTTCTTTGCTCCTAAGGCTGCAGAAAATTCTGGACTATTCTGGACTAAGAAGCTAGTTCTATTAAGGAACCACAAGTTTACTCTGCTCTTCAGTGTGGAAATGTGTGTAAAGGTGTATACTACTTTGGTTTATTATCAAACAAGTGTTTTAAGACATCTGGACTTCCGAGACTGTTACTCACTTAAAATATAACTCCTAATTTCTAAAAGTTTGCTTTTCTAATTGTTTGCCTTACTTGATAATTTATCATCTTAGTAATACAATTTAAATCATTATCTCTGTTTTACTGACATTTTAGGGTTTCCTGATTGGTTAGATGAGGGGCTTGGGATTTCTCGATTCATAGAAAAGGTTGAATTAAGTGTAGATTCTAACACTTTCTTTATTCAGATGGAGATTGAGTCTGCCTGTTCAGATCAACAATTGGATGGCTAACCAGCCTGGGGAGGGGAGAGAGAGGAGGACGGGACTCCTTCCTCCTGAGAGGAGACAAATAATCCTGAGACAAATAATCCAGCCAAGAGCGCTGAAAGTAACACCCCTTGGGTCTTGCTGGTCTGCTTCTGCAGCCTGACTGACCTGTTTGGAACACCCTGTATGGAAGATTGTCTTCTTCCTCAGAGAACCTACACAGTCACTATTTTACAGCTGGGGCAAGATACTATTGGTCATTTTGGTCCAAAAAATACACAGAATAGGCATGTAAATTTTATGACTTGAGACACGTGAAGGCAATCAGAATTTGAGGGGGAGCATCCTCCTGGTGAACCCCATTTTTGAGTCTGACCAAGTCAGGCAGTGGTGTTCCCAAGGGAGACTGGCCAGGTCTGGAGACCTTGTGGGCCGTCATGGCCGGGAAAGGGGCGCTTCCGGCATCTGGTGGGTAGAGGTTGGGGTACCACTAAACAGCCTATGACACACAGGATGTCCCCCCTCAAGGCAGAATGCTCTTGCCCCAAAGGTCACAGCACTGGGTTGGAGGCAGTCTAATCCGAGGCGGGCCTTTTCCCCCTCCTGACTTGAGGTTTATCCTGCTCTCCTTGGGGTTCTGGGATTGCTAGTAAACTGTGGGTGATGCAGCACTCAGGAGGGACAGTCTCAGCCATGCAGCCTCCTTCCTGTAACAGAGGGCTCCTGACCTGGGAGGAGAGGCAACCGTCAGTGAGAGACCACCAGGCTGCCTGTCTGAGAGGGTTTCTCCACACCTTCAACTCTTGGTGAGGCAGGTGTGTAGCAAGGCACTGCGTTACACACCTCACTGTTTTGCATCAGGATATATGCATTTCCTTTTTTTTTTTTTCTTTTCCTTTTGCTCAGAAGAAAGGAGCTGTATGTAAAATTTGCATAAGAATACAATCATTTTCTTCCCACTATTGGAACAGTTTGAGATTTTGTTTTTCCTGTTTGAATGCTTCAGTAAACTGGGAAATGGGGAGGGTGAATGTAAGATAATTCTGGAACCCCCCCCAAAGGGGACTCCAAATTTACAGTGATACAGCTGCATATTTCTGCAGACGTTAAATGGATATATCCAAATTGACCCAATATACACTTTCAACAGGGGTACTTTGATCTAAACATTCAGGGCACCCCTAGGAAATGTTGATATTTAGAGGCTTTAATGTTTCTTGAATGCAAAGGAATTCCTGTTTTAAAGGAGACCACTTTTTGTTACTGTTTTTAGCCACTAAGTTGTGTCTCTTTGCGACCCCATGGACTGTAGCCCACCAGGCTCCTCTGTCCATGGGATTCTCCAGAATACTGGAGTGGCTTGCTGTTTTCTTCTCCAGGGGATTGTCCCGCTCCAGGAATTGAAACCGCATCCCCAAGCCCAGGAGACCACTAAATACTTGCATATATCTTATGAGGGTTCTAAAGATTCCTAAGAAATTTATGAAACCATATCCAAACTCTTAATCTTTTACATGTGGTGGCACTTTTAGAAAAGATTTCCAGGCTGGGAGAAATGAAACTACAGGCTTCATGGCCACCAGGAAACCCTGTTTACAAAAAAGGGCCATAATTTAAACTTTGTAATTTACACAAATATACTGGAGAAATTAAAGAAATGTATTGAGCTGGTAATTTTAAAAATTGTCTACTTTAAAAAGGTTGGTTCCAAAGTACGATTACTCAGGTTATAAAATCCCAGTTTAGAAATAAGATACAGGTGCAAACTGAAAAGCTACTTATCTTCTTTAAAAAGCTTCTGTATTAAGTACAGGAAGTATTCCAACAGAACACAGAAGATGCATGAAGAATTATTAAAATACTCTTGAGGCAAACCCTTTCATACATTGTTCAGTGACTTTGGGGATGTAAATGAAGGATCTGTTTCCCTCTGTTGGGGGATATAAAGTATCACTGTGCAGTCTTTCAGTGGAGAAACCACCTTTCTCTGAGCATCTCTCTGAATGAGGCACCTCTCGGAGGACGGCTGAGAAATGCCAACAAGTAAAACAGATGCGAACCTGGCCACCACTGGAGCTTACATTCCTGAGGGGGGAGGGACAGATGATCCTACACATTATCACTTCATACCAAAAAAGCGGGATTTCTGCCAACAGGCTACATTAATCTGAAGTTACTAAATTCCTTACCGACCATTATTTAAGAGTAGATAAATCTAAACATGAGCATACAAGTAAAATGAACTATAATGTACGGAACTGTTATCTCTATCATTTGCTCTTAAAAACTCTCTGACAATATTACATTGTGTTAACCTATAAAACTGTGCTACTTCCATTAGCTGAGTAATGTTTTTTTTGAGTAATGTTTTAAGACGCCATACTTATCTGACAAATTCTTAGTATCAACAATCGCATTATCCTTTAATGCAACTTATAGTAATATTTATTTTCTAAAATCCCTAATTCTCTTTGGACTGATGGTTGAAGCAGTTAGCTAACTTTTTACCTCAAGATTTGTAAAGAAATTAAAATAGGGGAAACACACCTTATCATCTCAGAATTCCTGTGAACCATCTGCTCCATAATTGTTGTTGTTACTTTTTGGGGGGGTTAAATTTTATTCTTCAAATTCGAGGATAATTGCTTTACAATGTTGCATTGGTTTCTGCCATACAACAATGTGAATCAGCTGTAAGTATACACATGCTAGATATTTTTGAACACTTATTTTTAAAGCCCAAATTAAGACAGTAAAGTCAATTCATATATAATTGGCTTCTGATATGAAAACTACAACGTAAAATCTCTAAATAATACATGGTCATTTAAATATACTGTTTCAACCACGTGTGTGTATGTATGGGTGCATCAAGGTATAGTAAAGTACATCAGTAATAACTTGTGTATAATTGAGGAGAGACTAGTGGCTCCCAGAAAAGAACACTAGTCCCTGGAAGGCAGACGGTTCCAACAAAGGAGGCTCTGTCTTCGTTTTGCCCCTGCATGGTCTGTCCACAGACAAGACGTATTGCCCTCACTGCAACATGTGATTCTGCTTTTCCTTCTTACTCTTTTTTTTTCTGATTCTCCTTCTGACTGTGGTCAATTGTGAAAATAGTGAGGGTGCCTCACTCGGGGAGGAACTCACATTTCTAATGGTCTTCATGTTACCCTATGTTGGGGCCATTTTAGAAACATTCTCCCTTAGATGCATAACACGGTCAAGGCTGTCTTTGGCCAGGCATCCTTTATGGACTGACCAGTCCCTCAGTCCCTCCTTTGTTCTTGTTTTCTGGCTTCACTGGGTTTTTGTTGTGGAGAGCGGGCTTAGTTGCCCTGCGGCATGAGGGATCTTAGTTCCCGGACCAGGGATCAACCTGAGTCCCCTGCATTGGAAGGCGGATTCTTAACCACTGGACCACCAGGGAAGTCCCTGACTGGTCCTTTCTGGCAGCTCTTCATCATGCTGTACTTGCCCCTGATCTCGTAACCCGTGGTGCAAGGGCCTTTGGAAGCTGTCAGGGGCCCCTGTAACTAGTCATTTTGGCCTTCCCCAGGCAGCACCTTGGCAGCTCCTAAGGATTTTTCTCATCTTGCTCCTGTGCCCCTGGCCTTCAGCAGGAGTGGTGTGTTCCAATTTCAGCAGTTCAACAGCACTGTATGAGCTACATTATGTGTCACGCTCACATGGGCAGGAGGGCAGGGGCAGGTAGACCAAGAAAGTGGCTTAGCTCTCTCCCCTTTAGAGGGGTGGGATTTGTAAATATATTCAAATTTGTCTGATTCAAACAAGGAACATGATTTTCATGTCACCACTTAGTAATTTCACCAGATGTAGAGGGTACCCATGTACAAAGGGCTGACACAATGACCATCAAAAAGACTTCTAAAATATTTTATTTCTGGATTTAGCACTTTAAATGTGTCTATACTTATAACAGGAGTCTATGATTTACAGGTTGGACTGTAAATAAAGCTGTAAGGCCCTTCACATTCACTGTATCATTCAGAATCAGAAGAGGCAGTTAACTGTCACAATGGAATTGTAGGAAAAAAAAAAAAGGAAACCTGGCAGGATTTTTCAGAACTGGACGGAAGCAGCCAGGTGCCCTACTTACAGACTGTGAACAGGAGAGCTTTAACAGACAAAAAACTGGGACCTTCGTCTAAAAAACTCAGTTTGCTTATAAGACTTCTTTTTTCTAAGATTTTCCTCTTTTAATGTGGACCATTTTTTAAAATCTTTATTGAATTTGTTACAATATTGCTTCTGTTTTGCATTTTGGTTTTTTGCCCTGAGACACATGGGATCTTAGCTTCCTGACCAGGGATAGAAACAGCAGCCCCTGCATTGGAAGGCAAAGTCTTAACCACTGGACCACCAGCAAAGTCCCTTATGAGACTTCTAAAGGTATAATTTTAGATGAAGTTGTGCTCTGTCACTGGGCAGTCCTGATAAAGGGCATCGAAGCATTTCATTCAGGCTAAGAAGCCTGGGTGATGAGGTTCACTTTAGGGCTCAACAGTTCACACTGCTGAACAGTTCAACCTTCCCACAAGGATTTATACTCCTGTGGGCCACTAATACTCATGTACCAAGGCCTCACAGCATCTCTGGTGCAAAGAAACTTGCCCCAGCTGCTTAACAACTCCTAACTTCACTTGGTTTTCCTTTGAGGTTCAGAGATGGATAATCTGCTTCCCACTTGAGTTTCAGACTCAAGATGAAAAGCCACCCAGGAAGGTCCTACGGGCCTCTGGGCCTACATGGGAAGGCCCTCTACTGTGCCCATAGCCTGCTGGTGGGTAGAAGTCAAGGCGCCGTTTGTTCCAGGCTTAGTCAATGAGCATCAAACTGCTGAGTTCCATTCTACAACTGAACAAGACACAAGCACACCGCTGAACACACAGCATGCGCAACCTGTCTTCTGGAAGGTCTCACCTCTGGCCATATTTATTCCAATTTAAATTCTACCCCCCCCAACCTGCCACCCCCACAAAAACCCCATGTCTTTGGCCTCAGACAGTAATGTTGCACTTTGCTCATCTCTGAACCAGGTCCTAATACCACAACCTCACTATACTGAGAAATCACTTTCTGTTGAAAACTGACTCCAACACTTTCTTGATGGAAATGAATTCCTCACTTGAAACCCGTCACACAATTCAGAGGCCGAGAAGGATGACATATCTTTTTCCCCTGTCATCAAAGACTATGTCCTACCTGCCTCCCCCAGCCCTACCCCCATCCAGTGCAATAGGACATGTCAGTGAGCAAGTATCTCAATGGCTGAAAGCTGCTGCTCTGTTCCCCAGGGATTTTCTAGTCTGCTCACCATGATTCAACCAAAAGATAAAGATGACTCACTATCGAAGACAAGGATTGACCCCTCCTTGAAAAGGACAGGCTCTGCCTAATAACTTCTGCTATATTCCCAGAACAGAAAATTTAAAAAATAGCAAAGCCCTTCTTCATCTTTCTCATCAAGCAAGACAGATATTTCTAAAAACTGGATCTATTCCTACATGCCACAGCCACTGAGGGAGACGTGACACCAGTGTCCTTTACCTGAGTTGAAGCTTGTGATAGTTGGAGAAATGGGCTCCTTCGATGTCTGGAGTGTGGCAGGAACCTCATCGCATACACTCGTCATTGTAAGAGAAATTACATTGGAAACCATTAGAAACATATGGCAGCCTCTGGATGATTAAGCCATGACAGGAATGGACCTGTACCTCGGGGAGCCAGTGTTGTGTTTCACAGTGAGGTTACACTAGAGGTGGCCCTTTCAGAGTGTCGTGCCACTCATTTCCAGGTGGACTGTGTGACTTTAAGAAAATCAGTACTGTAATAATCCTGGGAATTATTAATATGTGGCAGCAGTGTCACATATGAAATGCCTCAGATGGACTTTCCTGGTGGTCCAGTGGCCAAGACTCCCAATGCAGGGGGCCCAAGTTTGACCTCTGGTTGGGGAACCTAGATCCCACGTGCAGAAACTAAGACGCAGTGCAGCTAAACAAATAAAAAAGAAATGCCTCATAAATCCTCTTACCTATGTAGTAAATAACAGGGGTTCAGCCTGCATTTAGAAACAGGGTAGGAAGGAACTCTGAAGAGCAAAGGGTCATGGATCTTACATGGGTCTAACTGTAACATCTTAAGTGTTGTCAAAGAGGCAACAAAGAGAAAGATTGTAGCAGCAGAATATTGTATGCCTAGAATTCCATTATTAAAAGCATTCTTCTATTTCCTTTTCTTTATTGTAGCTTTTAGCATCTCAGGCTTGTTCTTGTTTGTTAGTTGATGGAATTGCACTGCTCACTCCTGAGAATCAGCTAGTAGGAAGGATCTCAAAAAGAGGACAACACTTTTTCCCTCTTCCCTTACAGGCCCAGAGTAGAGAATTCTTGCTTCAAACAGTTATTTCTGATAAAGTGGTATACAGGGATAATCATAAAAGTATTAATTTGTCTGCTCCCCAGTGTGGAAACTCATGTAAAAACATAAACTCTGGTTTTCTGATTAACAAAGGGGTCTTTTAAGACATCTGTGAGATGCCTTCAGAGATTATGGCGAGGTTCTGTAAACTGTAACCTTTCACCTACAAAAACGCTGCTTTCTAACTGGTTGCCTTACTTGATAATTTGTTGTCCTGATCATAATATTTAAAACAGCATCTGTAATTTTTTTTTTCTCCTCAAGGAATAAATCAATACTCATAAGGTGTCCTTATTTGATTTTTTGGTTGGCCAGAAGAACTTGGTATTCTCTTTTCCTTTCGTGCATAAAGTATAAATAAACAGTGCATGTCTGGTTCAAGCAAATTTTTAAAATCTTTATGTTATTTAAATAGTCACACCCAAATCCAGCTGGTGGATAACAGGCACAAAAGCATGGGACAAACTCATCTGCTAAAGAACAAAAGAGAGGAACTGTTTTTCTAAAGGTTTTTTTAAAAAATTAATTACACGTATACATTAATTCAGAGCTGTTTTTTCCCCCTCTAACTTCTTCCTAAATTGAAGAGCTCACAATCTGGTCTAACTCAATTGGCCTCATTATCATCATGTTCCACTTAAATCCTTGTGCAGACAGTATTTATTGGGTTCTCTACTGTCCACAGGAAGCTCTAGCTCTGCTCCTGGGCCACAGACAGAGTCCTAACCCCACTGATCCACTTAATACAAGTACTGTGATTGACAGTGAATAGCCTCATCTTTGTTGTAACGGCCAGAGCATCGTTCTAATCATTGACAAATTATCATTCCTAGGTTTGGGCTTAGTACAAAGGGGACACATCTTTTCCTTCTTCAAACACAAACTCCAAGTCGCCTCATTTTTTTGGACCACTGTGGTTCTGCTTCTCAGCTGTGTTTTACCTGCCAGCATGTATGGGCCAGACATATGGAAAAAAGTCCAGTGCAACTTAACTGTCAGTGGATATGACTGAACTTCTGGCTGTGAAATTTGAGTCATGTTTGAGTAATGAAGTAAACAAACCAAAATGCAGCCTAAGCACAAGAGTCAGCCCTTAACCAGTATCTTTCAAAAAATAATTTCAGCTAAGAAAAAAAAAATCTATTCACCTTCACAACCTGCTGACTCTTGAAAGAATGACTGACATCATTCCATTAAAAAAAAAAAAAAAGCCTCTCCTGCTTGTCTTCCTAGAAAAGGATAATTTTCCTCTTGATTAAATGTTTATTATAGAAAATAAAAGCTAAGAGAAAAAATCATGCATAATTAAGAAGAGTCTTTTAAAAAGACATGGGATGTGAGAGTGCTTTATTACCTATAAAGTCCCACACAAATGCAAAGAAAGTAGGCTTAGAATCATCTCTGGTATCAGGTAGGCCTCTGCCCTGGTAACAATCTTCCGAGGAGGGAAGTAGGTATCTAGGGTGTTGTTATGCCCAAACTGCAGAAGTCAGAGTAAGAAACAAAAAGACACCACGATGCCCTCCAATCAGACTGCCATTGCAGTCCCTCAGCCCCCCTCAGAAGACCTCTCTCAGGCCAATGGGGGTACCTCCTAGCAGCCATTCCTGCCCAGCAGGAGACCAGATTATTCAGAAACTCTGCAGGGAAAGAGCAGTCCTTTCTTGCCACTGGATGTTCTAATCATAAGCAACTTGTGCTTTTTATGTCAAAGTGAAGTCTGTCTTTCTGCAAGTACTACTTGCCTTCGTTGGAACTCATGGAAATACTCTAGAATACACAAAATCCCTCTGCTGCTGACAGACCTTGAATATCTGAAGACAAATAGGACACGTTCACTCCTCTGCCCAACATTTCTGCTGGTTTAAACACCAAAGCTGGAGATGTGAAAATTGGTGTCATTAAGCTAGCACCTACCTAACTAGTCTGGAATGGTTAATCTGAGTCAAACATTTATTGCACACTTGGTGAGTGAAGCATATAAAGGCGCCTAGTTTCTGCCCTTTAAGGATACCCAATCTAGTAGATAGAATTAATCTCGGTTAACAAATACAGTGTGTCCACTATGTCTTAAGGACTTTTTATGGCTGACCTTGTTCCAGATAAAAGAAAAAAGGCTTCTTCTTTTCTTGCCATATGAGAAAATGATAAATAAATATAAAAATAAGTATGTCTTAAAAGTCTTGACGCTGTTAACATCAGTATTGCCGCAAATGCACCGTCAATTAAGTAATGATGCTAAAATGAATTTATCCAATGAATGACAGATGAAAGTTATGCACCCACAAGAATGATTTTCTGCCATAAGTAAAAGGATTAATTTGTTCTTTTTGAAAAGAATCAACAATAAAAATATCTAATTGCCAAGAAACCTGTTTGTTAGACTGTTGTATCTACAAATGCTACAGTAAAAATCTCATATACACAAATTACTGTCTAGTACTTTAGAAATTAAGTATACCTAAACTAAATTTACTAATTACATCATGATGCAGAGGAATAATAAAAACTATTTTATCTTAAGGTATTCCAGTAGTGTCATGCACATGTAAACATATGTATAAAGACACACACATATAAATTTACCACAAACCTTAAAACCTTCTCCCAAAATATATTTCATATAAAATGAACATTTAGCCAAAAGAAATAAATTCAAAGCATCTTTGGAGGTAAAAGTCACGTTAAATATTAGCGTTATTTTCCTTGCAATTCAATGGCAAGACAATGCAGGGGAATACTTGATTGTGCAAAACAAAACCCATTTAATAAAACAATAATAAGTCTCCTGAAATACATTTCAGACGTAAAAGTCTTAAAACGGCAATTCTAGCATTAACACTCTTACAGGTAGGTTTCTGGAAATGGGTAATACATTACGGTAGGACAGTCGGGCGGCTTGTATTTTGTTATTAAGACTGATTGCTGCAACTTAAATAACAACGCGATCATACTTCCTCTTAAGGCCACTTCATTTCATTATAGAAATAGATCATACTGCCTAATACCAAAGCTTCTAATTAATACAGGTCAGCGTGAAAACACTTAAGTTAGATAAACTAGAGTAACTCGCTGTAGTAGACGGCAGCTCTGTAGCCGAGCCTGGAGCCCTGCTGCATATTTGCATTCCGCTCAGTTTCATGAATCACAAACAAATCGTTATTTAGGGTAAACTAAAGCTCACACCAAAGCTTCAGAAAAGGGCTGTAAAGGTAGAGTACTTACGTAAAGGGTTATCAGGACAGGAGACAATGCAACTTATCTGGGAGGGTCTCTAATGTCCACGGGGTGGTAAAACGCATTTGAAAAGGCGATGTGGATTCGGATGGCCGCCTCCCCACGGCATCCCAGACAAAGCAGGGCCAGGCCCTCGGGCGCTCCTAGTGCACCTGCAATGCGGATCCCTCACCCTACAATCCCACCCCGGGGCTGGCAGGAGCGGCTCCTGGACCGCCCTCTCCTCCCCCTTCGGATTGGCTTGGGTGCGCGGTGGGTTCGCACCCCAGCCTGGGCTGTAGCCCTGGCAAGGGCAACCCCCTCCCTATAACGGGCTGGAAGACCCTGCAAGCAGCTGGTGCGGAATCGCCGAGCCTCACTTTTGCCCTCCTTTCCACCTATTCGTTCCTCACCCCCCGCCTCATCCCCCCGAGATGTCTCCGTAAGGGGACACCCTTCCCGACCCCGTGAATCTGAAGGACCCCTCCCCTTGCAGTGAGGGCTTGAAAAATTATCTAAATGAGTTCCCGCTGCGACAGGTGCCGCCGCCCCCCGCCGGCACCCGCAGAGCCTCCCTGCAGGTACCGCCAGGTGAGTGGGGCTGGACTCGATCACACCTCGGGCCCCGCCTCACCTGCGGGCGCAGCCGTCGCGGTCCTTCAGGCGGCTCCCCCCCTCGGCGCGATCCTTGGGGCGGGAGGCTGCGGGGGCCGGCGGCCCATGGGCGGGGCGGCGGGCGGGGCTGGCTCCTGGCTCCGGCCCTGCCCTGGCCGGGCCGCCGAGGGAGGTCAGTGGGCACCGCCCGCCGAGCGCATCTCGCCGGCTCCCACCCGAGCGCTCGCCGCGGTGCACGCTGGGAGCGGGGGGCCGGGGCGGCGAGAAGGCCTGGCCGCGCTGACCCGGCTGGCGGCCGAGGCGCCGGCGCGGCGGCGGCGGTGGGTCTGTGTTTGCGGGGAGGGGCGGAGGAGGCCGATCGATACTCACTTCGCGGGGACAGGGTGACGCCCCGCCCCCACTCTCCCGCAGCTGTGCGGGGCTGGGGAACCGACCAAGGGGAAGGGAGGGTCTGGCCGGTGGGACGCAGGCGCACAGCTCAGGTGCGGCCGCACTGCGGTTGCCCAGGGTAACGCGGGCCCGGGTGGGGGGGGGAGGAGGAGGAGCGAGGCGGGCAAGCGGGAGCGCGCGCGCTGGGCGGTGAAGGTTGGGGGGGTACCCGTGACAGGCCTGACACTGGGGAGGGGGGAGGGCGCGCGCGGGCTGCCGACGGGGGCGGGCGCAGAGCCGGGGTGGGGGGGAAGGGGCGAGGGCCGGGCGGCGCGCATGCGTGCGGCCCCCGCTCCCCCGGGGCTCGCCGGCCTCGTGCGTGCGCACGCGCGCTGTCCCCCGGAGGCGTCTGGGTGTGCGGAGCGCGCGCGCGCGGCTCGGAGGCGCACCTGTGAGGTGTCCCTTGAGGAGAGGGAGGGTGGGTGCGCGGAGTCCGCGGCCTGGGGCGCTTCAACCCCTCACTTGGAGTGAGTTCTGGGGTGGCCAGGCTGTACTGTCTTTATTTCTTTTCGGGATCAAGGTGGGGGCGAGCGGGGGTGGCCAGGGAGCGGGTACTGGGTCGGAAGGAGAATGAGTGGATTAAAGAAAAGAAAAACAACCCATCACTTAGGATGGGCCTGGAGCCGGGGTGAGCGCCCGGGCATCGGGTGGGAAAGGTCAGAGTGGCTCCGCGCAGCCTGGCGGCCCGGCGGCCACCCGGGCCGGCCCGGGGGAGGGCAGCCTGACTTTGGGCCTCGGCGAGCCGGCGTGGGCCCGCAGTGCCGGGGAGCGGGGGTCACAGATGGCGGCCAGGGCGCGCGGCGGCGGAGGGGCAGCGACCGGGGCGAGGCCGGGCGGAGGCCCCAAGGGAGCCAGACTCCCGAGCCGGGCTCCATTGTTGTTGGAGCCGAGGGAAGGGGGAGCAAAACAGCTTTAGAAACCCGTGAAGCCGCGCCTTGGAGCCTTTCCAGGCGGGTCCCCGGAGAAGCGGTAATGGCCGCGCCGTGGGATCAAGGGAGCCGGGCTGTGCCGCGGAGAAGCCTGACTGCATGGTGTGATGTTGTGTGTGTGTTTTTTTTTTTTTAAGAGCGCCTCGCGTCCCAGCAGAGCCAGCGGAGCATCCTACTCAGGTGATGAGGAACCCTCCGGGCACCCAGTGCAGATCGCTGCTGCCGCTGGACGCCTCCATTGTTTGACCATAACAAGGGCCGGATTCTCACCCAGGTAAACTGGATGGCAGCGCGGTCGAGCTCCCTCTAACCTCCCACATCCAAAGGAATCCTCTTCTCCTCTTTCAGGACTTTACTCCAGTTTTCTTCCTGGGCCCTGCTTCTGATTAACTCAGTATATCCACTTTCCAGGCATTTCCCTCTCTGGCTTAATCTTCCCGCATCTCTCTGCCCAGTCACCTCTCATTTCCCTCAAAACTCAGCTCCTTTGTGAAACCTTCCTTGCCCAACTCTAACAACTAAATCTCTCCCGGAGGAGCCTGTTCCGGACTCTCCTAGTTGATAGTTTATTGGTTGTCTTATTGCAACAAAGGAGACTAGATATTAAAAAAAAAAAAATTCTAAGCTATTGCCTTTTTTTTTTTAAAGAAAAGTTTTGTGATGTTTATTGTTTTAAGAGAATCGAACTGTTTTTGTTGCTATATATGTATTTTTTTTTTAAGCGGGGGTTCCTCCTTCTTTTATAGATGCACAGTTTTTTAGACCCAGAAAAATGGCCTTGTTCACCCCACAGATTGGTTTAAATCTTAAGAATTACTTTTAAATCAGCAAAGTAAAGCCTTTTCTTTGTAAAAACTAAAACATCACAGAGATGGCTAATGTCTTTGACTACAAGACCTCTGTTCCCAGAGATAACAACTGTGTATAACCTTCTAGATCTTTAAAAATGTTTTTACGCCAGTGTATACTTGTATTATCTTCGACTGTTTTAACAAGTATGAGTGCACTCTAGCTTTCCGTTTTTAGCATAGGATGCATTCAATCATTTTGCAGAACTGCTGCATCATGTTCCATAGTTTGAGGACACCATAGTTTATTTAGCCATTTCCTGAACTGATGGCAATTTATGATTTAACTTTACATTTAAAATAGTTTTTTTTGTTGTTCTCTACTGAAGTGTTAGTGAAGGGAGCACAAATCTACACTTACACTACAGAAACTGTTTATGATGGACGTTCTCTTTGGTTCAGAAATTTACATGTGGTACATTTCTTGTAATTGTGACCCTGTTTTAATTGTGACGCCTGTTTTAAAGTCCTGTGACCTTGAGGAAGACATTTAATCACTCTAAGCCTGAGTTTTCTTTTCTATATGTAGTGATAATATCTGCTCTATTTATTCTACCAAGTTCAGTGATATCATGTGTGTGAAAGTCTTTGTAGAGTATAAAGTAGTATATAATGTTGATTTTCTGATCTGAAGGGATTTTTAAATTTGCACTACAATTTTTATTTCTTTGGCCAGATATGTATATTATAAAATACTACAGATAGCCAACTTTGAATGCTGTTTAGTTTCTGATTTTGTCATATTTTTATCAAGTACTCTTTAGACTTCTGAAAGAGTATTTCACAAAGCGTATTTTTCATAGTGCTTTACATGCTTTGAAAAATAAGGCATAAAAATTAGTTGATTGTGAATAAAGCATCAGCAAATTGAACACTACATAAAACACTCGTAATATATAAACAGAACTTCCTAGTGATGTAAATTTGTTTGTGTTTTTCTGTAGCAGTAACAGATTCAGGTTTTTATGTCCTTTGAGTAGAATGGATTCTTACTGAATTTGCCAGCAGTACCAGAGTTTTAACAGTTTACATACATATTCAGTAATGTGATGGCTATCATATTAAGATGTAAAAGGCACAATTAAGAGGTATGTAGGTATTTTTTTTCTTTTATTCAAATGTATACGAATGTTTCTAGCATGGCCACCAAAATCAGCTTGCCTCTGTTCTGTTCTAGTTTACGTTATGTGGGCAGAAGGGATCAGAAATTAAACAATCACGCAGCTGCTCATATAATCACAAACCGGTGTCTGCTATGAAAGTGAGTTAGCACTGGCGATGAGAAAGTATTAAAAAGGGGACCAAATTTTAGATTTCAGAGAGAGGACTCAGGAAAGACTTTTTTGCAAAAATAAGCTTTGAGCTGAGATCTGAAGGGTGAGTAGGCGTCAGTGTAGAATGAGATGGGGGATAATTTTCCAGGCAGGGGAACGGCATGTGGGAAGGCCCAGAATGGGGAAAGCTTTGCCCTTTCCGGGAACTGAAAGAATGACTTGTGGATACATTATGGTGGGTGAGGGGCAAGTGTGGCTAGGCAGGGGACCAAATCATGTTGGGTCTTGTAGGGCAGGTTAAGGATGTTTTATTTTATCCCGAGTAAAATGGGAAACCATTACAAGGGTTGGGTTTTAAACAGGGGAATGACTTAATCAGATTTGCATTTTTAAACAGCCACTCCAGCTGCTGCTACCTGCAGAATGTGGGAGTGGGGAGTGAAAGTGGGGAAGACCAGGTAGGTGATTGTCAGAGGTCTGTCAAGAGAGATGGTCTTTCCCTTCTAGTTCACATTGACTTCAAACTACCAGCTATACTAAGGTCAAAATAGGTATTTGTCTGTAAAAATAAATAATTTTTTATTTTCAAAAAGTAGGCATAAAGATGCACTTTTTTATGCAAAACACATATGTTAAACTAATTATTCATACTATGCTTAACAGAATAGGATCAGAGAGAGTAAAAATTTGGGATATTTAACATATTTTTGGTAAGTTTTGTCAAAGCAGGAATACATGAAATAAGAGTGAGGTGAGGTTCTAAAAATGAAAAGAAGGGAAATATTGTAAATGCTATTTGCCAGAAAAAAAAGAATAACAGAAAAAAAATACTAGACAAAAAATTGAGAAAGCAACTGGGCACACAGTGAGTATATAATATTTATAGCTTTCTGAATACTAATAATAACTTTTTCAGAAACTAATATGGAAAAACAAAAAAGCAGGCTCTGATCACAATGCAACAAAAACCATGAAACAGGTAAACACAGCTTCATCAAGACAAGTGCGACTGACCTGCCTGGAAGAGACCAAACAATACCCTGAAAGATAAGAAAGAATGTCTTAAACTGAAGGATAGGCCATATCCCTGGTTGTGATGTTTAAATGCTATAGAGATCCCCCTTTTCAGGTGAACTGGACAGAATAGTGAGTAATGAGCTAGAACAAGGTCTATCTAATTGTTTAAACATACTGTAGAGCCAGTTGTGTTTAAACAGTGTCACACTAGCTTCAGAGTATCTGGACAGGTCACTGGAACCTATTCAGCACCCCAAAGATGAAAGTGTATGGAAGTGTAATAAATGACAAACCATCACAAATGCCCTCCAAATCAGAGAAGATATGGAAGTAAATATTAAACATCTGGGCTGGACTTTGCTGATGGCCCAGTGGTTAAGACTTTATCTTCTAATGTAGGAGGTATGGGTTTGATCCCTGGTCAAGGATCCCACATGCCTCAGGGCCAAAAACATAAAACAGAAGCAATACTGTAACAAATTCAATGAAGACTTTTAAAATAATGCCCACATTAAAATAAACCTTTAAAAAAATAGGTGAACATCTGGAAAAAGGAGTTCTGCACGCTGAGGTGAACAGAGAACAGGTGTAGCAATCAGACAGACTTGAACTGGAATTTAAGGAAAATGATACCACCGTACAGGTGTTGAGAGAGAAAGAGGTACAGGTCCTGGCACCCACAAGACATTCAAATCTGTTATTAGTTAAAATCTGTATTGGATTACATAAACATTTAAAATATCTTTAAGAAGAAAGGAAAAACGAAATCCTAGGATCAAAAGCCAAACCACAAAGTAGAAAAATAGTAGTGACAAATCTAAGTGTAGAGTTAATATGTTCAACATGTAAAGAACTCACACAAATCAATGAGAAAATGAAAATCCACACACATGGTTGCAGGATGTGGCTCAATAGTTTAATGGATATAGATACAATTTGTTTGACATTTAGAAAGATGTGTAATCTCACTAATAAGTAATTTGTAATTATTCCTGTAGAAAAGTAAGACTGTATTCTCAATAGCAACAAAACCAGAAGACATTTAAGAGTAACACATAAACATACAAAAGCTCTATGAAAAAATTAGAAACCTTTACCTGAAGAGTTTAAAAGCTACCCCAAATAAGTGGGCAGACATTACATGCTTTGGAAAGAGACGGCATCTTTGTAAAGCTTGCAGTACTCAACAAATTAAACTGTTACTTCAATGTAATTCCAGCTGAAATCCCAGTGAGACTTACTTTTGGACACTTGATAAATTGCTTCTAAAATTTGTCCAGAGGACTAAATGTCGAGGCTCGAGTGGCCAAGAAATTTTTCAAGTGGAAAATACTGATGAAGGATTTGCTGTGCCAGATATCAAAACATACTGTAATGGTACAGTTATGTAAATGGTGAGTACAAGAATAGAGAGGTTGGTACATGGAACAAAGTAGAGTCCAGTAACCCATTTACATAGAGAGGAATTTATTATTTAATAAAGTTGGTATTTTGAGTTGGATACATTGGATATAATCTTGGATACATTGTAGAGGGATAAATGACTATTTGGAAAGAAATATTCTACTTCCCCTTATTCAAAATGACTTATTTGAATTAAAGAATGAGCTTAAAGACAAAAACACCTGTAAAAGTATAGGAAGAAAATATAAGAGAATTTATTATGTTGGAAAATAAGTTTCTAGAGTAAGCAGTTTATTAATAGGTAAGACTAAGGCCCCAAATCTAAAGAAGAGACTGATAAGTTTGAATATCATCAAAGCTGATATTTCTGTGTGATGTAAAAACATTATAAGTTGACAGACTTGGGGTAAAGTTCTGGTAACATACACAAACAAATAATAAAAAGCCACTTCCCTGGTGGCTCAGACGGTAAAGTGTCTGCCTACAATGCGGGAGACCTGGGTTCGATCCCTGGGTCAGGAAGATCTCCTGGAGAAGGAAATAGCAACCCACTCCAGTATCTTGCCTGGAAAATCCCAGGTCAGAGACAGAGGAGCCTGGTAGGCTTCAGTCCTTGGGGTCGCAAAGAGTCAGACATGACTGAGCGACTTCACAAACAAAGGATAATAGAATTGACATAGTTAAGAAAGGAATGGAGGATGTGAATAGTTCTCATTTAATAGTTCTCATAGAGAAATGAAAGTGTCAAAGCGATGACAGGAAATTCAGCCTCACTGGTGGTTAGGGAAATGGAAATTAAAACGGTGAGATTTTGTAGAGGAGGGAATGGCTCTCAGGCAAATTAAAATGCTCTCCAAGTATGTAGAGGAAAAGCTACCTGATACGGTCTTTTTTGTTGTTCAGCTGGTAAATTTTGTCTGACTCTTTGTGACCCCGTGGACTACAGCACGCCAGGCTTCCCTGTCCTTCACCATCTCCCAGAGTTTGCTCAAGCTCATGTCTACTGAGTCAGTGATGCCATCCAACCATCTCATCCTCTGTCGCCCCCTTCTCCTTCCCTCAATCTTTCCCAGCATCAGGGTCTTTTCCAATGAGTTGGCTCTTCGCATCAGGTGGCCCAAAGTATTAGAGCTTCAGCATCAGTCCTTCCAGTGAATATTCAGGGTTGCTTTCCTTTAGAATTGACTGAAATTAGTTTGCCCTTTCCCGATGACAATTTGGTTAAACCTATCAAAATTTTAAAAACACCCATATGCTTTCATCCAGCAGATACACTTAAGGGAATTGGGGATATTCTAATAAGAGAATACAGGTTAAAGTTAGTATGAATGAAGTCTGTCACAGTATCACTTATAAAGAGGAAAAGCTGAAGATGAATGCAGAAAAAGTTTGTTGCCTCCACACTATGGAATGTTAGGTAGCTTTTAAAAAGAAAGGCAGATTTGTATGTATTGACATAGCCTGGATGGATATCTAGAATATATTTTTGAGCAAGTTTAGTTCCATTTTTTGTAAGATAGAAAACAGTAATAATGTGTGTGGTTGTGTGTGTGTGTTCTGAATGAAAATAGAGATCTAGAAAAATATGTGGAAAATATATTGTGATTACTTCTTCTGAGGGGAGGAGAATAGGGGAGATTGAATTTTTATTTCTGGGATTGATTTTATATTTATTTTACATGCTTTTGGATTGTTGTAGGTTTTAAACAGTATTTACTTCTGTAATGAAGATATTACAATTTCTCAGTTAACAAAGGCCCAAATTTAGACAGAAAGTTTTAAGACCTAGTACCTGGGTGTAGCAAAAATGTCACACACTTATGTTACATTGGCTATATGTATCAAGGACCTTAAAAGTTATCATATTCATTGATGTAGCAACCACCTAGAAACCATCAAAGGAATATTTTTAAGTACAGAGAGGCTTTATGTATAAAAGATACATATTATAGAATTATTTTTAAGGGTGCATTTGCAGGCTGGTTAAGTTATCAACTGGGTAATACATTATTGGCTATTAAAATATTTATGAAGAAAACATATTAAAGTGCTTACGACAGTGTTAAGTGAAGAAAATCAGGGTACAAAATTGCATATGTTATGTGGTTAAAACTTTTATTAAACAGAAGTCCCAAAAGCCCTCCACAAAAACCTCTGATGGTAAAATGTCTGGAGGAAATTAAATGAAAATCTTAAAAATTGTGGACTTGGGGTAGTAGGATGTTGGAACACTTAAGTTTTTTACTTTTTTATTTTCCAGGATTATATGTCATTGAATCTATAATTTGTTATTTCATTTATAATGGAGCATTTACTTTTTAAAAGTGCATCATATCTAGGACATTTGTTAGCTGCATAGTTAATAGATGTGTACACTTTAAAAAATACTTCTGTCATATATTAAAGTATCCTCTAAAGTGAATGTTTTCTGAGTGATATATTTGTTGCTCTCAGCTTTTGGAGGGAAGTTTTCTTCTTAGCAATATGCAGAATACAAGTAGTTCTCATTTCTCATAACTGTAGAATAAACGCAGAAACTTAAATGTGGGCCCTGGGATTTCCTAGTTTGACTCTTGTTAACTCTTTGTGTTTCTAACACACACATCGGGTTGTAAAGCACGCTGCCTTTTACCGACTCAGGGTGAGTAGGACTTGGCCACGGGACCAGGGGCAGAAGCATGGGGAGCCTGATTATTATTCAGGGCCTGCAAGTGACTCAGCAGAGTGGAGCTCAAGGTATCTTGGGCCATACGGTGTGGGAGGACTGACGGGGTTATGCCAAGGGTAGGTAGATTTGCTCCCTTGCCAAGTGTTCATGGACCTGCAGGATTCTGTGGATGTGGCGTAGCGTGGGGCTTAGTGGAGGACAAAGCCAAAGAAGTGTGATAGTGGAGATGAGGTTGAGGACTTGGAAGGGCTCTGGGAGCACAAAAGAAGGGGTCATGCAGAATCCAGAGGTGAGGGTAAGCTTTCTAGAGGCAGTGATGTCTGGTGGTGAGACCGAAGGTAAATGGAGGGAATAGCAAGTGTGATGGGTCAGAGGTAAAAGGACCATGGTCGGGGGACGGGGGTAGTGGTTGAGGCCTAGGAGCAGACTAGATCTGGGGAGCCTGAAGAAGTTTGGTTTGGTTGGAACTAGAATTGGAGTGAGCAATGGTGAGAGATGAACCAGGAGAAGTAAATAGTAGCTCACACTGATCAGAGTTTAAAAGCCATATGAATAAATTTGAAAACTACACTGAGAATTAATGGAACCCATTGAAAAGCTTTAAGCAGGATAATGAACATCCCATTTTGCATTTTAGAAAGATTACATGACAGTGGATAATGGATTAGAGGAAGTCAGGCATGGAGGCTTTGTAGTGTCCTGGGGGAAGACGGTGGCCTGAATGACAGCTGAGTGTAGGTTAGGTGGGTGGATAAATTCAGGAGCAACTGGGAAGATAGACTTTGTGAGCAGGAGGAGGGTTGATGGTAACCAGGTTCTGGCTTAGGCCATTGAGTGACCAGTGGACCGATTTACTACAACTGAGAACAGAGTTGGCTTTGGTGAGGAGATGACAGACTGAGTTTTGGATGTGCGTACAGAACAGGGCTGTAGAGAAGCTACATGTCACTTGTAGGTTCTTCCTGAGAGAATTTGCAAAGATTGGTTTTATGCTGCAAATACATACTTTGCTCTATGAATGAGTGCTCTGTATAAATCCATTATTAAAAACTGTTTCTGTGGTAACTATTTTTTGGAATATAGTTACACATCTATATATTGTTTAAGTTTGGGGAGTATCTGTCTAACTTAGACTGGACTGTTGATGTCTTCCATATGGAGTTATTGGAGTTATTTAAGACTGCATGACCCTGACTTTGAATAATACTGTGATTGCCTTTTGCTCTAGACTCTCTCTGAGCAGGTGATGGTGCTGTAGTCAGTTATCTTGTTGAGAGTTATGGCTGAATAATTGGAGTGATTTCTACTGATGTTTCCATACTGGTCCGTTCCACACAGAGGTAGGCCAGGACACAGAGTGGTGCCAAGTCTGTATCCATCTGCAAGTGCTCACCTGGCCACTGGAAGTTGTGCTAGTCCATGTAGACTGGCGGGACAAAATATCACAGACCAGGTGGCTCCAGCAGCAATTTACTTCTCATGGTTCTGGAGGCTGGGAAATCCAAGATCAAGGAGCTGGTAGATTTAGTGTTTGATGAGGTCCTGCCTGGTAGCTCAGCTGGTAAAGAATCTGCCTGCAATCCAGGAGACCCTGGTTCAATCCCTTGGTTGGGAAGATCTGCTGGAGAAGGGATAGGCTACCCACTCCAGTATTCTTGGGCTTCCCTGGTGGCTCAGCTGGTAAAGAACCTGCCTGCAATGTGAGAGACTTGGGTTCAATCTCTGGGTTGGGAAGATTCCCTGGAGAAGGGAAAGGCTACCCACTCCAGTATTCTTGGGCTTCCCTGGTGGCTCAGCTGGTAAAGAATCTGCCTGCAGTGTGGGAGACCTGGGTTCAATCTCTGGGTTGGGAAGATCCCCTGGAGAAGGGAAAGGCTACCCACTCCAGTATTCTGGGCTGGAGAATTCCATGGACCATATAGTCCATGGGGTTGCAAAGAGCTGGACATGACTGAGTGACTTTCATATATATTTTGTGAGGTTCTGCCTCCTGGTTCATAGATGCCATCTTTTTGACGTGTCCTCACATGGCAGAGGGGCGAGGGAGCTCTTGGGGTCTCTTTTATAAGGACACGCATCCCATCGTGAGGGCTCCACCCTCATGAGCTAGTTACCTTCTAAGCGCCCCACCTCCTAACACCATTGCAGTGGGGTTGAGGTTTCAATATCTGAAGTTTGAGGGGACACAAACATTCAGGCTCGCACAGAAGTATAGCTAGAGGTTGGAGAGTCAGTCACAGTGTCCTCCCCTTACGGCTGGCATAGCAGCTGTGTCTGGGTGACAGTGTGTGGACCAGAGTGAGGTGAGGCTCAGAGCAGAGCTGGGGGGTGGTCCATCTAGGAAGAGGTAGGGGAGACGGGGCCTGTGGAAGAACTCATCAGAGAGGAGGAGGATGTCTTCACCAGAAAGCATTTGGTTAAAAGAAAGAAACATGTTTGAAGTGGCCTAAGTGCAGGGGGATCTCTGAGGAGGCTGCCATGGCACCCCATGCTGTATCTTGGCTGAGGCCTGCTAGCGTCTGGAGCGTCCAGGAGCCGGTGCAGCTCTCTCTGCCTGTGTCTCTCCCGAGTCACTGTCCCTCTCAGTTCACTCTGTAGACCCAGGCTTTCTACCTCCCAGTTCTGAACTCTCAGGGACAAGCATCTGATTGGGTCAGCTCAGCTGACTGGGTTCCTGTTGCAGAGCCCACAGGGGCAGATTCTCCAGGTGGTGAAGGCAGGTAGGGGTCTCGGGGGAGAGCGGTGCCCTGGCAGCTGAGGAGAAAGTTCCCAGAACTGGCAGGGACAGTAGGTTCTAATGGCTCAGAGATGTGATAAAGGGATAAGGAGTCAACCTAGATTTGGCAAATCAAAGTCATTTAGCCTAAGTGTAAAGAATTACCACAGCTAACCTACAGCTATGGTAGATACTTATGCTATGGAAGAGGTTGGAAGAAGGGAAATTTTAAAAAAATGAAATTAACTTTGGAGTTGTATCAGCAGAATTCAAAATTTAATTTGAAAAAGCAGTAATTTCTGTTGCTGACATTAAAGCATTTCTACAGCTTTATTCTAACTCGAGAATATACAGTGTCTCTTGTGTCACCTGATGTAAGAAATTCAATAAAGCTATTCTAGAGCTCATTTATTTTTTATAACCTGCAAGTTGATAAACTAGTCATAGCTTATTTCCACAGCTTATTTTGCATTGCCTTCCACAGTAATGTGCCAAATCTTGTGAGGAAGCTCTTGTTCAGCTAGAGCAATCCTCTGTCCCAAAGGTTATAAATTCTGCCTGTTTAGGTAAATGATAAAACAATTCATAAAAAAAAATCTGAACCCTCTTTCCTCAGAGTAAGCCCCATTATGTCCCTCTGGCTTTCAAAATTATTTTTAGATGTGCATTTCAAACGTGTAGGATTAAGCTTGATAGGATTTAAGAATGTTTCAGTGATTCAAAGTACTGGGGCATCAGCCAGCAAACACAAGTCAGGTTTTTAGTTAACCAGTATTCAGTAACTTATCACTGTATCTCTCTATCATGATAGAATTAGGACCTTGTGATAAGCCCCCAGACTCACAATTAGGATCGGGGATCCTGCAGAAAGCCGGCTGTACCAGTCTTCACAGTGCTTAGTAACTAGTTAGAGGCAGTAATCAACTGTGAAATTCACTGCAGGTTCTAATGCCTTAGCTTAAATATCCATGAAGATTTATGAGCAAGTGTTTGAGTGCCCTCTGGAGGCCTTGCTGCTACTGCTGCTGCTAAGTCGCTTCAGTCGTGTCTGACTCTGTGCGACCCCATAGACGGCAGCCCACGAGGCTCGCCCATCCCTGGGATTCTCCAGGCAAGAACACTGGAGTGCGTTGCCATTTCCTTCTCCAATGCATGAAAGTAAAAAGTGAAAGTGAAGTCGCTGAGTCTTGTCCGACTCTTAGCGACCCCATGGACTGCAGCCCACCAGGCTCCTCCGTCCACGGGATTCTCCAGCAAAAGTATCGGAGTGGGGTGCCATTGCCTTCTCCGTCTGGAGGCCTTATTATGAACAGTTAAAACACAGACTCCTACAAAAGGTTTTCTTTAACAGCTAGAATTAAGAACTAGTGGACTAGATAGATAGTTGAACTGGTCCGGGTATGAGTAGGGAGCAGAGGAGAGCCAGGATGGAACCCACAGGAACACTAGTACTTGGGGAGGGGGAGGAGTCTCCAAGTGGACTGAGGAATACCAGTGGATGGAGTGAGAGTGAAGTCATAGAAGGGAGTGTCCAGCATGAGAAAGAAGGTGCCAAGAGGAACTTCAGCAGTGTAGTGGTGGGTTGAAGAATGAATGGGAAATGAAAGGATAGAAATCAGGAGAATAAGTCTCTAAAGAAGCCTGGATGGGGAAATGGAGAAAATATATAGCAGCTAGAGACGGCTGAACCCACTCCAGTATTCTTGCCTGGAGAATCCCAGGGACGGCGGGGCCTGGTGGGCTGCTGTCTATGGGGTCGCACAGAGTCGGACACGACTGAAGCGACTTAGCAGCAGCAGCAGCAGCAGAGATGGCTAAGTGTTGGTTTTCCTTAAGGTAGAAGGGAGTTTTCGTGGGTTTAAATGCGGAGAGTAGAAAATAAGCAGAGATCAGATGCAGTGGAAGGATGTGTGTGTGTGGGGGCGGGCAGGGGAAGTTGACTTCAAAGTTCCTGGCTTAGAAGAGTTGTTGGGGAAGATGTTGCCTTTTACAGGATCTTGGAAGATGGTGAATTAGTGATTTTCAGTTCACTGTGTGATGATAGGGAAAGATTCCTGCTATGAGAGAATGTGGAATTGTCATTATGGAAATGGTTCTCATTCAAGTCAGGAGGTTGAGCTTAAAAGAAAAAAAAAAAGATGGAGTGAGGACCCTTTAGCAGATACTCATTTAGAAAGAAGGACTAAAAGAAGAGGTGAAGGCCTGAGGAGAGGTGAGAAAGTGCAGGGGACTGGGGATCGAGGAGATGCGTGTAAATTAGAGTCAGAGTAAAAAGTGAACAAGGCTCTTGGGCTCTGAAGGGGAGGGGAACTGTTTGGTTTTGTTTGGCTGGACACCACGCAGGTTTCTGGGATCTTAGTTCCCCAACTAGGGATGGAACCTGGGTCCTCGACAGTGAAAGCACAGAGTCCTAACCACTGGCCCGCCAGGGAGTTCCTAGGGAACAATTTTGCAGAGGAGGCATTGTGTGGGTGGGATGTACCGGGGCAGCGTTGGTGTGTGGGGCAGGACCAGGAGGTGTCGAGTGTGCGGGGAGGTGGGCAGAGACAATGAGGAGGGGGAAGTGGCCACAGCTGGAACAGACGGAGAGCTTGTCTGTGCTCACCCAGTAAGAGCCCAGATAAGCAGACTGCAGAAAGAGAATTACATTTGCCTTTGTGCTTTGCAGGTGTAAGATTTAAATCTTGTGTAACTTCTGTGGTCCCTTATGTTTTTCTCAAAGTGAAAGTGGTAGTTGCTCAGTCATGTCGGATTCTTCGCGCCCCCATGGACTGTAGCCCTCCAGGCTCCTCTGTCCATGGGGTTTTCCAGGCAAGAATACTGGAGTGTGTTGTAGTTTTCTTCTCCAAGGGATCTTCCCAAGTGGGATCAAACCTGGTTCTCCTGCATTGCAGGCAGATTTTTTTTTTTTTTTTAATTGTCTGAGCTACCAGGGAAGCCCAGTGAAAGGGGGAATCTGGCCAAATGGAAGAGAATGTTCAGATCTATTCCTGACATTTGAGAGGACTCTTGTATAAGAAGAGAGTACCTGTGATCAATTTTTGATTTATTATTCTGACAGATGGCCTTTAAATGTACATGATCATTTGCAACCTGAACAACAGTATTTCCCTTCTTTTTGGTAGAACTGATAGGACAGCTACTAGAAGTTGTTTCCTTTTTGTAAAATATTTCATTAAGAAAAAATAATAGACTCCTAACTCAGGAGTGCTAAAATTACAGTCTTTTTAAATTTGGAAAGTGAGGGTTGATTTCTAACTTCAGACTGCTCAGTTTTGAATAGTAAGGCATAATATTTAACATGTAAGCTTCTATAAAGGGTAGGGTGGGTGGGCTCCAGCTTACGCCCAAGCATGTTTGGTTCCCCAGGACTGGTTTGCAGGCCTCTGAAGGCCTCAGCACTTTTGTCTTTGGCAACCTTTAGCATGTCACATGTCAAACAAAAACATGTACCCATGTCCCATGCAAAAGTAGCTTATACAGAACTGAGAGTTAAGCTTCATTTGACTAGTTGTAGGCATTTAACATTTATTAACTTCGATTTTACTACTTTCTTTTCATATTTTACATCCAGTAACTATTTTTTCAGGTCTCAAAACATTTTCATGGGCCATTAAGATGCTCATAAGCTTTGGGGCCTGTACTGAAGGCTCATAGGGAATGAGACACCCCTCTTCTACTGAGATGTTGAGGCACGTCTGGCTGGGGTGGACTTGCCAGAAATCTGTTTGTTGGAGGCACTGTTACCTCCTGGGAAAACTCCATTCTCAAGGGAGCTGAAGTAACTGCTTTAGTTACTGCTCTTTTTTTGTTACAAAGAGCAGAGATCCATTCCATTTTAGGAAACGGGATATGACATTAAGGATGCACTTGGACCAGAAAGCTGTTGTTCTCTAAGGCAGCTCAGAGAAGCAGTCTTTCCCATCGACAGTGGGGTCTCAGGGCTGCTCTCTTCCTCTGTGTCTTTTTCCTCTTGCTGCTGTCTGGCTTATCCCTTTCCCTTAGCCTGTCAGTCTGTTTTCTACTTTACTTAGAGTTTCTACTCCCTCATGACTTTGGTTTGCTGTGATTGCACATGGCCACTCCAGCTCCCTTGTATATCCTAACCTTTCAGCTTCATCTCTCATGGCTCATCACCTGGTTCTCAGTATTGTTTAGATTCCTGAGGGAGAGACTGGGAATGTGACTTTGTTGCAGCTTTTACTGTTATTCCAGGCCACAGCAGAGGTCACTGTCAAGCTCATGGGTCAGGTGTCTGCACCTGCCCTCAGAAGCTGTGGTGATGTGAGATGGAGCAGTCATGTGGTCCATGGCAGCTGAGGCAGTTTCCGTTAGTAGGATTTTCAGGCCAGCAGGCACCATGATCGGCACGTATAGTTCAGCAAGGAAGAAAAAACCTGGCCCCCTGTCAAAACCATTTGAAGTCTCTATCCTTTAAACTATATCCTATTAACAGCCTTCATTCCAAGGCAACGCTTTGTTCCTGTAGAGAAACTGAAATCCCTAAATATATTGACAGCATTTTCATTTTCCCCTTTTCTCCCCATTTTATTCAGTCTCAGATATTGCAGTGTCACTCAGGGCGACCTGTACGATTCCATTTCTCGTGTTAGTGATTTCTGCTGAAATGGCTGTTAGCAGAGTTGGGATAACTTGAGCCTCATGGCATTCACATGTTTCCTTCCTCTCAAAGTTCTGGGGAGCTATATAGACATAGCAACTTAGCACCAGCCCGAGTCTCCAAATGAAGTGTCCCATCTGAATGTCGCCTGGCAGCAGTGATACCTGACTTCCTCAGGATGCCATCAAACTTCCCAAGGAAAAGTGATTTCCCCAAACTTTAAAGTAGGTCTTGGAATCTACACCCAAAGTACTCTTAGCACTTCTAGAATATAGCAGAGGGGGAGGGAGCAGATGGAATAAATAAGATAATGATAATGATAGCTAACCGTGGTTCAGCCCTTAACATTTTCTAGGCCCTATTTTAGATACTTGTCATACATTAACTTATTTAATCCTCAAACTACCTTATAATGGTCCCTTACAAGGTCAGGTGCTTTTTCTTATCTTCTTTAACCCCATTCTTAACCTCTGAGGTGAAAGCTGCACAGCCAGCATGTGGTAAAACCAAGATATGAACCGGCTCAACCCGCCTTCAGTCCCTACTTCTTCAGCACCCTCTCACCTGGAAAATAAGTGAGAAAAACAGTATTGATTCACATACTGATTAAGACTCTTGAAGATTCCAGCCAATCCCAGTCAGTTATTTGGTCTCTAATACGAACCTAGAACTCAGTGTGGGTAAATTCCTAACAAGAGGCTATTGATGATACTAGGATTCCTGTGTCTTGAAGTGAAGTTGTGTAGCCATGCCTGGCTTTTCCTTTATAGAGTTTCTCAGATTTTTTCATCCTCTGTTTGGCCCTGCATGCCTTGCATTTCACATTTTAGAATGAGTCCTGGTTATAAGAGGGTCAGCTGGGACCCGTATTTAGAATACCCAGTTCTTTGAAAAGCTTGGCGATCCTCAGTCATCCCTGATACACGCCTTTTCCTTTTCTCTCTGCATGTCTCTGACCCTGCAGGATCCTGAGGCTCTTGTTGCCCTTCAGCCACTGTGGGCCCTGCCTCTTCCTCTGGAATGTCTTGGGGGTTTTGACTTCTGTCACTGTGGTAAGTGTTCCCCTTTTTTCACCATTTCTGTAGATGGAGAATCACCCTCAACTATTTCTAAAGACAATCCAAAATGTCTTTGGAGTTCTTTCTAAGCATGTTCCCTTTAGGGCTCAATGAGGAAGCAACTTTCCCTGACTCATGGTTTTTCTTACACTCTTGCCTGGATCTGGCTTTGACTTCTGTAGACCTTAAGCAGCCTTGCTTAACTCTGAAGTCAGCAGAAGCATCCTTGTCCCATCTGGGGTTCCTTTTTGTACCTCTGGACTCTAATTTTCTCAATTTCATGTGAGCCATTAGTTATTAAAGCTTTCCTTTGCCTGCTCCACTTACCTCTGCTGTCCCGAAGGCCTCTGGATCAGAAACCTGGTTTCTGGGCTGATGGTCTCCTGGTTATCTTTCCCATTGTCCCTGTCTTCATTGAGATGCCACAACGTGCTTTTGAGCTGAGTTTGTTACTCTGTGTGTTTCTGGTGTTTTCTTGTTGAAGCTGAACATCAGCTTTCTTATTAAATATGAGTTCCTGAAAGTCTTCTTACCTTGGGCAGGATGTTACATTAGTCTCTGTGCACACATAATTCTGAGAGCATCACATTTCCAGCATAAGCAGTTTTTCCTTCATTTTCTTTTGAACCTGTGGATTTGTGATCATTTTTAAATAATTTTTTTTCCTTCTTCAGCTCAACTCAAGAAGACAACATGTATTTTACATAGGACAAGTATTTGTTCCTCTTCATTTGGTCATTGTTGAAATCCAAAATATTCCAGTTGAACCCATAGTCTGAATTGCTGTGGTTCACATTCGTGAGAAAACTTTATGTCCTTGACACGCACAGCTGGGCAGCAGAAGGAAGGAGAGCCCTGTCTTGGTAGCTGTTGGCCTGGGGCATGTGGCTTCTTGTCTTTCCCCTTCACTGTCAGAGACTGAATTCTCAGCTCTAGGCCACTCCCAGCCCTGACTTCACTTCCCAGCCACACGAGGAGCACTGACTGGGTGAGGTAAAGGAGTTTCAGTGGCCTCTGTCCTAGTGGGTGTAGTTACTATACCTGGTGAGAAGGTTAAGCCCAGGGGGAGGTGTGGTGTCTTTCTCTTCTTGACTCTGCACGGCCTGGGTGGGAAGGCAGGGGCTGCTCCTGACCAGCTCACTCCCCTCCCTTTCTCTGGGCACTGGATTGATCGCCAGCTCCAGTCCTGTTTGGAAGCCTGGGCGAGTCTGCCTGGGCACGGCAGCAAAGGATTTTCTCTCTACGCTGTCCCTGTCTGTCTCCTTTCTCTCTGATGCTGACTTGGGTGTCCCCAGCCAGCCTTCTTCATTGTGAGTGGTCAGACCAGAGATCAGGCCTCGGTTTATGTGAATTCCTGTTCTTTCCATGCTGACTTTAGTCTCAAGTTCAAGGTTTCCACTAACAGAGGAAAAAGGTCTCCATGTGATGTAGTCCCACTGTGAAATGCCACATCAGGAATGGGCTTCACAGGCCCAGCTAATGATGAAGTGTTCAGGTGTGTTGTGTTTCCAGTTCGGTCCTGTGCTCATTTCTGCCTAGAGTACTCGGGGTTGAGGAGTGTTACTGAGGCCACTGGCCACATTTGGTAGTCGTCTGCTAGCACACGTTTCTACAGGGAAACTGATCCCCCTCAGGTGTCAGTCTTCCCAAGTCGAAAGCCTGAATGTTGAAGCTCTGTGCTGTTTGTTGTAACTGTTCCTGGGCCCTTTTTGAGAGTGGGGTGGTGATGCACCTCTAGCCGTGCTAATCCTGAATTCTGGCTGCCAGAGGGCATCCAGCCTGGGATTGTGGCAACAGCTAAGCCGTGAGCTGCCTTCAAGATTCGAGTTTCTGAGGGAGCCTGTTCCACAGACCTGTCTCCCCCAATCACACTCACCTTGGTTTCCCAAATAAAACAAGTTACAAGTAGTGACCCAGGTGTAAAAGTAGCCAGAATCTGAGACAGGTAAAGTAGGCAAATTCATAGGAACAGAGTAGAATGGAAGGGGGAGTTGTTCAATGGGCACAGAGTTTCAGTTTTACAAGATGGAAAGGTTCTGGAGATGTTTCACGCTAACATGCACATACTTAACACTGCCGTGGACTCTACATTGAAAAATGGTAACAATGGTATGTTTTATTATGGTTTTTTTTTTAACAATTAAAAATTAGAATCCCAAATCTGTAAACTTTTTGACTTGCCAACTGCTGTGGCACTCCTAGTCCAAGTGGCACTCGAGACAGGCCTGTTAAAAATCCACTTTTCATTTCTCTCGAGGTCCCCTGGGTCCAGGCTGTGTTTCTCCTTTTACTTATCTGGGTCCTTTCGGGCACTGAGTGTCCTCATTGTGTCCTGGCAAGGTTTTGTTGCAGTACCCCTCAGTACTGCTCCTTCTCAAGGGCTAATGAAGTTGAGGCCTCTAAGCCGCACGATATGAGTGAGGGTGAGCATCGGAATGACTAATGCCAGGTCTTAACCATCCATTTCGTGGATGAGTAAGTGACCTGTGGTCACACAGCTGTTCAGTGACGGATCAGGAATTTGAACTTAGGACCGCATGCAAACCCAGTGTTCCACCCACCAAATTATTATGATTCCTAATGTATAGAGATGTTTACACATTTACCAGATAGATAAGATGAACTTGAGCCTTGTATGTGGTGCTCAGGTGATACATAACTGAAGCAAGTCACACTCTGTCCCGTCCCGCGTTCATTTCTGTGTACAGTGTTCAAGAGCAGGAAAGAGGTGGGCAGCTCAGAGTGAGAGGAGATGTCACTGCAGTCAGGTGTATTTTAAAACGATCCTTTGAATAGAGGGTCAAGAGTGAAGAGTGCTGGGAGACGCAGGAGACAGATGCGAGGGTGAGAAAGCAGCGTTTGACTCTGAGCAGAGGAGGAACCCTAATTACAGGGAGAGGCACCGCCGGGGCTCGGGAAGCCTCTGCCTGTGAAATGACATTCTTGGCAAATGAATGCATGTGTCATGCATTAATTAAAATAAGGGAAATAAGGAAACTCATATTTATTTGGCTTCAGCGAGGCTGCGGGCACCCTGATAAGTACTTTCACACTTAGTATCTTCTTTAATTATCACAGCTGAGTGTTGTAGACATTATTATCCATATTTTTACAGATCAGTCTGAGATCAGCCAGGGTCACATAGCGAATGGCAGCACCAGGCCCACACCCTGCTGTGTGTCTCTCTGTAGGTCATTTTTGTGGGAGGACTTGGCTGGAGGGGAGTGGAGGAGTGTGTCCCTGTGTCATGCTCTATCACCGAAATCACACAGGCAGGCAGTTGTTCTTTGCAGACTCAGAAGAAAACTTGGTATCACTCCCTGCATACTTGTTGCCCTTCTCCAGACCTCATTTCATAGTCTCTTAGATAATTTCTGGTTAAAGAAAAATCTGGCATGGTTTCTTTTGTCTTTTATCTTTTTTCCATTAGGAGTCATTAGGCCAAGTCACACGAAGAACAGTCATCCCAAGGACAGAGAGAAAGCGGCTCTCTCCCTACAGCTCAGTAAAACCCAGAGCTCACGTCCTTGGCCACTGGACTTTGTTAAGGGTGAGGGCAGGGAACCTAGAACTTTCAGTGTGTAGGGCTTTGGGACTTGTGGGCAGGAATAGTGGGTGGGGACAGAGGAGCCCACACACCTGGGGCCCCAAGTAGGAAAGGTGGGTGGGGTAGGGAAAGAGTGGCCTCCCTGGGAGATCCTGGCCAAGTGACTGAAGGGCACCAGCATCGGGGTTCTCCTCTAGTGCTCAGGACTCATACTGGATCAGAGTCTTTTCTCACCAACTGGAGGGAGCGAAGCAGGAGGAGGGCATCCAAAGTGTCCTGAAATCCACTGTTATTGTTAAAGTTGAGTTGGAGACTCCTGCTCAATCAGAAACTCCTTTGACTGATCTGAAAAGTTGACCTCACTACCCCCAGGGGAAACTGTCCTTCTACGTTACTCAGGCTACTGATGATCAGTGGTGTATTCAGGAAGTGCCGCTCCTGGTCGGGAGTGTGGGAATACAGGTGAGGGCATGCATGCTGCTGAGTAGATGCCGCACCACCGGCAGCCAGTGGCCAGGGACTGACAGACTAGTTCAGGAGCCCTGCTCCGAGGTCATGGCGCTCCAGTGACAAGGTGCAGTGTGTAAGCACCTGCACGGGCCCCGGGGTGGATAGAAGCCCGGCCCGCGTTCTGAGGCTGTAGAGGGATTTGACCACAGGACATTTAGGCCCAGGAGAGAGATGTGCGCGTAAATCATGGTAAGTGAAGCTCCGCTCTCAGCTGAAGTTAGCCTGGAAAGATGAGGAAGCCTACGTTCACCTGTGTGAGTGAGAGCACCACCTCAGAAGAGTGGCCTGGCGGTTGGGCCTTGGAGCGGGGGATTTGTCAGCAAGGGCAGGTGAAGACATGCGGGGAGCAAACCAGGTGGAGGCCTTAGTGGCTTCTGTAGAGTGTTAGGGGAAGCCAGCCCCAAGGTGAGAGGTCTAGGACCTTACGAGGTGGGGCTTCCTGTGACCTGTTGCCATTGAGGCAGCCCAGGGCATGTGCAGAGGGACCAGCATGAGGAAAAGTGGCCTTGGTAGCTTAGGAGTGAGGTACTGGGAAAAGTGTGGGAAATTGGAAAGGCTTTCTGGGGACACGAGCCTGCCCTGGGCAGCCAGCATGGGTGTCTTCCAGGCTGCTGTGTCTTCTGTTCAGGGACCGATGGTGACATAGAAGCAAAATAGAATGAATGTGGCATTCACAGTCCTGATGAATGAGTGATGAGTGACTGCTTGCTTAAGTTATTCTCAGGTAGATACCTGAGCAGAGATGAGTGGATTGGGCCCGTGGAGTTGAGTATCTAGGTTGATACTACCTTGTGTGATGTGTAGTTTAGACTGGAATTTTCTGAAGGTGTAGTGGGGTCAGTGAGGAGATAGACGCTGCCTCTGCTGTCTGCCCAGATCTCTGTGGCATGCAGAGAGGGGTGGCCTTGAACTTCTTAGCCCTGTTCCTCGGCAGTATGCGGGCACCTGAACCGCCTTTCCATTTATCTTTTGTTCCAAGACTTGTAGAAAAGGGCCAAATAGAGGTACCTTGGTGTAGTACTGCGGCCCGAGTAATGTCTGAGCTAGTTGACTTCTGGAACTTCCTCATGGCTGGGAGTTTCTAGCCACGCTGGGGACAGGTTCCATGTTCTCTCTTCACTAACAGCAGCATCTGGCATGTCCAGGGGGAACCGTGTAAGATTAATAAAAAATCACAAGGCCTTTGGGCCAGAGATCAAGGTCTTACAGGAACACATCAGGGGTTGCTGCCTGATGGGATAATTTCTGAATCCTTTAAAAAGCGTCTCTCTGGGTAGAGAATTATTTCTTGTAGTGTTTATTTTTTCAGTTTTCTTATGGACAAAACTTGACTTTGGGGTTACTTTAGAGGAGTATCATTACCTCTATAGTATCTTACATCCAGAATAATGATGGCTAATGATGGAAATGACTGACTACAATTAATTGTTCATCTTACAGTTTGTTCCCATACTTTGAGCTTTAAAAAAAGTGAGTTTGAGATAGAATCTCAATCCCTTTTTGGGCTTTGGATCTTTTTACACTTTAAAAAGTGTTATTAAGGACCTCAAAGGGCTTTCTGTCTATGTGGATTATAGGCATCGATACTTTAATAGAAATGAAGACTAAAATTTTACAAAAGTATTAATTTAAAAATAATGACAAACTCATTACACATTAACACAGATTACATTTTTGTGAAAATAATGCATTTCTAAAACAAAAACATTTAGTAGGAAGAGTGGTATAAATATTTTTGTCCGCTTTGTGCTCAATCTCTTGCAATATGTTGTTTTATCTGAAGTAGGTGAAGACATCCAGCTTCACAAACAAAGGAACTGAAAAGGGGGTTTCAGTAGCCTTTTCAGCTACTTGTGAGTTCCTTTGTGACCTGATACCAAACTTGACAAGTGGTGGTTTCCTGCAGATTATTTGCAGTGTGCAATCTGAAATCCTGTGGTAAAATTCCCGGTCTCTTCCTGAACTTTGAGTAGCTGTTTTACCCACGATGATGCATTACCTGACACATGGGTCGTTTGGACAACATCAGTTCACTTTTTGCAGAGGCTGAAAATGTTCATACATTTCATTATGTATAATATCAGGAAACTCATGGTTAGTGTTACTGTCGTTTTCATCAGGACAGTCTTCAAGTCTCAGGAAACTAGAGAGCCCATGGTGACAGACAGGAGTTTTCCCAGATTCTAGTTTTCATTAGAAAGCTCAGATTTGACAGTTGGCAATAAATGCCATCAGTTTCCTGTTATCTGAGACGTCTGCACCCAGTCTGCAGAGCAAGTGTGTAGTCACTCAAGTAAAAATGACGTTCAGTCGAGAAGATGCCAGTTGAGTTTGCAGCTCAGACAGTTAGACAAGCGTTCTTCCTTGAGACAACACTGTGCTTGGGTACGTGACCTGATGTGGTTCCATTTTAACCAGGAATATGATAAATATACATTAAAATATATGTGTGTGTATTTCATATCAATATAAATAATGAACATGATATGTTTAATGTAAATGTTATAATAAAAGGGTCTAGATTTAAAGAATTATTTTTTATTGCTTCTTCAAGGATATTCTTAATTGGAACTTTTTTTTTTTTTTTTTTTTTTACTGTGAGCCCCTGGAGGTGAAGAATCTTTCAACTACTGGTGCCTTTGCCACAGGGTTTTGTGTGAGGAGCCTAAGGAGTGGGCACGTTGGCCAGCCAGTGCATTTGCATCCTCCAGGCAAATGTCAGCACGGTGAAAAAAAGCAAGCAGCGTTTTAGTATTATCTTGAAACTCATTTTGATCTTGTTTTGTAAGGGTGTGGAATCCTCAAGAGTCTTGGTTTTGAAAACTGCTGGTCTAGGACAGCAGCTGTAAAGAGCTGAGCCTCCCAGTGTTGGATGGCTGTTTGGTGTCCCGTGCTCATGGGTTGGGTTTTTTGCAAGAGACTCAGCTTGTAGCTGGTGGACCACTTTCAGCCCGATGACACTGTATTTGTAGGAGTGAATGTTTTTAAGGGGGAGTAGGTGGGAGGGGCCCACTCACCCCTGATGTCTTCAAGTGAACAAGAGCACATGGTTCTATTCCCTACCCAACCCTGAAGACAACTGACCTCTTGCCTGTCGCTGGAGCATGATTGTAAGATGAACCAGGCTGTTTGTCAGGCTCTTGGCTTAGTGTGTTGGAGGAGGAGCCTTAAACCTGGAGTGAGTGAGGAAAGCAGAATGTGCAGGGCATATTTTAGAGCACACTTTTAACATCTCTGTGGATAGCAGAGACACAGAGAAAGGGGGAAGGAAAGAGATGGATACTGTGACCAAGCCTTATTCTGAGCTACGAAATTGAATACAAGAGGAATTTTTAGGGAAAAGAGTTTCTTTGTCATTCTACAGCCAGTATTGATGAGCATTTTCCCCAACTCAAGAGAAAGATCTGGGGACTTGGCTTTCACCCTGGGAAGATAGAGCACTGAGTTATTGGCTCCTCAGTGCTGCATCGACAGGGAGAGGTGATCCAGAATAGGGATGAGCACATGGTCCGGAGAGGGAACAGACGCAGGGAGGTGACCGGCCACTGGGCGAGCACTGCAGGCTCCTGAAGCTGCCCTCCAGTGAACGGCAAGCCTTCCCGACATGCAGCAAGCTGAGGAAAGATCAGAGGGGCGTGCACATGGAGCCTGGGCTCGTGCACAGTCTCATTTCATGTTTGTAACAGCCCCGAGAGTTAGAGGTGTGAGTATCATTTCTCTTCTACGTTCAAGGTCTTTGAGTCTTAGGCTTAAATGACTTGCTTAAAGTCACACTGTGAATAAGTGGGAGAGCTGTGAAGTGTGTGTTTTGCAGAATGACAAAGGGCAGAAAGTGCCATTCTTGGGGGAGATGCGGCTTTCAGTGGGCTGAGTGTGAAGGAGTGAGGGCTGCTGGGGCCACGGGGCTGGGACTGCACGGAGACTCTCGCTCTCAGGACTAGGCTATCGGATGGGTGGTAGGTTTCACAGGCTTTGATGTCTATAGAAGAGTGTAATCTTTCTTCTTTCTGAAATGTTTTCTTGGTGATGAGGATAAGAGGCTGGAGCTTCTTCATAGTCTTGGCCCGCTAGAGGTTGTACAGTCTTAAGACTCGCTAGCAGATGATTCCCTGGCAGGGTTTGTGGTTATCTGGGGGGACATTAAAGTCACAGCTGCTGTGGAAAGGGACGTGGCGGGGACGGGTGAGTGGAGGTGTGTACGCTCCACACTAGGCCAGCTTTGTCTCAGTCCTGCAGCAAGGAGCCTCGCTCCCTCACTGTCTAGGCTCTAGGGACAGATTCCTATGGCATCAGAGGCCATGTGGCCATGGCAGAAGTTACATGTGAATTAGAAAGCCTTCCTTCCTGTTTCCAGACAGAACATTATTGCCTATTGCTGCGCACTCCCCTCAATTTCAAATCCTAGAGTTTTATCCTAAGAGAGCGCCCTTTCCCATCACACAGGAAACCATAATCTGGTAGAGCTGAGAGGGGGGCAGAGTTGCCCGCCCCCCGCCCCGCCCGCCCTTCTGCCTCCCATGTGCTGAAGTGCGCTCCTAGGACTGTCATCCTGGCTGTCTCTAGACACACCTTCCCCAGGGGGAGTTCCTCCAAAAGGGTTCCTCCTTTTGGTTTCAGTTTAAAAGTAGAGTTTACTGGATGTCTTCCTTGTGATGTGAAACCAGTTGGGATGCCCCTCAGGTGTGTAGCTGTGTCCTCAGGGCCTTGCTCAGCCGCAGCACCACTCGCACAGCACTGGGCTCGTTGCCTCCCCTGCTAGACTGTCAACCACACAAAGGCAGAAGCCACGGCTGTGTTGTTCATCACAGGATCTTCCAGAGCGCAGCCCACTGCCCGACAAGTACTGGGGGCTGAGTGTTTGTGGAACGTGTGCCTGCACTCTCGCACAGGCTGATCCTGCGTCTGAGTTGAGTTTCCAGGACTGTTGGCATCAGGGACACCTTTCTTCTGGGCCTGCTTCTGGGTGGGCTGGATTCTCTTGAGTATCACTTAGATATCAAACACTCAACAGCATGGCATGAACCAACAGGTGTTAGGGCAACTGGGAACACTGGGATCTTCCTGTAAAACACTTCCCAATAATTAAGAGACTGGGAGTTGATTGGGATTCTTTCACCCTGACTAGTCTGAGTCATCCTCATCTGAGCTACAGCCCTTTGATCATCTCTGAGAACCTTCTCCAGGCCCTGGGACACAATTGCCTGCTCTGCACGTGGGGAGGAGATGAGTCATGTGGCTGGTGCAGCCCACTGCCGTTGGTAGTAGGAGCCTTGGTTGATGCTGGAGGCATCGGAATGTCTTCCTTCCAATTCTTTTTTTATTCATTTTTATCTTTTCTAGGAAGGATGCCCTTGTCCCTCTGAATGTCAGAACCATAAGCCCGTATGTTCTGACAGGCCTGGTTCTGGATAGAAAATTAGTTTGATTTCTGTTGACGTAGCTTTGACTGGGCTATTAGAGGCAGCTACTGTAGAGCGGGGTTATCTGTACTTAATGCATGATAGGAGCCACGGCACTGTAGACAGACCTGCGACACGGTGCACCACGGCAGCCGGCTTGCTGTGGGGTCTGAGGGCGAGGCTTCTGTCTGCCAGCTCCTTGACAGGTGTGCATGGCTTTCTGTCATACTCAATCGGGGGGTTGGTCTTGATTTCACAGCCAGCCTGTGCGGAGTGTGTCTAGGTCTGAGTCAGCGTTCTGGAGCATCCACTCGTCTGTTGGGGAGCTGGCTGTCCTCTGAACACGGCCGCACTGGTGCCTCCTGCTGGCCCAGTACCCGGCCCTGTGGGGTGCTGACTCTCAGTGTCTCACTCACTCCCTCTTGTCTCCAGCCCCTGCCTTGTGGAGCCTGGGTCCTTCTGTTCTGTAACCACTGGATCGTTTTAACAAGAAATCCATGAAAAATGAGTTCACTGTTTTATCCTATGTAGAATTGTATTTTGGGGACAGCTGTGTAAAAGACAGTAATATATGAAAGACACACACAGAAGTGTGTTTAAATAATCCTGTTTCAAAGTCCACATCCAGGCTTCCCTCCCCAGCACAGCCTCATGAGCTTCTTCCCAGGGCAGAGGGACTGTTACCTTTGAGTTCTTCAACAAATTCAGGCTGAAATTTGGAGAGAAAATCAGTGTCCCGACTCTGTACCTGCCTCTTGACCTTTGCCCCCTGCGGGTAGGACCAGAGTGGGCTCCTCTACCACCCTGGAGCCCACTAACCATTGTTAGCAAAACTTCAAGAGAAATGACAGACCCTGTGCCTCCTCCCCCGGCCCAAGCCTGATGCCGTAGGAAACAAGCGTGCTGCCTGCAAGGAAGGTCAGGGCCACTGCGGTAGACTCCGGGCCTCACCCCACAGTCCAGCAGCGGTGCCGGCTCCTGGTCACAGCGCCGGTTGAACTGTGTCTAGACTTGGGAGCACGTGGCCCAATCAGCCCTCCAAGGGCAACAGTCCCATCCTCATGGCCCATTAATCCTGCGTCTCCGTCTCCAGGTGACCCTTATCCCGTGCCAGGGCCCAGACCTTTTGTTCTTTCAGGACGTAGTTTCTTTGTATTTAGGGCTCATTTGTTTTTTAACTTCCTTGCATTTCAGCCATGGTTGTTTATTCACCTAGATCCCTTACTTTTAAGTGACCTGGGGGACAGGTATTGATGAGGTGGTGTTGGTGTCACACGGTTGACATGAGGCAAATCTCCTGATGGACAAACCTCAGGGAGGGAAGAAACTCCTTTTCATGAAAGGTGGGGTTTGGGGCAGTTGGGCTACTTAAAACCCTTTTCCTCTCACTTCTCTGCCGGCCTGCACCTTTCTTATTTGAAAAGGTCTCCTCACATACAGGTTGAAGGCACAGACTTGCTGATGGTGCCCCGAGGTCTCGTGCAGAGTCGGGACGTGGCCTGTGGTGGTGCCTGGCGACATCAGCTGCAAGCCCACTTCCTCCTCGGGTCTCCCAGGTGGCCCCCAGTCATACACACTGTCTCTGTGAAAGCCCTTACGGGACACTGGATAGCAAACATGCTTCGCGGGAGAGATTCTTGGGAGCATCGTGCCCTTGCGGTGTGCAGAATTCTGTGATTCCTCCCTGCTCTCTTGGTCTGCATCTCCTTTGTCTGAAGAGGCAGTGAGATAGGTGCTGTTTTAGGAAAGGCTGCGGTGGGGATCCTTGGTGCCTGTTTGTCCTTCTCTCGTTGGTCACATGGCAAGTCTGGAGATTCTTTGCCTGGCCTTTTGCTTGCAGAATATGGCTTACGCTCAGTGCATTGAGACTTACAGCTGTGCCCAGACCTTTTACCTGGAAGGCACGGCAGTACCCGATTTCCCCGCCCAGAGGCGCTCTGGTGGAAGGTCACACACAATGACGGCAGGAGTTTCATGTCACCAGCAGAGCCAGTCTCTCTGAGGCCAGTCTGGATGGATGCCCTGACCCTGGCCGCTGCCCCTCCAAGGGAGGGCACCAGGGGAACCACCGCGTTCGGGTTGAGAAGCTGGTGAGGGAGGGAGGAGCCGAGTGCAGCACTGCTCCCCGTGGCCCTTGCTCATCCCCGGCAGCCTCCTGCCTCGCTCCAGAGACGTCTGCAGGGCGCCCGCACTCACGCGCTCAGGATGGACTGCCGAGGTCACAGCCATTGGAGGATTGCATCTGCTTAGTTCACGTGCACCTCTGTGCAGTGTTCAGGTTGTCATTTCGAGAGGAGCAGGAAGATCCCAGTGTTGGCCAGTTTTATTATCCTGAAAAATGACAGACACACACAAAGGAAGAGATCGACTGTCTTATTCATTATTTATCTATCACTTCGATTCAACAGTTACAACAGTCCTCCCGCGTTTGCTTTGTCTGTTATTTTTATTTAGCCCAAGCATTTTAAGACACATCTCAGACATCATTTCATTGTTACAAGCCTCAGTATACATCTCTAAAAATACAGATATTGGTTTACACAACTGCAAAGGCATCATCACACCGCATGCAGTGAGCCCGGTTCCTTGTGTAATCTGATACCTAGTCCCCTGGGCATCTCCCCAGTTGTCCCGTTTTAGCAGCTGGCTTATTTGACAAATCAAATTCCTAAGAAGGTAGATCCTTAAGTTACATTTGATTGTTATATCTTAGGTGTCTTTAATCTAGAGCAGCTCCCACCCCAACTTTTTTTTTTTTTTGGCGGTGGCATGTAGCATGTGGGATCTTAGTTCTCTGATCAGGGGTCAAACCCAAGCCCTCTGCATTGGAAGTGCAGTCTTAACCACTGGACCATCAGGGAAGTCCACCCTCCCTCCCTCCCCAACCTTTTCCATACCATTTACTTGTTGAAGAAATGGGCAGTTGTCCTGTGGACTGGCTCACATTTTGATATTTTTCTGCTTGTATCCTGGTAGTTCCCTAGTCCTCCCTCCTAGTTCCCTCAAATAAAAAGGAGTCCAGGAGGCGTGTTTGGCAAGAATGTTTCAGGTGACCCTGTGTGGTTCCTGTGGCATCAGGCCAGGAGACAGGGGGTGTACTTGCTCCTCTTGAAGTATGCTGACATGATAAGGGGGTCAGGGGTTGATAGTGGGATCCTCAAAAGTATAAGAAGTTCTTGATCAGCCTTTCATCTGCTATTTTTACTCATTTCTTGCCATGGTCTGAATCATGCATTTCGTTACAGTTGCACATTTACTAGCTGGCTTGTTGCATTCTCTGGAAAGAGTTTATAGAGGAAGACTTTCTTTCCTTTTAATTACCAAGTTTCAAAAAAGGTAAAAGTTGGTATTCTGTAACTTGCAGTTTAGTGCCTTGAGTCTATCTCTCTGTCTCTGTCTGTCCCTCTCTTCCTCTCTCCATGCCTCCCCACCCCTTGTCATTACTGTGAATTCGGGGATTTTGTATATTTAGTGTGTTTCAATGGATCACATTCATCATTCCTTCTGATGCTCAGTTGTCCCAGTTTTGGCCAGTGGGAGTCTATTCATAAGTTGGCATCTGTGTTCTTTGGCATGACTCCTCACATTCTGGCGTAACAAGGTGTCCCAAGGCTCACAGTGTAAAGTGCTGCTCTGGCCTTGAGACCAGCCACTCTGCAAAGCTCCCTGTGCCATTTGGTGGAGAAGGTTCCATGAGAGAAGGGACCACTGCTGTTGGTTATCATTGCTTACAGGCCTTTTTGGTGGATACCCTGAAAAAAAAGAGGAAGGGAAACGTGAATTCAAACTGATATTTCTAAATAAAATTTTACATTATAAGATTTTTTTCCTTAATTTTGATTTTATGTCAGTATCTCACTTCTTTCACTTCAAATCTTGGTTCCTAACAACATTACCATAATGAGTTATTTGCATTATTCTACTTTATGAACATACATTTGTTATAACTCAGTTAAACTATGAAAGAAGTTTAAGTTCTTTGCAGCTTTATTTATCAACAGAATTTCCCTCTAAGTATGGACACTCAGTCTCTTGTACTTAAAAGGTTTTTGTGGATAACAGGAAAGTTAACGTTCACTTTCTTCATTTTGTTTTAAAATTTTAGGAATTGCTTTTCTTGTTTATTTAATTTCGTTTTTTGAATATATAAACATATGTTTCCAAAGCCAAAACAACATAGTGTTACATTCAGAGAAGTTTTACTTCATCCTTTTCTGCTTCCTCCTGTTTAAATTCATTTTGTATTAAACAAAAACAGACTTTCAGATATAGAAAACAAACTTAACTGTTACCAAACCGGATAATAGGCGTGGAGGAGATAAAATAGGCATTTGGGATTAACATATGCACACTACTACATATAAAATAGAGGACAGCAAGGACCTACTCAACTCAAGCACAGGGAGCTATACTCAATATCTTGCAATAACCATAATCTGAAAAGGAATATATATCTAGATGTATAACAGAATCACTGGTTGTACACCTGAAACTAACAGCATTGTAGATTATACTTCAATAAAAAATTCATTTTATATTATCTTTCTCCATGTTTACTTGTATACATCACGTAAAGATATATGTAAATAATTCACATTCCCCTCCTTTTTTGCACAAAAGGTAGCAGGTTGGATATATTAATCTGTGCCTTTTTTGTTTTTCCTAGACAGTATTCCCTGGGCCTGGAGAAGGGAATGGCAGCCCACTCCAGTATTCTTGCCTGTAGAATCCCATGGACAGAGGAGCCTGGCAGGCTACAGTCCATGGGGTCACAAGAGTCGGACACGACTTAGCGACTAAACCACCACCACCAGCACCTGGGCTTCCTTGTGTCAGTACATCGTGCTCGTCCCATTCCCTCTTTTTGATGACTGAGCAGTAGTTCCCTGTAAGGAAGCCCCATAGTTGATTCAGGCCTCCCCAGTGGGTGGGCCTTGGGCTGCCTGCAGTTTTGCTGTGACAGGTACCGCATGAGTGAATAAACTGGCCGTCTCCTATTTTGCCAGTATATCTTGGGATAGATCTCTAGAAATGTGATTAATCAGAGGATAGAAGCATATATAATCTTTCACACACTGATTATATTTTCTTTTGCTGAAACCTTGGTTGTTTAGGTGAATTACATTATCTTGACACTTCCATCTGGAAACAGTACCGTTTATTTTGCAATTTTTTTTTTTTTTTTTTTTTTGGCCATGCTACTTGGCATGTAGGATCTTCATTCCCCGACCAGGGATTGAACCTGCATCCCTTGCATTGGAAGCTTGGACTCTTAACTGCTGGACCACTGGGGAGGTCCCCTTATTTTGTGATTTTAATGTTAAAGAAACCTCCTCAAGCTCTTGTGTGGCCTGTCTTTGTATTGAACATATTATTGAGAATGTTATTCTAAGATCTGTTTATTTCATTAACTAAGTAACTGAAGTTATCACTTGCTGAGCATAATACAGGACATGAAAATGTAGCTAAGGCATCCTAAATCTCAAAAGATTTCAGATGGAGTACTTGGGGATTTTCTTCTGTGTCTATTTGGTGTATATTTTGTCCCATATTGGTTATCAAAAGTCTGGTAATAAGGCAGTGGAAAATATACCTTTATCTGCTGTACCAGAATGAAGCAGGACATGTCTGCAGGAGAGAGGAGGTGTCATTAAGTACCCTGTGGATACATCCAGTAGGTATTGATTGAACACCTCTGCTTGGCCAGAATGTAAGTGAGCAACGTACTAAGTTCCTCCCTCCTGGCGTTTACTTTCTAGCACAGGAGACAGAACAAAAAACAAGGAACAATTAGATAATTACAAGTTCACTGTACTTTGAAGGAATCAAATAAGAGATTTAAATAGAGTCTCAGCCAGGAGCCTTCTTGAGGAAGAGGGGAGAGGGGCAGCTGACACACCCAGCTGTGTGTGAGGTTGGGGCGGGTGGGGCAGGGCCATGCAGGACCTTGGGTTTTAGGTTAAGGATTGGGATTCTAAGAACATCAGGAAACCATTGGGACAGTTAAGCGAGGGAATGACTCTTGATGCCGACATGTCATGTGTTTACTTTCTCTGGATTGGAGGGCTCCTCAGTATTGTGTTTCAGCTCCAGAAGCAGCAGCATTGTTCCTTCTGAGGTTCCAGGTGGAGGGGGTTTCCTTCTTGCTCCTTTGTGTAGACAGCTGCTTCTCATACTCACATGTAGGTCTTCTGAGGATTTCTTCTCTTTTTCAATAATATTAGCCCTTGGTGTTGCTCAGATAATGACAGTCAGCGGTTGTAATTGGATTATGTGCTTAGGCTGTGAATGGGAGCATGATATCTACAAATTCTCTTCTTCAGACCTGCAAATCCAAGAGACCCATCTCTGGAAGAGAGAGCTCCTTCCTCAAGATCACAGAAGGTCCGTGTCACCACTGTTTCACTTATTGGAAATTAATTATAGAACCCACAGCAGTTTTCTGGACGAGAAAGGCGTTCTCAGTGTGTGTGTTTACGTTTCTCTTACAGGAGACTGCCAGAGCAACAGCCGTGCAGGGAGGCTCACACGGAGGACTGACACGCCTGGGCCCGCGGTGCTGGCTTCTGGGGAGGCTCCCGTCTGATGCGAAGGAGGCAGGATGCCATAGTGACTCTGCACGGGGAGGCTCCCGGGGACCGAGGCCAGCACGCAGGATTGCGCCCTCGGCCGCAGGGGACACTGGGCAGGCCTTTCCCTGCAAGTGAGACGAACGAGATTATTCTGCAAGAGGAAGATTCCAGGGGCTTAAAAGCACAAAGGTTTGCACCTTGGCAGCCTCTTGGAATGTTGACAGCTCAGGATCTTAAAGAAAGTGCTGTGTTATTGAGTTCCAGAGTTGATGTGGATATACATGTCACTTTATAATCAATAATACTGAGTGAGGAACACTATGCAGGAAGAAACCTTCCATAGAAAGACAGGCAGGGAAAAGCTTAGGCCGACCTCAGACCTCCCACATAGAGCCAGCTTGAGATAAACGCCAACATGGCCAAATGAGAGACTCTGAGACAGCCGCCTGTAGTCATTGTAAGGAAATCTCTGAATCACGATACCAAATAGGAACCATGATCTACAAGTGCCCCATGTGCAGGGAGTTTTTCTCTGAGAGAGCAGATCTTTTTATGCATCAGAAGATTCACACTGCTGAGAAGCCCCATAAATGTGACAAGTGTGACAAGGGTTTCTTTCATATATCAGAACTTCACATTCATTGGCGAGACCACACAGGAGAGAAGGTCTATAAATGTGACGATTGCGGTAAGGATTTTAGTACTACGACCAAACTTAACAGACATAAGAAAATCCACACAGTGGAGAAGCCCTATAAGTGTTACGAGTGTGGCAAAGCCTTCAATTGGAGCTCACACCTGCAGATTCACATGAGAGTTCATACAGGTGAGAAACCCTATGTCTGTAGTGAGTGTGGAAGGGGCTTTAGCAATAGTTCAAACCTCTGCATGCATCAGAGAGTGCACACCGGAGAGAAGCCCTTTAAATGTGAAGAGTGTGGGAAGGCCTTCAGGCACACTTCCAGCCTCTGCATGCATCAGAGAGTCCACACAGGAGAGAAGCCCTATAAATGCTATGAGTGTGGGAAGGCCTTCAGCCAGAGCTCCAGCCTCTGCATCCATCAGAGAGTGCACACCGGGGAGAAGCCCTATAGGTGCTGTGGGTGTGGGAAGGCCTTCAGCCAGAGCTCCAGCCTCTGCATCCATCAGAGAGTACACACAGGGGAAAAACCTTTTAAGTGTGATGAGTGTGGGAAGGCCTTCAGTCAGAGCACCAGCCTCTGCATCCACCAGAGAGTGCACACAAAGGAGAGAAACCATCTCAAAATATCAGTTATATAAAGTGTTTTGCTAAGAGTTTAAAAAAAAATTCTTAAAACCCATAAGTGCCACTAGGAAGGAAAAACCCTGTAAATACCTACATTGATCCAAGAAATTTTTACAGCAGGACCCAGCAGAACATTGTTTTCCAGGAGGCATGTGTGAGGGTGAGTTTTTGGATTCATGCCAAGTGTGTTGCACAACTTGTGAATCTGGAGCTCCTGTGAGTGTGTGCCCAGGGCAGGCTGTGAGGTCCCAGTCGTGGGTGTGCATTTCCTGGGATTCTGGTGGAATAACTACACAGGAAACCATGGTCGTTGTGCAGCCTCCTAAGTCACCTTCTGTCTACACTTTACCTAAAAGTTACCCCAGATACTGCCCCATTTCAGGAACTCACGATCTTCCTCCTCTTGATCCCAGCATACCGGTAAATGCATCTGAAAACGGCCAGCTCCCACCAAGTAGTGTTCTGGTACTTCAGAGGTTACCACTTGGCTTAGCCTCTCCATATCTGTCCATGTATCCCATTACTTCTGCACTCACTTTACCCGTGTATCCTCCAAATGCCCATAAATATCCACCCCTTCCTAGATGGCATCAAGTTTCATTTTAGGTTTTAGGTGACTCATGATGGCCACTTTGCCTATCAGAGAAAATCATTGGCAAGCATACACGCCCTTGAACTTTAATTTTGTGAATTCTGCTAATCACTGTGTCACTATGTTAGACTTAATTTTCTAGTGGCTACATCACATATTTTTAACTTGAATATTTTTTGTTTTTTTGGGGGGGGGGAAATAGCTGAATGTAAATAGGGAGGAGAAAGTGAGCGGAGTTAGGACTTTTCTCCATCCAGAACTGCCCTCTGGGGCTCCTTTAGTAACACGTGGAGCCACTTTCCCGTAGGAGAAGTGGATGGTAGGAGGCGTCCCTAATAATAGTTTCTGTTTCTGTAATTTTTGGCAATAATGTGTAAGATTACATATCCATTCCTTTGTAGGCAGGAATGTCTCTGTAAACTTCTCCTTTTCTTTCTTCATTCATTGGACAAGTATTTATTGAACACCTCCTATGTGCCAGGCACTGTGCCCCTTGCGGGGGATACCACTGAGTAAGACAGACAAGGGCCCTACTCTCGTGGAGTTGACTTCTGGTGGAGGAGACAGATGATAAGCAAGTAAACAAATAACGTAGTGTGAGATAGTGATTAAGTGCTATGGAGAAAATAACCTAGGGTGATGATTTAGAGCCGTGGGGGGTGGGTGAGGGTGGGGGGCGGCAGTAGATAGCGGTCAGGGAGGCCTTTGTGCCAGCGAGGGTGGCCCGGGGTGGCTGCGGAGCGCAGGTGCCCAGCTTTCGCAGGTGGGTCGGCCTTGCGGTGCGCAGTGGGCGGAGCAGAAGGCGTGGCCCGGTGAGTGTAGTGAGCAGCAGGGCGGGGGAGATGCTGAACGCTCAGTATCCTGACGTTTATAGGCCTTTTTTTTTTTTTTTTTTTGGCTACATTGATAATAAAAACTCATGTGGAGGAACTCCAGGAATGTTTAGAAGACCAAAAGTCCCCAATGACAACAAAAAGCAACTAAGTTTGAACTTTGTTTCTCTCCTCATTCCTGTTTTCGTTGATTTCCCACATGTAGTCCTTTTTGCTCAGGAAGTCTTTGGGGGAAATTAAGGCTTTTTGAAAGCTCTGAACTGGGTGATCAGGTTAGCAGTGTCTGTCCACTGTCTTGAGAGGTTGGAAAATGAACTACCCGAAATAGTCACCGAAATACAAAACAAAGCTTGATTTTCTCTTCATATTTGAATTAAGTTCTTCTGTTTGACTGGAAGGGGTTTTTGTATAACTAAAACCTCAGTGCATAAAGGAGATTTAAAAGGGGCATATAACTGAGTGGGTGAAAGTAGAAGATGGGATTGGGGGAGGGTACATGTGTTACCATCTGAATTTTCATCTGGATAGCTCTGTTAACAAGCCTTTGGGAAGTCACTTCACATAATTTTCCTCCTTTTTGCGAAGAGAGGGTTGGCTTAGTTATTTGATAAAGCCCCTTCCAGGCCTGAATTCCTCGACTACGATTTACTGTAGTGTCTTAACACTCTACCATGTCACAGTAGTATGGAGCATTAGAGAAAAGCCTAGACTTTTAGTTGATAGCAAGCCAGTTGAAATATCATTAATAGAATTTTAGTTTTAGGAAAAATTGGTTTGATTTCTAGCTTTATTACTATTAGGTATGTGAGCTTGGGCAAAATCGCTTAATCTTTGAGTCTAGTTTTCTCACGTACAAAATGAGGACATTAGGCTAAATGATTTCCGAGTTTCCAGCTAGTCCTAGAGTTCTATATTTCTACATAGTTGAATTATTTTATCATGCTGTTGCTGGGGAATATGACTAACACTTTTGAAGCTACTAATTTTATGTCGAGCTTTAAAGTCCATAATTGTTATCTTTGGAAAATATTATTTGACCTACAGTATGTCCAAATCAATTTAATAAAATCACTTTATAACAGGGTTCTGTGCTTGACATATGGTGGTATGAATTTGGTGGCGTGTGTGTGTGTGTGTGTGTGTCTGTCTGTCTGTCTATGTGTGTGTACGGTGGAGTGGGCTTGTGCATTATGTCTAGGTGACCATATGATATAGTGAAGAGGTTGCTGTTAATACTCAAACACGGACAACAAGCCTAAACTGGGACCATCCCAGCAAACCAGGATGTGAGGACGCCCTGGCCCAGGGGACAAGCAGTTGACCAAGGAGTCATGAGGTCTGTGGCAGACTGGAGAAAGCCCACCCTCCTGAGAAGATGGCCTGCTCAGCGGTAGCTGTTTGTTTCCATTGTGGAAACCAGGCCTCAGGGTCCCACGTGGTCTGCTCTTTTAAGGAAAAACCAACAATCCAGATTTTTACTTAAAATTTAATTATTTTTAAAGGTTAGCAATTCACGTTTCCTGTGTGACCCATTTTGGTATTTGTATTAAAGAAATGGCAACCCACTCCAGTATTCTTGCCTGAGAACTCCCATGGCCAGAGGAGCCTGGTGGGCTATACATCCACAGGGTCGCAAAGAGTTGGACATGACTGAGCGACTAAACAGTTATCTGTATGCTGCCCATAGGCTTCTATTTCACTTTGCAAGCTCTGCTGTGGCCCTTGATGGCTGTCACCCACCTCTGCTGAGGCCTGACACCTCTCAGCTAAGCAATGGTGGCCCAGACCCGAGCTACAGTCTCCAATAGAAGGTCTGGCATCCATCTGCCTCTTGGGGCGAGTCTGCTCCACTTCTGGTTGAGGCAGAAGTAATCCAGACAACCCTTTCAGTGTGAGTGGGGTGGGGCAGAGAGGTCACAATTCCATTCACGTTCACCCATTAGGTCACTCCTGTGCCTGCTGGGGGTTCAGGTATGAGAGTGAGAAGTCACGGCTCACTTCCCAGTTTCCCGATGCCTTCCCAGGGGCCTTCCAACTCTTGGTTCAGTTATTCCCCCAAATTTAAATTATTAAGCAATGTTTTCTGTACAGCCTGCTGTTATCCTCAGCAATTTGAAAATAATAAGTGAAAGCAAATATCAGAAGATAGAAAAAATACTCAACGGTGAAATCAAACCCTGAAGAGGAGGTGAGAAAGAGGTTGATACCATCACAGGGCAGGAAGCAGATTATAAGTAGGATTGCCGAGTTGGTACGTGGATTGAGATGAAGAGGGGTGGGGAAGCTGAAGGTGATAGAGCCCTTACCCTGTGACCTTGAGCTTAACTTCTCTGAACCTCAGGTTTCTCATTTGTAAAATGGTATTGAAAATAACGTAACCTGGGAGACATTTGAGAAAATAAACACATATAAAGTACTTGGGTGCTGTTGCTTCAGTTGTGTCCAACTCTGCAACCCCATGGACTGTAGCCCACCAGGCTCCTCTGTCCCTGGGATTCTCCAGGCAAGAACACTGGAGTGGGTTGCCATTTCCTTCTCCAGTGCATGAAAGTGAAAAGTGAAAGTGAAGTCACTCAGTCGTGTCCGACTCTTCACGACCCCATGGACTGCAGCCCACCAGGCTCCTCCGTCCATGGGATTTTCCAGGCAAGAGTGCTGGAGTGGGGTGCCATTGCTTTCTCTGCCTGGTGTGCATAAGGTAGAGTAAATCTGAGGTCAGAAGGACACAAAGACATTTTAAATAAATCATTCTCACCTTATATTTTAAAATATTAAGAGGCACATGAGCAAATCTGGAGATTCCCGGGCCCTGTGTTTGTTACATGTGTCAGCGGAGGTCTTGGTGGGCTGTGCCCTGTTGAACCAAAGCGCTTTCATTGTTCAGATGCAGGTGTAATGTTGGAGAAGGAAATGGCAGCCCCCTCCAGTATTCCTGCCTGGAAAATCTCATGGACAGAGGAGCCCGATGGGCTATAGTCTGCAGGGTCGCAGAGTCAGACACGACTTAGTGACTAAACAGCAAACAGTTATAATAGATGCAAATAAAATACACTTTTAGAATAAGATAATAGCACATGTATGTTGCTCTTCCTGATTTTCAGGTGAATTTACACAATTTATAGCCTGTTTTGCATGTACCCCTTTGGTCCTGCTCCCCCATACTGCTTCAGAAAGTGGGTTCACCCTGACCTGGCCTCCTCCTCTGTAAAGTTGGTCTTGGCCCAGGTCTTCTCTGCATCATGAATTAGAGTTGGAGTGTCATGTTGAGTTTTTAAACCCAGGATCTATAGATGGGTCTCAAAGAGATCCAGAACCTTCTTAAACTGTATGCAGTTTTGTGTACCTGTGGGTATATAGGCGTTTTTCGAGGAAGGCAGTCTTTTCAATTTAGCTCGTGACTCTAATGGATAAAGAACACTGATTGAGAAGAACTTTCTGATTGAGCCACACAGTTATTTGTTGTGCAGGGACCTTGGGAAAAGGGACACCTAAGAGGTCAGAACAGCAGTGGGTCACTGGGATGAACCGAAAGCCGGGTAATAGCAAAACAAAAACACTAACCGTGTGCTGTGTTGGGAGGCAAGAAGACACTGTTGGCATAAGGTGAAAGGTCCGTGTGTACCTGTTACAGTGGGCTCAGTGCAAGCCTGTGTTACAATACAGTGTCCTGTGCTCAGGGGAGAAGTCCTGTGAACAATGTGAGAGAGTCTGTGTAGGTGAGAACAGCTGGGTCCTTCAGAAGGACTGGCTGGACACGCGAGGAGTCAGCTCCATGCACGGAAAATGCCGGAGCCACAACTGAGTCTGGCTCTTAGTTGCAGGAGAGGCAATTCCTGGTGTAAAATTGGAGCGAGGGCCCCAGTGCTGGGGCAGGCTGTACTTAGGTTCAGATAAACCTATTCACATCACTTGGTGTCGTGTCCTTCCATGTCTCATTTCTGTGTCCCCCTTCCCTTGCTTGGTATACCAAATTAAGGAAATATCTCCCTGTTCATGGTTAAAGCAATCACCTTGAGCCTTCAGCCTGTCTGTTCCCCAAAGTGTCCTTTCTACCCTGGTGCTCCTCTGCCCTTGCACATCCCCTCCCTTTCTGAAATAAGCTCAAGATGCACAGGGACTTAGTCCAGAGGGTGAGTCCTCCTAACATGCTGTGAGGAATTAGCTGGAGATGGCAACTAGCGACCAGCAGGCCACACAGCATCACTGCTGCCAACAGTGTTTGGAGAAGAATCAGTTTCCTACGTACTGTATGCCAAGACAGCTCACTCGATCCAGTACACATCAGGAGAAGAAATCAAAAGAAAGAGAAGCATAAAATAAGATGGCAAGGGACTTCCCTGGTGGTCCAGTGGTCAAGACTTCACCTTCCAGTGCAGGGGTTGCAGGTGTGATCCCTGGCTGGGGAACTAAGATCCCACATTTCAGGGCCCAAAAGTCAAAACATAGAAGCGAAATTGTGACAGATTCAGTAAGGACTTTAAAAACGGCCCACACCAAAAATCTTAAAAAACATAAGAGAGCAGGAGTAGATGTCAGCATAGTACTCATCATAGTGAGGCCCTGGTGGCTCAGGCTGTAAAGAGTCAATCTGCAATGCAGGAGATCAGGGTTCAATCCCTGGGTCAGGAATATCCTCTGGAGAAGGGAATGGCAACTCACTACAGTATTCTTGCCCGGAGAATTCCATGGACAGAGGAGCTTGGTGGGCTGTATAGTCCATAGCGTCACAAAGAGTTGACTGAGCGATGAACACTTTCCGTTTGCATTCTAATAAATATGAATGGATTAAATTCTGCTGTTTCTGGACATTTTCAAGTTGAACGGTAAACTTCACCACAAATATGTGTACAGGTTGATTATAAGAGACCATGTATGAGAAAGAAGTGACACAAAAGGCTGAAAATAAGAAAGGGAAAAAACATACCAGGAAAATATTAACAGAAAGCCAGTGGTGGCAGCCTTGCCAATAAAATGCAAGGTAAAAAGCATCCATTTATGCAGGGAATAAGTTGTCAAGATAAATAGTTATGTACCTTTGTTCAACTAAAAACATAGCTTTGAAAGAGAGAGCTTATGTGTTTAGAGGTACAGTGAGAAATTAATTCCCAACCACAACAGAACATATTAATCCTCATATCTCAGAAATCTGCAAATCAATTAGACAAAAACCAACCATCACTGTTAACAAACTTGATCTATCAGCTGTCTCTGAACTTTGTGTCAACAAACCCTCTTGGAGCATTCATAAAAACTGACCATGTTTTATCCCAGAAAGAAAATCTCATCAGATTCCAAAATGCATAAATCCCACAGGCCACATCCTCTGACTGTAAAACATCTTACAAATCAAAGGTGCTGAGAAGGAGACAAAAATCCTATCCACTTGGAGATTCACAAAAAACTAGCAAAACATCCCTTCCCCTTCAGGCTGACAGCTAGCCAGGAAGTCAGTGCATGTGCCAACTATTTAGAGATGAATGGCAGTGACAATACCATGTAACGTATCTCAGGTGTGATGGAAATGAGTAAAAGTTTTTATAGCCCTAAATTCATCTATTAGTTGAAAGTAAACTGAGCCGGGGACTTCCCTGGGGATCCAGTGGCTAAGACATCATGCTCCCAATGCAGGGGGCCCAGGTTCGATCCCTGGTCAGGGAACTAGATCTCACGTGCTGCAGTGAAGATCAAAGATTCCGCATGCCATAGCTAAGACCTAGCACAGCCAAGTAAATACATACTAAAGAAAAACCGTAAACCAAGCCTTTGAATTTAATATGCTTGATCTTTATCAAGACCATTTTTTGTTCTTGTTCCTTTCACCTATCACTGTGCTGAGTCATTCTGAAAAAATAAGGATAACCCATAACATACAACACTGTTAGGACCCCAAGGAGTTGTTGGGGGGCAGAGGAGGGGCCCCCTGGATCCCGAGGAGCCACACATAGATAAGGTTGCCTAATGAAGTGCAGAATGCCTGGTTACATTTGATTTTCAGATATTTGACCTACTGATGCTAAAACGTACTCGTCGTTTATTCATCCATCTGAGATTCACATCTAACCAAGTGCCTTCTATTTTCATTTGCCAAACCTGGCACCCCTGCCTGAAGGAAGGAGGGGAAGGGGCTCTAGTGTTCAGGGAGGAGTGTCATAGGGGAGTGAAGGAGACCCTCAGTGGGGTGAGTGGATAGCCCATTGGGCCGGACCAGAAGCAGGGAGACCTTTCTGGTCTCTGCAGTAAAGAGAGGCTGCACACCCTGGTGACAGGGATGCTTCCCAGGCAACGGGGAGAGGGAAGGTTCTGGGTTCACAAGAATAGTCCGATCCAGGACTCCTGGGCACCTGGACCCTGGGAAAAGCCTGTGTGGGCCCAAGGACTGAGGCCGGGGCTGTTGGGGGAGAAACCTCTGGTGACGATGAGGGCGGGGATTTGGAGCACAGTGTGGAGGCAGGGATCCAGGTGGGCACATCCTCATGGCCCCCGAGAGGGTCCAAGTGGAGCTGTCTAAAGCATGGACCCCCGGGCAGGGGCTCCTGACCAGATCCAAGGGTGGTCCAGACTGACCACACGCCTACAGAGACTGAGTTTGAGATGATATCAGGCCAGACCGCCCCAGTAGAAATTTCTTTAAAAAAAAAAAATGTATATTTAAATACATATGGCTTTGATATGAACCGTTTTTAAAGTCTTTATCGAATCTGTTGCAACACTGCTTCTGTTTTGTGTTTTGTTTTTTTGGCCACGGGTACCTGGGATCTTAGCTTCCCGACCAGGGATGGAACCCACACCCCCTGCCTTGGAAGGCAAAGTCTTAACCACTGGACCACCAGGGAAGTCCCCCAAATGAAATTTCTGCCCCATGTGAATACACAAAAGTAATATTTACAGAACAGTCATTCTGAGGAAAGGAAGGACGAAAAGCTGGAGTCCGTGAACTCCAGCTGTCTTTAATCACACATCCAGGGTACTCGCCAGTTGGCCATCTCAAGTCGCTTCCTAATTTCCCCTGTGTTTTGATCTCATGTTCGGCAAGGTGCAGACCTGACTCAGACCAAGCGGCAGGGAGATGTGTGAATAACTCTCTTTCCAGCGTTAAGTGTTTCATCTCAACAAAAGTGCTAATCAATATCCTCAAGAGATCCTTGTACTGCAAGAAGCCTGGGAGAAAGATTGCTGTCAACCTCAGTGCTCAGTGCGGGGCCTCCTCAAAGGCTCGAGAGGCCAGTGTTGTCAGGGACCCCTGCAGGGAAGTGGCTTGTGATCCCCATCAGCTCTGAAGCATCACCTGGGGTCTCTTCTCTCTTCTTTTCTTCACTCTCAGAGAACACGCACTACATCATGCGTGTTCAAGTTTCCCGAAGTCCTCGGGCCCCTCTAATCACTGCCTTGGAATATCAACACAATTTTAGTGCAATGATAGATGGTGTGTGTGTGTGGTTTTTGTTTAGTTGCTAAGTTGTGTTTGACTCTTTGAGACCCTATGGACTGTAGCCTGCCAGGCTCCTCTGTCCATGGGATTTCCCAGGCAAGAATACTAGAGTGGATTGCCATTTCCTTCTCCAGGGAATCTTCACAGCTCAGTGATTGAACCCGTGTCTCCTGCATTGGCAGGCAGATTCTTTTACCACGGAGCCACCTGGGAAGCCCCCAACACAAGTTTAATATGCACACCAATGGGGTGAAGCAATCACTCAATAACCCCCTTGAGTATGGAACAGGAAAATAGATACATTTGCTTTAGAATTAATTATATTTCATTTGCCTTCATGATTTAGTCTTGAATAATATAATCAAATTAGCTGACAGTACTTAAGCAAACTTGAGTTATGTGAGTAATTGGGAAAGAGCCAATTATTTGATGGAAAAAAGCCAAGCTGGGATTCTTTTTTTTTTTTTGTCTCCTGGGTAAAGAATAGTCATCTAGAAGTTGCTGACTCACTTATGTTGTTGTAGTCGTTCAGTCACTAAGTCGTGTCTGACTCTTCAAGACCCTTGGCCTCCACTATCTCCTGGAGTTTGCTCAAACTCATGTCCTTTGAGTCTGTGACACCATCCAACCACAGTTGAATATTAATCATACACTAAAGAGTTTTATGTTCTCTGGATAGTTTGGGGTATTTGTTAAGCCCATGAAGTAGTGAGGGATGTTCATTTTCCTTTTATAAAACAAAGAATGCTCTCAGGGAACCTCCCTGGCTGTCTAGTGGCCAAGACTTCACCTTCCAATGCAGGGGGTGCGGGTTCAATTCCTGGTCTGGGAGCTAAGATCCCACATTCTTTGCTGCCAAAAAGCCAAAACATAAAACAGTAGCTGTACTGTGAAAGTGAAGTCGCTCAGTCGTGTCTGACTCTTTGCAACCCCGTGGACTCCAGCCTACCAGGCTCCTCCGTCTATGGGATTCTCCAGGCAAGAATACTGGAGTGGGTTGCTGTTTCCTTCTCCGGGGGATCTTCCCAACGCAGGGATTGAAGCTGGGTTTCCTGCATTGCAGGCAGATGCTTTACCCTCTGAGCCACCAGGGAAGGCCAGCAATACTGTAACAAATTCAATGAAGACTTTAAAAATGTCCCTGTCAAAAAGAAGGTATCCTCAGACTGAAGAACAATTTGCTTTATTATTTACTTTTTACTAGAAATAGTGTTGCTGTTGTCTTTATTAGAGTTGATACAGCCATCCATCTATTATTGAAGTATAATTTCCCTGCAGTGTTGTGTTCTAGCTGCACAACATAGAGATTTGATATTTCTTTGCATTACAAAATGATCACTAAGCTAAGTCTAGTTACCGCCTGTCACCATACACATCTTTTAAAAATGTTATTGGCTGTATTTCCCATGTTGTCCATTTCATTCCCCATGACTTATTTATTTTGTAACTGGAAGTTGGTACCTCTCAATTGCCCTCACCTATTTCTAGAGTAGATACATTTTAGAACAAAGCTAAAGAAAACCACCCAGATCCATTTTATTAGCATGGCAGAGTCAAATGCCAAAGTTATTCTACCTAAGGAAATAAGAGCTGTTGAGCACTGAGAACTTGACCATTCTATGTCACATGGCTAGAGAGGTCAAAAATTAAGTCTTTGGTTATTTTGGATCAAGCAAGTTAAAAATCGAATCGTGTCACTTGGAAAAATGAAGTGATGTGGCTTTAAATGCATGGATAGCCCCCTCTAGTGGTCAAAGGGGTGGGTCGGGGCTATTATACAGGTTCTTTGTTATTATCCATCTGGGTTCCCTACCTCCCTGCATGCGTGTGTGCTAAGTTGCTTCCATTGCATATGACTCTTTGGGACCCTATGGACTTGTAGCCCACCAGGCTCCTCTGTCCATGGGCTTCTCCAGGCAAGCATACCATGCCCTTCTCCATCCCTACCTCCCTACAACTTTCTAAACGTTTTTTTTTTTCCCTCTTGGAGAGGGGGAATGCAAAAACTTCCATTCTACACCTGTTATCTGGATTACTTTAAGAATATTTCTGTTGTCTGTAAAGCATCTTTCTGGGTCCACCCACCCCAAATGCTGTGAAAGCAACTACTGTGAATGTTACTAAACTTCACAATCCCAAGTTTTCGCGCATTCTCTGTTCAATTTATGCCTTTCTTATCTAAGTTCAATGTTGCCTCTCATGCCCCTTTGTGTCATATGTTTAAGTTCTTTGTTAATTCTAAGTTTTATTAATTATATCTAGGCTAGTCCTCCAATGATCACTCATTTAAAAGATAAAAAGATATAATTAATTGGGCTTCACTGGTGGTTCAGTGCTAAATAATCTGCCTGCCAATGCAGGAGACATGGGTTCGATCCCTGGTCCGAGAAGATCCCACATGCCGAGGAGTAACTAAGCTTGTGCACGACGACTGTTAAGCCTGTTCTCCACAACCCGGGAGCTGCAGCGACTGAGCCTGTGTGCTACGTCTACTGAAGCCCGAGTACCCGAGAGCCCGTGTCCGAAACAAGAGAAGCCACCACCATGAGGAGCCCTTATTTTGAAACTAGAGAGTAGTCCCTGCTTTCTGCAACTAGAGAAGACTCGTGCAGCAACAAAGACCCACGCAGCCAAAAGTAAATTTTAAAAATTATTTAAAGATACAATTAATAATGCTAAGAAGACTTTGTGGTTTTGTTTTGTGAGAGGTGCATGCCAAGTCACTTCAGTCATGTCTGACTCTTTGCCACCCCATGGGCTGTAGCTCGCCAGGCTCTTCTGTCCATGGGATTCTCCCGGCAAGAATACTGTAGTGGGTTGCCATGCCCTCCTCCAGGGGATCTTCTGGACCCAGGGATCAAACCCATGTCTCTTACATCTCCTGCATTGGCAGGCAGGTTCTTTGCCACTAATGCCACCACGGGTAGTATCGTAAGAAACAGAAGCAGGATGTGATTTCATCAGGCAATGTCTTTGGGATAATATAAAATGAAAATTAAGAGTCTAGCTTATAAATCATTGAGTTACAAACCATTACTTCACTTGTGCTGTGGCTTGAAAAAGCAGGTTTCCTTCCAAGAGCTCAGACCATTGCCTGTAAATCATACCACGGATGATAATGTTTTTAAAAAAGACTCTTAAACAACTGCTTGGTGAAGCGTGCCAAGTGTTTCTGATAAGACAGCCTATTGATGAAGCAGTCCTTTTTGGCTGTACATATCCCAAGCCTGTGTGTCAGCAGATTAACATTATCTTCCCTTTTCATTTTCCTGCGGGGCTCATCAATGACCACTATCTGACCAAAGAAAGTTCCGCTAAACGTGTAAGAGTGCTCAAAAGATGGCTGAACGGCACAGCAGCCCAGTAGGGCGTATTTTAGCTTAAAGACCAGAAAAGCTTATGCGCTTATGGGTGGTTAAAAGATATTCCTTCTGCTCTGCCTCCTTTTCTCCCTCTCCAGGCAACAATACGGGGAACTTATAAACCACCTTTATTATTTTTTTATAGCTACCCCTGGTACTTTAAGACCATCATTAACTCCATCTTCTTCTACTGTATTTTATTATATTATATATATATTAAAATATATATACATACTTTAATTTTGGCTGCATTGGGTCTTCATTGCAGTGATCAGGTTTAGTTGCTCCACAGCATGTGGGACCTTGGTTCCCCAACCAGGAATCAAACATGCGTCTCCTGCACTGGAAGGTGGATTCTTAACCACTGGACCACCAGGGAAGTTCCTATAAAGCCACCTTTGTAGTTTATGGTGGGCTGCCGTCTATGGGGTCGCACAGAGTCAGACACGACTGAAGTGACTTAGCGGCAGTAGCCGTAGTTTATAGAAGCTGACATCTCCGTCTTAAGATACTTATCATTGTCATGGTTATAGTAATTCAAAGGGGAAAAGATTTCCTGTTTCCGTGTTATGCACAGGACACTGGAAAAGGTGGTGGGTGATTGCAAAACTGAGGGGGCAAAGCTAACCAAGAAACCCGGTCTCCTGGAATCACCATCAGATCATGCAATCCCACTTCTGGGTACAAACCCCAAAGATTTGAAAGCAGGGACGCCAACAGATATTTGTCTGCTCGTGTTCATAGAAGCAGCATGATTCATACTTGCCAAAAGGTGGAAACAACTCAAGTGTCCATTGATGGATGAACAAATAAGCGCAGTGGGGTCTGTCCACACAATGGGATGGTACTCAGCCTTAAATAGATAGGAAATTCCTACACATGCTGTGAATACAACATGATTGAGTTTGAGGACATTATGTTGAGTATCATACAAATATTGTATGATTCCACTTATATGAGGTACCTAAAGTGGTCAAATTTATAGGCAGAAAGTAGACGAGTGGCTGCCAGGTACTGGAGGAGGAGGAATGGGGAGTTAGTGTTTAGTGGGGACAAAATTTGTTTTGGGGAAGATGAAAAAGCTGTAGTGACAGATGGTGGGGATGTTTGCATAACATTTGAATATACCTGATGCCACTGAACCGTATACTTAAAAACAGCTAAAATGGGGATGTCCCTGGCAGTCCAGTGATTAAGACTCTGTGCTTCCAGTGCAAGGGGTGCAGCTTCAATCTCTGGTCAGGGAACTAAGATCCAACGTGCCGTGTGGCGTGGTCAAGAAGAAGGAGACTAAAATGATAAATGTTATATATATGTCAACACAATGAAAAAAAAGATCCCAAAAAGGGAATGACATTTTGGAGAAATATTTAGAATGCAGAGTCGGGAAAAAAATCATAGTGGAAGCAGATTTTGAAGGACTTTTCCTGGCTTTGATTTTGGTTCCTTATTTCTTAGCTGTGTGATTTTAAGCCAATTGCTTGACCTCTCTGTGCCTCAGATTCCTCATCTGTAAGACAGGAATAAGATTTGTACCTATGGCAATTGGCTCTTGTAAAGCTGAAAGGAGATGAATACAGAACCTTGCAGGTGTGGATGAGCAGTCTTTCGGTCTTGACTTTGGAGGTGGATACAAGGTGATGCCAGTGACCAAGATAAGAAGTGTGGGGAAGGGGCACATTTGCAAATATTCTGTCCAGGATTCATGGGAGCAGGTAAATGTCCTCCTTCCCACACTTACCTGTCCTCTCCCCTTTCATTACGTGCTTTCTGGTTAATTTTGTCTTTTATCTTTTCATTCACTCATCCTCTTTGTATCTCCCTTCTTCGTATGCGATGCTCATCACCAGATTACACCTTATTAACAAATTTTCTTCATCCTCATATAGAACTAATTTTTAGAACAAAAAACATAAGGATGCAACTAGACAAGGAAAAACGGACAGAACTTTCACTCGATGTTGAAGTCTAAGCGCCTTGAGAGAGCATGTCTTCTTTTTATTACGAAAAATTTTAAAGAGAGAAAACAGAATAATTGACACCCCTAGATCCATTACATGGATGTAACAATTATTAACAGTTTGCAATTTTACCTTCATTTCCCTTTCGAGAGCATTTTAACTTGTTTGAGACATTATGACACTTCACCTGTAAATACTTGAATATTTGTCTTTGAAAATAAGGACATTTTCCTATGAACCACAGCAGCACCATCATTCATAAAAGAGGAGCAGAATTTATTCAGTCATCTAATGCCCAGCCTCTATTCAAATATCCCCTCAAGATTTTCAAATGTGGAAAGAATTTTGGTGATCATCCATATACATATCCAACACCGCGAGTTTTTATAATTAACATCTTGCGTTTGGCTTTGTCATGTACCTATCCACCTGTGCGTCCATTCATCCCTCTTAGTTTTTCAATGCATTTCAAAGCAATGTGCAGATCTCAGCATTCTCCTTCCCCAAAACACTTGAGCATGGGCATCACGGATAAGCCTTCAGTAGTTTTGTTGTTGTTTTTCTTGTTGGGGTAAAATTTACCTGTGTAATGACACACTTGTTTTAAGTGTAACATCTGATGAGTTAAGACAAACGCGTACATCTGCGTAACCCAAATCCCTATCAAGTTACACATTATCATCACCCCAGAAAGTGCCCCCAGACCCCTTTTGCAAGCCCAACTCCCAACCACAGGCTACCCCTGTTCCAATTTTTCCTACCATCATCTCTTCTGGAACTTCATTTAAATAGAAGCATACGATGTGTACTGTTGAGTGTGAGGTTTCTCTAACGCAGGACAATGTTTAATACTCACCCACGTTGTGTGCGTCGCAATAACTTCCTCCTTTTTCTTGCCGCATATTATCCTGTTTCTGGTTGGTGGACAGTTGGGCAGTCTCCTTTTTTTCCGTTGCTAATGAATGAAGCTGCAATGAACATTTGTGTACGGGGTTTCTTGCTGTACCAATGACTGCTGGTTTGTTTTAACCACAGTCCAATCAAGGACCGCACGTTGTATTAGTCCGTGGGCTTTTTATGTCTCTTTTCATTTTCAGGGGGAGGGATCAAATTCCCTAATGTATCCACAGCTCCTGTTACCTGGTTGGCATAAGGAGAAGCTAAATCCTCTGAGTGAGCTACTGAGTCACCTATGTGTTGACCTTAGCTTTCTTACTGGAATGGTTTCATGTGCCCCTTGCCTGTGGTCAGGAGGGGAAAAAACCTCCAGGCAAGAGATCTCAGAACTCGGGCATCGGAACGCTTTTCTGTGATGTACTGTCATCTTGAGTCCACAAGAGGGCGCCCGCTCACTTTGAATGATTTAAATTCATCAGGCCCCGCAACCAGGGCTAAAATGTTCTTCCAGAAAACAAATCTTTTAAGATTTTCCCTCCGTGTTTTCAGGTCTGTTGAATTCAATAGTGACGTCTGTTCAGTTGCTCAATGAGTATTTACTGGATACCCACCATGTCTGATCCATTGAGCTGGCACCGTGGGTGGCAAAGAAATGAAACATTTTCCTGGCTGGTGGCTCTCCCACCTACCGCAGGAAGATAAGGCAGCCACAGAAGATCTCAGTGTGAACTTGACGTCAGGAGCGTCAAGCTGAGACACGCAGGCGGGTGTGAGCTGGCACTGGGCTCGTCCCATGCAGTCACGATGTCAAGAGCAATGGTGGAGGGCCCGGAAGGTTCTGGAACATTGGGTATGTGTAGGAAGGTTGGAAAGCATTGGGTGGCCCAGAGCTAGGAGGTTTGGAAGACTATTCCGAATGCCATCGGGGGAGTTGAGTGTTGGGTGGTGGTAGATTGGAGAAGGGGGGTGGGGCAATGGGGAAAATTGGGCAGAAGGATTGGTTGGTCCAGTTGGAGGTGATGGCACCTGTGTTAATGATGACGTAGGGAGAATGGCTGAGAATCACCTCTGAATTCTGTAGGCATGAACAAGACCACCGGGAAGAGTAGAGGAAGAAGGCATGTTCTGGCATGCTCTCTCTTTTTTTTTTTTTTCAAATTATTTATTTGGCTGTGTTAGGTCATAGTTATATTATGCAGGGTCTTTTGTTGGGGTGAGAGGGCTTAGTTGCCCCGGGACAAGGGGTTTCTGAGTTCCCTGACCAGGGTTCAAACTCGCATCGCCTGCATTGGAAGGTGGATTCTTAGCTATTGGACCACCAGGGAAGTCCCAGAGCACTCTTGTTTTGAATATTGGTTTGTAAAATACGGGTTTTTAATATATTGCATTATATTAATAATACTCTTTAATATATGGGTTTTTAATATATTACATTATACTGATAATGCTTTTTCACCCAGATGGTTTCAAGCGGTGAGATGCTTTTTTGCCCCCCCTCCCTTTTTTTTTTAAGTTACTCTGAGGAGTTCCCTGGCGGTCTAGTGGTGAGGAGTTTCCTGGTGGTCTAGTGGTGAGGAGTTCCCTGAGGGTCTAGTGGTTTAGGATTTGGTGCTTTCACTGCCATGTTCCGGATCAAGGAACTAAGATCCTGCAAGCCATGCAGTGCAGCCCAAAAGAAAAGTTATTCTGACACTTGTTATAATGGTGGTACAGAAGGCTTTATTTAGGACGGTAGGTGTCAGGACTCAAGATACAGGAGAGATCAGGCTCAACTCTGAATACAGCAAAGACAGCTGGAGATTTATAATCAATGGTGGGGCAGATTGGTGGATGGACAGTTACCAAGAGGATACATTGAGGGTAGGGAATCTTGCTAAACTGACTTGGCAGGATTCTTGCTGAAGACAGGACAAGTGATCAGATATCAAGGGTAGGGGATCCTTTCTAAAGGGACTTAGTCACAGCCGGACCAGCTGATGGAGGTCAGTGCCCAAGGATGAGGCCTGGGGAGAAGAGAGCTCAGAGGAGCCGGACTTGGGTTTGGACAAGGAGATACTTGGTCTCCTGTCTCAGGCATTAACGGATCTCTCCTGAATGCAAATTTCAATATGTAAATTGGGAAGTATTTCTAAAGCAGAAAGCCTAAATATATATTGTTTAAAGTGGGAGGTATTCGTATTATTTAAATAGGAACATGATCATGGTGAGTTGGAAAAATGCATGTATCTAAAGCAAGATGAAACCTGAAATCATTTTCATACAAATATCAAGATTTTTTTTGACATTCTAAGTCAGTAGGAGAAGTCTGTTTGATTTACAAAAGTAAATGAAGCGTCAGATAAAGAAAGGATTTGTGATCTTTTGTTCATACTTTAGAAAAAGATGGTGTTAGTGAGTTAAAATAGATGTATTAAATAAAATGAAAATAGAAAATGCTTTTGGTCCATTGAAATAAGGTGGTGTGTTAGGTCATGACTAGATCCCCCGTTAATAGGCTAATTTGTACACACACACTGATTTGCATAAATATCCATCCTTCCTCCTACACACTTTACTAAGTTTAAGGCACAAAGGTTTCCTTAGCAATTTATATTTTTCTTTTTCTCCCCTCATTCTCCCTTAAACTCCCCTTCTCATCACCAAGGGGCAGCTAGATGCATGGGTTCTCGAGTTGAATGTAGCACCGCCGTCTCACCCCGTCCACGTGGCTTTAGTTTGCCTAACCATGTAATGGGGTAATAACACTGCAGCCTCTTGGGAGAGAGGCGGGGCTGCCGCAGTTCCTGGCTTCCACCCAGGCACGATCCTTGTATCTGGTTGACACGGTCTTGGACCCGAGTTTAATGTAAGGTGGAAGTCCAGCCAATTCTCTCTGCTCTGTGAATTAAAAAGGAAAGCGCTTTTCCAACTTGCCCGTGGAGTTCGATGCTTCCCTAAACTTCTTGTGTTACATGGTTAAGGCTGAGTTAGCAACTTGCACTTGATCCAAGAAACTTCAGTAGACCCTGTTTGATGCTTCTTTTTTTATGGAATCATCCAACTTTAAAAATCCATTTCTCTCTTATATATAAGTTTCTGTCCATGGGATTTCCCAGGCAAGAATACTGGAGTGGGTTGCCATGCCCTCCTCTGGGAGATCTTCCCAACTTTGGGATCAAACCCATGTCCCTCGCATCTCCTGCATTGCATGTGGATTTTTTACCACTGAGCCACCAGGGAAGCCCCATATATAAGCCCATGGATATTAAAAATAGAACAAGGTGTATACACCTAGGATACAAGTTCCTTCTTCAACACAATACTTGCAGAGATCAGATGAACTCAGGAAGAGGCTGGGAACTTGGCCCCAGAGCCCAGAGTCGGAAGTGATCAGTTATGGTTTGTTTCTCTGCGATGCCCACTGAGCACCCCGGGGAGCTGGCCCCAGGTGGGTATGCAGTAGGGCAGAATGACCTTACCCTCTGGAAAGTATCCTCACCCATGGACTGGTTTATCAGGGACATTGAAGCTCGGAGAGAATGAAAAAGGAAAATGGATGAAACCAACCAGATTTTGTTTGCTCCTGGTAGGGCAGGAAAAAGAAATAATAACCAAAAGTTTGTACTGTTTTTTAAAAAATTTTTTCAAAGAATTTTTTTGATGTGGACCATTTTTTAAGGCTCTTTTATTTTTTAAAGCTTTTTATTCTGTGTTGGCGTATAGCTGATTAACAATGTTATGATAGTTTCAGATGGACAACAAGGGAACTCAGCCATGGATACACATGTGGACCATTTTTAAAGTCTTTATTGAATTTGTTACACTATTGCTTCTGTTTTATATTTTTGTTTTCTGGCCAGGAGGCATGTGGGATCTTAGCTCCCCAAGCAGGGATCGAGCCCACACCCCCTGCATTGGAAGGTAAAATGCCCCTGGAGCACCAGGAAGTCCCCAAAGTTTGCATCATTTTACCTGGGCGGGCAGTCCTCTGACACTGGGCTCTGTGTCTCACCTTCAGGGTTCAAGGTCCCAAGCAGGGGTGTCTGTATTAGTGTCTGCTATATTTCCGATAAGGTCACACTCACAGGTTCACAGTGGACATGAGTTTACGGGGACACTGTTCGCCCCAGCACGTTACCCAGGTGGTCATACCTTGGCCACGTGTCTGCGCCTGGGCTACCAGGGAGCAGGAATATGGGTGTCTCGACTTTTGCTGACACAAGTGAGCTGCCTCGAAGCAAGAGCCACACGATGGGGGTTCCCTCCAAAAAGAGGGATGTCTGGAAACTTGACAGTCAAAAAGGGGAGGCTTTTCCCAACCATATGACCTGATGGCAGTAATGAGTACGGCAGCTCCATCGGCATAAACCTAAAGTCAGCAACATCCCTAATCCTCGCCTTCTGCTTCTACTTTCATTATCTTTTCTCTCTCTCTCTTTAGATTATTTATTGGCCTCACTGGGGTCTTCATTGAGAAGCATGAGGGCTTTCTCTAGTTGCATCAAGCGGGGGGCTGCTCTTCCTTGCAGCGTGTGGGCTTCTCATCGTGGTGGTTCTCATGTTGTGGAGTGCCGGCTCTAGGGCATGGGCTCAGCGGCTGTGGTACACGGACTTAGTTACTCTGAAGTATGTGGGATCTTCCTGGATCAGGGATCAAACCTGTGTCCCTCGAATTGCAAGGTGGATTCTTAACCACTGGACCATCAGGGAAGCCCTTGTTATCTTTTCAATCATCAATGAATACAGAGTGAATGTACAGTTGATGGATTCAAACTGAGTTGGGTCTTTCCCTATTTTCGGGCACTCAAGGAAACCCAGATAAGTCTCACTTCTCTGGTGGGGATTCTACAGTTGTCTGATGGATATGTTCTGTCTTTGCCCTCATTGGGGGCCAAGAACACTGCTCACAGAAACACTGATCTCCATGATGATGAACACAGGAGACGGCCCGTAGTATCAACTCGCAGGCATTTCTTCATCCCGGGGCCGTAGATTGGCAGGGGTTTCCTAAGTCCCTGAGTGTGACTGCTGGATCTGCCAAGATACCAGTTCCCTTCCCTTAGCACATCCTAAATTCTCAAAGAGCAGAGACCATCTAAGTCAAGGACAAGTCAGGAACTGCCCTCTGCCTGCCTCGCCGACCTCTGCCCCACACCCTGTGCAGCTGTTCAAAGGAGTAACACGTGTAGGACTTCCCTGGTGGTCCAGGAGTCAAAAGTCCACCTTGCACTCACTCCTAAGGACACTGGCTTGGTCCCTGGTCCGGGAAGACCTCACATGCCTCGGAATGTGGGATCTGAGTTCCCTGACCGGAACTAAGCCAGTGTACCCAGACCACTGGGCTTACACGGGCCCTAGAGCCCATGCTCCGCAGCAAGAGAAGCCACTGCAATGCAAAGCCCTCGCATCGCAACGAGAGAAAGCCCATACACAGCAACCAAGACCCAGCACACTCCCAAAATAAAGTAAGTAAATCAGTAAATCTTAACAAAACATAAAATAAAAAAGGAAGAGGAAGCCCACTGTACCCTGAGCAGTGATCATGGCAGGTGCTCATCTGCTGCATCACCACTGTGTGTTACATACAAGGTCCTTGATATGAAGAGTGAAAAGCCTCTTGAAACACCAGGACCCCAGTCAACTTCTCTCCAAACTTGTAGCCAGGCTCCCAAGGGATCCAGGAGGCAGCCCAGATACCTCACTGAGAGGTCACCCCCAACTTCATCATTCTGCCACGGGCCAATGTCATCTTGAAATGCCGTGGGCATGAGGGCCAACCTAAAGGCTTCATCTTCCAGTGGATGTGAGTTTTGTTCTTTGCATCATTAAGCTGAAGAATGCGATAAGACAGAAAGATAAGATACTTCCATATATTGTATTACTGGAGGCCAGGGTTTCTTGGCCTCAGCACTATTGACATTTGAGACGCGTCATTCTTTGCTGTGGGGCCATCTTGGTCCCTGCAGGATGTTGAGTGGCATCCCTGACCTCCACCCACTAGAGGCCTGAAGCATCCTCCCAGTTGTGACAATCAAAAATGTCTCCAGACACTGCCGTACTTCCCCTGCAGGGAGGAGGGCGGGCAGAATGTCCCTGGCTGAGAACTGCTGCTCCGGGCTGTGATTAGGATTCAATCCTAAAAATAGGAGAGGACAGAGTATACGTGTGCATCCAGCATTTGGAAAACTTCGGTGCTTATTTGCACAAGTCGTGATTTCTCTCCGTCTCTGCTCCCAGCTCTTTATCAAGGGACAAGAGAGGCTGATCAAATCCATGACCAAGTTGCTGTGGACGACAGCCCTGCCCCAGAAACAAAGGAACCAGATGTTCTAAAGCACAAGAGAAGAAAAAAAAAAAAGCAGCTCTCCACGTTGTTTAATTCATATTTTTATTGGAGATGCCTCAGCTCCTCCATGAAACTTAAGTATTAGGGGAAGAGCAGAATTAATTCAAGCAACATTTGAAGTCAGGTTCTGCTGCAGGTTCTTTGAAAATATGAATGAACAAAGGGACACAAAAATCTGCTCTTAGATGGGCTTGTCCCCCAGCCGTGATGAGCTCGGTGTTTTGTATGATATTATAAAATTACTATTCAGCTCGCCTTCCAAGCTCTTACATCTGCCTTGTCTTTTATCTCTTTTCCTTGGCTGCACATTCTAAGTTTGCAAAGAGCAGAGAACACGTAAGTAGAGCACAGTTTTGTGCCTGTCAAACACCTGGGGAGTGCCCTGACGGCTCCTTGGTCCTGGGAGCATCCACTCCTGATGAGAAGGGGGCACTGTGCTTCTCTGTAACCACCGGAACCGGAAGTTGTGTCTGGGCTTCACTTGGAGGCTGACTGCGTGACCTTTCCCATGCCCTCCTGGAATGGATCTTGCGTTGGGGATTTTTTTCAACATGGGCGAAGGAAATAATCATGGAGGCAGATTAGAGATAGTTTTGCCAAGTATCGGTTTCTCTGATCTGAAGGATCTTGTCTCCCAGTGACTCCTTTACTCCAGGGCTCACAGAAGGACAAGATCAGCATGTAGTGAAGTTTGGCACAGACTTTGTGAGTTTATGTCATAAAAAGCAAAGTGATGGGGTTTCAATGCTGTAGCTCTAATTTTTTTTTAATTAATTTATTTTTGGTTGCGCTGGGTCTTTGTTGCTGGACACGGGCTTTTCGGTGAGCCAGGGATACTCTCTAGTTGCAGTGCGAGGTGAGGGCTTCTCATTGCGGTGGCTTCTCTTCAGAGCACAGGCTCCAGGTGCAAAGGCTTCAGCAATTGCGGTGCCCGGGCTCAGTAGTTGTGACTTGTGGACTCTGGAGCACAGGTTCAGTAGTTGTGGTGCACGGGCTCAGTTGCCCGGTGGCAGGTGGGGTTTTCCCTCATCAGGTACCAAACCCGTGTCCCCTGCATTGGCAGGCAGATTTTTAACCACTGGACCCACAGGGAAGTCCACAGATCCAATTTTTAACAAGCAAATGCAAAGAAAAGATAAGCCCCTCTTCTGAACTGTGTCCCTTTTCCTGCCCCTGAAGCTCACAGGGTCTGAGAAATAATCAGCAGCTAGACACTCAGGCAGGGGGAGGGAGAGGGCTGTGTGCACAGGGCTGTCTGTTTCCTAGGGTGTCACACGTGCACACACATGCCTGCATGGCCACTGTGGCAGTGCATGCTCAGATCTCCCTCCAAGAAAGATCTTGTCCCGCTGCGGGAGTCGTGATCAGACAGCTCCAGCATCTAGTCTCCATCTCTGCTTTTCAGCAGAGGCAGCCCCCAGGCAGTGCCTGAGTGTGGTGGGGGCACAGGGTCAGCCATTTCTGTCCTGTGTGGAATCCATATGGGCAGTCTTTGCTCTGGAGCTCGGGGCTGGGGGTTGGCTGAGACCCTCAGATCTGCCTGCCCCAGTCCTGCTTCCTCTCCTCTTTGTCTCGGGCATCACCCCCAGTGAGGCTCTCGTCCTCCTAACTCAGTGTCCACTTCCCAGAGGACCCGACACAGTGCTCATGTTGTTGCAGGAAGTGGGGACCCCTTCCAGGGCCTGAGAGTGGGCTGTTGTCTAACACTCAGAAATGAATTGTCCGAAGAGACACACGTGCTGACAAAGCAAGAGACTTTATTGGGAAGGGGCGCCCAGGTGGCGAGCAGGAGGGTGAGGGAACCCAGGAGAACTGCTCTGCAATGTGGCTCTCGGTCTTGGGTTTTATAGTGATGGTGATATTTTCTGGGCTGTCTCTGGCCAATTGCTCTGACTCAGGGTCCTTCATGGTGGCCCACACATTGCTCAGCCAAGATGGATTCCAACTAGAAGGGTTCTGGGAGGACATGTGGGCTGGCGTCTCCTCTCTCCTTTTGACCTTCCTCGAATTCTAGACAGTGGTAGCTAATTAGTTCCTCATTCCTTGCCAGGACCTCCTGTTGCATGACAACTCATGCAAGTGGCTACTGTCTTGTCTGGCCAGGGCAGGTGGTTTCAGCCAGTGTTTCCCCTAACAATGTGGTTCCCTCCTAGGAACATATGATTAATAGTACATGGGCCTCTTGTTGGAGAGGGTGCTGTCCAGGGGTTTTGAGGGGATGGAGGGCATTGAAGGGCTTCCCTGGTAGCTCAGAGGGTAAAGAATCTGCCTGCAGTGTGGGAGACGCAGGTTTGATCCCTGGGTCAGGAAGATCCCCTGGAGAAAGGAATGGCTACCCACTCCAGTATTATTGCCTGGAGAATTACATGGACTGAGGGGCTTGTGGGCTGCAGTCCATGGGGTCGCAAAGGGTCGGACACAGCTGAGCAGCTAACACAGTCACAGTCACGGGGTTGAGACCAATCCCTGGCTCAGATGGGACCTCGCTTACTCACCTCCATGTACCAGGTAGGGAGGGAGGCGATGTATTCACTCCTTTCCGGATGAAAAATCAGAGCAAGGAGTTTTCGCTAACTTGGCATTTTACAGCCCAAGAGGCAGTGAGCTCGCCTCCGTATCCATGCTTGGGGAATTGAGTGAGCACAAGAGTAGGCTGGCATGTTTCCAAAATGGAATTTATTTATTTATTTATTTTTTTGGTAGACTAGGATCCCCAGAACCTCAGAAGGCAGAGGGGAAAGCCTCTCTTTGCCTTTTTTATTTCCCACTGGCGGCTCCCCCTTTTTGGAGCTGCTGTGAGAATGTAAAAAGCTACTGCAAAGACTCTGTGCTTTTGCAAAAATGTCTGTCCGAAGTGCCAGCTGCCTTGGAAAAAGCCCCTGAATTGCTCTTCCTTAAAAAAAAAATCTCTGCTCTTCATCTGTTTAAGAGGTTGATATGAGGCCAGTTAAAGGGGCAGTCACACCAGACTCCCAGTCTCTTCTTTCTCAAGTTTTTGCAGTAATGCAGGAATGCAGCCCCTTCATGCTATTTGTGAACCTCTCAGGCTTTATGAGCCCTTGACCTCATCTCCTTTCATCCATGTCAGTGACTGGCCTCCTCTGAAGAACTGGAAGGTTTAGTGAAGTATCACTGCCTGACCCTGGGATGCCAGTCTGAGTCGCCCAGAAAACTGGGGGAAAACTGTCCCTAGGGTTAGTTGCACTGACGCCTAACACCATATTGTCACCTAAAACATCCCCCCTCACCGCCCCCATCCAAATCACCTTCCTAACAGCCTTCCTTCCTTGCTATGCCCAAATCCTGATTTTGTTTCGGTGGCTAGTATCTAGGAGAGTTGACTCATTGGAAAAGACTCTGATGCTGGGAGGGATTGGGGGCAGGAGGAGAAGGGGACGACAGAGGATGAGATGGCTGGATGGCATCACTGACTCGATGGACGTGAGTCTCGGTGAACTCCAGAAGTTGGTGATGGACAGGGAGGCCTGGCGTGCTGCCATTCATGGGGTTGCAAAGAGTCGGCACGACTGAGCAACTGATCTGATCTGATCTAGGAGATACTTATGACTGAGATAAGTCAGTAAGTCCATGGTGCTCCCTTTGACAGTGATTGGTCACTGGGGTGGGTGTGTGACCCTGCCCTTAGCCAGTGAGACATAAGGAAAATTCTGATGGGAGCTTATGGGAATGGTTTCCCTTCAGGACACAAGGGGAGAACAGCATCATTCTCATAACTTCAGCTACCTCTGAAGCTCTAATGAATCCCCAAACTAGGCTGAACCATATGAAACTGCTCATTTCGAGCTATACAGAAATGACAGTTTTGTACAGTCTGCTTTTTTTGTCGTTTTAGTGGCTAAGTTGTGTTCTACTGTTTATAACCCCATGGACTATAGCCCACCAGGCTCCTCTGTCCATGGGATTTTCCAGGCAAGAATACTGGAGCAGGTAACCATTTCCTTCTCCAGGGGATCATCCAGACCCAGGGATCTGCACTGGCAGATTCTTTACCACTGAGTCCCTAGGGAAGCCCTGAGCCCCAGTTATAGATTGGAGATTCCGGTGATCCCCTCCCTGGGTTTGGGTTAGTTTGTTACAGCAACTAGCAGAACTCAGAGAAACATTTTAGCTATTAGATTACCAGTTTATTGCAAAGGACAGAATTCAGGAACAGCCATGTAGAAGAGATTGCACACAGCAAGGGCTGGGGGAAGGGCAGGGCCCTTGCCCACCCTGGGGCATGCCACTCTCCTGGCGTCTCCACACACCCTGGGAGCTCTCAGAACCCTGAACTCTGTCCTTTTGGGTTTCTGTGGAGGCTTTGCTATGTAGGCATGATGGATTAAATTACCAGCTGCTGGTGACTGATTGAACTTGTGGCCGCTCTTTCTCTCAGGATGGATGTGGGAGGCGGGTAGGACCGAAAGTTCCAACCCTCCAATCACGTGCTTGGTTCCCCTGGCAACCAGCCGCCACCCTCAGGTGCTTTCCAAAATGTCACCTTCTTAACATAACAGAAGACACCTTCCTGGCTCTTAACACTAGGAAATTCCAAGGGTTTTAGGAGCTTTGTGCCAAGAATGGGGCTGGAGACCAAGTTTACTTGTGTGGAAAGCTGAATCCCAGTCCTGCACTAACATGATGGACAGACTTTGGCAAATTATTTCACCTCCCATGGATTCTGTTTTGTTTTGTTTTTTTTTTTTTTTTTTATCCCAAGTGAAAAAAATATTTACCCTCTGTAAGGCAAGTGCAGAGGGAAAGAGAGCAAGCCAGGCAGTCAGTCAAGGAAAAGGAAATTTATTAGAGGGAAAAGACAGGGTGACTGGCTCTTAACGAGAACCAGCGTCCTCCCTTTCTGATGGAGTCCTTCTTACAGCCCACCAATGAAAAATTCTCTGAGGGGATGGTTACATAGCCAGAGGTCTGGAACCTGGTGGTCTCGCAGCTTTGAGAAGATGGGCGCCAGTGAGAAAGCAGCGTGCCATTTGGGCAATTTGGCCAGTCTCATGGGTCACTGTGATTTTATTCTTTGTGAGGTTGACATAATGAGCCATCTGATCAGTGAGACCCCATGTGGACCCTATCACCCTCCTTTATTGGTGGAGTCTGGGGAGATGAGATGTGCAAAGAGTGTGAAATGCGTGTGAGGGCCCCTCAAGTGTCATTTCCCAATATCTGGAGCCCAGAAGGCACCTCACTACTCCAGCGGTGCCCTTGGTCATGTAAATATTGCCACAAGCTTAGGTAACAACCTCCACACTCAGAAGTCTGTCTCTCAGGGGCTCTGGTTGGGAGACTTCTCATGAATTAGATTCTGCAGTCCTGCGTTTTAGTTGAAAATCCTTAATGGAAGGTCTGAAATATAAGAGGAGAGGAATTACAAACTATTGATTAGTCTCCTCCCAGCTCAAAAAGTCGATGTCTCTGCAACTGTAGAAGCCAGGATGGAAACAAGTCTTTGCCTTAAAGGAGAGTCCAGGGAGAGCTTAAGGGGGAGAGAGTAGAAGTGAGCAAAAAAAGCCTTCTCTCAGGAAAACAAAGGCAGGTGTCAACTACAAATTGGCGCTTGCCACCCACCTCTACAAGGATTAAATCATGTGCTGCTGCAGCTGCTGACCTCCAAAGCTCCCTGAAGGAGTTCAGGGTGGAGAGCAGAAATGAAGCACTCTGCGCTCTGGGAAAACTGGCTGGGCAGGTCTTCAGATAGATATTTTCAGGAGCCGATCTTATGAGCCCAATTCTCATTATCTCCTCATATCTAGAAAAGCACTAAAATTCTTCATAGTGACGACTGCTCTTTGTGACTAGCAGAAACCTTCAGAAAAAAATACGTGCTTGATTGCATGCATTCCCCCTTCACCAAAGCCACGTAGATGCTGGCCTCCCCCTCGCCCCTGCCTCTTTGGAGCAGTTTCTCAGAGTTATCTGAGGTGCCGAGGTGCCGTCTCCTTGGGCTGCAGTCCTCATTTTGCCCCCAGTAAAACTTAACTCGAGACTCTCACACTGTGCAATTCTCCAAAGTTGACACAGGCTACGGAGGAAGGAGAGATGGCGGGGCACCCCCCTCCCACCCTGAACAAGGAAATTCGATGGAACACGTTCCCCATGTTGTGTCCGCTGAGAATAAACTGGATCCCTTCCAGATGTCTCTCTCCTCCTCCTCCCTTTGTACATATTTCCTGTGCAGACAGCTTCAGGAGGCATTTCCTGCGAAGGTTATTTCTTCAAAGCCACCCTCCCTCCCTCTCTCTCCCTCCCTCCCTGTCTCAGCTAGAATAGGAGGCTGGGGACATTGCTACAGAGTGCGTCAGCAAGGGGGCAGCCAAGTCCAACACATACGACACAAGGACCCCGTCCATCCTCAAGCTGGCAGGACAACCACAGGATCCACTTCCTTTGAAGTGTCCCTCTCTCTCTCTCTCTTTTTTCTATGATCAAGATGTTTCCTGCAATACACAGGCTTATTTTTAAATCTACTTTCCATTGGCTGGGAGTAAAGAGTGGAAAAATACAATGAATTGTGGAAAGAAGTGGGACATAGGTCTGTGTCAACGATGAGCTTTCAGAGGCACACAGAAACCTCCCCTTGACAAGCTATCAAGATTATTTTTAGAATTAGAATGGGTCTCAGGGTTCTCAGGTGGCTCAGCAGTAAAGAATCTGCCTGCCAATGCAGAAGACGCAGGTTCGATCCCTGGCTTGGGAAGATCTCCTGGAGAAGGAAGTGGCAACCCACTCCAGTATTCTTGCCTGGAGAATTCCATGGACAGAGGAGCCTGGCAGGCTACAGTCCATGGGGTCACAAAGAGTTGGACACAATTGAGCGACTGAGCACGTGCACGTGGGCCATCGAGGGGTTACATCCCATTAGGCAGGAGCTGATAGCCCACAAATAAAGGAAAGTTAAGCCTGTCACAGTTACCAGGAAAGTGCACACCAAGTGTTAAGAAGAAGTGACATTCTGCAGGGCGGTCAGGAGGCGCTTCACGGAGTTGATTCTGGAATGGCACTTAGCACGCCTGCATGTATTTCTTTGGCCAAAGCAGTAACTCGTGTGACCAAGGCTATTATTCATGGGGCAAGAAAGTACAATTCTCCCTCAGGGAGGGACAACAGATATTTTGGGACAATAATATAGTTTGCCACCATTGGTAGGTAGAGAGTACTGATCGTGTGATTGGAGTTTAACCTGCTGTTGGGAGGACCAGCTGATTTCCTTAAGGGGCGCTTGGGGATGTCCTGAGCAAAAACTTTGTTCCTTCTCCACCAGGAGAAAAATCAGTTATTTACCAGATAAGCAATGGGCAGACCTAGAGAGTAACAGTGGGAACAAGAAGACATAAATGGATAGAAAAGATGTTGAAACTGAGCGGGACCCTGTGGGGACTTCCTGAGGACAGACACCCCTCCATATCCCCCTGCCCCCCCAACCCCCACCTCTTGTTTGTAGAGGAACTTTAGCCTCCTTGGCCTTCTCCAGGTTTCAAAGGGTAGATTTAATCAGAGAAGTGAGAAAATGCAGAAGCAAAGGAAAGCAGTGAAGCACGACGAAATAATAATAGTTCAGTCATGAAACAAAGTCGAGGACCCCTAGTTCCTCCTCAAGGGCTATATCCTTGAGCTGTTTTGGAGAAACCGAAGCCCCAGCAGGTGGAGGAAGTTAAGTGCACGCTGACCACCAGCATGTCTCCCCAGATGGGTTGAAACCAAAAGGTTGATGACTGAGATTCCTGAATCATCACCCTGTTACCCCAACACCAAGGAGCCTGGTGAACTACAGTCCATGGGGTCACAAAGAGTTGGACACGGTTGGGCACTTGCTTCTTCTCAGTATCCACAGGGGATTGGTTCTAGGACCTCCCATGGATACCCAAATCCACAGATGCTCAAGTCCCTTATATAAAATGGCATAGTTTTTGCACATAACCTGTGCACAATCTTCCATATACTTTAAATCATCTCTAGATTACTTATCATGCCTACATGTGGCAAACTCGAGTTTGACTTTTTGGAACTTTGTGGATTAAAAAATTATATTTTTTCCATCCATGTGGTTGGTTGAATCCATGGGTGCAGAGTCCACAGATGCAGGTGACCAACTATAATAGCGAATGAACAATTGAACAAACTGTCAGCCTCGGCAATAACAAGAGATGCAAATGAACAGCATCAGACCACGTGTTTTAATTTATTAAATGAACAAAGATTGAAAACGGGCAAACCTGAGACACTGTGAGGGGGAAAGGACTGTCCGGGGTTTCTGTGTTAGCATGGTCTGCAGGGAATTTGGCAGCAGGGATGCAAAGCCTCTTTGACCCAGTAATTCATTTTTAGGAACCTGTCTGGTGGGTTTCAGACAGCTTTCAGCTACTTATTCTCAGAAAATAATCAGAGCTGTGGACAAAAACCTGAGCACGAAGAGGGTTTTATGACAGCCATCACAGTGTCAAAAAATTGGGAAACAGATAAAACATCTAACGCCTTGGATTTGATTAAACACATGGGGTTCCAACCAAGAATAGAACAATATGTGACACATGAAAAACGATGTCGTTGAAAAGATCTCCTGGGGGCTTCTTGTGAAGGGCCGGGAGTATGGAATGGTACCACTTGCATAGGTCCAAGATGCAAAAGGTAGTAATTTTCTGCCATCCCAGGACAGCACAAAACCTTCCCTTTCCTGTCCCCAGCCCTCCAACCTTTTCCAGAGGCAACTGACACCTCCACGTTCTTACAATCCTTCCAGAGAAATTTTGTGCAGGACTGTTAGTTGGAACGGAGAAGGCAATGGCACCCCACTCCAGTACTCTTGCCTGGAAAATCCCGTGGACGGAGGAGCCTGGTGGGCTGCAGTCCATGGGGTCGCTAGGAGTCGGATGCGACTGAGTGACTGCACTTTCACTTTTCACTTTCATGCATTGGAGAAGGAAATGGCAACCCATTCCAGTGTTCTTGCCTGGAGAATCCCAGGGACGGGAGAGCCTGGTGGGCTGCCATCTATGGGGTCTCACAGAGTCGGACACGACTGAAGCGACTTAGCAGCAGCAGCAGCAGTTAGTTGGAAAGGACGTCTGGGTAAAGAGACATGATTTCTGGTTAGAGAAGATCCGAGGATGTTCTCAGGCTGAGGAAAGAAACCTGCAGGTCAGGAGAGACTGCAAAGTAGAGAGGGACTCTGTGTGGTACCCACAGGAGAAAGGAGAGAACTGTGTGGTGGTGTTGCCTACACATAGTCGAGGAGGGGCGAAGGAGAGGAGGGGTGGAGGAGAGGAGGGGGAAGGAGAAGAGGGGCGGAGAAAGTTGCGGGGAGGGAGGCCAACAGGAGGTGACCCCACGGTTCAACATGTGAGCGGTTGGACCCACGGTAATAAAAAGAAGTAAACACTAGTATTTCGTTGTAAATGTACGCCACACCTTCTTTATTCATCCATCTGTCAGTGGACACTTAGCTTGCTTCCACATCTTGGCTGTTGTAAATAGTGCTGCTGTGAACACTGGGGTGCACGCATCGTTTTGAATTAGAGTTTTCATCTTTTCCAGATGCATGCCCAGCAGTGGGATTGCTGGATCATATGGTAATTCTGTTTTTAGTTTTTTAAAGGCGTGTTCATGTAATATTGCCATTTGTAGCAACATGGATGGGCCTAGACGTTATCATACTAAGTGGAGTAAGCCAGACAGAGGAAGACAAATACCATATGTTATCACTTATATGTGGAATCTAAAAAAAAAATCACACGTTGCACAGTCATTGTATGCATGAAGCCTCATTTTATATGCTCCATCAAAATCGTGGATCGTCTTTTCTCTGTATCTTAGTATCTTCATTCCAACAGAGGCTTAATTCCATGACTTTCCTCTCCATCCCATATCCTGTGCAATTTTATCTGATCTGTATCTCTTCTTCTCAAGATCTACATTATCAAATATTTTATCTGATAAACTGATGCAAATTAGACAAATGTTTCAAGTGAAAGCTTGAATCAAAGCTTTGATACACATCTGAATCAAAATACTTCATTATAACAACTCTTGAATAAAATAATCTTAATATTAAATGATGCAAATGGACTTATTTATGAAAGAGAAACAGACTCACAGACATAGAAAACAAACTTCATGGTGACCAAAGGGGAAAAAGGAGGCTAAATTAGGAGTTTGAGGTTAGTAGATACAAACTGCTATAAATAAAATATTAATATATAAACAACAAGGACCCACTGTGTAGCAGAGAGAACTAGAGTCAATATCTTGTAATAACCTATAATGGAAAAGAATCAGAAAAAGAATATATCTGTCTATCTGTTTATCTATCTGAATTGCTTTTCTGTTCACCTGAAACTAACACAGCATTGTAAATCAACTATACTTCAATTAAAAAAATTTTTAAATAAAGAAGCAAATACTGGTGTCTGAAACATCCTGGATGAACCTCCAGAGAACTGCACTTTGTGGGAAAAAAAACAGTCCCCAAAGTTTATATACTGTATGACTCCGTTTGTATGATGTGATGGAAGTGGAAGAAATACAGAATTTAGAAAAGGGATCAGTGGTTGCCAAGGGTTAAGGAGGGTTAGGATGGAAAGGAAGAGAGGATGATTATAGAAGGGCGATGTGCAGCATCCTGGTGATGGGCAGATTCTATGTCTCAGCTGTATCAGTGTCAGTCTCATAGTTGTAACATGATTTTGTAGGGAATTACCATAGGAGAAACCAGGTTAAGGGTACTAGGAAATCTCTGCCTTATTTCTTCTGTGTGTGGATCTACAATTATGCAATTATCTCAAAATAGAAATGTTTAGTTTAAACATTTATATGTCAAAACGAATGCCAGTTCTTATGCCAGTTTTGAAGTTGGAAGTGCATTTATTCATTTATTTTTCATCACGAGGCTGTCTCCTCTCCTTGGTTGACATTTTTCAAAGGCCTAGATTTTTTTTATCCTTCAATAGCCATGGCCCTAGAGAGATGTATGTCTGTTATTTTCTTCCATTCGCAGCAATACAGGAGCCCTGACGGTCTTGAGCAAAGACAAATAGCTCAAAATAAATGAACTCCTGCTCAGAGAGAGACTCTTCTCCCCCCACCCACCCTCATCCCCATATCATTCATCTAGTTTTTTAAGGATATTTTTGATGTGGACCATTTTTATCTTTAAAGTCTTTATTGAATTTGTTACAATATTGCTTCTGTTGTTTATGTTTTGTTTTGTTTTGTTTTTTACCTTGGGGCATGGGGATCTTAGCTCCCCAACCAGGGATTGAACCCACACCCCCTGCATTGGAAGGTGAAGTCTTAACCACTGAACCAGGAGGGAAGTCCCTCATCTGTTATTTTTAAACATGGATGTTGAAACGATGTAGCAGAAATAGAACATGAACTTTGGAGTCTGAGTATCTGGGTTTGATGCTGACTTGACTGGCTGAACTGTATCAACCTTGCCAAGACTTGGTTTCCTCATCTGTAAAAATGGGGATAAAAATAGCACCTCTCCATCACTGAGCGTTTAACTTAGGGGCTGACTGACGATGATCCTGGGGCCCAAGCCTGCTCCCAGTTTTGTGAAAGCAGTTTTATTGACACACAGCCATTCATTTCAGCGTCCATTCATTTACCCAGTGTTTGCAGCACTATCACCGTCCTAGGACAGAGCCGAACAATTGTGGCAGAGACTGTCTGACTCACAGAACACTTACTGTCTGTCCCTCTACAGAAAGAGTTTGCCAACCCGTGACCTAAATGATATAATGTATGTATGTGAAAATGCTTAAAAATACCAAGCGTTGGTCAAAGTTTTCATTATACATCTTTAACAGATCTTCTCTTTCCCTTAAAAAGAAGTCCAGTAGGCTGACTTTTTTCATACAGGGTCAGTTTGAGCAGGCAGATTTAGAAGAGCTTGGATAACATGACTGCTGATAAGAGTCTGATGTACTCAGTTCCTCAGTCGCGTCTGACTCTTTTCAACCCTTTCAACGGTAGTCCTCCAGGCTCCTTTGGCCATGGGATATTTTAGGCAAGAATACTGGAGTGGGTTGCCATTTCCTTCTTCAGGGAGTCTTCCCAACCCAGGGATCAAACTTGCGGCTTCGAAGCCCCAAGAGTCTCATAGTAGATGTTATCAATAGTTTTCCTAGCTGGAAACAGAATCTCACAAACACATACATTATCTATCTAAATATGTATGTATATATGCGTGTAAATGTTTGTGTCTACATACACAGATGTAGACACATGCATAGTTATGTATATATGTGTGTGTATGACCCTCTTATCAGGGGTCATGTTATCCAAGCCCTTCTGAAATCTGCCTGCTCAGACTGATCCTGTGTGAAAAAAGTCAGCCTATTTGACTTTTCTTAAGGGAAAGAGAAGATCTGTTGTTAAAGATGTGTGCACACACACATGCATATATATATACACATATCTATTTACCTATGTGCTTTTAAAATTATTTTTCAGCAAGGAAAACTATTCATATATGTATACACTTACATGCATTGACATATATATATCAAATATGTATATGCACATATAAACATACAAGTATATCTAATATACATGGATATATGTGTATATACATACATACACACTGACCTGGGTTTCCCTAGTGGCTCAGCGGTAAAGAATCTGCCTGCCAGTGCAGGAGGGGCTACTCCTGGGTCAGGAAGATTCCCTGGAGAAGGAAATGGCTGACCCCTGGGGTCAGGAAGATTCCCCCTGGAGAAGGAAATGGCAACTCACTCCAGTTTTCTTATCTGGAGAATTCCATGGACAGAGGAGCCTGGTGGGCTATAGTCCGTGGGGTCGCAAAAGAGTCAGTTGCAACTTCGCAGCTAAACAACAGCAACAGCAGCACACCGACCCCGGGAAATGCCTCCTGCTGCTCTAGGCCCCGCCCCCATCCATATTCTTTTTCATCCCCTAGTGTTCTGAGTTAGAAATTCATTATCATTTTTAGGATGAGGGTTTCTGTCTTCCTCCTCACTTTTGGAGGGTTTGGAGATAAATGAACTTGGGTCTGTTTGGAAAGAGAAGATACCAGGACAGGAGAGTTCGGGACTTTGCTATCTCAGCTCTCACTTCTTTTCTATCACCTGTCTGCCTTTGGTCATCGCGTTTTCTCCATTGGAAGACTCTTTGGATTCTTTTTCAATATTAATTAGGACATTCCAAGAAACCTGGAAATGCCTTCATGACATTTGTGGGTCTTGAGTGTCTAGACCCTCTGGCACATCTGTGGGTCTAGTCAACAATGGGGACCATCCAGCATTGTTTACTTGGAACCTTATAATGCATAGAATTAACATTGGGTGTTTTGAAGAAAACCTTACGATCAGATCTCTGCCCAGCATTTTGAGCACTGAGGAAAGCCGGAACTTTTGACTTGATGCACTGAGCTGAAAGCCCTTGCCTTTCCTCACAGCCAATAGTAAATCTTTCCTGGTAGTCCCAGTGTGAGCTGGTTTCCAGCCATTGGAGCAATCTTAAAACAAATTGACAGGTATAACATAGAAGTAAAACGCTGCGTTTCTGGGAATGTGGGAATCACAAGGGAATGCTGCGTTGGCTGAAACAATTAAAGGGGGATGGAGAGAAAACAGAGCAGAGCTTGGACGGTGGGCCAGGCTAAGGCTGCATCTCCTTGGGAGTATTTCATTTGTCTTTATGTGAGATCACACACAGCTCAGAGAAAAAGCCGGATGAGGATGATGACGGTGACGATGGTGATGACAATGATGGTGATGATGATGGTGACGATGATGGTGACAATTGTAATGGTGATGATGATGACGGTGACAATGGTGACGACAATGATGGTGATGATGATGGTGACAATGGTGATGGTGATGATGATGACGGTGACGATGGTGATGACAATGATGATGGTGACGATGATGGTGACAATTGTGATGGTGATGATGATGATGGTGACAATGGTGACGACAATTATGGTGATGATGATGGTGACGATGATGGTGACAATTGTGATGGTGATGATGATGACGGTGACAATGGTGACGACAATGATGGTGACGATGATGGTGACAATGGTGATGGTGATGATGATGACGGTGACGATGGTGATGACAATGGTGATGGTGATGATGATGACGGTGATGATGGTGATGACAATGGTGATGGTGATGATGGTGATAGTGGTGATAATAATTCTTGAGCATGCCTAGCGGTCTAAGAATCTGAAGCACTTTTACAGATTTTGTAGCAAAACCCATGTTTCTGTAACTGGTAACAAGAGACTATTCTTTATTTTAAAAAAAAAAAAAACCTGATTTTCTGGCATGGGCTTTCACCTCTGATGCTTCTTGATCTGTCTCCCCTTCTTAACATCTCTTAACTCAGTATCCCCTTTTCACGGTGGCCTTGCTCTACCCCATAGATTAGTGCAATTCGATCGATGACCGCTCTCGAAGCCCGCACAACCTGTGACAGGTTACAATGAACGTTGATTCGTTTCTCCCATCTGGAAGCTCTTAGGGGCACAGACACCCTGTGTCTCCATCCACCCCTGGGGCCTCCCACTCCACCTGGCAAAGAACAGGTGTGCTCCCATCAGGAATGTTTCAGTCAGCGTGCAAATGCAGGAAAAGAGAAATGCACCAAGGTCTCTCTATATAAGCGAGCCAAGAGTATGGACAAGTAATTGACAAACAGAAACCATAGAAAATATGGAAAACACCTTTCATAAGGTCAATCTTCCCAGGTGGCACTTGTGGTAAAGAAACTGCCTGCCAGTGCAGGAGACATGGGAGACGTGGGTTTGATCCCTGGGTTGGGAAGATCCCCTGGAGGAGGGTGTGGCAACCCACTCCAGTATTCTTGCCTGAAAATTCCATGGACAGAGGAGCCTGCAGGGTTATGGTCCATAGGGTCACAAAGAGTAGGACAGGACTAAAGGGACTTAGAATGCAAGCACACAAATTCTATTCAAAGAAATTACATTTCCCCTGATTGAATTAGTAGAGAAGAAAATAAAATACAATGTAATACTGTTGTAGTGAATGAGATTCTAATGAAAGTGTGTTCTTTTTGATCTAAACTTTAGAAACAATCTAGCAATAAGTATCAGATCAGAGAGGAGGATAATAGTAAAAAAAGTAACAATCCCAGTCATAAGAGCTCACATTTGTTGAGGCCTACCCTGGGTGTTCTTTGGAAGGAATGATGCTGAAGCTGAAACTCCAGTACTTTGACCACCTCGCGCGAAGAGTTGACTCATTGGAAAAGACTCTGATGCTGGGAGGGGTTGGGGGCAGGAGGAGAAGGGGACAACAGAGGATGAGATGGCTGGATGGCATCACTGACTCAATGGTCATGAGTCTGAGTGAATTCGGGAGTTGGTGATGGACAGGGAAGCCTGGCGTGCTGCAATTCATGGGGTCGCAAAGAGTCAGACACGACTGAGCGACTGAACTGAACTGGACTGAACTGACTCTGCTCTTTGTAGCATCTTGTGTGTATATATCATCTCATTTCATTCTCACAAGGTAACAATCCTATGGGTGGGCCTGTTACTGTCACTCCATTTTATAGCTGAGGAAATAGAGGCAGAGAGAAGTAATTTGCAAGATCACACAGCAGCTAAGGTGGGATTTGAACCCAGGCAGTAGTGCAAAATCTATATACTTCATAGGCTACCTAAAAGGTTTATCCCCTTTGGGCTTCAAATTTCACTTCTGGGAGTCTAGTTCAAGGAATTATCTTAAAGATGATTATGCACACACATGTTTGTAGAAACAATATTTATCAAGATATCTGTTCCATGGGTTACTCTGTTGTCATTTAAAAAGGTGTTTGGGACTTTCCTGGTGGGGTCCAGTGGTTGAGAATCCTCCTTCTAATGCAGGGGACATGGGTTCTAACCCTAGTCTAGGAGCTAAGATTCCACATGCCTCGGGGCAGCTAGACCCTTGTGCCACAACGAGAGAGCCCTCATGAAGCAACGAAGACCTAATGTAGCTAAATAAATAAATAAAATAAGCTGAATGCATTAAACGGTGTTTATGATGGATAGATACTATATATCACAAACATATTTCTGAAGAATTTTATGTAGGAAGAAATGCAGACTTGTGCCTTTTATGACCTCAGACTGCACACTAGCCACCCTAACCATAAAACTTAACCTCAAAGATATAATATTAAGGGACAAGAGCTGGATCCTCATAGCATGATCGTATCCATTAAAAAAAATTCCACACAGGGATCCCTACAAGAGACTGGGAGGAAATCCACCAACCTCAGAACTAACAATGATTGGACTTCAATGCTGACTAAACATGCAAGTTTCATTTCTTCTTTGCACCTTCCTGTAAGTCTCTATATTTTCTTTCATAAACACTGTGACTTCTTTAACTTAAAAAATGTCTTCAAGGGACTTCCCTCGTGGTCCAGTGGTTGAGAGCCACCTCTCAGTGTGGTTCGATCTCTGGTCAGAGAGATGGGAACCTCACACTGCTGGGAAAGATCTGCATGCTGCAACTAAGACCCGCCCGACACAGCCAAATAAATTAATTAATTAAAAAAAAAAAAGACTCAAAGTCAAGAAAGATAAGGACTGTGGGAGGAGACAGTTGGGGGAGGCAGAAAGTAAGAATTAGATTAAACCTTAGAGGAAATGGATTTATGGATATTTCAAGGTAAGCTGAAATCAAAGAGGTTGAGGAGATGTAGATCTTGCTGGATATATGGCTCTGGGTGAGGAATGTTTGGGTCACGTCACCTGAAAGGCATTGTGTGTTGAGTGTTTCAGTTTCTGGTTGACTGATCACTGAGACGTCCCATAGGGTTACCCTTAGGAGAAATATCCTAGCTGTGAGAAATGCCAAGAAAATGCCCCACTGCTGAACAGGCAAAAAAAAGCAAACAGATCATTTTAGAAGGTGAGTCTGTTGGACACCTGCTAACCCTGTAAAAGACGGGTGCCTCCTCTGTCCCACGTGCAATTCACGACACGGCAGGGGAGACAGATAGATACAGCAAGTCCCCTACACACAGACCTTCAGGTTCTGAACTTTCAAAGATGCAAATGTGTGTTCGCATGTCCAATCACATCAGGCCTGAGTGACGTTGCAGCTTCTCCTCCATCTCCTGTTGCTGACGATCTTCAGCTCTACCATCTCCCACCTCCTCTCCCTCCTCCATTAGTAACTCTTCTTGCCTCTTCATTCGATGCCAGCCCCTGTATACTGGCTGTTGTACTATACTGCTGTATTTTTCGAGCTCCTGTACTGTAAGATCAAAAATGTTTATTTTTTGCTTTGTTTTTCAATCTATTGTTTGTGTGGAAAGCATTATAAACCTGTTACAGTACAGTACTGTGTAGTCAATTGTGTTAGTTGAGTTACGTAGACTAACTTTGTTGGACTTATGAACAAAATTGGACGTAGGAATGTACTCTGGGAACACGACTCATTTGTAGTTAGTGGACTTACTGTATTTAGAAAATTGTCATCCAGCACAGTGAGGGCCATCACAGAGATGACACATGTAAGATGATTTTTTTTTTTTTTAATATGCAGGGTAGGGTGTTGTCATTGCCATCTTTGAGTGTTCTTAACAGATAATTGGCTCCTCTCTGTAATTTTTTCCAGAACAAACCAGGGTAGAGTTTCAACTTTTTTTTTAAGCCCATGTTATTAACTTTGGTGGGTGTTTTCTAACTGATCTGTGTGTGGATGAGGATGCAGAGTTATTTATTTATTTATTAGTTGTTTTTTTTTTTAATGTGAGTGGACCATTTTTAAAGTCCTTGTGGAATTTGTTACCATATTGTCTCTCTTTCATGTTTTGGTTCTCTGGCTTGAGGCATGTGAGATCTTAGCTCCCCGAACCAGGGACCAAAACTTCACCCCCGCACTGGAAGGCAGTCTTAACCACTGGGCCACCAGGGAAGTTCCCAGAGTTATTTTCAAAGATCAACTTGGCTGTTCTCCTCTCTCATGGCTGAACTGGAATATATTGGTTCCTAGGCAGGTACCTGTCCCTGTTAAGATTCTCAAGGTCAGCCCACAATGTTGGCTCAGGCAGGTGGTACCATTTATAACTGTCAGCATTGAGCAGTGCAAGCCAGGTTGCTGCCAGGAGATATGGTGTTGAACTCACGACTGCTCCATGTCTGTTGGGAACTTCACTGAGCACAGACCTTCTGGAGGACTGACTTGAAGACCATGTGGCCCTTCCATTTCCTCTAGAGCAGGGGTTGCATGGTTTTCTGTAAAGGGCCAGATGGTAATATTGTGTTTTTTGAGCCAAATGGTCTGTTGGCAACTACTCACCTCTGAAGCAGTCACAAACAATATACTAAGGAATGGGCGTGACTGTGTGACAATAAAACTTTATTTACAAAACAAGGCTGTGAGCTGGATTTGGCCCAAAGGCTGTAGTTTGCAGACTCCTGCTCTAGATAATCTGAAATCTGGGTGGATTAAGGGAACCAGCACAGGGTGCTTTCTGGGGACCGAGGGGTGCCAGCCGCTATAGAATCAATTATTTCAGATGACTGAGTGTAGGGGGTTGTTGTTCTTTAGTCACTAAGTCGTGTCCAACTCTTTTGCAACCACATGGACTGTAGCCCACCAGGCTCCTCTGTCCATGGGATTTCCCAGGCAAGAATACTGAAGTAGGTTGCCATTTCCTTCTTGAGGGAATTTTTCTAGCCCAGGGATCAAACTCTAATCCCCTGTATTAAATAGGCAGGTGGATTCTCTAACACTAAGTGACCAGGGAAACCTCTAGGGGGTTGCTGTGTATTAACCTGTGATTATTGCCTTGGCTGAATTGCAGGGAATGGCTTGCACTGAAGACAAGAGGGCTTGACTAAAAAGCTATCCAGACTTGGGATATTTGGGGGATGTCAGCCCTGATATTTTGAGTCATTTTCTTTGAGAACACCTGAGAGTGCTGAGCAAAATCACCCATTCTTTTGTTAGGGACACTGAATTAGGCTGTATAATCAGATTTTTGCTTTTACTGCAGCTTCTAGAAAACTCCAGTCAAATTCATGCATCTGCTAGTTCAAGTTGGGAGGGTAATTTGGGCTACAGTCTTGAAGGAGCCTCATTCTCAGACCAGTTCTCTTTTTCATCTTCTCATAATCCACCATGATGAATTGTACAATTGCCTCGTAATCTGCCTCAAATCCCCTTTGAAACAAGCAGGAAAGAAAACAAGAGAAGGGAGTGGAGGCGGGAGGGATGTGCCTGAGCATACAGCATATGAGTAGTGTATTTCTCTTTCATGCCTAGTGACCAGCTACCCAGGTGGCACTAATGGTAAAGAACCCGCCTGCCAATGCTGAAGACATGAGAGACTAGGGTTTGATCCCTGGGTGGGAAAGATCCCCTGCAGGAGGGCATGGCAACCCACTCCAGTATTCTTGCCTGGAGAATCCCATGGACAGTGGAGCCCGGTGGGTTATAGTCCATAGCGTGGAAAAGAGTCAGACACGACTGAAGCAGCTTAGCACAGCACAATCAGCTTGAGTTCCTATTCACTTCACTCAGGAAATCTGGTCTTATGCTAGTTCTGCATTCTGTTTCAGGGAATTCCCAAGGAACATTAGCAGGTACCACAAATTTTCCCCTGCACACCCCGAGAGTTCTCTCCAAACTGGGACTTTGTTCTTTAACAGATTCAGTTCAGTTCTATTCAATCACTCAGCCATGTCCGACTCTGCGACCCCATGGACTGCAGCATGCCAGGCCTCCCTGTCCATCACCAACTCCTGGAGTTTACCCAGATTCCAGGTGAGTTGTATAATGCCATCCAACCATCTCAGCCTCTGTCATCCCCTTCTCCTCCTGCCTTCAATCTTTCCTAGCATCAGGGTCTTTTCCAGTGAGTCAGTTCTTCACATCAGTTGGCCAGAGTATTGGAGTTTCAGCTTTAGCATCAGTCCTTCCAATGAATATTCAGGACTGATTTCCTTTAGGATTGACTGGTTTGATCTCCTTGCAATCCAAGGGACTCTCGAGAGACTTCTCCAACACCACAGTTCAAAAGCATCAATTCTTAAGTGCTCAGCTTTCTTTATAGTCCAACTCTTACATCCAGACATGACTACTGAAAAACCATAGCTTTGACTAGATGGACCTTTTTTGGCAAAGTACTGTCTCTGCTTTTTAATATGCTGTCTAGGTTGGTCATAGCTTTTCTTCCAAGAAGCAAGCATCTTTTAATGTCAAGGCTGTAGTCACCATCTGCAATGACTTTGGAGCCCCCCAAAATAAAGTCTCTCACTGTTTCCATTGTTTCCCCATCTATTTGCCATGAAGTGACGGGGCTGAATGCCATTTATCTTAGTTTTCTGAATGTTGAGTTTTAAGCCAGCTTTTTCACTCTCTTCTTTCACTTTCAAGAGGCTTTTAGTTCTTTGCTTTCTGCCATAAGGGTGGTATCATCTGAGTATCTGAGGTTATTGATATTTCTCCCAGCAATCTTAATTCCAGCTTGTGCTTCATCCAACCCAGCATTTTGCATGATGTGCTCTGCATATAAGTTAAATAAGCAGGGTGACAATATACAGCCTTGACGTACTCCTTTTCCTATTTGGAACCAGTCTGTTGTTCTGTGTCCAGTTCTAACTGTTGCTTCTTGACCTGCATACAGATTTCTCAGAGGGCAAGTCAGGTGGTCTGGTACTCCCATCTCTTGAATAATTTTCCACAGTTTGTTGTGAGCCACAAGTCAAAGGCTTTGGCGTAGTCAGTAAAGCAGAAGTAGATGTTTTTCTGGAACTCTCTTGCTTTTTGATGATCCAGTGGATGTTGGCAATTTGATCTCTGGTTCCTCTGCCTTTTCTAAATCCAGCTTGAACATCTGGAAGTTCATGGTTCACATACTGTTGAAGCCTGGCTTAGAGAATTTTGAGCATTACTTTACTAATGAGTGCAATCGTGCAGTAGTTTAAACATTATTTGGCATTGCCTTTCTTTGGGATTGGAATGAAGACTGACCTTTTCCAGTCCTGTGGCCACTGCTGAATTTTCCAAATTTGCTGGCATATTGAGTGTAGCACTTTCACAGCATCATGTTTTAGGATTTGAAATAGCTCAACTGGAATTCCATCACCTCCACTAGCTTTGTTTATAGCGATGCTTCCTAAGGCCCACTTGACTTTGCATTCCAGGATGTCTGGCTCTAGGTCGGTGATCACACCATAGTGGTTATCTGGGTCATGAAAATCTTTTTTGTATAGTTCTTCTGTGTATTCTTGCCACCTCTTCTTAATATCTTCTGCTTCTGTTAGGGCCATGCCATTTTGTCCTTTATCGCTCCCATCTTTCCATGAAATGTTGCCTTGGTATCTCTAATTTTCTTGAAGAGATCTCTAGTCTTTCCCATTCTGTTGTTTTCCTCTATTTCTTTGCATAGATCACTGAGGAAGGCTTTCTTATCTTGCTTGCTATTCTTTGGAACTCTGCATTCAGATGGGTATACCTTTCCTTTACTCCTTTGCCTTTTGCTTCTCTTGTCAGCTATTTGTGAGGCCTCCTCAGACAACCATTTTACCTGTTTGCATTTCTTTTTCTTGGGGATGGTCTTGATCACTGCCTCCTATACAATTTAACAGATTGCTTCTCACCAACTCACTCCTTGGTTGGGGTGGCTGAGTGGGGCTTATGTGGCCCCCTAGAATTCCCTAATGGTAACCTGCTTGGAAACACTTTCTGAACTGCCCTCTCTTCTCTGTCTCACTTCCTGCTCCCCATCTGATACTTTCTGGGGTCACCTCCCAAATAAACCACTTACATTCACCTTTTAGCCTCAGTGTCTCCTTCTAGGGGAGCCCATGCCAAGAGGGAGATTTTGCAGATGGTGGATGGACAAGGCTCATTGGATGGAGTGAGGGCACAGGAGAGGCTGAGGGAGGCTTGAGGTCAAGGGCACAGGTAGGCCAGTTGCTTTTGAGGAAGAACGCTTGGGTTAGAGAAAGGAATGCAAAGGTGGTTACAGGGGTAGGTAACTTGAACACCAAGAAAACAGAAATAAGAACTTCAAGGGAAAGAAATCCAGTGGAATCAATTTTTTAAAATTATTTTCTGAAAAATCTCTATCAAAGTAATATATGCACATAATTTAAAAAGTCAGAAAGTCTAGAAGACTGTTCAAGTGGTGAGTGACAGCTTCTTGCCCTGCCCCTCGCTTGGCCCTGGAACCAACCTCAACTGAACAGTTTTGGGTTTTAGTTCTAGTGGGTACCCCATGCCTCTAAATGACAGGCTTCTGTGGTTTATTTTGGGTTTACCGACTTTAGGCATTGTCTATTGACTTCCTGTTGTGCTGGATGATTTAAGATGATGGAGCAGGCAAAATTGTAAGATGGCCCCAGAATTCTGGCCCCAAGTGTACACATACCTTCTCTTAATTGTTCAAAAACTACTCTGGATGCAACTGTATAATTAAGATCCTTGATCAGTTGACTTTACCATAGGGAGATAGACAGATGGGCCTGACCTAATCATAGGAGCTCTTTACCTCTGTTCTAGAAGTCAGAGTAAGTCAAAGGTTCAAAAGCTGAGGGGGATTTGATGTTGGAGAAGTACGCCTTTGCTAGAGATGGCAAGGAACTTTGAGTGGCCTCTAAGAGCTGTCACTCAGCCCTACGAGCCCAAGGCACTGAATTCTGACACAGCCACGTGACCTTGGTAGAGAACCCCAAGCTTCAGATAACAGTGCAGTTTATTTTTTAAAAATGTTTATTTTATTTACTTTTGGCTGTGCTGGCTCTCAGTTGCTTCACACAGGCTTTCTCTAGTTGCAGTGAGTGGAGGCTGCTCTCTAGTTGCTGTGTGAGGGCTTCTCATTGCAATGGCTTCTTCTGTTGTGGAGCTCAGCCTCTGGGTCCCTCGGGCTTCAGCACTTGTGGCTTGTGGGCTCTAAAGTGCAGACTCAGTAATTGTGGCACATGGGCTTAGTCGCTTAGCATGTGGGATCTTCCCGAACCAGGGGTTGAACCAGTGTCCCTTGCACTGCAAGGCAGATTCTTAACCACTGGACCACCAGGCAAGCCGGGTAGTGCAGTTTTAAGCCAAGCAAGATGCTGAACAGAAACTCCAGACTGCCTAGCTACAGAGCTGTGGGTTGATAAACTTTGTTTGAAGCCACTGAGTTTGTGATACTTTGTTACTCAGCATAGATAGCAAATACAACCAGTTTAAGATGGTGTGAGGCTTGAGCTCTGTCCCACCACTCCTCGTCATCCCTGTGACTTTTCCCAGCCTGGCTATTGCTGTCTTAGTCCCTCTACTGGTTACTCTGCCATGTCAAACCATGACCTTCCTTGTCATTTTCTTATTCCAGCCACCACAGGGACTGTCATTTCAGCACCCCATTTTGTAAGCTGCAGACATCTTCAGTTTCACAGGCTATGTGTTTTCTGGGACACCTAAACTATGCCTGAAGAACGAGAAAGCAGGCATAGACAGTATATGAAGGAACAAGCCTGGGACTGCCCTGGTGGTCCAGTGGCCTGGACTGTGAGCTCCCGTTGCAGGGAGCCTGGGTTTGATCCCTGGTCAGGGAACTAGATCCCACATGTCACAACTAAAAAATATCCCAAGTGCCACAATGAAAATTGAAGTTCCCACGAGCTGCACTAAGACCTGATGCAGCCAAATGAAATTTTTTAAAAAAAGGAACAAGCATGAGAGCATGCATGCATGCACTGGATGCCAATAAAACTTCATTTACAAGAACAAGCTGTGGGCCATGCTGCCCTCAGACCCTGTTTCCCCTCTGGTCCTCTGTCTAATGAACTATATTACTCTGACCAGATCAAGGCTGCTGACTTTGGCATTCTTTCTGCTCCATCCTTAGGAGTCTATTTCCAACTTATAAAAAGCAGGTTTGGGGTTGATGTATCATTACAGAATGCCCTGGGAATATCGAGGCTTATCTCTGCCTGTCAGGGACTTTGAAATGCTTTGCTTCTATTTGATTCCATTCATGTGAAAGGTAGAGGCCCCTTGGAGCGTGAAGATGGAGACACAACTCCATCCTTTATAAACAAATTCAGGTCTTGTTCAGTCTGTGCACCGCAAGGTAGGGGTCACAGCTGGAAGCATTTTCCCCAGGAAATTCAGGGTTGTCAAAGGCATTTATCCAGTATTTTATTGTAATTGGTTAATTTATGCTTTATTTACCTTGTGAATATGATCTGAAAGTTAGCACTGGGGGAAGGCTGCCTTTTTATGTTCTACATTGTCAGAAAAATATATGTCTCTTTGGCAAAAAAAAAATTTTTTTTTTAAGTGAGAAACGGAGCTTTGGAATAAATTTTCCACTGCTTAGGCTGAGGCCCACTCCTACCCCCAGGCCCCCCCAGCCCCATCTCCCTGCCCCCCGTCACCATGATCTGTGTTCCTTTAAGTCAAACAAAACTAGTTTTTGCTGAGCACATTCAAATGTTTCACCTTAGACGGCAGAACTTGGAACTAATCTTCCGGGATCAGCGTTGCTGCAAATCAGGCCAAGAGCCATTGGAATAACCCACCTCGCGGTTGGAAAACGCTGATTCCTCCGAGGGAAATAACACACAGACCCAGTAGCCTGCTTGCCTTGTTGACGCAGCGAGTCTAGGCCTGCGCCTCGTCCTTCCCGCAGATGGGAAATGCATCTCTCCCGCCTCCGTCGGGGGGCTGCCAAGGAGAATTTGCATGTTAGGCCTCTCATCATTTCCAATTGTTCTCCAAATAAAACAGGCCCTGGAGCTGAGGCGAATGCCTTCCAAGGCACTTTTCCACTGGGTATGGGTCCAGAATAAATATTAAGAGAAATCTGCCCCTCCAAGCACTTCTCGGAGATAGTTTTTCATTCAGACCAGTCAGAAGCCAAAGAGAGCAGGGCGCGTCCAAACCAAAGGCAGCATGCTGCCCCTCCACTTCTCCCCTGGCCAGACCCCATCATCTGTTACCTGGTGATACTGGGCTGGGGCTCTCTCTGTCTTCCTACTCTTATCTCTCTCTTCCCCTCCCTTCTCTCTCCAGCCTTGCCCTCTCTCCCACCCACCCACCTTTCCTTCTTTCAGTGACAAGCCCATCCCCTTTTGTAAAAAAAAAAAAAAAAAAAAAACCACACAAACTTTTTATCTTGCCATAATGATAGACTCTGCAGAAAGCTGCAAAAATATTAATAGTATAGACCATCCTGGGTACCTTGTATTTGGCTTTCCCCTACAGTTTCATCGTCCTTGACAGTAGTGTGAAAGTGAAAGTTGCTGTTGTGTCTGATCCTGTGCAACCTCATGGACTGTGGCCCGTCAGGCTTCTCTGTCCATGGAATTCTCCAGGCAAGAACACTGGAGTGGGTAGCCATTCCCTTCTCCAGGGCATCTTCTTGATCCAAGGAGCAAACCCGGGTCTCCTGCATTGCATGCAGATTCTTTACCATCTGAACCACCAGGGAAACCCATGACAATAGCACATTATCAAAACCAGGACATCACAGCAGCACAATGTCTACGTCTAATTCCATGTCTAAGACCTTCATTTTTTTCTTTTTTTAAAACTTTTTGGTCGACCCACATGGCATGTGGGTCTTAGTTCCCTGACCAGGAATCAAACAGGCACTCCCCTGCAGTAGAAGCATGGACTCTTAGCCACTGGACCACTGGGGAAGTCCCTAAGCCTTTTATCTTTGAATGCTCACTTTCCTGTAAGTTTGTTCCATTTTTAGGTTTTTTAAAATTATTGTTTTATTTTGGTTGCACGGGCTCAGCAGCATATAGCTTTAGTTGCTCCAAGTCATGTGAGATCTTAGTTCCCTGAACAAGGATGGAATCTGAATCCCTTACATTAGAAGGCAGATTCTTTACCACGGGCCCACCAGGGATGTCCCATTTTCAGGATTTTAATTTACTCAAAGAACACGCATCTAATGTTTATATTCTCCTTGAGGTGGGGTGCTGTCTTTTCTCATCTGTTCACTTCCAGGGCATCCCAAGGGGCCTGGGCCCTCCTGCAAGGCAAACCCCCCAGGGGAAGAATTTGTAGCCCGAGTTCCAGATCTTGCTGGGCAGCCTTGGAAGTCCTCTCACACACTTTGTCTCTTGGTCCTCCATTTATTTTCATTTAATAAGTGAAAGGAGATGAAATTGAAACAGGTGCATGTTACTCCTGGGGAAGAGCTCTGATTGCAGATTTGATGAGAAAGCTGTTCAAACTGCGGCCTGAAATGAGTTTTGTGACCCATCTGCACGCGTCTGTCAGATGTGCAACCTCCCGTGATATGGGCGATGGTAGGCGAGCTGCACGCAAATAGGCAGAGGCTCCTGCAGGTGCTAAGGGAGAGCTCAGCCTGATCTTGGGGCCAGAAGTGGACTCCCAGTCTCCACACTCCTATGACCTGGTGTGGATGGGGCTCCCCCAACAAGGAATTCTCCAGCTCCCTGACACCAGCTAGGCATCCTGCAATTGAGCTCACCTTCCCACTCTGTCTATCAGAATACAGTGGTGGATCCCATAGGTGAAGGACGTAGTCCCATAAGACTGCCCCCACCCCAGCTTCAGATGCCAGTCACAAGTCCAGGTTGTCACCTGTGTTACCAAGTCCAAGCTAGCTCTGCTTTCCACCTGGCAGGCCAATAAATCTGAGACAAGGTGTTGAGGCAAGGAATAATGACTTTATTCAGAAAGGTGGCAGACCAAGAAAATGGCAGACTAATGTCTCAGAATAACCATCTTGTTGGGGTCTGGATGCCAGGTTCTTTTATAGAATAGGAAAGAGGAGGAGGAAAGGAAGTAAAGTAAAAAGGTCATGCTGCTAAGCTGCTAAGTCACTTCAGTCATGTCCGACTCTGTGCGACCCCAAAGACGGCAGCCCACCAGGCTCCCCCGTCCCTGATTCTCCAGGTAAGAACACTGGAGTGGGTTGCCATTTCCTTCTCCAATGCATGAAAGTGAAAAGTGAAAGTGAAGTCACTCAGTCGTGTGCGACCCTCAGCGACCCCATGGACTGCAGCCTTCCAGGCTTCTCTGTCCACGGGATTTTCCAGGCAAGAGTACTGGAGTGGGGTGCCATTGCCTTCTCCTAAAAAGGTCATAAGTTTTGCAAATATCTCCTGGAATGGCCAGCCTCAGGGAGGGCATGTGTTAATTTCTTCCTTCCTATAGCCATTCACAGGTGGACAGGGTCTGGATGACTCTGAAACAAAGGCACTTTGGTTTAATATTCAGCAGAGGGGCAGGGTTCCCTGAGGCAGGCCATTATGTACAGATAGTATCCTTTTAGTGAACACAAGCAACGGAAGGAAAGGTTAAAGTCAAAGAAACAGACCCAACATGGAGTCAGATTTTGTTCTTCCCTGTAACACCTGTGCTTCTGATTGGCTCTTTTTTTTTAAGGATTGGCTGTGCTGAGTCTTTGTTGCTGCATGCAGGCTTTTCTCTGGAGCGGGGGCTACTCTTCGTGGCAGTGCTTGGGCTTTTCATTGCAGTAGCTTCTCACTGCTATGGAGCACAGGCTCTAGGTTGCACGGGCTTCAGTAGTTGCAGCTTGTGGGCTCAGTAGTTTTGATTTCTGGGCTCTAGAGCATAGGTTCAGTAGTTGTGGCACACAGGCTTAGTTGCTCCGAGGCATGTGGGATCCTCCCAGACCAGGGATCGAACCTGTGCCTCCTGCATTTGCAGGTGGATTCTTTACCACTGAGCCACGAGAGAAGCCCTCTGATTGGCTCTAAATAGAGGGTTTCTACAAACCCCTGTTGAAGTTTGATGATTGCTAGAATGACTCACAAAACTCGGAGAACTTTGTGCTTACTAGATTACTGGTTATTATAAAAGGATACAACTCGGGAACAGCTAGATGGACGGAGGCACGGGGTAAGGTCTGTGGGAGGGGACCTGGGGGCTTCCACGCCCTCCTTGGTGTGTCATCCTTCCAGTATCACCAAACCTAGATGTTCTCTGAACCCCATCCTTTGGGGGTTTTACTGAGCCTCCATTACACAGTTATGATGGATGAAATCACTGGCCATTGGTGATATGTTCACCCTCCAGCCCTTTCCTCTCCTTGGAGGCGGGAGTTCAGGAGGTGGGGCTGAGTGGTCCAAGCCTCTAAGCACGTGGTTTGTTCCCCTGGCAACCAGCCCACATCCTGAGGGGCTTCCCAAAGTCTTCTCATTAACATAAACCATGGTCAGAAGGGGCTTGTTAAGAATAGCAAGCATAACTTTATCTCTCTTATCACTGAGGAAATTCCAAAGGTTTTAGGAGCTCTGTGCCAGGAACAGGGACGAAGATCAAACACATATTTCTTACTATAAATCACAATATCATGAGATGGAATCTAGTTTTTTTTACATTCTAGTGAATATAAAGTGGGTCTGTGAATTCTCAGGAATTTAAGCAGCTGTAGCTTCTGGCTCCTTCAATATTTAAGAGTGACCGTTATTTTTTCCCAAGTATTTCTTTTAAAAAATTATTTTATTATTCTTATTGTTATTTTATCTATTTTTATTTTTTGGCTGTGCCACTGGGCATGTAGGATCTTAGTTCCCCAACCAGGGATTGAACCCATACCCCTGCAGTGGAAGCACAGAGTCCCAACCACTGGATGGCCAGGGAAGTCCTGTGACCTTTATTTCTGAGTTAAATTTGGGGCAGTATGTAAGGAGACAGGACCAAGGACCTGACCTGACCAGTTGGGTGGATTCAGGACTGGCGCTGCGGCCACTCTTGGCTCTCTTTCCACGGGTCTCTGTGTCCTTCACCAGGAATTAGCCAGAGGCGCCTGGAGTGGGGTGTGGGGGAGCAGGGTGCATCATTCATCCATCTCTATGGGGCTCAGGGGGCTTCTGAACCTGGGGGGTAGCTGCAGAGGCCGGAGAAGCCTGCGGGTGATTTGTCCCAAATTCACCTTTCCGGAACGTTCAGCTGCGGCGGGTGAATGGATTTGAGGTTTTCTCTCTCCTCCTGAACAGTCTGTATACAAAAGCAAAGGAAACCAGGCTACTGGGGAGACAGTGCTTAATGATCTGGAAACAAGCACCGGTGTTTTTCTTGGCTAGGTGAGAATGGTTACCTTGATTGGAACTAGCCTTTCCGAAGCACATTTCAATCAAGGCTGCCTTTGTCTGGGTGGTGTGAGGGTGAGGTGATGGACTGGATCGCCCCCTGTGTGCGCTTCGAGCACCCTGACCCGCTGTGTGCGCAGCCCATGAAGGGCATGATGTTGAATCTGAATTTTTGCGAAAGGCTCTATTTCAATGGGATAATACTTCACAGAATCCATCTTTCTTTACACTTTCTGATTTAATCCATTGGTGGGCTTCCCTGGTGGCTCAGACAGTAAAGAATCTACCTGAAATGTGGGGAACCAGGCTTCAGTCTCTGGGTCAGGAAGATCCCCTGGAGAAAGGAATAGCAACCCACTCCAGGATTCTTGCCTGGAGAATCCCATGGACAGAGGAGTCTGGTGGGCTACAGTCCATGGGGTCGCAAAGAGTTGAACATGACTGAGTGACTAACACTTTCTTTTGACTTTTCTTTTAAGTAATACAGCATAAGGCACCCAGGAAACAACAACTATAAACAAGCCTGGGATTCAGAAGGAAAGGCTTTGGTGGTGGTGCCTCCTGAAGTCTGAGGTCACTGATTCCACAAGAGGATGCCAGCAGCGGGAATGACGGGAGGTCAGGGTCTGAAAGATGTCAAAGCTTCAGAGTCAGGGGGAGAGTGACAGCTGTGTGACCTTGTACAAGTTACTTAACTTCTCTCTTTCCTCATCTGTAAAATGGAGTGTGAGAGGCAGAATAACGCCCCTCCCTCAAAGATGCATGCGGGCAAGCTAAGTCGCTTCAGTCGTGTGTGATTCTTTGCAACTCCATGGACTATAGCCCACAAGGTTCCTCTGTCCATGGGATTCTCCAGGCAAGAAAACTGGGGTGGGTTGTCATACCTTCCTCCGGGGGCTCTTCCCAAGCCAGGAATTGAACCTGCGTCTCCTGCGGCTCCTATACTGCAGTCAGATTCTTTACTGCTGAGCTACGGGGGAAACCCCCCTCTCCTAATATGTGGGACCCGTGATGATGTTAGATTACAAGGCAAAGGGGAATTAAGATGGCAGCTGACTTGAACATGGTGAGATTATCCTAGATTTTCCAGGTGGAACCAACCAAAAGGGAGACAGGAGAGGAGCTTGAAGTGATGCGCTGGAGAGAAGAACCAGCTCGCCGTGGCTGGCTGGCTTTGAAGGCAGAACAAGAGGAAACATAAGCAAGCTAATGCAGGTGGCCCCTAGGAGCTGGAAAAAGCAAAGCTATGAATTCTCTCCCAGAGGCTCCCAGAAGGAAGACACCCTGCTGACACTGTTATTTCAGCCCAGTGAGACTGGGTTAAACTTCCAACTACAGAACTAGAAGATAATACATTCGGCCACTTTAAGCCACTGAGTCTGTGATCATTTGTTACAGCAGCAAAAGGAAACTCCTTTTGTTACAGCAGCAAACGGAAATTATCCCTTGATTATTATGGGGGATAACCGTAGTACTTCTCTTGGAGTAGCTATACTGGGTGAATTATTACATGGAAAGCACTTGGAACAGTGCATGGGTCAGTATCACATTGATGATGATGATAATGATGGAGAAGATTGTTACTGGCCTAAATATACTTATCTTTTTTTTTTTTTTTTAAATTTATTTGGCCACGTTGGGTCTTAGTTGCAGCATTTGGGATCTTCATCCCATCATGTGGGATCTTCTGTTGAGAGTCATGGCCCCTCTAATTGTGGTGCTCAGGCTCTGGAGCACATGGGCTCAATAGCTGTGGCTCACAGGCTTAGTTGCCCCACAGCATGTGGTTCCCTGACTGGGGATTGAACCCACACCCCTTGCGTTGCAAGGTAGATTCTTAACCCACTGGACCACCAGGGAAGTCCCTAAATATATTTATCTTGAGGGATGCCCACATTTGGAGCGTGAAGAGGAAGGGAGAGCCACAGCGGAAAGAGGGATACAAAGGAAAACCAGAAGGGTACAATGTCAGGGACATCTCAGGTGTGAGCAGGAGGTGGTGACGCCCAGTCTCGAAGTGTGGGAGGCGTGACAGCAGAGACCCCAGGGGCCTCGCCTAGCTGGGTGTGGTGGAGAAAGCACTGGACAGGACCCTGTCTGTGGAACTCTATAGCTGGGCCTTTCAATCTGGCAGGTACCCACCACATGTGGCCCCAGAGTGCCAAGGAGGGGGTTCGTCTGAATCTAGATGGGCTGCAAGTGTAAAAGGCATACTGGATTTCAAACACCCAGGATGCGAAAAAGCATGTAGGCAATCTCATTAATAATCTATGTTGAGGGACTTCCCTGGTGGTCGGGTGGCTAAGACTCCACCCTCCCAGTGCAGGGGACCCAGGGTTCAATCCTGGTCAGGGAACTAGATCCCAGACACCGCAACTAGGAGTTCGCACACCGCAACTAAAGATCCTGCACGCGGCAACAAGGATCAAACATCCTGTGAGCCACCACCAAGACCCGGCGCAACCAAGTAAATAAAATAAATTTTAAAAAAATGTTGACTACATGTTGAGATGGTAAGATTTTGGAAATGTTGAGTTAGATAACACCTAGTTTTTAAATTAGTCTCACTTTGAAAAAAATGTAGCTGCTAGAAAATTAAAAACTGCCTCTGTGGTTCGCACTAACACAGGGCTAGGATAACTATGTCACCAACTAGGGGTATAAGCTCAGGCAAGGTTTCTCTACCCTGTGGGTTCTGTCTCTTTGTTTGTAAGACCAGGTGACTCTAAGTTCTGTTTTGGGTGTCCTGGGGTTTGGTGGCCAGAAGGTCTCTGAGAAGCATAGATGGAATCACTTTGCAGAAAGGTACATTGCAAGGGATGAGGGTCAAGGAGAGGCAAAGGGAAACCGAGGCCAGGACTGCATTTCTGTGGAGGCGGATGATGTGGGCTAGGAGAGAGACAAGCTGAGAATCATCGCTCACGCTCTCGCAGAGACCTGGGTAATTTATATCCGAGGAGCGGGAACAAATGTAGGGGGAGAGATTAGAACGACAGGAGAGAGGGTGAATTGATGGAGGAGCCTCATCGAGGGATACGAGAAGATTTAAGAGCTGGGCAGGAGGTAACCTTGGAGGGGGCCAGGAGAGAATAAGCGGGTGAGAAATAAATTAAACAATTAGCACGCTCATCCAAACTGTGCCTCAAAGGGCGAATGAAATAGAATTGGGTGTCTCACAGGACGAGGCAGCTAACAGGTGCTGGAGGGAGTCAGGAAGGGGAGAAAGTGCTGCGAGAAGGAAAATTAGAGTCGCCTGAGGAAAATGAATGCAGTGGAGCAGAAGGCAGACAGAGGAGTGGAGCCCGGGCTCCCGCAGAGAAGACACAGGCCTCCTGAGGCAGCATTTTGAAAGGCCCCACATGCCAAGATAAAGGTAACTGCAACCCAGACTCCAAAGGAAGGCAAAAATCGAGGACAAAAATAAGCATGTTTCACTCTCTGACCCTCATCAACCTATTTTTCCAGTGTTTGTTCCTCCTGAACCAGAAAGGACTCACAGTCTCTTAAAGTGAAGTCACTCAGTCGTGTCTGACTCTTTGAGACCCCGTGAACTGTAGCCCACCAGGCTCCTCCGTCCATGGGATTCTCCAGGCAAGAATACTGGAGTGGGTTGCCATTTCCTTCTCTTAATTCCTTAATTCCACAGTCTCTTAATTCCTCCCAAATCTTTTTGAGGCCAGAGCGTCCTTTGCAAATCATCAATTCCCGTATCAGGGCTGAGAGGTACCTCCAGAACACCATCTCCAGCCAATACTGGATTGGATTTGAAATCTTACTTCCTGCCTCATTTCTTCTTCTTTTTTTTAAAGAATTAACTGATATTTATCTGGGCTGGGTCTTCGTTGCTGCACAGGCTCTTCTCGAGTTGCGGTGAGCGGGTCACTGCTCTTTAGTGCTTCTAACCTCGCTCCTTCCTCTGTTGCGGAGCGCAGGCTGTAGGCCACTCGGGCTTCAGTAACTGCTGCGCCCAGGCTCAGTAGTGGCAGATCCCGGGCTCAAGAGCGCAGGCACAATAGTTGTGTGCTCAGGCACACAGCCTTAGTTGCTCCGCAGCATGTGGGATCTTCCCAGATCAGGGATCAAACCTGTGTCTCCTGCACTGGCAGGCAGACCCTTTACCACTGAGCCACCATGGAAGCCCCTTGCCTCTGTTCTTAAGCTCGCTGTGAGAAATCACCATTTTTTTTCTCATGTTATTCTAGCTTTGGACACGAGGCTTAGTAAAATCACCACCATTGCTTTTTTTCTTTTTTGAGGGGAGGGGGTGGCCATGCGGCAAGGCGTGTGGGATTTAGTTCCTTGACTAGGGATTGAACCTGGGCCCCCTGCATTGGAAGCGCAGAGTCAACCTCTGAACCACCAGGGAAGTCCCATTGCTTTCTTATTTTTGACCCTTCTGCTCATTCTTGGACACCCCTTGGGGAAGCACTTCATCTTTGTCTCACTTGGAAGAGAGGAGGCACATGGTTGGTTCCACATCCTTGGGGTTATCTGGTGGGATAAATCAGAGACTGCACAACCTCCTGTGGGCATCTGTTCCATTCTATGGCTTCGGTGTGGAATCCCCTTACACTTTATTTATTTTGGGTCTAGGTCTTCCTTGCTGCGAGTGGCTTTCTCTAGTTGCAGTGAGCTAGGGCTGCTGTCTAGAGGTGGTGCTTGGGCTTCTCATGGAGGTGGCTTCTCCTGTTGCAGTGATTGGGCTCTAGAGCTCAGGCTCTTTCTTGTGCTGCATGGGCTGAGTTGCCCAGTGGCATGTGGAATATTCCTAGACTAGGGATCCAACCTGTGTCCCCTGCATTGGCAGGTGGATTCTCAACCACTGGACCACCAAGGAAGCCCCCCCTTACATTTTCTTAACCAGCCATTAACACCATATAACAGTTTTCCCCAGCTGGGAACCTTTTCTTCCATCTCCAAGAAAGACAGGGAAGCCACAGCCCTATTTCCTTTTCTCTGTACCTCAAAATCTAAACCCCATCTTTCTCCTGTTGCCACCACAGTAAAGACAGATGGTCAGTGTTTCTTTTGCTGGCTTCTGACCCATCCCTCTGGCCAAATAAGATCTTGGCATTTGGGGGCCAAACCTGGGAGGTTTCTCTTCTCCAGCCCCACACCCTGACCACTCTCTGAAGTGTTGATTTTCCTGCTATTTTTAAGTTCAATCAGATTGGATTTCGTTTCAGGAAATACCTCACTGGTTCTGTCCCTCTTTCTCCCCACTGCCCTTTCTGGTGTCACTCCCTCTGCTTTGGCTAAGGAGACCAGCTGAGGACTGAAACAATGTATCACTTGGAGCCAGGCGTGTAAAATGAGGACGCTTTTCTTTCCCAAAAAACCTTGGTGCCCCCAAATGGAAAAATCTAGCTCTCAAAACATGAGCCTGTTGGCTGCTCTGGCTGAAAGATGCTGCCCGTGAGGAAGGAATGTGCGTTATTTTGCAAAGGCCAGAGGTTCTTTCAGAGGTTTCTTCTGTCCTCTGAGGTGGGAACTGGATGCTAAAAGCCAGTGACCGTTCATAACGGCGGCACCTGCATTTGGCTCCTTGCCAAATCAGGAGAGTCTCTGACGTGTTGTTCATGGAAACACTGAGGAAACTGGACCACAGAGGGTTAAATGCCCAGTGTCACATGGCAGCTTGCCACAGTGATGGCACCAGCAGCCGGGGCTTCCGGCACCTGGGCCCACTGGCCTGGGCTCTCTGGACTCTTCCGCTGGGAGGTGGGGGAAAAGGAAGAAAGAGCTGGCTCATGGAATCTGGTCCCAATTTGCCTGGATCCCCCTGGTTTTCCACTTCTCATATTTTGGTGCTGCCTTTTTCAGAGTCAGCCCAAAGGCAGAGGTCTCCCCAACTGGCCTTTATTCTTCTTTCTTTTTTATGGCCATGCTATGGAGCATGCAGGATCTTAGTTCCCCAACCAGGGATTGAACCCATGTCCCCTGCTTTGGAAGCATGGAATCTTAACCCCTAGACCGTCTGGGAAGTCTGATGGCCTTTCTGATGTTTGCATTACCTGCCTCTGTTGCTGGCTCTGTGAATGGGAAGGCCATCCATCTTAGATCTTGACCCTGGCTCTCTGATGTGAGGATAAATCTGGGGTCTTCGTCGCTTACCAGCCTTCCAGGACTTCACGTAGGGGTAAAGCCCTTGGAGTGTCCCATCAACTCCCCGCAATGTGCAAGTTTCTGCCCCAGGGTCCTCTGTAAGAGATGGACATGGTTCCACTCAGCCATCTGACCCACTGCTCCAAGGTCCTCATTTCTCATAAGACTGAGGTCCTTCTGCCACTTGCTTGGTTCTTGACTCAGGTGTTGTTCTTGCTGACAAGACCAGTTGTCTCATATTCTTTGGGTACCTCCCTCTCTTGGATGCTGGTCCTGGATGGATCTGGCACATGGGCTCTGCTGGTGCTCAGCCTCCTTCTGACTCACTGTCCCCCTCCTCCACCCCCAGGACCAGGACGTCTGCCCAAGACGCTGCCTGCTCTTGGCTACATGGCATTGCCTTCAGGATAAACATCTCTGGCTGACACAAGATTGATGCCTCCTTAAAAGACTTCCCGTAGCTCGCACAATGCCCCCTTTGTAGGAATTCCTGTTTTACTGCAGGGCGACGGCTTGCTGAGACTGAGCTGCTCCTTACCAAGACTGTGACCCCTCCCTCACCTCAAAGATTTCGAGAATCTGGAATTTGGAGCAGCCATGGTGCCTGCTTCTCAGTTGGGTTTCTGCTCTGAGTCTGGACAGAGTCCAGATTGGAGCCCTGAGCTGGGGTGTTCAGACCCCTTACAAAGGACTCTCCCCCAGGAAAGCCATCCAAGACACGGCTCCCAGTCTCTTACTTTGGAGCTGGGAGCTCCCACCCCCATTAGCCTCAACTCTGCTCAAACCTCCAATGACACAGGCAGCTTGGACAATCCACATAAAGCAGCCTGGGCATCAATATCCAGGCAAGGAGGGGGGTCATTGCTTTTGCATTTTGCCCAGAAAGTATCTGAAAGGTACATTTCACCTTATTCTCTGGTGGCCTCTGTGAGGCAGAAGGTTGCTATGGGCAAGGGCAGGAATCTGTCACCCAGTGCTGTGACGGGTGGCAGGGAGCACATACATAAGACACAGGAGAGCAGAAAACACTCACTACATTCATCTCCTTTGTGCCCAGAGCTCCCTCGGGAGCTGGGTCGCACAGGAAAGCTGGCTCTGCTTCTACCCTCTCAAACTCCCGAATGTCTCTGCTAAAGATCGATTGCTTAGTTATCTCATAATTATAAAGCTGTGTGCTCACTGCAGGAAATGCAAAGGGGGTAATGGAAGGGAAGGATGACAAAAACCATCAGCCGACACCATCTCTCTCGTATCATCTCTCCCCTTGGACATGGCCATCATTTAAATTTTTTTTTAAATGGAAGTGAAATTCACATGATGTAAAATTAACCATTTTAACGTGAGCAATTCAGGGACTTCCCTGGTGGCCCTGTGGCTAAGACTCTGAGTTCCCAGTGCAGGGGGCCCGGGTTCAATCCCTGGTCAGGGAACTAGATCTCGAATGCCCCAACGTAGATTGAAGAATCTGCATACCACAACCAAGACCAGGTGCGGCCAAACAAATAAATAAATAGTGAGTAATTTCAGTGGCATTTACTACATCCATAATGTTTTGCGACCAACACCTCTGCTGCTGCTGCTGCTGCTAAGTCACTGCCCCAGAGACGGCAGCCCACCAGGCTCCGCCATCCCTGGGATTCTCCAGGCAAGAACTCTGGAGTAGGTTGCCATTTCCTTCTCCAAAACATGAAAGTGAAAAGTGAAAGTGAAGTCGCTCAGTCGTGTCCGACCCTCAGCGACCCCATGGACTGCAGCCTTCCAGGCTCCTCCGTCCATGGGATTGTCCAGGCAAGAGTACTGGAGTGGGGTGCCATTGCCTTCTCCACAAACACCTCTATCTAGTTCCAAAACCTTTCTATCACCCCATGAATCATAGCCCACCGGGCTCCTTTGTCCATGGAATTTTCCAGGCAAGAATACTGGAATGGTTGCCATTTCCTTCTCCAGGGGATCTTCTTGATCCAGGGGTCAGACCTGCTTCTCCTGCATTGGCAGGAGAATGTTTTACCACTGAGCCACCTGGGAAGCCTCTAGGGGGTTACAGAATATTAACCTGTAACCGTGGGCTTCCCAGGGGCACTAGTGGTAAAGAACCCACCTGCTAATGCAGGAGATGTAGGAGACACAGGTTCAGTCCCTGAATCGGGAAGATCTGTAATCCTCAAGAACCAAGGAGCCGGGTGGGCTACCGTCCATAGGGTTGCAGAGTCAGACACAGCTGAAGTGACTTTGCATGTACACACAACCTGTATATTGCCTTGACTGAATTTCGGGCATATAGTACACTCCAATAAAAATTAATTTTAAAATGTATACATTAATACACATTTACATTAATTTTTAAAAAAAATGTATGTTACAAATATAACCACCTGTGTAACCTCTATCACAGTCAAGCTCTAGACTCTTTCCAGCACTCCAGAAAGGTCCTTTGAACACTTTTTCAGTTAGCCTCCCCTTTGTCCAATCCAAACAACCACTCTTCCGATTCCCACATCTTTTATTATCTGTTCTGAAGTTGCAGTAAATGGAATTGCCCAGTGTATTTTCTTCTTTGTTTATCCATCTTGCACTCTGCACTATCTTTTTTGAGATTCGTCTATGCTGCTTCATGAATCAGCAAAGTTTTTCTTTGTTGTTGCTGAGGAAGTACAATTCAATGGTATGAATAAAAAATAGCAGCATGAATATAAAATTCTATGAGTAGATAATTTATTCATTTGTTCTCCTACTGATGGATGTCTTACTGAGTTCTATTACAAACTATCTCCGACCTCACAAGCAATTGTGAAATATGTGCAATCTAGAAAAATGGTAGAGATCAACTTACATGCAAAGCAGAAACAGAGTCACAGATGTAGAGAACATAACCTCACAAGCCATTTTCAATGTCTGCCTCATGTCACTGGTTGGTCCTAACAGTTTGCATGTGTGGGTGCTCAGTTGCTCCAGTCATGCCCAACTCTTTGTGACCCCATGGACGGTAGCCCACCAGGCTCCTCTGTTCATGGGATTCTCCAGGCAAGAATACTGGCGTGGGTTGCCATGCCCTCCTCCAGGGGATATTTCAGACCCAGGTATCAAACCTGCTTCTCCTGCATCTTCTGCATTGCAGGTGGGTTCTTTTCCACTGAGCCACCAGGGAAGCTGTGTTTTATTATTTGTGGGCATTCATGTTCTTCTATTGGAATGAACATCCTTAAACACAAAGTTCTGTCCAGGATAGGTGCTTGCCACATTGAAGTTGAGAACATTTTAAAAGCCTTTGACACTTCTGTCTCAGCACCTGTATCTGTTTAAAGAACCCATGTCCTAGGTGGTCACATGACTCAGTTCTGGCTAATGAGCTCCAAGTGGAAATCCAATGGAGACTTCTGAGATTGTGTTGCTTTTCTTATTAAGTACCACTCCTCTTCCTCATTATTCTTTTCACCTTGCTTCCACCAGGGACTTGAGGCTGGAGGTGGAGTAACCACTTTGAGGCCTTGAAGAAATGTTCCCCAGTAAAGAGAAGGAAGCAGAATAACATTCTATCTGAGAAGCTGGGCATCTTCCACTGGCTTCAGAGGCTGAATCTGGGACCAATAAATGGAAACTTCAATAAAGAAGGTATCATTTGTAGAAAGAAGTTATTCCAATTAGGAAGTCAGTGAGCTCCTTCCTTATCAACAGAGATATTTCCACAGGAATGGAACACCCATTTGGGGGATGGGGGAAGGGGCTTGTTGTTGTTTAGTCACTAACTCATGTCCGACTCTTTGCAACCCCATGGACCACCAGGCTCCTCTGTCCATGGGATTTTCCAGGCAAGAATACTGGAGTGGGTTGCCATTTCCTTCTCCAGGGGAACTTCCCAACCCAGGGATCAAACCCGGGTCTCCTGCGTTGGCAGGCAGATTCTTTACCAGGAAAAGGGGTACAAGCAGAAAATAGTGTGACCTCTGATGCTCCTCTTACTCTGAATTTGATGACCCAATTCTAATGGGTACATTTTCTGCCTTTGAGTCTGTCGAAGCAAAGTGGCCATGGAATGCCTCCCTTCCCTCTTTATCTTAAAAAGGACATTAGAATTCATCTTATTTCTTATAAGACTTCAGAAAGTTGATTTATCCTTTAAAATTAAGCCCAGATCCCTCTACCTCCCCCAAGTACACACTCATCAATCTCTCTTCTGTGAGGTTTTATTAGAAGGTCTTTTGTGTGTATTAAAAATGCAAAATATCTACCCAATGCCAAATTCCAGAAATGCACAAACATGAAAAGGTTTAGTTTGTAAAGGTTTCTTATGACAGCTGCCACAGTGGTCATTAGTATGTAAATTCCATTGGCTGAGAAGGTTGACTTTCGGTCATAAATCGCCTCTTTCCTCCTGATAATTCTGTCTGACAGCTACAGCTGTCTAGACAATGGAAAAATTAACACCATGAAACAGAATAGTTTAGAAACCTTTGGAGCCAAATACTTAAAAACAAATTTTAAATCCAGGGTAAGAAATATGAGACCAATTAGTTAATTATTCAAGGAATCCCTCCAGAGTACCAACTTTGACTAGTAAGACCTTATGCTTGAGAAGCATTTTAATACTTTGACAAAGTACTTTTCCATCCGTTATCCTCTTTGATCCCTTGGAATGTGTGACTTTATTTCTGAGACCTTCCTCCATGGTTGTAAAGACCACCAAAATGTGACACCCCAGCTCCCTAGCATCACCATCACTTTCTCTTCTTTAACAAATTAGCTCTTTGGGAGAAAAATGGAACCTCAGCTCATTCAGATATGTCAATATGGGACCTACTTGAGAGAAAAGGAAATTATGTGTAACTATTTTTTTTTCTCCTTAACTCTTAAAATCCTTCTTTGGTTTTCCATTGCTTTGAGATCAAAGATCTTCCAGTTTTAACATGATTACCAAGACCTGCATGATTTGGCCACTGTCAACATCTTCCCAGTCTCATTTCTTGCTAATTTCCCTTGATCCATTTTCCCTCTGTCCAAACTGGCCTTTTTAAACTTCTTCCAATGACACCTCCTCTTTGACCTGTCCCCACCATCTTTTTGTACATCCCTTCACCTGGTAAACACCTCTTTATTAATAAAGGCACTTCCTCAGGGAAAGACCCTTCTCTCTTCTTCCCATACCATAGTAGATCAAGTTCTTCCAGATTAGAGGTAAATAAACCGCAGCTTTTGGGCCAAACCTGGCCCTTCATCTGCTTTTGCAAATAAAGTTTTGTGTGCACACCACCACGTTCATTGGTTTATGTATTGTCCATGTATTGTCTATGGATGGTTTCTTTTCCCTTTAACAAAAAAAATGTTCCCCAGAGTTACTGAAGTATGACTGACAAAACTGTATATATTTGGGTTGTATATATTAGCAAAACAGTATAATGTTTTGCTATCTGTAGGCACTGTGAAATGAGCACCACAATCAAGCTAAAGAATCTATCCATCCTGAAATAGTTACTCTTTGTATGTGTATGGTGAGAACACACGAGATCTACTCTCTTAGCAAATTTCAAGTATACAGTATGTTATTATTAACTATAGTTACTATGCTGTGCATTCGAGCTCCAGAACCACTCTCTGACCAGCATCTTCACTTGCTCCTAACCCCTGGTCCCTGGCAAGCATCATTCTACTCTCTGTTACTGTGACTTCGACTATTGTTTTAGATCCCTCATATACTTGGGTTCATGCTGTCTTTGTCTTTCTGTGCCTGACTTATTTCACTTAGTATCATGTCCTCCAGGTCCATCTCTGCTGTTGCATATGGTGGGATTTCCTTCTTTTGAAAGTCTGAGTAATATTCCATTGTTTTATATATATATGCTGCTGCTAAGTCGCTTCAGTCGTGTCCGACTCTGTGCGACCCCATAGACGGCAGCCCATGAGGCTCGCCCATCCCTGGGATTCTCCAGGCAAGAACACTGGAGTGGGTTGCCATTTCCTTCTCCAATGCATGAAAGTGAAAAGTGAAAGTGAAGTCGCTCAGTCATGTCTGACTCTTAGTGACCCCATGGACAGTAACCCACCAGGCTCCTCCATCCATGGGATTTTCCAGGCAAGAGTGGGTTGCCACTGCCTTCTCTGATATATATATATATATATATATTTTTTTTTTCATTGATGCACGCTTAGGCTGTTTCCATGTCTTGGCTCCTGTGAATAATGTTTGTGGCTGTTTTCTTGATACCATGGCAGAGTTGAGTAGTCACAACAGAAACCATGTGGCCTACACAGCCTACAGGACTTACTATCTGGCCCTTTATGCAGACATTTGCAGACCCAGATCCCTGCTTTAGAGCATTGATCTCAGTTTGCAATGATATACTTGTTATTAAGATCATGTGGCAAATAGACTCAAGGGATTAGATCTAATAGAGTGCCTGAAGAACTACGGACAGAGGTTCATGACATTGTACAGGAGGCAGTGGTCAAGACCATCCCTAAGAAAAAGAAATGCAAAAAGGCAAAATGGTTGTCTGAGGAGGTCTTACAAATAGCTGAGAAAAGCAGAAAAGCAAAAGGCAAAGGAGAAAAGGAAAGATATACCCATTTGAATGCAGGGTTCCCAAGAATAGCAAGGAGAGATGAGAAAGCCTTCCTCAGTAATCAATGCAAAGAAATAGAGGAAAATAACAGAATGGGAAAGACTAGAGATCTCTTCAAGAAAATTAGAGATACCAAAGGAACATTTCACACAAAGATGGGCACAATGAAGGACAGAAATGGTATGGACATAACAGAAGCAGAAGATATCAAGAAGAGGTGACAAGAATACACAGAAGAACTATACAAAAAAGGTTTTCATGACCCAGATAATCATGATGGTGAGATCACCCACCTAGAGTCAGACATCCTGGAATGTGAAGTCAGGTGGGCCTTAGGAAACATCACTATGAACAAAGCTAGTGGAGGTGATGGAATTCCAGTTGAGCTATTTCAAATCCTAGAAGATGATGCTGTGAAAGTGCTGCATTCAATATGCCAGGAAATTTGGCAGTGGCCACAGGACTGGAAAAGGTCAGTTTTCATTCCGATCCCAAAGAATCCCAAAGAAAGGCAATGCCAAAGAATGTTCAAACTACTGCACAATTGCACTCATCTCACATACTAGCAAAGGAATGCTCAAAATTCTCCAAGCCAGGGTTCAACAGTATGTGAACCATGAACGGCCAGATGTTCAAGCTGGTTTTAGAAAAGGCAGAGGAACCAGAGATCAAATTGCCAACATCTACTGGATCATCAAAAAGCAAGAGAGTTCCAGAAAAACACCTACTTCTGCTTTATTGACTACACCAAAGCCTTTGACTGTGTGGATCACAATAAACTGTGGAAAATTCCTCAAGAGATGGGAATACCAGACCAGCTGACCTGCCCCCTGAGAAATCTGTATGCAGGTCAAGAAGCAACGGTTAGAACTGGACATGAAACAACAGACTGGTTCCAAATCAGGAAAGGAGTACGTCAAGGCTGTATATTGTCACCCTGCTTATTTAACTTATATGCAGAGCACATCATGCAAAATGCTGGGCTGGATGAAGCACAAGCTGGAATCAAGATTTCCGGGAGAAATATCAATAACCTCAGATACTCAGATGACACCACCCTTATGGCAGAAAGCGAAGAAGAACTAAAAAGCCTCTTGATCAAAGTGAAAGAGGAGAGTGAAAGAGTTGGCTTAAAACTCAACATTCAGAAAACTAAGATCATGGCATCTGGTCCCATCACTTCATGGCAAATAGATGGGGAAACAATGGAAACAGTGAGAGAGTTTATTTTTGGGGGCTCCAAAATCACTGCAGATTGTGACTGCAGCCATGAAATTGAAAGACACTTGCTCCTTGGAAGAAAAGTCGTAACCAACCTAGACAGCATATTGAAAAGCAGAGACATTACTTTGCCAACAAAGGTCCATCTAGTCAAAGCTATGGTTTTTCCAATAATCATGCATGGATGCGAGAGTTGGACTATAAAGAAAGCTGAGCACTGAAGAATTGATGCTTTTGAACTTTGGTATTAGAGAAGACTCTTGAGAGTCCCTTGAACTGCAAGGAGATCCAACCAGTCCATCCTAAAGGAAATCAGTCCTGAAAATTCATTGAAAGGACTGATGCTGAAGCTGGAACTCCCATACTTTGACCACCTGATGCGAAGAGCCAAGTCATTGGAAAAGACCCTGATGCTGGGAAAGATTGAAGGTGGGAGGAGAAGGGGATGATGGAGGATGAGATGGTTGGATGGCATCATCGACTCAATGGACATGAGTCTGAGCAGGCTCCGGGAGTTGGTGAAGGACAGGGAAGCCTGGTGTGCTGCAGTCCATGGGGTCGCAAAGAATCAGACACAACTGAGAGACTGAACTGAACTGAAGATTATGTGATTATCTCTTACTTCTTTTAGACTTTGGCCTAGAATTGGACAGTTACTCAATTACATATTGTTGAATGAAAGGAAAAAAAATAACTGGAGAAAAATAGAGGAATTTAAAGAGGAGAATGAAAGTAAGAGAGAAAGAGAAAAAAGGAACAGTAGTTGGGCATATTATGAACATCTGTGATGCTACAGATCAGCTCTTTTGAGTAGTCATGCTCTGTCTTCAGAAATTCTCATTCAGTGGTTCTGGCTCTTTAAAAAAAATTATTTATTTGGCCACATAGGATCTTAGTTGTGACACGTGGCATCTTCACTGTGGCATGTGGGATCTTCTGTTGGGGCACACAGGCTCTAGCGTGCAGGCTCAGTAGTTATGGCACTCGGGACTAATTGCCCCACAGCATGTGAGATCTTAGTTCCCAGCCAGGGATTGAACCCAAGCCTTTTGCAGTGAAAGTTGTGTTCCTAACCACTGGACTGCCAGGGTACGCCCCAGATGGTTCTATTAAGTGCCTTTGTTTTGGACCTGCTTACTATGCAGCAGTAACTCACTGGAAAACACCGTGACTGAGCTAAGTGACAAAAAAGGTATCTCATGAAGGTTGGCTATTTATGGAAAGTCATTGAAATGGCCTCTTTGCTTCTCATGCATTTCTGCTTTGGCAGGGCAAACACTTTTATGCTCATTTTTCCAGATGAGGAAATTCAGTTCAGTTCAGTTCAGTCGCTCAGTCGTATCCGACTATTTGCAACCCCATGGACTGCAGCTCGCCAGGCTTCCCTGTCCATCACCAACTCCTGGAGCCTAGTAAAACTCATGTCCATTCAGTTGTGATGCCATCCAACCATCTCATCCTCTGTTGTCCCCTTCTCCTCCCGCCTGAGGAAATTAACACACGTTAAATTACTTCGATGAATGTATCGGGGACCTAACATATGCATTGTTTTGACACCGTACAGACTACAGAGCTACTTTGTTTTATAGCTGGCGGCGACACATGCGAATCTTTTATAATACAAGTCTTAAAATAGTGGGATGATAAGAATCTTTTAAAATCTCTCTCTGTTTCCAGGCCGGGGAAGCTGTGACTTTCTAACATTTAAGTAGGACATGGAGAGTGTTTTAAAGTAAGTTTCCAAAGGGACAGGACTGTATTCCTGGTGGTGGCTGCCAGGGAACATGCGTTGTGGAGAAGGATGACTTTGACAAATATATGGAACAGTATGAAGGGGCCAAGCTTCTGTTCCAGAAAATAGCAATTGTTGGCAGTATGGGTTTAGATTCTACCTTGACTTTCCCCATCTCCACCTCTTTCCCTCCCTCCAAAAAGATTCTTTTCCTATTTTATATTTTTGCAAGGAAATGAAAAGAATTGGCATGAAATGAATTATGTCTTTCCCAGCATACACTTGTCTCCTGCTTGACGGTGGCCAGGATTCATCCCAGGTGGAGCAGTGGTAAAGAATCCCCCTGCCAATGCAGGAGATGCAAGAGACTTCGGTTCGATCTCTGGGTTAGGAAGATCCCCTGGAGTAGGAAATAGCAGCCCACTCCAGTATGCTTGCCTGGAGAATTCCACAGACAGAAGAACCTGGTGGGCTGCAGTCCATGGAGCTGCAAAGAGTTGGACAGAACTGAGCGACTAAGCACAGGACTCGTCACAGCCATGCTTCCTTGTGGAGATGTCCTGTGTTGATGGGTGATGGGGGACCATGTGGGCCAGTGATTGGCAGTCTGTGAGTTTCCATGAGGGTCTGTGTTTGGAGGTTGATGGAGGGTTGTCTACGGTCTCAGGGTTTGAAGTGTGTGCTGATCTGAAGCAAATGTAATAACCCACCATGGGGCAGTCATATATCCTGTTCCTCCCCTAAAACACAGCATCCTTGACTTGAGTCCGAGGAACAACTAACTGGGGGACAAATGTGTATATAGACACTGGTACCCTGGACATCTCAATAAGAATTGATGCCCTGTAAGTCCGTAAATAGCAACAGAGGTCTAGAAACAATGGTTGTTTTTTAAACTTTTTTTTTTTTTTGGCTGTGCGGCATGTGGAATCTTAGTTCCCTGACCAGGGTTTGAACTTGCACCGTCCTGCATTGGAAGCATGGCATCTTAACCACTGGACTGCCAGGGAAGTCCACAACAGTTAGTTTTTTACAGTCGAAGTATCTGATGGAAGACCTTCAAAGGGTAGAGGTATCGTAAATTCCCAACAGAAGGATAATTTTGCAACAATAGTTTGGAGCCCGAAGGGGGAAAGATCTGGAGCTAAATGCACAGGGAGTTGGCAGAAATGCAGGCATAAAAATTCAACCTGCAAAGGCCACAGGAGTTTTCCAACTGAAGAGTGATTCTGAGCTGAAGTGAATGAACCAGAACTGAAAGTCTCAATTTCCTTCCTGTGTTGTAGGAAAATTGGGACTCTCAGTCCTCTCTGGGTTCCAGTGGAAATAATTGCTCGCTTTCAAATGGTGAAACCAAGAGTGGGACCATTTCGTGCCTGAGGCTTTCTCTTGTGTCTCCTCCCATATCTTCTCATCACAGCCTTTTTCCAAGCCAAGCATCACCCAGCCACCCCTGCCCCCACCACTCCATGGTCACAGGACAATTTTAAGTTCCGTGAAAGTGACTTTGGTATTTGGTTTAGAAAAAAAAAAATGGCTTATTTAACTCAATTTGAGCCTTCCCCAGGACAGTCCATGAAAAAATGCCAGAGGAAGGTGGGTCTCTGCCTTGACACTCAAGCAATGCAGCCTTGCCCCCTCAGATATGACAGTGCGCCAGACCCATGGGACTTGAGATTTGGGGTCTGCTTCCAGTCTGCTGTTAAAAATGTCTTATCCTGGGGCTTCCCTGGTGGCTCACTAGTAAAGAATCTGCCTGCCAATGCAGGGGACCCGGGTTCGAGTCCTGATCTGGGAAGATCCTACATGGAGCAGGACAACTAAACCCGTGTGCCACAGCTACTGAGCCAGTGCTCTAGAGCCTGGGAGCTGCAGCTGCTGAGTGCATGTGCCTAGAGCCTGTGCTCCGCAACAAGAGAAGCCAGCTACTACAGTGAGGAGCTTGTGCCCTGCAATGAAGAGTAGCCTTGCTTGCATCCACTAGAGAAAGCTCGAGCACAGCAATGAAGACTCAGCACAGCCATAAATAAATTAATTAAAAACACAAGTGATTCCTTTTAAAATATTGCCTTGTTCCCTCATCTGACAGATATGCCAGTAGATGAGGTTAACAGAGAAGTAAGCTCCGTGTTCCTGGGAAGAATAGAACTTTACAAACCCCAGGCGCCACGATTAGTTGCATTAAGGTGGGAGCCATGCATGGCAGGCGTCCCTCAGACCCCCATCCCCTCCTCCTGAAACCTCAGTTCATGTCAGCGCAAAGCGGCAGAGGGCTCCTTTCCAGCCTCTGAGAAGGGTCAGAGGTGCCCCGAGAAACAGATCTCTGAAAATAGAATCAGATAGAGGAGATTCAAGTGCTTCTCTGGGACAATTAAGGAAGTCCTGGAAAAATCAATTTGTCCCCATGCCTTTGAAGCTGGCTGTGACAGAGGAAACTGAAATTCTGTTCTTCCAAATGGTAGGAAACCTCTGTGCTCTGGATGTCTGGTCCTGAAAGAGGCTATATCTGGGGGAAGTACAGGGGAGGGGGCTGCCTCTGCTCAAGGAACCAATAATAGGGCTCCCAGAGGGGGTGTTTTGGGGATGCTTGGGGGCCAAGGGTTGACATATATACTTTAGGGCTGTGGGCTTTTTTTTTTTTCTTTTTTACTTTTTAAAGTCTTTTATTGAATTTGTTACAATGTTGCTTCTGTGGTTTTTTGGCCACAAGGCATGTGGTATCTTAGCTCCCAGATCATGGATGGAACCCTTATTCCCTGCCTTGGAAGGTGAAGTCTTAACCGCTGGAGCACCAGGGAAGTCCTAGGGTTCTGGTTTTTAAATGATGTTCTATGATGGTCCTACGGGGGAGGATGGGGGTGCCCAGGGGCCAGTAATGCCCTTGAACTTGGCGGTGGGCTGTAGGGAGACTGCCCTGGGTCTGGGACTTAGGGAGCTGATTCTGTCCAGGCTCTCCCCTCAGAGGACACGAGTCCAAGGGTGGGTGTGAGAGGAAGCCCCTCCCCTGCCCCACCCTCATCCCAGCCCTGGCTCCAGACAACTCCTGATACCCGGGACCCCAGATTTCCTGGTACCTGGAACCCCAGAATCCCTGACCAAATATCCTGGGCCTGGGATAGACCACCTTGCTGGTGTGTGGGTCTCCAGATGTGAGGGCCCACAAGCAGCTTCCAGGGGATGTGAGTGGGCCTGGGTGTGCAGAAGGCTCTTCGTGGTGCAGAATATATGATGTATACCTGCCATCCAGTACAGGTACATGCTGTGTGTGTGTGTGTGTGTGTGTGTGTGTGTATGAGTGTGAGTGTGTGTGTATGTGGATATGTGTGGGTGGGTATGTAGTTGAGAGTATATCCTATTTCCACTTCCCTCTGTTAAACATTTTTTTGAAACTTTCTGTATTTTTTGGAGTATACTTGATTAATCATATTGTGTTAGTTTCATGTGTATAGCAAAGGGATTCAGTTTCCATTAAAATTTATTTAAACTGGAAGTTGGGTTTTTCTAACGCCCCGTTGGCACCTTTGGAGGTCATTCTATGCATCTCAGTGATTTAAAACTGAGCAGGTGTTAGAATTAGAGTTGGTTCTACAAACATGACCAGGGGTAGAAACACCAGAAAACACTTGGAGAGACACTGGGCATCACCCAGAGGCAGCATGCTGTGGTCGCTGCAGTGATTCCCTTGCTCATGAAGGAGGACCCTTTTTTTTTTTTTTTTTTTTTGGTTCTTTAAATTTCCACAGGGGCATCCCAGGAATTCAAGTGTGGAATGCTGTATACGCACCTTTTCTGTTGCTCCCATGGGCATTCTAAGATGGGGTTGAGGGGTTTGTGTGGGTTAAGCAAGTGCTGCCTCAGCTTTTGTGTCCCACTTTCTCTGTGCCACTGTGGGGTCCAGGGGGCACCCGGTCTTTAGGCTCCAGAGAGAAGTGACTCCTACAAAGGAAGACTGAGTAGTTTGTGGAATAAGGGGTGTGTTGGGGGAGAGACTTGTGTGTATGTATTTATATTTATGTGTGTGTATGTGTGTGTGTATCTATGTATATGTGTGCATGAGTATGTGAGTATATATGTGTGTGTGCATGCACATGTGTAGTATCAGGAGATTTGTGATCTCTCATCACAGTCTCTAAAATCACAGATCGGACCATTCTGGAGGTGGCATTTTATTTCATTTTAATGTAATTTTTATTTAGTTTTTAAAATTTTAGACCCAGAGCAGCCAAAAATAAATAAATATACAGCTTTATGGTTTTTTAGTTTTTGCTTTAAAATATATTATTTTATTCAAACAAGTGTGTGGATAACACAGTATATTGCTTTATGGTTTTTTTTTTTTAATATTGATTTGGCTGCACTGGGTCCTAGGTGCGGCACACAGAATCTTCTTCACTCTTCATTCAGCATGCAGGATCTTTAGCTGTGGCTTGTAAACTCTTAGGTGCAGCATGTGGGATCTAGTTCCCTGACTAGGGATAGAACCTGCGCTCCCTGTGTTGGGAGCATGGAGTCTTAGCCACTGGACCACCAGGGAAGTTCCTTTTAAAAAAATATTTGTGGAGGTGGCATTTGAAAGACTACCTTATCCACTTCCTCTCTTAGGAACTAAGTACCAGGGTGAGGAAGTGACTGTCCAAAGTTACCCCTGAATCAGAGCCCAGAGCCCTTCAGTTCAATTCAGTTCAGTCGCTCAGTCGTGTCTGACTCTGCAACCCCATGAATCGCAGCACGCCAGGCCTCCCTGTCCATCACCAACTCCCGGAGTTCACTCAGACTCATGTCCATTGAGTCAGTGATGCCATCCAGCCATCTCATCCTCTGTCGTCCCCTTCTCCTCCTGCCCCCAATCCCTCCCAGCATCAGAGTCTTTTCCAATGAGTCAACTCTTTGCATGAGGTGGCCAAAGTACTGGAGTTTCAGCTTTAGCATCATTCCTTCCAAAGAAATCCCAGGGCCGATCTCCTTCCCTCCCCAACCCTGAGAGAAGCCTCACGATCCTTCAGGCAACATCAATGGTTGAAGAGAGGAGCTGACATAGTACATCTCAGGAGTAATTTTTAACTTACTAGGGCTCTAATTTGTTAATTTCCCAGACAAACTGGCTTCTGTCTGTTTCGGTTGCAAATGACAGAAACCCCAACTGGGTTAAGCACTAAAAATAATTTCTTGTCTCATCTCTCTGCAACTGCTGACTTTGAGCATAACTGGAAATAGGGGTCTAAACTATATAAGTAGGATGCTCTTTTTCCCCCTCTCTTTTTCTTCCTAATTCTTGGCCCCATCTTTTCCTCATTGAGTCCATCCTTGAGCTTTTCCTGGTGGCCCCTGGCACTTTCACCCCTGGCGGTCACAAGATGGCAGCACCAGATCTAGTGCTTCAGAAAAACAAAACAAAACAAACAGAGGAAGTTCCTTGGTCCCAGCATTCCGATCCACATCCCAGTGACTTCTCATTGGCTCCTATTCAGTCACATGACCATCCCCTGAACCAATCACTGTGGCCTTGGGTCCCTGGATCCCTGCATGAAACCCCATCTGTATCCTTTATTATTGGTGTTACTCAGGGACTGACACCATAGAAGGAAATTGAGAGCCTTTCCAAAAGAAAAGGCATGAAAGTTGGGCAGCAAAAGCATCAGCTCTCTGTTTGATCAAATCCTATTATGATAAAATAAGGATATTTAAAGGCTCTCAAATTTGCCTAAACCAGGGGGTAGCCCAGGCCTTTGTTCACTGATCTACCTGCATGAGCGATGACCTTGATTTCCTAGGTCCATAACATTGACCCCATGTCTCCATGTTCTTTGAAATTTATAAAACCTTTTCACATCCAGGGTGGGGCCTGAGGGCAAAAAATAAAATTGCGTGTTTAATTAAATCAATTACTTAATATTCTAAAGCTTTATGATGATGTAAAGCACAAGTTTTATATACAGGGCACAAGAGGTTTTAATAGACTTGACTTGTGTTCCAAATTAAAACAATGTTAAATTCTTGAGTAACCCTAGCAGGGAGAAAGAAAGAAAAAAAAAAGAAAGAAAGAAAAGAAAAACCCTCTTATTTCCAAATCACTACCAGTGGAATTTTAAAAATTATTTACACACTTAGCCATGAGTCCCTTTATACATGATGGGTTTGGCAGGAAGGTCTGAGGCAATAATTTAAAACAGAGGTTGGGAATGTATATAAGGAACTCTCCCTCTTTTCCAAAATAAATGTACCGTCAGATCCACAAAGAGGTGACTTTTCCTAAGAAAAGACCATAACTCTGAGAGCCGGGGGCCTGTAGGTGCTGTCTGAATTAAGCTGACAGCACAATGTGCTTACTTTCTGTGGATTCTAGAATGAAGGGAACGATGATTCCTTGAGGTGCAGTGGAAAGAAAGACCTATCCCTTGTCACAGATTATTTCGTTTGAATTTAGTCCGGACTTACATGCTTTGATGGAATTGTGAATACATGGTGGTGTTTTGTGGTTTGTTTGCTTAATTCACCACTCATTATCTTTTGAACTTTTTTAGAAAATGGCTTAAGGTATGTGGAAGCATTTTTTAAAATATTTATTTTATTATGTATTTGGCTGCGTTGAGCCTTTGGCAAGTGGCATCTTCATTACAAAGAGTCAGGCACGACTTAGAGACTGAACAATAACGTCTCTTCATTGCAGTGCAGGCTCTGTGTTGCGGCGTATAGATTCTGTATCTGTGGCACTTGGGCTCTAGAGTGCACAGACTCAGTAGCTGCAGACCATGGACTTAGTTGCCCTAAGGTATATGGGATCTTAGTTCCCCGACCAGGGATTGAACCTGAGTCCCCTGCTTTGGAAGGTGGATTCGTAACCACTGGACCACCAGGAAAGTTCCTCTACTGAACTTTATATTGAGTTTTGTTCTAAAATAACAAGAAGACTCCATCCTCTGCCCAAGGATGTAGACATCCCAAAGACAAAAGACTGTGTCACGGATGAAGGGGCTAGGTCACCAGGTCCTTTCCAGTAAGGGAAGGGGTCAGTGTTGAATGGCTATTTGGTTATACAGAAATGGATTGGAAAGACTGCCAGCAGGGAAGGAAGAGATAGTCTCAAAGCCCCTAAACTGTTCTTGTTGCCTCTCAGAGTGAGCGTCTGGAGGGGATGCTGCCCAGGGCCCCACCTGTGTCTCTCAGTTGGCCATTGACTCGCTCACCTAGCTGCCACTGCCTGAAACCTCTTCTCTGAAACCTGGTAGGTCTCTTTGCCCAGCCAGCAAGCTGGAAGTGCTGGGGGATCTCCACCCAGTCAAAAGCCCTCAATCAATGTCTCTGGGCAACTGATGTATAAATCCTTAGTTCCTTCCCTCCTCGGGTAGCCTAACCCTTCTTTCAAAAAAAAAAAGAACTTTTCTATTTTAGAATAACTTCTTTAGACTTACAGAAAATTTGCAAAATAGCACAGAGAGTTCTCATATACTCTTCACCCAGCTTCCCCTGATATTGAAATCTTACACATTTATTCAAAGATCAAAACTAGGAAATTGATGTTAATAGGATGCGATTAACTGAACAACAAACCTTACCCGATTTTCACAAGTTTTTCCACTAATGTCTTTTTACTGTTCCAAGATCCCTCCTGGGATCTCACAGTGCAGTGAGCTGGGGGCGGGGGGGTCTCTTTGGTTTCTTCTAACCTTGTACAGTGTCTGTCTTTTCTGGTCTGGCCTGACCTTGACATTTTTGAAGAGTGCAGGTCAGTGATTTTTGAGAATGGCCCTCGGTTTGTGTTGTCTGATGTTTTCCCATGTTTAAAACAGAGATACATTCACGTTTAAGTGTATTTAAGATGTGTCTCAATTTAAATTTAGAGATTTAAAATGAGATACATTTAATTATTTATTTATTTATTTTATTGGCTGCACCGTGTGGCTTGGGCGATCTCAGTGGTCAGACCAGGGATCAAACTGGTGTCCCCTGCAGTGGAAGCATGGAGTCCTCACCACTGGACTGACAGGGAATTCCCTAACATGAGATTCACTTTATTTTCATTTATTTATTTTGTAAAGAGTATGTATTTATGTGGCTGCTCTGGGTCTTAGTTGCGGCCCACAGGACCTTTGGCTGTGGCATGCGAGCTCTCAGCCGTGGTATGTATGATGTAGTTCCCTGACCAGGGATCGAACCCCAGTCCCCTGCATTGGCAGGTCAGTGTCTCAGCCAGTGGACCACCAGAGAAGTCCCGAGATACATTTTAAAATGAGATACGTTTTTGGCAAGAAAGCCAGAGGGACAGTGTTGAGCTGTTCTCTGTGGCATCATAGCCGAGGCCAATGTGGTCCATAAGTCTTCCTGCTAGTGATGTTAACCTTGATCCCTTGGTTAAAGTAGCAACTTTCTCCTTTGTAACATCACCGTTTTCCCTTTGTAATGAATAATGCTACCGGGGGAGACCCTTGGAGACCTTGCAAATATCCTGTTTCTCCTCAAACTTTGGCCCAATGATTGTAGCATCCACTGGTGGGTCTTGCCTGTGGCAGTCAGGATTTGGGGAAGAACTCTGTAATAATAGCACATTGTTTTCTGCAGTAAGTTGTAGGAATAGTCACCCTGTGCTGTGCTGTGCTTAGTTGCTCAGTCATGTCAGACTCTTTGTGACTCCATGGACTGGAGTCTGCCAGGCTCCTCTGTCCATGGGATTTCCTAGGCAAGAATATTGGAGTGGGTTGCCATGCCCTACTCCAGGGGATCTTCCCAACCTAGGGATGGAACCCAGGTCTCCCGCATTGCAGGCAGATTCTTTACCATCTGAGCCACCAGAGAAGCCCAAGAATACTGGAATGGGTAGCCTATCCCTTCTCCAGGGGAACTTTGTGACCCAGGAATATAACTGGAGTCTCCTGCATTGCAGGTGGATTCTTTCCCAGCAGAGCTACTTGAGAAGCCATCACACTAAGCTGGATAAATAAAAACCATGTCACATTACAGTGACCTGGCTCAGGTTTTGATGCAGATGAGTGATGAGGAAACTTTTAGTGTTCAGACCTGTTTGGACTTCAGATTTGTGGGTAAGGGGTTGTGGATTTGTATCTTCTTTCCTGACATTAGAAGTGAGTCTGATCTGGGAAACTGGTAGTATGATTCCTGCTTTGCTGAAGAGTGTGCATCTGATCTTTGACCAAATCGAGCAGAATCTGGTACAAAATGTTGCTTCTCTGTTTCTTGGAAGCCAAGTTGTGCTTTTGGAGCAGGGAAGAGGAATGCCTTTGTGGTAGGGGATGTGGGTGAGCTGGAGAGATACAGAACCAAAAGTTGAAAGTCATTGCGGGTTTGTCTTCCCTCCTCCCAGGGTCAGGCCAGATTCCCTGGTGCTGGTACAACCTCCCCTCCCCCAACCACCACCACCTTTATCATCCCTCTGGATTTAAGGCATCCAAGGTACCCTCCTAGAATGGCCCTGTTTCCTTGGAGGGTGTCTCAGAAATGGAGAAGCGGTTTGGCAAAGAAAGGGCTACTTCACTGCAAGGAACATACACACCCACTGTCCGTTTCTTTTCATTTAACCCCACAGTCCTCCAAAGGGTGTGCGCTGGGGACTACAATTCATTCGGCACCATTTAGAGAAGAACGGACTTGAAACATATAAATGGAACTTTGAAAACATAATGGAACACAGACCCTTCTCTTGCAGAAACGACGTTTTAAATAAGAGGTCTTTCAGGTTCCCCCTCCTGCCTCCATCTGATTTATAGGTTTGTGATTAACCATGACACTGACCAGTCAGACCCAAAGTGGACGCTGCTGGAGGTTCACTGGGGCCAGGAGGGCAATCTTGTCACAGAATCAGCTAGTCAGCGTTTGTACTCGTCCCCTGCCTCAGCTGTAATGAATTGCCGTGACTTAGAGGCTTAAACCAACATGCATTTATTATCTTGCGGTTCTGGAAGTCTGAAGTCTGGAAATGGGTCTCACTGAGCTAAAGTGGAGGTGTCAGCAGGGTTGGCTCCAAAGTTCTAGGGGAGAATCTGTCTCTTGACTCTTCCTGCTTCTAGAGCCTGTCCTGTCCTTTGGCTTGTGGCCCCTTCCTCCATCTTCAAAGCCAGCAATGGCCATTTGAGTCTTTTCTCATGCCACGTCCTTCTCTTCTTCCCTTTTCCATCTTTTAAGAACTCTTATGATTATAAGGGCCGCAACTGGACAGTCCAAAATTATGTTGTTATTGTAAGGTCAGTTGATTAGCCACCTTAATTCCACATGTAAACTTAATTCCTCTTTGCCCTGTAACCTAACAGATTGACAGGCTTGGGGAGTACTCCATGGACATCTTTGGAAGGCTGCTATTCTGCCTCCCCAAGGTGGAATGAACGAGTCACACGAGAGGACAGAAAGCCTCCGGCAAGGAGGTGAGAGACTACTATGTACCCAGGAAAATTCACCAGAATAATAGCTAACATTTATTAAATGCTTACCATGAACTTGACCCTTTTCAGACTTTATCTCATTTAATTCTGTGAAGTGGATACTATTCTACCCATGTTACAGAGGAGGAAAAGCAGAGGCTTATGAAATCAAATAAATTAACTAATTCAATTTTAATAGTCACATGTGGCCCATCGACAGATGAATGGATAATGATGTGGTACATATATGCGTGGGCTTCCCTGATAGCTCAGTTGGTAAAGAATCCACCTGCAATGCAGGAGATCCCAGTTCGATTCCTGTATTCCATATACATGATGAAATACTACTTGGTCATAAGAAAGAACAAAATAATGCCATTTGCAGCAACATGGACCTCGAGGTTATCGTGCTGAGTGAAGTAAGTCAGACAGAGACGAATATCCAATGATATCACTCATATATGGAATCTAAAAGAGTGATACAAATGAACTTACTTAAAACAGAAATGTACTCACAGACATAGAAAACAAACTTATGGTTACCAAAGGGGAAAGGAGGGAGGGATAAATTAAGAGTCTGGGATTAACAGATACATACTGCTATGCATAAAATAGGTAAATCACAAGGACCTCTGGATAGCACAGGGAACTATCCCCAATATCGTCCAATAACCTATAATGGAAAAGAGTGTGAAAAAGAATGTATATAAACTGTAAGCCAACTATGTCGTTAGGTTGCTAAGTCCTGTCTGACCCTTTGAGGCTCCACGCACTGCAGCACACCAGGCTCCTCTGTCCTCCACTATCTCCTGGAGTTTGCTCAAATTCATGCCCACTGAGTCGGTGTTGCTATCTAACCATCTCATCCTCTGCCGACCCCTTCTTTTGCTTTCAATCTCTCCCAGCATCAGGGTCTTTTCCAGTGAGTCGGCTTTTTGCATCAGGTGGCCAAAGTATCGGAGCTTCAGCTTCAGCAACTTCAGCTTCCAATGAATATTCAGGTTTGATTTCCTTTAGGGTCGAGTGGTTTGATCTCCTTGCATTCCAAGGGACTCTCAAGAGTCTTCTCCAACACCACAGTTCAAATGCTTCAATAAAAAAAAGTTACATATGGCTAGAGGTTACCGTAAAGAGCAGTGCAGCTGATAAATTAAAATTAATTAAATCAAAACTGAGCATAAATTAATTAAAGTGTGGGCTAGCCAATGTCTCAAGTGCTCCACACACAGCCCGGCCTGGATGCAAACCATTTCCTCGCCTGCAGAAAGTTCTACCAGGCAGCACTGCTGGAGAGAGTAAACATCTTTCCCAACATCACACAATTAGATAGTGGGAGAGTCGGGGTTTGAACGCAGTGCTTTTGGATCAAGAACGTGAGCTTGGAACCACTGCGTTAGACGGACACTGGGCGTCCACTTCTGTAATGGGGCGTTGAAATGCCTCGTACGCTGGGTACAGCTTTTTTACATCTTTGTCCATCTGCATTGAGCCCCTTCTTATGAATACATGGTTTCTGGTTCAAATGCATCTTGGCATTTTCATTCAGCCTTTGAATACTTGCACCTGCTCGAGTTCACTGCAGAAACCAAACGGGTCACCAAGGCTGTTCGGCACCCCCACTAGCTGCCTGGCACAAACTGGGCACCACCATCTTTCCCTTGCCCTTTTTCTTCGTGTGTGTGTGTTCCAGTGCTGGATATTGTCACATATTTTTATTTTTATTTATTTTGCTGCATTGTCCAGCTTACAGGGTCTTAGTTCCCGGACTAGAGATCAAACCCAGGCCCCAGGCAGACCACCAGGGAACTCTCCTCCCCTGCTCTTTGATTAGCCTTCCAAGGGTGGATGGAAGCCTTCCAAGGGGAAGAGCATAGAGAGCCGAGGAGGATCACATCCAAGGAAAGAACAAGTTTTTATCAAGCTCCTTGCCCTGCACTGTTGGCTACGTCAGAGGTGCTGGTCTGCTGATCTCTGTGTGGACACTCATCCAGTTTTTCTCCAACTTTTTCAGTGGAAATTTGCCAAAGAAGATGACCTGTTTGACTGTAAGAATAGCAACAACTTGTACTCAGGACACCTGGAATGTACCATGGCTCTAAGTGTGCCCATGAATGAAACTGTCACCCCCTGAGGCAGAAGTTCCGTCTCCAGTTTCCAGATGGAGACGTTGAGCTTTTCAGCCCCTCCCTGGGGTCACAGCTAGGAGTGATGGTATAGGATTCAAACCCAGACTGCCTAGCTTCAAGTTCTGGGCCCTTCACCCTGTGCAATTTTTCCCCTACATCTTTTTAAAAAATTAATCAGCTAATTCATTTGTCATTATCATGTTTTGGTTGTGCTAGGTCTTCATTGTGGTGGCTTGTCTGGTTGCAGATCACAGGCGCTGGAACTCAAGCTTCAGTAGTTGTGGCACACGGGCTCAGTAGTTGTGGCACACGGGCTCAGTAGTTGTGGCACACGGGCTTAGTTGCTCCACGGCATGTGGACTCTTCCCGGACCAGGGATTGAACCCTTGTCCCCTGCATTGGTGGGTGGATTCCTATCCAGTATACACCAGGGAAGTCTCCCACTGTGTCTTGAATGTCACCCAGAGGTCATTTTGTTTCCTTTCTCAAGTGCCTGGCACTTGTGGATGGAACCAGAGGACCAGTCTGCCTGGTGTTAGCGAGGATGCTCCCCTCTGCAAGTGAGCTGGGCTACAGAAGGCATGGTAGGTGAGCCCAGGCCTGTCCACTGTCTCAAGGTGCCCTCTACCCTTCCCTCCTGGGTCTCTGCTCTGGGCCCCTGGAGGTCTCTGGGCAGGAGCAGCCTTGCCTGTGCCAAGCTCCAGGTTCCAGGGAGTGGAGTTGATGTGTTTCCTGAATCAAGGAGGAAAACCAGAGCTGGAAGGAATGAGAGGAACTGTGTCCCACCTAGCCCTTCATGCTCCTAGCCTTGAACAAGTGGGGACCAGATAAAGGCAGACTTCATCAGGATGCTCTCACACTGGGCCACCCAACCCCAGGGCTCCCAAGGATGCAACCCAAATGACATGCATATTTTGGGTACCTCATGCTTCCTGGCTGGCTCGGTGGTAAAGAACCCATCTGCCAATGCAGGAGATGCGGATTCGATCCCTGGGTGGGGAAGATCCCCTGGAGGAGGAAATGGCAACCCACTCCAGTATTCTTGCCTGGAAAATCCCATGGACAGAGGAGCCTGGCGGGCTACAGTCCATGGGGTAGCAAAGAGTTGAGCACAGCTAAGTGACTGAGCGCGCGTGCATACACGCATGCACGCACGCACACACACACACACACACACACACGCCGCTTTAGCCACTGGCTTCATTACCACCCCCTGTTATCCAGGCCTCTGGGATATTTCTCTTCACTCCAAGAAAGCTCCTTTTGTGCTGCTGTGAATTCCCAACCACAAGGGCCAGTGTACAGAACAAACAAAGCAGCCTGAGGCAGACAGAACTTTCCAGAATTCCTGGCCTGGCCAGACCAGCTCCTTCCTGAGCAGTGCAGTGCATGCCACATTTCACAGTTTACAAAATGACTTTTTTTTGGGGGGGGTTTTCACAAGGAAATTTTTCCAAGAAAGTTTTGAGAAAGATAAATGATGCTCCTACAGGATTTCATGGAAAATGTTCACCCGATTTTCTGAATTGCCTCTGGGAGTCCAATTGGGGCTGGCAGGTCCCTGTGGGCTGAAGGACAATTGTCCAGCCTCCAGGGGAAAGTTTCCGGCTGCCTGACTGAAATGCTGTCCAGAAGGACAGAGAAAAATATTTATTTTCAGCCTCAGGCGAAAATCTTAAATTCATAAATGTGTGAATTCCAGAGTCACGGAAGCAAAGTGTAAATTATTCAGGATTGTCTGTATTCTGCGGATAGATTGTGCAATGAGAGTGTTGAAACCAGAATGATAGGAATGAGAGAGATGCAGTTTATCTTATAAGAGTCACGCTTAAATAAATACTGGGGAGCGTTCAGGGCTATTTAAAATAAGACGTAGAGGTCTACCATGCAGCCACCTGACGCTGACTTCCCACTGCTGTTTCTACTTCCACTCTTGCCGTGTTTTGGCTCTGCTTCCATCTCTGGTATTTTCTTTCAGTTCATTTACTGTTCAAACAGCCCTTGATTTTCAGGTCACTTTCCATATTTAACCTTAACCCTTTCTTCCCCCATCTGTTAATCCAGAAAGCGCTTCATTATGGCTCTTTTTTCCTACTTACACTGAGCTGAATTTTTTTTTTAAATCTTAAAAGATGTCTTTAACCATTCAGAAATGCACAAAAATGGCAAAGAATTAAGAGGAAAACAAATCCACAGGAATGGTTCAGGTCTCATATAATTCCTGCTCACATTAAAAAAGTCCTAAATTTTATAAACACTTGAAAACGCGAACAGTACAAAGAAGTGCAACGTGGAAGATGAACATCTCCCCTCTTTCGTGCAGACCCTCCTTTCTTGGCCTGCTTGATTTAGCAAAATAAGGCACAGGATATCCAGTTCAATGTGAATTGCAGATAAAGAGTATTTTTTAAAAATGTATTTATTTGATAGTTGTGTCACGTGAACTCTGAGTCGTGGCCTATGGGATCTAGTTCATGGTCAGGGACAGAACCCGTGCCCCCTTGCATTGGGAGCACAAAATCTTAGCCACAGGACCACCAGGGAAGTTCCATAAACAACATTTTTTTTTAGTATAAGTATATCCTGCATATTGCCTGGGACACACTTATGCTAAAAATTCTTTTGTTGATCTGAAATTCAGTTTTAACTTGGCACCCTATCTTGTGCCTGGCAATCCTATCCCTTCCCCGCCTAGACCCTCTCCCCAGTGCACATCTGTGGGGTACATCCTAGCAGTAGGATTGAGGGTCAGAGGAATCTAGAATTGAGACGGGGTTGGAGAAATTTACTGTAGTAAATTGAGCACTGCAGTGAGCTTCATCCTGCTCATCTTCCTGGGAAACATTTTTTTCAAGTGCTGGCAACAGCTGGATCCTTACAACAAAGGAAACGGTCAGCACACTGAAAAGACAACCTATGGAGTAGGAGAAAGTATTTGCAAATCATCTATCTGATAAAGGGTTAATATCTAAAATAGCTAAAGAACTCCTACAGCTCAATAGCAAAAAATCAAATAACCTAATTTAAAAATGGGTGAAGGTCTCAACTAGATATTTTTCCAAGGAATATATACAGATGGTCAATAGGTACATGAAAAGATTTTTGCTCAGCATCACTAATCATCAAGAAAAGACAAATTAAAACCATAATGAAGTAGCACCTCACACCTGTTAGGATGTCTATCCACAAATGTTGGTGAGGATGTGGATAAAAGGGAACCTTTGTGCATGGCTTCCCTCATAGCTCAGTTGGTAAAGAATCTGCCTGCAATGAAGGAGACCCCAGTTTGATTCCTGGGTCGGGAAGAACCACTGGAGAAGGAAAAGGTTACCCACTCCTGTATTCTTGGGCTTCCCTTGTGGCTCAGCTGGTAAAGAATCTGCCTGCAATGCGGAAGACCTGGGTTTGATCCCTGGATTTGGAAGATCCCCTGGAGAAGGGAAAGGCTATCCACTCCAGTATTCTGGCCTGGAGAATTCCATGGACTATATAGTCCATGGTGTTGCGAAGAGTCAGACAGGACTGAGCGACTCTCATGTTCACTTTGTGCATTGTAGGTGGGAATGTAAATTGGTGCAGCCACTATGGAAAACAGTGTGGAGGTGCCTCAAAATATTTAAAATAGAACTACCATACGATCCAGCAACCCCACTTCCAGCCAAAGGAGTTGAAATCAGTATCTCAAAGCTGCAGCATTATTCTTATTATATGCTCGTGGCAGCATTATCCACAGTAGCCAAGACATGGAAGCAACCTAAATGTCCACTGACGAAAGAATGAATAAAGAAGCTGTGGCTTGTAATTCGATGAAATGGTATTCAGCCATGAAAAAGGAGGAAATCCTGCCATTTGTGACAACGTGGATGAACTTGGAGGCTGTTACCCTAAATGAAACAAGCCAGGTATAGAAGGGCAAATACTGCATGATACCACTTATGTGATGAATCTAAAAGAATTGAACTCAGAAGCAGATGGTAGAATAGGGGTGGCCAGGGGCTGAGGGGAGGAGGACACAGCAAAGATTTGTCAAACGGCACAAAGTTTCAATTATACAAAAGGAATATTAATTCCTGGAGACTTCCTGTACACCACAGTACCTGCAGTTAACAATACTGATTTGTAGGTTTAAAACTTGGTTAAGAGGATAAGTTTAATAAGTGTTGTTATCACACCCCAAAATAAAAGAGCAGGAAGACACTTTTGTAAGTGATGGATATGTTTATGGCATCTAATTGTGGAGATGGTTTCAAGGGTGTATACTTATTTCCAAACTCATCGAGAGTCGATGTGAAGATCAACAGTTTTTTTTTTTTTTTTTTAAGGGGGTGGGGACTTCCCTGGTGGTTCAGGGGTTAAGAATCCTCCTTCCAGTGCAGGAGACTTGGGTTGAACTCTGGATGGGGAACTAAGATCCTCATGCTGAGGGGCAGCTAAGCATGTGCTTGGCAACTAGAGATCCTGCATGCCGCAGCAGAGATTCTGCGTGCTGCAACTGAGACCTGACACAGCCAATAAGTAAATAAACATTAAAAAAGTTAAAAAGGCGGTGGATCATATTTAAGTGAGTGAGTGGAACAGGAAGACAATGAGTCACAAGATGGCAGTGTTTTAGGAAATGGATTTTATTTGGATCTAAGGTTTGAATGATATTGTGCATGTGTGTGTGCTAAGTCACTTCAGTGGTCTGACTCTTTGCAACCCCATGGGACTGTAACCTGCCAGGCTCCTCTGTCCACGGGATTCCTCCAGGCAAGAATACTGGAGAGGGTTGCCATGCCCTACCCTAGGGGGTCTTCCTGACCCAGGGATCAAAACTGCATCTCCTGTGGCTCCTGCATTGCAGGCAGACTCTTTACCACTGAGCCACCAGAGAAGCCCTTGAATGATATTGGCCACACTGAATTCGTGAAATGAGAGGCTCTTACTGAATTTCATCTCAAAACATAAGATTTATTAGCATTTGAAGAACTGATGTATTTAAAATTCTCATCAGTCCCAGGATCTGATCTTGCTTGTTTAGTGGATCCGGGAAGCAGCGTCTCTTTTCCATCTTCTTGGTTTCCTCCCAACATCTGGATAATCTCTGGATCCTCTCTGGAGGTTGGGCAGAAACCGCATGTCATTATCATCCCATTCGATCTGGTGTTCTCACCACCTGCTCCTCCAGTGGCAGGTCTGGTGAGTGTATTTACACACCTTCCACTGTTTGTTTTCAGATCAAATATGTGCGAAGGAAGCAAAGGCCTTTCCTTGTTTGCTTTGCCTTGTGAAGCCCAGTCAGGTGATGGGCTGGACACAGCACCTGAATGCACTCAGTGCCCCCACCCCCTCTCCCTTCCCCAGGACCCACCGAGAACCCTTGGCCCCTTAACCATGCTTTTCAAACTTTCTCAATAATCACAGTCCATTTCAATATTCCAATCCATTACACTCACACACATGTACGGAGGTGAGAGTCAAAATATTTAACATCTGGTGGGGCCAAGAGGCTGACCCATCAGAATTTGGTCTTAAAACGGAGCCAGGCCTGGAAACCCCCTGCTGTGCCAGAAGTTAACCCTTTTGTTGCTGAATCTGAAAGGGGTTGTGGGGAGAGGGTATCCCAGGGCAGCAGGAGGAGGACATGGTCAGGCAACAGTTGTCCCCCAACCAGTAGAAATGCATTAGAGTACTTTAACAATGGATATAGTTGTAATGCCGAATGCCAGCTGAATCTCAGCTTTGCATATGTATACATACCTGAAACAAAAGTTCGTAAAGCAATACTTAGCTTTTCTGCTGTGACACTCTCTGATGTTGTTCTGTTTCATTCTGTTTTGTTCCACTTCACCCCAGCCCATTCTTTTGCTTAAAAAAGTGCTGACCCAAAGCTTCTAAACTGATTTCACAACCCACTGATTGCTCAGGACCCACAGTTTGGAACACTTCTCTTTTCTGGTAGCTCTCAAACTTCTTCATGCCTAAGAAGTAGCTGGGAAAAAAAAAAAAAAGAAGTAGCTGGGAAGTGTGTTACAGATGTAGATAACCCACTCAAACCCTGCTGGGCTGCAGCCTTCATTTCAGAAGTCCTCCAAGGCCCCTAAGTGATGCTGATGAGGATGGTGTAAGAACCACTCTTGCAGAAACACATGTCCACCCTGGGATGTGAAACACAGACACACACACACACACATGCACACACACACACACACACATCCTTTTCTGGATTCTCTGTGTTTTTCTATTTATCTATGTATCCAATCTGTATTGAAGGAGGGAAGATATTTTTAGTTGCAAACAAGGAAAACTCAATCGAAAGTGATTAAAACAATGCAATGGATTTATTGACTTATACTTGAGAAGTCTGGGGCTTCAGGCAAGGCAGGATCTCACAGCCCAGATGACACAGTAAGGACCAACTTTCTCTCTGCATTTGTCAGCTCTGCTTTCTTTGTCTTGGTGCTACCTTGGTCTGAATCCAGGAGCTCCAAGATTACATGCTTCCTTGGTCATATCCAACAGGAAAACGAGAGTCTACGTAAACAGGCCCTCTGGAATTAGGCTAAGTTATCCTCATTTTTGATCTGATTTAAACACAGCATCAGGGTAGGAGAATGGAACATGGCTTATGCCAGTCAGACTCCATCCTAGAGCTAAGGATGAAGTCGGTCCCACATAGACCCTGGCTATTCGGGGTGCTCTTTGGGAAAGGGAGGTTAGATGCTCTGGATTGCAAAGAATCAACAGTTGCTGAGAATCTCCATTTGCTGAGACCATACCTCTTTTAAAGAAAACTTTTTATTTTGTATTGGGGTGTAGCCAATTAACATGTTGTGATAGTTTCAGGCGAACAGTGAAGGAACTTAGCCATACACATGCATGTATCCATTCTCCCCCAAACGCCCCTCCCATCCAGGCTGCCACATAACACGGGGCAGAGTTTTGTGTGCTGTATACAGTGGGTCCTTTTTGGTATCCATTTTAAACATAGCAGTATGTACATGAGACCACACCTTTTTGATGATTACAGCTTTGTAGTGTGTTTTACCATCTTGTCACTGTCTTTTACACAATTTCATGGTTTTTAATTTTAGATGAATTTTAGCATCAGCCTTTTATTTATATTAGGAGGTTGCTTGGAATTGCATTGAAGTGCTAGATTAAAGTGGGGGTGAAATCAACATCTTTATAATGTTGAGCCTTTTTACCCAAAGAATAAGATAAGACTTTCCATTATTCAGGTCTACGCATATTCTCCAGTGAAGTTTTACAAGTGTTCTCACATTGGTCTTGGGCATTTCTTCTAACTTTATGCCTCAGTACTCTCTGATTTTGTTTTCTTACATAGATGGATCTTTTGGCCCCCTGATATTGTGTCACTGGTTGAGGCTGTCATAAAGGAAAGTTGTTGACGTTTGTGTATTTATCTTGTATCTGGCCACCCTATCAATGCTTCTTAGTTATAACACTTTTCCAGCTGGTTCTCCTCATGGGAATCTTTGCCCCCTTTCTCTCCTCAGATGTGCTACAGTTTGGCTTCCTCTCTTCTCCCAGGAGTCACAAGTAGTTTCTATTATTTTTAAGGTAACATTAAAAAAATTTAAATTTAGTGGCTGTGCTGGGTCTTCATTGCTGCACTCGTGCTTTCCCCAGCTGCAGTGAGCGGGGGCGCCTCTCTAGCTGCAGTGCACAGTCTTCTCATTGCAGTGGCTTCTCTTGCTGCAGAGCACAGGCCATAGAGCACAGGCTCAGTAGTTGTGGTGCACGGGCTTAGTTGCCCTGCAGCAAGTGGAATCTTCCTGGACCAGGGATCGAACCCATATCCCCTGCATTGGTAGGCTAATTCCTAACTGCTGGACCACCAGGGAAGTCCCACACATGGTTTCTTGATCTTTAATTCCCTCCACATCTTCTTAGAGCTTGTTCCACTTTACTTTCCCTGTTTCATCCCACACCATCCACTCCCTACCAGAACCCCTCTATTCCACGAGTCAAAAACATATTCAGCATCTTCAGATTTCATGGGTAGTGTGAAGTGGACATTTTCCCCTAAACCTCTCTTAATATATAAAATTCTTTGTGGGATACCACTGAGGGCTATTATTTACAAGCTGCCAAACTTTGGGTAATAATTGTTCTCATACTTGGCATCCAGTTTAACTGCCTAATGGGGCCAGTGGAAATACCACTGTGTGTCGGGAGAGAGGAACTCTTTCAGAGGTTGGGGGAGGTTGTAATTTGGCCCTCCTCTTTAAAGCTCCAATAAATATTTTCCTGCCTCTGCTTTTAGAGATAGAGAAGCAAGTATTTCATCCCCAAACTATTAGATTTTTTTAAATCGCATATTTTACTCTCTGCAACAGGTCAAATAGCATAAAAACAGGTAGGTAGTTGCAGAAGTTCAAGTAATGTAAAGGTGTTAATAATTCCCTCTTACGGATAATGTGAGATGTAATAATAGCCACCCAGGTAACAGGCAGTAACAGTTTAGCGTGAGCTCTTCTATGCCATGTTTGTACTTATGAGCTTGTTTAGCTGTTTTTTTTTTTAATCAAAGTATAGTTGGTTTACAATATTGTGTTAATTTCAGGTGTACAGCACACTTATTCAGTTATACATATGTGTGGAGATCTATATAATTTTTTCAGTTCTTTTTCCCTTATAGTTTATTGCAAGACATTGAGTATAATTCCTTGTGCTGTACAGGAAATCCTTGTTGTTTATCTGTTTTGTATATGGTAATGTATATCTGTTAATCCCATATTCCCAATTTAGTCCTTTCCTCCTTCCCCTTTGGTAAATATAAGTTTGTTTGCTATGTCTGTGAGTCTATTTTTGTTTTGTAAAGAAGTTCATTTGACCTATTTTTTAGATTCTGCATATGTGATATCATAAAATTTCTTTCTCTCTCTAACTTACTACACTTATTACAATCATCTCCAGCTCCATCCATTATTGGTTTCAATTTTAAAAAACAAATTTGTTGTTGTTCAGTTGCTCAATCACATCTGACTCTTTGTGACCCCATGACTGCAGACTTCTCTGTTCTTCACCATCTCCCGGAGCTGGCTCAAACTCATGTCCATTGAGTCAGTGATGCCATCCAACCATCTCATCCTCTGTCATCCCCTTCTCCTCCTGCCTTCAATCTTTCCCAGCATCAGGGTCTTTTCTAATGAGTCAGTTCTTTGCATCAGGTGACCAAAGTATTGGAGCTTCAGCTTAAGCTTCAGCATCAGTCCTTCCAATGAATATTCAGGACTGATTTCCTTTAGGATTGACTGGTTGGATCTCCTGGCAGTCCAAGGGACTCTCAAATCTTCTCCAACACCACAGTTCATAAGCATCAATTCTTTGGCACTCAGCTTTCTTTACGGTCCAACTCTCACATCTATACATGATTATTGGAAAAACCATATCTTTGACTAGACAGACCTTTGTCATCAAAGTGATGTCTCTACTTTTTAGTATGCTGTCTAGGTATGTCATAGCTTTTCTTCCAAGGAGCAAGCATCTTTTAATGTCAAAGCTGCAGTCACCATCTGCAGTGATTTTGGAGCCCAAGAAAATAAAGTCTGTCACTGTTTCCATTGTTTCCCCATCTATTTGCCATGAAGTGATGGGACCAGATGCCATGATCTTAGTTTTTTTGACTACTGAGTTTTAATCCAGCTTTTTCATTCTCTTCTTTCACCTTCATCAAGAGACTCTTTAATTCTTCTTTGCTTTCTGCCATAAGGGTGGTGTCATCTGCATATCTGAGGTTATTGATATTTCTCCTGGGAATCTTGATTCCAGCTTGTGCTTCATCCAGCCAGGCATTTCACATGATGTACTCTGCATATAAGTTAAATAAGCAGGGTAACAAGTTACAGCCTTGACGTACTCCTTTTCCAATTTTGAACCAGTCGATTGTTCCATGTCCCATTCTAACTGTTGCTTCCTGACCTGCATACAGGTTTCTCAGGAGGGAGGTAAAGTGGTCTGGTATTCCCATCTCTTTAAGAATTTTCCACAGTTTGCTGTGATCCACACAGTCAGTATTCTAGTCACATTACAACTTGTTATTGTTTTTAACGCTTTCACTTTTGGAATAGTTTTAGATTTGTAGGCAATTTGCAGAGCTTTCATATAGCCCTCACCCAGTCTCTCCCATGGTACATTTGCCAAAACCAAGACACCAGCTCCAACACATTACTATTAACTAAGTGAAGTGAAGTGAAGTTGCTCAGTCATGTCTGACTCTTTGCGACCCCATGGGGTATTGCCCTCCTCCATCCATAGAATTTTCCAGGCAAGAGTACTGGAGTGGATTGCCATTTCCTTCTCCTGGGGATCTTCCTGATCCAGGGATTGATCCCAGGTCTCCCTCATTGCAGGCAGATGCTTTACTGTCTGAGCCACCAAGGAAGCCCCATTTAACTATAGCCCCATTTTACTATTAACTAAACTTCACCCTTTATTCATATGTCACCAGTTTCCCCCCTAAATCCCCTCCAGGACACTACACTGCATTCAGTCATCATGCCTGCTTAGCCTCCTCCAATCTGGTTCCTTAGTCCTTTTGTGTCTTTCATGACCTTGACACTTTTGAAGAATACTGGCCAATTATTTTGTAGAATGCCTCTATATGTGTCTTTGATTTATTTCTCTTGCTTAGACTGTGAATGGTTTTGAGGGAGGAAGAACACAGAGACAAATTCTTATCACATCATGTCAGCAGTGCATATGATCAGCCTATCACTGATGAGGTTAACCTTGATTGCATGCTGATTTTTTAAACTTAATTTTTAATGTAATTTTAAAAAATTGACTGTACCAGGTCTTTGCTGCAACACACAGGTTCTTTAGTTTGCAACATGCAAGCTCCAGTTCCCTGACCAGGGATTGAACCCAGGCCCCCTGCACTGGGGGTGAGGAGTCGCAACAATTAGGGAAGTCCTTTTTTTTTTTTTAACTGCCTCTTCGAGAGTCCCTTGGACTGCAAGGAGATCCAAACAGTCCATTCTGAAGGAGATCAGCCCTGGGATTTCTTTGGAAGGAATGATGCTAAAGCTTTGGCCACCTCATGCAAAGAGTTGACTCATTGGAAAAGACTCTGATGCTGGGAGGGATTAGGGGCAAGAGGAGAAGGGGACGACAGAGGATGAGATGGCTGGATGGCATCACTGACTCAATGGACGTGAGTCTGAGTGAACTCCGGGAGTTGGTGATGGACAGGGAGGCCTGGCGTGCTGCGATTTTTGGGGTCGCAAAGAGTCGGACACAACTGAGCGACTGATCTGATCTGATCAGATCAACACATGTGCCTTGTGCATTCATTTTAACAGCTGCATAATATTCCACAGCATTGATGAAACATGGGTCATTCAAATCTTCCAAAGTTCTCATATAAATGTGAAAACTCTCAATACCTGGATAAATGATTCTCAGTAAGTGTGCTGAACTGGAAAGATACCCGTATGTTTACTGTGGGTGAGATTTAAAACTTGATGATGTTTTAATGGGGTGGGGTGGTCCCAGTGCAGGGGGGGAAGTGCTAGACAGTAGCAGGTGTCCCCAAGGAGGGGAAGATGAGTCCACAGAGGTCAATGGAACCAAGAGGGGGAACCTCCAAGAAGTACATAAATAACTGTGAGAATGGTTGGGTCATAATGATGTCTTGAGCCCAGACAAGGAAAGAAAATTATTATAATTGGTGGAAGGCAGAGAGGGTCCAGTGGGGCAAAGATGCACCATGGGGAAGACTTTGAAAGGACCAGGAGAAAGCCTAGCTTGATCCAGGCACTGGAGGTAAGAAGGAACAGAAGAAGGAACCTAAGGAGGTCAGGGCTCTGCCTTTTGTCACATCATCGTGTATCACCTCCAAGGGGACAAGCCAGCCTGTTGGAACATCCTCTTGGACAACACGCATGCTACTCCTGGTGGGTGGGGGGTAGGTCCTGCAGAAGCAATGGATCCATATAGTTTCTAGATGTTCTTTGTTTCATGTGTAGGGCTGGGATTCCCCCTTCCCTTCCACTAGATGGAGGCCATCTATCCTCCCTCTTAGGAAATCTGGAGCCTATGTTCCATCATGACTTTGTCACTGAGATGTGTTTTCATGCACAGTTGACAGTCATCCAGCTTTGGAAAATGAAAAGTTGAGGGTCACTGCAATTTCCTCTTTCTCAACCAAAGAGGTGCTTGGACGTTTGTGGCAGGGAACTCCCTCTGCCAGCCCCTTAGCTACTGCCTGACTCCTTTTCTTCTGCACCTGGCCCCACCACTCCCATCCCAAGCAGACAGAAACCAGATCCCGACCCCCCAATCCCCCACCCCCATCACCCCCACACAATGACATTTCAAATCAGGAACACATGAGACTTTGTCTAAAAAGTAACTGGTGTCAGAGGAAGCACGGTGCCAATTCAGTGATCTCCATCCCTCCTGGAGGACAAAGCTGATTGCAGACCTAGCGACTGCATTTTTCTCTAACATGCGTATATCATAGGTGTTTCCCGAAGGCAAATCCACCGTCAGCCAGTCTTTCTGATATGCGGTCAAATCTCTCAGTGGTGGTGCTTTGCTGCTTCTCCGATCTGGTCCTGTGGACCTTCTGCCAACAGAAACATATCCTGGTTTCTTAAAATGTTCTTACATGGTTCCGTGGGGCTACTCTGCACATCGCCATTGGACTTTATCAAGCAGCCTCGTGCCTGAGTGGTTACTAGCTGCAGCATCAGCGGTTCTTGGACTATCAGCTCTCACCCTACCTGTTGGAAGGAGAGTGTCTGTGTCCCTTTCCGATGTTTTGATGAGAATGTGTTAGTCACTCAGTCATGTCCGACTCTGTGATCCCATGGACTGTAGCCCACCAGGCTGCTCTGTTCATGGGATTCTCTAGGCAAGAATCCTGGAGTGGGTAGCCATGCTGTCTTCCAGGGGATCTTCCCGACCCACGGATCAAACCCTGCATTGCAGGTTCTCCTGCATTGCAGGCAGATTCTTTACTGTCTGAGCCACCAGGGACTAGCTTATTAGGCAGATGGGCTTAGGATAAACTGGTTCTACCACTTCCTAGCTAGGGAGCCTCAGGTGGCTTCCTGAGAAGCCTCACCAAGTTGTTAGTATATAATGGGCACCTGAAAAGCCAGCATTAGAAATAACACCCAGCTTCCATCATTCTTGGGAAGATCAGAGGAGGTGAGGAAGAGGAAACACCGAGGACAGTCCTTGGCACATGCTGAAGGCTTAACACACTTTTTTTTTTCTTTTCTTATTTTGTAACAGTGCCAGGTTTGCGGGTGGGATCTAAGCATACCCAGTTCTGTTCGGGGCCAGCTGTGAGATTTTGTGCAAGTGGTCCTGTGGTCTAGGATTTAGGACTGATTATGGGATGATATGGTGACATTATTTGGGATTCTATGAGACGTTCTGCGTCTTAAGGGCTCAGATGTCTGTTTCTTTGGAGCAGTGTTTCCATATCACTACATGGGAAGGAGATGAGAGAAACCTAGTACAAGCTCTCTCCCTGTCTGTCTGTATCTTTGTATGTTGTCCATATGTCCATCTCAATCTCTCCTGTCTCTGGCTCCCTCTTTCAGACCCACTACTGAATCAGCCTAAACTTTCCCTGGCCCCGTGCGTCTTCTGTGTGACACCAGTCTTTTCTAAGCCCAGGCAGAGCTCAGAGTTTGTTGCACAAACACCTCAAACATCTGCACGTGCTTGTCTCTGAATCAAGGCAAGCCAGGAACTTGCACCCATTTTTGTTTTACTGTATCATTATTGATGTTTGATCAGTTACAGACTGGCAAGGCAAAGCTCTGTGTGGCAAGGCGAAAGAATTGGTAAAAGATGAAGTTCACGTATTTTGCATTTAGAGCACGTAGTTTACCTAGGCTCCTCTGTCCATGGAATTTCCCAGGCAAGGATACTGGAATGGGTTGCCATTTCCTTCTCCAAGGGATCTTCCCAACCCAGGGATTGAACCTGTGTCTCTTACATTGCAAGCGTATTTACCGCTGAGCCACCATGGAAGAGCACCTAGCCTGCAAAGAAGCTGAATATTGAACTCATCGGCTTGAAAGTTTGTAAGGGTAGGGTAGATGGAACGTGTCAGTAAGGAAGATGCCTGAGGCAGAATATACTAATTTTCCGCCTAATAGCTGTGTGCCTCTTCCATGCCCACCCCTCCCCCCACCCAGGGTGGGTAAATCCTGATCCACTGATGCAAACATGTGGCTCCATCCCTTTTGCCCGTTTCTGGTTTATACATGGACATGTGACCAGTTCCAGCCAATGGGGTGTGAGAAGTCTCCTGGGGGTTCTGGGAAAGGATTTTTTGCTCCTATAAAGAGACACAAGGAGGAAGCAGCCCTCTTTCCACGTCTGGATGTTGTGTGTGGATGTTGGCCTGGAGCTGTGACAGCCACCTTGAGGGGTGACTTTGAAGATGACAGTCAGAAAGAGAAAGAATCTGAGTCCTTGATGCCATCAATGAGCTGCTGAATTAACCTACCCTGGGACCACTCTGCCTCTGGATGTCTCCCTCAGGGAGATGTTCAGTGTCTCCAACATTGAAACACTTTTGTTTGGGCTTCCTGCTACTTCCAAAGACATGCATGCTGACTGATTCAATAACTCCAAATCACGTGGGGCAGAAGTAAGAGGTGTGACAACTGGTTAGCTGGTTGTGACCAAGTAGAATCCCATACTAGCTGCCACCCATTATCACCTGCTGCATCAACCTGTGCCCGTAGAAGAAGAAGTCTGCTGCCTTTAAAATTAACATTTATTTGGCTGTGCCTCATCTTAGTTGTGGCATGGGGGGTCTTTAGTTGTAGCCTGTGGGATCCAGTTCCCTGACCAGGGATTGAACCTGGGCCCCCTGCATTGAGAGCACAGAGTCTTAACTGCGGGACCACCAGGGAAGTCCCATCCCCTGCCTTTCTTTATAGCCTGATCATAAGCACACGCCTTCCTCAGCCTCCGTGAAGGAAATGAACTTCACAAGGACCCCATGGGGGAGTTTCAAGAGGAGCTCCCCACAGAAGCAGCAGAACAGGAAGAAATCACTCAGTATCTTTCCTCAGACCTTCTAATCTGAAGGCCACCTTCTCTATTCGATGGAGGAAACATAAATACCAGCAACGTGAGATTGTCTTGGGGAACCAATGAGCTAACGATTGTTAAGTGCTGAGGACAGTGTCTGGCACATAATAAGCAATCAGTAAGGGATTTCCCTGGTGGCCCAGGGGTTAAGACTCCACGCTGCCAATGCAGGGTGCACGGGTTTGATCCCTGGTGGGGGAACTAAGATCCTACAAGCTACACAGAGCAGCCAAAAAAGAAAAAAAAAAGAACTCATAAGCAATCAGTAAACATAGCTATTGTTATGACTAATCCTTCTCTTTGACATGTGATGTCTTCAGCAGGAACGCATTTAGCCCTTCATGACGCTCAGTCAACCTGTAATGCTTGAGGCCAGGATCACTGGGGCCATACTGGAGTCTGGCTGCCACACAGGGACTCTATTGGCCACTTATATATGTTGTTTCTAAACCTCATTCTCAAGTATTAGAGGGATGTCTTCTAATCCTGGAATCCCTCAAGGGAGCCAACTTGAGAGATATCTCCTAAGAGGACTAAAGACCTTGACAAGGAAGGGGGAAAGGGTAACGGGACAGGGAAAAGAAAAAGTAAGAAGAGGTGGACAGAGAGCAGAAGGGAAGGAAGGAGGGGAGAAAGAAAAAGCAGCCCACGTCCAGGAGAGGGGAGCAGCGGGTCCACGGGGGCCATCCTTGCTCTGATTTGCAGAGAACATTCCCTGGGGTGGGGTTGGGGTTGGGGGCTGGGTTCAGATGTGGTCATCACTGGTCTTTAATTCCTGGCAGGCTTCCTGCCCTAGAAACAATGGGGTGTCCTAATTGAGAGCAACCAAGACGCAAAGGCTTTTGCCACATATATTGTTTCCAGGGTCTCCTTCTTCCTGTGGCTTCTGTTTTTCTTATTAAACACTGCTTCTAAATTGGTAGCGGAAAGAAAGACAGTGAGACGGCCCAGGGAAAGCATGAGTCTTCCCAGTCCTGGGCTCACACCCCGCGAAGGAGAGCCACAGGTCTCCGCATCCAGAGATGCTTTCTGGCCGTGTGGCTTAGAAATGGCCTGGCACGCAGAGCTGGGCCTTTCATCCAAGTGTCCAGATTAATGTTACCTCTGAGTGTTCGAAGGAGCCATGAGGTCTGACTTACTCACAGCCCTTTCTTTCTGGCTGAACCCCCCATAGGTCTCTCTGTTGTTCTATCCAGGGAGCTTCTCAGCAGGAAGAGAGAAGCCTGTTGTAAAAAATTTCGTGAATTGATGTCAGCTCAGCCGCCACGAGGAATACTGGGCTACATGAGGCATGTCCTGGGACCCTAACATCTTTTCCACCAATTCCTGAGCAGGAAAGTAAAGGGAAGAGGTAGGAATTTACATTCTCTGACAAAGTACAGAGGCTGCAGTGAGATAAAACACACCAGCCAAGGCAGTGGGAGCTGGCCCAGAGGCTTGGACTTGCTGCTTGCCTCCTGGGAATAAGTCCCCGGAAAATCTAGGACCACCCCCACCCCCACCCCCCACCCCCGCCCCACCTCGGGCATCCCAGGGTTAATGCTACAAGGCCCAGGTCTTGCACGTGACTTTGGGGTGCCCTGGGGAGCTGGCAGCTGGTCTGTGAGGGTCATCACATTCCCAACAGTAGCTGTGTCTCCACCCACACGGAGCTGTCACATTTAAATGTGAATTCTCTGTCCTTTCCAAGCTCAAGGTCAAGGCTCTCCCCATTCTGCACCCCCTCTCTCCCCTGGGGTTGGTCTGAGGTTAACCTCGGTATTGGTGATGAGGCATCATTTGAATGACTCTGGGAAAAACTCTCTGAGTCAGTGACATCTAGTTGCCTACCTAAATAGCCATTCTTTCCTTGTTCCTCAGAAGGAGTCCGGATACTGTGCCCAACCACAAACTGCATTTCTTGGCTTTCCTTGTGGCTGAGTCTGCCCTTGAGACTGAGTTCTGAACCAGTGGAAGTGGAAGTGTGGCATGGCACTTCCAAGCAGTCTTCTTAAAGAAAGCTGACTCAGCTGGGAGGAGAGTCCTTTCTGGTCTTTCTTCCTATTGCCTGGAAGGTAGGCTTGATGGCTAGAGCTCCAGCAGCCACCTTGGACCATGAGATTGAGAGAGTCAGTTCCTAGGCAGGTTGATAGGGAGTCTAGGGGTCCCCAAGGAGAAAGGGGTCTGGAATTCTCAAGGAGGAAGAAAGGACAAACTTTTTTTCTTTCTCCACATTCCTTAGGATTATATACCAATAATGTATCCTGCCTAAGGACAGTCTTTGGATTCAACCTTCTGTTATCTTAAAATGTTAATTATGGGAGTAGACCTGGTCTTTACAAGGATGTATCTTGCCTGAAGACAGTGTTATCTTAAAATGTAAATTATGGGAGTAGGTCTGATGAGGTCTTTACAACCTCCAGATATTCTTTGGATTATATAACTTCATTGTTAACACTAGCAAGCGGGTACTCTTTCTGCCCCCTTCTGATGCCTGTGTCAGAAGCTTTCTCTATCTCCTTTATATTCTGATAAAACTTTATTACACAAAAGCTCTGAGCGATCAAGCCTCGTCTCTGGCCCCGGATTGAATTCTTCTCCTCCGGGGGCCAAGAATCCCGGTGTATTTGCGTGATTCAACAACAACCTTTCAAGATGACCTTGAGGATGGAAGCTTCATGTTGGGAGAATGAAACAGAAATATAGAAGGTGGCATCATATTGCCACCATGCCAGTCTTTGGCTGCCTATTTACGGGCTTCTTTTAAGTAAGGAAGAAATAAACTTGTATGCTGTTCAGTCTACTAATAGTTTGGATTTTCTGTTATTTACAGCCAAAACTATTCCTAGCTGATATACCTATCAAATTTCCCCTCTCTTATCCAGATGCCACTGTGCATGGAATTCACATATGAGAGAAGCATCCTTTTCTGTTATGTTTTCCCTTTCTGGGAACATCATCTCAGATTAAAGTAGAAGCAGGGGAACCAATGAAGTTCATCTTTGAACCTGTTGAGTTTATCTCTCTCCTCCCAGGCTTTTCCTCACACACTAGTTTGCTTTTAGTTTGCTGTCAAGGAATTTCTCCCTAGCTGGTAAGTCACTACATCTTATGGGATATTTGGTTTCAATCAATTTGTCATTTCCTACTAAGTTACTCCTATTAGTGACAAGCTTGTCATTATAAATCCTATCTTGAAAGAAATTCTTCCTTGATTCCACATACACTTATAACTATTGCCCGATTTCTCTGTTGCCCTTTATAGCAACACTTCCAGAAAGATCCATCTGTACCAGGACTGCCCATCTGGGAACTCCAAGAAGCAGCATTCATACCATGGCCTACATCAGGGGCACCTCTGTGTTGTGCAGTGTATGACTTGTAGATCTATAATGGGAGGCTTGGGCGATTCTCGGTGATTCCACTGCCTTAATTACCAGGCTCTCTTGAACCTAATCCTATCATGTATTTCTTTCACTACTCCAGATAAACAGCTCTTGTCAAGGTTCTCAGTGACATCCATCTTACCAAATCCCAAGGTAAATTCTCAGTCTTCCCCTTGCCCTGTTTAGCGGCCGGCAGCGTTTGTCAATCACACCTCCTTCCTTTTTGTTCTAATATTTATTGATTGTGTCTTTGGCTGCACCGGGGCTTCGTTGCTGCCCACAGGCTTTCTCTGGCCGTGGCAAGCGGGGGCTGCTCCTTGCTGTCGTGTGCAGGCTTCTCATTGTGGCGGCTTCTCGTGCTGTGGAGCAGGGTCTCTAGGCACACGAGCTTAGTATGCGGCCTGAAGGCTCTGCAGCCAGGCCTCGGTTGTGGTGGTGCACGGGCTCCGTTGCTCTGTAGCATGTGGAATCTTCCCTGACCAGGGGTCAAACCCGTGTCCCCTGCATTTGCAGCTGCATTGTTATCCACTGCACCACCAGGAAAGTCCATACCTCCTTCTTAAAACGCGTTCTTTCCCTGGCTTCCGAGGCTCTATTCTCCTACTGCACTAGTTACGAATTTTCGGCCTCATTGTCTTCCCCAAACATCACTGTTTTGTTTATTGCTAAATTCTCAGCATAAAGAATAGTGTCTGGCACACGGCAAGCTTTCAATCAACATGGCAGGCATTGAATGAATGGAGGCATAGGGGATTGTATCTAAAGGAGTGAATGTCAAATAGTGGAATTTCAGGCACTGTGATAAGAGTGATGGTATTTTGGGGCAGTATAGTTATTTTTACTAACTTCTAAAATACCATGTGGGGGGCACAGGAAGCTATATTTTTTTCTTTACCTCAGAATAATAGGTCAGTTCTTGTGTCTAGGTGCTGGGTTGAAAACACAGGAAATACATTTTTCACAATAGCCCAGATATGGAAGCAACCTAAATGTCCATCAAGGGATGAATGGATAGAGAAGATTCGTTATATACGCAATGGAATATTATTCAGACATAGAAAAAAAGGAAGTCCTGCCCTTTGTGACATCATGAATGGACCTTGAGGGCATTAGGCTGAGATAAGTCAGACAGAGAGAGAGAAAAACTGTATAATCTCATTTATATGTGGAATCGAGAAAAGTCGCAGTGTCATGAGTTTTATGAAGCAGAGGATAGAATGGTGGTTACCAGGGGCTGGGGGGTTGGGGGAATTAGGAGGATGTTGGCCAAAGGGTACAAACTCCCAATTATAAGACAAATATGGGGAATTCCCTGGTGGTCGTGTGGCTAAGACTCTATGCTCCCAATGCAGGGGGCCTGGGTTCAATCCCAGGTCAGGGAACTAGATCCCATATGCCACAACTAAGAGTTCATATGCCTTGACTGAAAGATCCTGCGTGTCACAACTAGTACCTGGCACAACCCAGTAAAGAAAGAAATACATTTTTAAAAAAGAGACAAATTGGTTTTTCTGGAAATCTAATGTACACCATGGTGATCACATTATATACTTGAAGTTGCTAAGATAGTAGAGCTTTAATGTTCTCACCGTGAAAACGAAATGGTGGGACTGCCCTGGTGGTCCAGTGGTTAGGACTCCTCGCTGTCACTGTTGAGGGCCCAGCTTGCATCCTTGGTCAGAGAACTGAGATCCCATAAGCCTCGTGGTGTGACCAAGAAGAAAAGAAAAGAAGAGAAAAAATTAAAAAAAAGGAAATGGCAATTATGGGATGGAATGGAGGTGTTGGCTAATGCTTTGGGGGTGATCATTTTGCAACATACAAGTGTAACAGATCAACACATTGTACTCTTGCCATGACATTGGGCTCACCCAGATAATTTTCCCATCCCAAGATCCTTAACTGAATCACACCTGCAAAAGCCCTTTTGCCACCTAAGGTCTGTGTGCTGTGCTTAGTCTCTCAGTTGAATCTGACTTTTTGTGACCCCGTGGACTGTAGCCCACCAGGCTCCTCTGTCCATGGGGATTCTCCAGGCAAGCATACTGGAGTGGGTTGCCATGCCCTCCTCCAGGAGATCTTCCCAACCTAAGGATTGAGCCCAGGTCTCCTGCATTGCAGGCAGATTCTTTATCAGCTGAGCCACCAGGGAAGCAAAGGGTCAGAAACAGTTGCTGAAACCCAGGATTGAACCAGGGACCTTTAGATCTTTAGTCTAACACTCTCCCAACTGAACTACTTTGGCCACCCATTCATAGGTCCATACACAATGCCATTTACAGGTTTGGGGATTGGAATGTGGACATCTTTGGGGAATTATATTATCTGCCACACTTCCTGATCCTGAATCTTAATAAAAAATATTCATTTATTTGACTGTACCGGGTCTTAGTTATGGCATGCAGGATCTTTGATCTGCATGTGGCATGTGGGATCTAGCTCCCAGACTGGGGACTGAACCCAGGCCCCCTGCCCTGGGAATTTGGAGTCTTAGCCACCCAGGAAGTCCCCTGATCCTGGATATTTACTCCAGTGTCACTTTCTCAGTGAGGCTTATGCTGACCACGCAGGCCTCCTGCTCTGTCTTTTCTTCTAGCAAAGTATGCAATTGACTAATACCTGGTGAATATTCCCTGTTTCCCTCACTACACTGTCAGCTCCAGAAAGGCAGGAACTTGATCATTTTCTGCACTGCTTCCTCTCCAGAACCTGGCATATAGATGATGCTCAGTAAATATTGTTTAAATAAATGATAGAAAGAAAAAAATAAAAAACAACAACAGCCAACCCTTTTTTAACCTCAGTTTGAGCCCCTAAATGGAGAGTTCTCTCACATTCATTAAACTGGGTCAGGGAATTGATGCAACTGACCAGCCCTTTAAACCTTGTGTTGGGAGACTGAGAACCTCACCCAGGGTGTCCCAGGCTGCCACAGAGGCACAGAGGAGTCACGATAGCACAGTCGACAGAGGCCCAGAGGAGCTGAACAAGGACGCTCTTCATTGAAAGAGACTACGAGAGCGATTAGCCAGTGTTACCTACAAGTGCACCTAGCTCAGTCCCTCGACGGACGATTCCCGAGCTGGCCACCCTGAGCAGCTCTGGGATGCACGCTAACCTTGGGAGCAGTAGGCTGGGTGGCCCCGAGCAGCTGGCCCCGGGTCCCTGGCTTTCTCTGGTTCTGTTCTTTCTAACTTTCAACTTGTGGCTTGGGACCTTTTTTCCACTTTTCCAATGATAGTACCAGGAAATTCCTTGAACTTGAGCAATGATGTGTTACTTTCTTTCGAGAGGTAACTCTTAAAATCTCTGTTCTCTCCATTTCTGCCATCTCGGGAGCATTTGGCCATTTTTTAAGATGGAATCCGTTTTATTAGCCTTAATCGTGTGCAGTTGTTTCTTCCAGCTCAGTGCTAGACTGTCAGGGCATCCTACAAAGGTTTGGCGGGACTTCTAGGGGAAACGCCTGCTGATGATAGAATAACACAGTGCCTTGGCCAACTGGATTCCAAAAATGCACCCTCTGACAGGGCTTCCCAGCCACTGAGGAGCAGCCGCTGGGGGCTCAGCCTGCAGCTGACCCTGGAAAAAGAGAAGAGAGAAAATGGGAGGAGTGAGGTGCACAGTTCCTGGAAGCTAGGTTTGGGTGTATCTGAATGAGATGGTTCATGTTCAAATCAGGGGAAGAAAAAGAACTCAAAATACAGAACAGCCGCAATGGAAAAGCAATGAAAAGAAACAGTGAACCCTTCTAATGAGAAACCCACAAACACCCTGAGAATTCATTTCACTCTCCCCACCCCCTGGTTCATCATTTTGCTGGCTTTCAAATAGTTTTTTTATTGGTCAAGGTTTTATTTCGACCCGTAAATTCTTCTTTTTGGCTACACATATATTTTGTGAAATGATTATTACAATCAGGTTAATTAACACATGCATATATCTCCTCCCTCTTGAGCATCCTACTTGAGCTTCCCACCCACTGCCCCTACTTCCCGCCCCTTCTAAGTCATCACAGAACACCAGGGGGCTTTCAAGTTTTGGGAGCAGTGAAAACTATATCACAGGATTGGGAGGCAGGACACTCAGGATCTAACCCAACTTTGCTCCAAAGATGAGCTACGTGACTTTGGGGAAATCACTTATCCTTTCCATCGTCATCTATACAACTAAGGACAAATAATTATTCTGGCTTCTGAGGTTAAGGGGAAACTCAAATGAGATAATATACATCATCATCATCACTATTGTGATTCCAGTATCAGAGACGGGGAAATGGGGCTGACTGGGGAAAGAGCCTGCGAACTTCATATCTTGGGTCTTTATTCTAACTTCCAGAAGCCTTGCTGCTTTCTTCCTTTAAAGTGTCTCATCGAAGTTAAACTTAATACATTTTAGGCAGTTGTTTAGAATTTGGAAGAGATTCACCAATGTAGCAGAACTTTCATACCTGAATCAAATAATGCCTTCTTTATAAAAGTTTAACTCCTCCAGGAGCACAACCTCTAACTGCAGGAGGTTCATGTCTTTATAAAAGACGAAGATTTAGATATAAGAAAAGGATTCTTAACTAGGGAGATGTTTAGAATAAGTATTTAAAGGTGTTCAAGTACATGGCTGGTACATTTTTTTCCAATGAATGAGGAAACAGTTTGGCAGAGGGGAAAGCGGTATTTCACCACTGAGGTGTCCAACTAGGACATCCCAAGTCCATGCCTTTGTCATGTGGCTTTGGAGTCCTTCCTATAAAGGTGCCCTTTATCATTTGGAACTTTCTGCTCTAGGGTAAGATGCTTCACTACTTTGATTAAAAAATTTTTTTTAATATAGAATATTTATTTATTGGCTGTGCTGGGTCTTTGTTGCTGCACTTCGGCTTTCTCTAGTTGAGGCAAGCAGGAGCTACTCTCTAGCTGCAGAACACGAACTTCTCATTGTGGTGGCTTCTCTCATTTTGGAGCATGGGCTCTAGGCATGTGGGCTTCCATAGTTGTAGAGCATGGTTTTAGTTGCCCCTTGGCATGTGGAATCCTCCCGGACCAGGGACCGAATCCATGTCCTCTGCATTTGGCAGGCGGATTCTTAACCACTGAACCACCAGGGAAGTCCCAAGACACTTAATTACTTTGGTTTTTTTTTTTTTAAATCCAATCAGTGAGGACAAAAAACCCAACCCATCAGTGAGGGTTAGAAGCAATATATACAAATGGCCAGTAAAGTCCCTGTGTGGCAGCCAGCCTCCAGTATGGCTCCAGCGATCCTGGCCTCCTGGTGTTCCCCTCTGACACAGACCAGTGCAGAAACGTCGCTGCATGACTTCCAAAGCCAGGTCACAAAAGACACTGCTGCTTCCATCTTGTTCTCTCTTGGATCCTTTTCTCTGGGAAAAGCAGCTGCCCTGTCAGGAGGACACTCAAGCAGCCCTCTGGGCAGGTCTACAAGGCGAGGAGCTGAGGTCTCCTGCCAACAGCCAGCACTATTTGGCCAGTCGCATGGAAGAGCCAACTTGAAAATGGACCCTCCAGCCCTGGTCAAGCCTTCAGATGTCCACAGCCCTGGCCAACCTCTTGGCTGCAATCACGTAGGAGACACTGAGCTAGAACCACCCAGTTAAGCCACTCCCAAATTCCTGACCCTCCCAAACTGGGTGAGACTGTATACGTGTTGTTATTTTAAGCTGCTAAGTTTTAGGGTAATTTGTAACACGGCAATAGGTAACTAATATGCACTGGCACATGGTTTATATAATAAATGATTGGTGATACCAACCGTTTGTTGAGTTTCCATTATGTGCCTCACATTCAGCTTGAGGCTCTAGAAATGAACCGTATATATTGGGTTGGCCAAAAAGTTCATTCGTGTTTTTCTATAAGATGTAATGGAAAAACCCAGACAAACTTTTTGGCCAACCCATTACATCATCCCTTCCCTTAAGATACTTAGATTAGCCAAGGGAAGAGTAATGGGCTCCAAGGTGGACACAGGTGCCCTCAGTATGAAACCTGCCCCCTGGAAATACTGTTGAAGGAAAGTCCTCTGGAAATCCCAAGTAGGGGAACTATAATACCCGGATTGATTTTAATGTCTTTATGTAATGGCAACCTGTCTGCTTCTCTTACAGAAGAAAATTAGGAACAGAATTCCTTTTATTAAGCAAATTCTGATATCCTGCAATCTGACCAGAACAACACCCACCCACAGAATTTGCTGGGGGTGTTGTTAGAGCCAGTGAGGCGGATTTAAATGACGCACTTGAGTTTGAATTATAAGTAAGAGCTGTGCATAGCTATGTGCTTAGGGTATAACCTCTGTCACCACCAGGTGGTGCCCTGGAGGCCTTGGCTTCCTCTTGGGGCTGTTGCCATTCTCAGTGGCTCTCTGGGTGTGGACATTTTTGGTATTTTTTTGGTTGTCTTGCGGGATCTTTGTTCCCCTACCAGGGATGGAACCCGGGCTCTCGGCAGTGAAAGTGCAGAGTCCTGACCACTAGACCACCAGGGAATGCCTATGACTTGGATTAGCTTTGGGGGCAGGGGGGTCTCCAGACTGTTTCCCTGAAGTTGGCTTTACTGGCCTCTGGAGGTTCTACTTCCAGTGGTTTCAATAATAATAACAACAACACAATGAGAAGGCAGCCCTTTGTAGACCAGACACTAATATACATAATACATACTATATATGTACATAAAATATAACACAGTTGACCCTGGAACAACATGGGTTTGAACTGCATGGATTTCTTTCAATGATAAATACTGCAGTACTGCATGGGCTCATGGTTGCTTAAATCTGCTAATGTGGAATGGCAGATATGACAGCCCAATATAAGTCATGTGTGAATTTTCAACTTCATGGAGGTTTCTGGCATTCCTAAGCTCTGCTGTGGTTCAATTTATATGATATATAATATTTGGCATGAAAGTGAAAGTGAAGTCGCTCAGTTGTGTCCGACTCTTTGCGACCCCGTGGACTGTAGCCCACCAGGCTCCTCCGTCCATGGGATTCTCCAGGCAAGAATACTGGAGTGGGTTGCCATTTCCTTCTCCAGGAATATTTGGCATAGCATACTACATAATTGGGCTTCCTAGGTGGCGCTAGTGGTAAAAACCTGCCTGCCAATGCAGGAGACACAAGAGATGCGGGTTCAATCCCTCATTCAGGAAAATCCCCTGGAGGAGGGCATGGCAACCCACTCCAGTATTCTTGCGTGGAGAATCCCATGGACAGGGGAGCCTGGTGGGCTATAGTCCATAGGGTCATGGAGTCAGACACAACTGAATTGACTTAGCATGTGTGCACTATAGTTGTGTATAGTAAGTATACTGTATATAATTTTATATATACTGTATGTGGTATGTAATATATAATCTGTGCAATAAGTGATTTCTGAATCATATGAAATATTTATTATTTTCAGTTTTTTCACATAGTATTATTTTATTAAGGCTTATCCATGTCCTTAAATACTCTTTGGAAACTTGATTTTAATTGCTATTTAATATTCAAGCACATGGATATACCACATCTTATTTGTTTACTATTCTTTTTTGGGATACTGAATTATTTCTCCTTTTTTAACATTACTATGTTGCAGTATAATTCACCTGTGTGAACCTTTGCTTACATCTCTGATTATGTCCTGACAGTAGATTTCTAGAACTGGAATTACTGGACCAAAGTGTGAGGACATTTTCAGGGCTTCTTCTGTTACCACATTTTTTCTAGTGGAAAAGCCAAATTATAACCCCACCAGTGTGAGTACCCATTTTTCTGTATCCTCACTAACACTGTTTTTTAAAAATTATTATGAAATTTTTTATTAGTTTGGTGAGCTTTTAAAATATATTGTCTTACTTATATATTTTTGCATATCTTTAATTATGCAGGTGAACTTTTTTCATTCATCTATTAAACATGTGCTTCCCTTCTTCTACAAAGGTCTTTTGTTCTCTGTTAGAGTGATTGCCTATTTTCTTATTGTATGTGTGTGTGTGTGCTTTATTTATTTTTAATTGGAGGATAATTGCTTTACAATATTATGTTGGTTCTTATTTGTTTTTAAGGACTTTTTATATATAAAGGATATTGATCGTTGATCCATCATCAGTATATGATTTTAAATTTTATTTGTAACATTCTCTGGTGTTCTGAGGTTTTGCTTTAATATACCAAATCTATCAATCACAGATTTCTTTCACTGGTGCTAAAAAAGCTCTGTCTTATCCAGAAATCAAATAAGTATTCACCTTTATTTTCTCCCTGCTTGTTTTGGAGGTTTATCATTATTATTATTTTGAATTTGCTTCTTGTATCCATCTGGATTTTATTTTGGTTTATGATGTTGAGGAGTCAACATTATTTTTTTCCCTAAGTACCTAACCAGTCCTCCCAGCACCAGTGACTAATCCCTTCTTTCTGCATTGATTTGTAATGCTACATTTATGGTATATTAAACTTTTATACAAGCTGGATCCTAGTACATATAAAATCTACATTTTTTGTACCGTTTATTCCTCCAGAGAGATGTTTTTAATATACAGAGTGGTCCATGCCATTTTCCTTCCACGACACGCCCAGCTCACCTCCTTTAGTATAAAATCCAGGCTGCCTGCCCCCACCCCACCCACCAGTCTCCCCTGCTCTGTAGCTCTTGTCACACCAGGGGGGCCCAGTGACTCCACGATCCACCCACCTCATCAGACCTGGTCCTTTTTTCCTCCCACACCCCTGGCACCCTACATCCAACCACTCCACCATCCCTGGTGTGACCACTGGGCTTCTGCCTTGGAAATGGCAGCTTCCCAGTCACCACCCGCCCCCCCACCCAAGCTCCCTACTCCCTACTTTTCCTTCCCTCTAGTCCATCCACAGGCAGCCATATCCATCTTTGTGTAAGCAAGCATCACGTGTGTGCATCCCCTAAACACATCCCTTGAACAGAGCCTGGCAACCGTGAACTACTCACAGAAGAAAGCACACAGCCCTGAGCAATACCCTGCCCACGTTGCAATGCCCAGTGAACATGCACGAACGCACACTGGCGGGCCCAGCATGGCGGGACCCGAGTTTTCTCCAGGTGCCAGGTATTCCAGCACCCTGCCCCAGCCCATGCTCAAGTGTCTTCCTCTCCCGGGAACGCCCCCACCTCTCTTCCTGACATACTCACCCTTCCAGATGCAACCCTGGCTCTCACCTCTCCAGAGGCGTCCCTGGAGTAACCCGTGCCCTTTCTGTGCCTCCGAGGCCCCCGTGAGCTTTGGTGTCACAGTCACCTCTCTTCATTGCTCTCATGCTTGGATGTAAGAGGAGCCTGTGTTTTCCCAGCCATAAAGCGCATCATCCCAGGACAAACCATAGCTCCACCATCTGGGGCTCTGTGGCCCAGGGCAGGTTACTCAACCTCTCTATGCTCCACTCTGTAAAAGGACAAGGGTAACTTTGAGTGGTTATCGTGAGGATTAAATGAACTAATATCAGCAAAAGGCTTTGAACACTGCCTGGATTGCTAAGTGCCTTGTACTCAGGATATTATTCTTTTTTTTATAATTAGTTTTCTTCTTCCCACATCTTCAGGGCAGGTACACAGCACGTGGGTGTTAAATAAGGGAAACAAGGAGGGCAGAGGGGAAAAAGGAGGACAGAAGAGAGGCGGGCAGGATGGGGGTGTTGGCCTTCCCTGACCACCACCCCCCTCCTGGCTACTCCTGGACATCCCTTCCCTGGCTGGTCATCCATGCCGCCCTGTACTATTAACTCTTTTTTTAATTTGAGATGTAAAGTTGCTGCTAAGTTGCTTCAGTGGTGTCCAACTCTGTGCGACCCCATGGACTGCAGCCTACCATGCTCCTCTGCCCATGGGATTTTCCAGGCAAGAGTACTGGAGTGGGTTGCCATTGCCTTCTCCGGAGATTTAAAGTAATTAATTAATAATTTTTTGGCTGCATTGGGTCTTAGTCGCGGCCCGAGAACTCTATCATTGTGGCGCTCGGGTTTTGTTGCCCCGCGCTATGTGGGATCTTAGTTCCCCGACCAAGGATCGAACCCCCACCCTCTGCACTGGAAGGAAGATTCTTAACCACTGGACCACCAGGGGAAGTCCCCTGTACTATTTATTCTTGGCACCTTATCGCCTGGTGGGAGGCGTCTTCCACCTGTATCATCAGTCTGGCTGCCATGGGCACTCCAGAATGTTTGCTGAATTAAATCAAAACCAAGAACGGAGGGGCCATATGTCCAGTAGGGGGCGCTCACTGCTGGGGATGCCCAGTTTGGGTCTACTCTCGGTGTGGGACCGGAGAGCTGACGACAGTAACAGCTAAGGAGCTTTGCTGTCACGGCTACCTCCGTTCACTGCACTTACGCTTTGATGTAGGAGGGGCCCGTGGTTTTCCCGCCGTAGAGAGCAGCGTTTGAGCCCTCACTGTGTCACACCCTGGGTTAGTCCCTCACCTGCTCTCAATCCTCACAGCAAGCCCAGGAGCTGGTTATAGGCACAACCTCCTTGTACAGATGAGGCGACAGAGGCACAGACAGGCGGAGTAACTTGCCCAAAACACACAGCTAGCGTGTGTCAGAGCTGGCATTCCCAAACTTTTCCTTTCCTAACGGTGCGGGACACCTCAGTTGCGTAGACCTACCTACCCGGGCAGAAAGAGAGCTGCCTCCCTTTCCCAGGGCTTCAGGATTCAATCCCGAGGTGGGCTTTGAAACCACTGCAGCCTGAAGCTTTGAGGGCCCCACACCAATGCCCTGTGGCTATGTGGAGATCATAATAGTGCCTGGGGTCCAGTCTCAACAAACACTCAGTTGTATTTATAATATATAATACAGTAAGTCCCCCACATATGAATGAGTTCCATTCCAAGAGCACGTTCATAAGTCCAATTTGTAAATCCATCGAAGTTAGCCTGGGTACCCAACTAACACAATCAGCTATATAGTACTGTACTGTAATAGGTTTATAATACTTTTCACACAAATAGATCATTAAAAAAACAAAACATAAAAATAAAACATTTTTAATCTTAGAGTACAGGACCTTGAAAAGTGCAGTAGCACAGTACAACAGCTGGCATACAGGAGCTGGCCCTAAGTGAACAAGCAAGAAGAATTACTGACTGAAGGGGGAAGCGAGGTGGATGATGGCAGAGCTGACGGATCGTCTGCAACAGCAGATGGAGTTCAGTTCAGTCGCTGAATCAAGTCCGACTCCTTGCGACCCCGTGAACCGCAGCACGCCAGGCCTCCCTGTCCATCACCAACTCCCGGAGTTCACCCAAACCCTTGTCCATCGAGTCGGTGATGCCATCCAGCCATCTCATCCTCTGTTGTCCCCTTCTCCTCCTGCCCTCAATCTTTCCCAGCATCAGGGTCTTTTCAAATGAGTCAGCTCCTCACATCAGGTAGCCAAAATATTGGAGTTTCAGCGTCAAAATCAGTATTCCAATGAATACCCAGGGTCAAAATCAGTATTCCAATGAATACGCAGGAGATCAGTGGAGAAGTAACTCCAGAAAAAATAAAGGGATGGAGCCAAAGCAAAAACAACACCCAGTTGTGAATGGGACTGGTGATAGAAGCAAGGTCCGATGCTGTAAAGAGCACTATTGCATAGGAACCTGGAATGTCAGGTCCATAAATCAAGGCAAATTGGAAGTGGTCAAACAGGAGATGGCAAGAGTGAACGTCGACATTCTAGGAATCAGCAAACTAAGATGGACTGGAATGGGTGAATTTAACACAGATGACCATTATATCTACTACTGTGGGCAGGAATCCCTTAGAAGAAATGGAGTAGCCATCATAGTCAACAGAAGAGTCCGAAATGCAGTACTTGGATGCAATCTCAAAAACAACAGAATGATCTCAGTTCGTTTCCAAGGCAAACCATTCAATATCACATATCCAAGTCTATGCCCCGACCAGTAATGCTGAAGAAGCTGAAGCTGAACAGTTCTATGAAGACCTACAAGACCTTCTAGAACTAACACCCAAAAAAGATGTCCTTTTCATTATAGGGGACTGGAATGCAAAAGTAGGAAGTCAAGAAACACCTGGGGTAACAGGCATATTTTGCCTTGGAGTACAGAATGAAGCAGGGCAAAGGCTGAAAGAGTTCTGCCAAGAGAACGCACTGGTCATAGCAAACACCCTCTTCCAACAACACAAGAGAAGACTCTACACATGGACATCACCAAATGGTCGACACCGAAATCAGATTGATTATATTCTTTGCAGCCAAAGATGGAGAAGCTCTATACAGTCAGCAAAAACAAGACCGGGAGCTGACTGTGGCTCAGATCATGAACTCCTTATTGCCAAATTCGGACTGAAATTGAAGAAAGTGGAGAAAACCATTACCTGAAGGTCATCCATTCAGGTATGACCTAAATCAAATCCCTTATGACTATACAGTGGAAGTGAGAAATAGATTTAAGGGACTAGATCTGATAGACAGAGTGCCTGATGAACTACGGACAGAGGTTTGAGACATTGTACAGGAAACAGGAATCAAGACCGTCCCCAAGAAAAAGAAATACAAAAAAGCAAAATGGCTGTCTGAGGAGGCCTTACAGTTCATTCAGTTCAGTCTCTCAGTCGTGTCCAACTCTTTGCGACCCCATGAATCGCAGCACACCAGGCCTCCCTGTCCATCACCTACTCCCGTAGTTCCCTCAGACTCACGTCCATCGAGTCAGTAATGCCATCCAGCCATCTCATCCTCTGTCGTCCCCTTCTCCTCCTGCCCCCAACCCCTCCCAGCATCAGAGTCTTTTCCAATGAGTCAACTCTTTGCATGAGGTGGCCAAAGTACTGGATTTTCAGCTTTAGCATCATTCCTTCCAAAGAAGTCCCAGGGCTGATCTCCTTCAGAATGGACTGGTTGGATCTCCCTGCAGTCCAAGGGACTCTCAAGAGTCTTCTCCAACACCACAGTTCAAAAGCATCAATTCTTCGGTGCTCAGCTTTCTTCACAGTCCAACTCTCACATCCATACATGACCACTAGGAAAACTATAGCCTTGACTAGATGGACCTTTGTTGGCAAAGTAATGTCTCTGCTTTTGAATATGCTATCTAGGTTGGTCATAACTTTTCTTCCAAGGAGTAAGTGTCTTTTAATTTCATGGCTGCAGTCACCATCTACAGATAGCTGTGAAAAGAAGGGACTCGAAAAGCAAAGGAGAAAAGGAAAGATATAAGCATCTGAATGCAGAGTTCCAAAGAATAGCAAGGAGAGATAAGAAAGACTTTCTCAGTGATCTATGCAAAGAAATAGAGGAAAACAATAGAATGGGAAAGACTAGAGATCTCTTCAAGAAAATTAGAGATACCAAGAACATTTCATGCAAAGATGGGCTCAATAAAGGACAGAAATGGTAGGGACCTAACAGAAGCAGAAGATATTAAGAAGAGGTGGCAAAAATACACAGAAGAACTGTACAAAAAAGATCTTCATGACCCAGATAATCATGATGGTGTGATCACTCACCTAGAGCCAGACATCCTGGAATGTGAAGTCAAGTGGGCCTTAGGAAGCATCACTATGAACAAAGTTAGTGGAGGTGATGGAATTCCAGTGGAGCTATTTCAAATCCTGAAAGATGATGCTGTGAAAGTGCTGCACTCAATATGCCAGCAAATTTGGAAAACTCAGCAGTGGCCACAGGACTGGAAAAGGTCAGTTTTCATTCCAATCCCAAAGAAAGGCAATGCCAAAGAATGCTCAAACTACCGCACAATTGCACTCATCTCACACGCTAGTAAAGTAAGGCTCAAAATTCTCCAAGCCAGGTTTCAGCAATACATGAACTGTGAACTTCCAGATGTTCAAGCTGGTTTTAGAAAAGGCAGAGGAACCAGAGATCAAATTGCCAACATCTGCTGGATCATCGAAAAAGGAAGAGAGTTCCAGAAAAACATCTACTTCTTCCTATTGACTAAGCCAAAGCCTTTGACTGTGTGGATCACAATAAACTGTGGAAAATTCTGAAAGAGATGGGAATACCAGACCACCTGACCTGTCTCTTGAGAAACCTGTATGCAGGTCAGGAAGCAATAGTTAGAACTAGACATGGAACAACAGACTGGTTCCAAATAGGAAAAAGAATACATCAAGGCTGTATATTGTCACCCTGTTTATTTAACTTATATGCAGAGTACATCATGAGAAATGCTGGGCTGGAAGAAGCACAAGCTGGAATCAAGATTGCCGGGATAAATATCAATCACCTCAGATATGCAGATGACACCACCCTTATGGCAGAAAGTGAAGAAGAACTAAAGAGCCTGTTGATGAAAGTGAAAGAGGAGAGTGAAAAAGTTGGCTTAAAGCTCAACATTCAAAAAACTAGGATCATGGCATCCGGTCCCATTGCTTCATGGGAAATAGATGGGGAAACAGTGGAAACAGTGTCAGACTTTATTTTTCTGGGCTCCAGAATCACTGCAGATGGTGATTGCAGCCATGAAATTAAAAGCCGCTTACTCCTTGGAAGGAAAGTTATGACCAACCTAGATAGCATATTCAAAAGCAGAGACATTACTTTGCCAACAAATGTCCATCTAGTCAAAGCTATGGTTTTTCCAGTGGTCATGTATGGATGTGAGAGTTGGACTGTGAAGAAAGCTGAGTGCCGAAGAATTGATGCTTTTGAACTGTGGTGTTGGAGAAGACTCTTGAGAGTCCTTTGGACTGCAAGGAGATCCAACCAGTCCATCCTAAAGGGGATCAGTCCTGGGTGTTCATTGGTAGGAGATGGAGGGCAAGCTGCAATTTTAGTCATTGCTGACATGATTGGACGTGCGAACGCATGTTCGCATCTTGGAAAGTTTGCAACCGGAAGGTTCGTATGTAGGGGACTTACTGTAATGACTAAATGTTGGCTACTACTGGCATGATTTTTGTGAGGTTAAAGTGTTCTCTGGAGAGACCCTTCACTCTCCGGAGACACTCTTGAGTTGATCATTCTGTCTTTACAAATAAAATGAACCTGTGGTGATGTTCTTTCCAGAGAGAAACTCCCAGCTCTAGCCTTCAATCGCCTCTTCTCAGCAAGCTTCTGGGTGAAAGCGTTCTGTTTCCTTTACTTTGCACGTCGCAAATGAGCGATACCCCTTCCCTCGCTGCCTAATTTATGCCCCGTTTCAAATTGCCCAGGTTCCACATACCAAGCAGTATTTCCTGATACTCGTTTCATCCCATGGGGTCTGTCTAGACCCCAGGATTACTGAGAATCAAGAGACAACCCTGAATTTTTTTTTTTTTTTTAGCCTTCCCTTGAAAACCGCACGGTCTTCCCACATTCTCCTGTGGTCCCTTCAATTCTGGCTCCTTTCTGTAAGTGAAGGGAGAACCTTCTAAAGAAAAGTCATTGGATTTTGGGTTTTTTTTTTTTTTTGGTTTGATTGTTGTTCCCTTCTCAGAAAGCATTTGAAATTGACTCTAACTCTCAAGTGTGTTTTGAGTTGAGTTCAACTTTTAATGTTCCGTGAAAATTTGGATTTAATTAGTTTCTCTTGAGTTCTGAAATCGTGTGATACTTTTATTTTCTGTTTCCTGGACTGCAGCCTTGCCACATTCGTGGAAAAACTGAAGGGGGGAATATTTTCTCGTAAGAATGAATGTGAAATGGATTGAAATTGTTGCTTGAGGGGAAATGACTGATTTCTGGCCTCCAGGCCAGGCCCGCAAGACAGGGCGCTCTGACTCCACGGCACGCTGCCGGTGAATTGGACTGGAAACATTTGGACCCTAAAGTGGAACTTGTCACATGGTCTGATGGAGCCGACACTGGCAGTCCCTTCCATGGGTTTGTTGCCGTGGAGACGCAGCCTGTGAGCTTGGGAGAATGTGGCTAGGTTCCACCTGGGATGCCAGGGGTGTGTTTGCTATTGTTGTTCAGTTGCTAAGTCGTGTCTGACTTCTCCTGACCCCATGGACTGCAGCACACCAGGCTTCCCTGTCCTGCTATCTCCCAGAGTTTGCTCTAATTTGTATCCGTTGAGTCAGTGATACTATCTAACCGTCTCATCCTCTGCTGCCGGCTTCTTCTTTTGCCTTCAATCTTTCCCAGCATCAGGGTCTTTTCTGATGAGTCAGCTCTCCGCATCAAAGTGTTGGAGCTTCAGCCTCAGCATCAGTCCATCCAGTGAATATTCAGAGTTGACTTCCTTTCAGTTTGACTGGTTGGAAGCCCTTGCATTGTTTTTGCTATTGTTTCTGTACAAATTACCACAAACCGAATGGCTTAAAACAACATGAATTTATCATCTTACATTTCTGGAGGTCAGAAGATCCAAACTGGGTCTCATGGGGCTAAAATCAAGGTGTCAGCAGGGCTGTGTCCCTTCTGGAGGCACTAGGGGAGAACCCATCCCTGACGCTTTGGCATTTGGAGGCTGCCCACATTCCCCGGCTCGTGGCCACATCACTTCAAATTCTGCTTCTGTCCACACAGCTCCTTCTGTGACTCTGGGCCCTCCTTTCCTCTTATAAAAAGTCTTGTGATTACATGGGCCCATCCAGATAATCCAAGGGCTTCCCTGGTAATTCAGTTGGTAATGAATCCCCCTGCAATGCAGGAGACCCCAGTCCAATTCCTGGGTCAGGAAGATCCGCTGGAGACAGGATAGGCTACCCACTCCAGTATTCTGGCCTAGAGAATTCCATGGACTGTATAGTCCATGGGGTCACAAAGAGTCAGACATGACTGAGCGACTTTCACTTTCACTTTTCCCTTTCATCCAGATAATCCAGGAACGTCTCGCCGTCTCAGGGTTCTTAACTGAATCACAATCAAATCACATCTTTGCTGTGTAAGGTTGCATATTCTCAGGTTCTGGGTATTAGGTTGCAGACATCTTCGGGGTCCATTAGTCAGCCTTCCCCACGATGCTTGTCACTGCCTAGGGTTGAGACATCCCAGGAAGTGCTATCAGCATTAGGAAATGGGCCTTTCCTGGTCCCAAATTCAATTCACAGCCTCATTTTTTAAAAAGTATTTCTTTATTTTATTTGGTTGTGCTGAGTCTTAGCTGCAGCTGTGGGATCTTTGATTTTCATTGTGGCAGGTGGGATCTTTAGTCATGGCATGTGAGATATAGTTCCCTGAGCAGGAATCAAACCCAGACCCTCTCCATTGGGAGTGTGGAGTCTTAGCCACTGGATTGCTAGGGAAGTCCCTGCAGTCTTATTTCTAGGGTGAGTATAAGAGCTATCTGTTGGGACAGCAGTGATCCTTGAGGACATTTCCATAGCATTCCTGGAAGAGAGGAAGCTGGCTATGCCCAGATCCCGGAGCATTTCCTGGAGAAGGCCCCCAGGGTCTTTGGAGGTTTAGAGACCACAAATTGAATCCCCACTTAGTCAATTCGCCAGAATGGCTTTGAACTTCAGCTTCTTCAAGACCTGGGTGAAAAGCTCTGTCTCTCAGAGTCCTTGTGTGGATTAATGGAGATGAGTGTGAACATAATAAAGCACTCTGCATATGGAACATGGTCGTGATATCACTATCGAAGAATGATTATAATTGAAAAATGGAAAAAATTGGTCTGTATTACACCCTTCATTATGAAATGCAGAAATAATCAACCTTTTAGATTCTAGTTAAAAAACAAAAGCAAGCAAATCTCCTTAAGAGCCAGTTAGCCTGGTGGGAAAACCCAAGGATTCTCTACTTCTTTTAGGCCCTAATGGTGTTGACCACCTTTGTACAACTTTGCTTGTATAGGATAGATTTTCAGTGCCTGTGGGGTCAGTTTGAAAATGGTATGGAAAGTTGGGTGGGACATTTCCCCTTGACTCTGTGGCAGTCATGACATCTCAACTCCAGGCAAAGATCTGAACCTCAATGATTGGTTTTATTTGGCCTGCCTACTTTTCTATTCACTACTTTTATCTCCTTTCTCCAAAATCTATCTACCTGGAGACCAGGTGGCTTAGGAAGAAAGCATTGTATGGTTTAGACATCCCTCTGGTCAAATCCCGTCCCTATTATTTGCTGTGTGATTTTGGGCCAGTTACTTAATGTTTCTGATCTTCTGAGTTCTAACTTATAGAAAATGAGAACCAGCAGGAAAGTGCTAATTGGTGGTCCTAAGATATGGAAGGTGGCCAGTGAGCGCTAGTTTCCCTCTGTCCTGTTGGGTGGTATTCCCTTACGCAGCATAATCTCACCAGATTTGAGTCGTAGTGGTCTGAGAAACTGAGTCCTGTTTTAAATCCTGGGGGTATATGTTTCTATCCTGGCTTTAATCCCAAATGGTTACATATTCTTGGACGAGCCATTAGCCTCTCTAGGCTTCAGTCTTCCTATCTGTAGAATGAGAACCAAACTGCCATTCTGCCTGTCTTATTCAGCTCAGGCTGCTATAACAAAATACCACAGATTTAAACAATAGACATTTGCCTCTCACAGTTCTGGAGGCTATAAGTTCAAGATCAAGGGGCTGGCAGATTCCATGTCTGGTGAGGACCTGATTCTTGGCTTGTAGACAACTGCTTTCTCGCTGTGTGCTCATATGGTCTGCACTTGAGGGCTTGAGGAAGAGAGGGTAAGAACAAGGGAGAAAAAGGAGAATGGGAAAGAGAGAGAATGATTTTGTTTCCTTTTTATAAGGCCACTAATCCCCTCATGAGGGCCCCACCCTCATCTAACCCTAATGGTCTTCCAGAGGCCCCACCTCCAAATACCATCACATCGATTTTGGGTGAACCCATTCAACCCGTACTATTCATTTCATAAGGGGCCATAAGAAAATATTCATTGGAAGAACTGATGCTGAAGCTCCAATACTTTGGCTACCTTATATGAAGAGCCAACTCATTGGAAAAGACTGATGCTGGGAAAGATTGAGGGCAAAAGGAGAAGGGGGTGACAGGATGAGATGGTTGGATGGCATCATTGACTCAACGGACATTAGTTTGAACAAACTCTGGGGGATAGTGAAGGACAGGGAAACCTGGCTTACTGAAGCCCATGGAGTCAAAGAGTCAGACATGGCTTAAGCAACTGAACAACTATACTAACTACAAGAAAATAAGGCATGGCTTTTGGAAAATAAAGTATAATGGAAAACTCACTGTTGAAGCAAAGAAAAGGATCAGTTTCCTAAAGCATTCAGGATACCCACGCATTATACATTTTCTAACAGCATTCATTTTTGCTGGAACGGAAATGAAATATATTGCTTTTAATTATCAACTCAAATATCCATCGTCCATCCATCGGTGATGCACACCTATCAAGCAGCCTGGGGAGTGTGCCAGCTCCTCAGGGAGTGTGAAGACCCTAACCATTCACACCCCCAGCCTCCACTTCTGCGGCCAGGCTCCCTTCTGCAGAGACAAGTGATCATCAGGGTGTTCTGGGCTGGGAGCCTGACCAAGGAGGAGAAAAGGTGGCCGGTCAGCTGGTTCACCTCACTTGGCTCCAAGAAGCAGGCACCAGAGTGACCAGCTTCTGTGGGACGATCCATCCCCGAGGTCACCGGGTGGATCCACACTGACTGCGTGGTCCTGGAGCGTCTTCTAACAGAGCAAGAACGGGGAAGAGGAAACTGGACACAGTGATGGGCTGAGCCAAGAGCGTGCTGACTTGGGAGGGTACCACCAAGGGGTACAGAACAAACTAGAAGCTGGCAGCTGCCACGATGCTGCCATGGCTGCAAGCAGGCTGTCCTGGTGACATACCCTTGGGATCCGACACAGATGGATTGTGGATGTCCTGGGAATGGGGGGCAGTTTGGGGCTTCTGTTTGAGTTTTTTAAAAAATAGAACAAAAAAGTACACTAGCTTTGCTTGCGGAATCATCACAAGTTGGTTATGCTGACAGGAATGGGATCCCAGAATAGGAACCAGCTGGAGATTCATATGGAGAAAAACAAAGGTCCCGGGTGATTTTTTTTTTTTTTTTTGCCTGCTGGCACGTTAGCAAAACAAACAAGCAAACAAAGGGGGGGTGGTGGGAAATGCTTCAGTGCGCTATTGAGGAATAGAAACTACAATGCATGTGGAGTCAAGGGGACCAGCTTTGCCCTTCCTGATTAGAAAGAACTGCAAGAGTCCTGACAACTAGGAATATGGGCTTCCGTCTGTCAAACCCAAGGGAAAAAGCATCTGTGACGCCATCAAATGGCAGGGTGGTGGGGCCAAGCAGAAAGGCGGTAAGTGGGTTCCATCATGGCGGGCATCATTTCAGTGACTTAGGGCTATTTCTGACCACAGAGAGGGTAGCCACCCCTGGCTGCACAGAGGCTGTATTCTGGGGGTTCCCGTAGACACTTTACACCTCTCTCCTCCATTGGAACCTCCCTTTCCTGCCCAGTCCAGCGCTCGAATTCACAGCAGTGAACCTGGCCTGAGGCAGAAGTGGGTGGGTGGTGGTCCTTGATCTCTGGGATGTCAAGTTAGAAGAAAGAAGGGTGAAGACAGGAACAGTGGTGGGAGTGCTACCCTTGGGGGCTTGTAGATTTTTTTATGCACTCTCTCTGGCATTGGAAGGACTTCAGACTGTTTCAAATTATCTATGAATATATTTCCCTTTGGATTGTCAGGCAGCCAGGCAGAGAAGTGGAAGATGCCTCCTCAGCCAGCACAGCCCCTCCAGGAAAATCGCTGCCAGACGCAGGGAACTTGGCTCCAGGTTGGGTCTTAACAGCCAAGGCTCGGGCTTAAGCATCTGAAATGAGGGTTCTAATAGCAACCAGGTGGACTGGGAGGGGGACCAAAAAAGCCAGCACCCACCAAACACCAAACCTGAGCAGACATCTGGTCCCAGGAAGGCCCCCGAAAAGAAACCCTAGTATTGATGAAATCATCCTACCATAGGAAAGATGGGGAACTTTACCTTCAAGAAGGAAAACACTTTTGAAAAAAAGACTTACTGCAGGAATAGGAAAGGAATTGTAGAAAGCCTCTGTCTTGGGTTGACAACAGTGGCTTGCGGGATCTTAGTTCCCTGACCAGGGATCACACCTGTGCCCCCTGCAGTGGAAGAGTAGAATCCTAACCACTGGACCACAGGGAATTCTGAAGGACATATGATCTTAAAATAAGGTCAACATTATGTGGCACTGGATTGTAATGAAATGGAGTGGGCAGAAACAGTAAAGGAACTGGATCTGTCTGAAAAGATCATGAGGGAGTTAACAATACACCCAAAGGATGGACTCTGACTCTGGAAGCATCGGGAAACAATGGAAACAGTAGAAAACTGAGTCAGTGATGTTCAGGAAAAGGGAGGAAGCTGGTGGTTGTTGGCCAAGATCCATGCTCCCCACCTCTTCCATGGGAACAAACAAAACCTTTATTACTCTCTCTTCCTGGGTCCCTGTGCACTTTTTGGGGGGCAGGCACTGGCCCCTCCAAGACCCAAAGAGGTGGATCTTGGTTGATGTAAGTCAACCACAGGGGTGTTATCCCCCTTTGTCGATGATTGTCTTAAGCCTGGTCCTGGGTGCCCCGCTGGCCAGTGACTCATGAGGTGGTCTCCGCAGGGGAATGGTGGACAAGCTGGAGGCACATGGAAAGGCTCGCCCCTCTCTTCTACTGGACGTCACCTTGTCTGCATGTGATGCTGGTAACCATGCCCTCCAACTAGCCACCAAAGACGGTGGAGAAGAGAGGGAAGAACTTGGCTCCAGGCGCTGTGTCACCAATTAAGCAAACCTGGGACTATCTACCTCCCACCTTCTTATTAGGAGACCACAGAGGTTCTGATTGTTTAAGTCTCTGGTAGGGGGATTTCCTGCTCCCTGTTGCTAAAGACACCCATCTAGATAAGTTTGAGGAGCTCCCCTAAGTGCAGAAGGAAAGAACACATGCAGAAAAGGTGATGAGATATGAATGACAGAAAAGTGACTCAGGCAGGGAGTGATGGCTGGTCCTGAGGGAGAAACCAGAGTAAAACCCAGGAAGACTTAATACAAACTGAGAAAAGACACCAGTCTGCAAACTGATGATGACATTCTGTTGTAGGTCAAGGTCTTGGACAGATACACAGTCAGAGGACAGCAACACACTGGGAAAAGGACAGAGGACATGGACAGAAGCCACAGAAAAATGCTGTTCAGATGGCCCGTGTGCTTGTGAAAAGATTCCCAGCCTCCTTCAAAGTAAGAGAAAGGCAAAAATGGAACCAAGATTGTGATGTCATTTCCATCAAATTGGTAGGGACCGGAAGTAAGAAAGCATCCTTTGGCTGGCTGGCTGGCAGGGATGCTCCTATATTACTGGTGGGAATGTAATGGGTCTTCAACCACACATGGGGGCGGGCAGATTGTTATCATTTGTCAACATGATAAAAGCACATATCCCTCCTGGGAATTTATCCCACAGAGACATGCACCAGTGGGAAATGGTGCTTAAATAGATAAATGATAGATAAAGCTGCACAGGGCAGTTTACCTCTAATACCTACTAGCAGGATACTGGCAACAACTTCAAGTCCATTCATAAAGGACCGGTTGCATAAATTACACTCCATTAAAAACTAGACAACTGTCTGTATACTAGTGTGGGTAGGTCTCCCAGATAGATATTTAGAAAGCAAGATGTGAATAGCACACTGCCATTTGTGAAAAAGGGTTTCCTTGGTAGCTCAGATGGTAAAGATACTGGCTGCAATGCAGGAAACTCAGGTTCAATCCCTGGGTCAGGAAGATCCCCTGGAGAAGGGAATGGCAACCCACTCCAGTACTCTTGCCTGGAGAATCCCATGGACAGACCACGGGGTCACAAAAAGTTGGACATGACTGAGCAACTAACACTTTCACTCTATCTGTGGAAAAGGTGGGGAAAAGGAACACACACACACACACACACACACACGTATTCATATTTGTTTGTTGTTGTGGACTCCAAATTCATATGTTGAAGTCTAACCCCCAGTGTGACTGTATTTGGAGAAAGGACCTTTAAGGAGATAATTTAAGTGAAAGCAGATCCTGAGAGTGGGGCTCAATCCAATATGGCTGATGTCCTTATAAGAAGAGGAAAACGCCAGGGGTGCACGTGCATAGAGAGGGGCCATGCGTGGGCACAGGAGAAGAAGGCTGTCTTCAAGCCAAGGAGAAGGACTTCAGGAGAAACCAACCCTGCCCGCAGGGTTTTGGTCTCAGACTTTAGCCTCCAGAATTGTGAGGGAACACATTTTTGTTATTTAAGGCACCCATTCTGTGACGTTTTATTATGACCCTTAGAAGACACTTGTATGAGCATGGAAAAGCTTTAGAAAGATGCCAAAGAAGCTACTAACAGAGGGTACCTTGTGAGGAGGGGGACTGGGCGGTTAAGAAAAGAGGAGTAATTTCTCACTGTATATCCTTCTATGCTCCCTTTCATATTAAAAACAGTTACAAGTAAAAAAAATACCCACTAGGAACCAATTAAATTTTTCTTAATATGATAAAGATGATTTATCATAAGCTTGACAACTAGTATCATATTAAATGGTGAAGCCATAAAGGCATTCCCATTAAAAATCAGGAGCAAGACAGGAATGCCTGGTAGCACTGCATTATTGAAAGTTCTGGATGGGCCAAGTAAGCCAATGCAATAAGACATGAATATTAGAAAGGGGATCCAGTGATGAAAGGAAGACACATGTATCATTATTTGCAGATGATAGTCTTTATTACTATTATCATTTTTCAATATGGTGGCTGCAATGCATCTTTTATATATTTTTGTGATTTAGAACAATTTTAAAGGGGATCTTCTGTCATTCATTAATAAGCACAGACATAGGGAGGTGAATATAGGCAACATTTAAACTTAGGCAGCTATGAATCATATTTTTATATGTTAACTGCAATAATCCTTATTTGGGGGAATTTTAGACAGTGATTTAAGGAGACCATATTTATTTAAAAAGAATGTTGGCGTTAAAGGGCAAATTCACAGGAGGCTGGGCCGTGAGATTAGTGGGAGGAGGCCTTTACTTAACAGCTTGCCCATGAATTTCTCCCACCTCTAAGAGGCTTTCAACAAGCTGGAACCTGAGTATTATATGCTAGGTAATTGGCTGTAATTAATTCCACAACCTTGGGCCCCTCACAGGATTGCCTTGCCAAATGAAAGCAAAACACGCTGAAGCAAACTCTTCCCTCCACCTAACTCCACTGAGTGGGACTAGAGACCTCTGACAGTGGGGCTCCCACTGCCAAAAACCCACTGCAGACTGTGTAATAAAATGCCCTCGCTAGGGAAGCCCTGGCCCAGGAAGGGAGGCTGACGCTGCTCTTCACGATTGCTGTGTTCTTGATCCCACGGGCCCAGCCACAGCCATGTAAGCCCCACTGGGGCCCAGTTGGCCAAACCATTTTCATACTGTCTTTACTTTGCTCCCAGTAGAACAAAGCAGTAGCCTGAGGGCTTTGTTCCAGGTACGGATTCTCATGAGCTGCGAGGAGAGTGTGGCAGTGGAGGTCGGGTAAGGAGTGAGGTTGGGTGGATGTCTCAGTTCTAGTTGCTCAACTCCTGTGTCCCAGCCTTACCTGATCAGCCTCCCAAGATGCTGATCTCAAAAGATGGCAGTCAAGTTCCCCTATAGAGACTTCCCTCGTGGTCCAGTGGTTAAGAATCTGCCTTGCAATGCAGTGGACACGGTCAGAGAACAAAGATCCCGTATGCCTCGGAGCAACTAAGTCTGTGTGCTGCAAGTACTGAGCCCTCACACTTTGGAGTCTGTGCAACACAACTAGAGGGTCTGGGCAGCTCAATGAAAGATCTTACATGCCACAACTAGAGCCAGTGCAGCTAAATGCGTAAATATAAAAAAGTTGCCCCATAATCTGTTGTACTCACTGTAGTCAGAATAATCTTTCAGAAACATAAATGGCATCATCCTCTGTTTAAAATCTCCCACTGGCTTTCCTTTGCTTTTAGTATCATGTCCATGGTCTTCTCTATGGTCTCCAAAGCTCTCCCTGATCTGCCCTTGTCTGTCTCTTCAAGTTTATCTTGCATCACTCACTTCAGCCCACTGACCCTGCTATTCCGTAAGTGCAGAATGCTTGTCCCTTCATGTTCTGTTCCCTTCATCCAGAAGTTCTCCTAGGGTTCTACAGAGCTTTCTGTTTCTCATCAGAAAATCTCATCTCTGACCTTCTCCACTAACTTCTCCATCTGAGTTCTCCACTAACGACAGACCTCTCCGCACTTCTGTATAATTTATTGGTTTGCGTGTTTATTTCCTGTCTCCCAACCCCATCCCAAGAAGGCCTCTCCCATGAGAGCAGGGTCTTTGTCTTGATCACTGCTATGCTTCACACAGAGTAGGAAATAAAAAGACATGCTTAATTATTTTAACTGATTAAGAAAGAAATAGATGGACAAGGACTTCGTTTATGTATCAGTATAAGATCCAAACCCATGGGTTTACTAGGCAGGTAATTGAACTTCAGGTTTCTCATGCAAATATGCCCTTACCCCAAGGAGTAATTGACTTCAGGCTTCTCCTGCAAACATCCCCTTACCCCAAGGAGATCTAATTTTTAATTTGCAATTTTGGTTTTTTCTTTGAAAGAAGTCCTCGCTAACATCCTTCGGTCACCCCCAAGGCAATACTCATGACATTTTCTCAGTCATTGGCAGACAGAGCTGTGGGGTGTGCTTGTTCTAGCTGAGGGCAAACAGGGCCATTCTGTCTTCTTGTCTCACCTCATGCTGTAAATAAGTATCCTTTTTGCAGTCTCTCTCTCTTTTTTGTTGCATTCTTGTGCTTTTTATAGGCAACTGCTATTTAAAATGGCCCCCTGTGTAGTCCTAACGCATTATTTAGTGTTCCTGAGTGCAAGAGGCTGTGATGCACCTTAAGCAGAAAATACCTGTCTTATGTAAACTTCATTCAGACGTGAGTGACAGCGCTGTCGGCTGTGCGTCCAGTGTTAATGAATCCGTAATATATAGTAATCAAATCATCTTTAAACAGAAACAAAAATTGATGCTTCCTCATTGTGGTGTTGCAAAAAGACTCTCGGGAGTCCCTTACAGCAAGGAGATCAAACCAGTCCATCCTAAAGGAAATCAACCCTGAATATTCTTTGGATATGATGCTGAAGCTGAAGCTCCAATACTTTGACCATCTGATGCAAAGAACTGACTCTTTGGAAAAGACCCTGATGCTGGGAAAGACTGAAGACAAAAGGAGAAGGAGGCGGCCGAGGATGAGATGGTTAGATAGCATCACCAACTCAATGGACATGAATCTGAGCAAACTCTGGGAGACAGTGGAGGACAGGGGAGGCCGGCCTGTGGCAGTCCGTGGGGTTGCAGAGTTGGACGGCTTAGCGACTGAACAACAGCAACATATAAAACCAGTTTATGCTTCGACTGGTTGATGAAAATGTTGTGACCAGAGGCTTGCAGGAACCCAACCCCAGATCCTCCCATAGGCGCAGTAGTTTGGTACTTGCTAATTCTGTGTTTGCGATGACTTGATAGAACAGAACTTCCAGGAATAATGACAATCAACTGTTTTTCTTTCATGCCCCAATTGAATTACAGGTTCTCTGTGAGCCCGAACTGCAGTTTCTTCGGCTTCAGGATGCCCAAGTGCAGGGTCAAGTTCAAGGGTCTAGTGCTCAGTAAGCACCGTTACTGACTGTGGGGTAGCGCCTTGGGCCGCACGGGTGCCCACAATCTCTGGGCAAACCTGTCAGAGTTGAGACTCCAAGGCTGTGTGTGGTTTGGTTTCTGGAATGGACTGGAACATTCCATGTCTGCGAGTGGCCCTTCTTCCTGCAGCAATCTTGCGTCATTCTCCCCCCTGAGAGGGAAGTGATTACACAGCATACCTGTGGCTGATGCTGGGCTGTTAAGAGCCCCGTAAAACTAAGGTAAAACTAAGGCATAACTTGCCTGTTAGGCCACGCGCCTGAATGACTCTTTGCAAACATTTGCTGCGGGCTGATTAAGAGAAATATCCTTACTGTTTTGAATCAAATTCCTGTTAAAAGCAGAGGCTCGAGTTTCTTTCCCTTGGTTTCTCCCTGCCCCTGGCCCCTGGTCGCTTGTTAAACACTCCTCCCCACTCCCCTCCCCCACACAGCCTGCCTGGGGGCCACATCCTTTTTTACAGGACTTCAGGACTTCAGTGGCTCCTAAGGGCTTACATTCTCTCTCTTGCTTGCTGTAGGCTGCTGGGGGAGGGGGTCTGGGAGGGAACAGAGGCCCAGAGGACTCACTGGGGCCATGAAACCAGTGAACACAGGCTTGGCTTCTCTGTTGTCCACCCAGCTGGGGATGCCAGGTCAGCTTGTTTACAAGCGGAGGTTGACTGACTACAACCTTCTTTCTAGTGGGAGGGAGCCAGGGGGCTTAACAAAAGCTAGGGGGAGACTTGGAGGCGGTGGAGTTGGAGGAGGAGGAGGGAGGTGGGGAAGGCTCATTCTGGGAGCTGGAGTTTCCCCTGGATCTTGGGGGGAAGGACCTGTGCTTTCCACTTGTGTGTAGGTATGTGCGTGTACACACGTGAGTGTGTATGCCCCTATGTGCATAGATGTGCACATGAGTGTGTGCATTCAGTGTGTGATTGTGTGTGTGCCCTGCTTAAGTGAATGTGGGCATGCCTGTATCTGGGTGTGTGCACGAGTGCATCCACACTCTATGCATGTGTGCGTGCCTGTGCACTCCAGGGTGTGCGTGTGTGTGTATGTGCATCGACATGCATGTCGATGTTATGTGTGTGCTTATGAGTGCAGAGGTGTGCAATGGGCACATGTGTATCTTCAGTGTGCGTGCCTGTATGGTGTGCACTCCTGTGTGTGGGTATGCATGTCCATACATGCGTGTGTGTGTGTGTGTGTCTGCGTTTTGAGCATGTTGCTGGGGGTGAGCTGGCTTGGGCAGCAGCTCTTTGGCGCTGTGGGAGAGAAAGGGTGTGGTGGAGCCAGGAGTTCAGCCACAGAAAAGAAAGTTGATAACCAAAGAATTTTGTTTGGATTCTTATGGGCAGGGAGGAAAAGCGCCCCTTACTGTAGACTCTACCTTCCTAATATAAAACAGAGACCAAGGGGTCCAGTTTTGTAAAAAGTGGGCTGGCCAAGGCCTATGCAAGAGACCATTTTCCCAGTAACTAAAGTCATAAAGAAACACAGAATGAGTTCCAGGCCTTTTTCTCCCAAGACTCCCCTTTCCCTCCAGAGGCTCCGAGCCCTGTGCTGTGGTGCGGCCGGTCATTCGTTTGCAAAGTCAACTCTGATGGACAGCTGCTGGCCACTCAGACTAATGTCAGACCCAGTGAGCCTCTGTGAGTGATAAGCCTTATTTGCTATGTCTGTTTGTCTAGACTCCACTTAAGAATCCTTTGGGAAGATAATTTGTGAGAGACTGGGGAAATTTGAATATGGACTGGGTGTTAGATGCTCTTAGGGAATTTAAAAAAATATTTATATATTTATTTATTTGGCTGCATTGAGTCTTAGTTGCGGCCTGAGAACTCTTAGTTGTGACATGTGGGATCTAGTTCCCTGACTAGGGATGGAACCTGGGCTGAGTTCATTGGGAATGCTGAGTCTTAGCCCCTGGGCCTCTAGGGAAATCACCGTATTGGGGAATTATTATTAATTTAGTTATATATGATAAAGGAACTTCAGATATGTGGGAGAATCCTCTTATTCTTCTTGGAGATACATGGCACAGTATTTACTTGAAGTGCCATGTAATTTATCTATAATTTACTTTTTTTTAAATTTTATTTTATTTTTAAACTTTACAATATTGTATTAGTTTTGCCAAATATCGAAATGAATCCGCCACAGGTATACCTGTGTTCCCCATCCTGACCCTCCTCCCTCCTCCCTCCCCAAACCCTCCCTCTGGGTCGTCCCAGTGCATCAGCCCCAAGCATCCAGTATCGTGCATCGAACCTGGAGGAAATCAGACACCGAAGAGACCAGCAAACAGAAGAAGCTATAATTTACTTTTAAATGGTTTAGCGAGATAGAGAGAGGGCAAAATGTTAACAATTGTTAACTTTGGGTAATAGATGTATTTCTGTTTCTCTTTGTGCTTGAGAATGTCAACAGTAAAAGAAAAAAATTAATGCTTTTGGAGAACACTACTTAAAAAATAAATCTAACATGTTGCATGAAAAAAAAATTCTTTGATGTTTTCTAAAACAGAGCCTTAGGATCAGAGAAGCTTCTTGTCTTTCCTGGTGCCAACCTGGAGTTGAGGCAGGTGGCAGGAATCAGCTTTGAGAACTGGATTGGTCCTGTGGGGACAGTGTGGGCAGCAGGCACTGCCTGGCTTCCTGATCTCTTCTACCCAAACACATCCCAAATGTTGAGTTAGGAGAGTAGTTGACCTTGACATTCAACACAGGCTATGGCCTCTTCCGTATGTCTGGGAACCATTTCTCCGTAGAGTACAATATCACTCTGCTTCAGAAGTTTCATCTTCCCCAGGAAGCCGGATCCCAGATGGAATTCACTAGGAGTAGAGACTGCTTTTATCAGTCTTGACCTGTCCAAGTCCAAGCGTGGCAATGAACTGGCTGTGGGCCAGGGAGACAAGCATTATCACATTCAAGCTCACCCCAACCCTGTGAGATCGACACCATTCTAACTCCCACTTTACATATTGGAAAACTAAGACCTGAGAGATCATTTACTATGTGAAATCACCTGGACAGGTGGAGCTGGCATTCACCCATGGGATCTGGTCTGTGGAATCCAGAACCAGCCTTCTTACTGCCAAACATGTATGGTGGCTGTAGTGGCAGAGTCCATGCAGGGCCTGTGGCTTAATTCATGGAATACATGGGTCATTTTTCATTGGACTTTCTTATAATACAATTTCTTGAGAGCTGGAACAGCATCATCTCCACGGAACAGTCCACACCCTTAGGCTCCCGTCTGCCCTATTTGGTGCCCCTCCTTTTTCCCTGGACACAGGAAAATAAAGTCTCCAACAAGTTCAAGAAACTCCCCTTTATAAAACACACAACTTCCTCTATAAAGGCAAATGGTCTCTTTGCTCTTTTGTGACTTTTCCTCCATTTTAAGGCTTCCATGGTTATTTCTTTGATTTTGCTTAGATAAAAATGTTCCAAAGGTGTGCACATGTAGTGGAGTGGCAGGCATGGAGCCTTGTTTGTGGCCCCAAGCCCCCAGAATGCCACAGGATCTCCCCTACAATTTTGTTGGCTCCCATGTGCCCCAGAACATAACACATGTGCCATCAACACATTTTGATACATCTCCCAGGACCTAGTACTTTGCATACAAGCGGGCTTTCAAAAAACATTTGTTGAAGCAACACATACTGGTTAAAATGCCCGACAGTAGAAAGAATCATCAAGACGATGTCTCAGATGCCACCCTGGAGACAGTGTGAAAATCTGAGACCATCTGTCGGGTTTCTGGAAGGCCCAGAAAAAAAAAAGCCATCAATTTTCCTGAAATAGTACAAACAGGATTTCCTGGAGGGAGCCAAACCGAGGAGCAGGCTGCGTTCTGGAAATGGAAAATGCAACCTTTGCTTGCCATTTGGGGCCGACTGGGTGGATTTCTGCTGGCAGCTGTGGAGGCTTCCTATGTCCGGTGGGGCCCCCGGTCACTCAGCAATGACCTCTGAGCAGGTGGGCACAGGAGAACTGAGAGACAATTCATCCACATGTAAAGACCTGGATGTGAATATCAGTAAAATTGCCCTTTACCACAGGGGAGCCAGGGTTTGCCTGCCTCTGCCTTGGTGCCTCCTCCCTCTCTGCAGAAATGAGGTTACACAGTTGGGGTTCAAATCCAGGCTTCTCCAGTTACCAGATGTGTGACCTTGTGCAGGGTATGCTTTTTTAAAAAATTTATTTATTTGGCTGAGCTGGGACTTAATTGTGGCACGTGGCATCTAGTTCCCTGACCAGGGGTCAAACCTACGCCCCCTGCTCTGTGAGTGTGGAGTCTTAGCCATGGGACCACCAGGGAAGTCTCTGACATACCCTTCCTGTGCCTCAGTATTATCATCTATACAGTGACCGTTAGATTAGCATCTGCCTCATGACGCTGTTTGGGGATGAACGGAGCTCATAAAAGGAAGGCATTTGAAACTGCCTGGCGCACTCCCTTGTTTGCCAAACATTAGCTGTTTGTGTTTCCACAGTCATGCTGCCCCTTCACTCCTGCCTGGAACCTCTCCGCCCCCGTGATTCCTCGTCTAGCCCCAGTGTCCCCCTCTTGCCCACCTATCCACCCTGAAGCCCAGGGGTCTGCTGACCACCCGGATCTAAGAGCCCAGTGTCTGAGTTTCCCAGGAGCTGCTGTAACAAATTACCACAGATCTGGAGGCTCCAAACAACAGAAGTGTCTTCCCTCACAGTTCTGAAGGCCAGCAGTCCAAAATCAAGGTGTTCACAGGGCTGTGTCCCCTCTGAAGGCCCCAGGGAAGCATCCTCCATGGCCTCTTTCAGCTTCTACGGACCCAGGTGTTCCTTGGCCTGGGGCTGCGTCACCCTGTCTCTGCCTTTGTCTGCACAGGACCTTCCCCTCCCCTCTCTTTGTCTTCCTTGGTGCCTCCTTTCTCTCCTTCTTATAAAGATGGTTGTCATTTCATTTACTTTTGTATTTTGCCATGCCAAGGCACATATGGGATCTTAGTTCCTTGACCAGGAATTGAACCCGAGCCCCCTGCAGTGAAAATGTGGAGTCTTGACTACTGGACCGCCAGGGAAGTCCCTTGTCATTGGATTTAGGGCCCATTTGGATAATCCAGGATCCTCACATTTCTAGATCCTTAACTTAATCACATCTGCAAAGACTCTTTTTCCAAATAAGGTCATGTTCACAGCATCTCCTTGGGCACACCTTCTGCGGAGGCTATTGTTCATCCCACTGCAGCCGTCAACTTCCAGCTCAGGAATGTCATTGGAATCTGTCACTTTCTCTGCATCCCAGCGGTCTCTAGTTCAGACCTGATCATTTCTGTCTGAGCCTCTCAGAACTCCCCACTTTTTCATCCTGCCTTTGGTCTCTTTCTTTCCAAGCCATCGTCCCACTTTTGGAAGTTGTGTTTCCAATACGGCAGCCACCAGTCACATGTGACAACTGAGCACTTGAAATGTATCTAGCTGGACTTGAGTTGTGCTGTAAGTGTAAAGTATACATCCATTTCTTAAAATCAGTATAAAAAATAATGTAAAATACCCAGTAAAATTTTTAAATGGATCATGTATTGAAAATGATATTTTAGATATATTGGGGTAAATAAGATATATTGATATAATTAAAATGAGTTGCACCAGTTTTGTTTTACCTTTACCATTTTCTTCTTATTTTTGCAATTTTTATTTATTTATTTGGCTGTACCGTGTCTTAGTTGTGGCATGTGGGATCTTTAGTTGTGGCAAGCGAACTCTTAGTTACAGCTTGTGGGATCCAGTTCCCATACCAGAGCCCAGACAGGGAAGTCCCCCATTTTACCTTTTTTAACACGATGATTAGAACATTTACAAAGACACATGTGGCTCACCCTACATATCTATTGGACTGTGCCGGTCTGAAGTGTATCAGTCTCTGATTGTCTATCCATCTGTGTCCCTTGTCTATACCTGTGTAATAGGCCACTCCCCAAACTTAGTGGCTTAAAAATAACACATTTCTCGTGCTTTGGGAGGTTGGCTCAGAGGTCCCTGTTGGTGTCACTTGGATTCACTGTAGTGCATTCTGTTGGATGATCTACTGGGCTGGAGACTCAAGATGGCCTTGGGTCATCGCAAGTAGCTGGCACTTGGCCTTGGGTCTCCATCCCGTGGCTTCCCATCTTGCAGTTGGCTAGCCTGACTTTCTTGAGTGGCACTCTTAGGGTAGCATTCCAAGAAGACGGAAGCTGCAAAGACTCTTTGGACTTAGTTTCCAATATGGCATCACCTCTGCCAGATCCTATTGGTTAAAGCAAGTCCCATGTCCAGCTCAGATTCAAGAGCGGGGAGAGGCAGACTCTACCTATGGGAAAGAGGAGGGACAAAATCGCATTGCAAATATCGAAAAGGTGCGTGTGTACTGGGAGGGGAAGAGCTACACCTACTGAAGCCTGCACATCCTAGAACCTGTGCTTCGAAACACAAGGAGTCACCGCAATGAGAAGCCCGCGCACTGCAATGAAGAGAAGCTCACAACTGGAGAAAGCCCGTGCTCAGCAAAGAAGACCCAGTGCAGCCAAAAGTAAATAAGTAAAATTAAATTAAAAAGTAAAAAGAGTAGAGTGTCTCTCTCCATCTCTCCTGCACCCCCTCCACCACCCCGCAGGGTCCAGAGAGTCCGGCATCCTGTCCCCATGATTGAGGCATATTCATGGAATTGTCTTTCTGAATTGCTTTACCCACATAAGGGCTTCCCAGGTGGCGCTGGTGGTAAAGAAACTGCCTGCTAATACAGGAGGCATAAGAGACGCGGGTTCAGCCCCTGGGTCGGGAAGATCCCCTGGAGAAGGGCCTGGCAACCCTCTCCAGTATTCCTGCCAGGAGAATCCCATGGACAGAGGAGCCTGGCGGGCTACAGTCCATGGGGTCACAAAGAGTCAGACACGACTAAAGCGGCTTGGTACACAAGCAGACACATAAATGCATAGCACACCCTGCTCCCTTCCCTGGCTGCAGGGTTAGCCCAGTCTCTTTCAGGGAGACGCAGAGATGTTTGATAAATGCCCACATTTGCAAATCTTCAGACAACAGTCCCTTCAGATTCGCTTTAGAATAAACACAGCGGCGGACTGGGTTTTCTCCGGCTGAGCGAAACTGGAGAGACATTTCTGTTTGAAGCTTTTGAGTTGGCTGAGGGCTGAAAAGAAACACAAAGCGTCCAAAGTTCTGTCCCCAGGTTTGAGGCACATTCGTGGTTTCCCCCCACCCCACTTCGGATCACTTTATCAACATGCCGCAGGCACTGTTCCTGCTTTATTTTCTCAGGTGTCATGTAAACCCATCAGACTTCTAATAAGAAGGAAGCTGGCAGCCTTGCCTTAAAAAAGCACCCCCAACCCACCTTCACATACAGGGCTTTTCATAAGAGTATGAGGGTTATTGATGCAGCGTCCAGACAGACCAGCCGGCGAAGGCTTCCAACCTCAAAACATTCACAAAAATCACTTCTTTTTCTTGGATCAAAGGAGGGGGCTGAGTCGAGCTTTCAAGAAGATTTTAAGAAGGAGCTGGCAGGATGTGGTGGTTTATTCTTTCAGACAGGAGGACACACAGGAGAAGTAGTGTGATGGTGTGAAATGACCAAGAGAAGGGGCGAGGGGCGAAATCTGGGTTTCAGATAGAGGGCAGGGGAGGAGCCTGGCAGCTGAGGGTGGGCGCAAGGCGTCGAGGTGGCACCAGGGAGACGAAACAGGATCCGGAATCAGGCAGATTCATTCGTTCGTTCATCCAGACCGGGGATCAGTGTTCCGATCACCTCTTTTTCATCCCATTGGTGAAGGTGGGATTCCCAGCCACAAATGGTATGAGGTGGCCGAACACGACATCCGCCAACTCCGGACAGAGGAAGTTGGCAGGAGTTTCTGAACCACCCACACTCACAGCCTTGGGGAGGACACCACCTAACACCCAGGGGCAATGGGAACCAGCCAGGGCTGCGGGTGGCAGGCTTCGTGGTAACGAGAGGATGAGATGCGCCACGGCTTCCAAGGCAGGATGTGATGGCTCCTCTGAATCGTGTCAGAGATTGAGGGGGGTGAGATCCATTAGAGGACCAGATGGCTGGGTGAGGAGCATGTCTGATAAGAGGAGGGACAGGCAGGCCTTCGAGGCTCTCAGGCTCAAAGCTATGAAGGCAGCACTTGAAAATGTAGGTCTTACGAACACTGTCAGCAAACTTTCTTTGGTAAAGGGGCAGCTAATAAATATTTTCAACTTTGAGAGCTAAGGGGCACCATCTACGATGCAGGTTCTTATGCAATAAGAGATAGAACACATTTCCACAAAATTTTTATTGATAAAATTAAGAAAATAATCACCACAATTGAGTGCATTGTTTTATTTTTTCATACTGTTTGGCTGTGTCGGGTCTTAGTTGCGGCATGAGAATCTTCATTGCATCATGTGAGTTCTTCCGTTGGGGCACACGGAATCTCTAGTTGCGGGTTGAGGGCTCAGTAATTGTGACTCGAGGGCTTAGTTGCTCTGTGGCATATGGGAACCTAGTTCCCCGACCAGGGATCGAATCCATGTCCTCTGCATTGCAAGGTGGGTTCTTAACCACTAGCCCACTGAGGAAGACCCCTTGAGTACAGTGTTTTATGATGTAAATCTAAAAATGAGAATGGAGTTCTTTTTTGGGGAAGGACAACATTTTTGCCCAACTGGAGTATAAAGTTAGTGTTCCTTGTCACCAAATGGCTGGTACACATTCGTCTGTAAAATCCATTCTTAGCTCATAGGCCGCACAAAAACAGGCTGGATTTGTCCTGTGGGCTGTGCCTTGCTGATCTCTCACTTAGACAATTCTTTACCCTATTTTGGATGCTGCATTAGGCTATGGATGGATGAGGCAGTATCTCTGACTTCAGGAGGCTCGCAGTCTGATTAATGGGATGGACTCACGAAGAGCAGAGACAATATGATCAGTTCTGTGATACAGATACATTGGCAACTCTGCTTAGGGGATCCTAATGCTTCCTGGGAAGAAAGCTTCCCAGGAGAGGTGACTTTTGATGAGGTGAAGGCATGCATCCCAAGGCAAAGTGGGGGAAGGGAATCTAGGTAAGAGGCTGCCTTGTGCGAATATGAGAACCAGTGGGAGAGCCTGACCCACTTGGGGACCTCTGGGTCTTCAGAGGAATCTCAGCCCTCAGGAAGTGGGATAAGGGGGTGGGAACAATAGGAAGGACCTTTTATGGGGGACCTTAGGGCTGTACTGGTGTTTGTACCCCCTCAGAGGTTCACATTTGGGCCTTAGGGAGTGCACACTCACAGGTGTGAAAAAGCCAAATGGAACGGATCAGAGATAGAGGTATGTTGCTGCAATAACCCCGGGAGAAATGAGGAAGACGTCCTAAGTCGGGGTGATGTGAGTGGAAAAAGGAATGAAATCAAAGAAGGTTTATAAAATGCGACCAACAAGAGTAGTGTTACTAAGGTTCTGAGGGCCTTGGAAGGGGCAGGTGCAAGGTCCACAAAAGAAGAAACTGAAGGGACTTCCCTGGTAGTCCAGCGGTTAAGACTTCACCTTCCAATGCAGAGGGTGTGGGTTCGATCCTTAGTTGGGGAGCTAAGATCTCACACATCTTGTGGCCCCAAAATCAAAACATAAAACAGAAGCAATATTGTAACAAAGTCAGTAAAGACTTTTAAATGGTCCACAACAGAAAAAAAAAAAAAATCTTAAAAAACCGAAGCAATGAAGGGACAGGGAGACAGGGGTGATGGCCATCAAGCAGACACTCCAGAGGTGGGACAGATCTGGATCCCACCACAGTCAGGTACGTGGACTCAGGAAGGAGATGCTGCAGCAGGTTGGAAGAGAGGACCCTCAACGTGAAAGAAGTCAAGGAAATTTGACCCGAGGATATTAGACGTTTGCTTATATGCAACAGAAAGCTGACGTAGCCCAGCACAGTGGAAGGAGTTGAGTGGGAGGCAGATTCTGGACTAGGTGCTGAACTCACTTTAGCTTTCCTATTATCTACTTCTGTGTAACGAGCATCCCCAAGCTTGGTGGCTAAAAACAACCATTGGCTATTATCTCCACAGTTCTGTAAGTCCACTGGGCTCACTTGGGACACTCTTCCCCAGATGTTCATCTGGCTCCGTCCCTGGACTCTGGGCTCAGATGTCGCCCAGCAGGGCTTGCTCTGACCAGCCCCTCCCTGCCCTGCCTTGTTCTGCCCCCGCCCTTAGACTTGGTATTGCAGTCTCATTTCTCTTGCCCCATGTTTTCTTGTTCCATTTCATCACCTTCTAACATTTAGTATAATTTATTCATGAAGTAGTTGTTCTTTCCTTAATTCTCCTCATTCCCAGAACAGCTCCATGAGGACAGGAATCTTTGTCATTTCATTCATTGCTATATTCCAATACCTGGTGCCTGGGCAGTGCCCAGTAGACATGGGTTGAATGAATGAATAAATCCTCTAGGTTGCAGCCCACCTGTCACCCAATCAGAGAGGCTGTCTGTGGCCATCCCACCAAAACTCTTTTGCATTCAAATCTTTCTCATGAGGTAATCAGTTCAGTTCTCACTCAGTTGTGTCTGACTCTTTGCAACCCCATGGACTGCAGCATGCCAGGTTTCCCTGTCTATCACCAACTCCCGGAGCTTGCTCAAACCCATTGAGTTGGTGAAGCCTCATTTCATTGTCTCCTAAGTGGTACTTACTATGCTCCAATAATAATCCTGTGTATTTTTTAGATTACTTTATTCATTTAGATTTTTATAATTTTATTTACATTTATTTATTTTTGGCTGGACTGGATCTTTGTGCTGCTCAGGCTTTTCTCTAGTAGTGGCAAGAGGGGTCTACTCTCTAGTCGCGGTGTGAGAGCTTCTCGTTGCCGTGGCTTCTCTTATTGTGGAGCACAGGCTCTAGGCACACAGGCTCAACAGCTGTGGCTCCCCGGCTCTAGAGCACAGGCTCAATAGTTGTGGTGCGTGGGCTTAGTTGCTCCATGCCATGTGGGATCTTCCCAGATAAGGGATCAAACCCATGCATTGGCAGACAGATTTCTTCCCACTGAGCCACCAGGTAAATGTGGCAGTTTATTGATTTACTGGTTTGCTGTCCATCCCCCTTGCTGGAAAGTGAGCACCGTGATGCCAGGAAGCTTCTGGGTCGGTTCAACACCAGACGTCTACTACAGCACCTGGCACAGAGCAGATACACAATAACTATTTTCTGGAAGTTACTATTGAATGCCCTGAACTATCCCCTGCCTCCCAATAAACCTTGAAACTATGCTCTCAGCCACACCTAACACAGGGCCTTGTGTACACAGGCCCTTGGTCAATATTTGCTGAATGAATGGTATTTCCGTTTACCTGCCTGGAGACAGAGCTGGGGTGGAAGGGTGTCAGTCAGACTCTGTTTCAGCCCAGTGGGTCTTTTGGATCAAGAAAGGACGAAGGCAGGGACCTGAGGTGCCCAAAGCCCCTCCTGCCCGGCCCGTCCACAATGTTGCTTTTCACATCTTTCGGATGCAGCCGTGTGCCAGCCCTTAGGAGCGGCGGGGCTGGGCCTTCCCACATGGTGAGACCCACAGTGGAGCCTTGTTCTCCTCCGTCCTCTGCCTGAACCCTGCCGGCTGAGCCAAGCCTTCCCTGGGGCCAGCTCAGCTCTGTTGCAGGCATTTAGTTGCCTGAGCCTGCTTTCTGTCTCATGGTAGTTTCATGGGAAGTGATGTGAGGCCGGGAGCACTTGGTTCATCACAGTTCCCCAGGAGAATAAGTCATGTGTCCCTGAAGATGCTGCTGCAGTCTGCTCCCCTCACTCCATGCACCAGTTATTCCCAATTCCCTGTAGAACCTGCTCGTGTGCTCCAAACACATCCCTTTTCATCCTGGAAAAGTGTGACTCAGTGCTTAACATTCAGCTAAGAAGCCACCTCCTCCAGGAAGTTGTCCCTGAATGCTTCCCCCACATCCAGTGCCTCTTTTGTGACTTCTCAGGGCTTGCGCCTGTCTATTTGTTTATGTTTCACTGGATTATGAGTTCCCCTAGACAGGGCCTGGCATCTCCAGCCCCTAGTACAGTGATCCCCACACAGCAGGAAGCCAGTGTTTGCTTGTGAATGCAAGAATGAGTGTATGATGCTCTTGTGGCTGCCATTTTGGCATATTCTTTGGGGGCCTTGGTTTGCTAGTTTGTTCTATGAGAGCTGGTCTTATGGTTTTTCTGGAATCCTTTAGCCCAGTGGTTTTTAGCTGGGGGTGATATTTTTACTTCCGAGGGGATATTTGTCAATGTGTGGAAGTGTGTTTCGTTGTCACAAGTTGGGAGATAAAAAGTTAAAAAAAAAAAAAAAAGTGAAGTCGCTCAGTTGTGTCTGACCCTTTGCGACCCCACGGACTGTAGCCCACTGTAGGCTCCTCTGTCCATGGGATTCTCCAGGCAAGAATACTGGAGTGGGTTGCCATTTCCTTCTCCAGGAGATCTTCCCAACGCAGGAATTGAACCTGGGTCTCCTGCATTGTGGGCAGATGCTTTACCGTCTGAACCACCAGGGAAGCCCCAAGTTGGGAGGGAGGCATGTTACTGGCATCTAGTGCGTAGAGGCTGGGATACTGCTGAACATCCAGCAATGCACAGAATGGCCCCCACACAAAGAGTCACCTGGCTTAAAGTGTCAGTGCTTCAGGTGCTGAGGTTCAGAACCCAGCCATTTGTCTTTTCACTTCAGAGGTTCCCAGCTGAGACTGGCGCCACAAAATAGATGGTATCACCAAGGTCCTGGGAGTGTGAAGAAAGGTGGCAGCAAAGGATGACTAGTGTTTGTGCACATGGCTGACTTATTCTTTTGGGTATAATGTCCCCAAGTAAACAAGCTGTATAGTACAGGACGACCCCACCCCAGCTTATTTCCCAGAGGGTTTGTATCAGTCACACAGGCTGTGTAACAAAACATTCCCAAACATCATGGTTGGAAACAATAGTCATTTGTTATGACTCATGAGTCTGTTGGTCAGCTGGGCAGTTCTGCTGATTTGGGTTGGGCTTAGCTGGCCTCTGCCTATCTGGGGGCAGCTGATACCTCAGCTGGGGGATGACTGGTTGAACTTGGCTCAGCTGGGATGACTTGGCTCAGTTCCATGGATCCTTCCTCCTCCAGCAGACTAATAACCATTACTTCCACCACATCCTGTTGGCCAACACAAGTCACATGGCTGAGCTCAAATCAAAGGAAAAGGAAATAGATTCATTTCTTGAGGGGAGAGGCCACAAAGTGCTTTTGCCAAGGTGTGTGGATAGGAAGTGTGGCTAGGAAGAGCTGTTAATCAACTACAGCCTGTTTCGTTTATGCCCATCCCAACTCCCAACTTCCTTAACTCTACTAACAGCCTAGGGATGCACTGAGTCACCTTTGAAAGTGGCACTTATATTTCTTCAAGTCTTTGATATATTTATTCTATTAAATGATGACCAGTATGATCCAGGCCATCTTCTTGACCTCTAACCCCCTCCCTACCCAGATGAAGAATCCCACTGAAACACACATACACACACATATTACACATCTCCACCTGGCTGGCTGGATATAACTCAACATATATCCAAAAAAAAGTCATCAGCTTTCCTAAATGTCAATTTCAGTTCATGGCATCACCAGCCAGAAATATCAGAATTATCCAGAATGCCTCACTCTTCTCTAACCCCCACTGCCAATCCAGCTTGTGTCCCAACTCTGCTAATTTTACCTCCTGTTTTTCAAACCTCTTTTCTAGCACTGCCCACATTTGAAAGCTCTTCAGTCTCTCTGCTGGACATTGCAACAGCCTCGTTTTTTAAAAATTATTTATTTATTTTTGGTTATGCTGGGTCTTCGTTGCTGCGCTTGGACTTTCTCTAGTTGTAGCGAGCAGGGGCTACTCTCTAGTTGCGGTGCGCAGGCTTATCACTGCAGTGACTTGTTGCAGAGCACAGGCTGTAGGGTGTGCAGGCTCAGGAGTTGTGGTGCACAGGCTTACTTGGTTCAAGGCATGCGGGATCTTCCCAGACCAGGCTTCAAACCTGTGTCCCCTGCATTGACAGGAAGATGCTTAACCACTGGACCACCAGGGAAGCCCCTGCAGCAGCCTCTTAATTGTGGCTCCACCTCCAGTCTTGTACCCTTCCTCCCACACCCCGCATTAAATCAGTAAATCCATCCTTTACACCAGAGAGACATGCATGTAAGACACACCCTGACAACAGCACTTGATGAGACGTAAGACTTTTATGACCTTAAATGGACTTATAACCAAGAATGTCTGGATCATGTCCTGGGAGTCACTTCTCCTATTGAGGGGTCATGCCCCAGGGCTGCTCTACATATAGGATATGCTATCAGAGAAGGAACTAACATCAGCTTTGTTGTCAGCGGAGTCAGTGCTTGTGATCAGATCAGCAGCTCCTTCTCCCTTGGAAAGGGGGATGGGGGTGGGCCTGGTGTTGGGAGAGAGGCTGCAGTTGTCTCCTTCCCTATTTTTGTCCTCACTGTGCCACTTACAGAACAATGGCTAAACTCTGTAGCCCTCTGTGCCAGTTACTTTTGCTGCATAACACACCACCCCAGGGAATTCCCTTGTAGTGCAGTGGTTTGAACTCAATGCCTTCACTCCTGGGTTCAATCCCTGCCCAGGGACCTAAGGTCTCGCAAGCTGCTCATTACCACCACCAAAAACAAACAAACACAACAACAACAATAACAAAACAAAAACGGCTCAAACCACTCCAAAGGTTCAAGGAATTAAAGAGGAGATAGCTTACCTCTTCTCCATGGTGTCTGGGGCCCAAGCTGGGAGGACCTGAAGGTTGGCGGGGACTTGATGACTCAGGTCTGAAATAACCTGAAGTCTTGCTCCCTCACACCTCTGTGAGCTGCTGCTGCTGCTTGGCTGGAACCTCGGTGGGGACTGTGAGCTGGGACACTTTTATGTGGCCTTTCCTTGTGGCTGCTTGGGCTTCCTTACAGCATGACAGCTGGTTCCCAAGAGCAAGCATCCAAAGAAAGCCAAGTAGAAGGTGCATCCTTTCATGACAGAGCCTTGAAAGTGTTAGGTAGTTAGAATAGGGGAAAGGAGTCCAAAATGGCGGTGGCTAAGCCTTACAAACAGCTGTGAAAAGAAGAGAAGTGAAAAGCAAAGGAGCAAAGGAAAGATAGAAGCATCTGAATGCAGAGTTCCAAAGAATAGCAAGGAGAGATAAGAAAGACTTCCTCAGCAATCAATGCAAAGAAATAGAGGAAAACAACAGAATGGGAAAGACTAGAGATCTCTTCAAGAAAACTAGAGATACCAAGGGAACATTTCATGCAAAGATGGGCACAATAAAGGACAGAAATGGTATGGACCTAACAGAAGCAGAAGATATTAAGAAGAGGTGGCAAAAATACACAGAAGAACTGTACAAAAAAGATCTTCACGACCCGGATAATCACAATGGTGTGATCACTCACCTAGAGCCAGACATCCTGGAATGTGAAGTCAAGGGGGCCTTAGAAAGCATCACTACGAACAAAGCTAGTGGAGGTGATGGAATTCCAGTGGAGCTATTTCAAATCCTGAAAGATGATGCTGTGAAAGTGCTGCACTCAATATGCCAGCAAATTTGGAAAACTCAGCAGTAGCCACAGGACTGGAAAAGGTCAGTTTTCATTCTAATCCCAAAGAAAGGCAATGCCAAAGAATGCTCAAATTACCGCACAATTGCACTCATCTCACATGCTAGTAAAGTGATGCTCAAAATTCTGCAAGCCAGGTTTCAGCAGTATGTGAACCATGAACTTCCAGATGTTCAAGCTGGTTTTAGAAAAGGCAGAAGAACCAGAGATCAAATTGCCAATATCCACTGGATCATGGAAAAAAGAAGAGAGTTCCAGAAAAACATCTATTTCTGCTTTATTGACTATGCCAAAGCCTTTAACTGTGTGGATCACAATAAACTGTGGAAAATTCTAAAAGAGATAGGAATACCAGACCACCTGACCTGCCTCTTGAGAAACCTATATGCAGGTCAGGAAGCAATAGTTAGAACTGGACATGGAACAACAGACTGGTTCCAAGTAGGAAAAGGAGTATGTCAAGGCTGTATATTGTCACCCTGCTTATTTAACTTCTATGCAGAGTACATCATGAGAAACGCTAGGCTGGAAGAAGCACAAGCTGGAATCAAGATTGCCAGGAGAAATATCAATAACCTCAGATATGCAGGTGACACCACCCTTACAGCAGAAAGTGAAGAGGAACTAAAGAGCTTCTTGATGAAAGTGAAAGAGGGGGGTGAAAAAGTTGGCTTAAAGCTCAACATTCAGAAAAGTAAGATCATGGCATCTGGTCCCATCACTTCATGGCAAATAGATGGGGAAACAGTGGAAACAGTGTCAGACTTTATTTTTGGGGGCTCCAAAATCACCGCAGATGGTGATTGCAGCCATGAAATTAAAAGATGCTTATTCCTTGGAAGGAAAGTTATGACCAACCTAGATAGCATATTCAAAAGCAGAGACATTACTTTGCCAACAAAGGTCCATCTAGTCAAGGCTATGGTTTTTCCAGCGGTCATGTATGGATGTGAGAGTTGGACTGTGAAGAAAGCTGAGTGCCGAAGAATTGATGCTTTTGAACTGTGGTGTTGGAGAAGACTCTTGCAAGTCCCTTGGACTGCAAGGAGATCCAACCAGTCCATCCTAAAGGAGATCAGTCCTGGGTGTTCTTTGGAAGGACTGATGCTAAAGCTGAAACTCCAATACTCTGGCCACCTCATGTAAAGAGTTGACTCATTGGAAAAGACTCTGATGCTGGGAGGGGTTGGGGGCAGGAGGAGAAGGGGACGACAGAGGATGAGATGGCTGGATGGCATTACTGACTCGATGGACGTGAGTCTGAGGGAACTCCGGGAGTTGGTGATGGACAGGGAGGCCTGGCGTGCTGCAATTCATGGGGTCGCAAAGAGTCAGACAGGACTGAGCAACTGAACTAAACTGAAAGGACAAGGAAGAGAAAAGCCTGTGAAAATATAACAGAGGAAGGTCAAAGGAAGGTCTGAGGACCAGAGTGAGGACTTCAGGTAGAACAGCACTCCTGACTAAGCCCAATTTGCATAGGGCAGACCCAGGGGGCAGAAAACATATAAAAGGAGGAGCCAAGCGCTCTTTCACACTCTCTCTCTACCCCCTACCCCCTCCACCCCCACCGCCGCACTCCTCCACTCTCTTCTCTTCTTCGAGGATGGATTCTCCTGCTATCTTCTAAATAAAATAGAGCTGTAACATTGATTTGTCTAAGAGCTATGACATGGTTTGTTCACTCCAAATCATTGTTGTGACAAGACAAGAACAGAGAAGCACACACTCGCCTGACAAAAGTAACAAAGCATCACTTCTCCCAGTATAAGAACTCCTAATTTTCAGCTAGGCATATGGACATCTGAAATAGAGACTACATTTCCCAGCCTCCCTTGCAGTGGGCAAGGGATTAAATTCTAGCCAGTGATTCAAGTGGAAGACGTATATGTAATTTTCCGGAAGTATCTTTCAAAGGAGAGGACACTCTGATATTTGTTCCTTCCTTCTTGCTGACTGGAATGAGGATATGATGGCTGGAGCTTTCATAGCCATTTTGTTTCTTGAGGAAGAAGTCCATGCAAAGAATGGAAGAGACACAAGATAGAAGGATTAAGATCCTTGGTGCTACTGCTAAGTCACCTCAGTTGTGTCCGACTCTGTGCAACCCCATATATGGCAGCCCACTGGGCTCCCGCGTCCCTGGGATTCTCCAAGCAAGAACACTGGAATGGGATGCCATTTCCTTCTCCAGTGCAGGAAAGTGAAAAGTGAAAGTGAAGTCGCTCAGTCGTGTCCGACTCTTAGCGGCCCCATGGACTGCAGCCTACCAGCCTCCTCCGTCCATGGGATTTTCCAGGCAAGAGTACTGGAGTGGGGTGCCATTGCCTTCTCCTGACTTAATCCTAAATTGCCTGACTGCAGATTTCTATTATATATTTATGTTATTTAAGGCACTCTTGTTTAGAATTTCTCAAAATGAGTATCTTAGGATGTGAATTTTGCAAGTTACCAATGTAAGTCCTCTTTAATTAATCTTACTGCTATAAACCTGGCATAGAGATATATGGTTTAGCAGTTGCACTTGGTGATGCTGCTTCTGTGGGAAAAAAAACACCGTCTATCTCTGAGTCTCCTTATCAGGCCCCCAGGGAGTTACCCAAAGCAGGTAGGGTGGGTTCTTGAGCCCTGCAGAGGTTACCGCCCGAGTTGCTCTGAGCTGGGCTGGAAACAGAACAGCAATGTCCTTAGCTGGAGCCCTGCGTCCCTGGGGCTTTGCCCAGGCTACACGGAAGCCATCAGCCTCCGCCCTGCAAACACAGACTGTCACCTGGTGTGCCACGGCCCCGTGCAGAGGACACACTGCCCAGTGGAGAGTCCTCAGAAGTGGCCCCAGAAATCTATTGACCGCAGTAACTTCCAAACCCAAGCCAGTCAGCTATTCCCAGTTCATTTCCATTCCCCACACCAAAAAGCTTTCACCAGTCTCGCTCCTATGTACAACCACCCAGCAATTCAGATCAATACCCCAGTTTGCCTCTCAGGCCCCGAGAGAACACACAGAAAGTGGAAAGTCATATTCTCAGATTTGACTCCAAGTGATTCTCTTGTCTACTTCACATGACTCTTCTGACTTTCTTAATTTTTTCCATCTTCAGAGGACAGTGAGGCTGTTGAGACCAACCACAGGTATCAGGGAAGTTAAAAGGCTCTGAGAACAGCAGGTCTGCACTTAAGCTCAGTACACTTTCAACCAAACCGTGTGCGTTTTCCGAGGTGTTTCTTCCAGCCCAAGAACCGGGGACCCATCTCACTTTTCCCCTTTGCTCCATCACTACCCATGTTCCCTCAATCCACAAAGAAATGTTGTAGGTGACCATAGTTCTACACTGAAACTTGGGGTCCGAGCTTCGTTTCTTTTGGCTTTGAATTCCTGATTAACTCGTCCACCCAAACCCAGGAAAGGAGGTCCACTTAAGGAAAGATGGGGCTTTGTTCTTCCTCTAAGCATTGTTCTCCTGAAAGGCAACCTCCATAATGAAAATCAGAAAGATTCATGCAAAACAAGAATTTAACTCCATCAGTATTCGGCTTTGGATGTCATCCTTGTTGCTTGGATATTGTCAATTGTCTGTTTGAACTGAAGCTGGCATGCATTTTAGAAACATTTAAAGCTCTTGTTTTGTTTTGTTTCCTGTTTCTCAGTGGCTTTAAACTTTTTAAGCACTAATGAGTCCAACTTGGGGAACCCAGTATTTATGAAGTCCAAATGAGCATCCTCTATAACAGTAGCTCTAAGTAAAAATCTTCTTGATCTTTCAAAACTGTGGGAAGGGAACTTAAAGGGACATTTTCAGAGTTAAATGACTTGAAAGGGGAAGCACCTCCAGCAGGAAAGCAAATTCCCAGGTTAGTAATTTTCCAACATTCCTCTTTGCTATCTCGGGCCTGGATATTTCCAAGCGTGCGTGTGTGCTGAGTCACTTCAGTCGTGTCCAACTCTTTGTGACCTTATGGACCGTAGCCCACCAGGCTCCTCTGGGAAGCCCGGGTATTTGCATAGAGCTGTGCTCATATGTAACCACTAGGCACATGTGATTCTCTACATTTAAATTAAATAAAATTTAAAATTCAGTTCCTTAGTTCCACTGGCCACAAGTGGCTACCATATTGGACAGCACAGAAGTAGAACATTTCCATCACTGCAGAAAGTTCTGTGGGTCTGGGACTCACCTGGTGGTCCAGTGATTAGACTTCGCCTTCCGATGCAGGGGGTGTGGGTTTGATCCCTGGTCAGGGAGCTAAGATCTCTCATGCCTTGTGGCCAAAAAAACAAAATGTGAAACAAAACAATGTTGTAACAAATTCAATCAAGAGTTTAAAAATGGCCCATATAGGGCTTCCCTGGTGGTTCAGTGGTTAAGAATCTGCCTTGCAATGCAAAGGACACTGGTTTGATCCCCGGTTCAGGAAGATCCCACATGCCATGGAGCAACTAAGCCTGCGTGCCACAACTACTGAGGCAGTGTGCCGCAACTGCTGAAGCCTGTGTACCTAGAGCCTGTGCTCTGCAACAAGAGGAACCCATGCACAGCAACAAGAGAAAACCTACATTCAGCAGCAAAGACCCAGAATATCCGAGAAATAAAATTAAAATAAATGAATCTTTAAATAATGGTCCACATTAAAAAAAAAAAATCTTAAAAAAAAATTCCATTGGTCAACACTGGTAGATAGACACTCTTCCCTTAACCAGTTTTCCTTCCCAATTATTTAGTGCTAATTACATTTTTTAGAACCTTCTATGCAGGATTTTTTTGAAAACTATACTTATTTTTGTTTATTTGGCTGTGCCAGGTCTTAGTTATGGCATGTGAGATCTAGTTCCATGCTCAGGGGTTGAACCTGGGCCCCCTGCCTTGGAGCACAAGTCATAGCGGCTGGAGCACCAGTGGAGTCCCTCCATTTAGGATTAATTAAAGTCATTACCATGTAGACTTGGGGTCCTCACGTAATTTGAGGCACTTAAGGTGGCCTTGGAGGAATCTTATGTCATCCCACTGATAGATGGATCAAGATGAAGAAAGTGTGGCTTCCCCGGCTGTCTAAATTCTTTTCTGTGAACCCTTCAGGGAGATCACCTAGCCAAACCCTCCAACTAACCCTTCTCCTCCATGTGGTTAGCAGAAATCTGTGGAAATAGAGTTTCTTCTAAGATCTACCTCCCCATAAAATGTCTATAAGTGAAAAAAAAGTGACGTGATTCATACCAGCAACTTAACAATGAATATCTCTGGAGGATAATATGAGAATCTTACTTTCTTCTTCAAGCTCTTGTGTGTTTTTCAATGTATGATTTCCGTGTACTGCTTTTAAAATTAGAGAAAAACCAACAGCATTTTTTTTTATGTTTTAAAAGGATGAAATAACCTATAAAATAATAAATCCACACTTTTGAACAAATATATGGAGTCTTTTAACTCAAACAAGTGTTTTCCTTCAAAGGAATGACCTTGGATTGTTTTATGCTTATTCTAGCAATGGCTATGCTATTAATATTACCTTTATAAATTCCTTTTCAAGGCAGCCTGTAAATTACACATGAAAATCAATCTTATTGAGGTATACCTGCTTTAATAATGACATCATTAACAAGATAAATTACCACACTTATTCACTACACTGAGCTCTGAATTACTTTAGGCAGTCTACAAAAAACCAAGCCCACCTCTGCTGAAGGTTGAAGATTTGTCAGAATCACAGATTTTTCACAAGAATAGACAAAGGGTTTTAAACGTTGTTCCAAAAAACAGTGGCTGCCAGACATGTGTTTCTTTTCTTCCTCTTACCCCCTTCACCTCTTTACTGTCTGCAGCGAACATAACCTTGTAACCAATGTCAAAATAGCCACACATTCCCTTTTTCCAGAAGTAACATACATTTTTCATTGTCTTTTCATTGGAAAGTTGTAATCTCTTCCCAGTGGGTCAACAGTTCCAGGGAACCTTCTCTGTCTGCATCACACTCTGGTCTGCCAAATGGAATCCAAAATGAGCTTCTTAGGTGGGGATTGAAGAAGAGACTTCAACCAGGGGGTGTGGATACAAAGAAACAGAGATCCTTTCCTGTCTGTGCCCATGGGTGCACACACACACACACACACACGCACGCACGCACACAATGCGATGCAGTAGAGCAGGCTGAGAATATTAACTTGGCTTAGTCACTAAGTCATGTCCGACTCTTGCAACCCCATAGGCTGTAGTCTGCCAGGCTCCTCTGTCCATGGGATTTTCCAGGCAAGAATACTGAAGTGGGTTGCCATTTCCTTCTCCAGGGGATCTTCCTGACCCAAGGATTGAACCCCAGTTGCACTGCTGGCAGATTCTTCACTGACTGAGCTACCAAGGAATTGGAAGGGTCCTCAAACTACTTGGGTCCCTAAATTGGAGGGAATGGATATTCCTCTCTTTGCACCTCTTGGTTTGGGATCTACTAAATCATTTCATTTCTGTTCCAAAGGAGTATTTATCAGCAAGTTTTGACCCTATCCAAATGATAAAAAAAAAAATTCAGATTATCCCTCGTGCCGATACCTTATCCACTCAGCTGTTTTATAAAATATTCAAAAACTTACTAGAAAGCCCAGAGATAAATCCACGCACATATGGACACCTTATCTTTGACAAAAGAGGCAAGAATATACAATGGATTAAAGACAATCTCTTTAACAAGTGGTGCTGGGAAAACTGGTCAACCACTTGTAAAAGAATGAAACTAGAACGCTTTCTAACACCATACACAAAAATAAACTCAAAATGGATTAAAGATCTAAACATAAGACCAGAAACTATAAAACTCCTAGAGGAGAACATAGGCAAAACACTCTCTGACATACATCACAGCAGGATCCTCTATGACCCACCTCCCAGAATATCGGAAATAAAAGCAAAAATAAACAAATGGGACCTAATTAACCTTAAAAGCTTCTGCACATCAAAGGAAACTATCAGCAAGGTGAAAAGACAGCCTTCAGAATGGGAGAAAATAATAGCAAATGAAGCAACTGACAAACAACTAATCTCAAAAATATACAAGCAACTCCTACAGCTCAACTCCAGAAAAATAAATGACCCAATCAAAAAATGGGCCAAAGAACTAAATAGACATTTCTCCAAAGAAGACATACAGATGGCTAACAAACACATGAAAAGATGCTCAACATCACTCATTATCAGAGAAATGCAAATCAAGACCACTATGAGGTACCATTTCACACCAGTCAGAATGGCTGCGATCCAAAAGTCTACAAATAATAAATGCTGGAGAGGGTGTGGAGAAAAGGGAACCCTCTTACACTGTTGGTGGGAATGCAAACTAGTACAGCCACTATGGAGAACAGTGTGGAGATTCCTTAAAAAACTGGAAATAGAACTGCCTTATGATCCAGAAATCCCACTGCTGGGCATACACACTGAGGAAACCAGAAGGGAAAGAGACATGTGTACCCCAATGTTCATCGCAGCACTGTTTATAATAGCCAGGACATGGAAGCAACCTAGATGTCCATCAGCAGATGAATGGATAAGAAAGCTGTGGTACATATACACAATGGAGTATTACTCAGCCATTAAAAAGAATTCATTTGAATCAGTTCTAATGAGGTGGATGAAACTGGAGCCTATTATACAGAGTGAAGTAAGCCAGAAGGAAAAACACCAATACAGTATACTAACGCATATATACGGAATTTAGAAAGATGATAACAATAACCCTGTGTACGAGACAGCAAAAGAGACACTGATGTATGGAACAGTCTTATGGACTCTGTGGGAGAGGGAGAGGGTGGGAAGATTTGGGAGAATGACATTGAAACATGTAAAATATCATGTATGAAACGAGATGCCAGTCCAGGTTCAATGCACGATACTGGATGCTTGGGGCTAGTGCACTGGGACGACCCAGAGGGATGGTATGGGGAGGGAGGAGGGAGGAGGGTTCAGGATGGGGAGCACATGTATACCTGTGATGGATTCATTTTGATATTTGGCAAAACTAATACAATTATATAAACTTTAAAAATAAAAAAAAAAAAAAAACTTACTGACAGGAGATACAGTCTGGTAAGAAAGTTCTATTTTCTTTTCCCTGGATTTTTGTCTTATTAATTTTTTGACTTATCTTGTTGTATCTATTTTAATTGGAAACAAATATAATGATAACATTCATGTAGTAAAGCTGCAATAATTTGATCGTTTTATATAAAGCTAATCATATTTTTTGACATTTTCTTCCACTTACTATGAAATAAAAATGTCCATAATATTTTGTATTCATACATTAAAAAATATTCATACATTTTTAACTTGGCATGGTAAACATTTCCCCATGTTTCCACATAGTCTTCAAAATAACTTTATATTCAGTTCAGTTCAGTTCAGTCTCTCAGTTGTGTCCGACTCTTTGCGACCCCATGAACCGCAGCATGCCAGGCCTCCCTGTCCATCACCAACTTCCGGAGTCCACCCAAACCCACGTCCATTGAGTCGGTGATGCCATCCAACCATCTCATCCTCTCTCGTCCCCTTCTCCTCCTGCCCTCAATCTTTCCCAGCATCTTTTCAAATGAGTCAGCTCTTTACATCAGGTGGCCAAAGTATTGGAGTTTCAGCTTCAACATCAGTCCTTCCAATGAACACCCAGGACTGATCTCCTTCCATAAGATTTCATCATGATGCTGGACCATGAATTATGAAGCTATTATTCTCATGCAGATGGTTTCTAAGTTTTTACTTTGTAGATTATGCTGCATTGAATATTTATGAACATGCATATTTTCTTTCTGTTCCTTAAATTGAGTCTTTGTGGTTAATTTTTATGTAAGAACTGTGAACTTTCAAATGAAGGTCTAATTCTTGCTTATGTAGTGTAAGTTTGGCAAGCCTGTAAGTTCTATGTAGTCAGTTCATTGTTTATTTCCTTTCTTCATGAACTCGCAGATCTGTAATACACTCCCTTTTATTAATTTTCCTTATATTACTACCAGTTTTTATTCTATTCATTAATACTAATGTTATTTAGCTGATAGTTTATGAATCCTTATCTTGATTTCGTTACAAACTAACTTCAATAATAGCCAATTTTATCTTGATAAATATTTTGCTTTATACATTGTGTTATTGAGTATCAATCCCTTTTCTTTCATATGAATTTGACTGAAGATCATTTGCCATTATATTCTGCCTTTCTATTTGATTTTTGTGTCTCTTCTGAATGACCAGTTTCAGGCCCTATGCTTTTAATAAATAAATCTGGACTATTTACATTTATTTGTTATAAAACTGTTATTTGTTATAACAGTTTTGCTTTTCTTTTTGATTAATTGATTTTGTTTGCTCTTAGCTGGCTTCTACAGTCTCACATTCCTAGAACAAATTTAATTTGTGAACATTCTGTTTTCCATTATAAACAGTATGTTTAAAAGGCAAAGAACTATATTTGAACATCATCCATGAGAGCTAGGCTCTTTTTTGCTATTAGTTTTTCCCATTGTTGGTTTAGGATTTGGCTCTTTTCAGGTCTGGTAAATCAGTTTTGACTCATCCCATTTACCTCTCAGCTTCTAAAATATTCTTGCTGTTCCCTCCTTCCCTTGAAAGTTTCAGCTTCAAAATAACCAAAACCAAAAAACTGCCTTTCTTGTAGTTTTAGTGAGGTTTTGGGAGGGAACAAAGTTAAATGTATATGTTCCATCAACCATCTTAACCCCAAAGTTTGCCATCCCAATTTACATTATTTATTTTGTCTAAACAACTCTGGTCATCACACATAACTTTTTCCAAAACAACAAGTGTTTTGAAATTCCTTTCCTCTTTCTTTAGTCTTTGGAGTTCTTGACAATGTCTTCCCTACTGATGTCTGACAAAATGATACCTAGGTGGTAAATTTTGTGGAAGTTTGTGAGCGTACGAATATCCTTCTGAAGCAGTCACGTTTGAAGAATACAGCTTGGACCACTTCCTTAGCCATCATCACTCTCTTTAATGTTTTTGAAGACTGACTTTTGGTTTGGTCCTTACAGCAGGAGGGTCCCCAGAAATATCCTGCTTTGGGTGTCTTTGAGAGAAATCTGTCTTTTCTGCTTGGGAAGGTGAAGAACTTTCCATCCTTTCTCCTATTCTTCTTATCTCTGTAAATTTCTTCCTAAATCTTTGTCTATGCTTTTAGGATCTTCCATTTTACTGATTCTCTGCATCTGTGGTCTCGTGTGTTTACTGTTTTCTGTAATGATTTAGTGAAGTCGCTCAGTCGTGTCCGACTCTTTGTAACCCCATGGACTGTAGTTTACCAGGCTCCTCCATCCATGGGATTTTCCAGGCAAGAATACTGGAGTGGGGTGCCATTTCCTTCTCCAGGACATCTTCGCAACCTAGGGATTGAACCCAGGTCTCTCACATTGTAGGGCAGGTGCTTTACTGTCTGATACTACCCTGGTCTGCTCCTTGTCCTACTGTGATCATATCCTTGTTAATGCGGTAGTGGAAATTCTTCCCTCGGGGGCCAGATTAAGTAAGACACATACAGCATTTAGAACAGTGCCTGGCATGCGGTCAAAGCTCCTGAAAGGATTGTAATTCTTTCCTAAAACTCTTGGGTCTTCACTCTGGAGGTTCTCTGATTCATGGATGGATTGACCTCTGGGCATTTTCTCGGTCTTTTCTTTTTTCTTTTACTGAAAAACCTTTTCATTGGAGTCACTTTCCTCCTCTTTCCCCCATAAAGTCAAATTTCCTTGTAATCAATATGCCCATCTTATAAGATGAGTTCCACTAGGGTTGAGTTAGAGTCCTCCACATGCTAATTTGATGGAAGGTCATTGGCAAGTTTAGAATTAAGAGAGGGTTTGCTGGGGTGTTGAATAGCTAGATCTCAGTCAACCTAAGATCAAGAAAGCCAACCACCTGGAAAAACTAGAGGTCCCTTCTCCTCTCTTTAATGCTTTTGCTGTTAAAGTTTCGGAGTCCGAGGCAAGTTTTAGCAGAGACAGGATACCAAGCAGAATAATTCTGGATGTGAGGAGGGAGCAGTAAGCTGGTTTGGCTCTGTGCCATATTACCCTATTCCCTTTCCTGCCCGGAGCTTTGTCAGAGAGACCACCCCCCAAAGATGAGTTTGACATCCTGATCTCATCACAACTTGAGTCTGACTTTTCCAACAGAAATCCCATGTCACAAATAGGGTTGACAACACCCATGCAACAGAGCTATGAGTGAGCATAACCTCGGGTGCTGCTGGGTTGGTAGGATGGCTCTGGAAGAGCATATTACTGTGATGCTCGTGTTGATTTGCCTCAGACAGCTGGGTGGAAGCCCAGGACTCCCAGGTGGGAGAACAGGGTTTGTAGGAGGTGTCTATTTGCATGTAACTTACATACATTTCAACACCGCACCTGGTGCTCCCTTGCTATCACTGCACCTACGTGCGAGGCGCTCCACACATGTTTCTGGGAAGAAGGGAGGGAGGGGTTTTTCATTTCTCTCTTGTCTTCACTTCCTCAGGACACGTCAACATATTTTATCTCATTGGATTCTTGCAAGAGGAAGGAGAAAGGATGATTTGTCACCAGGCTTATTTTATGGATAAGGAAACCAAAGGAGAATGGCTTGATGATTAGTCCAGAGAGGCAAAATAACCAACACAAAACTGACAGGGAAACTTGGTGTCACTTATTACAGATTGAAAATGGGAGCCTTGCCTATGTGGGGAAATGCTTGTGCTTTTTGAACGCCCTTCACCTGTGTATCTCAGCGGTCCTCTTGCTCATTCAGTGGGGGAGAGAGAGCAGGCGTGTCACCCTTTTTTGTCATGGAGGGCACTCCAAGCTGCTGTGTTTGTTGCAGAAAGGGGGAGGGCCCAAGCATGGGCTCTTGTCTAACACTCGGAAATGAATTGTCCGAGGAGACACGCGTGCTGACAAAGCAAGAGACTTTATTGGGAAGGGTGCCCAGGTAGAGAGCAGCAGGGTGAGAGAACCCAGAAGGACTGCTCTGCCATGTGGCTCACAGGCTCAGATTTTATGGAATGGGGTTAGTTTCTGGGTTGTCTCTCGCAATCACTCTGACTCAGAGTCCTTCACGGTGGCACAGGCATCCCTCAGCCAACGTGGATCCCAGCTAGACGGGTTCTGGAAGGACATGTGGATGGGCCTCTCCTTTGCCCTGTCAGCCTTTCCTGGATATCCCCTTTGGTGGCAGTCTGTTAGATCTACCTTCCTTTCCAGGACGTCCTGCTGTAAGGTAACTCACGCAAGAGGTTACTATCTTGCCGACTCAGGGCGGGTGGTTTCAGTCAGTGGTTCCTCTAAGGTTTTTGCTGTTCAGTTGCTCAGTCGTGTCTGACTCTTTGCGGCCCCATGGACTGAAGCACACCAAGCTTCCCTGTCCTTCACCATCTCCCAGAGTTTGCTCAAACTCATGTCTGTTGAGTCGAAGATGCCATCCAACAGTCTCATCCTCTGTTGTCCCCTTCTCCTCCTGTCCTCAATCTTTCCCAGTATCAGGGTCTTTTCCAATGAGTCGGCTCTTCACATCAGAGCCAAAGTATTGGAGCTTCTGCATCAGTCCATCCAGTGAATATTCTGGGTTGATTTCCTCTAGGATTGACTGGTGGTCCAAGGGATGCTCAAGAGTCTTCTCTAACACCACAGTTTGAAAGCAACAATTCTTCGGCACTCAGCCTTCTTTATAGTCCAACTCTCACATCTGTACGTGACTACTAGAAACCTGGAATACAGCTCTCAACTGGGCTCAAAACCCTCGGCTGCCCTGCCATGTGTAGCAGAGGTCGCAAACATCATTAGTCTTGGCACCAAAACAAAAGCTGAGGACTTTCTCTATCAGAATTACGAGAAGAAAAACACCCTCCCCCTTGGCTGGGGCTCGGTCCCTGCACTCTTCCGTGGCAGGAGGGTGAGAAGGGCTTTGCCTTCAAACCAGCACCATTTTCTTCCCTTGGCTTATCCAGGTCATGTAGAGGAGTCTTGGTTTCTTCGTTTTCCTTTCACTTCCAGCTGCTGTCACATTAATTCGCAAAGTATGGCCCAGGGAAACCTTGAGGGAGTGCTTTTCAGGGGTCCACAAGGTCAATACTATTTTTATAATAGTATTAAGAGAATTGTCTTATTGCTCTCATGCTCTTGTGAATGCCCAGCAGAGTTTTCTAGAGGCAAAACAATATATCCATGATTATTTTAAAAGGCTGTTACAATTCTACTCCCTCCTTCCAACAATCTATCTATATGTGGCAGGATTTTCTTCATGTGCTTCAACCAAAATGATATATCACAACAGATAAGATGCAGAAGCAGAGGTAAGAATCTAGCTATCTTTGGATTCCAGAAATTGAGATTTTCTTTGGATAAAAAGAAATTAAACACATCAAAGAAACTTGCAAAGTGTAAACCAGTGCCACACTTCTCGCTGTATTTTTTGTTTTGGAAAAACTTACTCGTTCTGAAAAAGAGGATTATTTGTGTCAACATGTAATAGATAGGTTATTGTTATTTTAAAATGAATTCAGTTCAGTTCAGTTTAGTTCAGTCGCTCAGTCGTGTCTGACTCTTTGCGACCCCATGAATCGCAGCACGCCAGGCCTCCCTGTCCATCACCAACTCCTGGAGTTCACTCAGACTCATGTCCATCGAGTCAGTGATGCCATCCAGCCATCTCATCCTCTGTCGTCCCCTTCTCCTCTTGCCCCCAATCCCTCCCAACATCAGAGCCTTTTCCAATGAGTCAACTCTTCGCATAAGGCGGCCAAAGTACTGGAGTTTCAGCTTTAGCATCATTCCTTCCAAAGAAATCCCAGGGCTGATCTCCTTCATAATGGACTGGTTGGATCTCCTTGCAGTCCAAGGGACTCTCAAGAGTCTTCTCCAACACCACAGTTCAAAAGCATCAATTCTTCGGTGCTCAGCCTTCTTCACAGTCCAACTCTCACATCCATACATGACCACGGGAAAAACCATAGCCTTGACTAGATGGACCTTTGTTGGCAAAGTAATGTCTCTGCTTTTCAATATGCTATCTATATGGATATTTTTTAAATTTCTCAATTTTAATTCTTAAAAAAAATATTTATTTGGCTGCACTGGGTCTTAGTTGCAGCATGTGGGATCTAGTTCCCTGACCAGGGATCAAACCCGGGCCCCCAGCCTTGGGAGCCTTGGCCACTGGACCACCAAGGAAGCCCCTCAGTTTTAGTTCTTGATACAGTGAGTATCAACAGATACAGTGCGCGTGGAACACAAAGCTCTTAAGGAGTCCTCAGGAAGTTTAAAGCATGTAAAGAAGCCCTGTGCATTAGTGCCCCAGGGTTCCATCATGGATTGCCACAAACTTGGAGGCCAAACACAACAGAAATTTATTCTCTTAGAGTCCTGGTGGCCAGAAGACCAAAATCGGTATCACTGGGCCCAAATCAGGGTGTTGGCAGAGCCACACTGCTTCCGAAGGCTCTAGCAGAGAATCTAGCTATGGTAGCTCCTGCCTTTCTTTGACTCGTGGCTACATCACTCCAGTCTCCACCTGCAGTTTCACCTGGTCTTCTGTTCTCTGTCTCAGATCTCCCCAGGCCTTTCTCTTATAAGAACACTTGTCAGGACTTCCCTGGTGGTCCTGTGGCTAAGACGCCAAGCTCCCAATGCAGGGGGCCTGGGTTTGATCCCTGGTCAGAACTAGATCCCACATGCTGCAACTAAAAATATTCACACCACAACTGAAAAAAAAAAAAAAAAAAGATCCCTCATGCCACAGTAAAGATCAAAGGTCCTGCATGCTTTGACCCAGCATAGCCAAATAAATAAATATTGAAACACACACACACACTTGTCATTGGATTTAGGGTCAACCTGGACCATCCGGCATGATCTCATACCAAGATCCTTAACTTAATTATACCTACAAAGACCCTTTTCCCAAATAAGGTCATATTCACAGGCTCCAGGTATGTGGATGCTGACATATCTTTTGAGGGGCCACCCTTCAACTCAGGATGCCCTGTTACCAACCCATCTGAGAACTGCTGTCTGTTCTTTGTCTCATCCTCAGCCTCCCCAAACCTCCATTTGTTGATTTTTAAAGATAGTTAGGGATAAAGACTGCCCATCCCTCATGTGATCAACAAGCAAGAATTCCACTCTAGGCAAGTCTACATTTTCCCCCCATGCTCTTGCAAAACAGATACAATCTTTTAGCCATCTACCATCACTCTGGTTCCCTTAGAATTTTTCTGAAAATACTCTTTCTTCTCCTATCATCTCTGAAACTGCAGCGGTTGGAGGAACTCTGCCGTCAGTCTTACCCTCTGGAGCCCGCTTGGGTCACTTTGCCTCTAGGCAACATCTGATATTCTTTTATTGAAGAAAAAGAAGTTTCTCCAAATATCAAACTCTGCCCAAATACAGTTAGAGTGGCTTAAGTGAAGGAGGGTCAGAAACATACGGAATAAATTCCTTTCAAAATAAACATGGGTTTTAAGCAACAGTGGATTGGAGAGAGACTCAGTTTTAGGTTTTTGCTAGGACCCAAAATGTCAGTCAGGATTAGAGCAAAATATCGGTTGACTCCTTCCCCACAGTTCCATGATGGAGCGGTTAATAGTGCAAATTCTAGCTGCAGCCTCCTTGGGTTCAAGAACCTCTCTGGGAATCAATTTCCTCATTTATATTGTGAAGAAATGAATTATTACCTACATTGTATCAGTCAGGATATGCTAGGTTATGCTGCAGTAACAAATGGCCCCCAAAATCTCAGTTGCTTATAACAAAGTATTATTTCTCACATTTACTCCACAGCCTTCCTGGGAAGCAGAAGGTTTTGCTCCCTTTCATCGTCAGTTCAGAACCAGGCTGATGGAGCGTCAATCTGGAACACTGCCAGCCTCCTGAAAGAGGGAATAGATTGTGAGACAAAACACTTACTGTCTCTTAAAGCTTTCACTCGGAAGTGGAAAACAACCCTGATGCTCACATTTCATTGACTAAAATGGGCCATATATAGCCACACCTAAGTACCACAGGGTGGGAATTATTGTTCTTCCTTGGATGGGCTGGGGTGACGATGGGGAGTCAGGGAACTAGGGGGAGGAGCAGGATATGCTACAGTGATACACTCTTCCATGGACTTTATAAGCTGTTGTAGGGATCACATGAGATAATAACGCACTCGGAGCCTGGGTACAGTGCTTGGCACATAATTGGCTGCACGCATAGGCACTCAGTCATGTCCAACTCTTTGCGACCCTTTGGACTGTAGCCCACCAGTCTCCTCTGTCCATGACATTTCCCAGGCAAGAATACTGGAGTAGGTTGCCATTTCCTCCCCTAGGGGATCTTCCCAACCCAGGGATCAAAGCCGGGTTTCCTGCATTGTAGGCAGATAATTTACCGCTGAGCTACTGGGGAAACCCCTGAATGAAGTTGAGGGGGTGAGTATTTATCCCCCATTTTCATATTGTGCATCTCTTTAAAAAGCAGACTCTCCTTCGATTCTTTGAGACCCAACACCTAGCCCAGTATCGAGCATACAACAGATACCTGATCAGGGTTTGTGGGCTGAATGAGTAAACGGATGAATGAATGAATGAGTCAGTCCTAGGAATGTGCTGGTAAATCTTAGTTGAATAACTGGCTCTATTGGGAAAAAAACAAAAGCAAAAAGCCTTGGTTTGTAGCATTTACCAGTTTCCATGGTATAAAAACTATCACCATGACTGATCTTAAGCTACACATGAGATGTCGTGGCGGGCTCCCTGGGTGGCGTTAGCAGTAGAGAACTCGCTTGCCAGTGCAGGAGACAAGAGATGCGGGTTTGATCCCTGGTCTGGAAGATCCCCTGGAAGGGGGTATGGCAACCCACTCCAGTATTCTTGCCTGGAGAATTCCAAGGACAGAGTAGCCTGGTGGGCTATGGTCCATGTGGTCACAAAGAGATGCAACTGAAATGACTTAGCATGCATTCATGAGATGTCACTGCATGTAGCCCTGGGGCACAGTATAGCCTCCAGTGAGTTGCGGGAACCAGCTTTAACATGCCACTATTACCCTCCATGATATCCTTGCTCTCTATCAAGGAGGCACTTACTGAATCAAAAGGCAGTCTGTTCCATATTTGAACTGTTCTCATTATTACCAGACTCTTACATAAAATACAAACGATTGATGTCATCCTTAGAGAAGAAGGATTCCTCCTTCCTTAGAGCAGAAGATCAGAATTAGGAAAATATGTAGATTGTTTTGCTGTGTGACCTCAGACAAGTGCTTTACCCTCTCTGAGGCCCAAGGCCTGAGAATGACGAGAACATGAAAATCGCATAGGCTTAGCTTGACACAGAGGATAAATAATAGCCTGCTTCCCTGGTGGCTCGGATGGTAAAGAATCTGCCTTCAAGGCAGAAGACATCCCCTGGAGAAGGGAATGGCTCCCCACTGCAGTGTTCTTGCCTGGAGAATCCCACAGACAGAGGAGCCTGGTGTGCTACAGTCCATAGGGACACAGAGAGTCGGACACGACTGAGTGGCTGACATTTTCACCTTTTTCACATGCTGGATGGTCTGTGAGAGATGCTCTGTGGTTTGATTCGGACACATGCCCAGCTTAAGCTAAGGAGGACCCCCCCTGGCATGAAAATTTCTCTCTTGAGCACATCCATCATCACCACAAACCAGAACCGTGACACGTGCTTAGAAATCCTTTTACAAAAATTCCAAAACAGCCCAGCCCAGGGACCAAGCAGCAGGTAACCAAGAAAAACAAAAGAGAAAAACAATAATCGCCTTATTCTGGAAAGTTCAAATGTAGGCCAGAGCCTGTAAGTACAATTTTTAAGGCAATGAAAGGAATGGAAAATTTCGCTTGCTCACGTCTTTTTGTGAAAGCTCTCCTGGCGCCATTGTTGGCTCCGGCGTGGGGGGGTGGGGAATGGGGTTGGGGCAGTCTCGTGTTGCAGGATGAATGTGAAAAGCACACGCAGCCCTCTCTGGCTTCCTAATCTCCAGATATTACAGATGACAGATGATAGTTGGATTCTATCCATGGTCCCTGCAGGGGCTGGACAGCCATGCTGGCTCTCCAGTCTGTGTCGGATGCTTGTGAAACTCAGGGAGTGTGCTCAGCACCCTGCTTGGCATGTGAAGGGGACCTAGTTCTCCCTGGGTGCGGGGGTCTGTCTGTAACCTTGGGAGTGAATGCCAGGCTCCAGTGGGGACAGCTGAGTTTCCTAGTCCCCAGGGAGTTAGCGAACCAGCAGGCGCTGTGGACACCCTAGAGGCCTCTCTCCCAGGAGGTCTACTATTGTTTCCTTCATCTTGTCCCTCTCCTCTGTCGCCCCAGGCATCAGTCCCTGGCATAGGAGCTGCAGGATAGGTTCATGTCCACCCCTGCTGCTCTCAGGAGTCGCCTGGAACCCTCCCCCTCACCTCGCACATCAGGAAACCTTGCGAGTTTTCTGTCTCACATCTCCCTCTGCCATCTGGCCAGGCCGCCTATTCCACTGGGAAAACCAACGAGGAAATCAGGCTTCTTACCCAACTATGTCACACACAGGCAAAGCTATGATTTTTCACCACAGAGCAGCTTTGGATGAACTGGCAAGAGCTAGATTTAGATCCTCAGCGTCAAGCCCCTGGGATTTGGAAATGAACTTGCAAGTTATTCTTCTGTCCAGGAGATCCCAAGAAACAGAAGCATTTGCTCCTAGCCCACTCCTGAAAGTCACCATCACTGCTCACTGGGGTGGCAGTTACAGTCTCTCATAGTCTCCCCACTTCCTTTCTTGCATTTATTCTCCTTCCAATCACTAGAGTGGTCTTCAAAAGAAAAAAGTCAGAACAGAAAGGAGGCCAGAGTAACCAAGTGTCCCCTGTTGGGGGGATGATCACCCTAGATGAGAACCACTGCTCAGTGAAATGTGGTATTTCCCCTCTTGTTTCCTTTCTTCATAGCAGTTGCTATGATCAATAATTCTTTTGCTTATTCATTTGTCTTCTGTTTATTGTCCATAAAAGTGAAGTGAAAGCGTTAGTCACTCAGTCATGGCTGACTCTTCACGACCCCATGGACTATAGACCACTAGGCTCCTCTGTCCATGGAATTCTCCAGGCAAGAATACTGGAGTGGGTTGCCATGCCCTCCTCCAGGGGATCTTCCCAATCCAGGGATGGAACCCAGGTCTCCTGCATTGCCGGCAGATTCTTGACTGTATGAGTCACCAGGAAAGCCCTTTATTGTCTGAGAAGGTTTTCAAGCATGGCTGCATATTCTTTGACATCCTCTCTTTTCTACTTCCTCATCCCTTCAGATCCTTCTCCTACGCTACCCCCTGCCACTCCCCCCGATACTGCCGTTTCCTCCTCTTCATAAATGCAGAGAGGAGTGATGGAATAAAGCAAGCTGAACACCAGAATTAAGATTCAGGTTTTTTTGTACGTTCTCAATCCTCATCCTGGGCTCTGTGCACAGGTTAGATGAACAGGTCTCAAGTCTTCCAGAGTTTACAATCCAGGGATGCTCTGCTCCATTCCAGTAGTGATACTCAAACTTGAGCGTGCATCAGAATCCCCCTGGAGGGCCTGTGGAAACACAGATTTCCAGCCCATGCCTGATTCAGCAGGTCTGGGTTAGGCTAGAGAAGCTGCATTTCTGTCAAGTTCCCAAGAGATGCTGCTGAGCTGGGGACCACACTCTGAGAACCGCTGGCCTGTTTTAAGTCCTGAGCACCAATGGTTTGCATGCTAGACTTCCTCCATCTTAACTGCCTGCTTAATTTTGTGGGGGAGGGGTTGGGATAAAAGCAACCTTGGGAGTGTGAATGGAATTGTGGGTGCTACTTTCTCCCCCTGGGGTGAGAATTGAGATGCTGCAGGAAGAGGGGCAGCCTGGTGGTGGTCTGTGTCCCTGCTTTGCCAGAGGAAATGCCGCCCATGGCCTCACTTGGTGAGAGGTACCCCAACAGGCAAGGGCTCATTAGCAGGTCCAGTGATGGGTTCCCCAGCTCTGGAGAAACAGCCCAGCAAAACTACACAAATGTGGGAGCCTGTAAGAGACCTGGTTAATTACACTGCCATTTGAAGGAACATAATCGTCCTTGCAATGGAGAAAAATTACAGGTTACCAGGCTGTCAGAGGTAGCTGTCAGAGGTAGCTGTCAGCCTGAGCACGAGCGACTTTTTAATTGAAAACGGTTTCTGTTCTGCTTTGTTGGGTTCACGGTTCTCTTATAGAAGGGTCACGTCACTCTACTGGAACACAGACGCCACCCAGAGAGGCGGTGTTAGGAATAAAATGGGCTTGTCTCAGTCCGCAAACAGCAGCAAATGTCAGGGCATGGGTGAATTATGAGCTATTCCAGGAGATATATTTGTTTTCCTTTCTAACCCCAAAGCTAATTGTAAGAAATGAAATTCATGTTTGTTTTTCTTTAGGTGTGTTTGAATTTACAAGTCTTAAGTCTTGTGGAACTAGGTCAACCAGACTTTGCATATGCTTACACTTTGGATGAAAATAGTCTTTATTTACATCTCTCTCCACTTCTTTCCAAAAAAGGAATGAGACTACAGTTTACAACAAAGGATCTCATTAAAAAAATTAAAATGAAAATGTTGGTATAACAGAAACAGTATATTAGGTCCAGTGAAAGAGGGTGTAACTATGCTGACAATAAGGATGAACCATTTCTGTGATGAAGCATATGACTCAGCCCCGAGCTTCCTGGTAGCCAGGTCAAAAAGGGAAACACAGGACATCTCATCTTTCTCATAATAGAAAGAATGAAACAGCAATTCTTTATTTCTGATACCAAATTCTATAAATTTCTTATATTGGGCTTTATATAAAGGATATCAAGTTACCATGCTCTGGACAACCATTTTTGAGCAAATGCAAATATAGGATTCCCATGATGGTTTCTTGAAATAATCTTGGATGAAAGCCGATATGGTGAAGGTAATTCCTCAAGGAGCTAATCTGACATGGTTCTTGTGTGATGACTCCTTGTGACCTCATTTGAGCTGAAAGTGGATCCTTCTTGGGGAGTGGAGGAAGGATAGTAATACTCCAGCAAACTGTATGCTACTTTAGTTGCAAAGAAAAGAGACTTGCACTGGCTCTTTCAAGTAATGGGACCATTGCAAGGCTATGATAAATGCCAGTGCCTTCCAAATGCCTTTCATCACAGTGAGAGTAAACGCTGCAAGGTCCTACATGATCAGGCCCTGTCTGGGGCAATTCCTGCTTCAGGGCCTTTACACATACTATTCCTTCATGCAGAACACTCTTCCCTCAGTTGTTTGAGTGCTAGGCTCTGACTCATTCTTTAAATACGTGTCCAAATGTCCCCTCCTCCAGGAGGTCTTCCCTGACCACCTAACTAATATAGCCTTTCTCCCCTTCAAGTCATTGTCCATCATATTTATTTAATTTTGTCTTCAAAGCAGTTGTCATTTTGAAATGATTTCATTTACTTGTTCATTTTCTTTCTCTTCTCCTCATGAGATCAGGGATCGTGTCTCTTACTCCCTAGACAGTGCCAGGCAGTTAAAAACATACCTGAAAATGATGTGTTGAATGAATGAATGAATAAACATACAATGGATATTTGGCTGTCTCCAAATACCCAGAAAGTGAGCCCTGGTCAAGATCGTCATGTATAGTTGTAGATGTTGTACACTGCACAACTGCAGGAGGTACACAGCACCTTATGCATGGCACATTCAGTGTACACCCTATACAGCTATGTGCAGCAACCATGGGGTATTGCCTCTTGGAGATGGCAACTGGAAAGCCCAAATTCCCAAGAAAGTGCAAAGGCCCCAGCTGCAGGTCCCAGGGAGCTTCCCTCCAGGGCACATTCGTTGGCAGGATTCCACTAGTCTGTTTCAACTTTTCTCTCTGTGCCTGCTTGTGTATCCTCTCTCCATCATTCAGACACCCTGATCTTGGGCATAGCTTTGTCTTGCTCACGGCTCTCTAGTGCCCCTCCTGCCCATGTCTTCTGTCAACCTCATGCCTTTTGGTTCCTGTCACCAACCACCTAGTCCTCTCCACATTCCCAATTCAGATTCCCCAGAGGTAAAATCTTTCGGTCTCAGTTTTCCTATTTGGGTAGAATCTTCATGCTCAGCCTCCTCACTGGTTGCCAGCCAGCCGATGGCTTGGCCACGGACACTGGGTTGTGCCCTCTGTTCAATCACCTGCCCCCACGAGGGGAAAAGTCTACAGTACAGAACAGGCTTCACCCTGGAAAAGGTCTATAGGTGGAGTAGTCTCTCCCTCCTTGAATCAAAGGGCATATCACTGACTCGACCTACATTTCACCTGTCTGAGAAGAGCCAGGAAGAGGCCATGTGATAACAGACAACAGATCTGTTTGTCTGAAATCCAAACTGACCAGGGGCAGGGCTCCTATTCCATAGTGGAAGCCAAACCAGGGAATTAGACTTTTCACGCACTGCACACACAGGGAGAGAGATGAATTGTCACCAAAAAGAGCAGTTTTGAATGAACCAGGAAGTGCTCGATCTAGAACCTGAGCACCACGCCCATGGGACATTCGTTTACAGGTTTTCTCAGAAGGATATTTCTGAAATCATCTTGCAGTTTATTCTGTTCTGCCTAGGAGTCCCCAACCAATAGAAGCATCTTGGTAAGCAAGAAAGCTACTTTCTCCTTCTGAGCCTCAATTATGCCAGTTTTCTCGGTGGGCATAGCCATCCTTGAGCCCACTTGAGAAAGCCTGGAGGCTTGGAGCTGGGCCATGAACATGGATCCCAGCCCTGCCCCAGCTTCAGTCACTGCCAAGGACAAACACTTGGGAAGTAGCAGTCTCTCCTGCTGTGTCATGGTCCTCTAAAGAGACATCCTCAAATCAGGCCTTATGGCCTACTCACAGTGAGTGCTTCTCTCTTATTCCCCATGTTAAGCCTGAGGAAAGGGAAGTCCAGAGAGGCAGAAGTTAAATGACTTGACCAGGGTCACCCAGCACCCACAAGGAGGCTCCAGTCTCCCTCCCTCTCTGAGCAGTGTTCTTTTCATGACATTATACTGGCTTTCTCTCTCTCTTTTAAAAAAATATTTATTTATCCATATGTTTATGTATATGTATATATGTGTTTGGCTGTGCCAGGTCCCACTGTGGCACACAGGATCCTCTATCTTCGTTGTGATGTGTGGAATCTTTTCGTTGTGGCATGCAGAGTCTTTTCATACTGCTCATGGGGTTCTCAAGGCAAGAATGCTGAAGTGGTTTGCCATTCCCTTCTCCAAGGGACCACATTTTGTCAGAACTCCCCACCAGGAGAAGGGGACGAAAGAGGACAAGATGGTTAGATGACATCACTAATTCAATGGACATGAGTTTGAGCAAGCTCCAGAGTTGGTGATGGACAGGGAAGCCTGGTATGCTGCAATCCATGGGGTCTCAAAGAGTTGGACACGACTGAGCGACTGAGCAACAACAAATGCAGAATCTTCAGCTGGAGCATGCGAACTCCCAGTTCACGTGGGATCCAGTTCCCTGATTAAACCCAAGCTTTCACCACTGGACCACCAGGGAAGTCCCCATACTTTCTTTCTCATTGTAAGCTTTCCTTAGCACCACCTGTAACTTCCCAGAGAGAAAACTGATGTTGCTTATCCCTACAATGCTTGGCGAAAAAGCTAGCTTAAAACTCAACATTCAAAAAATGAAGATCGTGGCATCCAGTCCCATCACTTCATGGCAAATAGATGGGGAAACAATGGAAACAGTAAGAGACTTTATTTTTTGGGTCTCCAAAATCACTGCAGATGGTGAGTGCAGACATGAAATTAAAAGACGCTTGCTTCTTGGAAGAAAAGCTATGACATACCTAGACAGCATATTAAAAATCAGAGACATTATTTTACCGACAAAGGTCCGTCTAGTCAAAGCTGTGGTTTTTTCAGTAGTCATGTATGGATGTGAGAGTTGGACCATAAAGAAAGCTGAGCACCAAAGAATTGATGCTTTTGAACCGTGGTGTTGGAGAAGACTCTTGAAAGTCCCTTGGACTTCAAGAATATCAAACCAGTCAATCCTAAAGGAAATCAGTTCTGAACATTCGCTGGAAGGACTGATGCAGAAGCTGAAACTCCAATAGCTTGGCCACCTGATGCGAAGAACTGACTCATTGGAAAAGACCCTGATGCTGGGACAGATTGAAGGCAGCAGGAGAAGGAGATGACAGAGGATGAGATGATTGAATGGCATCACCAATTCGATGGCCATGAGTTTGAGCAAGCTCCAGGAGTTGGTGAAGGACAGGGAGGCCTGGTGTGCTGCAGTCCATGGGGTCACAAAGAGTCAGACATGACTGAGCAACTGAACTGACTGACTGACAGTGCTTGGCATTGGTTTCCAAATGATGATTAAGGTTAGTTGAGATGAAACCAATCAGGGTATTTCTTCCTTAAAGCATTTTGGTGATAGCACCTCCCCCGCCCGGGGCCTTTGCACCTGCTGTGCCCGTTGCTTGGATTGTCCCAGGGCTTGTTCTCTGACTTTATTTTCCTTTTCAGATGTCATCTCTTTAAGGGTCTTTCTTTAACCTTCTCATTTGGTTATCGCCCGTCTTGCATTTTTTTTTCACCATGTTTACCTTTGTGTATCAGCAATATGTTACCTGCTGCTATAATATTTATTTGTTTTTTCTTTTTAATATATTTATTTCGTTATGCCGGGTTTTAGTTGCAGCATGTGGGATCTAGTTTCCTGCTCAGGGATCAAACCCAGGCCCCCAGCATTGGGAGCACAGAGTCTTAGCCACTGGACCACCAGGGAAGTCCAATATTTATTTGTTTATTTGCTCATTATCTACCTTGTCTACTGGAATGTTGACTGCATGAGGGCAGCTGGGACGCTGGTTTCTTCTCTCCTGTGTTCCCAGGTCCTTGAACAATGCCTGACACAGAACAGAAGTTAATAAATGTTTACTGAATGAATGAATGCCTAATCAATATTTATTTCCTCATTTGGACTTTCTGTTGAAGTGAAGAGATGGGTCCCTGCTGGTTCATCCAGTGACAAGGCTCTGTCGGGTGACTGACTTGTCCCAGTTTCCTGGCACCTTCCCAGGCTTAGCACTGAAAGTCCAGTGTCCTTGGTCTCTGGCAGACAGGGAGGGTTGGCCACTGAAGGGCTATGATTTCATTAGCCCTGTCATTTAGGCTGTTAATAATAGCCACTAACTCTTATAGGGTCCTTCCTGAGTGCCAGACTTTGCTGTAAGCGCTTTACATCCATCACTTTATTTAATCCTCAGGGTGGCCCCACTTGGCAGATGTGGAAACTGAGGCACAGAGCTTTAGGTAGTGGGGAGAGGCTTTGAGTCCATGCCCGTCACCTCAAAGTCCAGGCTGTTAGCCCCCTTCCCAGCCTCCTTCTTGATCAGTCTCTCAAGTCCCCAATCTCTGCCCTGCTGGCCATCACTGGCCAGAGAGAGGACCTCAAAGAAGCTGATCAAGGCAGGGCCGGCTGTCAGCTAACAGTCCCCAAGGCCCCAGCGGCTGCCAAGACTCCTTCGGCCCCATGAGCTCATGCGTATTTCATTTTCACCACCTCAGCCCCTGGTAAAAATATATGTCTGTATAAATAAATAACTAAATAGAGTGGATAGAGTAATACTAAGTGGCACAGACCATAAATAATTCTGTGAAATGAGGAACTTGGTGAGCGGTCGAGAGGACTCCTTTATAAGATCAAACGCTGACTGTAAATGCCAGGGAGGGAGTTTATGAGCTGAGAACGAGCCTGCCCTCCCCTGGCCTGGGACGGCTCCCCTGCTCCCAGTAGGATGGGGCTGTGGCAGGGTGCCCTGGCAGGAGCTACCTGACCCACCCGGGAGGGCTCCCCAGGGCGACAGCCATTGCCCGGGTCTGGGAGCCTGAGGATGGACGGAGCAGGGGTGCTAGTCCACCCCTTGCTTTACTCAGAGACATGTCTCTATTTTTTTTGCCGATTCAAAAAATTTCTTAAATTGGAATATAATTGCTTTACAATGTTGTGTTAGTTTCTGCTGTACAACAACATGAATCAACTATGCTGCTGCTGCTGCTAAATCGCTTCAGTCGTGAATCAACTATATGTGTGTGTGTGTGTGTGTGTGTGTGTGTGTGTGTGTGTGTGTGTATGGGCTTCCCTGGTAGCTCAGTTGGTAAAGAATCTGCCTGCAATGCAGGATACCCCAGTTTGATTCCTGGGTTGGGAAGATCCCCTGGAGAAGGGAAAGGCTACCCACTCCAGTATTCTGGCCTGAAGAATTCCATGGACTGTATAGTCCATGGGGTTGCAGAATCGGACACCACTGAGCAACTTTCACTTTCACGCTTTCACGTATGTATATATTCCTTGCCTCTTGCGCCTCCCTCCCCCTCCCACCCCACCCCTCTAGGTCATCACAGGGCACTGAGCTGAGCTCCCTGTGCTGGACAGCAGCCTCCCACTAGCTGCCTACGTTACACATGGCATACACATGGCAGTGTATATATGTCAATGCTAGTCTCTCAGCTGTTCCACCCTCCCCTTCCCCCACTGTATCCATAAGTCTTTATTCCTGCCCTGCAAATAGATTGACCTGTACCATTTTTCTAGATTCCACAAATATGCGTTAATGTATGATATTTGTTTTTCTCTTTCACTCAGAGACACACCTTATTCAACATACTCCTGTTTCTACTTATCCAGGTCCAAGCGATATGAGTATATTAGCCACTAGAATAAGTTAAGAATTAAAAGCAAACATACAAGAAAAACTTCTGTATGCATCTTTCTAACCCCCTCCCCACAAAACAAAGGAGTCTTGCCCTCCCTCAAACTTTCCATGTTCATGGACTTTTTTATTATGGGTATTGAATATTCATACCCACCAGTGCCTACCTGAAAGGCCAACCCAAATGGAAAGGACCAGCCATACCACGTGAAAATGTGGAACACTCTCCTACAGTGTGGGTGGGAAGGGGAAAGTGCTGTCACTCGGGAAAGAGGTTGAGCAGTTTCTCAGAATGTTCAACACACACCAACCCTATGACCCAGCCATTCTATGAACATGTGCGTATGGCCACCAAAAATCACGTACTGGAATGTGCAGAGCAGGACTCTTTGAAACCGCCCTGAACTTAGGGCTCATCCAAAGTTCCTTCAGCAGGTGAACAGGACAAGTGGGGTCTCTATGCGAGGGGCCATCTGTGAGATCGACAGACATGTGCTACGCACAACTCGGAAAAACCACACACGTGGTGTTGAGCAGAACATGGAGCGGGGCCCGCTGACTGATTCTTTTGACACGGAGGTTGGGAGCCGGCATGCGTCCTCGAGTTGGGAGGCAAGGATGGTGGTTTCCTTGAGTGTACGCTGGGGCGGGGCCCAAGGCAGATATTTGGGGAACCGGGAAGGTGCTGGTCTTCCGTCTGGGTGCTGGTTATCTGGGTGTGTGCACTTGGTGAAAATCCAGTGAACTGTGTGTGTCTGATTTATACACTTTTCTGTGTATGGAAGTGAAAAGTGAAAGTGAAGTCGCTCAGTCGTGTCCGACTCTTTGCGACCCCGTGGACTGTAGCCCACCAGGCTCCTCCATCCATGGGATTCTTCAGGCAAGAATACTGGAGTGGGTTGCCATTTCCTTCTCCAGGGGATCTTCCAGATCCAGGGATCGAACCCAGGTCTCCTGCACTGCAGGCAGACGCTTTAACCTCTGAGCCACCAGGGAAGCCTTTCTGTGTATTAAATGAAATAAATAACTAAATTTATTTTAAATTAAATAAAATAAATAAGAAATTTAAAAAAAATTTTATTTACTAGCTCAGGTTCCATCCCTGGGCCGGGAAGACCAGACAGTTCCCCGACCAGGGATCATACCAACGTCCCCTGCATTGGAAAGCGATTCTTAACCACTGGACCACCAGAGAAGTCCCTCAGTGAAACATCTTTAAAAGTTAGGGAGTGCTTAAAAGAGGGAGACAAAGCGCAGGGGTGGCCCCGTGCTGTCCCGTGACTTGACTGGGGTGATGTCCTCTCTCTGTCCGCTCGCAGTCACAGATATGACAGCTCACCTGTTTTCCCTCCAACCTCAGGGGGAAAGTTTCCTTTGTCTCCGTGTGAAATCTGGCATCAATTCTACCAAAAAGCTGGCACACTGGCTGGGGCTGCGAGGTGCTCACATCCCCACGGTGGCTCGGATGTCCCAATGTTGGACAGCAGTAATTGTTTGGCTGCCCAGAGTGGGCCTGTTTGCCCCGAACGCTGCCTTGGACCCCTGATCATGTCCTAGCTAGAAACTGCTGGCTGCTCCCCGTGCCCACTGGCCAGGGGTGGCCAGCCCCAGAGTCAAGGACAAAGACATTTTTAGAAGAGCAACTGAGAAACATTTTGGCAGCTTCTCAGGGTGTGCTCAGGCCTGTAACTTACCTCATGGTCTAACTGGAAGGTATTTGCAGCCCATAAAATTGACACGAGGCATCTTATTGCCAATGTTATTCTTGGACTGAAATTTCATTTCAAAGACATTTGAAGCCCAGGTACAGAATCCCCTAGTTCAGGTGTCTTCCTCCGGCTAGTCTGGTGAACACGTTGCAGGAATGTTACCTGGCTGGTTCACAGGGCCTGGAATTCACAGGGTGCGTACAAATTAGTTCAAAGAGATGCATTGCAGGGGCAGGGAGACCTCCCTGGTGGTCCAGTGGCTGAGACTCCATGTTTCCAATGCATGGGGCCCAGGTTTGATTCCTGGTCAGGGAACTAGATCCCATATGCCACAACTGAGAGTTTGCATGCCTCAACTAAGACCCAATGCAGCCAAATAAATAATAAATAAATATAATAAATATTTTAAAAATGAAAGTGCATTACGGAGTTTGCCAATTTTTAGGTGTATGGGAACACTCTCTGGTCCTGAGCCTTGATTAGAGTCAGCCTAGTGTGTTTGAGCTTAGATTCAAAGGATGGACAGAAGGTACTGGTGGTGAAGGAAAGGAAGGACATTTCCAACAGATAGACTGGCACATACAAAGGCCCAGTGGCAGCAATAAGGAGGAAAGAACCCCAGAGTGGTCAGGGCACAGGGGGTGAAGGGAGTATGCAAAGGTGGGCAGGGCCCAGAGCCCACAGGGCCTTACAGCCACACTGAAGAGTCTCACTTGATCTCAAAGGCAATAGAAATCATTGAACAATCAAAGGGAGACAGAGCTGGGGTTGGGAGATATCCGCTCTTTGAAAGATCACTCTGCCTAAATTTCCACCATCTGCAAAGCTGTTCTGTGCTGAAAGAAGGAAAGGTGAGACACTTCCTGTCTCTCAGGAAGTGGACAACCCAGGTAAAGAAACAGAAAGGAACCCTGTGCTGTCCTCTAGAAAAAAGATGTGAGCCACAAATGCAAGACAAGTAGTTTAAAGTTTCTAGTACCCACATGTTTTAAGACGTGAGAAGAAACAGGTAAAATTAAAAATTTAAAATTATTGAATTGATTTGGCTGCACCTGGTCCTAGCTGCCGTACAGGAGATCTTCATTGCTACGTGCAGGGTCTTTAGTCGCAGCCTGTGGGATCTAGTTCCCTGACCAGGGATCGAACCCAGGCCCCCCACATTGGGAGTATGGAGTTTTAGCCACTAGACCACCACCAGGGAAGTGCTGAAATTAATTTTAATAAAATTTTAACACGTTTTCATCAGTATATTTAACACATTTCCATCTCAACATTATTGATACAGAACGTTACTTTTATTGTTAGTGAGATATTTCACATTTTTCCACACTGCATCCTTAAAATCCCGTGTGTATCGTTTGTTCATGGCCCATCTCAGTTTGGAGTGGCCGCAGTGTGAGCATCTTACAGCTATGTGAGGTTAGTGGCAGCAGAATTGGACAGCGTGGATCAAAGTCATGGGTGCTGGCTTCCCCTGACCACTGCCTCGGATGAACACATCAGACAGGAAGGATGTGGAAGGTGGGAACGATTCTCCCAAATGAGAGCAGGATGGGGCAAAGTCCAAAGTGAAGAGGCACAGCAGCTGTCATGTGGGACAGTGTGCACAGCATTGTGGTCTGTAGCAACCCCAGCTCAGAAAGACCCTAAATGTCCATCAGCAGATGGGAGAGATTGACTGATGGATTCGTGCAAAGGAATACCAGCTTCCATACCCATGTCCTGGCTAGATGAGAAACGCAGAAAATAACAAGTGTCGGTGAAGATGTGAGAGGCATTGGAAACTTTGTGCCTTATTGCTGGGAGTGTAAAATGGGGCAGCTGACGTGGAAAACAGTCTGGCCATTCTTCAGTGGGGTAAACGTAGAGTTACCATAGGAACCAGCAATTCTGCTCCAAAGATCTGAAAGCAGGTGTTCTAACAAACATGTGTACACAGATGTTCAGTCAGTTCCGTTCAGTCACTCAGTCGTGTCTGATTCTTCGAGACCCCATGAATCGCAGCATGCCAGGCCTCCCTGTCCATCACCAACTCCCGGAGTTCACTCAGACTCACGTCCATCGAGTCAGTGATGCCATCCAGCCATCTCATCCTCTGTCGTCCCCTTCTCCTCCTGCCCACAATCCCTCCCAGCATCAGAGTCTTTTCCAATGAGTCAACTCTTCGCATGAGGTGGCCAAAGTATTGGAGTTTCAGCTTCAGCATCATTCCTTCCAAAGAATGCCTAGGACTGATATCCTTTAAAATGGACTGGTTGGATCTCCTTGCAGTCCAAGGGACTCTCAAGAGTCTTCTCCAACACCACAGTTCAAAAGCATCAATTCTTAAGTGCTCAGCTTTCTTCATAGTCCAACTCTCACATCCATACATGACTACTGGAAAAACCATAGCCTTGATTACACAGAACTTTGTTGGCAAAGTAATGTCTCTGCTTTTGAATATGCTATCTAGGTTGGTCATAACTTTCCTTCCAAGGAGTAAGCGGCTTTTAATTTCATGGCTGCAATCACCATCTGCTGTGATTTTGGAGCCCAGAAAAACAAAATCTGACACTGTTTCCACTGTTTCCCCATCTATTTCCCATGAAGCGATGGGACCAGATGCCATGATCTTAGATTTCTGAATGTTGAACTTTAAGCCAACTTTTCACTCTCCACTTTCACTTTCATCAAGAGGCTTTTTAGTTCCTCTTCACTTTCTGCCATGAGGGTGGTGTCATCTGCATATCTGAGGTTATTGATATTTATCCCGGCAATCTTGATTCCAGCTTGTGCTTCCTCCAGCCCAGCGTTTCTCATGATGTACTCTGCATAGAAGTTAAATAATCAGGGTGACAATATACACCCTTGACATACTCCTTTTCCTACTTGGAACCAGTCTGTTGTTCCATGTCCGGTTCTAACTGTTGCTTCCTGACCTGCATATAGGTTTCTCAAGAGGCAGGTCAGGTGGTCTGGTATTCCCATCTCTTTCAGAATTTTCCACAGTTTATTGTGATCCACACAGTCAAAGGCTTTGGCATAGTCAATAAAGCAGAAATAGATGTTTTTCTGGAACTCTCTTGCTTTTTCAATGATCCAGCAGATATTGGCAATTTGATCTCTGGTTCCGCTGCCTTTTCTAAAACCAGCTTGAACATCTGGAAGTTCACAGTTCATGTATTGCTGAAGCCTGGCTTGGAGAATTTCGAGCATTACTTTACTAGCATGTGAGATGAGTGCAATTGTGTGGTAGTTTGAGCATTCTTTGGCATTGCCTGTCTTTGGGATTGGAATGAAAATGATAGGATTATTGCCAATAGCCAAAAGGTGGAAACATCTCAGTGTCCATGGAGAGTTGGATGGATAAACAAAACGTGGTTCATCCACATAGTGGAATATTATTCAGCCATTAAAAGGGGCAAAGTACCGACATAGGCTACTGCATGGATGAACCTTGAAAATGTTGTGCCACATGAAATCAGCCAGACTCCAAAGGCTGTGTATTGTATCATTCCAGAATTGGTAAATACATAGAGATAGAAAGTAGTTTGGTGGTTGCCAGGGGCCGAGGGAGGGGAGAATGAGGTGTGATGCTTTAATGGGTATGGGGTTTCCTTTGGGGATGATGAGAATATTCCAGAACTAGATAGAGGCAGTGGCTGCACACCGTGGTGAAGGTACTAAATGCCACTACTGGTGAATTGTGTGCTATACGGATTCTTAAAATTATTTATTTATCAGCTGTGTTGGATCCTCATTGAGGCGCTTGGGCTTCTCACTGTGGTGACTTCTTTCGTTGCAGGGCCTGGATTCGAGGATGCGTGGGCTTCACAGTTGTGATACACCAGCTTAGTTGCCCTGTAGCACGTGGGATCTTCCCAGACCAGGGATTGAACCCATGTCCCCTGCATCGGCAGGCAGACTCTTCACCACTGGACCATCAGGCAAGTCCCTATAGGCATTTTTAAAGGCTAAAGAAAAAAGGATGTGGGAGGGTGAATACTGGAGCTACATCGCACCAAATGTGAATGTATCTCATAGAACAAAGAAGGGAAAGCCAAGTTTCGGGAGAACGAGGAACAGATGCTGCTGACAGTGGCCTGAATCCCCCTGGCCACCCCCACCCCCAGCCCTTGGCAGAGGCATGGCTCTCTGCCTATTGTTCCCCCTTCTCAGGCACCTGTGTGCTGTGCTGTGCTTAGTTGCTCAGTCGTGTCCAATTCTTTGGAAGCCCATGGACTGTATCCCACCAGGCTCCTCTGTCCATGGAATTCTCCAGGCAAGAATATTGGAATGGGTTGCTATGCCCTACTCCAGGGGATCTTCCCAACCCAGGGACTGAACCCAGGTCTCCCGCATTGCAGGTGGATTCTTTACCTTCTGAACCACCAGGGAACCCCAAGAATACTGGAGTGGGTAGCCTATCCCTTCTCCAGGGAATCTTCCTGACCCAGGGATTGAACCAGGGTCTCCTGTATTGCTGGCGGATTCTTTACCGGTTGAGATACCAGGGAAGCCCCAGGCACCTGTGACCCTTCTGCAAAGACTTCCTCTGCCTGCAGGTGTAACCCCCCCGCAGGTGTGGGAGAGCACGGGTACTCCAGCATCCTAGCCCTCAGCTTGTGCTCTGAGGGCTGCTCTATACACTCAGGGAGCCCAGGGGACACAGCCTAACCACCGCAGCCCCCCGCCACCAGCTCCGCCCTCACTGCCTTGTCTGCTGCTCCCTGTCTTTCCCTGCCTCCCTGGCCTCACCTCCCAAGTAAACTGTGCACCAAACCCTCTTAGCCTCTGCTTTTAAGTGAACCCAAACTTAGACAAATGCCCGTGACATTACATCACGTAGGTAGGATTTTGAACTGTGCAAAACAATACAGAGGTGTTGCTTGGGGAATTCACACACAGGTAGCAAAATGGCTAAGACACATCTAGGAATGATCAGCACCAAGTTCAGGGCACTGGGCACAGCCGGAGAAGGGGAGGGGCAGGTAGGAGGGAAATGCCCTCTGAGAAGGGTACCCAGAGGGCCTCAAGTGATTGGAAATGTTTTATCTCCTAAACACGGGTTGCAGGCACAGAAAGGCTCGTTATATATGTATATTTCTTGAATGTTTGAAATGTATCATCATCATTGTAAAAGAAGGCATGAGTAGGTGTATTTAGCAGCCAAGGAATTGGAGGGGATGGGGACATTTTAAGTGAAGAAATGCTGGACGCTAAAGCTGGTCCAGGTGGCAGTGGGGAGGTCAAGCGATATTGCTGTTTCATGTCATTCTGTTTGTGATCCGAGGACCCAAGGCAGCGAGGAGGACCTGGGGCAGGGAAGCTCCCATCACAGCTGCAGTAAGACGGTCTCAGTGGGGGCAGAGTCAGGAAGCAAAAGACCTCGGAAACATTTGAAGGCGGGAGGCAGTGGCCAGCTCTGCTCACTGGGGTGGGAACCAGGAGCAAACGAGGAGCTGGGGTTGCAACTCTGGGGGACAGGGGGACGGGAGGGCCCCTGCAGGGCTCTGGATACCCAAAGGTTGAACTGATCAGAGAAGGGGGCTGGGATAGGTTTGTACAGATCTGCACAGCATTTGTACTTGCTGGGGAGGCAGGTGGAGGCGGGAAGACTTCTGACCTCAGCACCTTGGATTTTCAGGTAACAACAGGGCTCTGTGTGCCCCCCAGCTCTGAGACCCCTGCAAACCAGTCAGCCCCTGCCTACAACTCACATGTGACCACTATTTCTGGGACCTGAGGGTGCGTGCCAAAAAAGGAGAGGATCCTCGGTGGCAGGTTCTTGGTAGGGGTCCGAGCCAACCCTTCACAAAGCCATTCTGCTCTGGGACTCAAACGCTCGCGGGAGACCCTAGGGTCTGATGCATCGCCTGTTCTCCGGTGGATTGCTTTAATGGTGCCCATTCTCCCTCTCTCTTTGTAGCCACACTCTGTGCTCTGGACCTTCTTTTCCCAGCTTTTTGGGGCTTTATTCAGAGTACAGTCTGACAGATTTTGGTAATTGAATTCCACATTGGTGTCATGATCTAGAACTTTCCAATCACCCCCAAGCTCCCTCGTGCCCCTTTGCAGTAAACCTCAGCCCCAACGTCTAATTCCAGGTGACTCCTGATGTCTTTCTGTCGCTATTGATTTCGCCTTATCTAGAATTTCATATAAACAAGTTCATTCTATATGAGCCTTTATGGACTTGAAAAATTATATTCTTTTTTTTTTTCAGTTTTGTGGAGATACAGTTGGCAAATAACCATGATATCCTTTAAGATGTACAGGGTAATGCTTTGATATACATTATGAAGTGATGGCTTCATAAAGCTAATTAACACACTCATCACCTCCCGTAATTCCTTTACGTGTGTGTGGTGAGAACACAAGATGGACTCTCTTAGCAAATCTGAGGTATACAATACAGTGTTATTAACTGCAGTCAGTCACCATGCTGTACACTAGCTATCCAGAAGTTACTCATAGCTGAAAGTTTGTACCCTTTGACCAACATCCCCCCATCTCCCCCACCCCTCAGCCCCTGGCAGCCACCATCCTATGCTGTTACTACGAGTTCGACTTTTTTAGATTCCACATATAAGTGAGGTCACACAGTATTTGTCTTTCTGTGTCTGACTTATTTCACTTAATGTAATGTCCTCTAGGCTCATCCATGCTGTCACACATGGCAGATTTCCTCCTTTCTCATGGCTGAATAATATTCCATTATATGTTCTTATACCACATCTTTGTGGGCTTCCCAAGTGGCGCAGTGGTAAAGAATCTGTCTGCCACTGCAGGAGCCTCAAGGAGACACAGGTTCGATCCCTGGATTGGGAAGACCCCCCTGGAGGAGGAAATGGCAACCCATTTCAGTATTCTTGCTTGGAAAATCCCATAAACAGAGGAGCCTTGTGGGCTACAATCCACGGGTTCACAAAGAGTTGGACATGAATGAGTGACTGAACACACACATCTTTATCTGTTGACAGAAACCTAGGTTGTTTACAGACGTTGGCACCTGTGAATAAGTCTGCAATGAATGTGGGAGTACAGGTATCTTCTGGAGATAGTTTAGATATACTCCCAGAAGTGGGATTGCTGGATCATTTGGTAGTTCTATGTTTGAGGTTTTGAACAACCTCCATCTAGTTTTGCCTTGTGGCTGTACCAATTTACATTCCCACCAACACTGCATGAGGGTTCCTTTTTCTCCACAGCCTCCTCAACACCTGTTATTTCTTGTCTTCTTGATAACAGCATTCTAACATGTGTGAGGTGATAGGTCATTGTGGTTTTGATTTGTATTTATCTGATGATCAGTGATGTTGATCAGCACCTTTTAATATATCTATTGGCAATTCGTATGTCTTCTTCATAAAAATGTCTACTCGAGCCGTCTGCTCATATTTTAACTAGGCTATTTGTGTGTGTGGGGGGGGTTATTTTTTGCTATTGAGTTGATATGAGTTCCTTATATATTTTGACTATTAGCTCCCTGTCGGAGATATATACCAATAGTTTTCAAATATTTCAAAATATTTCAAATATTTTCTCCCACTCTGTAGTTTGCCATTTCATGTTGTCGATTCTTTCCTTTGCTATTCAGAAACATTTTGGTTCATGGATTGGAAGAGTTGATATTCTTAATATGTCCATACTACTGAAAGCTATCTGTAGACTCAAAGCAATCCCTATCTCAGTTCCAGCGGCATTTTCACAGAAAAGGAAAAAATAAGTCTAAAATTCATATGGAACCATCAAGGACTCTGAATAGCCAAAGCAATCTTGAGAAAGAAGAACGAAGCTCGAGGCATCACATTTTCCGATTTCAGATTGCATTATAAAGCTATAGTAATCAAAATAGTACAATAATGGGATGAAAACACACCCTTAGACCAATGGAACAGAGTAGAGAGCCCAGAGATAAACCCACACAGATATGATCAACTAGTCTTTGACAAGGGAGCCAAGAACACACAATGGGAAAGGAATAGTCTCTTCAATAAAAATGATGTTGGGAAAACTGGACATCCACATGCAAAGGAAAGAAATCGGACCCTTACCTTACACAGTACACAATAATCAACACAGAGAGGCTTAAAGACTTAAACATAAGACATATGCGCGTGTGTGCTCAGTTATGTCCGACTCTTTGTGACCTCATGGACTATAGCCCACCAGGCTCCACTGTCCATGGGGTTCTCCAGGCAAGAATACTGGAGTGGGTTGCTATTACCTTCTCCAGGGAATCTTCCCGACCCAGGGATCAAACACATGTCTCCTGCGTCTCCTACATTGCAGGCAGATCCTTTACTGCTGAGCCACCTGGGAAGCCCTAACATAAGATGTAAAGCCACTAAAATTCTGAGTCAAGGGTTTGGAACTTCCTTGGTGGTCCCTGGTTAGAGAACTAAGATCCCACCTGCTACACGGAGTGGCCAATAAATAAATAAATAAAATAAATATATCTTTTAAACAAAGGATCTGAGTACCAGGGGATAAGGATTCAGGAATCAAGTCCAGGAAGCAGCTAGAAGGAGGTGTGCACAGTGAGATGGGGACAGGAAGGCAGCGGAAAAGGATGCAGCTTCAGGCAGTTCACTGCTGGGCTACTGAGGTTCAGTAACCCATTGGGGAGCCCCGGAAGCCAGAATGGAACATGCCTTCAAACCTCCCCACTGAGGGGCTTCCCTGGTTGCACCATCCCCTGGGGGTGGGTGTGGGCATGAACTCCCCAGCACTTCAGCCCAGGATCACTGCGGGATGAGTATGTAGCATCCAGAGCGGCTGATCACCTCTTGGCCCCCTTCGGTCCCTGATGATATGGAAGCCCTGAGATGCCGAGTAATTGGGAACCCTGCTTGTGCCTCAGAGTCCTCAGGCCCCATCCCTACCACCCTTGGATGTCCTCTGCTAACTTCAATATCCGGTTTCACAAGCCCCACAAGCCCAGCAGGAGCCTCCCAGGCTCCAGACAGGGTGGGGTCTAGCCCTGGTGCCCACGCGTCTCCGGGCCCTCCGCATGCACCTCCATCTGTTCATTCAGTGCGTGTGGCTGAGTTGGTCTCTGAATCAGGTGTTTGACTCACAGTGATTGCGGTGATAATTCCCAAGCCGGCAGCATCCACTTGGCTGGCTCCTAGGGTTTGTTGATTTGCATCCCTAGTCTATTAACCTCTGATAGATTGGAGCTTAAGAGCATCAGGAAAACCCCTGGTCCTCCCACCCTGGGATCAGCTGGGTCCCCAGGGCTCAGCCTTTTATGACCTCTGCTGCTGGGTTACCGCCTCCCACAAGGAGGCCCCTGGCGGCCTGGAGCTGATGGATGGTTTGGTCCTGAGAGCAGTGCTGCCAGACAGGGCGGGGCTGGATGAGTCACGCTGGACCTTGCTTGGTCATCCAGGTGCCAGGGTGGGCCTGTCCCTGGTCACCCTGGGATGTGGGGAGCTCCCCAGCAGGGCCTGTCATGGGTAATAACCCAGCAGGAGGGTTTATTTGCCTTCTCTGCAAGAGATCAGGGAGGGTGGAACCTATGCTGCAGCCACTGCCCAAGGACGGAGGCGGGGCGGGAGTTGGGTGGGGGGGCCGCCTGCCTCTTGGAAGATAATCAACCTTGATGGTTTGGGATGCCGCCTTCCCTAAAGGCGGGGTTCTCATTGTCAGAGTTTAAGAACAAACAAAACCAGGGTTTCTCAGAAACAGCCACTGCTGGGGAGCAGATGACTTCAGGTGGAAAATTGAATGGATTTAAATGAGATTAAGTCACATGATGAACAAGTTATCCCCCCCTCCAGGGCTCTTTAATCCAGTTGATTCTTATCAGGCAAAAAACTCAGCCTGGCACTTATGAGTCTTTAATGCCTCTCTAGGACTTCCTAATTTCCTTTTTTTAAAAAAAAATACAAGGAATGTTAGACCTCAAGCTGCAAGTCTGACACAGTCCATCCTCCTGGTTAGAATTGAAAATGCTTGTTTTGTTTTCATTGAATTCACTTTTGCAGTTGTGTGTGCATGGTGTAGTTTTCCATTTAGAGGATGAATATGAAAAATTTTTTAATTTATTGTACCCTTTTTTTAGTCTTACAGCAAGTCCTTAATGTATTTTATAAATAATAATATGAGTTGGGGGTTGGCAGATCCTGGCCCTGGGCCAAATCCAGTCTGCAGCCTGGTTTTTGTCAATAAAGTTTTATTGGCACTTAACCATGCCATCACTGACATGTTGTATGCTCCAGTTGCTTTAACAGGAGTTTCAATGGAGACCGTCCAGCCCATGTTGCCTAAAATATGGACCGTTGGGCTCTGTAGGGAAAAGTTCACTGATCTCTGATGTAAGTGATACACTGAAACAACAACAAAAAAGGAAGTGACAAAGGGCTAAAGTTTGGAAATTATTGATGAAATTAAGTATGAATTTCAGGGCCTTGGGTAATCATAGAAAATTACCATCCTTCTGCTTGTCTAATCACTTATCACCCCGAAGTACCAGTATGATGACCAAGTGAGCTGGAATTCCTTGTGTTATGTGTTCTTCCCCAGTTCTGGGCAGACTGTGGTTGGATGAATCAGCTGGGTATTGGGAACAGGGGTGTAAATGTCCAATTTCTTCCTCTCTTTTCCTGCCTGGTTCGACTTAAATTTTCTTTCCTAACTTAAGGCTGTAGACCTATGCCTGATTTCCCATTTAGTCCTGTGGTAGTTCTGAGCAATGCTCTTTTTTTCAGTCAATTGTTTAAGTTCAATATCCTGCCTCCCATGCAATAAGCATTTTTGAGCTGAATTCTGAGTTGGAGATGCAAAAATGAAAGACATGGGGCTTCCCTGGTGGCTCAGTGGCAAAGACTCTGCCTGCCAATGGAAGAGACATGGGTTCGATCCCTGGTCCAGGAAGATCCCACATGCCACAGAGCAATTAAGCCCGTGTGCCACAACTATTGAGCCTGTGCTTCTGAACCCACTCAATGAAAGTACTGAAGCCCGGTGCCCGAGAGCCCATGCCATGCAAGGAGAGAAGCCACCACAATGAGAAGCTTGCACAGTGCAAGTGTAGAGTAGTCCCAGCTCGCTGGAACTAGAGAACACCTACACAGCAACGAAGACCCAGGACAGCCAAAAATAAATAAATACATTTTTTGTTTAAAAAAAAGAAAGACACTATCTAGCCTTGTGGACAATTCACAGCTTGTGGAACTCACCACCACCACCACATTTATCACCATCGCTGCCGCCCTCATCACCCCCATCATCACCATCACCACCCGCCCTACGGGTGATCAGCACCACGATCACTCTCACCCCCACCAGCATCTCCTCCACTACCACTATGCATAAAAGAGCCGACTTTAAATTGCCTAATGCTTAAAATACCCCAAGGGCAGCAGAGGCAATATCTGAGGTAAAGTTTCGCAAGAACATCGGGGGACCCTCTATCTTGCTGAAGCACCACCCCTCTTCTGCAATGCCCACTAGGCTGGAAACAGGTCAGGGCTGTCCCCTGCCAGGAAGATAAATCTTCTCATGGCTTCGCTCAGCTCCTCCTACACAGGAAAAGTAGTCGTGGCTGAGCAGCTTGTATTTTCTATTTGAGTGGCTCACAAATACATTTTCTAAAACTCCCTTTTTTCCTTGTATGTATTTTCTGACTCTAATTTAGACACTTAGAAAAGACCCAGAATTCAGTGAGTCCTCGTCAGGCCCCAAGAATAGAAGCATGACCAAGACTCAGAGGGCGCTCGTCATCCAGACGCCAAGACAAACACACGGCCCTTGCCCGGAAGCGGTGGCTTGCGGTTCAAGCGCCCAAGTGGTGGGGGGAGGGGTGATAGGAAAAACAATCAAGAGATCAACGTAGAGAAAGATTTCCCTCACCAACTTCTGCGCCGAAAACGCCTGTGGCGTTGCCAAGTGCTCCTCGTGTGGGCGGCAGACCTGCAGACCACCTCAGGTCCCTGTCTCACTAGAGCCGAGGCTGACCAGGACCTCGAGAAACAACGGCATGGCCTGCCCCGAACGAGTCTCCTTCTCAAAAGCGGAAGCCGTTGGCTTAAGCCAAACTTACTGGCAAAGCCTTGTCTGGGTGAAAGGTGCATAGCAAGGAAAGAAGAATGATGAGAAAACCAAGCCTGAGTGCCTGCTTGGGATGGTGTTAGAAGCTAGAAGGCAGAGGTGGGAGCAGAGTAACCATTGGATGGTGACAGGAGATGCCATAGTCATTATCCAATATGGTAGCCTCTGGCCACATGTGGCTGATGAATACTTGAAATGGGGCTAGTTCAACCAAGGAACTGACTTCTGGTTTAGTTTAATTTTAACCAATTTATTTGTTTATTTACTTATTTATTTGTTGTTATTCTTTTCCATTATGAGTGTGTGTGTGTGGGTTTTTTTTGGCCACACCATACATCATGTGGAACTGTCCCACCCAGGAATGGAACTCAAGCCCCCTGAGTTGGAACCTCAGAGTCCTAACCACTGGACACCAGGGAAGTCCCATTATGGTTTATCAGAGGATATTGAATATAATTCCCCATGTCATGCAGTCGGACCTTGTTGTTTATCTATCCTGTATATACTAGTTTGCATCTGTTAATCTCCACGTCCTGAGCCAATTTAAATTTAAACACAGATACTTAGTGCAATTCTATCACAGATACTTAGGGCTTCCCTGATAGCTCAGTTGGTAAAGAATCCACCTGCAATGCAGGGGACCCCAGTTCAATTCCTGGATCAGGAAGATTCGCTGGAGAAGGGAAAGGCTACCCACTCCAGAATTCTTGGGCTTCCCTGGTGGCTTGGGTGATAAAGAATCTGCCTGCAATGTGGGAGACCTGGGTTCGATCCCTGGGTTGGGAAAATCCCCTGCAGAGGGGAAAGGCTACCCACTCCAGTATTCTGGTCTAGAGAATTCCATGGACTATATAGTCCATGGGGTTGCAGAGTCAGACAAGACTAAGCAACTTTCACTTTCACTTTCCACTTACTCCAATTATTAGAAATCTTAAGTATGTTTGGAACACCTTTGGTAGGTGAATTAAATTTGTCAATGGTATATTTTCATGAAACATGCAACTTTCTTTTCTACACATTGTAAAATGTACTAATTTCCAATAAAAATGTAACATCCAAATCAACTTGTGCATAAGTATTCAATACACGTCAAATTTCAGACTTAATACAAAAAAAAGAAAATAGCTCATTGATAGTTTTTCTTGGTATTGCTTGCGTAGTTGAAACGATACTTTAGATATACTGGATTAAATAATACTTGTTAAAGTTCATTTCACTTGCTTCTTTTTAGTTTTTTGAAGTGGCTACTAGAAATTTTTATTTATTTATTTGTTTAATTCTTTAGTCAAGTTTGCTTGGCATGTGGGATCTTAGTTTGCCAACCAGGGATTGAACCCCCTGCATTGGAAGTGTGGAGTGTTAACCACTGGAGCACCAGGAAAATGGCTAGAGAATTTTAAATTACACATGCAGATTGCATTCGGCTTCCCCCAGAATTCGGGAAGCAGGCACAGTCTGCAGGGCCCCCCGGAGCAGCCACTGATGCTGGTCAGTTATTTCGTTTCCCTCTGTCCTCTGCCCCCTCCCCAGCCACACCTCAGGAGTAAATATTTGCCAACAGTTGCCCAGAGAGGAAGTGTGATATAATTAGAAAAATGAATCACGAGTTAGAAATTGTACAACTCCCAGTGTTATCATTGAATCTGGACTATTCCATAGAGTCTCAGTTCCTGCAGCAAAATTTGCAGGGAATTTTGATTTAGATCACCAGAGGAAGTGATCAGCTTATCCTAGATATGACTTCTCAAGACCACAAAGTTCCTGTCCCCTGAATATACTGGACTCTGTTGACCAGAAGATGTTGGGGTTCAAGATTCCCGATGCAGCGTCTCTGTTGATCTAAAAGTTATTTTAAGTGTAAAAGTTTATTTTCTAGAAAATCAAGTCTTGGACTTGAAACCAACCAGAAAACTTCTGATTTTAAGTCCTCGACGTGTGGCTTCATACTTTCCTTTCTAAAGGCATCATTCTCTTGTCCTTGGGTCACTGACATGGTAACTATCGGCCATGGGTGGCTATTGAATACCACATCCCTACTGTAAAGTACATCACATTTGAAAGGCTTAGGATGAGGGGGAAAAAAAAGTAAAGTGTCTAATTAATAATCTACTTAGATTGCATGTTGAAATGATAATAGCTTGGATGTACTGGGTTAAATAAAATATATCACAATGAATTTCCCTCGTTTATTTTTATCCTTTTAACGTGGCTACCAGGAAATTTGATCTACACATGTGCCTCACATTTGTGGCCTGTGTTTGTGGCTCACATCCTGTTTCTCTCGGATGGTGCTGCTGCAGAGTGTCCTTCCTCCATCTGTGGTGGGTGAGATGTTACCCTCCTGATGTATGCACGGAAGATCCCATTCTGAATCCACCCAATGTGACCACCAACAGGCCCCTTGACCTGTGGGAGCCTTGCTTTCCTCACCTGGAAAATGGATATTATAATAGTGTTCACATCGTGCATAGTATCCACATCAGGGAACTCTTCTGAGGACTAAAAGAGGTGTTCTATTGTAAAGTGCTTAGTGCCTTGTCTACCATATTGTAAGCCTTCAAGAAATAAATAAAATGTTACTTTTCATCTCAAAACTCCACCCTTTCACCTGTTGCTCCTTGGCACATGGGATCTTCCCAGATCAGGGATTGAAACCGTGGCTCCTGCATTGGCAGGCAGATTGTTTACCACTGAACACTGGGGAAGCCCTCACTTACTCTTAAGTCTGACTTCTTTTCCTCTCCTTCAGAGTGTGGTTTTCTTTCTCATCCCTTCTCGGTAGTGCCTGGTCCTATTTCCCTGTAAACGCGTCCATCTTCCAAGATGACTGATGCTTCCCCAGTTCTCAAATGAGAAATATCTTTATTTGGACTTGTTTTATGACTTACTGTCCGATTTCTCTCCTTTCTTTTGCCACTCATGTGAGTGCTACATTCCATTCCTGTACTTTTCTTTTACTTCATTTTTTAGAGCAGCTGTAAGTTCCCAGCAAAATTGAGGGAAAAGTACACAGATTTCTCATATGCTTCTTGCCCCCAACACATGCACAGACTCCCACATTATCAACATGTGTGCATGCTTGGTCACTCAGTCGTGTCCAACTCTTTCGAGACTCCTTGGACTGTAGCCCTCCAGGCTCCACTGTCCATGGGATTCTCCAGGCAAGAATACTGGAGTGAGTTTCCATTTCCTTCTCCAGGGGATCTTCCTGATCCAGGGATCGAAACTGTGTCTCCTGCAGCTCCTGAACTGGCAGACAGAATCTCTACCACTGAGCCACCTGGGAAACTACATTATCAACATCCCCCACCAGTTGGTATATTTGTCACAAGTGATGAACCAACATTGACACATCCGTGCATGCTTCACATTACAGGTCTCCCTTGGTGGTGTACGTTCTGTGGGTTTGGACAAATGTATAATGACATGTATCCACCATTATGGTCTCATCTGGAGTATTTTCACCATCCTAAAACTCCTCTGTGCTCTGCCTACCCATCACTCACTCCCCACCAACCTCTGGCAACCACTCATCTTTTTACTGTCACCATAAGTTTTCCTTTTCCAGAATGTCACAGACTTGGAATCTTCTAGTACACAGCCTTTCAGATTGGCTTCTTTTCCTTAGTAATCTGCATTGAAATTGCCTTTGCATCTTTTCATGGCTTCATAGCTTGACAGCAATGAATAATATTCCATCGTTTGGAGGTACTAGGATTTATTTATTCATTTACCTACTGAAGGACGTCTTGATGGCTTCTAAAATTTGGCAGTTAAGAATAAGCTGCTATAGGGCTTCCATGGTGGTCTAGTGGTTAAGAGTCTACCTGGCAATGCGGAGGACACTGGTTTGATCCCTGGTCTGGGAAGATGCCACGGGCTACCTGTCTCATGCCACTGCAACTACTGAAGCCTCCGAGCCTGCCCGCACTTGGAAACAAGAGAAGTCGCCACAGTGAGAAGCCTGTGTGCCACCACTAGACAGTGCTCAGTGCTGCTGCTAAGTCGCTTCAGTCGTGTCCGACTCTGTGTGACCCCATAGACGGCAGCCCACCAGGCTCCCCCATCCCTGGGATTCTCCAGGCAAGAACACTGGAGTGGGTTGCCATTTCCTCCTCCAATGCATGAAAGTGAAAAGTGAAAGTGAAGTTGCTCAGTCGTGTCCGACTCTTCGAGACCCCATGGACTGCAGCCTACCAAGGCTCCTCCGTCCATGGGATTTGCCAGGCAAGAGTACTGGAGTGGGGTGCCATTAGAAAGCCCATGTGCAGCAACAAAGACCCAGCACAGCCAAAATGAAATAAATAAATACATTTTAAAAATTAGAACAAAATAATAAAGCTGGTATAAACATCCATGTGCAGGTTTTCATGTGGACAGAAGTTTTCAGCTCCTTCGAGTAAATATCACAGAGTACAATTTCGGATGATGTGATAGTCCCTCCACTTTTGAATCCTCCGCCCCCTTCCGGATCCCTGGCAAACTCAGCTTCTGCCCACACCCTCGGGCCAAAACCATCTTAAAACTTAGCCAGTGATTTATATCTCAGCGTGACTCTTGCCCGATCTCATCCTCCTCAATCCTTTAGAATAAAAAAAGAAAAGAAAACAAGAAAACAAATTTAGGGATCTTTTAAAGTACTTTTGATTACAGCGATCCAGCTTTCTCCCAGTTGGTTGCGTCTTCCTGGAGATGGATGGGGGAGGTTGCCTTCACTTTCATGTCTAACCTCCTTGCGTTTGTGGCAAGCCCCTGTGTGCAAGGGGCTGCTCTTATATGGATGGAGCCCTTTCCATTGAGCTGGAGGCAAGAGGTGCCCTGTGGGGAGCAGAGCCCCCTCCTGGCTCCCCTCCAGCCCACGGTCCCTGCAGAGCAACGTTAGCGTCTCCAGTCCAATCATGTTTTTCTGCCACATGTGCTAAGCAGTAAACAGCTCTCCGAGACCCAAATAAAAAGGTCTTTATGGAGAGAACAAACACAAGTAAATGCCAGAATCCAATTTAAATGAATAAATAAACCCAATTCCAAAGGCTGCAGGCCACAAGATTTCAGCAAGATGAGCCAAGCGAGTTGCTTTCTCTTCAGTTGGCTTCTTGACGTGAGGGAGGAAGAACCATTCCAGGCTGTCAGCAGAGCCCAGCATCTCCCAATCGGAGGGTCCCAGTCCCCTAAGAAGTAAAAGCACACAGTGCCAGGTTTCTCAACCAACAACTAAGCCTTGCAAATTTTGCGTTTAGAAATAGAGGCGAGTTGAATCTCAGAGACTCAGGGAAAGAGGACTTTCCAGCCTCCTGGAACCTGCAGCGGGGAGGGATTCCTGGAAGGTGATGCTGGCCCCTGGGATCTGTGCATCTTGTCATCTCAGGATCACTGGCTCCAGTGTCCCCTGCCGGCATGTGGAGGGGGCCCTTTCCTGGTCTCCATTCACTCCATCAACACTTGTTAAGCATGTTGGGTGCTGGGCGGTAGACAAGGAAACTCAGGAGAATAAACCCTGTCTTTGCCTCATAGGAACTCTCAGCCTGGAGATAGAGAAGCAGAATCTCCGTCAGATTCTAAGACAATCTCCTCCAATGAGTGAATGTGGTGGAGGAGGGGAGCTCTGAGAGTGAGGGTGAGGGGGCAGAGGAAACCCTCTGAGTCCTGGGGGCCAGGTCAGAGGGTGGCCGGACTGTGCTGTGAGGGAAGAGAGGCTGAGAGACACTTCTTGAGTGTGGGGAAGTGTCAGGGATATTGTGACATAAACTACGGGTCAGGAGGGACTCTGATGCCATTTTTAGAAGGCAGGTCAGCATCCAGCAAGTGCTGAGTCACTGAAAAGTGTCCTGTCCATCCTAGCATCTTCCATGAGTCACTCGGTGGCGTGGAGGGTGAGTCTGAGGGCTCGGTGATGACAGAGACTGCCAGCCGCCCCTATATCCCTGTGCGTCTTTCCTTCCTGGCCAAGCCCAGGAAACTACATTTCCCAGAATCCTCTGCCTCACTAGGTGAGATCACGTGAGTAGTTCTGGTCAATGGACTGTGGGCAAGAATGATGCCCGCACTTCCAGACCCGGCCTCTAAAACCTCCCTAGAGAAGCTCCGAGCTCTTGTCTGTCTCCCAATTGGACACAGAGGATCCAGTGGAGGGTGCTGGGATGGAGCCACAATATGGAAGGAGTCTCGCTTGCCAATGCAGGCGACATAAGAGACATGGGTTTGACCTCTGGGTCAGGAAGATTCCCTGAAGGAGGACATGGGAAACCACTTCAGTATTCTTGCCTGGAAAAGCCCGTGGACAGAGGAGCCTGGTGGGCTATAGTCCATGGGATCGCACAGAGTTAGACACGACTGAAGTGATTTAGCAGGCTTACATGCATGCACTGGGTCCCCAGATCACTATAGAAGGACCAACCTATGTCAGCATGAGTGAGCAACACATTTTCATTGCTGTCAAGCTACTTTGATTTTGCAATTGTTTTTGAAACTGTGAGCTAGTCTCTTACATTTTCTGATTCAACATCCATGATTGAGACATGATAGGAGCCTAAGTTTAGCAGATGGGGACCGAGAGAAGGAGGAGAAACAGATTCAAGCCACGTTGAACAGGGAAGTGATCACCACCTGATAATGAAGTAGACGCAGGACACGACAGAGAGGGGCACGTCTAGGTGGAGGCTGGTGGCCTGAGAATCCAGGAGGAAAAAAAGTCTTTAGAAGGAAGGTGATGCATGTAAATTCACACTTGATAAACCTGCAGGAACCCCATGGGGGTGCCTGGGAGACCAAAGTGAGGAATTTGTGTCCAAGATGTAGATAGATGGGAACTGGAGCCAAGAGAGAAGTTAGACAAGCATGAACAATGCTTAATCATGATTCCACCCATCACAAAAGGTAGTAGTAGACACCAGTTATTTTTCTTCACCTGGTCAAAAAGAAAAATTGCAAGGAATACTGTGGATAGAAAAGAAAGTTCGCATATAACCCCTAATCTATAGAAGTATAGTTTCTTAAGAGTTGGAATCGATGTTTTGCAAAAAAACAAAAAACAACTCACTGTTTTACCAACTAGAAAAACACTAGTTAAAAATGAGTGCTCTCAGCTGAAGCAAAATTTTGAAGAGAGGAAAAGTCTAGAGCTCTTCCCCCCAACTCTTCAAATGCTGCCCTGGGTAGCATTTCTAATCTGAGCATGGGTAATACATCCTCAACCTGGCGAAATCTGGAAAATTGCCGGTGAGGTTGGTGGATGATCTGTCTCACTGTAGTGCAGATACAATGTAGTATTTTTTGAAGGCAATGGGGCATCTTTGCCACTCCAGGTCAATTACACCTCTGGTTTGGACCTACAGTCTGGCTTTTCAGGGAGCGATGGGAGCTGTAGCTGCCAGCATGGGGAGAAGCCCAAAATAATGGTATCTGTGTGTTCATCCCCCAGATGTCCAACCCACTGACACTGGGCCCTTGTGCTAGAGACTTGGAGCAAAACCGAGAGGCAGGGTCCTGAGCCTTGGGGGCTGCACTGGGCTCCCTGAAATCCTATTTTTCAAACACTGGGGGGATTGGTTAAAATCCAAAGTCAGTTTTTCCACGTTATGCTTTTTTTCCTCCTCAATTCAGCCCTCTTCATAACTCCATGGACTTTTTAGCCTTTGTGTGGGTATGAGTGTGTGTGTGTGTGAGAGAGAGAGTAGGAACATATATACACATGTGTCTATGCATGGGTAGGCGTGTCTGCAAACACATATTATAGGGGAACTGTTCAGAGGTCAGGAACTTGGGAACTTAGCATTGTAGAGAAATGTAAGTAATGAATTCATCTCAATTTCCGTGGCCCTCTGGCACTCAGCAAAGGTAAGGTGAGAGGATTCCCTGGTTAGAACTCTGTACTTCCACTGCTGAGGACCTGGGTTCCATTCTTGGTTGGGGAACTAAGACCCCACAAGCCATGTGGTGCAGCCAAAACAAACAAAAATAAGGATAAGTTGGAAAAACTAGTTGAAGTTGACACTATGTCATTCTGTAGTAAGGAAGAGTTGTGATGGGTTAACTGTGTCCCCCTCCCCAAATGCACAGGTTGGCATCCTAACCCCCAGCACCTCAGAATTGGACCTGATTTGGAAGTGGGTTGTAATTAAAGTAATTAAAAATGTAAAGGAAGTAATTAAAGATGTAATTAGTCAAGGTGAGGTTACACTGGAGTAAGGTGGTGCTAATTCAATATGACTGGGCACTGGCACCCCACTCCAGTAGTCTTGCCTGGAAAATCCCATGGACGGAGGAGCCTGGTGAGCTGTGGTCCATGGGGTCGCTAAGAGTCGGACACGACTGAGCAACTTCACTTTCACTTTTCACTTTCATGCATTGGAGAAGGAAATGGCAACCCACTCCAGTGTTCTTGCCTGGAGAATCCCAGGGACGGCAGTGCCTGGTGGGCTGCCGTCTATGGGGTCACACAGAGTCGGACACGACTGAAACGACTTAGCAGCAGCAGCAGCAGGTGTCCTTATAAAAGGGGGAAAATAGGCTTCCCAGGTAGCACAGTGGTAAAGAATCTGCCCGCCAATGCAGGAGACCCAAGGGACTCGGGTTTGATCCCTGGGTTGGGAGGATCCCCTGGAGCAGGAAATGGCAACCCTCTCCAGCATTCTTGCCTGGAGAATTCCATGGACAGAGAAGCCTGATGGGCTGCAGTCCATGGGGCCTCAGAAGAGTCGGACGCAGCCGAGCAACTGAGCGTGCTTGGACACAGACATGCACACAGGGAGATGACCCTGTGAAGCCTGGAGTTATGTTGCCACCAGCCAAGAAACTACCGGAAGCCAGGACAGGAGCCTGGCAGGGATTCTTCCTAGAGTCTCCAGTGGCAGCAGGGCCCTGTCAACACCTCGATCTCAGACCTCTAGCCTCCAGAATTGTGAAGCAATGCATTTCTGTTGTTTAAACTGGTTGGTTTGTCATTTGGGCAGTCCTAGGGATGGCACCCCACTCCAGTACTCTTGCCTGGAAAATCCCATGGACGGAGGAGCCTGGTGGGCTGCAGTCCATGGGGTCTCTAAGAGTTGAACACAACTGAGCGACTTCACTTTCACTTTTCACTTTCATGCATTGGAGAAGGAAATGGCAGCCTGGTGGGCTGCCGTCTACGGGGTTGCACAGAGTCGGACACGACTGAAGGGACTTAGCAGCAGCAGCAGCAGCAGCAGCAGCAGGGCTTCCCTGGTGGCTCAGACTGTAAAGAATCTGCCTGCAATATAGGAGACTCGAGTTTGATGCCTGGGTTGGGAAGATCCCCTGGAGAAGGAAATGGCAACCCACTCCAGTATTCTTGCCTGGAGAACCCCACGACAGCAGAGCCTGGCGGGCTACAGTCCATGGGGTCTCAAAGAGTCAGACACGACTGAGCGACTAAGCACAGCACAGCACACATTCCTGTAGTAGGAAACTGATACAGGAGTTATGACGTTGATATTCAAAGATGAATCACTAAAAAGGCATTCTTTTTGGTTCCTTGGGAGGTATTTTATGAGTTTTTTTCCTAACAGACTTACTTTCCTTTTTTGTTTGTTGGGTAAATGCAGGCAATGAGACTGCGTTTACTCACGATGCACTAGAACACTATCATTCCTTCCTTCTTTCTAAGGAAGAAGGAGCTTTATTTTTAATTTTTTTTGAAGTAGAGTTGATGTACAATATTGTATTAGTTTCAGGTGTACAGCAAAGTGGTTCAATTATATATATATATTTCAAGTTATTTGCCGTTATAGGTTGTTACAAGACATTGAATATAGGTCCCAGTGCTATATATTAACAGTAATCCTTTTTGTTTGTGTACAGTGGTACGTATCTATTCATCTCGGACTCCTAATTTATCCTTCCCTCTCCCTTTCCCATTTGGTAACCATAAGTTTGTCTTCTACATCTGTGAGCCTTTCTGCTTCATAAATAGATTCATTTGCATTATATTTTAGTTTCCACATGTAAGTGATATCACACAACACTTGTCTTCATCTGACCTAGTGTGATCATCTCTAGGTCCATCCAAGTTGCTGCAAATGGCAATATTTCATGTTTATGGTTGAATATTATTCCCTTGTGTGTGTGTGTGTATATATATATATGTATATATATATATATCTCACATCTTTATTCATTCATCTGTCAATGGACAATAGGTTGCTTCTCAATCCTATTATCTTACATTTGATTTTTGAAAAAAATTAAAACTTGAGATGATCAAAAAGGTTTAAAGAGGAATATAACAAAAGCCACTGGGTTAAGAAAGAAGACATCACTAAACAAACTGAAATCCCGGTGTCTCACCAGAATTAACAATTATCCTGAGTTTGGTGTTAGCTATTCCTCTGCATTTCTTTAAACATTTCTACGTATGGATGAGCATCTCCTTAAACCCTATACATTGTATGTTTTTAAGCATATGTGTATATACACATGGGCTTCCCTTGTAGCTCAGTCAGTAAAGAATCTGCCTACAGTACAGGAGAGCCGGGTTCAATCCCTGGGTTAGGAAGATCCCCTGGAGAAGGAAATGGCAACCCACTCCAGTATCCTTGCCTGGAAAATCTCATGGACAGAGGAGCCTGGTGGGCTGCAGTCCATGGCATTGCAGAGTCGGGCACGACTGAGCAACTAACACTTACTATATACACATGGGCTTCCCTGGTGGCTCAGACTGTAAAGAATCCGCCTGCAATGCAGGAGACCTATGTTGATTCCTGGGTTGTGAAGATTCCCCGGAGGAAGGCATGGCAACCCACTGCAGTATTTTTTCCTGGAGAATCTCCATGGATAGAGGAGTCTGGCGGGCTACGGTCCATTACGGTCCGCAGAGTCAGACATGACTGAGTGACTAAGCACAGCACATGTATATATTTACACACATAATATGTAATATAAATGTTTAAGATCTTTATAGACTGCACTGTATCTGTTCTTTCCTGACTCGTGTCTTTGACTCATTATTGTAAGTTCATCCACATTGATACGCATTGTGCCAGTTCATTCATTTTCACTAAATACAATATCCCATCCTGCCTTGGTGGGTACTTAAACTGTTCCCTGGTTTGGTTTCACGTGGTCTGGTTTTGTGTCCTCTCATGAATGAAGCTTCTAGAAATACTGTTGTCTGCGTCTCCAAATTTCTCTGGGGCAGTCTTTTTTCAAAATGACGGTGGTGCCCAGTAATGAGGATTGAAGTCAATTTAGTGAGCCACGTCAGCAGAACCATGAAAACAGGAGACGAGGAAACAATCTATTAGAGCACATCACACATAGTGAGACTTTGCACCGTTTCATGGAATTTTCATATCAGGAATGTGTGTATGTGTGAGTGTGAGTGTGTGCTGCCTTGATTGAGATAGAGAGCTCCTAAATGTGAGCAGTTTGAGGAAATAAGTGCTGTCTCATTTCAGGCTTCTATAACCAAATCAACTGATTTCACAACAGGTGACACTGAGGCTTTTTAGTGACATACCTGAAGCCTTGAATCTAATAAATTACAGAGCAAAGATTATGAAGCTAAGGGGCTCATCCTCAGAACCACACTCTCTCTCTCTTTCTTTTTTGGCTGTGCCAGGTCTTAGTTGCAGCACTCACGTTCTTCGTTGCAGCTTGTGAGCTCTTCACTGTGGCACATGGGATCTAGCTCCCTGATGAGGGATCAAACCCAGGCCCCCTGCATGGGGAGCTTGGAGTCTTAACCACTGGACCAGCAGGGAACTCCCTCACAACCACATTTTGACCACCAAGACATAGTGCTTCATATGGTTGCTTCCTACTTCATAGGGTTGAGGTGTTTTGTTTTGTTTTTAACATGATCAAGGAAAACAATAAGGCAAATGTGGGTTAAACATATAGCTTGGGCAAGTGTAAAGAAACTTCTTTCTAAGCAACCTAATTGTTCACCAACAGATGGATGGATAAAGAAGATGTGTGTATATATATAAATAATATATACACACACAATGGAATACCACTCAGCCATAAAAAAGAATGAAATGATGCCATTTGCAGCAACCTGTGTTAGTGGCTCAGTCGTGTCTGACTCTTTGCAACCCCACAGACTGTAGCCCGCCAGGCTTCTCTGTCCATGGGATTCTCCAGGCAAGAATACTGGAGTGGTTTGCTGTCCCTTTCTCCAGAGGATCTTCCCAACCCAGGGATCGAACCCTGGCCTCCTGCATTGCAGTCAGATTCTTTACTATTTGAGCTCCAGGGAAGTTGGATGGACCTACTTGTCATTTTATGCAAAGTAAGTCAGACAGAGAAAGACAAATACCGTATGATATCACTTATGTGTGGAATCTAAAATATGACACAAAAGTGAATTCATTTACAAAAGAGAAACAGACTCACAGATGTCGAAAACAAACTTACGGTTACCAACAGGGATGATGGGGGTTGGGGGAGATAAATTAGGAGTTGGGGATTAATAGATGCAAACAACCACATACAAAAGAGATAACCAACAAGGACCCACTGTATAGCACAGGGCACTCTATTCAATATCTTGTAATAACTTATAACAGAAAAGAAAAAAAAAAAGGTAACAGGATGGAGAACCTGGCGTCCGTTCCTTTTCTGGCTGCCGAGTTGCCATTCTGCCTGCGGTTTGAGTAGTTTCTGCTGCATTCCAACCTTTATTAACTAAGAATTTGCTCCAACCCTTTATACAGTCTTAAGTTACAAATGCTGCGTGGAAGAGCCGGCGAGCCCAGCAGCTCCGTCGTGTTCAGTTCATGTTGTGGGTTATAATGCAGTAATTTATAAGGGGAAATCTACAGCACGCCCCTTGGCCCTGGGCCCGTAACTAAGAAAGGTTGCTCAGAAACATGCAGTCTTTCGTGCTTTTATACACTTCATGGCCCAAGGAATGAAGGAAGGGGAGGGGTTGGGGAAGGGAATCTCAACTTGTGTTTACTACAACTCTACCCGCACCCCTATATTCCTCCAAGAAAGTCTTTCCAGTTCTCTTGTAAAAGGCTTCATGGTGAGCCAAGGAATAAAGCTGCCTGAGCAGGCTGGCCTTTACAAACAACACAACCAGGCTACTGTGGAGTGGGCTGTGGGCTGGGCCACTAAGGTACCTGCGGAAGGAAACAGGCAGGCGAGTGGTTATAACTGGGTCTCGTTGGAGAGCAGATTAGGTCTGAGGCATCACGTGACCCACTGACCCAGCTTGGGAGGATTCCAGACCGTTTGCAAGGACAGAAGTAAGACCCCAGGAGTGTGGAAAACCAGGGGGTCAGAAAGTGGATGAAGGCAGGAACCACCTCACTTTTAACTGGCCCCATCTCTGCTCCCATCTTGAGCTGGCTTCTTTGGGGCCAGTCAGAGTGACCCGCAGGAATGCCGCGATTTCCCCAGGACACTGCCTGGGCTCTTTGGCGGGCATCTCTGAGTGCCGGCCCTCTATCCTGCCTCTATTCCTAAATTTGGGCGAAAGCTAAGTCCATCCTCATCCTATCAGTTGTCTATAGGATGAGGATGGACTTCGCTTTCTTCCCAGAGATGGGACGCTAGAGCATAGGGAATTCCACTGAATGCTCTGTGATGTCCTGTATGGGAGGGAGCCCCAAAGGGCAGGCATGCCTGCATACGTATGACTGACTCTTCTGCTGTGCAGTAGACACTAACACAACATTGTAAAGCAACTGTGTGTGTGTGTTTGTGAGCACGTGCATGCGCTCAGTCGCTCAGTTGTGTCTGACTCTTTGTGACCCCATGGACTGTAGCCCACCAGGCTCCTCTGTCCATGGAATTTTCCAGGCAAAAATACTGGAGTTAGGTTGCCATTTCCAGGGGATCTTCCCAACCCAGCGATCGAACCAGTGTTTCTTGCGTGTCCTGCATTGGCAGGTGGATTATTTACCACTAGCACCACTTGGGAAGCTCAAAAGCAACTGTACTGCAATTAAAAAAAAAAAAAAAAGCCCTCATCCTCCTGGAAATCTGACTCTGAGATCTTGTCTTCCTCAGGGTGAGTGGTATGAGAAATTTTGACTCTCGGAGATCCTATCCTCACAGGCACAGATGCTGAGACCCTGGTTCTCATCCCCCGTGACTGATCACAGGCAAACTTTTGATCATGCTGAAATTGTCACATCAGCTCTGGGACAAAGTTTTCCCCCATAATGGATTGAACTGGGACCAGGACCTCCATTGAGAAGGAGACAGGAGAGGTTGGGGTCCCTGAGAGAGCAAGGAGAGGTAGATACACAGAGGGAGAAAATGGCTAAGAAAGGAGATTTGAGACAGAATGCCATGCCCTGGCAGGATGACCTTGGTCAAGCATGTTGCTGCTCACTCATGTCTGACTCTGCGACCCCATGGACTGTAGCACCTTGTCCTTCACTATCTCCTGGAGTTTGCTCAAACTCACGTCCACTGAGTTAGTGATGCCATCCAACCATCTCAACCTCGGTCGCCCTCTTCTCCTTCTGCTGTCAATCTTTCCCAGCTTCGGGGTCTTTCCCAATGAGTCAGCTCTTTGCATCAGGTGGCCAAAGTATTGGAGCTTCAGTGCCAATTCCCTCCTCCAGGTATAACCTTGAGCATTTACTGCACTCCACGTCTCCATTCCCCTCCTCTGTACAGTGGGACAATAATAGTACCTATCTCAGGAGCCAGAAGAGGATGGTTAAAAATGTATGTATGTATTTATTTTTGGCTGTGCTGGGCCTTCATTACTGTGTGCAGACTTTCTCTGGTTGTGGGGAGCGGGGGCTACTCTCTAGCTGTGGTGCATGGGCCTCTCATTGCTGTGGCTTCTCTCGTGAAGCATGGGCTCAAGGCATGTGGGCTTCAGCAGTTGCAGCTCACGGGCTCAGTAGTCGTGGTACGTAGTTGCTTAGTTGCTCCGAGGCATGTGGAATCTTCCTGGAAAGAAAGAAAGAAAGGGAAGTCACTCAGTCGTGTCCGACTATTTGCAGCCTCCTGGGCTGTAGCCTACCAGGCTCCTCCCTCTATGGAATTTTCCAGGCAAGAGTACTGGAGTGGGTTGCCATTTCCTTTTCCAGGGTATCTTCCTGACCCAGGGATCAAACCCGGGTCTCCCGCATTGCAGGCAGATGCTTTACCATCCGAGCCACCAGGGAAGTCCTGGACTGAGAATCAAACCTGTGTTCCCTTCATTGGCAGGCAGATTTTCATCCTTATCCACTGCACCACCAGGGAAGCCCTGGAAGAGGATTTTAAGTGAAATCTTGGACTTGAAGCCCTGAGCAGAGCACCTGGCTGTACTAACTGCTCAGTAAAGACCAGCTTCATTATCGCTGGAAGAGAACAGAGGGGCCCCCGTGGCTGAGCAGAGGCTGAGCGGCACCAGGATCAGCAGGGAGTGCGCCCCTCACACTTGAGTCTGTGCCCAGGGGTGGGGGTGGGGTGTGCTGTTTTCCTCTGAGTCCTCTTCCCACTTCAACACAGTTCAGCATCTGACACATACATAAGCCACATTGCTTTGGGCTCATTCCAGAGTTTACCTCCCGGGAGAATCCACGTCCCCAAGCATCAGCATTAAAAAAAAAAAAAAAAAAAGTCTTGGTCTTTCTTTTTGCACAGCCTTCATCTCAAGAGCAGACGCATTAATGTTTCCCCCACATAGCAGCCCAGGTTGCCCTCTAACCCACTGTATTTGTTCCTGATGGGCTGTGTTTGGGTTTCCCAGGTGGCACAGTGGTAAAGAACCCACCTGCCAATGCTGGAGATGCAAGAGATGCGATTTCAATCCCTGGGTCGGGAAGATCCCCTGAAGCAGGAAATGGCAACCCACACCAGTGTTCTTGCCTGGAGAATCCCCATGGACAGAGGAGCCTGGCGGGCTATGGACCATGGGGTCACAAATAGTTGGATCTGACTGAGAGACTGAGTGTGCACACACACACACACACACACACACACACAGAAGCATTGTTAGGGTGGATGTGAATCTAAAGAATCCAGGCATCAAGGGACTGAAGCCTTGAATGGGGCTGTGAGGCTAAGAAAGGAGGTGGGTCTGGCCAAAAGCCAAAGAGAGAGACCATTTCTCACCCACTAGGGCGACTAGTGTTAATAAGACGTGAGCAGCTGGAATGCTTGTTCTTGGCTGGTTGGGATGCAATCCCACTGGTAGGTACTGACCCAAGAGAAATGGAAGCACATCCACCTGAGGACTTACACCTTTATGCTTAATAGCGCCACACTGGAAACAACCCAAATGTCTGCCAGTCGAGACACACTTATGCTAAAAAAGGATTCACTGATTATTCGAAATTCAAATTGAATCGGGGTCCTGTATTATCTGGCAAGCCTCCTTCAGAGGTGGGCTTCCCAGGTGGCTCAGACGATAAAGAATCTGCCTGCAGTGCAGGAGACCCGAGTTTGATTCCTGGGTCAGGAAGATCCCCTGGAGGAGGGCATGGCCACCCACTCCAGTATTCTAGCCTGGAGAATCCCCATGGACGGAGGAACCTGGTGGGCTACAGTCCCTGTACTTGCAAGAGTGGGACTTGCAAGAGTGACTAACACAAACACACACTCCTTCAGAGGCACTGCCAGGAGGTGGTGCTGGAGGTGAGGGGCGAACCCACAGCAACGTATTAAACATGACATTGCTGCTGCTGCTACTAAGTCGCTTCAGTCGTGTCTGACTCTGAGCGACCCCATAGACAGCAGCCCACCAGGCTCCGCCGTCCCTGAGATTCTCCAGGCAAGAACACTGGAGTGGGGTGCTATTTCCTTCTCCAATGCATGAAAGTGAAAACTGAAAGTAAAGTCGCTCAGTCGTGTCCAATCCTCAACGACCCCATGGACTGCAGTCATCCAGGCTCCTCCATCCATGGGATTTTCCAGGCAAGAGTACTGGAGTGGGGTGCGATTGCCTTCTCCGAAACATGACATTGGGTTGACCATAAAGTAAGATGTTATGGAAAAACCCAAACTTTTTGGCCAACCCAATATATAGCTACCATTTTTTGCTAAGTCGCTTCAGTTGTGTCTGACTCTCTGTGATCCTATGGACTGTAGCCTGCCAGGCTCCTCTGTCCATGGGATTCTCCAGGCAAGAATACTGGAGTGGGTTGCCATGCCCTCCTCCAGGGGATCTTCTTGATCAAGGGATCAAACCTGCATCTCTTACATCTCTTGCGTTGACAGGCAGGTTCTTTAGCACTTGCGCCACCTGGGAAGCATTTACTGTTTGTTCTCAGGGGCTGCTTAGCTTGGACTCCCAGCTCTGTAGCTTTTCAAGCCGTGGGACGTTTTGGTGCCTCTGTCTCTTCATCTGTGAAATGGGTATGACTGTAGCCTCACAGGATGGTTTTGAGGTTTAAAAGAATTGATGTAGGTCGAGCGCTTGGAATCCTGCTTGACACATAAAGGATACTCAAAAAGTTCAGCTACTATTAACATTATGGTTGTTGGCAGTTTCATGTTAGCCAAAGAAAACCAGTATCAATAAAAGTTACTTGAAGCAATCTCCTTAAGCCAGGAACCAAATTTGATAGACAAGAGCCAAAGAGTTGGATTTTTGCCTGGGACTTCATGTTGAAAAATGAAACCAGGTGATAAACATGTAGAAGATGATAATTGCACTAATGCACGAAGTCTTAAAATGAACCAAATAAAACTCTACAGGAGTTGGGGGTGTATGATTTTTCTGGCAAAATCACGTGGTTGCAGAATAAAATGTTCTTCTCTTCGGCAGCCTCCCAGGTGGTCCCTCTCCCCACTTCACCTCTCCTCTCCTTTTTAAAAATGTTCATTTATTTATTTCCATTTTCTTGCGGCACTAGGTCTTTGTCACTGCGTTCGAGCTTTCCCTAGTTGCGGGCAGCGGGAGCTACTCTTCATTGTGGTACGAGGGCTTCTCATTGCGGTGGATTCTCTTGTTGCGGAGCACGGGCTGAGGTGCTCTGTGGCATGTGGAATCCTCCCAGACCAGGGATCGAATCTGACTCTCTGCATTGGCAGCTGGATTATTAACTATGGGACCACCGAGGAAGTCCACTAGCTCTCCTCTCCTTAAATTGTACATCCGCACTGCAGCCCCCGGTACCTTGTGAAACCCAAGTCGCTTGTGTCCTCCTCCTTGTCAGAACCATTTTGAGCCAATGGCCCACAGGAAATAATCCAAACTCTAGCATAACTCACTGGACCACACTGTTGATGAGAAGAGGTGAAACCTAAGACAACAAACCAAGATGTCAAAAGGTGATCTGGGGAAGAGAAGGGGACATTTTAAGAAAAGAGAGACTGCCCTGACTATTTAAAACAGTGTTTTGGTGGGAATTCCCTGATGGTCCAGTGATTAGGACTCTGGACTTTTACTGCTGTGGCCTGGGTTTGATCCCTGGCGAGGGAACTAAGATCTCTCAAGTTGTGCAGCAGGGCGACAAGAAAAAGGGAAATAAATAATAAAACGGAGTTTGGAGAAATCAAAGGAGAGACAGCATCTGAAACAGAGAACAAATAAAAGTTTGCCCAGATTGCAGAAGGAAATGATAAACAGATAAGAGAATGTCGGTAGAGGTGAAGGACGGTGTCTTAGTAACCGGCTAAAGTACAGCCGCCAACAAAATCAGACGTGTAGGTCAAAAATGGTCACTGAAAGAAAATCTCGTGCTGTTTAAAACTAGAAATAATATTCTAAAATCGCCGTTTACATGCACACAAAAATTAGGAATGGGCAACAGAAAGTGGAAACTGGTTTCATGTTCTTTGTCTCATTTTACACAGAGACCATTTCATTCCTGATCTTGATAATTACAGAGAGACTTGAATCCTCTTTATTGAAAGGCTCACACTAGTGAAACTAAAACCATTTGACATCTTTCACGTCCCTAGAGGGAAAAAGAAGAGTATTCTTTTTCATATATAAAGGGTATGAAAGAGTAGAAATTGCAGAGATGACTAAACAGAACCTAAAACGAAAGAAGGGACATAGTGTGTATTTGTTGTAAAAACAAATACATAAGTTGGTTCAACCGCGCTAAAACAGATTTTAATTGCTGATTTGAAAAATGAAATCCAACTACATGCTGTATACAAGGGACTCAGCAAAGTGATCAAGTGAGGCTAGAAATGCAGAGGAACAAAAATGTGGGGTGCAAATGCACAAGAGAGGGCAAGATTGAGAGAGGTGGAGGGACACAAAGCAAGCAAAGGAGGGATGGACCTCCTTGGTGGCCAGTGGTTAAGAATCCACCTTGCCACACAGGGGATGAGTGTTTGATCCCTAATCAGGGAACTAAGATCCCACATGCCTGAAGTAACTAAGCCCATGCTCTGCAACAAAGACCCAGCACAGAAAACAAAACAAATGAACAAAAGACAGAAAAAAAAAAACAAGCAAAGCAGACAAGGCACTGAATTCTTCAGAGGATGCAGGTTTTAAAGGGCAAGGCCTCAAGTAGGTCACTCCATATTGATAAAATCTCTTAGCACCAGATAATTCCGCTTTTGGTCACACTCCAGAGAAGATAAAGCTGAAACCAGCCTGAAATATGATCTCCATCCTCGCTGTTCCCTCGCTCTCCCCAACCCCCAGCACAATTTCCTGGTCTTCCATTCTGACAGCGAGATAAATATTTTTCAAGAGTCTTTTACTCAGAGACCTCCCTTTCTCTCTCTCCAAGGAGCTGATATTCAGAAATCATTCCAGGCATTTGGAATTCAGAACATAAACATCTCCAAGGCAGCCCTTGGCCCCAAACTCCCCAACACACCCTGTTTGCTCCCTGACACCTGTCTTCATGCCTCACTCCTAATTTCCCCAAGCTCTTGGCTCTCGCCCTGTCCCAGGCAGTTCAGTTCAGTCGCTCAGTCGGTCCGACTCTTTGCGACCCCGTGGACTGCAGCACACCAGGTTTCCCTGTCCATCACCAACTCCCGGAGCTTGCTCAAACTCATGTCCATTGAGTCGGTGATGCCATGCAACCATCTCATCCTCTGTCCCAGACATATCATGCTTATTCATGAAGAGGCAGCTTTCTCTGGGGACCAGAAATAAATTCATCCTTGTGTGCATTGTTTGAAAACAACCAACACACCATTTGGGGATTCGAGAATGCAGAAGTGTTCAGGGGTACAGCGTTCTTTTTGCAACAGCCCTAAAGTGGAAACAATCCACATGTCCATCAACAGATGAATAAATAAAGTGTGGTCCATGCATGCAATGGAGTATGACTAAGCCATAAAAAGGGATGAAGCCCTGACACATGCCACAATATGAATGAACCTTGAAAAACTCATGTTATGTGAAAGGAGCCAGACCCAAAAGGGCAAAAACTGTATGATTCTATTGACATTTATAGAAAACACCCCAAATACGTAAATTCATAGAGACAGAAAGTAGCTTGGAGGTTGTCAGTGGCTGGGGAAAGGGAAAATGGGAAGTCACTGCTTAAATGGGACAGAGTCTCTGTTTGGGATGAGGACAAGTAGAAACAGAGGACGGTGACGACATTGCAGATGTTGTGGATCTATGAATGTGATTGAATTTCACACTTATAAAGGATTTAAAAGGTAAATTTTGGGTCATGTATGAAAAAAAAATGAAACGTTAGTTGTTCAGTCATGTCCGACTCTTTGCAACCCCATGGACTATACAGTCCCCGGAATACAGGTCGGAATACGGGAGTGGGTAGCCATTCCCTTCTCCAGGGGAATCTTCCCAACCCAGGGATCAAACCCAGGTTTCCCACCTTGCAGGCAGATTCTTTACTGTCTGAGCCACCAGGGAAGCCCTGGGTCATATATATTTTATTCCAATTTCTTTCAATTATTTCTTTCTTTTATTTTTGGCTGGGCTGGGTCTTCACTGCCGCACCTGGGCTCTTTGCTGCTGTGCACCGGCTTGCTCTAATTGCGGCCAGCGGGGGCTCCTCCCTAGTTGCAGTGCTCAGTCTCTCATTGTGGTGGCTTTTCCTGTCGAAGAGCACAGGCTCTAGGGCACCCAGGCTCAGAGACGTGGTGCTGAGCATAGTTGCTCGGGGGTGTGTGGGATCTTCATTCCTGCGCCAGGGATCGAACCCGTCCGTGTCTCCTGCCTTCGCAGGCAGATTCTTAACCACTGGACCGCCAGGGAAGTCCCACAATTTTTTTTAATAGGAAGAAAAGTGATCTTTCTGCTCAAGGTACATGGAACTCCCCCATCCACAATGCGGATGGCCCTCAAGGCTGCCTGGAACGTCACCGGGGGACAGTGAGTGGTTGTGACAGATGATCTATCAGTGCTTGCTCCCCTCCCTGCCCCAGGCACCCCCTGATGGGCGTCTGCATGGGAAAAACCTTTCTTCTCCCTCCCTCTTCCCCTCTGTCTTTTCTTCCCTCTGTCCCTCCGCCTTTCTAATTTTTTTCCCCGATATAATAGCAACACCTAGTCAGTTGAGATGGAGAAGGAAATGGCAATCCACTCCAGTGTTCTTGCCTGGAGAATCCCAGGGACAGGGGAGCCTGGTGGGCTGCCGTCTATGGGGTCACACAGAGTCGGACACGACTGAAGTGACTCAGCATAGCATAGCATAAGGAAGAAAGCAGAGAAGGCAATGGCACCCCACTCCAGTACTCTTGCCTGGAAAATCCCATGGATGGAGGAGCCTGGTGGGCTGCAGTCCATGGGGTCGAAAAGAGTCAGACACGACTGAGCGACTTCACTTGCACTTTTCACTTTCCTGCATTGGAGAAGGAAATGGCAACCCACTCCAGTGTTCTTGCCTGGAGAATCCCAGGGACGGGAGAGCCTGGTTGGCTGCCGTCTCTGGGCTCGTACAGAGTCGGACACGACTGAAGTGACTTAGCAGTAGCAGCAGTCAGTTGAGAAAATGTAAAGTCTACCCAAGAAGCACCCATTCTCACACACAAAGTGATGCTGTATTGAGTCCTCCCTGTGTGGCAGGTGCTGGGGGGAGCCCTGGTCACTGGGAACACATGTAACCCCACAGCAAGCCTGTGGTAGGTATGTCATTGCTCCCAATTCACAGATGAGAAAACTGAGGCTCAGCGTCAATCAAGAAGTAGAGGAGCTGGAACGTGAACCTTGCTGTCAGGCTGCTGTGTCTTTTCCTAGTCCCTGTCCCTTTCCGGTCCCTATATTTGTGGGCAGAGTCACTGCAGACCTATAGAGACCAAGTGAGACCGTGGTCTCTGAATGGAGGCAACCTTTTCTGATCTCCACTCACTTCATTTTCTCCCAGGAATGTGTGCAGGCCCTGAAGCAGCACAGAGCCCCTTCCCTCCACCTCGCAAGTGTAAACATTTTGGCACCACGCTGCCAAAGGGGAAGAAAAAATCCCCACCTCGTATTAAAAAAAAAAACAGAATACCAGGCTGTGGAGAATCAAAGGGAGCTTTGTGTGGGGAGCCTCCAGGGAGAGGAGAGATGGGGTCCCCTCCAAGGCCAAGCTTCCCCATTGCCACCTCAGTGGGGGTACCAGGCTGGAATCACCGCCCGATGGCTCAGGGGAACAGGTAGGACCAAGTCAGGAATAGCCATGGATTCAGCTCTGGGCACTAAGATGGGTGCTTCCTTGCAGGCGGGACTGAGGCTGCCGGCTGGGGCAGGGGGCTTGGGTTCTGCAACGAAGGGGTTGAACTTGCTTCCTGGGGGCCCCCCAGAACAGTGAGTCTCCCCTAGATTCTGCAGTGGCAGCTCCCCCCACCCCACTCTTAACCCCTGCCCATTTCTGGGCACATTTAGTTAAAGCACTAGGAAGTGGGTTGGGGGCTTTCAAGAGGTTGGAAATCGCCACTGACTTTTCTGTCCCGCTAACCACACACTCCATGGAGGTTTCTTCACAGTATAGACGCAGAGACGGGTGTGGTGGGCTGCGTGAGTGCTCAGACATGTCCGACTCCTTGAGACCCTGTGGACTGTAGCCCACTAGGTTCCTCCGTCCATGGAATTTTTTCCAGGCAAGAATACTGGAGTGGGTTGACATTTCCTCCTCTGGGGGATCTTGTCAACCCAGGGATTGAACCTGCATCTCTTGCATTGGCAGGCGAATTCTTTACCATGGAGCCACAGGTTTGGGGTAATTCTGTAGGCACTGCAATCGATCATGACTCTGGGAGTTTAACACCAGGAATTTCAGATGCTCTCATTATAAACGTTCCCTGTGAGTTAGAAGAAAGTAGGGGACACAGTAACATGACCCAGTCATGCTCAGCTCCTAGGAGACTGACCAGAAAGCAGCATTGTGCTTCGAAGGTAACCATACATGCTGTGTATTTGAGTGCCCACCTAGTCTGAGGCACTTAGAATTATTAGAAGCTGATGAGACTTCCCTGGTGGTCCAGTGGCTAAGACTCTGCGCTATCAATGCGAGGGGCCCCAGTTTGATTCCCGGTTGGGGAACTAGATCCCACATGCCAAGGAGCAACTAAGAGTTCGAACACCGCAATTGAAACCTGGCATAGCCAAATAAATAAATTAAATATTAAAAAAATAAAGAAGGGAGGGAAAGTTATGAAAATAAAATTTTAAAGAGGAGTCAATTCCACCCCACCAGAGACCAAGGAGGCACACACTGTTGGCGCCCACTTTGCAGTTGAGGAAACTGAGGCACAGAAAGGTTAAGTAACTTGCCCAGTCAAGGACACACAGGTAGTAAGCCATAGATATGTGATTCAAAACCAGGCAGTCTGGGAGCCCGTGCACAAAAACCTGTGTTACACGAGTGCCCAAAATACTGTACTTTCAGACTGTGGAAAGGCGTGGAGAAGCACACCCCGGGCAGACAGACAGGCAACCACACACACTAATAAAACTGACTAATAAAAGAGTCCTTCCCTGGACAACTTGCGTGGCAGGACCCCAGGATTCTGCCGAGGCTGTTTGCTTTTTTCGTTTTATTATGACTCTTAATTTTAGTGTAGGTTAAGACTCACCAGAAGTTGCTAAAAAAAAAAAAAAGGCACAGAAAACCCCTTGTACCCTTCAGCCAGCTTCCCCCAGTGCTGACCTCCGACACCCAGAATTCACACAGGTAAGACGCTACAAGCTCAGGCACAGACCTTACTCGGATTTAGTTTTTAGAGGAGGGAGAGCATGGTAAAATAGGTCAGCCTTTTGGTTTGAAACTGAGGGGCTGAATTCACCAAGAGTGGTGATCTGAAAGGATTTTAAGGTTTATTGTGTCGAGACTTCCCAGGTGGTCTGCTGGCTAAGATTCTGTGCTTCCCACGCAGGGGGCCTGGGTTCGATTCCTGGTCAGGGAACTAGATCCCACAAGCTGCAACTGAGGGTTCACAGGCCGCAACTAAAGATCTCACGCCTCAGGCTGGAAGGAAAGGCCCTGCCAAGGGCCTCAGGGCAGCTGGGAGTAGACCCTGCTCAGGGTTTGAAGCTGATTTCTGCATCTCAGTCTGTTTAGGCATCTCCACAGAGGTGGAACAAGAGCCTGGGAAGACAGTAAGGGCCAGGAGGTGGCAGCTGGGGGTGTGGGCGAGTCCCTAAGAACCAGAGCTCCACCCCGCTTGCAGTCAGGTCCTGACATGTAGCTGTGAGCAAAGGCTCAATCCCGGGGAAGGTAGCGATGACCTGGGGGCTTTAGTGTCTGAGGTTTCCTCTAAATCTGGAAAAGAGCTTTTTAAAGTGAGGCGTCATCTACATATAATGAAACGCACAGATTGCAGGTGTTTGACACACGTCTATACCTGAGTCACTAACACCCCAATCAAGATCTGGAATACTCCCTCACCAGGCAGAGAGAGTCCCGCCTCTTCAGGTTAATACCCCAGGGGTAACCGCTAGGCTGACCAACCTCACCTAGACCAACCTCTAGTCTCATTGGCTCTAGAATTTCCCATGAATGGAATCGCGTGGCGTTTTTGCATCCGGCTTCTCTCCCTGGGCACAGTGAGTCTAGGACTCATCCCCACAGGGTGTTCCCTGTCCATCTGCGTGGCCGGCTAAGCCCTTCGCTGTATGAATAGGACCACCATTTGTTGATCCATTCACCTGCTGATGGATGTTTGGGTTGTCTCCAGATCCAGGCTGCTACAAATAGAGCTGCTGTAAACTTTCACACACAAAGCTTTGTGTGACCATCCGTGCTCCATTCTCTTGGGTAAATACCTGGGAACGGAGGTTTGGGGCTCGGGGTAGAAGCATGTTGACCTTGACGGAAAGCACTTTGGAGGGAGCTATTCAGGTGGCTCAATGGTAAAGGATCCACCTGCCAATGCAGGAGACCCAGGTTCGATCCCTGGGTAGGGAAGATCCCCTGGGGAAGAAAACGGCAACCCACTTCAGTATTCTTGTCTGAGAAATTCCATGTACCGAGGGGCCTGGCGGGCTACAGTCCATGGGGTCGCAAAGAGCTGGACAGGACTGAGCGACTAAAGAACTGAAAGCGAGCGCTGTTCTAAGCCACCCCGTTCGTAGCTGCTTGTCACAGCAGCCCCAGGAAATGGATATAGCCATCCTTTCCAAGGAAAACTGAGGCCCAGCACAGGACGTGACCGGCATGGGGCGTTCCTCCCGCAGCCCACCCGAGTAAGGACAAGTCCGCATTTCAGTCCTTTCAGCAGACCTGGGAGAAATAAAGACCCGCCCTGGGCCTGGCAGAGGGAGTCTTGGCAATCGGCCAGCTGCTTTCCCTCCCGCTACAAGCTTCTATCAAGCACTACTCTGTGCTCTGAGCAGCTGAGCACTCAGGAGGGATGGGGAACATTGATTCCGGCATCAACAAACCCTGTGGAGCGACTCTTTGAGCCTCCAGGGGATGTGAAGATGAATAGACTACTGTTTGCCCGTAAAGCCGGTAGCCTGATGAGCAAAGTCAGCTAGAGTTAAGACGCTGCATTCTGAGCACCTTAAGGAGGATGGGGCCTCACGGAGGTGGGGGCAGTAGGGGGTGACAGTGGGGGAGGGACATGGTCTTTGGGCTAAAGCTTAGAAGACTGATTAGCCAGGTGGGTTTTGGAGAAATGCATAGATTTCCTCTCAAAAAAGAAAAAGAAAGAAAGAAAATCGCTGCAACACAAAACAGAATACCATGATGAGAGTAGAGGGTGGCAGTGTAGGGTGGAGGTTAGAGAGCAGGCCTGGGAAACAGCCTGGGTTTCCTTCCCGGCTCCGCCTCTCCTGCTGGATCCCAGAAAGTCTGCACGGACTGCTACCCACTTCCACATGTGCTGGATCCTGGAAAACCTTGCATGGCAATTTATTGAAAGACTAAGAACCAAAAAATGTGAAAGAAGAGGAGTTCATCAGAACCACCCACTCCCTGCTCTGATGAGCAGGCGGACGCAGCCTCCAGCGAGCAGGCACCTGGAGGTGGTCCAGGCCCCGCAAATCTCCAGCCTGTTCCCGCAGCAGCATCCTGATGAGTACACCCCAACCCAGTGTCCCTCCTCAGTGTGGGCCTCATGTTGGGAAAAGGACAGGTTTGGAAGAGCAGGCTGGCCTGGCTAAAGGGATGTTCAGCCCTTCTTTCTCCCAGGTGGGGACTGAAAGAGGAGATGGTACAGGAAAAACGGGTTCCTAAGCAGAGAAACAAAGAGATAGAGAGATGGCCATCACCACACTGTCAACTGTGTCCCCTCCTCAACTAGTTCCTGGACCAGGCTTCCAGGCCCTGAACCAGGTAAGCACAGCCTCTGTATTGATTGCATCACAGAGAAAGAGAGATAATTCCTTCTCTGTGTAATCTAAGCACGAGGTCAGCTTTCTTGAAATCATGATCCATCCTCTTTGTCACTGAGACCCTGGGTCAAATTTTGGAGGCAAACTGCAGTTCAATGATGCTTGAGAATTTGCGTTTCTTGGGGCTGGCATGTGGCCTGGGTTGGTGGTGGTGGGTGAGGGTATCCTGTGCTCTTGGGACAGGAGAATAGCTGGAACTTAGCATATTCTGGGATAAGGAAATGGTAACCCACTCCAGTATTCTTGCTTAGAGAATCCTGTGGACAGAGGAACCTGGTGGGCCGCTGTCCATAGGGTCGCACAGAATCAGACACGACTGAAGCGATTTAGCATGCATGCATGCATTGGAGAAGGAAATGGCAACCCACTCCAGTATTCTTGCCTGGAGAATCCCAGGGACAGAGGAGCCTGGTGGGCTGCCATCTATGGGGTCGCATAGAGTAGGATACGACTGAAGTGACTTAGCAGCAGCAGCAGCATATTCTGAATGTGTTGGGCAAGAAGAACCATTATTGTACCTGTTTCAACAAAACCCTCATGAAAAAAGTTCCTAAGATCCTTCCAAATCACTTTCTTAGCTCAAGATCCATATCTCTACCTCCTTCGCATGATATTTTTCCCATTAAGGGATTTCTAATGATTTTCCCCTTATAAACATCTGTGGAGGGTCTCCCTATTTTATGCATTATTTTAGTGTCTGTCTGTCCATATTCCTTCCAATGGTTCATCTGTAGATTTCCCCTGCAGTAAAAGGTGACTTCAGATCTCTCTGGGCTCCAGGAAAGCATGCCCCAGTTTCTTCCCTGACAACCCCATTATGTATTTTTTACGATTGCTAAGGTTTCCAGTCCTTTGGGTTAAGATTGACAAGGCCGCACTAGTGTCTATAAGAAATTCTATTAAATGGCCTGCCACATCACCATCAGAGGTTCGACGTTAGTTATGTAGAGAGTATCTCTAGGCAGAGCCACTTTTGGGCTCAGGCCCATAGGTCCCCTGATTGTGAAACCATCAATGGCTGAGCCCCATAATATTGGGATTATTAGTGATAATATTGTATTATTATCAATGACTTTATTGGTATAATTGATGTTATCAATAATATTATTGATAATTTTATATCATTGTATTATTGATATTGCCAGTAATTTTATTCATGTTATCAGTATTATTGATATTATTCTCAATAATTGACAATATCAATATTATTAATATTATATAACAATATTATTGGTATTGTTATCAATATTATTGATGTTACTGTCAGTAATAATATTAATAACCAGAGCAGCAAACATTTACTGAGCATGGGCTTAGAGATGCTCCAAGGAGAACCTTTGCATCATCCCACTGATACTCCCCTTCGCAAGTCACCCCAATAAATCTAAGTCTCAGCAGTCAGCTTGCTGCGTCTGATAAATAATGACCCTGCAAAGACGTCTACATCCTAAGCCCCAGAACATGATTAGTAAGATGGCGGTTGGCTGGAGCCAGCTCGAGAGAAGACCGGGGGGGTCCAGATCCTGCAGGGCTTTCTCGGGGTTATAGTCATGACCTTGATGTCACCTCTGAGTGGAACAATGTAACCCTGGTCCCCAGCGTAGGTCCAGGCCCCTGGCCACGTGCCAAGTGTTTAGGCAGATAAATCAACATTTGGGCACAGGGGACACTGGCCAAATGAAAGCGTTCAAAGGCCAGCATGAGCGAAGGCAGCAGGAGATGGGAGGGGTTTCTTTCTTTTCCTGCTCCTCCTCAGGCCCTGTATGTGCCTCCTAGGGCGGCTATAAGAAGGGACCACGACAGGGAGGCTAAAAACATCCAAGATTTATTTTCTCACAATTCCGAAAACTAGAAGTCTAAAATCAAGGTGTGGGTGGGGCCGCTCCCTCCAGCCCCCAGAGGCGGATCTGTCCCAGGCCTCACCCCCAGCTTCTGGGGGCACCCGGCCCTCCTTGGACCCCCTCAGCCAGTAAACACCTCACTCCAGTCTCCGCCCCCATCTGCATCTGCACACGGATCCCTCGTCTGTGTGTCTGTCTTCTGACCTCCTAAGGACGCCTATGGTTAGGGTTAGACCCACCGCACTCCAGGGCGACTTCATCTTCATTTGATCACATCTGCAGAGACCCTATTGCCAAATAAGGTCCGATTCACAGGTCCCTGGGGGGCCTAGGACCTATCTTTGGAGGGAACACAATTCAATCCACGACAGGCCTCTTCTTTGCCTGTTATTTGTCCCCCTGTGTGTGTGCACATGTGTATGCACAGGTGTGAATGTGTGTTAACTCATGGGGAATTCATCTCACCAGCTTGCATTTGCAAGAACATCAGTGTTTAATTGGGAAGCATTTCTTAGACGCCCGGCCTCAGGAGCTCATGCTGATGGATGCGGTCCAGGCTGCACACCACAGGACCCTGCCGGGGCATCTCTGCATGAGGCTGGGAGCGCACGGGGCCGCCTGGTCTCTCCAAGTTTAACAGCCACGGCTCTGAATTTCTTTTCACTCTTCTTTTCCCAGAAGACAACAAGCCCGCACTCATTGTCCTTAGGCAGGGCTCAGAGAGCCTCTCCTGAATGCTCCAAAGAGCTCGCTTTTGCCACCAGCTTCACAAAGGGAGGATTCAGAGCCATGAAGGTAAGCAGACAGGGGAGCCTGTGATTGGCTGTCTGTCCTCAGGGAGAAGAATGGACTGGTTCACAAGGCAGATGGAAATCAGATCAGATCGACAGAATCCAGGGGAGCAGAGAGCAGGGAGCCAGAACTGTAGGTCCCCAGGCCCTCTGGGACATGGTCTCCCCTGGGAGGATGGAGACCCAGGCTGCACCAGGGCTCCACAAAGTGGAATACAAATGAATACAGTTTCAGGACTCACAACTGGGGTTCCCACAGCCAACGGGGAGGTCCAGTAACCCTGCAGTGAGTTCTGAGGGCACCTGCTTCCTCCTTCCCAGGCAGTTAGTGGAGATAATAGGCTTAACCCCTCAATTAATATAGACCCTCTTAGATGATTTGCTTGAAGGGTCCAGGCCCCCCTTTTATCATGACTGCTATGGACTGAATGTTTGAATCCCCCCAGCATTCAGAGGCTGGAACCCTGACCCCTAAGGTGATGGTGTCAGGAGGTGGGGTCTTTGGGGTGAGGAGGTCATGACGGTACCACCCTCAAGTTGAGGTTGGTGCCCTTAAGAGAAGAGACACAAGACAGCTTGCCTCCTCTCTTTCTCTCTCCACAATGTAAGGATAAAGCAAGAACAGGCAGGAGGGGGCTTCTACCCAGACCCATACCATGCTAGCACTCTGATCTCAAATTTCTGGCTTCCAGAACAGTGAGAAATAAATGTTTGCTGTTTAAGCCACTTAGTCAATGGAATTCTGTTACAACAGCCACAACCGAGCAACGCAATGACTAGAAAATGAGTGAGCCTGTCCTGCAGTGCAGTCCCAATGTAAGGGCTGCCTGTCTAGGTCCCGAGGTAGATTATAGAAGCAGAGAGGTCTGTACTCTGCAGACGTGTGTGAAGGAATCTTGGGAGGAAATGCCAAGGACAGAGCACGTGTGGGGTTACCCCAGGCAGTGTCCTGGGTTGGGGAGCAGAGTGCAGAGGAGCACAGCTCTGGAACCTCCCTGCGAACCCCAGCTCTGCCATTTCCTCACTGAATGACCCCAAACACCTTGTGTACTGGTTCCCCCTAACTGACCTCATACAGTTGCTGTGAAGGCTAAACAGAGTAACTTATATCAGGGCCTTAAAATAGTGCCTGGCCCAGGTAAGCACACAAATATTATTATGATATTATAATCTTCTAAGACCTGAGATGTCGAAATTCTCTGTGTGACTTCCCTGGTGGCCCGGTGGTAAAGAATCTGCCTGCCAGTGCAGGAGACACAGGTTCGATCCCTGGGTCAGAAAGATCCCTTGGAGAAGGAAATGGCAACCCATTTCAGTATTCTTGCCTGGGAAATCCCTTGGATAGAGGAGTCTGGCTGGTTACAGTCCATGGGGGTCACAAAAGAGTCACACAACTTAGCAACTAAACAATAACAACACTTATTTCACTGTATAGGGTCCCAGACGCAGCCCACGGCATCTTTGATCTTCACTGCAGCACGTGGGATTTTTTGCAGTTGTGGAATGCAAACCCCTAGTTGCAGCATGCAGGCTCCCAGCTGTGGCAAGTGGGATCAAGTTCCCTGACCAGGGATTGAACCCAGGACCCCTGCCCTGGGAGCATGGTGTCTCAGCCACTGGGCCACCAGGGAAGTCCCTGTTTTCCCATCTTGACTTTGAGGTCTCTTGCTCCACCAGCCCTCACTCATGCCACCAGGCCCTTCAGGGGGAGAGTGATGGGCAGGTACCACACACAGATTCTCTGATGCTCTGTCACCAAACCCATCCACCCCAAGGACCCCAGTGGGAAGGAGTGTGGACCTGACCCCCACTCCCCAGAGTGCTGCTTTCTTTATACTGCATAGGCAGATTTAGTGCCTGGTGGGGAGCCCTCGTCCAGGTTCCCATCTTCTCACATGGTGGAAGGGGTGAGGGGGCTCTCTGGGGCCTCATTTATAAAGGCACAATCCATCCTTGTGACCTACTCACCTCCCAAAGGCTTACCTCCTAATATTAATACTATCACATTGGAGGTTAGGATTGCAAGTAACCATGTTGGGGAAGGGGAAACACACATTCATTCAATGGCAAATGGCTAAGCAAATTACAATGTATCCACTCAAAGCATACTATACAGTAAGGAAAAAGAGCAAGCCACTAATACCCCTGACAACATGGGTGAACCTCAACAATATTATGCTGAGTGAAGGAAGCCAGACACAGCAGGGCCCATCTGATATGATACCATTTGCATGTTTTAAAAGTATTTATTTATTTACTTGGCTGTGCCAGGTCTTAGTTGTGGCAAGCAGGATCTTTGATCTTCATTGCGACACACAGGATCTTTACTTGCAGCACGTGGGATCTTAGTTCCTTGACCATGGATTGAACCTGGGCCCCCTGCATTGGGAGCACCAGGGAAGTTCACCATTTACATTTTACCGAGTTGTTCTATTTCCCTGCCTTGAGGCAAAAAGATGAATCTTAGTTGGTCTTTAGGCGAAAGTCATTAGTGATGATCCAAGTCCAGGTGGAGGTCTCTCTGGGGTTGTTGGCTGGGAGGAGGCTGAGGGAGCCCTCTGGGTGATGGACATCTTCTACACCGGGACCTGGGTATGGTCGCATGGTGTCCACACATATAACAATGCATGCACAGAGATGGACATTTGAGATGTATGCTCCCCACATGTGCAAACTGTACCCCAGTAGAAATGAAGATGAAGCCGAAGCTTCAATACTTTGGCCTCCTGGTGCGAAGAGTTGACTTACTGGAAAAGACCCTAATGCTGCGAAAGATTGAGGGCAGGAGGAGAAGGAGGCAACAGAGGATGAGATGGTTGGATGGCATCCCTGACTCAATGGACATGAGTTTGAGCAAACTCCAGGAGGTGGTGAAGGACAAGGAAGCTTGGTGCGCTGCAGTCCAGGGGTCACAAGCGTCGGGACACGACTCAGCGACTGAACAAAACAAAATGAAGACGCAGAGAAATGATGTATTCCACACCCAGAACTCACTGAAGAGCACACAAGAATAAATGCTTTAATGAAGGGAGGAACTGAAGGATGCTTTCTGCTTCCTGGGGTCCCCCGAGGGCTGAGCTCTGGAGCCTCTGAGCCTCCGGGCGCCCCTTCCAGCTCCCTCGAGCAGCTCATGTCCCCAGCATCCTCAGGTTTGTCCCAGGAGGAAAAGTACCCTGTGAGTCAGCACTCTCAACCCCCCAAAGGACTCTCCCCAACACCAGTCACCTCGTTTTATCCACCCTCGACCACGAGCGGGCTGGGACCATGGCTCCTCTTATATCTGCACCCACCAGGGCTGGGGCACACCCTCCATGGTCTTGGGGCCCCACGCCGGCTTCTCCTGCCTGTTTGAGTTCAGAGCATAGGGGGAGTCACCGAGTCAAGCCAGCTTCCTCCTGCCACAGAGAGTGTCCAAGTGTCCGGGCGCCCCCCCACCTCCCCGCCACCCCCACCATCCCTGGCCTCCCTCAGCACCCTAAGAGCATTTGTTGCCCCCACGCTCCAGTTAGGACTGCTGAGCTGAGCGATTTCCAGAATGGATGGTGCTGGAGAAGGCTCGCGCCACCGCGGGGGTTTGTAACGCCCCCTCCTAGAGCTCTCATAGCACCTGAGGTCGCCACGTGGCCTGCCCGAGTTCACGCTTTGGGGTCACGTGCTTTCCTCCAGGCCAGGTGGGACTGAGAGATCACGGCCATGTGGGGATACCCTTCTGCACTCCAAAACTCCTTCTGAACCTCCCCTCGGATGGTGAATTTGCCCAAAGTCAGCTTGCAAAAGAACCCTCTGGAAGGCAGCCTTAGCATCCACTCATCACCCAACCTGGAGCCAGGCATGAAGAAATGACGGAGGTCAGAGTGGCAGCTGCTGTTGAGCTGACTTTGAACTTGAACTAGTTTGAAATCCAGCTCGTAAATCTCCAGCTCAGCCCGGGGGCGCTCACCTTCAGGTTGGGGTGTGGAGTTCGCGGGAGAGACCCGGGGTCCCCAGCACAATGCGACATTGACAAGGCCGCCTGGGGAGTGTGTGTGGACCTGGGGACGTGGTGCTCTGGACGGTGCCAGAGGGAGGGCAGCGTACATCTGGAAAGTGTCAGGTTTAACGCGCGAAGCCACGGGGCCCAGGTCAGCTAAAAGTACATGTTTGCTTCCAGCCGCAGCTGTGCAAACTCCCGCTGCTCAGCCCTGCTGGGCTCACATCAAGTTCCCTCAAAGACAGTGGTCCCTTTGTCAGATTGCCCTCCAATCCCCCTTTTCAAAGTCACTGGCCTGCCACGGGGCCCCCGCCACAAACAGCTGTGGGGCAGCGTCTGTCTGAGGCTGCATTCATTCAGCCTTGAGAAGGAAAATATCGTAATTTAGGGGTGCGTGTCTGCGGCCCCTCCACCAGACAGCACCCCTCCCCTCCCCTGAAACCTCTGCGTCCCGGCTCACCATGTGCCCACCCTCTCGGCTGCTGTTCAGGCATCACAGACAACTCAGTGTGTGCCCTGGGGAGCTGGTTCCTTTGGTTCTTCGTGGCTGGTAGTCACTCAGTCGCTTCTGACTCTTGGCGACCCATGGACTGTAGCACCCACCAGGCTCCTCTGTTCATGATATTCTCCAGGCAAAAACACTGGAGTGGGTCTCCCCTGGCCCTTCTCCAGGGGAACTTCCCGACCCAGAGATCGAACTCAAGTCTCCTGCATTGCAGGCAGATTCTTTACCATCTGAGCCACCAGGGAAGCCTGAAGGAAGAGTGGCTATTGCTTGGGAAACCCTTCCCTGTGGATGGATTTGGGGAAGGTGACAGGAGCACCAGAGTATGTGTGTGTCCATGCATGACAGGTGGGAACAGATTAGGTGTCACCTGTAGACAGCCGATGTCTTAGCCTGGGTTGAGCCCTAAAGCAGAGCTTTAGACTTGCAAGAAGTTAGTTTGTTTGCAACTGTGGTCCCAGGTATTGGAAGTGAGGGAACAGGGCAGGAAGGACCCAGTCCTTATCAGTCGGAGCTCCATCCTGTAGGACCATCTTCTGAGATGCAGCTTCACATCTGTCCTCCCGGGGGATGGGAAGGGAGAGCATCCCACCATCAGCAGCTGCCCCTGCTGGTGGCTCCATGGCTGTGAATCTCTCCACACTCAGCTATGCATGTGCAAGGGGCAGGAAGGCCCCTGCATGTGGGGAAGCAGCCAGAAAGGTCTGAGGGATGCCCCGAGGTGGGAGCAGTCCCACTGCGCCTAGTGGAGCTGGATGAAGACTGTGAGGGGATGTGAAGGGTTGAAGTGATGGGAGGTGACAGATAGGAGGGGTGCAGAGGGAACAGCTTGGGTCATGGTGCCTGAGCCCCCCTGCCCTGCATCCTCCTGGGGTGCTGCTCAGTCTGGTGGGAACATCACTATGAAGTGACCAAGCTCTTGGTGTTCTTTAGCCAAAGGGAATAGGGGTGCTGGGCCTATCTAACCACAAACCTTCTCCCCAGGAGGACTGAAAAAGCTTGACTCTCTTGGGGAAGAGGGCTTCCCAGGTGGCACTACTGGTAAAGAATCTGCCTGCCAGTGCAGAAGATGCAAGAGATATGGGTTCGACCCCTGGTTTGGAAAGTTCCCCTGGAGAAGGAAATGACAATACATCCTAGTGTTCTTGCCTGGGAAATTCCATGGACAGAGGAGCATGGAGATCTACAGTCCATAGGGTTGCAAAGAGTAAGACATGACCCAAGTGACTGAGCACACACTCCGTCTCTGCACATAGCCGCCCCTGTTACCAACATCTTGCATTAGTGCAATACCTTTAGTACACCTGATGACCTCTTAGTGTTAACTAAAGCCCATAGTCTACTTTGAGTCACTCTTTTTTTGGCAGAGTTGGGTCTCTGTTGCAGTGCAAGGGCTTCTCTACTTGTGGTGCACAGGCTCAGTAGTTGTAGCTCTCGAGCCCAACTTATGATTAAGTTAAGCATAACTTAACCTACACTGACTGATACAGTTACTAACAGGATTGTTTTCAATTTATAAAAAAAAGAGTGATCTCTGGAAGCCAATATGGGTTCACTTAGAACAAGTCATGCCTGACAGATGCCTTTTACTTATTTGATAGATTATTCTGGTTTGGTAGAGTGATAAATCAGAAGAATTCTGTAGCTGTAAGTGTAACTGCCTTTCAGCAAGGCATTGATAAGATTATTTCTCATAAACAATATGGAGAAATGTAAGCTCACTGATAGCATGATTAAATGATTTTATAACCATCACAGTGATGAACCAAGGGGGATGCTAATTAAATGCTGCAGATGCCAACCTACAGAAAGGTCTCTAGTGGTATGACACAGGACTCTCCCCTTGTCTCATTCACATTAACATTTTTATTAATGATTTTTTACAAGGTCTTCAAAGATGTGCTGATCACATTAAAAAATGATACCAAGCTGGGAAGAACAGTTTGCTGAATGATGAAATATTTTTGGCAGAACATAACAAGATGAAATGTGCAGAGATCAAACCACATCTCAAAAAACCAGAAGGACTGGAAATGGAAGATATAGATTTATAACGGCACGTGTGGAAAAGACAGAACTTGGTGGACCTTGAGCTCAGTATGGGTTATTATTAATTGCCAATATTCACTTCACACTCACAATGTACCAGACACTCCGTTACGTACTTTACACAATTACCTCATTGTATTCCTCACAACGACCCTGGTTATTTCATGCCATGCTTTGCACAAGAGTTGCATTCATTGAATCTCCTTATGGAAAAAGATATATGCGTATATATATATTTTTTTTCCTGTAAAGAAACTTCCAAGAAGTTGAGTCCAGTCATTCTGAAATGTGATGTTTTTTATCCTTTCTTCTTCAGTGTTTCTAACTTAAGGATTCAATTTAATTCAACAAAGTGTTTATTGAGCATCTACTATGTATCCAACATTTTTCCAGGGGCTGGGAATTGATGAGTGAATAAAACAGATAAGCTTCTTTCCTCCATGGAGTTGCCCACTTGTGTGGGAGACACAGAACAGTGAGCCTCATAATTTTAGGTGGCAATACATTCTTCGAAGATTGCAAAGCAGGGTGTTGGAATAGAGTGACTGGGGGAGGTTCATGCATGATCAGTTGTGTCCGACTTTTTGCTACCCATGAACTGTAACCTACCAGGCTCCTCTGTCCACGGGGTTCTCCAGGCAGGAATACTGGAATGGGTAGTCATTCCCTTTTCCAGGGGATCTTTCCAACCCAGGGATCGAACTCAAGTCTCCCGCATTGCAGGCAGATTCTTTACCGTCTGATCTACCAGGAAGGGGCAATCAGGCAGAGTAATCAGGGCAGGTGCCTCGAGGAGGTGAGCAGAGCCCTGAAAGATGAGAAGAAGCCAGTTGTCTTTTCCAAGGAAAACATTTCCTCTCCCTCCACTTCCTCTTTGATTAGAGACCAAGGCACTTGGGCAGAATGAATATATGTGTATGTATGGCTGAGTCCCTTCCAGTGGTGTTCACCTGAGCCTATCGGAACATTGTTAATCGCCTGTACCCCAATACAAAATAAAAAGTTAAAGAAGAAACCAAGGTACTTGAAACTTCCAGTGTAAAGGTGTGGGTTTGATCCCTGGTCCGGGAGCTAAGATCACTCACGCCCCGGGGCCAAAAAAAACAAACAAACAAAAAACAGAAGCAACATTGTAAGAAAAATAAAGCCCTTTAAAAATAGGCTAATGATAATTTAAAAAAAGAAAGAAAGAAACTAGGCACCAAGAGTGACTATAGAAAAGCTACTTTTTGAGTCAGGGCAAGAGGAGAGATTCTAAGAAGCTTTCAGATGTCCAGCTTTTTGTCCAGCTGGCTTCAAAGCAGAGCCTTCCCTGAGCCCTCGAACCTGGCAGGTGCCAGGGGCCTCATCCTGGGCCAATTCTAACAAACATACAGAAAGCAAACAGACAGACAAAAATGCATAGAAAACAAATCTCAAACAAGGGTGTCTTTCTCCAGCTTGGATTATTTTTGCAGCTTTTGAGTTTTCCCTGTACGTTCAGGAACCCTGGGAAATGATTTGCTTAACAAGAGCATTTGGAATTTCTCAAAGTCTGTTTTTTTAATAAGCAGCTTTGCGTTTGCCCTTGTTTTTCTCTCTTTGTTTGGCTTTTGAGCAAAAACTTCCTACCCACTGTGATATTTTCCCCATGAATAGCTAAGTAGGCTAGAAAAACAGTAGTCGGAAATAGGGTGGATAGCCAGGAATCAGAGTAAACAGCAGCCTGGGAACCTCCCAGAAGAGCCAGGATCAGCATTCCAACCTCAGCTCATGTCAGCAAGTGGCTCCAAAGCCAAGGTGGCCATTTAAGTTCCACGGAGGGGATCCCCTTGCAAGATGCCGCTTAGCTCTAAGTCCCTCCCGTAGGACAGTGGCAATGGCAGACGCCTTGCTTAGCACGTCCTGTAGGGAACCAAGAGAGACACACATTTCGGAACCATCTGCCGTGAAGTTGGAGATAAAGCATCTTGTATCCGCAGTCACTTGAGGGACAGTGGCTGATCCAAATTTACCCAGCCATACCGCATCTTGCCTGCATAACAGTGACTTGAATTTGAAAGGATTAAAAGAAGCCCATGAAAATGGACTTTTTTTTCCCCCTTTTTGCTCTTTATGTATGTAGTTTCAAATTTTTATTAGAGTATGGTTGATTTACAATGCTGTGTTAATTTCAGGTGTACCACAAAGTATATCAGTTGTACGTATACATACAGCCACTCTTTAAGATTCTTTTCCCATATTGGTCATTAAAGAGGGCTGAGTAGAGTTCCCTGTACTATCAAGTAGGTTCTTATCAGTTATCTATATTATACATAGTTGTGTGTGTAGGTCATTCCCAACCACCCACTTTCCACCCTGGCAACCATAAGTTTGTTTTCGACATCTGTGACTCTATTTCTACCTTATAAAGAAGTCCCATTGTACATTTTTAAGAGTCCACATAAGAGCAATTTATCTTTGCCTGTCTGACTATTTCACTCAGTGTAACAGTCTCTAGGTTCATCCAGGTTGCTGCAAAATGGTATTATTTCATTCTTTTTTATGGCTGAGTAGTATTTTGGAGAAGGCAATGGCACCCCACTCCGGCACTCTCGGCTGGAACCTCCCATGGACCTAGAAGCCTGGTAGGCTGCAGTCCATGGGGTCGCTGAGAGTCAGACATGACTGAGCGACTTCACTTGCACTTTTCACTTTCCTGCATTGGAAAAGGAAATGGCAACCCACTCCAGTGTTCTTGCCTGGAGAATCCCAGGGACGGCGGAGCCTGGTGGGCTGCCGTCTATGGGGTCACAGAGAGTCGGACACGACTGAATTGACTTAGCAGCAGCAGTATTTCGTTACATATATGGATCACATCTTCTTTACCCATTAACCCAGTTTGACCATTTCAGTTGCTTCCATGTCCTGACTATTGTAAACAGTGCTGCAGTGAACGGAAAAGAAAAAAATCATCTCTGAACCACAAGGGCTGTGAAAGGTCAAATGTGAAGGGAAGCATGTCAATCATGCTTTTAGACAATTTGGGGGGAAATAAACACGGAAAGTTAAAGAAAAAAATTATTATTGGTTATTTGTCTATTCTAAGCATTAGCACAGTTACCATACTTTGGTAAATGAAAATGAACTTACCTTAATTTTAGTTTTATCGTTTTAGATTTATGTTTCAAGATGGAGTTCCAATCAAACCTCTTTTTTTTTCAACTATTAATCTATCATCCTTTTTTCCCTCTTGTTTTTAAAATATGAAATTTGCAGTCCCCTCGTCCAGTGGCTTGACTTTAGATGCCCCTGTTTGGGAACCTGATGCCTTGGGAAATGAAGCCCTCTGTCCTTCCTTTCCTGGGCTTGTGGGCCACCCTGATGTCACAGAGAGAAGAATTTCACCCCCCTGGGCTGTGTTCCCATAGTTGACATCTAGACACCATTGAATGGAGATCTCTGTCTTCTGGATTCTTCTGCGCAAAGGAAAAGCCCTATACTTCTCGTCTTCTCCATCTCTTCTATATAGGTCAGGTTAGGCAGCATTAGCTGCTGTAACAAACAATCCCCATTTCTCAGCAGCTACAGAGCTATCAGCAAGCAGGCTTTTCTTTACATAGTCACTCAGGAACTCAGGCTCCCTTATCCTATGGCTCCTCCCTCCTTTGGGTCCTTTGAATCCCCTCCCTTCAGCCAGTTGTCGGAGAAGGAATGCAGAAGTTCTATGGATTGGTCTTAGATGTAGTACACATGGATCCCATCCACAGTCCAGTGGCCACACCTAACTGCCCAGAAGCCTGGGGGATACAGTGCAGCCTCATCCCCTGGAGGGCATCCCATGTGGCACTAGTGGTAAAGAACTCACTTTCCAATGCAGGAGACATAAGAGATGTGGGTTCGATCCCTAGGTAGGGAAGATCCCCTGGAGGAGGGCATGGCAACCCACTCCAGTATTCTTGCCTGGAGAATCCCATGGACAGAGGAGCCTGGCAGGCTATAGTCCATAGGGTTGCAAAGAGTCGGACACGACTGAAGTGACTTAGCACACACAACTCCTGGAAGGAGAGCAGGACTTCAAAACCAGTGAGCCTTAGCAATTTGGCCACGCTTACCTGTATTTCCATCTTCTTTTTAATATCTCCTTCCTGTTCTTGTTCATCTCAGCTAAACACTGATGTGTCTAGCTCAGGCATCCTTGTTCACTCAGATGTACCAGGTAATCCTTGCCTCATCCTAAACCGCTGTTCAGTTTGCCAACTTGCTGAAGGTCAGAGACAATTTTAAAGCTAAGTGAGCTTGTGTTTCACACGGGCATATCTATGTGCACAATGTTTATACAACCTGAGCAAAAAGTAAACAACGTGGCTAGTGGCAGAGAGACAGTCTAGCTTCCCTGGTGGCTCAGCTGGTAGAAGAATCCACCTGCAAATGGAAGACCTGGCTTCAATCCCTGGGTTGGGAAGATCCCCTGGAGAAGGAAATGGCACCCCCTCTAGTACTCTTGCCTGGAAAATCCCATGGACGGAGGAGCCTAGTAAGCTACAGTCCACGGGGTCACAAAGAGTCGGACACGACTGAGTGACTTCACTTTCTTTCAGTCTAGTTTGAGAAGCTACCCATCCATCCATCCATTTGTTCAAACAATAATTAATGAGCCCACCGTACACAGAGCCTTGTGGTAAGTGCTGTGCAGAAAGGGGGGAAACAGTATAAGTCATACGCTCTGCTTTTGCTAAGTTTGTAATCCAATTGGGGAAGTAAGAACTAAACACACAGGAAGCCAGCAAAAATTCCAAGTCCGTGCATGTAGAGACAAGAAGGGGCCGTCCGGAGTGAAGGCAGTGTGGGCCTGCTTTGCACACGCCTGTCTCCCTCCCCCCACAGGCACACAATTTGTTTCTATAGCCAGTGGCTTTCTTTCCCCGCCCCCATGAGTTTTCCTGTCCTTCACCTCCAGGCTTTCACAACTGATCTCTTTCACTTTTTGTCTTCCAGTTCCTTTTTCTTTCTTTTTAAAAATTATTTCTTGACTTTTCTGCATGGCATGTGGGATCTTAGTTCCCTGACCAGGGACTGAACTTGTTCCCTCTGTGTTGGAAGCATGGAGTCTTAACCACTAGACCTCCAGGGAAGTTCCCTTATCTATTTTTCTCTTGTCTCCCTTTCTCTGTTTATTTCCACCACCACCCCACTCCCCTCTGTCTCTCTCTTCTCATTCTTCCCTATATAAAGAGCACTTCAAGATTTGGTTCAGCTATTTCCAACAAAATCTACATTTCACTTAGTCTAAGACTTACTAAAGGCATGGATAAGAACAGGACACTCAGAATAGACACGTGGTTTTGATTGTTGGTTCTGCCACTCCCCAGCTGAAGGGATATTACATTGTAATTTTTTATAGAAAATGTCTTCTATTTTGAATTGAATATGACCCTTACTGCTAATAAACCCTGTGTTACATTATTAAAAAATAAAGAGTACCTCAAGTTTGTGGTGGCCTCAGGGACTTTGCACCTTCAGTGTCCTCTTCAAGGAATGACCTTTCTCAGACTCCACTCAGGGCCAGCTCCTTTTCACCCTTCAAACCTACCTCCAAAGCAGCTTCCTTGGCTCTCTTCACCAACCCATCAACAGCAGACCCAGCCTGGTTATTATCTTCCCGTCATCCCATTGTATTTGTATAATATTCATAAGTCTCTGAAATTATCTTGATCAGCTATTTTCTCTCCCATCCATCTCCAGCCCCGACTAGAAATGACATAACAGTGGGGACCAAGCTTGACTTGTCCATGGCTGTATCCCCCATACCATGCATACAGCTGGTGCTCAGTTAATAACTACTGATTGAAGAGATGGGTTTCCCAGGTGGCGCTAGTGGTAAAGAACTCACCTGCCAATGCAAGAGAGAAGGCATAAGAGACAGGAGTTCGATCCCTGTCCCCTGGAGGAAGGCATGGCAACGCACTCCAGTTTTCTTGTCTGGAGAATCCTATGGACAGAGAAGCCTGGCAGGCTACAGTCCATAGGGTAGCGAAGAGTCGGACACGACTGAAGCGACTTAGCACACATGGTAGCATGATTGAAGACACAGAGGATAAGAGTTCCTCTCCCTTTCCCTCAGTGTCTTGAGACTACATGGAGAGCACTGCTGAGCCTCCCTCTGCCCACGCCACACCCTCTCTAGAGTCTGGTACCCAGACTCTGCCTCCCTGGAGTTCCGGGGCATCATGCCAGGAGCCCAGAGTCTTTCTTTGGCTTCCTACTCAATGCCCCTGGTCTCCACTGTCAGCTGCAAACCACACAACCAGAAAATCTGCCCGGACTTGTGTCTTCCTTGAGAAATGAATGCAAACAGTATTTGTCTGCCCTACGCTGCAGTGTATTCACCCCAGGGCCCTCTAGGAGGGGAACACAGGGCCCCTGGCAGCTTGCCTCCACCCTCAGTCCCTCTGAGGCACAGAGAAATAGCTTGGAGTTTGGCAGGAGCTAGGAAAGAGTTTTGGAGAAGGCGATGGCACCCCACTCCAGTACTCTTGCCTAGAAAATCCCATGGATGGAGGAGCCTGGTAGGCTGCAGTCCATGGGGTCACAAAGAGTTGGACACGACTGAGCGACTTCACTTTCACTTTTCACTTTCATGCACTGGAGAAGGAAATGGCAACCCACTCCAGTGTTCTTGCATGGAGAATCCCAGGGACAGGGGAGCCTGGTGGGCTGCCGTCTATGGGGTCGCACAGAGTCGGACATGACTGAAGCGACATAGCAGCAGCAGCAGCAGCAGGAAAGAATTTTGGAGAAGGCAATGACACCCCACTCCAGTGTTCTTGCCTGCAGAATCCCACGGACGGAGGAGCCTGGTGGGCTACCGTCTATGGGGCCGCTTAGAGTTGGACAAGACTGAAGTGACTTAGCAGTAGCAGCAGCAGCAGCAGGCGGAAAGAGTTTGTTCTCTCGTCTGCATGCCTCTCAGCTACTCTTGCCTCCTTTTGACTCCACCCAGGCTAGACTTACTCTTATGTATGTTGTGTTTTTTTTTGAAAAAGGAAACTTGCATTTTTATTTTTTAAATTAATTTTTTTTTAATTTTAAGTTTTTGGCCGCACTGTGCAGCATAAGGGATCTTAGTTCCCTGACCAGGGATCAAAACAGTACTCCCTTGCATTGGAAGACAGTTTTAACCACTGGACGACTGGAGAAGTCCACTTATGTATATTTAATGCACACAAGTGTCCTTTCTGCTTCTTTATTCAGATGTAGAGAACAACTGTCCAGTTAACGAGTATTTGTCATACTGGCAAAGTGAAAATCCATTGTGATTTTTGGAGGAATTTTCTCAGTATAACAACTTTTTCATTCCCACTCCCCTCAACCGTGTGTCTGAGTGCATGCGTACTAAATCGCTTCAATCGTGTCTGACTCTTTGTGACCCGATGGACGGTAGCCCGCTAGGCTCCTCTGTTCATGGGATTCTCCAGGCAAGAAAAAATCAAGAAATCATGTTTATGCATCATGGATCTCGGCAGACATATTCACCAATTCACGTAACATCATGCTTTCTAGTCAGAAACAATCCTTTGAAACCGATTTAGATGGCGTGCCAAGTTTGGGAACATTTTGCCTCTCACAGATTCGCCAAGCGAGAGGCATGAAGAAGGGGCAGCTTCCACAGCTTTTAGTCCGCTGTGCGTGCACCCTGGGTCCACATGCGTCAAGCCCTGAAGATGTTTGTGTTTAATTTTAAGCGCAGCTTGAGAGCAGGAAAACCATGAAACCCTTAAAAAAAAAAAAAACTGGAAAAAAGTGGTAACAAAACTGGTACAGAAAGATGAATATACTGGGGGAATTCTCTGGTGGTCCAGTGGTTAGGACTCCAAGCTTCCAAAGAAGGGGGCATGGTTTTGATCCCTGGTCAGAGAACTCAGATCCCTCAAGGCATGCAACTCGGCCAAAGAGAAAGAGAGGGATGAACGTGTTAGAGGAGATTTACTGATGGTAAGTCCTTGACTAACAACTCTGCTTCCATCTACCACCGGCCACTCTTGCAGGGACGGCAGGCTTTTCCTACAAGGGGCAGGGTGGGAAACATTTTAGGCTCTGCAGGTCGGGGGATCTCAGTTGTTAAAGCAAAGCATAATTTGCCCTGGTATCCGTGGGGCTGTCACCGAGCACACTGCCTCTCGCAGATGAATCGACTGGAGTTTGTGGAGGTTAAGGCTTGTCAGAGACAGGATATCCCCATGGGTCAAAACATCTTTCCACAGATTCCGGATGAATTACAAAGAGAAAGATAACTTTGGTGGTGCACCACCTCAGCCAAGTGACAAGATGTTTGCCTGATCGACAATGGGACAAGCTGCCCCGACGTCCCTTCCGCTGTTAGTGCCACCACAACAACCCTGTGAATTTCCTGCGGGAGTGTTTATGCGGAGTCTAATCGTCAGGGAGCGATCAAACTAACGCCGACTGTGGGACTTCCTACAAAACGACTGGCCTGTATGCTTTGGAACCATCAAAGTCTAGACAGACATAGAAAGGCACGGGATTATTCTAGAATAAAGGATGAAAGAGAAATGACCATTGGGGGTGTGAAGTGACTCATACTCTTGTCTGAAAATGATGATCAAAGACTAGAAAGGTCTGAGATCTCACCCTCCCAGCCAGCTAAGAAGGTAGCCTGCCCCTGTTGCCTGGGTCCTGGCAAAACACAGAAGACCCTGGGACCAGGGACAGGGGATGTTACTACTCACAGTAGCCAGAGTGCCGGCATTTCTTTGCCATTTTCCCCAAGCCCCGGGTCCCGCAGGGCCACTCAAAGAAGGCCAAGTGTCGCCTGTACGCATAGTGCCTTGCTTGCCTCATAGTAGAGGAGCCCTGAGTGGGAGAAGCCCAAATACTTCATAATGGACAATAAGCCTGCCTGGTCCCCCCGCCCTCCAAGAGAGGTATTACCTTTCTTTCTTTCTTTTTTTTGCTGCTCCATATGGCCTATGACATCTTAGTTCCCTGACCAGGGATCGAACCTTCACCCTCTGCATTGGAAGCTCGGAGTCCTAACCACTGCATCACCAGCAAAGTCCTGATATTATCTTTCCTACACTGGATGGTAAACACGCCTACACTTTGCTTTGGAGGGAGACCCTGTCTCTACCTTTTGGAGCTGTACTCCTCACAAACATCCTAGAAATGACAGTCCAGGCAAAGGGCAGCCAGAGCGTCTGCTCCCAAGATGTGCAGAAATACAAAAGACCCGTGGAAATGGGCCCCCAGCAGTGACAGCTAGGAACACCGAATTCTTGGGCCCCAGACTGAAAAAGAAAGCAGTTCTCTAACATCGTTGGGATCATTGGGGGAATTTTTTTTGATATATACACACTGCTATATTCATTTATTTATTTTAAAATTTTGGCTGTACTGGGTCTTTGTTGCTGCATGTGGGCTCTCCAGTTGCAGCGAGCAGGGGCTGCTCTCTCGTTGTGGTGCACATGCTTCTCACTGTAGTGGCGTCTCTTGTTGGGGAGCACAGGCTCTCAGTGCTTGGGCTCAGTAGTTGTGGCACACGGGCTTAGTTGCCCTGCAGCACGTGGATCGAAGGACCAGGGATTGAACCTGGGTCCCCTGAGTTGGCAGGGGGATTCCTATCCACTACACCACCAGGGAAGTCCAATGGGGGGAATTTTGAGATGAGATCGAGATTCTGTAATATCATTGTGTTAACGGTTGAGGTATGGTGGAGAAGGATATTTGGGCTTTCGTGATATTATTCTTTCAGCTTTACAAAACAAAAATTGGTCGGGGACCTGGCTTCCCCAAGAACGCGCAGCTGGCCTGGGGCCGCCTGCCTTCTCCTGACTTAAAAGACTGCGTTTTTACTACACCCTGTCACCGATCTTATCCCTGCCCTGCTTTAATGAAGTGCTCTGAAGACATAAATAGTTTTTTGTTTACTCAAGCCTGGGAGAAGCTGGCAGAAAAGGCCTTTTCAGCTAAAAAGCTCCTTAAAGCCCGAAGGTGTGAACCAGTAAGTTAACAGCCGCGAAAACCCTTTCAGCTGTGTGCGCCTCTGCACGCGAGTGTGCAGTGATGCAGTCAGCTAGAAGGAGAGAGGCGAGAGCTTCTAGAAGGAGAGAAGCAAAGAGCAGCAGGAATTGCAAGCTAGAAAGGCAGCCCACAGACCCTTAGAGCAGTTTAATCCTCTTGCTTGAGGCACTGAGCATCCTGAGGCTGGACCAGACTCATCCGTTCAGAGGTCAGCAGAAGGATGCAGTCCCGGGTCCAGATATGCTCTGGCTGCATTTTGTCCCCATGTCCCTCACAGGGCTGGTTGTCAAGAGCTGGGCCTGGCACGGACGCTGGTCCCTGCCCTCTGTGCACAGTCCCTGACCCCCAGACAGACAGCTGCTGGGCCGACACAGCCCCAGGCTCACAGGATTCGCTAAAAATGAAGAAGTGAGTCACTGGTGGAGCTATGTTCCGGCAGGGACACCTGTGGCCCAAGCTGGGCACCGAGCAAGGGGGCCATGGAAAAGCCTCTCAGGCCAGATGGCCAACAGGGGCGGACAAGGCTCTGCTGGCCGGGCTGGGCCGGGCTGTGGCCCAGACGTCATTGTCATTGCACATTCAGCCCTGGGCCTCTCACTGAGAGCCAGCTCCATTGGATCCCATGCCCTTGGGGACAAATCGAATGGGAGAAACAGACTCATAGACAGAGAATAGACTGGCAGTTGCCAAGGTGGACAGGGGTGAGGCAGGTGGCTCGGGAGTCTGAGCTGAGCAGATGTGGACTAGTACACAGAGGATGGATAAACAAGGTCCCACTGTAGAGCACAGGGGTCTCCATCCAATACCCTGTGATGGGCCAGAATGGAAAGGAATAGGAAAAAAAGTGTGTGTGTGTGTGTATGTATGTATCACTGAATCAGCAGAAATTAACACAACATTGTAAATCAACTATACTTCAAAAAGAAATCTATTGGGAGTTGTCTAGAGCTTATGATAACAAAGCAACTGTTTCTCAACTTCTCTGCCCTCTGCCTCTTTGCTTTTTTTGTTTATTTTTAATTTTTTTGTTTGTTTTTGTTTATCTTTTGGCTGCCTGGCATGTGGAATCTTAGTTCCCCAACCAGGGATCGAACCTGAGTCCCTTGAATTGGGAGCTTGGAGTCTTAACAACTGGACCGCCAGGGAAGTCCCCCTCTGCCTCTTCAAACTCCACTTAGAGTCCTGGTGGCTACCTTCTAACACCAAATAATGTTTGATTACTGTTGTTTCCTGGATTCTCTACAGATAGATAATATCTATGCACTCTGCACGTAAAAGATAAGGATTTAGCTCACATTTCACCTCCTTCTCTTAAATATAAATATAAAAAAAAAAAATATATATATATACACACACACACATATTTTTTTTCTTTTTTGGTAAAGAATCTGCCTGCCAGTGCAGGAGATGCCAGAGATGTGGGTTCGATCCCTGGATCGGGGAGATGCCCTGGAGGAGGAAATGGCAACCCAGTCCAGTATTCGTGCCTGGAAAGTTCCACAGACAGAGGATCCTGGTGGGTTACAGTCCATGGGGTTGCAAAGAGTCAGACACAACTTAGTGACTGAGCATGCATATATTAATATGTATGTGTGCACGTGTACCTCTGCTTATATACATATACACAGGTATTCAATATTGGCTGTATGTTGATATACTAATTATACATATACACACATTTTTTTAATATGTTAATTACTTTGCTCACTTTAACTAGAGAGGAAATGAGGTACTGTGATTAAGAGCAGGGGAGGGCCAAGCCTGGAGAATTTTCGCTGGCGCTGTGCCGAGGGCTCAGCCTGGCACTGGCAGGCCTGGAAGCTGACTCTTGTTAGGCTTACACTTAATCCCAGTGGATTTAATCCTCATTTAATTCCTGTATTAACATCCCCACTTTATGGGTGGGGACACTTAGGCACAGAGAGGACATGCAAATTACCCAAATCATACAGGACTGGGATTCCAACCCGGGCAGCCAAGCATGCCGACAGCAAGAAGACCCCTTTCCCTCCAGTGGGAGCGCTCCTGGAAGGGGAGGGTGTAGTATTACAGCTGTGACCACACCCCGTGGTGAGGAGAACCTGTGCCCACGGGCCCTATTGCCCCACCCAGGGGTGCACCCCATTCCTGACAGCAAGAACCCCTCATCTAGACTTTGAAGGAAGCTCATGAAATAAAAGTAGATAAGCTCCGATCTGCCCGTGGGAACCAAATCCTCGTTGGAGGAAGAAGGGCACTTCTGGGTGGGTTTTGACTTCGAGCTCTGCAAAAGGACAGCTCCTTATTGCAGACAGACCCCTGAATAATAACCAAGATGGATCCCAGATGAGGATCTGAAGAATGGGCTCTGCTGTGTGACTTTAGGCAAAACACTTACTCTCTCTGTACCTCCGTTTTCTCGCCTCTAAAGGTGATATAATTCTCTATATTCTGCCAGTCTTCCCAGAACATGATGTCAGCCACTGAGGGTCTATGGGGAACTGCGTGTGTGTGTGTTTAGTCACTCAGTCCTGTCCGACTCTTTGTGACCCACTGACTGTAGCCCGCCAGGCTCCTCTGTCCATGAAATTCTCCAGGCAAGAATGCTGGAGTGGATTGCCATTCCCTTCTCCAGGGGATCTGCCCAAGCCAGGGATCCAATCCGGGTCTCCTGCATTGCAGGTGGATTCTTTACCATTTGAGCCACCCGGGAAACCCCGGGGAAGTATACAAATTTGATTAAATGAACCGGCCACTGCCTCCCCAGGGACTGCTTTGTGAGTGACTAGAGCCCTTCAGGTTAAGTACAATTACTCAGACTTGCTGTGTATGGTGTGCACAGCCCACCAGGAAACAGGAGTGCCAAGCCCTATCCTCGAGGAACTTACAGGGCAGTTGGCAAGCCGGGAGGTGACCTGTGAACAATCACTATGTCACATGAGCAAAATCTTTGCTTTCCAGTCCCTGGGCCTTTGGGGTCTTCAACATGCTCCCCAGATGGGCTGCTTGCTTTCGTGTTTTCTGTGCAGGTCAGGGGAATGCCTCGTTGCCAGGCACTGAGACCTCAGTCTTGCTTCGCCCATTTCACAGTACAATGGCACCCACTGACAACTTTCCCCATATCCATCCTTAAGGCCTCTCTCTGCTTTCATCTTCACAGCTGTGTGGCCTCAGGCAAATCACTCACCCGCTCTGAGCCTCCACGGATTGAGCTGCTCTCTTTTAAATTGGAAGGAATGCATGCGAATCTGGAGTGTGAGGGTGGTTTGCGTGGCTCCAGGGTGAGACGGCGTGTGTGCAGGGGCCTTTGTCAGAAGGTCCAGCCCCACTTCATGAATGTTGCTCACTGCTGCTTGGAACAAGTGGCTCATGGCTGTCTATGAAAAAGCCTTTTCTCCTCTGTGCCCTTCCCCTTCATCTGCTGGCCTTTCCCTCTCCCAGCATTGAACTTCTCTCCCTTACAGAGCAGCTCCAGAGAAGTCTCCCTGAGGCCGGAGTGCTGGGTGAGCCCCATGGAACTTGGGACCACCCTAGGTCACCTTTCTTAAAAGTAGGTGACTGCCTGAGCTGCTGAACGAACCTCTTTCTTCCCATAAGTGTGTGGTACCTGGGTCTCTGTCTCTCCAGTGTTGGATACCGACTTCTGGACCCTTTGTCGGGGTACCCTAATATTTCTTTTCTGTTAAATATCAACTTTACCTAATTTTTCTCTGTTTCCACTCTCCCCTCTTTACTCCAACTCCAGGAGCAATTTGCATCAGCTCATTCTTTTTTATTTCTTCTTTGGCTGCACCAGGTCTCAGCTGGGTGCGCAGGATCGTTGCCCTTCATTGTGACACGCAGGGTCTTTAGGGGTGGTGTGTGGGATCCAGGTCCCTGACCAGGGATCGAACCCAGGCTCCCTGCATTGGGAGCTCAGAGTCTCAGCCCCTGGACCACCAGGGACATCCCATATCATTCTTAAAATCTACATGTTCTGCATCCTCAGGCAGATAAAGTCCAAATCCCTTAGACCCACATAGGCGTCCCTGCAGACTCGAACTCGGCTCCCACCCACACCACCTGGCCCAGAGCATTTACTCCAATCTGGAACGATCCCTCTTCTTGCTCTTCTGGCCTCCAGTGACCGAGATTCCAGCCCCCTTTCCTCCAGAGACCAGCCAAGACAGCCAGCCACCCACTGCTAGCCCCTGGCTCAAGCTAACTTATGGAAATTTCAGCCTTTTCCCCTCTCTTTGACATTTGCAGACCATCTGGCACAGTGAGAGACAGAAGCTTTTTACAGTACGGGCTTTCAGTGGATGGACAGCCCTCGGCCTGTAGCAGTGGACTCGAATAGGTCAGAGGTCATGGTCACCGGGGTCGTTTGTGTGGGCTGCTAACTGGGTGTTTGTAGTGTAGTCATGTTTTTCCTGCTGCTGGGTGTATACACATCCCCAGTGTTACTCCATTTCACGGGAAGTTGTGTGTGGGTGCAAGGAAACTTCCAGAACCCAAGTGGGCACAGTTGTGAAGGCACCTCTAATAAGCCTGAATGGCACAAGAGAGCCAGGATTAGGGAGAGGAGAGTGGGGCACTCGCCTAGAGAACAAAATTTAAGGAAATGTCCCAGGAACTTCCCTGGTGGCCCAATGGTTAAGATTCTGAGCTTCCAATGCAGGGGGTATGTGTTCGATCCCTGGTCGGGGAACTAACATCCTGAATAAGTACATGGCCAAAAAAAAAAAAAATAGAAAATGTCCCAAACTCAGAAATCATGACAAATACTATTTTATTGCAATGTTTTACAGGTCAAACTTAATACAAAAAATTCCAGGTGAACAACAGAGCAACACTTTAAATACAGTCAAGATAACTCTTCAAGTCTGCCCCCCACACCACCCCCAGTGGATGCTGCTGCCTGGGGTAAGAAGCAGTCAGTTCTTGTCAAAGATTTTTCTCCAGCAATGGATGCAAGCTCTCTCTCGAGTGGGTGAGCATTTGGGGAAAGTGCATCTTGGGACTTCCCTGGCAGTCCAGTGGTTAAGATTATGAGTGTCCTCTGTAAGGGACGTGGGTTCGATCTCTGGTTGGGGAACTGAGATCCCACATGCCTTGCGGCGCGGCCAAAAAAAAAGAAAAGGAAAGAGCATCTTAATGTGTCCATGTTCTGGAAGGCGCAGTCCCCCACTTTTGTCCTGTGAATGATAAGTCACCCATGTTTTTCTGGTCAAGGAGCCCAAGGCTGAGGAATTCCTATCTTGTCTAAGAATTGAAGCAAACAGTCAGTTCTGTTTTTTTTTCTCCAGAATGCTCCAGATATTCAAAGTTCTGTTTGGGCAGCAGACTGTCCATGATCTTCCTGGTTGATATGGAAATGGGCTGTAAATTCATGATAACGTGTCGCTCTATGCACCTCCCCCCCCCCCCCCACACACACTCGAAGCTACCCTGCCCTTCTGGGACTTCCTGGAATGAACCTCATTCTCACTACTGACAGCACCTTTGTCCTTGGTGTCCCCCACCTGGAAGGCTGATTCTCTTCCTCCAGCTCATGTGTGATTATTCAGGACTCATCTTAAAATATCACCTTCTCAGAGTCAACTTCCATCAGCACCCCAGCAAGAAACTGTCCCGCTGATGGTTCTTGCTGGCAGTTTCTTGTTAATTTCCTCCCTGAACCTCACAGTGTTGCTTCCCCCACTCATCAGACTAGGCACCCCAGAGCTGGACTATCTTGCTTGTGGGTAGTTCTGAGGTTGAGCCAGGGCTGGAGACACAGTGGGCGCTTGATCAGTCCTCATGGGATGAACATGCTTGAAGATGGTGCCTTCAGTCTGGGGCTGTCTGAAGAGCAGACACCAACCAAAGAGAAACTCAACTAGTGTATCTGTCCACACTCTCACACCTTCCCTGCCACCTCTGTTCCCTTAGCTAGAATATGAGCCTCTCCCACAGTCCTTTGGTTTTTTCAAAGCAACCTGCAGGTGCCCCTGGGTTCCCTGCTTTCAGAATGGAAGGTTGGATCACATGGAGGTGTTGTGGAGTGGCTGAGTGGCTGGGAGCTGAAAAGGTGAGGATCCCCTTTATCAGTCATCTGAAGTCCCCACTTTCAGAATGGAAGGCTGGCTCACCTGGGGATGGTGTGGAAGTGTCTGTGTGGGTAGATGGGTGGGTGGGAGCTGGAAATGTAAGGACCCCCTTGTCAGTCACCTGAAGAAAGAGAAGCAAGTGCCTTCTTCCTTCCAAGGAAGGAAAACAGAGGAAAGACGGGTGAGACCTTTGTCAGCGAGCAAGAACCTGCTTGGAAGAAACTAAAGTGAAAGTGAAGTCGCTCAGTCATGTCCAACTCTTTGCGATCCCGTGGACTGTAGCCCACCAGGCTCCTCTGTCTATGGGATTCTCCAGGCAAGAACACTGGAGTGGGTTGCCATTTCCTTCTCCAGGAGATCTTCGCAACCCAGGGATCAAACCCAGGTCTCCCGCATTGCAGGCAGACGCTTTGACCTCTGAGCCACCAGGGAAGCCCGGGAAGAAACTAGGCACCCAGCAATATGCTGGAGGATTCAGGACATATTTCTAATCTCCTGGTCACCTCTCCCAGCCCCATTTTCCCTCAGTGCTGTCCACCCGCAAAGGCCCAGTGTGTTGGCCTCGGATGATCGATAATGGAGACACAAGTACCCCTGGCCACTGGTTCCTATCTTAGAAGGTCAACAGGGGGGTGGACAGTCGCGTTGGAAAGAGAGGAGCCAAGGAACAGGTCTTGAAGCCTGGTGAGCGTTTAAGCATCTTGTTTTCGCCCCTTCCGTTGTAAGTTACAGACCTTCTAAAACAGAGATCTCTGAAGATAGACTTTAGTGAGCGGGAGGGAACCTCGAATGGTCACATCAGACACGACTACTACTACAGCTGTTGCTTAAGATGGCTTGAGGACCCCATGAATCACCCCCTAGTGCTACCACTAGGGTGTTTATGCCAGAGGCTTGTAGGGCTTCTCAGGTAGCTCAGATGGTAAAGAATCTACCTGCAATGCAGCAGACCCGGGTTCAATCCCTGGGTTAGGAAGATCTGCTGGAGCTGGGATGGCAACCCACTCCATTATTCTTGCCTGGAGAATCCCCATGGACAGAGAAGCCTGGCTGGCTATAGTCCATGGGGTCGCAAGAAGTCAGACACGACTGAGCGACTAAAACACACATAACGTCGAGCTGTGCTGTCCCCCGGGCGCGGGCTGGTGGAGGCGCCGGCCGGGGCGGTTGCCCACCGCGGAGGAGGCCGGAGGCGGGGTGGGCCGGGAGGAGGAGAGAGGAGGGAGGAGGAGGCGCCTAGAAAAGGAGGCGCGGCCGGGAAGGTGCGGAGAGGGCCTCGCGGCGGCGTGCGCCTCGGGCTGGGCCGGGCCGCGGGCGGTGGAGCGCAGAGACGAGGCCGGGCCGGCGTGGCTGGAGCGCGGCCAGCGGCGGCGGGCGGGCTGCAGGCCCGGCGTGGCAGCGCCGCGGCGGCCGCCCCGAGCGCGCAGAGCCGAGCGCCCGACCGCCGGCCCCTCCTGGACGCGGCGCGCACGGCCCGGCGGGTCGGGGAACACGGGGGCTCTGGGAGCCCCGGGGCCTGACGCGCCGCCTCTCGGCTCTGCCTGCAGGTCCCGGGCGCGCGCAGCCCTCGCCCCGCCGCCGCCGCCCGCCCGCCCCGGGCCCCGGAGCGCGGTGGAGGAGCCCCTCGAGGAGCCGGGGGCCTGCGCCCCGCGCCCCCCAGACATGGTGGGCCACCTGCATCTGCAGGGCATGGAGGAGAGCCTCAAGGAGAAGAGCCGGGAGGGCGTGCTGGACAGCCCCGACTCCGGGCTACCCCCCAGCCCCAGCCCCAGCCCGCCCTTCTACTCGTTGGCGCCTGGCATCCTCGACGCCCGCGCTGGGGGCGCCGGCGCCTCCTCCGAGGCCCCCGGACCCGGCGAGGCCAGAGCGGTAAGCACGCACCTTCGGGCAGAAAGGGGGGCAGTGCCCGCCCCCCTCACCCCCCAAGGAGACGGGGTACTTCAGGAGCCGGGCCTGGGTTCATCCCGGCATCCCCCCAGCCTAGAAGGTGTCCCAAGTGACAGCCATGCTCCCCAGGTGGGGATCGAGGCGCCTAGGTGGGGGTGGGCCAGCCTGATCCCTGCAGACCTCTTCCTGGCTGCCGACCTCTCTAGGGAGTCTTACTGTCAGCAGTAAAAGAACAGAGGGTGAGGACCATCTGAAATTCTCAAAGAGGTTGTCTTCCCAGAGGTGAGCTGGAACCCCAGGCTGCAGCAATGGACCCAGGTTCCCTGTTTACTGTTCCCCTTGTGCTGCCAACGTGAAAGCCTTTTTTTTTTTTTTTTTAACCAAACCCAGACAGGAACCCTTCCTCCTCGGGATTTTGAGGGATGTTGACGTGGAGTTGAGGCGGTGCCTGGGGAAGGCTGGAACCCCAGGTCCGGAGGCACAAGAGTTTTACCTCTTGCCAGAGGCGGTGGGACCTTTAGGTGGACTGCCAGGGTCTCCCCGCTTGGTGGCTGGGCTGAGACTGGGTTCCCCCCACCCCACCCCTTCCGCGGCAGGCGGGAGCCAAGCGGGCGGGATCGGGTGCCTTCTAATTTGAGGAATGATAAACTGAGATCCGGAGGCTGCTCCCAGGCCCAGTGGCATCTCCCCATTCTTGCAGCTCTCTGCACGCTTTAACGGGGGTACTAGCAGGACTCCAGCCTGGCACCACTTTCCTGGGGCCCCTGGCAGTGCTTGGTCCCTCACAAGGCAGTAAATGCATCCTGCTCATTGGAAAATCTCCCCAGAACCGAAAGGAATGGTTATCCCGCCTCCTGCCTACAGACAGGAATGTCACTGGTGTCTCCCTGGTTCTCTGCTCCGGTGGGGCCCAAACTTGAGAGCGCATGGGAATCTCTGGGAGATTAAAAAAAAAAATTCCCATACCCACCTTGTACTTCCAGACATTCTCATTTGATTTATTAGAGGCTGCAAACTGGACATCAGGATTTTTTAAAACCTCCCCAGGCGATCCCAGTGCAGCAAAGTTTGGGAAACCCCTGTCTTAGACCGAAGTTACGTGTTGAATTTGAACTTTGCTCTCTCTTTGTGGGTGAGGGGGTGGGAGAGGCGTTCCGGACTTCCAGGGATCGATAGGTGTGACCCCGGCTGTTGGCAGTGAAACTGATCCTGTTATCGGAACGCGCCAACTTTCCTGCACAAGTGTCTCAGACTTGGCACTGTTGAATGGGGGTTATTTGGGCTGCTCGCGATGGGACTCAGTTCCTCTGGTGTCCCACACAGTGGGGCTTGAAGGATAGGGGCGGAGAACCAGGCTTCCCCTTTACTCTTTGGGTCACGCAGAATTTGCCTTGTAGAAGGTTTTCTGGATGCTTTTCCTGCCAGCCAGGGGCAGCCACAGGAACAGAGCACCCGGCTTACTTGTCTTGGCTGTCCTGGTTGATTTTATTTTTCCCTCTCCTTGCTAACTAGATGCCAGATATGGAACTGAGCTGTGTCTCTAATCTTTTTAATTTGGCTTGAGGGCAAGACCTGGGGGTTTGTGTGCACAGGTAATGACATCTGCACTTAGACAGCCTTCCCATGTGCTTAGAACTGTCCTAAAGCTCTTTATTTCTGCCAACTCATTTCATTTTCATAATATCCCTATGACGTATGTAGGTGCTCTTGTTAGATCCATTTTCCAGAGGGGGAGACTGAGGCACAGAGAGGTCAGTGACTTTGCTGGATTAGAACCCAGGAAATTGAGCTTCAGAGTATCTACGCTTAAACCTTGCATTATCCTACTTTTCATTGTGTGGCTAATTAACTATCTGCGTGGGTTTTAAAATTTTATTAAAAAAGTTTTTTTAAACATACTTTATTTTTTGTTTAATTTTTTATTGAAGTATAGTTGATTGGGGGGCTTCCCAGATGGCGCCAGTGGTAAAGAACCTGCCTGCCAATACAGGAGACATAAGAGATGTGGGTTTGATCCCTGGGTTGGGAAGATCCCTTGGAGGAGGAAATGGCAACCCGCTCTGGTATACTTGCCTGGAGAATCCCAGGGACAGAGGAGCCTGGTGGGCTACAGTCCACAGGGTCACAAAGAGTCAGACACGACTGAAGTGACTTAGCACGCGCACACACACGCACTGAGAATGCTTCCCGGGAGCAGATGTAGGCAAAAATACCAGCTGCCAATCTTGCACAAATGGACAGAAAGTTCTCCTGCGTTTTGGAGCTGATGGTTTCAAATGCCCAGGAAGAGGCTGGCTGCATGCAGGGCCGGGTTTGCTTTGGCACCCCGGGGGGGCCAGGGGTTCAGCCTGGTGTAGACACCTCTGTTCTGACACCCTGTTCCTGGCACTGCCCTCCCGGTCAACATTGGTGCCACACGCCCCAGCGGGCGGACGGGGGCGGGGTGAGCTGCAGTTCTGTCCCCACCCCCAGGTCACTGAGGTCCTCACAGGCTTGTCACCGTATTTATTATGCTGGACGTGCATTTTAAATTTGCTCACCCTCTACAAAGAGGTCCCCTCTCCCCCTACTTTTTTGTGAATAAGTTAAACTTACCTTCTGGACAGTACTCCATGGATGTAGGGTAACTGGCTGGCTGCAACACTGCCCCCCAAGACCTAAAAGGCGCTGGGGACCAGGCTGGGTGTGAGTGAACCCCCGACCCCCACCCTATCTTGACCATAGGTTTTTTCTTTTTTCTTGCTCACTTTTTGAAGCAAAGGTGGTAATGTTTCTAGTAATTCTCAAGCCAAAGGAAGATCTGGGAATCATTCCATCAATGCTTACTGAGCACCTACTGTACGTCATGCCGTTTTGGGGCTCATGGGTGACACAGTGGTGAACAAGATGTTCAAAGGTGGTCCCTGCCACCATGAAACTGGCATTCTAGTGGGAGAGACATCACCAACTTAAATACGTGATACAACGCTAGACGGACTGTTAAGTGCCCTTAAAGAGGTGGGTGCGAGTGGACAGGGTGGTCAGGAAAGTGACAGTTAATGGAAACCAGAAAAATGAGAGTGACCCTCATGGTCATAGGCCTGAAACGTGTGTCAGTCCAAGGGAATGGCCAGTGCAAAGGCCCTGAGGCAGAAGCAAGCTGGCATGGTGGAGTTGCCGCAGTGAGGCCAGCCAAGGCCATTACAGGGACTTGTACACCCAGCTGAGGCCAGAAAGTAAAATTCCATTTGGTCTTTTAAAAAGGGACTTGTGGCTGTTTTATTTTCATTTTTTGAGAGCCTCATGAGTTCCCAGACTCCCCCAAATTTAGAAACCCAAATCAGAGACGACTGAGAGGGGCCCGTGTGGAACAGGCTCTGTGGAGGGTGGAAAGAGGTCTTATCTCCATGCGGTGGGGCCCCGCTCAGCTGCAGGACACTGGGCCAGTCAAGGCCGCCTGCCGGGCCAGCCAGGCTCTGCCTGTCAGCTGCATTCATCCTTCGAATATTTAAGCCAGGCCGGCTGAGGGATACAGCCAGGAACAGGACAGAAGCCGTCTGTACCACCTTCAAGCTCCCAGGCCCTGGACCGCCAGCTCCCGTGTACTTCCTCCCCAGCTCCCTGTCCTGCCTGGAAGGAGCTGGGGGACTTTGGGGGCATCGTTGGGGAGAGGCTTATGTTGCCAGGAGGGCTGAGTGAGTGTGTTTGGCAGACACCCACCCCTCCAAGTTAACCTGGACAGTTCGGGCAACTAGCCCTGTCCCTCTTTACCGCCCTTAGGGGGAGTGCAGATGGCATTGGGATCTCAAGTCATGATCTCTGGGTGCCCACTGGAGGGGACAGCCACCATGGGGTGGGGGAGATGAGAGCTTACCACCTGTGGCAGATGAAGGGCTCGCCCCACTGTGATCAGAGGTGGTGGTCTGAGCTGTTACCCCTCAGATATGGATGTGGATTCTCCAGCAGCCAGTGTTCTGGGTCCCGTCACCCCCATCTCATCTCCAGGGGTCTGTTTATACATCGAGTGTATGCCTGAGTGGCCCGCTGGAGAATTTCCCGAAGGATGAGGTGCTGGTTTCCTGGATCTGGATTCTGAGGGCACCCCTTGGGGCCAGATCCAGGTAGAATTAGTGATGGGGAGTGGGCTCTCTTTGCCCCATCCTTGAAAATTTCTTGGGGCTGCCGCCCAGCTCTTGGAAATCTTGGTCACAGCCACGTCTTAAGATCTTGGCTGTGTCCCCCAGAGTCCTCCACCCCAGGATGCTTGGATTTTCTCATTTCTCTGTTTCTAGTCTGTGTTGATGAAACCAAGGATGAGGGCAGAGAGGGAAGGGAGTTAGGAATTAGGCAGTTAGGGCCCAGGATTGGGAAGGATGTATGGACAAATGAATGGATGGATGGATGGACAGATGGGAGGATGGGCAGATGAATGCATATGTGGAGAGAAGGCTGGATGGACAAATGGATGGATGAATGGATAAATGGACAGATGGGTGGATAAATGGACAGTGGATAATAGATGGATGGATGGACATGCGGATGGATGGGTGGATGGATAGATGGATGAATGGGACGGACAGACAAGTGGATGGACAAATGAAGAGAAAAGTGGAAGGTTAGGTGTATGGCAGATTGTGAAGACAAGGTCAGCCTCCTGGCCCCCTAGCAGGCCCACAGGTGTGTCCCTGACCAGCACAGTTGCCTGAGCAGGGTCGGGGAAGAGAACCAGGTGTGTCAGGCCACGGGGGGAGGAGCCTGTGTGAAGGAAGAAAGGCTGTGAGGAGCCAGAAACCCTGGCGGCTCCTTTCAGCCCCCATCTGCTTAACCCTGGACACAGCGGCCTCCAGCGGAAACCCAGCGACCTCTCTGACAGCCCCGCTTCTCTGTGAAAGGCTCACCTGTCTGAGAAGCTCCGCCTGGAGCCTTAGTGTGAAAAGAAGACAAATAGGCCCTCGCCCTGCTCTGGGGTGAGGGAGCGATCAGGAGCCACCATCCTGGGAAAGTGGCACCCGGTGGAGGGGCACCCGGAGATGGGTCTGTCCTTTTCGCCCTTGGGACTCCTGGCCTTCCTGTCAGGGGAGGGATATTAGTACAAAGAGGCCACAAGTCTGAGACCCAGGTGTCAGCAGGTCCACCGTCCGTCCAGAGGTTCTAGGGAAGAACCCATCCATGTGCCTGTCCCAGCTTCTGGTGGTGCCTGCCAGCCTCGGTGTGCCTCGGCTTGTAGACACACGCCCCCATCCCCATGTGACCTTCTTCCCTCTGTATATCCCATGTCCAAAGCTCCCTCTTTTTATAAGGACCCCAGCCGTATTGAATCAGGCCCCACCCCCACCCAGTGGGACCTCATCTTAACTTGATCTTCCTTACTTAAAGACCCTATTTCCAAGGAGGGTCACACCCCCAGGTCCCAGCAAGTAAGATGTGAACATACTTTTGTGGGAGCTTCCCTGGTGGCTCAGATAAACAATCTGCCTGCAATGCAGGAGACCAGGGTTCAATTCCTGGGTTGGGAAGATCTTCTCGAGAAGGGAATGGCAACCCACTCCAATATTCTTGCCTGGAGAATTCCATGGACAGAGGAGCCTGGTGGGCTACATACAGTCCATGGGGTCGCTGAGAGTCGGACAGGACTGAGTGACTCACACACACACACCTATACCTTTGTGGGGGTCACAAGCCAACCCAGCACCCTTCTGTGGCTTGGGCCTCTTTGGTCACTTGTCTTGGGGAGCAGGCCTGTCCTTCAGCCCCGCCTCCGACCTGTGGTCTATGGCTTTGCTCAGGTTCACTCTCTGAGTGTCAGCCCCTGGACCATTTGGGGTCCCCTTGGCCCCCCAGCCTGGCCCCGCTCACCTCCTCTGTTGTTCCATGTTGGGCACCTAGCCTTTGGGAGCTGCCTGCCCGCGCTGCAGCCCAGAATTGACCACCAATCCCCAAGGCCTTTCATAAAAAGGATGAGGATTCTTGGGGCATAAATAACCCCTTCTTGAATCGCTTTCCTCATGGGTGAAGGCTAACGTCCACTTTAGCCCACCATGGGAGCTTTTGGTCTCAACTCCCCAAACATGTTGAAGATCATCAGTTTAATTCTGATCGCAGTAGAAACCATGGCCACCAGTTAGGTCAGCAGCCTTGAGAAGGTCCATTTCAGCCCTCACAAAGGTTCCCCATGGCTTTGATGAGGATGCCCTGCCCCCACGCCAGTGTGGGGTCTCCCTGGACCCTTCCTCCTGCCACTCAGTCTCCACTGATGGGGGCTTGATACCCCCTGACTGAGCAGAAAGTTTCGTGGGACACACGTGGCTCTAGCCACCTTCCATGCAGTGGCAGGTGAGGGACCACTGTGGGTCACCCAGGCTGGGGACAAACGCCCCTCTGCTGTCCCTAGCTGTCCCTGCCAGCCAGGCTGGGACCCCCGGTCAGGCTGGGCTGTCACCACACGGCACGGAGCTCTCACAGCCCAGCAGCGCTTATCTTTCATTGCTGTCCTGTGGGCCGTGCTGTGTACAGCAGCCAGAGACAGGGAGCGCTCCAGACGCCCATGTGTATTTTTACTTCCAGTATTTATCCTCACACGTGAATCACGGGGCAAGGCGGGTGGGGCCTGGTGGGCAGAGGGCAGCCGCGACTCACTGCTCTCTGGGTCCTGCTTTCTCTGAAGTCCTCCCTGGTCCCCACGCAGATGCCCTGCCTGCCCAGGAGACCAGGGAGCCAGGCCAGCCTCCTCCCCAGGCCAGAACGGGGCTCTTCTGGTCCCCAGAAGGATTTGAGGGCTGGTCCAACTGTGTTACCATCCTAGGGTGGAGGGCGTGGTGTCTGGGAGATGAGGATCCAGCCTTCAGCCTCTCCACTCCTCTGCCCCAGAGACTCAGCTGCTTTTGCTCTGGCCCTGCCCCCCAGGGCTTCAAGGGGCCCTGAGGACACTAGCCAGCCTACACCTGGGCACCCCGGACTGTGGGCTTCACAAATGGCATAATCCCATTGTACAGATGGACAAACTGAGGCATGGTGAGCAGGTTCCCTGAGCACAGGTGTCTCTCAGTGGGTCCTCTTCATAGTGGAGCAAGCACCTGGGCCTTTAGGGGAACAAGCTGGCCTATGGCTGCCCCCGGGTTGGGGAGTGGTGAGGGGAGCAGAGTGCCTGGGAGTGTTCTTCGCTCCACGTGGCCTGGGCCAGGCGAGCAGGTGCAGCAACAGAAGTGGTCCCTTGGGCCCGTGTGCCCCAACCCTTTCCACAGCCCGCCCTCACCCTGGTGGCTCCCATGGGGGTGTCCAGGGGCTGGAGGTGGGGAATTGGGTGAGCTGCTTTTGCAGGGTCGACGGCTTGCCTTCCTGGCCCGCCACTGTAGCTGCAAGACTGAGCCCCGAGCTTCTGGGGCCAGGCAGGCAGCTGTGGGGCACCTAGGAGCTGCACGGGTCCCTGGAGCCCTGTGAGGGTGACCTTCAGCTGTCCTATGGCCCAGGTCCCTGGATGCCAGCCTCCGTCTGGGTTTTCAGTAGCTTCCCCCAGCTCTTGTATGGCACTCCCGGGTGGGACGAATTTTAGCTGTTTTTCACCAGGGCCCTTGGGACAATGATGTGAAGTCAGCCTAGTCCCCTCTGCTGGCAGCCAGTCGGGGAGTGAAATCTGGCCAGAATAGGGCCCCAAACATGCACTTGGCTCTCATCAGGAGGCTTGAGTGAAACTGAGAGGGATGGTGGTACCTGGTTCTTCATTACCTCCCAAAGAATTACTCCCTGCTTCTGAGCTTAGGAACTGTTCTTTCGTGGGGGTGGGTTGGGGGTGGGTGATGAAAACCAGTAGCAGGCTACCCCTTCCTCCCTCTACCCTTCCACCTAGAGATGCCACCGAAAACCTTAGCACCCACATCCACAGCCCCTTGCATGCCTGCATCATCCTCTCTCCTCTTCTGTGTCCACAAGACGAATCCTGGGAGGCACTGTGATTCATCCAACCCACACAGGATCTGGTGCACAGTAGGTGTTCAGCACACAGTAGGTGCTCAGCAAACCACTGCACACATTTGGGGGAGTGCCATACTTCAGGTAGGGAATGGCTCACCACTCTAGTGTTCTTGCCCGGAGAATCCCATGAACAGAGGAGCCTGGTGGGCTAAAGTCCACAGGGTCGCAAAGAGTCAGAAACGACTGAGCGACTAACATGCTCACTTTCGTACTTTAGAGAGTCTTGCAGGGAGAGAGCATGGTTTTTACGAACATCAAGTCATGGAGTTTTATAGCTGAGGTCAGTGCTGAGTTCACAGAGCCATGGAGAACACCAGAAGTTCCAAAATCTTGTCACTTTTTCTTTCTTTCTTTAAAATTTTGACTGTGCTGCATAGCTTGTGGGATCTTAGTTCCCCGACCAGGGATTGAACTGGGGCCCTCGGCAGTGAGTGTGGAATCTTAACCACTGGACCACCTGGGAATTCCCATCACTATTTTATTTTTAAACTTAAATCTCCTGAATGATGCGTGCTTGCTTCTGGCAGGTCAGAGCAGGGTTGTCTCAAGCTTAAAAAGGGGGTGTGGACTGACCTCTCTCTGGAGAGGAACCCCCACCCCTGTCTCTTGACCCTTTATGAAAAGCATTCAGAATACAAGCCCACACTTACATGGAGCTTGCTCAGTGCCAGGCACAGTCCCACTCATTTACACACTTTGAATCCTGCAGTCCTCACTACGGCCTGTGAGGCAGGTGCTCCTGTCACCCCACTTTGGGGACCAGGAGGCTGCAACCCCGAGTGGGGAGTTGCTTGCCAGGTCACATGATGTATGAGCCCCCTGTCGCTGCTCTAACAAATGGCTACACACAGAGTGGCTTAAAACAACTCGGACTCGATACCTTACAGCTCCAGGGATTTCCCTGGTGGTCCAGTGGGTAAGAATCCATCTACCAATTCGGGGGACGTGCATTCTATCCTTGGTCAGGGAACTAAGATCCCACATGCCGCCAGGCAACCAAGCCCATGCGCCACAACTAGAGAAGACTGAGTGCCACAGCGAAGAGCATGTGTGCTGAGAAAGACCCAGCACAGTCAAAAACAAACAAGTGAAATCAAAATAAACGTAAAGAATACCGTACAGCTCCAAAGGGCAGCCGTCTAAAATGGATCTCACAAGCTATTAATGAAAGCAAGGATTTGGGCAAGGCATCCTTTCTGGGGGCTTCCCAGCTGGCGCTAGTGGTAAAGAACCTGCCTGCCAGTGCAGGAGACATAAGAGATGCAGATTCGAGCCCTGGGTTGGGAAGATCCCCTGGAGGAGGGCATGGCAACCCACTCCAGTATCCTTGCTTGGAGAATCCCCATTGACAGAGGAGTCTGGCAGGCTACAGTCTATAGGGTCGCATAGAGTCAGACACAACTGAAGTGACTGAGCACACACCCATGCATTCTTTCCAAACACTCTAGGGGGGAATCCTTGCCTTTCCCACTTTCTAGGGGCTGCCCATGTTCCTTGGCTGGTGGTCCCATCCTCCATCCTTAAGACAGCAGGGTAATGGCCTCAATCTTTCTGACTCTGACCCGCTCCCTCCCTCTTTCACTTATAAGGACCCTTGTGACGATGGGGGGTGGGGTGGACACTGGATACTCCATGACAGTCTTCCCATCTCAAGATCCTTAATCACACCTACAAAGTGCCTTTTTGCCTTGTAAGGTTGCACATTCCTGGGAATTGGGCAATAGGACCTCACATTTTGGGCGACATTATTCTACCTGCCACGCCCAGCAAAGGAGAGATGGGACCACCCTGAGGACAGCTGCTGGAGACCTGTGGGGAACCCCTTGTTTGTCCAAGTCTTGGGTATTTTCTTCCTGTGGTCCTTCATTGGCCTGTGTTCTGGGGACACTGTGATCAGCTGAGGAGGTGGCTTTGGTGACCACAGGCAGATAAGCAGATTAAAAGACAGGCATGGGGCTGGCTCAGGGGCTCACAAGTGTGTGGGGGAGCAGGGTGCTGCTTTGCACGTGTGAGGTCCTGCCTTTGGACAGCACGGGGTCTGAAAGGCACCAGGCACTGGGGATAGAGTGGTCCTCTGGTCCTGAATCTTAAGGAGCTCGTGGTCTGGGGGTGACAGACACACAAAGGGGTCGCAGCAATGGAGACGAGCAGGTGGGAGCTCCAGGGACCCCACAGAGGATGTTCGGGAAGACAGGAAGCTGGTTTCTGAGTTGTCGCCTTAGACCAAGTCAGAGAGAAAGGAAAGGACGTTCCCAGTACCGAGAACATAAGCCAAGGCGCAGAGGCAGCCTGGGGCGTGGCCAAGGCTAGCGGAATATGGGCCTGGATGGGAAGCTCTGTGATCCTGTGCACGAGGGCAAGCTTGCTCTGAGCATGGGGGTGACAGGTCAGGTCTTGGGGCTACAGCGCCAGTCTTGTGGGCATTGAGAGGCAGTGGGGGAATGTGGGCGAGGGCACAGGCTCTGCAGCTAGACCATCAGCTCTGCCCCTTCCTAGCTGTGTGGCCTCAGGCAAGTTACTTGGCCACTCTGGGCTTCAGTTTTAGCGTCTATACAACAGGGATACGAGTAATAGCTCCGTCCCGTGAGTGAATGAATGGATCCACGGGGGCCTCAGAGCAGTGCCTGGTGCAGTTCACGCTCTAAGAGTGTCCACTGCTGTGATCCCTCATCCAGGTGAGGTCAAAGAGGACCTGGCAAAGGATTTGAATGAGGGACCCACAGCCATGTACCAAGAAGGAAACTCTTGCCTTGATGAGCGTGGTTTTCAGCCCATCGCAGAGCTCCGTCCTGCAGTGTCATCCCAGGGGGCAGCTCGCGAGGCTTGGGCTCAGGGGCTCCTTGAGAGGGTTCTCAGTTCTACAGGGCTCTGAGCCTGGCTCTTGGGGCTCAGGTGGGCTGGGCATTGTAGAAAGAGGCCATGACCACGTCCCCTTATAGTGATGCCTGAGAACCAGGTGGTTGGTGGCGGGGGGCAGGCCAGTGGGTGAGTGGGCATCAGAGTGCTTGGATTCCACAGAGGGACTCTGGGGTGGGCTTCCTGATGGACCCCGCAGAAGCAGCCTTCCAGAAAAGCCAGGACTGGAAGGGTGTGGGGAGCTCCTCTTGTGTCCATCAGGGAGCTGAGGCCGTAGTGCTGAAGGGCTGCTCACGTGACCCTGCGTCCCTGGCTCTCCCCACAGCCCCCCGCCCACCCACCGAGCACCCCAGCACGAGAGATGAGGCCCCGGATGCTGCCTGTGTTCTTTGGGGAGAGCATTGAGGTGAACCCAGAACCCACACCAGAGATCCGGTGAGTGGGGCTGCTGGGCTGGGTAGGGGTGGGGTGGGGGTGGGATGGGTGGGGGGCCAGGCTGGGGGTCTCTGAGGGTTCCCCTTGCTCTAGGCAGCCTTTCTGGGTGATGCTCCCCGAGGAGGCATGGCTGTGATTTGGAGAGACTCTGCGGCCTTTACTGTCTACACCCTCCACCTCACCGTCCCAGGCCCACATTTGGCCATTTCCACACTGACTTCACCTCCAACCTGGCTGATTGTTATTTAAAATTTTCCCCTTTATCCCCCAAGGAGCCATTGCCCGGAAGTGTATTAGGTGCCCTCCCATCACAGGGTATCTCAAGTGGCACCTGCACTGCTGAGCCAAGGTGACCAAAGACCTTGATGCTGGGAAAGACTGAGAGCAGGAGAAGGGGGCGACAGAGGATGAGATGGTTGGATGGCATCACCGACTCTATGGACACGAGCTTGAGCAAACTCTGGGAGATAGTGAAGGACAGGGAAGCCTGGCGTGCTGCAGCCCATGGGGTCACAAAGAGCCAGATACGACTGAATGACAACCCCACCCCCTCAGGTGCTCTTCTCCAGCCATCTGCCCTCCTGAGAGGGCTTCTGGGGCTCAGGCTTCCAGAAGGTGCAGTCTGAGGTCCGTGGGTCTGGCCCCCATATCCATGGCATGCTCAGATGGATTTGTTCACATCACTCTAGCCTGGCCAGGGATGTGGGACCCTCTGCCTCCTGCTCCTCTAGCTCTAGATATGTTCCCAGGAGACAAATGGGTCTACTTTAAAGAATTTTCTGCCCGAAAAGTTATCCTTTTTAGTTTTTATTATAAGAGGCCCCTGCCAGGGTGGTTGCGGGCTGCCTGGGCTCTTGGGAGTCTGCTTCCATCCCCCCATGGATCACCCGTGGGATCCGGTGGGGAAGGAGACAGACAGGTGAAGCCCCTGCTCCCCACAGCTTTACCTTCCAGTTTGATGATCTGGGAGCAGAGCTGGGGGGTGCTGAGCAGCTGGCCACTCATGAGGGGGTCACCCCTGGAGGAGGGCATGGCAATCCACTCCAGTATTCTTCCTTGGAGAATCCCATGGACAGAGGAGCCTGGTGGGCTATACAGTCTATGGGGTCGCAAAGAGTCAGACACTACTGAGTGACTAAGCCCAGGGCATCGCAAGGGGCTCACTCATCTGGAGGAGCCGACGCTACTCTGGGGGAACTTATTTTGATAAAATTTCAAACGTAAAGAAAGTTGCAGGAAGAGTATAGGGGACCCCGGTTGAACTGATTCCTTGTTGTTTCTATATTGCCCCGTTGGCTTGAACAGCCACACGCTCTCACTCATTCTACATAAACAAAACATTTTTTCTGACCTGTTTGAGAGGAGGATGACGACATCTTGACCTCGAACCTCTAAATAACTCTGGCTGGTGTCCTTCCTGAGAACAGGGACATCCTCTCACATAATGACGGTCCGCTTGCCAAAATCGGACCAGCTAAAGCTAAAAACACGACCACTGCCTAGTCCAATTCCGCCCATTGTCCCCAAATGTCCTTTTATAGCCTATTTTTAATCCCAGTCCAGGATCCCGCCAACTACATGTGGCATGTAGTTGGCCCGTTTCTTGAGTCTTCTCCGAGTCGGCAGGGTTCCTTCTTTGTCCTTTTGACCTTGACATTTTGCAAGAGCCCAGGCTGCTCCATGTTCACCTTGCCCTCTGATCATGACCTGACTGCCCGGTCCTGAGCTCACCCCTGTCCTCCCCTCCACCAGCTGCAATTCTGAGGTCAAGTATGCATCGGAGAAGCACTTCCGGGACAAGGTCTTCTATGCGCCGGTGCCCACGGTCACGGCCTACAGCGAGACGATCGTGGCCGCCCCCAACTGCACTTGGCGCAACTACCGCAGCCAGCTGACCCTGGAGCCGCGCCCTCGCGCCCTGCGCTTCCGCAGCACCACCATCATCTTCCCCAAGTGTGCCAGCAACTCCTTCCGCACCACCCTGCACCTCAGCCTGGGCCAGCCCCGCTGCTGGTTCACGGCCAGTGTGCAGCTGCGGCTGTGCCCGCGCCCCGGGCCCGGTCTCCTGGGCCCCACGCCGCTCTGACCCACAGCCCGGCCCGGGTGGTGGTGCCGTTGGCGGCGAACCAGGGTCATCCCTGGGGCAGCCGGAGGATGGACTCCGCTATTGGGAAGGACCCTGGGCTGTGTTTACCCTGGCCGCTGGGGCTCACCCAATAGACACATCTATTTTATCAGCACCTATTTGGGAAGGCAACTTGGGCCTGGCTCTCGGAGGAGCAGGGGGCGGGGGCAGGTAGATAGGCGGCAATGGAGAGAAGAAGGCACGTGTCCTTGGCTGCTCCTGAGGCGGGGACACCCTGAGCATTGGCAGGATGGAGGCATCCCAGCCTTGGCTGCATGGGAGGAAAGAAGGGGGCCATTCAGAAACCCGGCAGCCCTGGAGGAGGCTGTTTCCAAAGCGAGCCTTTCAAATGCATGCAGCTTAACGCCCAGAGCCATAGCCCGGCAAACTCCGGCGGATGGTGGGCCAGGAGCTGGATGCCAATGCCAGGGCCAGAGTGGGCTGTGTTTGGGGAGCTGCCAGGAGGAGCCCTGCCCACACTGTCCCGATGCCCGTGCCCCAGGGCAGAGGATGGAGGGCCCAGCCCGTCTGCACCGCAGCCTTTCAGCTCCGTGTCCAGAGCCTCACCCGCAGGGCAGCCTGCTAACCTCTGTCCACCGACGCCTTCAGGACCAGGACTTGGGAACATCAGAGCCCTCGAGCCAGGTGCCAAGGGGAGGCGTCTAAGCTCTTGGAGATGACCACCACCACCTGCCAGCCGTCAGCTTAAAAAGATTCTGTGGGGCCTGGCTGCCCTCGCTCAGGCCTTCCCCTCCTACAGTGATGACTCGGCAATGGCCGTGCTGTAGGGCTCACTGCACACGTGCAAGGTCAGGGAGAAAGACATGAGACCCCCATGCTCCTGGGAAGAGCCAGGACACGTGGGGGCCGGGGCCACAACCTGGGGCTGCTCGGCACCAGTGACCCAAAAGCTCCCCAACGTGGCCACAGAGATGCCCTCAGACTGGACCCTTAGGTGGGGGCTACCCCCGACATTCCCCTGGCTTCCCCCCTAAGATGGGGCTTTAGCTCCCTCACTGGGGAGAAGGGCAACTTGGAGCTCACGTTCAGGAGAGGCAAGGTATTTTTATATAACTATACAGACTGTGCGTGGTCTCTCCACAAAGATGCTTTCTGATTAACAAAGAAATAACTTAAGGAATGACTGATTATCTTAATAAAATGTGCAAATTCAAAGAGTTTCCCTCTTCCGTGCTTCCAAGACCTTTGGATTCCCCGGGAGGGGGTGGTATTCACCGGCCCATGGTCCCTCCCGGCTGCTCACAGGGGACAGGAAGACACTTGGAAGGGTCAGAGCCCTATGCTAGCACCCCTTTCCCCATAGACAGCTTCAGGGTGCACCAGCTCCACCTAGGAGCTAGGAAATTAATGCAGAGGCCCAGCCCCACGCTGGGACTTGGTCTGGAGGTGATTCCAAATAAAGTCCCGGCAATCTGAATATTTGATGTTCCCATGCTTTGCCACCCCGTATGCCAGCCCTCAACACCCACAGACCCCCAGAGCCGGCTGTATCCCTGGAAAAGGGCCTGTGCTGCCTCAAAGCAGGTCTTGACCGTGTTACAACTTCTCCCCATCTGGTCCGCATCCTTGGAGGGCCCTCTGGGGCCCCAGATTGTGAACGAGGAGGGCATTCAGCAGCCTTAGGATGGTGCCCTCTTTTGAGTAGCGGAGTAGTCTTTGCAATGGGCTTCCCTAGTGGCTCAGGGGTAAAGAATTCACCTGCAATGCAGGAGACCCGGGTTCGATACCTAGACTGGGAAGGTCCCATGGAAAAGGAAATGGCAACCCACTCCAGTATTCTTGCCTGGAGAATCCCATGGACAGAGGAGCCTGGTGGGCTACAGTCCATGGGGTAGCAGAGTCGGACACGACGGAAGCGACTGAGCACGCACGCTTGGTGTCTTTGCAGGGACTCTAGCCTTGCAGGAGGATGGTCTCTGACAAGGAGTGGGGGCGGTGAGGCAGGAGGGCAGGGCCAAGGGACAAGTTCATGTCACCAAGAGAAAGAACCTCAAGGCCTTGGCTGCTTGGGGAGGACAGACGGGGCGCAAACACAGCGCTGGGGCCTTGTGCGGACATGCACGCGCGCTGGGGTCACATCGCTGGCACCAGGCAAATTCAACTGAGTTTACTTTCCAGTCACAACTCTGATCTCCCTACTTGGAAGGAAAAATGGGTTGGGCTTCCTGACATGTGCAATTTTGGTGCCAACGAACCTGGTGACCTTGGAGATGTCCCAGGGGTCGCTGTTCAAGAAACAACTTCTGGGGCGTGTAGTTAGCTGATGGCTTCGTCACAGAGCACAGGAACAGGACCCCTCTGACGGGCGTCTTGGCTCTCGGTTGACCGAGGCTGGATCCCTGCCAGGTCCTGCTTCCTGCCTTTGTCTTTCACAGACGTCACCCCCATAGGCCTCATCCCCCTGCCCCAACCATCTCAGTACCTCCCCAAGGACCTGGGCAGCACTTGTGCCTCTGAGAATCAAGCAAGACCATCTCCTTGGACCATGCAAACAGCTTCCATGTTCCCTGTTGACCTTGGAACTCCAGCCTGCTTCCTTGTATGGCCGGGGTTCCAAGAGGCCCACCCTGTGGGGAGGAGTAAGAGGGGTGCAAGGGTTGCAGCCACAAGACCCTCAAGCACACCCCAATTTTCCTCTGGAGAAGCTGTGTGTCCTACCAGAACCTAGAGGACTTCGAGACCAGCAGAAAGCGGTGCCCGTCTCATCTGGGACCTGTCCCAACCCTTGAGATTACTACCCCTAAAATAGAGCCTAGAGGCTGGTGACCCCACTACCGAGGCTCAGGGTGCTGCCTGCAGAAGGCACTTTGGTCTTCTGTCCTCCCCACAATGCTCTCCAGATCCACTGGGCAAACTTGGGGGGCAGAGGTTGCTCACTAAGCTCCCTGGGAGGGGAAGACCAACACGGGAAGGGCATGGTGGCCGGAAAGAGTCTCTGGCTTTACTTCTCTGAGCATCTGCAAGACGGGCACATGATTTCACCTCCCTGGCGGCTGGGACAGTGAGAATCCATGCTGATAAAGCTTCGGCTGCAATTGAATCAAGCTGGGACCATCCTGGGGGCGGGTCAGGGCATCCATCTCTCACGCAGCCGCAGAAACACTTCCCAGGTTGGAGGACCGGCTCTGGCCCCACACACCCAACCTGACCTGCTTTGCTAGGCTTCTTCTGCTGTCTCCCCAACCAGTCTCTGGGTTCATCACACTCACAGGCCTCAAATCCAACTTGGCAGCCCCCGCCCACCTACAGACAGGTGCCCTGGCGGCAGTCTCATCCCCGCCCGCCCTTAGTGATGCTGCGAACAGCGGCCCTGGCAGCCGACATGTACACGGACTGCCTTCTCTGTCTGCAGACCGCCTGACCCTGCTGTCAGCACTTTTTTGCATTTAATCTTCCCAAGGAGCCTGTGAAGTAGCTGGTGAGACATTCTAATGAGGAAGTGGGACCTGGCCAAACTCCAGAGGGGTGAGATGGACAGACAGCCTGTCGTGTGACTGCCACAGCTGAACCTTCCCCGGCTTCCCGGAGGAGGCGTGAAGACAGACACTTCCTTCTAAGGGCTCGCTCCCACCAGCTGCCAGGGATCAAGTCAGTCCCACCCCTTCCCGGTAATATGCAAATGAGCCACTGTCCCTGGACCACCTGGAGTTTTCCCTCCCCTCTCTCCTTTCCTAACAAACCCATTCATGTCTTTTTCCCTGGCCTCACCCCACCAACTCCTGCTCAGATTGGTAAACTGTGTCTCTACAGAACTACACAGCCCAGCTCTGAGTTACTCCTCCCAGCAATATCATTGTCCCATTTTACAGATGGGAAAACCAAGGCACAGAGGGTTCAAATGGCTTGGCCAGGGTCACACAGCCGTTAAGTGGCAGCTGGCCTCACGGTCCATCCATACGCGCAGGCTACACCACCTCCCTCCTGCCTGTCTCGTACGTGGTCTGGCCCCTTGATGGGAGCCCTTCCTGAGGCAGTGGGTCTCTGTCCTGGCCCCACACTAGTTTCCCGGCCTGCTTTCCCCTCAGCACTCATATCCTCGCAAGTCAATGAGCTCCAATTTCAGAAAATCAGCCCCTCATCTTACTGGGTGTTGCTTGTTCTGTCTCAGAAATTCCAGGGCCCCCACACAATGTCCACCCACCCTGGCCTCCTGAATGCCCTGGCTGGGTCTCACCTCCCATGCTTTGCCCACACAGGTTCCTCCCACTCAGCACATCCCTTCCCCAAGAGCCACCACCTCCAGGAAGCCACCCTGATTGTTCCAGGTCAGTTGTCATTTTGTCTGAGTCACCTGGGCCCAGGAAGGCTTGTCCTGAGCCAACCTGAGTGCCTTGGGGACCAGCCCATTCCTGCCTTCCCTGTGGATGGCAGCTCTTCAGGCCAGTGGGCTGGGCCTTCCTCTGAAGAGCTGTCTGTGGCCTTACTGGAGATGTCCTGGCCACAAGGAACTGAAGGGATCGGGTTCTAGCTCCAACCTTGGGTACCACCCCTGCCATCAGGAGGGCTGCAAAGCATCTGCATCAGAAACATCTGGGCTCCTGGATGAATACAGATTCCCAGGCCCCACGGTGAACCCAGAGAATCATTCATATCCACCAGGCGGGGCTCAGGAATCTGCATTCTAACCAACGCCACACTGAGACACAAGGACACTAAATAACTGTCCCCCACCTTACAAACCACGTTCTCATTTCCTACTGAATCTGATCCTCACGTGTCAGTTCAGCTCACCAGTCACCAGGGGGCTTGGTTAACAATAGACAGGAAGAGAAAAGCAAGAGCCTTGCTCTCCAGGGGTTCTGTCCAGTAGCTTGTGGTGTATTAGCAGAGACCCAGAGGAGCAAGAAGACGGGAGAGATGATGGGTTTTAGAGGAGGGAACGACCTAGCTGGGTTTTGAAGTGTGTGTAAAAGTTTTCCAGGAAAATGGGGGTCAGGGAACAGCATGAAAGTGTTAGTTGCTCAGTCGTGTCTAGCTCTTTGTGACCCCATGGACTGCAGCCTGCCAGGCTCCTCTGTCCATGGGATTCTCCAGGCAAGAACACTGGAGTGTGTTCCCATATCCTCCTCCAGGGTATCTTCCCAACCCAGGGATCAAACTGGGGTCTTCTGCACTGCAGACAGACTCTACCAGGGAATTAATGCGAACAGCTTTGGGCTCCTTTTAAGATGGACCAGTAAGAAAACTGAACCAGAAGGGAGTCAGGTGAACCCTTTTGGGGGCTGAGCCTGGAAAAGAGGGTGGACCCTCTGCAGGCACCAGGAGGACCTGAGTTCTCCCTGTGCCCTGCCAACATCCTGGTGTGGGGTCTGTGCTACCGGCCCTGAGAATAGAGGTGCCAGGTGGTGTCAGTTCTGAGGTCCTGGAGACAGAGGGCTGGCAGAGATGACCCTGTGGGTTGACAGTTGTGTTACCCCCTCACCCCCACCCCTGGTCTGACTACAGCTGAGGGAAGAGCCATGGGATCCTGGGTGACACCAGCATGCCTGGCTAACCCCTGGTGGCTGGTGTGGCCAGTACAATCTGACCCACCCTGGATTCCAGGTGGGGGCTGGCCTGCACCCCAGGCAGAGGGAGGCCCCGCCGAGGACAAGACCCTTTGCTGGCCCAACACTGCCACCTGCTTGTCGGCACCAGTACTGCAGCCCAGGTGCTAGGCTGCATGCTGTGGGACTCAAGCCCTCTGCCTACTCTCTTCACGGCAAACAAAGGTTCGCAGGGTAAATTTGTAGTGCCAGCGAGGCTGGGCAGAGTCCCCTGGGAACGCAGATCCCCCCCCCGCCCCATGCCCCGGTCTACACCCTGGGGAGATGGGGTGCTGGGTTGACCACCAGGTTAAAGGTTGGGCTGGGGATGGCAATTTCTCCCTCCAGTGGCCCTGGCTCTCTTCTCCTCTGCCCCCGACCCTGAAAGCCCATCCCGCACACCATGTCTGCTGCTAAGAACTGCAGCCTCTCTGAAGCGCTGGCTCCGCTCCTGAAGGAACATGGCAGGCGTGAGAGCACAGCCCTTCAGACCCGTTCAACCAAAACCGCAAGTCGCCAATCGGCAGATGTCTCAAGACTCGAGGTGGGAGGGCTGTTCCCTCTTCTGCCTCATATTCAAAGCCAAGGATCTGTCTGTTTTCTAACGAGGCGTAGGTGGAATAATTTTTACTTTTTAAAGTATTTATTTATGTGGCTGTGCCGCATCTTAGTCGTGGCATACGGGATCTTAACTGCTGTGCACAGGCAGAGTTGTTCCGCAGCATGTGGGATCTTAGTTCCCTGACCAGGGATCAAACCCGTGCCCCCTGTACTACAAGGTAGATTCTTAACCACTGGACCACCAGCCAAGTCCCAGAATAATAACTTTTGAGGTATTTTAACAGTTCAGAGTTGATGATGCCTGTCTTGGACACTGTCAGCATGGATGTGAATTTCCGATACCCTCCTCGTGGGTGAAAATTCAATACTCCCACCATGGGTGTGATGGTTCAATGTCCACACACTGACGTCCTTACCATTGGTATAAATGCTCGCCTGCAGAGGAGCCGACTCACTGGGAAAAAACCCTGATGCTGGGAAAGACTGAAGGCAGGAGGAGAAGGGGATGACAAAGGATGAGATGGTTGGATAGCATTCCTGACTCAATGGACATAAGTTTGCTCCGGGAGATAGTAAAGGACAGGGAAGCCTGGCTTGCTGCAGTCCACGCGGTTGCAAAGAGTCGGACACGACTGAGCAACTGAACAACATTCAGCTGCAGATGGGACGAGTCTGGGGAGCCCGGGGACGTGCCCATGTCCCCCACAGGGTTACACTCCCACCGTCCCGTTCTGTGTTGCCCACCCTCCGGGCTGCGGGTCCGAGATAGAGGAGCCTCTGTAACTCGAGTATAATTTGCTTTTTAATGAGAAGAACATGTGTAAATGACAGGACGCCACCGCCGTGCGCAGATGGCAGTCACAGAATACCCATCAATTCATTCTGCCCAAGGAAGGGAGGACGCAGGGGGGCTTGGGGGCCGGCAACTCCCACCCCCCCTTGGTCCTGCGGACAATGGGGTCACCGACTGTCGGCCTGCGCACGCCTCTTGAACGGTAAGCAGAGATCGAAAGCACAGCAGCAATAATACTGGGTAAGTCCTTCCTTGCTTAAAACATCTGAATTAATTCATTGAAGGTATCAAAAATATACCCTGTAAACCAATATATCATTTACACCTGCCTTTCCTTCCCGCCGCTGCGGCAATGCTGCGTGAACGAAACAGTCCAGTTCCTCGGAGCAGCCGCTCGCCCCAGGCCGCACCCGGCCCTGTCGCCTGCCCACCTGGCCTGATTCAGTTTCCCTCGGTCTCGTCGGCTGGGGCAGCCCCTGGGGCCCGGGGAAAAGAGTGCTGGGGCCTGGACAGGGCCCGTGTCCGTCTGTCCAGAGTGCTAAGCGGGAGGGGGGTTGGGGGCAGACGGGGCTGGGGGTGCGGGGGCTGCGAGCTCAGTTTAGACTTTGGTTCCAAATGCGTTAAGGGGGGAGGCAGTGGCGTGGGAGGTGGGTGGTCGTCCTGCTTTGGGTCCCTGGCCGCCCCGGCTGTACGCGTGTGGCTGCCACACACGCCTGCTGCGCCCCCTGCCCGGCCCGGCCCCTCCCCTCCCGAGCACCAGGTAAACATCCCCTGAGTAAGGTCACTGCGCGGGCCAGCCGGGGCGGGAGTCGTAGTTAAGGCTTTAGACAGGCAAGGATGCCGGCTCTGGACGGACGGACGGACGGACGGATGGGCGCACAGGCAGACTCAGGGGCTCCTTCCTCGGTGCGGGGAGTCGGCGGCCGCCCGCTCCTTGCCCCGCTGCTCCAGCTGCTCGCTGCCCCCTCCCCGCTCTGACCGTCACTCGCTGTCGGACAGCGTCTCGTACTGCGAGCAGAGCAGCGGCTTGGGCTCCTCGTCCCAGGCGTGGTGGGGGCCGGCCAGGGGCCCGCTGCCCGCGGGGAGCCCGGGCGGGGGCGGGGAGGCCATGACCCCTGCCTGCAGCCGCATAATCAGGGGGTTGTAGGGGAACGGGGTGGACCCTGCCGGAGAGACCGGGAGAGACGACTCGGTGAGCCAGGCAGTCCCTGTGGGCCCCACCCACCTGCAACTCTGGGGCCTCGCCCTCCTGCCTCGGCTGCCCCTTCTATCTCCTGAAGGTTCTCAAACTTCCCGCCTGGACTCCCTGCCACCACTCCCATCCCATCCATGCCCAGCAGCCTATCTTCCAGCCCTGCAGGAGCCTCCTCGCTGCTCCTGCCCTTGTCCCTGGGGCTTGTTCTGCAGCCAAGGGATCTCCTGAACCTCCACTAGGGACCTCCCCACACTCAGAGAGAAATCGGGGGTGGGGGGCTCCCTTGCAACCCCCTGCAAACCCATGGGACTGGTCCCTGCCCACGAGCTTCTCTCTTCACTTCCGGAATCCTTCATCCTCTCTAACTGCACCCTTGCCCTCCAGCTGGGCCCTTACAGGAAGTGTCCTGACCCTGTGCAAGCCTGAGTTTAGCTGGGCAGGGCCCTGAGTGGTTTTCTCAGAACAGGCCTGACCACACGCTCCGTGCACAGTAGGTGCTCAAGCAGCTGGCCTGGCCCCCTTGCCCAGCCCAGGTGCCCACCTGCGGACGAGGGCCGGTCCTCCCACACGCGATTGGTGAGTGGAGTCCGGCGGTTGCAGTCTCCTTCCGAGTGCACCGAGGAGACGGAGGGTGGCCGGTCCCCAGACGCCAGGCCCGGGGCTGGGGACTTGGCTTTTCGGCTGCTGGGTCTGCCGGAGACTTTGGCCTTCCCGCCGCCACCTGCAGAGAGACACACGGAAGGGGCCGCGTTGGACTGTGAGGACAGGTCTCATGCTGTGGGGACTGGGGGATGGGTGAGGCCCTGACCCCCTGCTTCCTGGGCCCCCCAGGGAGGGGGAACAGCAGCCCACGCCCCTGGGAAGCCAAAGAGGTCAACCAGATGTCCAGACCCAGCCATGCGCCTGGATGTGCAGGGGTTTCTACTAGGGCAGTGGATAGAACTATGTGCAAAGCCCCCTCAGGCTGCCCCGAGGCCCATCTACCCACTATGGGCTAATACTCCAAGCACAAAGCCTCAGGCCTCTGGCTTGACCCTGACCATGGCCCTAGGACTGTGCTGGGGCCTGGCGGGGTGCAGGCCCTCTGCAGGGAAGCCAGGGGCCCTGATGCCAGGCCTCGGCTCGCCTTAAGTCCAGAAATGTCCTGGGGCCACAGCGTCCAGGTTAGAAAAATGGTTCAAGCCCTCTCCTTGCCCAGCCCTTGCTCTGATATGTGGTTATGATTAGGGACCCAGGGCTGAGGGCGAGCCGGTCCGTGTGGTTTCCCTAACTCATCTGAGTTTGGGTCTGGCACACAGACCCTGGTCTCCTCCCCAGCAGGCCCGAGGGCCAGCCGTGGACATGCATGGTGGCCACTGCAGGCACAGAGCCCACTGGCCTGGCTGCCCATGAGCCCAGGGGTCCCCTCGATCCACACACAGAAGGTAAGGTCCTCACTCCAGCCCAATCGCCCCCAAGGAGACACAGAGGCCAGGACGCGGGCATCCGGGGACCTGTGTCCGGCAGGGTTCGAGGAAGGCGGGGCAGGGCTCGGGCAGCGGTGTGAGTGGTTTTAGAAAAGCGGCAGCTCCTTTGTGCCCAGTGGGCAAGGGCGGACCCGGGGCAACTGGGACACCTGGGGGTGCCCGCCCAGCTTGGGGTTAGCCAACTCCAGGACCACGTCAAACACGCACAAAAAAGTCAAGTCACAAGCTCCAAAGCTGGGGGTGGGGGGCGGGAGGGGGGGCGTTGGTCAGAGGACCGTGGAGGAGGAGGAGGAGGAGGAGGAGGAGGAGGAGGAGGCGGCGGGAGGATTAATGACACCAGGGTGGGGAAAGACGGGGCGGGCGGGCGGGGCTGGAGGGCCGAGGCGGGAGGAGGCCTGCAGACCTGGCGAGGTGAGTGCGTGTTCGCTCCGTCCGTCAGCAGCGGTTATGGGCATAGCAGCAGCGGGCAGGCTGGCACTGGCATTCAGAGGGTTAAAAGCATTGGCGCTGAGCGGGTGCTCTTCCCACTGATCATATTTACCCATGAGCGCCTTTCTAATAATAGCCTCCAGCCCCATGTTGGTGCTGGCATGCTCCTGCACCGCCTGGCTTCTGCAGGTCATGAGGCCTGGGAGAGAGACACACACACAGAGGGGCCAGGAGGGGGCCAGAGGGGGAGGGAGAGAGAAGCACAGAGGGAGAGAGGGAGGAGAAGAGAGAATACACAGTGAGCACATTTCGGCAAAGCGACGATCGGTTTCCCTGTCTACCCCGCCCGCCCTGGTCTTCCCTGTGGGGCGATGGGTGGGAGGCCTCCCTCTGACTCGGACACTGGAGACTCTTAGGGATTCCTGGTGCGGGTGAGGGGGAGAGGTGGGCTTTGGGGAAGTTACATGCTCATCACCCCCCACCAAGCCTCACTTCTACTCTGCCCTCTGGGGAATCGGAAGCTCTTTCTGGCTCCCTAACCCCAGCTGGGGCTGCGTCATTATTTAAAATCCAAGTGGACTTAAAAACAGGGAGTGGGGTGGAGGGCGGGATCAGAGGTTCCCTTATTGAGGGGAAAGGGCTGCGGGGAAACTAAGCCCAGCCTGCGTGCAGCGCTGGGCATGGGGGAGTCCTTCTTTGGTTCCCAGGGCTGCGGAAAGGGACGGGGGGAAGGTGACCAGACAGTCCTCTGGCTGCCCCCACCTGGGAGCCCCCAGCCCCCTGCCTGTCCCCCACCCCCCACAGCTGGGGCCTAACTCTCCTCCCACGCCTTCTCCCCACCCAGGGAGCCACGAGGAGAGAGAGGTGCAGAGACGGACGGTGAGGGAGGGTGGCAGCCATGCAGTTACGGTGCGTGCGGGGGTCAGGGCAGAGCTGGAGACAGTGGCCTGGCCGCGCCCGCCCGGCCACCCCGGCCCACAGTGGTCCGATCGACGGTTGCCCCCGTGGAGCCTTCCAGACACCCACTGCGAAGTCAAGCCAGTTACTCCTCTTTTTCTGTTCACCAGGTTTTCTGACCCTCTCGTGTTTCCTAGGGACTAATTTTGCAAACCCTGGGGAATATGCCTCTTTGGGGTATTTTTTGTTGTTGTTGTTAAACCAGACTTCGCTTTCAAAAACCGCCGACAAAGCTCTCTGCCTGCCACCAAGCAGAATTTTTCATGAATTTTAAAACTTTTGCTCCAAGCCAACTGTATGATTAGCAAGTCTGGCTGACCCCTGACTCATCTGTAAACTGGACTGCTGACTTCGTGACACGGCAGCTTCTAAGATCACATTTCTAAAGCAACTATCTGCTGTCTATGTTTCCTTTTTCTCTTCTTCCTTTTACTTTCAAACTCGTTCACAGCCACAAGACCCCTTGACTTTTTTTTTTTCTTAAACTGGGTGTTGGCCGTGTTTCATCAGCACTTCAAATAAAAAAAAAGCCATGTCCATCAAGAAAAAGCAAATTTTCCTACAGGGATGATGGATGGGTGGAGGGGCAGGGAGAGCATTTATGATCCTACAAACTTAAACAGAGGGAAGTGGAAAAAAAAGATGTGAGGGATGCTGGTCATGATGGTTCCTCAGTAGGTTAGCATCCTACAATCACAGATGAGCCCGACACCAAGGTCATGGATACATGGTCTGACTGGTGCTTAGTCAGGAAGCTGACCCACCGCCAGTCCTGAAGCAGGAGCTAAAGCAGCAGAGACTAAGGTCTGGGGGAAATTCTTTTGTTTGGATTACACGGCTTCGGAAAAAAAAAAGTTGGATCTAATTTATATACAAGTTTTCACATAAATCTTGGTTGTTGCGCATGAATTTCTACATACACGTGCACCTGCGTGTCTCAGTGTTTCAGTCAAGGTTCAGAACATTCTGGAAACATCCATTTCTGACCATCTTGTTGTTTCGACCAAACTGCCTCCTCCCTGTTGCCTAAGGCTCAGCACTTAGAGGCCCCGTGGCCCCTTGATAAAATCCAGTAGTTGTCTTTTGCTCACCCCGTGCCTGGAGCTGTGATGGCCCCAGAGAAGGTCAATATGTCCCCCTGTGTTCCTCCCGAAGATGCTCCCACTCTGGCAGAGCGTCAGCCCCATCTGCTCTGGGCTCAGCCTTTTCACACCAGACACAAGGCCCTTCCCCACCCAGCCCTACAGAGGCAGCAGAAATGCACAGTGTGGCCCCTACTGGAGGCTGGGGGATCCAACCCCAAGGGCTTCCAACGCATCATAGAAGGCTTAAGTTTCAGCTTAAACACACGTGTGGATTTTACGCTCCTCTCAGAATACATCTGCAGTGTTCCCCTAGCCCCCTGGCTAGCATTTTCAAGTAAAACTGATGCTCTAACTATATAAAATGCCCACCTGGACCGTGAGGGTAGCCTGTATGCACACAGGCTCACTCCCCATCCACAGACTTGAGTCTCCATCTGAGACCCCCAACAAACAAGCCGGGCAAGTTTCTGGACAGCTGTGTGTGATTCTAACACTGTCCTAAATGCACCAGGAGGCCTTGAAATTGAACTCCAAATAGAGACTCATTGCAGGCCTCTCCCTCCCCCGCCTCCGGCCTTTTATGTGCATCTGTATCCCCACTGCAAGGTTTGCTTAGACCAGAGGAGGGGACACACTCGAACTGAGAAAGGCTGCCTGTCACCACGGCTACAGCCAATGTGGGGCCCAGAGACCTCCATGACCTCACTCCCGAGTCTCCTCCTGGGTCCAGACACCCAGTGTGACCTCCCCAGGGTGCATAGTGATGGGGCTGGGGTGGGGGGACAGGCACAGGGCTGACGGCCCCCGGGATGGATGGTTACCTGCTCCGGTGATGGCGGGCATGTTGAAGATCTCCGTCCCCGGCTGGCCGATATCTGGAGGGGGATGATAAGAAGGGTGAGGGCGATGGGCCCATGGATCCTGGAAATCATCTGCCCCGTCACCCCCACCCCACGCCCCAGCCACCCGCCCCGCTCCCCTGTCTGGTCTAGGCAAGGTGCGCCAGCCAGGAGCTTGTGCCATGCAGCAGGCCTAGTCTCGGTCCATGGGATTCTCCTGGCAACAATACTAGAGTGGGTTGCCATGCCCTTCTCCAAGGGATCTTCCCGACCCAGGGATCGAACTCGTGTCTCTTGACATCTACCTGCATTGGCAGGTGGATTCTTTACCACTAGCACCACCTAGGGCAGCACTTGAGAGTCTGTATTTCTTTTTAAAAAAGACAGCCTGCCATACATAACGCCTCACTTGGCTATGTCTCGAGTTTTGGAAGCTTGACTACCCTATGTGTGTGTGCTAAGTTGCTCAGTCATATCTGACTCTTTGCAAGAGACCCCATGGACTGCAGCCCTTCAGGCTCCTCTGTCCATGGGATTCTCCTACAAATGGACTCTGAGTGCTTGTGTGGAGGTTCTAGCACAGCTAGAGGGGAGCACAGAGCTACTCATACACCGTTGACCAAAGAGGGGGTCATCCTCTTTAACTGTGCGCACGGCTCTGGGAGGCACACGCGTGCAGCAGTGAGGGAGGAAGGGGACACCTGCCAGACAGCCAGGTCAGCCAAATCAATCCTGGTGACCAATGGGGTGACAGAGGTCACAGCCAGGTGGCCCTGACATCTGAGATTTTGCATTCTGAGCCAGCTCTCGGGGGCTGCTCATCCACTGGCCAGTGCACGGCACTGGACAAGGTTCTGGACTTAACAGCCTGGGCCAGGGACTGTCTGAAAGGCTGCGATGCCAGCCCCAGAAGAAAAGGCTCTGCAAGGCCCTCGAACTCCCCCTGACTAAAGAGCTCTTTGAAGCTGGGGATGTGAGGACCCTCCATTCATTGGTTTACCGGCTCACAGGTTCTCCTGAGCGTCTGTTATGGGCCAGGCGCTGTGCTAACAGGGGTGGGGAGCTGAGCTAGGACTGACATCCAGGAACCACACAAACAGGGGAAAATCACATATGTGAGGAACACCGTGAGTGGCAGACACATGGAGCCCTTGTATGAGCATGACCTCAGTTGCTGGTGCCCAGCGTGAACTGGCCCGTTCATGCAAATATTCCCCAAGAGCCCTCTGTGTGCTGGGCACCATTCTGGGCACTGCATTCTGTGCCACCAGATACCTACAGCAAAAAGAGAGACCACCCTGGGCTCCTTGAACATGAGGTGACGGGCCAGCGGGAGAGGTGGTCGGCAGGTCCACCCGGCCCTGCTGGTCCCCAATCCTGCCCCCCGTCACCCCGCTCCCGGGGAGAGGTGGGCCCCTTACTGTATTCTGGCTCATTCCGGTTGTGGGTGTTCAGCTTCTTATTGATCTCCTGTTTCTTAGATTTGACCATGGCCGAGTTGCTCTCGGTCAGCTTACTGAAGAACGCTGGCGGCTGGCTGGTGTTGCCTGGAGATTTGGAGCCCATCCTGTTGTAAGAATCAGACATCCCAGGTCAGTTCACTTGGCGCTGAGGTTGCACACCCTTGATGACGGGGCGCTTACCACCTGAGCTGCCTTAGAAATTCAGAATGATGCTTCTCCCACCCCCGAGCCTGCTTCCTTGGTCTCTTAGGGACCATGTCTCCTGAAATCCTCTATCCTTGGCTCAGGATATCTCTGGAGAACCCCAGCTGTCCTGGTGGGCCATACCTGTCTGCCTACCACAGTCAGATGCCCAGAAAAGGGCTTGTGGAACCAAAACAGGCTCAGATCACACCTTCCCCTGAGATGAGGGGGTTTTTTTTCTCTGCCTCCATCCCCACCCTGGGCCCTGGCTTGGTTCAGAACATTTAGCTCTTTAAATCTCAGATCCTCAAGTGTCGGCAACAGGGGCCCAGCCTGAGCTGAGAGACCCCAGCTCAAGACTCTGGAAGTTGTCATGGAGGTCTCCCAAGTTTCGACCTTGTTTAACAGTAGGTCTGAGGTCCTCAGTTGCACCCCGAAGCCCTTGTCAAGCCCCCAATTGCACAGCGGTGGACCGAGGCCACAGGTGGGCAAGGGCTGTATTCCTGAGCACCCCAGGAAGGGGAGGGGCCACCGAGAAGATACCTGGGCTCCGCCTGTTCCCCGTCCCGGTACAGCAGCGGGTACATGGTGCCCCGCGGATGCCCAGGCTCCACCATGCCCTCCGGCGGGGACACAGGTTCGATACCATCCTCGCCGCTGCCCAGGGCTGATGTCTTGCTTGGCTCTGGAGACCTGGGTGGAGAGAGGGTCCCAACGGTGGTCAGAGCTCTGAGCTCTCTCTCTTGAAGGGGGTGTACCCCTCCCTCCACTCCCCTGCAAGCCCTGCCTCACTCTAAACCTGCGCTTAGCACACTTTTCCTATAAGGGGCCATATAGTAAGTATTTCAGGGGTGATGGGCCAGTTGTGGTCTCGACTATATTCTTCTTCATTTAAAAAGAATAATCCTTTAAAAATGTAAAAACGTCTTTAGCTCACGGACTGTGCAAGCACAGGCTATGGCGGGATTTGGCCCATGGGGGGCACTCTGTTGAACCCCTGCTGCTCCCCCACGCCAGGGACCCCATTGCTCCCCCAAGGACATCCTGCCATCTCCTTTCCTCTGTGTGCTACCCGGAGTGGCTCCCTCATCCTAATGGAGGGCCCTCAGGGGGGCCCTTCCCTCTCCTCTCCGACCAGGGGCCCCTTGGGGTAACCAGGAGTGTGAAGTGCATGGGTGCCTGCTAGGAGGCTGCTCTCACATCACACAGCTCTGCTTCGAATCCCAGCTCTGCCACTTACTGGCTGTGTCCCTGTGGGCAAGTGAGTTCACTGCTCCATGCCTCAGTTTCTTCATCTGTGAAATGGGGTAACACTGCCTATACTTCCTGAGGCTGTGGTGAGGATCCTGGTTGGCGTGTGTGAAGGGTTTAGCTTGGTGCCTGGAACCCCCACAGAGTGTGGTGTACATATCAGCTAGGGGTCCAGCTGCTCTGTGACCTTGAGCCAACTCCCCAACCTCCCTTAGCTTCACCCTTCCCGCAGCAGACACCTCACGAAGCTCCTCGGTGGGGGCTGGCAAGGGGCACCCTGTCTCCCACCCCTGCTCACCTCTTGCCCCCTTCACTGTGGGGTGAGCCACGGGCCTGGGTGCCGTGGTCCGGGGGTGGGAGGTAGAGGTCACTGGGCGGGCGGCGAAGGTCCAGGACAGGGCAGCTGGCTCCGGGAAAGGAGTAGAGGGGGGCGGGGAGGGGCGCGCTGAGCTGCTGTGGGTGGTGCCGCGTGTAGTCCTGCGTGATGACCTCCTGCAAGCCAAGGATCAGAGGAGACATGAACGGTCAGGTGCCAGCCAGCTGCCAGAACCTTCCAGATGGGGTGAGGGCTGAGCTAGCATTGGGGGTAGCACCCTGGGGCGTGGTCCTCGGCTCCCCAGGAGCTTTGAGCCTATTTATAGCAGCTCAATGCCCCCAGTGCATGGGGTGAGGCCCGAAGTCCCCACCTGGGCCCAAGATGGGTCAGATTCAACTGGCCAGCGTGTGTGAGGTATGGATCGTGGATGGGTTTGTGCACCTGACGCCCCATCAGTGGAGGAGGAGGGACACCTGAGTTGGAGACGACTCTGGGACCCCCGGCATGACGTGCCCTTGCCAACCCCCAGATCCCTGGTTCGCCCCCCACCCCTACCCAGGACTCAGTTTACCTGTCAGAGGACGTGTGGACCCTCCTCCCCTCCTCCCTTTCTCAGGACCTAGTCCCGCCCCAGGTGCAAAGGCAATGACGAGGTGGGGTAGTTACACTGATGTGCTGTGCCAGGGTGACGACCCGCTGGTGACCTTTGACCCCTGGGGTGGTCTGGAGCAGCGGGCTGGACGAGGGCTGGTTCTCGGGCAGCGGCCGCAGGTGTGGGAGGTGTGCCGCCTCGCCGCTGAGCTTTCCTGGGCCTGCGGGCAGAGCAGGGCTGGTCAGGGCGTGGCCGGGGTGGGCAAGGCCGGTGCCCCCCGGGGCTGCTGTCCTCAGATCCCAGCTCCGCCCTTTGAGCTGAGACACGGGGCTGACTCCACCACCTCCGAGTGCCTTGGCTTCCCCATCTGTGTGGGGCAGGACCCCACCTGGCTGCTTGTGCCGCAGGTCTCCCTCCAGGTGGCTCTTGTCGAGCTCCTCCAGGTGCTTGGGGAGCCCCTTGTCATGGGTCAGGCTGGGCGAGCTCACGGGGCTCACGGGCTCTACCCCGTCGGGGCTGTAGCTGCCGCCGTGGTAACCTGCAGCCGGGCGAGGCCCTGAGTTAGGCCAAAGCCAGGGCCAGGGCTGCCCTTCCCAGCCCGCCCCTCCACGCTGGATGGGTTCCCCCGGGCCAGAGGCGGGGAAGATTTGGGCAGACGGAGAGCGGGAGTGAGCCAGCGTGAGGGCTGCTGGCCAGCCAGGGGTGGGGACATGTCGGGAAAGGAGGGTGAGACAGCACTGCAGAGAGAGGTGGACGGAGAAGAAAGGCAGAGAACGAGACACACAGGCAGACAGGTGGAGGGAGATGGAGAGAGACCCAGAGACAGTGAGAGACGGACAGCAACAAGGTGCCAAAGGGGGACCGGAGACAGACCCAGCTGGTGGGGGCCGGACGTGGGGACTGAGATGGCGCAGGATGGGTTTCGGGCAAGGGAGTGTAGAGGTAGCGGATGGGTGGCGAGGGTGTGAGGTCAGTGTGGTGGCGAGTGACACTCAGATCCCAGGGTTGTCCCCCCACATCCCCCTCTCCAGCACAGAGGAGCCCTGAGCTGGGGCTGGAGGTGGGAGACAGGCACAGAAGACTCCCCTCTTCCCTGGGGAAGCTGGCTGGTGGGTCGGCAAGGTAGACATGGGGCCAGAGCATCCCCAAGACCCCCTCACAACCTGGGCAGAGGACGCTGGGGCCAGGTTCCCAGCTCCTCCTGGGAAGCGGGAGGGTGTTTCTCTTTCCTCCCTGACGTCCCCCTCACTGTACGCCTCGGGGGCAGTGGGGCGGGGTGGGGGAGGCAGCCTCCAAACCACACACAGCAGCAGGCAAAGGCGTGGGCCTGCGCCCCTCCGCAGCCCCGCTCCCCAGACAAAGGTACAAAGGGGGAGATGGGAGGCGCGGCTGGAGTCAAAATCACAGATCCATTCATTAAAGGAAAAAAAAGCAAAAATCCAAAAGAAAAAAGAAAAATCATGATAAAAACGATGTGCAAATGATGCAGTGCTCCCCCCTCCGATCGGAGGGGTGGGTAGGCGCAGCTTGAGGAATCATCAGAGCGTGCAATCGACGAAGACGAGCTTCAAAACAAAATACCAAAACCAACGAAAAATGGGGGGAGGGGAAAAATAAAAAGCAGAGATCTGAAAATATCTTTAGGCCACAAGACGGGGTGGGTGGGCGGCGGGGCCGGAAGTCTTACCATCGCGAGGGGAGTCGTTGGCCAGCGAACCTCCTTCTCGCGGCCCTTTATCGTGAGCAATTTGACGCATGATTATCGCGTCTATGAAGGTGGCCGCTGTCAGGGTGGTCTTACCCAGAGAACGGAGTTCCAATTCCTGGATGGAAAAGGGTTTACTTTGAGTCTTTTCCCGGTGCAGGTCCGCAGCTGAGGCGGGGGGTGCCGGCTGGTCCGGGCTGGCGTGGTGGGACGCGAGGCTCTTCGCTGGGGTGCGGGCGATGGCCGCATGGCCGGAGCCGGGGGGCGCCAGGGGCCGAGGCTCAGAGCCCTTGCCGGGGGAGGAAGCGGGCTCCAGCCCGGCGCGGGCTGGAGGCTTGGCAAGGAATGTGTGGCCAGCGTCCGCGCGGGGCCGCTCGGGCCGGGCGACCCGAGGGGCCTCCTTAGGCAGCAAGACAGGCTCCATGAGGGTGGGGTAGACCCCGTCGAGGGTGCCGCCCAGCGGGCAGTGGGTGGCGGGTGGGAATGTGGCAGCTGGGCGGACAGGCGAGGAGGTGGAGGTGGACCTGGGGGAGGAGAGAGGGAGGGTCAGCAGCTGCAGGAGTCATAGCTGTGGCCCTTGAGGCTGAGGCAGGGTCACTCACTCACTCTGACACTCTGAGGGGTCGCCACTGCCCAGAATAGCTCCCACATTCCCCAGAATAAACCCTCCCAACTGTGGCCTGCGAGACCCCATGCCATAGGGCCTCACCTACACCATCCATCCATCCATCTACCCATCCATCCATCCATCCACCCACACACCCATTCATCCATCTACCCATCCATCCATCCACCCACACACCCATGCACCCATCCATCTACCATCCATCCATCCATCCACCCATGCACCCATCCATCCATCCATCTACCCATCCATTCATCTATCCATCCACCCATGCACCCATCCATCCATCCATCTACCCATCTATCCATCCACCCACACACCCATCCATCCATCCATCCACCCACGCACCCATCCATCCATCTACCCATCCATCCATCCATCCACCCACCCACGCACCCATTCATCCATCTACCCATCCATCCACCCACCCACACACCCATGCACCCATCCATCTACCATCCATCCATCCATCCACCCATGCACCCATCCATCCATCCATCCATCCACCCACACACCCATCCATCCATCCATCTACCCATCCATACACCCATCCATCCATCCATCTACCCATCCATCCATCCACCCACACACCCATGCACCCATCCACCCATGTACCCATCCATCCATCCATCCATCCACCCATGCACCTATCCATCCATCCATCTACCCATCCATCCATCCATCCATCCATCCACACACCCATCCATCCATCCATCTACCCATCCATCCACCCATGCACCCATCCATCCATCCATCCATCCACCCATGCACCTATCCATCCATCCATCTACCCATCCATCCATCCATCCATCCATCCACACACCCATCCATCCATCCATCTACCCATCCATCCACCCAGGCACCCATGCACCCATCCATCCATCCACCCATCCATCCATCTACCCATCCATCCATCCACCCACACACCCATCCATCTACCATCCATCCATCCAGCTACCATCCATCCATCCATCCACCCACGCACCCATCCATCCATCCATCTACCATCCATCCATCCATCCATCCACCCACGCACCCATCCATCCATCCATCCACCCACACACCCACGCACCCATCCATCCATCCATCTACCATCTATCCATCCTTCCACCCATGCACCCATCTATCCATCCACCCATCCATCCATCCATCCACCCACACACCCATCCATCCACCCACGCACCCATCCATCCATCCACCCATGCACCCATCCATCCATCCACCCATGCACCCATCCATCCATCCATCCACCCACGCACCCATCCATCCATCCACCCACACACCCATGCACCCATCCATCCATGTACCCATCCATCCGTCCATCCATCCACCCACGCACCCATCCATCCACCCATCTACCCATCCATCCATCCACCTACACACCCATCCATCCACCCACGCACCCATCCATCCATCCACCCACACATCCATGCACCCATCCATCTACCATCCATCCATCCATCCACCCATGCACCCATCCATCCATCCATTTACCCATCTATCCACCCACATACCCATCCATCCATCCATCCATCCACCCATGCACCCATCCATCCATCCAGCTACCCATCCATCCATCCATCCACCCATGCACCCATCCATCCATCTACCCATCCATCCATCCATCTACCCATCCATCCACCCACCCATCCATCCATCCACACATGCACCCATCCATCCATCCATCTACCCATCCATCCACCCAGGCACCCATGCACCCATCCATCCATCCACCCACACACCCATCCATCCATCCATCTACCCATCCATCCACCCACCCACGCACCCATCCATCCATCTATCCACCCACGCACCCATCCATCCACCCACGCACCCATCCATCCATCTACCCATCCATTCATTCACCCACACACCCATGCACCCATCCATCCATCCATCTACCCATCCAACCATCCACCCACACACCCACGCACCCATCCATCCATCCAGCTACCCATCCATCCATCCATCCACACGCCCATCCATCCATCTACCCATCCATCCACCCACCCACACATCCATCCATCTACCCATCCATCCATCCACCCATGCACCCATCCATCCATCTACCCATCCATCCATCCATCCATCTACCCATCCATCCACCCATCCATCCATCCATCCACCCATGCGCCCATCCATCCATCCATCTACCCATCCATGCATTCATCCATCCACCCACCACCCATCCATCCATGATCCCATCAACCCAAAACCTCTTACTGAGCACCTACTATGTCAGGCACTGTTCTAGACATCAGGGATATGACAGGGCACAAAACAGACAAAACTGCCTTATGTTCTAGGCGAGGAGACACACTACGTACAGGCTCATATGATAACATGATAAATTAAACTCCTATTATTGTGGCAGTTGCTTGAAGGTAACGATTCTGGGTGGAAAACAAGCAAACAGCAAGGGAGCTCTCAGGCATGGGTGGGGTAGGGTGTCTCCCTGAGGGGCTGGCATATGAGCTAGAGAGGAAGTAAGCAAGCCCCGTGAAGAATCAGAACGCCAAGGGCAAAGGCCCTGAGTGTGGGCCAGGGTGGGTGGTTAGAGGAAAGGGCAGGGGCACCCAGTTCTTCCACCTCAGCCACCAGGGGCCACACAGGGCTTCTTGCTGTCTTCTCTGCCCGGAGTGCTCTCCTCACTCCAATTGGGCTGGAGCTGGCTACTCAAGAGTCCCATACCTCTTCCTTCAGGCAGCCTTCCCTGACTGCTGCCTTGGTCTAAACCATAAGCCCTAAGAGGGCAGGGCTTGCATCACCATATCCCCCATACCCAGCACAGGGCAGGAGACCTACTGCAAGCCCACCAGGAGGAAGAAATACACAAATGCACTCCCTCTGACCTTCAACTGCTGCTGCTACTGCTGCTAAGTCACCTCAGTCATGTCTGACTCTGTGTAACCCCATAGACGGCAGCCCACCAGGCTGCCCCGTCCCTGGGATTCTCCAGGCAAGAACACTGGAGTGGGTTGCCATTTCCTTCTCCAGTGCATGAAAGTGAAAAGTGAAAGTGAAGTCGCTCAGTCATGTCTGACTCTTAGTGGCCCCATGGACTGCAGCCTACCAGGCTCCTCCGTCCATGCGATTTTCCAGGCAAGAGTACTGGAGTGGGGTGCCATTGCCTTCTCCGCTGACCTTCAAAGATAGTCTTGGACATGAGCTGGCCCGACTCTATCTCTCATTGGCTTCTCTCTCTAGTCCAATGTTTCCATGAGGAAGTCTTTCACTAACCCTCACCCTCAAGGGTCTTCCTCAGCTGCCACTGGGGAAGGCTTTGATGTTCCTGCTCCAGCTTCTCACTGGCTGTCGCTGGTGGGAACTCATGTCTGGGCACCCTGCTCTTAAGAGTCAGGTGCTCCTGTTCTGTATAACTGCTGGAAACTGACTCGGAGGACACCAAGACGATGCTTTTGGTAAATGATATTATTTTTTTGTAATTGGAATTGTGGTGGGGAGGGCGTGATTTAGAGCAGCCAAGTGTGGGGAGACTTGCATGAAGGGACGCTTCATTTTGGAAGAAGCAGCTGCCTCCACACAGGTCCCTGGGCAGGGAGGGGCCCTGGGGAAACACCTGCCCCTGGTCAGGCAGCTCAGCCCACAGGCCTTGGGCAGTGGTAGGAGGTGAGTCACCAGCAGGGACTTGGGCCTGTTGTGATAGGAAGTGGACTCCGGGGACCAGACACATCCGGGACCTCTGCAGGTTCTCCAGTCTCCAGGGAACCTCTGGACTTGGTCCAGACAAGAGGCACCCGATCTCCTCCTCCCTGTGGGGCTCTGCTGAATGAATCCCTGGGGGAGCAGGAAAGCCTCTCCTCACAGCCCTCATGCTCTCTCTCCCTCTCTGCTCCAGACTCCATTCCTGAACTCCATAACCTACCCAAGCTGCTCACCTATCCACCCACCCAACTCCCCATCCACCTACTCATCCATCTACCTACCCAGCTCATCACCTATCCACCTCCCCATCTACTCACCCACCCACCTACCACCTAACCAAATATCCATTCCTCCACTTACCCGACCCATCATCTGCCTATTCACCCATATACCCTCCATCCACCGATGTAACCATCTAACCATCCAATCAGCCTCCCATCAATTCATCCACCTATTCACCTAGCTCTAACCACCAGTCCATTCGTCCACCCACTGTCATCTGTCTGTCCACCTACCTATCCATTCATCTAGTCTGCCATCCATCCATCTACCACTGACCCACCTATGCACCTACCTACTCACCTGTCATCCATCCACTTATCCATCCATATAAATGGATAATATCCACTTATCCAAATCTATTACTACCCATCCATCTAACCAAATCACCCATCAATTTACCTCCTCACCCAACTCTCTGCCCACCCATCGCTCACTCTCCCATTTATCCCTGGACCCATTGGTACCGGCACACATCCCTCTACCTGTATCCAGCGACCAGCCCCCCACTCCTCGCCCCCCCCACCATGGGCCTGTCCCCTCCCCTGTGCCAACCTGGCCCACCTCAGGACCGTAGGCGTGCTGGGCTCCACGGAGGTGATGATGCTCTTCATGCCCGTGTTGTGCAGCACACTGGGCCTCTGCTGGATGGTGTCCTGGGTCCGCGGTGAGATGGGCGAGTGCTGGTGGGCATGGGAATGGGAGGCGGGGCGGCTGCTGCTGCTGCCCCCACCCCCGCCGCTGCCGCCGCCACCACCACCACTGCTCTGCTCCGTACCTGGGGGAGGCAAGCTGTGCTATCAGACCCCTGGTGCAGCTGCGAAGACCCTGCCCCCGGGGCGTGGGCTGGGGGCTCGGCCGTCCTACCGGGTCTCCAGATGGGTGCGTGCTCTACGGTGGTGGTGGACGTGAGGATGGACTTCTCCCGCTCGCGCTCGCGCTCCCGATCGCGCTCCCGTTCCCGCTCCCTCTCGGTCGAGGACGTGGTGGTGGGTTTTGTCAAGTGAGTGGGGCCTCCTGGAAACCCAAAGGCCTGAGGCTCAGCCCCAGGGACAGGAAGCCCCGCCCCCCACCACCCCGACTCATCTTCTGGGATGGAACAGAGAGGGCAAGGCATCTGCCCAAGGACACCCAGCACTGGGGTGGGGGCATCACCTGGGGAGAGCGGTGAGCTGCTGAGCCGGCTGCTGAAGTGCTGGGGTGCGGTGGGGAGGTAGGCGAGGCGGTCCATGGCCGTGGCTGGTGTGCCTGGTGTCGGGGGCACCAGTACAGGCAGGTGTGGCACTTGAGACAAGTCGATGATGCCTGTGAGAGAGGAGGTGGGGCTGGGGGCTGCAGCGACGTGGGGAGGAGAGGAACCAGGCTGCCTGCTCGCTGGACCGCACCACCCGGTGGAACACCGCACACCCTCTGAGAAGCAGCACTGCCTGGTGCTCCCTCCTTGGTGCACGCCCTAGGTCTGAATGCCGGCTGCTCACAGCCCTTCCTCCCTTTGCTCCCAAGCCCTGAAGTAGAGGTAGCTTGCAGGTGGCGCCACTGCATACACTGCTGTGCCCCTTTTGCCTGTGACCCTAGGCCATCAGTTGCTTGTATTCAATCCCCACTGTTTGAAATACCTAGTGTGACCAGTTTTAACAACTAGACCCTAACTAGGACTTGGTTGTTCTGAAAGAACATTCCGGAAGTGTTTCTAGAGAGTGTAATATTCATGTGCAAAGTAACCACAGGCTGGTTGCTCATCAAGGGAACAAGAAATTCAAACAGCCTTACATGTTTTTTTTTTTTTTAAGGACCACATACATCAACAGCACACAGGCACACGCAGAGCCCATGTGTCGTCCAGGACGCAACCACACACAACTCTAAACACTGGCAGGGTGGTGGGTAAGATGTGGGCTTTCATCGCCATGGTCCTGGGTTTGATCCCTGGTCGGGGAACTAAGATCCCACAAGCTGCGACATGCAGCTAAAATATATTAATAAGTTAAAAGAAACCGCCCGCTGGGTCTGTGCATGCTCTCAGCGAGGTGATACCACCCGGGACTCTACAGTGACCACTCTCGGCAAGGGCAGATGTACAGGCGTGGGCACATATGTGTCCTGTGCTTCAGGAACCTGGGCAGACCAGGGATAAGGCTGATTCTGGGTAGAGGGTCCTGCCCACCCGTGTGCCTGGCAGCACCCCGCCCCACCCACCTCGCGGGCCAGTGGCGTAGTTGAGGGCCAGTGAGGACTCTCGGGGCGACAGGCCCCTCAGCATGTCGGCTCGCTGGGCCATGGCGGTGGCCGCGTTGTGGTGCATCTGCTGCGAGGTGATGTAGTCGTTGATGATTGTCTGGCGGTTCTCCAGCGCCGCCGTGTCGGGGTAGCCACGGATGAGGTAAGGCGGGTACAGGTGTGGGTAGGTGGGGTTGGGGGCCAGGTGCCGGGGCAGGTAATAGGCAGCGGCTGCCAGGAGAAGGGGAATAAGTTCAGGCCGGCCCACACCTCGGCTGGGAATGCCCCTCTGCCTGTCTTAATGCCCCCACAGCTTCTCCCAAACACTCCCACAAAACAGAATTGAGAGCCTCAAAGTAGAAAAACCCTTGCTCTCCAACATACACGAGGGTGCCTCTTGTTGATAATATTCTTAGGATCAAAATTCACCCAAACACAGGGTATCCGAAATGCAGATCACAAAAATACCTAAGGGCTGTGTCCTTTTACACAGATTTTCAGATCATGTCTGTTTGGGGAAAGCACACCCTTGAGCCCTCTTTTGATACATTTGCAATTTTCAAGGTGCTGATTAAGTCTCACAGGAAAAGAAAACCATTGAAAAAATGTTTAACCCAGCATGACCCTGAGAAACCCCCAAGAGAAATTCTTTTCTCACCTCAACTGCTGACATGACTGCAATGTTGGGTCCCTCCCTCTCCCTGCCCTGCACCTCAGCTTCCCCTTCTAGTGGAGCCTAGCTGATGCCTGAGGAGCCCTTGGGCTGACACTGATGCTACAGGGTTCCTTGGGTCTGGGACAAATCACCTGCATCCAGAGGGATTCCTCGGGGTATGGAGGTGGGGTCGAAGGCCAGCGGGATGTGGCCGCGGTACAGGTCCACGCCGCTCACCCCCCGGAGCAGGTGCTCGTAGGGCGAGATGGGGTGGGGGTGGTGCTCAGGCACGCTGCTGTGTGGGGACTTAGCAATCTCCCGGGGCGTGGATGTCAGCTTTCGGTCCTGGGATGCCTTGCTGGACGAGAGACTGCCTGTGGGGATGAGCCAAGTGCAGATGGCATCGGACCTCAGACACGGGTGTCCCACGCCCTACGTGGGGGCTGTTGCAGCTAGTGCTTATGGGAAATCGTTTGAGGGTAGTGTCTCTGGGGTCCCAGGAACCAGGCCTCTTCGTCCATCCATTTGCCTCTAGTTCATTTTTCGTTTTTACACATTCACTCATTTGCTTCTGCTTTTTATTCTTTTAAAAAGCTCATCCATTCTTCTGTTCCCTTTTCTTCTCATTCAATCAACCAAAAATATTTATCATGTGTCTACGATATGCCTAGTACTTTCTAAGAGCTGGGGCTCCCCCACCAAACCAAACAGGAAAACCCTAGCCCCCATGGGGCTGACATTCAATGTAGGAGGCAGATGATCAACCAGTTATCAAAAAAGAATTTCAAAGTAATAAATGAAGAAAAATTTAAACTGTGATAGAATGTGACCAGAATAGTGAAGGGGGAGGGTGACCATAAGTAACCTCCCTGACAGTGTGACATTTGAACAGAGTCCTGAAGGGCAAAAAGAAACCAGTCAGGTAAAGATCTGAAGGGGGGAGGGTGTATTTCAAGCATAGGGAAACTGCACGTGCAAAGGTCCTGAGCAAAGAAAGCTGAGTGTGGTCAAGTAACAGAGATAAAGCCCTGAGATGGAAAGGTGGGTGGAGCTGGATCCTGCATGGCCATGGCGGAAAAACAGTGACTTTATTTTTCCCCCTAGGAGCAGTGAGAAGTCACTAGAAAGATTTAAGCAGAACAGTGGCGTAACTCATGTAAATATTTCAAAAAAGTATTCTGGCTGCCGTTTTGGGGAGCAGATTATAGCAGCACAAGAGAGTAGTCAGGGAAGCCAGGTGGACTGGAGGCGGCAGGGAGACGCAGAGAATTCTGAGGATGGTCTGGAGGCAGAACCCACAGGTTTGGCAGGTGGGCTGGCTGTGGCGGCCCAGAGGATGCTCCTGAGCTAAGGGGTGGACGGTAAAGCAGTTTTCGGAGATTAGAGCCCACGGCGGCCCCACACCCGCCCCGCCCCGCCCCGCCCCTCCTTGCGCCCTCCCCCACGCACCCTCCTGCAGGCGCGGGGTGGGCTCCCGTGTGGTCACTGGTGATCCGCGGGGTAGGTGGCCGGCGAAGGGCGCCGCGTGGTCCTCGTAGGTCAGGGGGCTCTGTCGCGGCTTTCCCAGCTCAGGCACGATGACCGGGGCCCCCCGGGTGATGGAGCCCCCCGAGCTGCTGACGGCACCCGACCGGCTCTTCAGGCTCTCCTCGTAGCAGGCGCGCTCCAGCGCCCGGGTGTCGGCCATCACGTCCAGCGGGTGCACGGCCGGGAACGTCCGGCCGGGACTGCCGATGATGGAGCGCACGTCGTGCTTTTTGGAGCCAGTGGAGGACGTGCTGGTGTCATACTTGAGCGGGGTGCCCTGGCAGGGGGGGGAGGGAAGGGGGACGTGACCACCAGTGGCACAACCTCTCTGAGCCTCAGTTTCTCTGCTAGGAAATGGGAGAGACATCTCACGCTCCAGGGGCAGGGGTGAAGGGCTTTGCTAAGCCTAAGATGAGCCCATCTGCCCTTGCCCTGCCCACCCCTGGCCCCCAGGGCCACCCTGGGGGCTGCAGAAGGGGGCACAAAGTGCAGAGGTCAGCCCTTCCTGAAGCAAGTGGGGGACCCTCGGTTGGCCCTAGGGATTTGCTGGAAAGAAACTTAACAACCCCATGAGGGTAAATGCCTTCTTCCCATCAGTCTGGGACCCTCCCTGACCCACCCAAAGCCAAGCCAGAAAATCCAGCAGTAAAATCCAGTTCCACCACCCTGAGGTTCAAGTCTCAGAGGTCAGGGCTAAGGTTATGTCTGCTCTTTGGCCAGAAAGGGCAGCTGAAGGAACAGGGGTCATGATGAGACTGTAACCCGGCTGCCTGGGAGAAGACCCCACCCTGTCTAAGCAAGCCTGGGAAACCTAGGATACAGTGGGCTCTGTGTCTTTGCAAGTAAGAGGACTCTGCTTTTATTCACGAATGTTTTACTTTCTTAAGAGGAGGAAATGCCCTCATTTTAGAAAGAATATTCTAGAATCAGACTGGCCTCCCTTTTGGATCTACGATGGACTCTTGCCAGGGACCCCCAACTGCCTGGAGGCTGAGTGCCAAACCTGATCCCTGGCCTTCGACGGCCTTCCCACCGCTCCTGCCTTTTCCCTAGGTGATTCTGAGCCTTGACTCAACTGTGAGGCCTCCTGGATACCTCCCTACCACCTCTCAGCCATGCAGTCCCCCATGGATCTCATTCTCCTTCCTGTTCACATCTCTGACCCTGTGAAGAGACAGTGGCCCTTAGGTCCTCTAAGGGATCAGCTCCTCACAGAGTCAGAGTTCATCTTCCCCTTCCAGGCTGGGGCTTCTGGGGGGCCCAGTGCAGGCAGTGGATAGGCTCAGGGGTTGGGTGGGGATGCAACCTGCCGGAGGAGGCCAAGACACAAAGATGCTACAGATGTAAGGACATCTGGATTTGAGGTTCACAATGGCCATTTACTTGCTGTGTGACCCCGGACAAGTTGCTTAACCTCTCTGAACCTGTTTCGTCACCACTAAAATGAGGACACCTCACAACACTGTTGTGAGGGTTACATAAGTCATGACGCCAAGTTCTCAGGCAGTGAGCGCCTGGCTCACACTTAGGGTGCAATCAAGCTTTAGTACACCTAGCTCTGGGCTCTCAGCAAGCTTCTTGACCTCTCTGGGCCTCAGTTTTTCCATCTGAAGAATGGGGGTGATGGGTATAACTTCATGCTCAGATGCTTCAGTTGTGTCTGACTCTTTGTGATCCTACGGACTATAGCCTGCAAGGCTCCTCTGTCCATGGGATTCTCCAGGCAAGAATGCTGGAGTGGGTCGCCATGCCCTTCTCCAGGGGATCTTCCCAGTCCAGGGATCAAACACATGTCTCCTGTGTCTCCTGCATTGCAGGAGGATTCTTTACCCACTGTGCCACCTGGGAAGCCTGGGTATGACTCTCCTGGGCTGTAAATACAACTGAATGAGGTCATGAGTATAATATAAAGCACCTGCTATGGACCCTGGAATGGATGTAATGACAACTCAGTAGTTAGCAGCCGTGTGACCTTGGGTGTGGCACTCAACAAGTCCAGGCCTCAGCTTCCCACTTGTAGGGGCCAGAGCCATGCCTATTGGTATCCTCTACCCTGACCTTGGCCCCCGTACCTGCGTGATGGAGCCCTCCTTGAGCGGCCGGGGGGCCAGGGGCAGCTCGGGTGTGCGCCGCAGCTCCTCCCGTGGAATTTCGTGGATGGAGCGGCCAGCCTCCTTCACCGTCGCCACCAGGCCTTCGTGGGCTGGCTTCAGCTTCAGAGGACCCAGGGCCTCCAAGGGCCGGGCCTTGTAGGCCTCAGCCAGGTCCCGAGGGGGCGGAGGTGGCGGTGGCGGCGTGCCCTCGCGCTTCAGGAGCTTGGCCTCCCGGCGCTGGTAGTCTTCCTGGGCCTCCACGTAGGACCGTGGGATCCCTGCCAGGGAGGAGGGGGCGCTAACGCGTGGGCACTTGCCTCCCACCTTGCTCATCCTAACCTGGGGCAGATTCTGAAGCCTGACTACCTGGGTTCAAGTCCTCACGTGCTGTGTGACCTTAAGCACGTGACTTGACCTCTCTGAGCCTCAGGTTCTTCATATATAGAATGGGAGTATTAACTGAAGCACCTCACCAAGTCATTCACATTCAGTGGGATGATACAGATACAAAGCATGTTAAAAAGTACCTGGCTTGCCACTGACCAGCCAGGAGAACGTGGGTGTCTTCCTTTCGGAGGCTGTTCCATAAGATGAGGAACAGAGAGCACTTGGGGTAGCACCCAGCACAGAGCACAGGAGATGCTCATTAAATGACAGAGTGAAGGGTGATGGGTAGTAGTTTGCTTTCGATTTTTGTTTTCATGCCTTGCTCTGCCTTTCAACCTGCACCCGTACCTGTCACGTACACATGTGTTACACGCCTTCCCTGGGTGCCTATGGCACTCTGGTATGCCTCCCCTCCCCTGCCCATCTTGACTGTAAACCCGAGGGCCTGTTGCAGCTGCCACGAGGGTGCGGTGGCTGGGCACGCCGGGAGCAGAGGGCAACTTACCTTGTGTGATGGAGCCTCGGATATGGTGCTGCTCTTTGAGGTGGTGGGGGCTGTGTCGCTCAGGCGGGATGGCACGGCCCATGAGACCTGGAGGGGGCGGGTGACAGCATTGTCTCACGGCTCCCTGACCCGGCCTTGCGCAGTGACCGGCCAGAGTCTACAGCCCCTGCCTCCCTCCAGCGGGTCCCTCCAGCCACCCAGTCCCCGAGATGATGCTGGTGGTGGTGGCGACAGAGGACCCAGCTGGCAAGTGGCCCGCTTTCTGGGCCCTGTGCTACCTCCGGATGGAGGCACAGAAACTCCCCACCTCAGTTTTCCTATCTGTAAAGTCCGGATAACTATTCCTGCACTCCGTCCAGGGGGAGCTGATGTAACCCAGCAAGTGGGGAAGCCCCCCAGGGCAGGTCTTACGGCCCCCTCTCCACCCCCAGAGTAGGGAGCCGGGCAGGGCACACACCTTCTATGCTGGCTGAGGAGATGGCCCGGCTGACACGGCCCTCCATCATGTCGTAGGTGCGCTTGGGGGCGGCTGTCTCGTGGGGAGGGCCCGAGCTGCTCCTGCCGTCCTCCTTGGAGCACTGGGATACGGACATGCCACCTGGAAACCAGACCACGCTTACGATGCAGAGCGGCCCCGGGAGGCTGTGTGCAGTGAGCCCAGGGCCAGCAAACTGGAGGGCCGGAAGGCGACAGCGGCTCAAACAGACCCCCGTCATGAGAGCCCGTCGGTCACGCAGCTGAAGCCGGGCCCAGCTGAGCCTTCCCGCAGGAACCCCAGCCGGCAGTCCAGCCCAGGGCATGCTCTGCTGGTTGGTAGGTCTGTCCTTTGACTGTCCGCAGGCATGTGAGTCTGTGCACAGACGAGCACTCGTGGGAGCAGACATGTGATGTGAATGTGTGGAAACGTGTGCATGTGAGCAAAGATGCACCAGCCGAGTGTGAACACGCAGGGCTGGCACGACCATCCCTGTGTGTCAATGCGGGTCTGTGTGTGTGCACACGTGTGCCACTGTGTGTGTGCCTGTCCACTGTGAACGACGTGAGGCCACGTGCAAAAAACTATGTGCATCTGTGTCCACGTGGGGAGAGTGTGTGTCTAGTTGGAGGTGGGAGGGACAAGGAGGGTCCACAGCACGGGTGGCCTCATCAAGCCAGGCTGAGCCCAGAGGGCGGGCACGTCAGGCTGGGCACACGGGTGCTTGACAGGCCATGGGTCTGAGCAGCCAGGAGGGGGGCCCTGAGGAGGCCACGGTTCGGTCTTGCCCATTGGGCTGGAGGCTCCCGAGTCAGCCTCTCCTTCCAGGGGTGGCGGAGTCCGCGGGTATCAGAAGCAAGTCCCGCATGCCCCAGGCTGGCCCCTTAGGATAAAGGGCACCCTGGCTCTCACGGATTTCCATCACGACCCCGAGAGATCCTCAGAGCAGGAGCTCCTCCATGGGGTTACAAACTACTGGCCGGCGGAGAGACGGTATTGCCGCTCCTAATTTTTCTCAAAATTGATCGCTGATGTTTAAACACCAGGAGATGTCAGATAAAAATGGAGAGATCAGAAGTCTGGCTGGCGAGCTTGCACTTGTTGCAGGGTGACAATCAGCTGTCGGAGAACAGAGGCAGGGGCCCCTGTAGAGATGGCCGTCACTCCCGGGGTTGCCACAGTCTCCTCCCCACCATCTACTGCCTGCCACTGGCATGACTAGTCCCCAGGCCCCAGGAAGCATGTGAGGAATGAAAAGCCTTGACGACACCCTTTCTGAGGATGCTAAACCTAAGGCCTGTAGGGGCTCAAGAACTGATGTGGAGGCCTGAGTGGGGATGCCACCCAGGGCTCCCTGCTCACGACACCTTGACTGCCTCTCTGTCCACCCTTCCCAGGGCCCCTGGCCATCCCCCAGGGCCCTCAGCCGTACTGAGGCTGGCACAGAACACAGCTGACAGCCTGTCCCCAAGGCTGTCTCCACCACTTGGTAGCAGAGAGAGGCAAGTGCCTAAGCCCCACGGTACCACCTCCGCTTCCCAGGACCTAGGGGGCCGTGGGGGCTGGGGGCCGGGCCGGTGGAGGCTGATAGTGAAGAGAAAGCACCCGCCCATTGGAGGAAAAGCAATTTGCGGCCCTACGGCTGCCAGCGGCTGAGAGGGGCGCCCATTAGCGGCTTTTATCTCTGCACCCCTGGGTGCCCGAGGCTGCCAGGAAATTGACATCTCAGCCCTTGATTCCCTTAATTCCTTCCAGGCAGGGCTCCTGGGTGGGGAAGCGGAACCCAGGGAGGGTGAGTGGAGTGAGGAACACTGAAGTGGGGGGCCCAGGGCGTAAGGGGGCGGCGTGTCACTGGTTACCGCCCCTGCCTGCCACCCTCGTGCGGTCAATCAGAGAGCGCAGCCTTTGCCAGGAGCCTAGGGGTGTGAGCTGCGGGCTTCTGCTCCCTGGGCCTATTCCCCCACTCGCAAGGCTGGCCATAAGTCTGCTTCCTAAACTGTAAAGAACTAGGCAGAGGTGGGAGGCAGCTAAGGCTGATCTTCAGCTCCTCTGACTTACATACCTACAGGGACGGGGAGGTCACCACCTCTCTGATTGTGCTTCCTGGTGTCACCCCAGCCCTGCCTCGCGAGGAACCCACCTCAATGGACCAAAGACTCTCCCCACCCCCATCCCAGGGCTCCTGTTCTCTGAGGGGTACAGAAGAACCACTGGACACCATTGTACCTCAGCTCCCACACCTGGAAAATGGGAAGACAGTCCTTCACCTCGGCTCTCAACCACACACAGCTGATAGGAGGGCAACACACTCCCCAAGACTTGTTTTCTGAAGACATCTGGCTGCCCTTTAACCCCAACCATATTTTCTGGAACCTTCTCTCTTGACCAGCTCCAGAAACACCAAAGTCTGGGGTTCGGTGAATAAGCCACAGTGGATACAGACAGGTTTAATGACGAGATTAATAAGGTGACTTCCCATTTGCACCTGGGGAGGGGGGTTGTCCTGAGAGCCTTCTGAGGGGGCTTCATCTGCTGGACCCCCAACCCCTGGCATATGGGTGGCCCCCAGTAAATATCAAGCGACCAGATGAACAACTACCTCCAGGTCCCCATTGGTTCTCTACCTCGGGAGTCCTTGCCGGACATCAAAGAGCCCTGAGTGGGACGGCTTGGCCAGCCCCTGCCAGCCCACCAGCTTCTCATAGCCATGGCGGCATCACTCACCCTCATAGGACAGCACATGGCCCTTCTTGCCCTCGTAGATGACGTGGCCCTTGGGCAGCCCATCCTCCCGGCTGCGGTCCAGGCGGCTCGGGCTGTCCTCACCGATGATCCTGGTGATGGTTCCCTTGTACAGGACATCGGCCGGTGTGCCCTGCGGGTGCGGAGGCGGGTGATCACCTGCAGGCTCTGGCCAGGGACTGTACCCACCCCCCCAAATCGCCAGACATGACCAGGACGTGTGCACGTGTGCCTTCCAAATCCACACAGGCACACATGTGTATATCACTGCATACATGTTCATACACATGCGGCTTCAAAAGGGAAGGCAGAGGGACTTCCCTGGCGGTCCAGCGGCTAGGACTCCATGCTTTCACTGCCGGCACCCAGGTTCAATTCCTGGTCGAGGAAATAAGATCCTGCAAGCTGCCATGTGGCCAAGGGAAGAAAGAAAAAATGGGGGAGGCAGAGCCCTCCAGAACACAACCACACGGAACAGACATCAGCGATGTTAATAATAAGCTCTGAACCCTGTACAGGTATTGACTCATTTAATCCTGAAACTGAGTCAGGTACTGCTGTGCCTATTTCAGAAGAGGAAACCCAGCCACCAAGACACCAGGTAGCTTTGCCCAGGGTCACCTGGCTAAACGAGGGCAGAGCCAGGCTGGGGAGCCGGGCGGTCTGGCACCGGGCCGTGTTTCCACTTGTACTACGTGAATTGTACTTTCTCAGAGCCTGGATGCTGGGATGCCGGTCCACGTGCCTGTGACCGCGTGTCGCTCCCCAAACGAGAGTGGGGACTCACATCACGGCAGGACACCAGAAATCTGAGCTCTGCACAGGGTTTCTCAACCTCAGCACTGTGACCTGTGGGGGCCACCCTGGGCACTGCAGGACACTTAGCAGCGGCCCCTACTCCGGCACCCTGGGCTCTACCCACTAGATGCCATGTGATCCCCTCAACCTGCCCCTCCAGATATGACAATCAAAGATGTCCCCAGACACTCCCCAGTGTCCCCTGGAGGATAAAATTGCCCCTGTCAGGAACTACGGCCTTAGAGGGAATGTGCTTCCTATTGAGGGGTGTATTCAGGCAGACAGAAGATAGCCCCATGGGGTAGCATCCTGCCTTGGATGACTTCCAGGAACATGAGTGTGGGGATCAGAATATAAATCTGGAGTCAGACTGCTGGATGGCAAACAGCAACTTTACCAGCGAGTTGCTCTGTGACCTCTGTCAAGTCACTCTGCCTCTCTGAGCCTCAGTCTGTACATCTGCAAAACAGACACAATCTCTGCCCACGATTCTCGAAGGCACTTGGCACAGACAAGCCGTCCCCAGATCAAGACGTCTCTCTTCTCCTTCTATGAATCCAAGAGCCGATTCAGAGATGTGAGTCTGACCGTGTGCCAAGCCCGGGACTGGTGCCCTTCGAGTCTCCCCATGGGAGCATCTCTGCCAAGAAACATCCTTCTATGGGGTAAGGGATGACTGGCACCCCCTGGGCTTTTATCCCAAATCCTGGTGTTCAAGTTGGAGAAAAACAAAATGCCCTAACAGGTCTCCAGACAGGTCTCCCCAGATGTCTCAAAGCAGACACCCTAGGTAGGATCCACTGGTCACACTTTGGAAGACTTGTGCAGAATAAACGGGCTTCAGTTTGGGTGACGGTCCAGGGGTGGGCAGTCACCTCTCTCCTCAAAAGGGCACAGGGCAGCGGAGCCAACTGCACGTCATCAGGAAAGGCCTCTCCAGGGGCAGCTGACATAAGCACACGCATTGTAAGTCTACGTGTGTAAGAGTGTGTGTGTGTGTGTTCGTGTGTGTCTGTGTGTTTGTGTTCCCCGCACAGATTTCATCACCACCTGGTCGAGAGGCTATGGGAAAGTCTGACACTCACACATTTGGCAGCTGCCACCCTCTGCCAATAACCATCACAGGCGTGTGAGTGACCGACACGGCTCGGGTCATGGCCACCTGGAAAGCAGAGGCCGACGGATGCCCAGGCACTTCAGATGTCGACCTTTAACCCCAAACCACTCTATGAGAATGACTCAGCAGGGCTTCCCTGGCTGTCCGGTGGTTAAGACTCTGCACTTCAAATGCAGCGGGTGCAGGTTCAATCCCTGGTTGGGAAGTTAAGATCCCACACGCCAAAAAAAAAGTGATTTAAGAATCCCTACTCTATTTGAGTACTGATACTGAAGCTCCAATACTTTGGCCACCTGATGCAAAAAGCCGACTCATTGAAAAAGACCCTGATGCTGGGAAAGATTCAAGGCAAAAGGAGAAGAGAGTGACAGAGAATGAGATGGTTAAATGGCATCACTGATGCAATGAATATGAACTTGGGCAAACTCTGGGAGATAGTGAGGGACAGGGAGGCCTGGTGTGTGAGTGCTGCAGTCCATGGGGTTGCAAAAAGTCAGACACAACTGAACGACTCGACTCAATATGAGAATGACTCAGCGAGAGACAATTTTACCAAAGGGGTTTCAAAACTGAATCAGGGGGCGTCGGTCCCCTGCCTGGGTGAGTGTGTGGCCTGCCTTTGGCCCTAGGTACCTGGCAGCTGCCTTCGTAAGCTGGTGATTTCAAAACCGACAGGTCTTAGAGAAACATGAAGTGTGAGGGGCTCCCCTCTGTGGTATGATCTGAGGCCTCTGGGCTGCAAAGACACCTCACTGTCAGAGCCTGCGGCCTGAAGTTTCATCATTAAGACACATATGGGAGGGGGTGCTGTTCCCTGAGGCTCCTGAAGGGCTCACACCTCTGAGAGGTCTCCCCCAGCTCCCCTGTCTATGTGGCCTCGGCAGCGCTGGACGCTCTTAATCGCAGAGTTTGACAAAGTCTGAAATCACCGCTCAGTTTTCACTGGTCTGCCTCCCTCTGCTGCCCTGCCAGGTCCTCGGGGGGCCTCGAGGTTTTTGCTCAGCACGGTAAATGCCTGGCTCCCAGGAGAGAAGATGAACGCTCACAGAACAGGCGGGTACCCCCAGGAAGCCACCCCATCCACTGGGGCAGGGGCCCCTCAGGGATGCCGGTGGGGGGAATGGGTGGGCTGCCCACTGCTTTGTCCACAGTCGGGGCCACGTCCAGAATGCCGCCTGCGAGCCCCGCCCTGGTCCCGCACACCGTGGCCCGGACACCTACGTGGGCAATGGAGCCGCGGTGCGTGACGGGGCTCTCGGAGGGGACCCGCGTGCTGGGGGTGCCCTTGGTGATGCTTCCGCCTGGAGCCGAGCCCAGAGACGTCCCTGGAAGACATGAGACACGGGGCTTAAGAGCCGGGCCCAGAGCCACCCCAGCTGTGCTCCTGGTGACCTGCAAGCTCCACCCGCTCCACCCACGGTGTCTCAGTGCAGAGTCCCCCGCCCCTAAAGGGAGAGACAGACACTTGGGAAGAGAGGCTGCCAAACCCTCTGGGAGCTGACACTTCTCAGCTAGGTTTTGGATAAGAGGTCCCATGCCTGCCTCGACCCTCCCCGGGATGGAGGGGCAGCCACAGGGATGAGGGCAAGACACGGTGCCTCATGCCCAGCTCCCACGCCCTCACCTCTCAGGACGGAGGTCTCCTGGGCCGTAGGCACCCCCAGGCTCTCAGGGGGTCCGGCCTGGCCCCGTGGGGACAGCTGCTCCTGCTTCACTCCGCTGAACGGTGCTGGGGATGGGTGAGAGCAGTGAGCAGAGCCACAGGGCAGGGATTGGGAGGCATGGCCCCCCGCCCCGCCCTACCCAGGGGCTGGGGGTCTTCCCCACCATGCTCAGGCCAGAGTCCCAAAGGCCAAATTGCCCTCCCTCACCCCTTGACACAAAGGGTGGGAGATGAGCCCCGGCCATCAAGGTTGGGGGTCTGGATCCTTACTCAGCTTCTTGGGGTCCATGGCGAGAGGCAGCCCCATGGCGATGGGGCCCACGGGGGCCTTGGCATGCTCTGAGTATGGGACGTGGAGCTGCACCGACATTCCCTGTAGGGGCAGAGGTCATGGGTCCCAGAGGCTTCAACCAGGGCTTCCTGACACCCGCTTTCACGAGAGCGCAAGAGGAGGGGAACCTCGGGACCACACACGGGTCAGGGAGGCCTGGGGCTCAAGTCCCAGCCCCGCTGCCCCGCTGAGCGACTGTGGAGAAGTCACTGCCTCTCCTGAGCCTCAGGGCCCTCACCTGTGTGGTGGCCATCATGACCTGGTTTAAAGGAAATGCTGCCCACAAGCATCTGGGCCAAGCGGAAGCCTTGCCCCTGCCCTCAATACACGGCGGCAGGTCAGGGAGATGAAGGGGCAGGCAGACCAAGGCTTTGCACATGCTGATGTCTTGTGAGCGTGCTCTTCCGTTTCACAGGGAGGCACAGAGAGGTCAAGTAACTTGCCAAAGGCCGCATAGTCTGGATGCAGTGCCCCCGCTCTTGAATGCCCCATGGGGTGACCTCCCAAGGTCCTGAAGCCTGGGGCAGACTGCAGCCAGCTTGGACCCAGCCACTTGGGGGCCTGGCCCCCACCCAAACACCATCCACCCCAGCGACCCCTCCCCCAACTCTACAGATGGAAAGGCCAAACCCTTAAAAGAGGAAGGGGCTATTCTCTGGGCACCAGCTGGCACAGGTATTTCTGGGGAGCTGGCCCTCCCACCTCACCTGGGAGATGGCCCCCATTTGCCTCTCGAGGACACTGGGGTGCTTGGTGGAGGAGATGAGGGGCGGTGGGTTGGAGATGGTGGGTGGCCGTGGCAGGACGGGCCGGGCGCTGTCGTGGAGGCCCAGGGGCAGCGGGTGACCTGCAGGGCACATGTCTGTCCTTCATGGGGCTCCAGAGCAGTCAGAGACACAGCCCCCGGGGCCGCTCCCCACCCTGTCCCTGTCCTGTCCAGGGGAGTGCCTGTCCACACACGCCCCCTACTGCTCCTCTCCCACCTCTGCCCTGAGGAGCTGTCTGCATCCTTGGTTCAGACACCACTATGCCCACCCACCCCACCTCCCTCCATCCACCCCACCTCCGGGTCCTGGACCAGGTCCCTCCACTCTCCCTAGACTCCTTAACTGGTCTCCCCATCCCTCCTTTACTCTCCAATAGTTCATTCCCCTCACAGGAACCAAAAGGATCATTTTCAAAGTCTACTGGTTCACCTGCTCCCCCCGCCTCTGCTGCTGTGAACCTTCTATGGCTCCCCACTGCCTTCAGGGTTAGATTTTAGCCTGTGACACAGCTTTCAGGCTCACCTGACCTTGTGGGTGTGGTCTCCCCAGGCTCACTGGGCACCGCGCTTCCACAATGGCAGTCTGATTCAGTGTCTCAAGCTTTGCCTGCTCTTTCCTGCCTCCGGACCTTTGCTCATGCTGTTCCCACTGCCTGGCATACCCTTCCCTGTTTTTCTGGCTCTTTTGGCTCATTCATCCTGCAGGATCAGCTCTGCTGAGGATGACCTTTGCTAATTAAAGTCCTTATCCACCTCTAGCCTTGCCCCTTCTATGGCTGGTAGGGCCTAGCAGGACTGGGAACCTCAAGAAAGATCTAAATCCAGCGTGACTATATTTGTAAGCCAAAGCTGTCTCCTTCCCTCCTTACACCTTTCTCTCGACCTGCTCATTCTCCAGCTCTAAGTCACTGGTGGGAGTTGGCGCTCCCACTCCAAACCTGCCTCTCTCATCATCAGCTCAAGCACCTCCCTAGTACCAGTGCTTCCGTTGTCATGCTGGAGATTCCTCAAACCTCAGTGGAGCCCCCTTTCCCTTCATTGACCAGACCGTCCCTCCCATTAGGACCCGTCAGATTCTAAGATCCTTCTGCATGCAGTTCCAAGCAGTGCCGAGTGATTGGTGGGTGACTGGTGGTACCTAGTGATTGCCCGCTGGCTGACTTGTGGAGGAGGCCGGCTGGGGTGAACTACTCACCAGGTGGGGCATAGGAGAAGGCCAGGGGGTCAGGGGCATGTGGAGAGGCCTTGATCACCTCGCGAGGGGGCACAGGGAAGGGCAGGCCTGACGTCCAGCATGAGGGGTCCGCAGGCAGCTTCTGGCTCTCAGCTGCAAAGGCCGGGAAGAACACAGGCTTCTCTGCTGAGGGGTGAGGCAGGGCAGGTAGTCAGCCACGCTCAGCCAGCCCTCAGGCCCCCAGCCCTGGCTGCCCTGCTCAAATGAGCTCCCCTCCCCTTGCCTGCAGTGCCGGCCTCGGCCAGAGGAGGGTCCCGGCCAACAGTGATGGGGAGGAGGAGGGCTCCTAGGGTAGAGCTCCCCCAAGTCTGCAGACCAGGCACCACTCTGACTCTGTTAATGTCCTCCTGAGCACGAGTGTGCCTCAAGAGTGGGCTGGGGGCCTCTCTGCAACCCTTGATTTCAGCCCTGGAAAGACACAGGCACTGGCCCGGCCCCAGGTGAGCAAGGGGCCTGGACAAACCTCCCAACCAGGGGACGGAGCTGGCAGCAAGGGGCCCACCCACCGCCTGATTTTGCATGTACACTTGTACCGAAACGTGGTCATGTCTACCTGCTGATTTATCATCTACGGCAGAGCTGAGGAGTTGCGACAGAGACTGTCTGGCCCACAAAGCCTGAAATATTTACTATCTGGCCCTTTCCGGAAGAGGCTTGCTGATCTCTTTAGATGATGAAGGTGGTCGAACAGTTTGCCGAGACCTGTGTACGTGTGCTCTGGTGGGTGCGGCTAGGAACCCACATGCTTGGGATGACAGCACGCACACGTCAGCCTGTGTACTAGCGCGTTCCACGTCCGGGCACTGGGCCGGGTGTTTCGAAAGCATGAACTCAACGAGCCTCCTCGCAGACTTGGGAGGAAGAGAGCGCCCAGGCCCGGCATTGTGGAATGGGAGCTGAGTACGGACACACTGATGGACTTATCTAGGGTTGGCAGCAATCATTTGGCCAAGTCAGGATTTGACCCCTTGACCTCATGGCTGCTGCAGTAGCAGATAATAGAACAGCTCTCCCATGAGGGCTCTGACTAAGGGCACTGTGTGGACTGACTTGTTTATCCTCCTAACACCCTTCGGGGAACTGATGAGGATTATCCCCATTTTGCAGATGGGAACACAGAGGCTTGGAAAGGCGAAGTCACCAGGTCAAAAGCTCAAAGCCAGCAAGCAGGAGCCCTGAGCCCAAGTAGATGGGCTGCAGGCTGTGACCTTAACCTTCGCAACACACCCTGAGCACCAGAAGAGGAGCAACAACTGACCCTGGATTCTCAGGCCTGAGGACTGCCTGCAGACATGACCAAAGGCCAGGCCGTCTTCACAGTGTTCTCCTGTGGCCTCTCGCTGCTGAAATCGGCCCTAAGCACCAAACCTCTCCCTTGAGACTTGGTGTCAGGCTGGAGGACCCCTGGGAGCTGGGGGGTGGGGGTGGGGGGACCAGGGAGTAACCGGCTGCTAACAACTTGGGAACGCCAGGCCTGGGATGGGAACGGCAGGCAGGTGTCCTCCCTGGGGCCACCTCCAGATGACGAAGGGGTGAGGTTCTGAAGACCTGGCCGGGTGAGCGGGAGTGTGTTGGCAGCGATGAGAGGTGCCCGCTGTGGGCCCGGCAGGTGGGGTAGAGGCTGTGCGTGCTGTACACCCTCCCCGTCTCTCCTGGGAGAGACAGAGCTCCTGCTGGACCCATGTGCCTGCTGGTGGGGATAGCCTGCAGCGGGGGGCGTCACACATGTGGGCAGTAACCCAGGTAGGGGTTCTCACACTCAATCTCCTCTAATGGGGCACCTCTCTAGGGCCTGCACAGGGCCCAGAAAAATCCCCAGATGCCCCGGATGGCTCTCATCCAGCGACCCGACCCTGTGCGCACCCGGGCTGCTCTCTCCAGCTCAGCCCCAGCTGTGGTGGGAGGGGGCGGGAGGCCTCCGGTGCTGGAAGGGAAACTTGGGCCCCCGCCAGGCTGGGCGGGCAGCCGAGAGCCTGGAAAGACAACCTGTTCCTCCAGCTGGGCCCGGGGAGCCAGAGGGGTGGGTGGAGCCAGGGGGCAGGGGAGGCAGGAGAGACCAGAGAGAGGTCGAGCTGGGTGTCAAGTTCACGCATGTGCCTAAGGGTGCTAGCCGCAGGGCAGCCCACCATACCCGACGCCAGGTGCGCCATCTCTGGTGCTGCCGAACGATTCCAGGAAACGGCGCGGCCCTCTGCCGTGCCAACGGGCCGAACGCCAGACTCAGAAACCAGGGGGGAGGTGGCTCACCTTCTCTCGGGACAGGGCCTGTGACCCGTCCCAGCAGGCTCTGCCTGGCCCTGTGCGGTGGCTGGACACCCAAGCGCAGCCTGACCTGGCTCAGATCTGGTGCTGGCCAAGGCTGTATGGGCCCCTGTCGTTGCCATGCGGCTACTCCGCCCTGGGCTAGTGTCCTGGCCCTTGAATGTCCTTCCAGACCAGACCCCATGTCTCACACTACACTCTTGCCCAGCAAACCACACCCCCACCATGGGGAGTCCCGGGCCCAGCGTGGGTGACTGGCAGGGTCCCAGGAGGCAGCTGACACCCTGCTTTCAACCCCACACCCAGGTTCCTCAGCGGGTTCCACTGGCTTTGCCTCTGAAACAAAATCCCAACCCACCCCGCTTCCATCTCCATGGTCACCCACATAGTCCAGACTGCCACCACTGCTGGCCGGGAACAGCGCTGTGCCCTCCTCCATCTGCCCACAACTCCCTGTAGCCCTTTCTTCCCAACAACGGTCAGAGAAAAAGATCTTTTCAAAATAGAAATCGGACTGCCTGACCTCTCCTCAGTCCCCAACACACACATACACCCTGAAAGTTCCCCTTGTAAAGGCTTTCTTTTCCTGCACCCGAGACCAAACGCCCACAGCACCATAGCCTACCAGGCCCTGCACGATCTGGTCCCCATCTCCCATCCTCCCCTCCCCTCTCCCCAGCCACCAGGACCTCTTGCTGTGTCAGCTCTGCCAACATACCAAGCTTGCTCCTACCCCAGGGCCTTTGCACATGCTGCTCCCGGCGCCTGGAATGCCCTTCCCCCAGATCTTCCCACCACTGCCTTCTCCTGGTCTCAGAGACCCCTTCTCTGAGCCCCTTGTCACTCACCCCATTTTGTCTCATTCATTCCATGAACTACCCTGAGGTCATCTTGCTTCCTTGTGTGTTCCCCTGCTTAACATACTCTCTCATTCACAAAAAGGGCAGCTGGCTGGAGTAGGAACTTCATCCTGCTCACTGCCAGACCCACACTTCCCAGGGGTAGTGCTTGGCAATGGTGGGCGTTCAACACATGTCCTGATCCCCTGGCCACACGCTGGATGGATGGATGCATGCCCGTCCGCGTGGGTGGCATCTGAGACTTCCTATGGCAGGTGAAGGTAGCCTCAGGGAGACAGGTGGGGGGTGGGCCGATTAGCCGGGGAGTGTCTGGCAGACCCTGTCACTTTCGACATGTGGAGCTGGCCTCCTTTAGGGACAGCCCTGCTTTTGTCCTCAGACACACAGCACCGCCCTCAGGGAGGTCCATCGCCAAGGGCCAGTCTGACTTTCTAGAGACGGCAAGATGCCGTACCAGAAGTTGCTCGAGGTGATGGCGCAGATGGCCCTGGCCGCCCAAGTCTGTCCCTGGCGGTGTTGGACAGGGACGGTGGCCTGGGGTCCCGCTGCCCTCGGACCCCTAGAGCAGCCTTCAGGAGACTGGGCTAGAACAGCATGGGGGGAGCCTTTGGGGGGAGGGGTCAGCCCCTATTGCTTGCGCTGTGACAGGCTGATCTGGGATGGGTGTCCCTTAGGGATACAGGCTTGACACTTCTTGGGGCCAGTGGGGAGTGGGGCAGAGATAGAAGATCCAGAGAACAAGAAACCAGACCCCACCTGTCTCCTGACCTTGAACTTCACGTGTGACAGTAAAGCATGCCCCGAGCAGTTGCTGCAACACAGCTGCTCGGGGAATCACTCACTGGCTCCCCAGTGAACCCAGTGACCTCGGCCTGGAATAAGGTCAGGGTGAAAGCTGGAGAGGGCAGTGCTTCCTGCCTAGGCCCAGAGTTATTGCCAGCTGGCACTGAGCCTCATGGTTCTAGAAGCTCACGTGTGGACTGAATCACATGAAACCAGAAACAGCCACAGACGTGTTTTTGTATATGCACAGAGCTTGTAGAAATTTTGAGAAGTTGCCAATGTTGAGAAACTCTTAAGATTTCACATGAAAAGATGGATTTCTAGCTTCTCTGAAAGAACAACCCACAACCCCAGGCCTGAATTGCCACGTGGTGACTCTTGGCTGAGGCCAACGTGAGCCCGCTTCAGAATGAACGTTGAGTTCTCCAATTTGCTGCAGTCCCTACCACCCCCTACTGCCTCACTCCCACGCGTTTCACTCATTAACTTGGCCTGTCCTGCCGCCACAGCCATGGAGTTGGGAACAGCTGCTCGGCACACACAAAAGGCCCCTTATGCCCGCCCATCAGCCCCTTCTCCCTCTGACTCCCTCAGCCACTGACACACACTTACCCTCCTTCTCGGCAGGAGGCGCAGGACTCCTGCTTTTGCCTCGAGGGCTGCTGCTGGGCGGCTGGGGGGTGTCACTCTCCGGCTGCAGGTGCTGCGATGGTGGGGGGGCAGGGGGAGCTGGCTTAGGGGGAGCTGCTTCCTCCCGGGGCGGCTCGTGGACTTTGGTGACCTGCTGGGGGAAAGCGAGGAGGAGCGAGTGTCTTTACAGGCTGTCTGCAGGTCCCAGAGACTAGGGAAAGCCTTCCAGGCCCCCTGCGTGTGACCAGCCTCGAAACTGAGGCCCAGGAGAAGTAGCAACACACCCAAGGGCACACGGCTTGAGGGTCCAGGAGGTTGGGCTTTGTGCAAAGTGTAGGGGGTGTGCCCAGCCATCCCGGGTGCCTGGCTGTGGATGGAGAGCCCTCATTACCCTGCCCCTAGCCCCTTCCATCTTCCTCAAATTTCTCGGGGTCTCAGAGAGATCAGAGCTGACAAATGGGACAGTGCCCGGCTGTGGGGAGCAGGCAGCACAGCCTGGCACTCCTTGTGCCCCTCACTCAAAAAGCCCTGGTCAGCTTGGAGTCTTTCAGCCCACAGCCCCCAGGTGCACTGGAAGGCCAGGCTCACGTCCTGGGAGAGGGCAATGACTATGTGAGTGTGCTAAGTCACTTCAGTCGTGTCCAACTCTTGGCCACCCTATGGACCGTAGCCCGCCAGGCTCCTCTGCCCATGGGATTTCCCAGGCAAGAATACTGGAGTGGGTTACCATGCCCTCCTCCAGGGGATCTTCCTAACCCGGGATCAAACCCACATCTCTTACGTCTCCTGCATTGGCAGGCGGGTTCTTTACCACTAGCACCACCAATGACTGAGCCGTTACAATTACGGGCACCTCTGAGGATCCTTCTGCTTGGCCTGGAGAATTTTCTGGACAACCCCCCAACCCTTTCAGAGGGTCTCAAGTTAACTGGTGGGGCCCCGCCCTCCTCTCTGAGGTGTTGTGACAGTGGGGGGCTTCCTGCCTGGTCTGGGGGGCTCTGGAGAACCCTCGGCAGGCAGGGGTGGGGTGGTGAGAGCTGCCAGGCTGGGAAGCCAGAGGGAGGAGACCTGCAGGCCGGGTACTTTGGGGGCCCCTCAGCCCCCCTACTGTTCCTGCCTGTCTCCATGAGGATTTCTACAGGAACAGGAGGTGGTGGGAAGAGGCGGCGCTGCAGATGCCGGGCCTCCACCTCCCTGGCCTGTGATCAGCCTGATTTATTGTCTCCTCAACAGGAAGTAAAGGTCATGGGGGCTCTGCGGGTCCTGGCTGGGTGGGGGTCCTGGGTCATGGGTCATGGGAGGTGGGCCTGGGACTCACAATTGGGGGGATGGCGGCCGCTCGCTGCTTCAGCTGCTTCAGGTCCAGCGGCTTCTGGGGCGAGGCGTTGGTCCTGGTGTCGCTGGTCGGGGTGAGGAGGCTGGGCCGTGGCGACAGGAGCCTGGTGGCAGGCGGGAGGGCAGGGGGGACGGGGAAACCAGTGTCAGGCCCACGGGCTCACAGGCTCTCCTGGCTCCTGCCTGGACGATGCGGCTGGGGGGACCACCAGAGGGAGGCGAACGTCCAGCGCCAGGGAGACCTGGGGTCGGGGTGGGGGCTCCTCCCTCCCTCCTCTGCTCCATGCAGGCCCCACAAGGGACCAAGACCCCTCCCACCCCAGCCCAGAGGATCAAATGCTCCCGAGATGGCCCAGGGCAAGGGAAGTCCCAGAGAAGCCCACACTCAGGGCCCGTTACCACGACTGGCCCTTGGGAAGCTGCTGGGAAACCCAAGAATCAACCTAATTAAGGCTTGGGAGGCTTAAGAGATTCAGGGAGATGACTCATCACCCAAGTATGAGAGGCTCAGGCCCCAGGGTAGGGGCCCGGGGTATGGTGCTGAGTTGGCCCTGCTTACTGGAGACGAGGACTGGGGCGCCCTCCCATTCAACCAGAATGCGTGGCTAACCGGAATCTCACCCGCATACCAGGCGGGTGCAAGCTCTGCGGGCACAGGGTCAGCATGTACACTGCCCGCCCTGCAGCCGTAAGTGGGGCTGAGCTGGGCCTGCAGGTGGCTTGTCCTCTAAAGCAAGGTCACGTCTGTCTGCTGACATGCAGAACAGGGCAGCAACCTGCTAAGGGTGCACGGTGTGTGTGTGTGTGTGTGTGTGTGTCTGCACACGGGTGCACGGAGGTGGGCAGGGGGCTAAAACATGGTGGGAAGCCAGGGCTGGGGTCACCCCAGGGAACAGCTGCAGTGCCTTGGGCGCCTGGGGCAGAGGCTGCCGTGGGGCGTGGCTCCAGAGCTGCTCACGGGTGTCCCCTCCTTGAGAGGTCTTCAGGGATTTCCAGGACACGACAGCCCTGGCCCGGTGCCATGCCACAAGCCCCGTCTGGTTCACCAGCTGGCATGAGGTCTCGAGGGCAGAAGCTCAGAGCCCCAGCCTTAGAGCCCCTCACCCCTGCACTGGGGCTGCCGGGTTCCTGCCCAGCTCTTGAGTCCTACCTGGGACCACCACTCGCTGAATACACAGCAGGCCTGGGGGAATCAAACAGTGTGCACGCACAAAGGCACTGGCCATGGGCTGGATTCAGCCAGGAGGGAGAATCACAAGACAGGTCAGTGAAGCCCCTAGTGTGTGCCGTGACCACCCTGGCTGACGCCATGTGCAGACCATCGGCACAGCCCCTGCCTTCCAGGTAAGATCTGTGACAGCCAGGGTGCAGCTCACACCACCCAGAGCTGGCTGCCGGATCCAAGAGTGGATCATGCGCCTTCCAGCCGGCGGTTCAGGACAGACGTGTGACGTGCAGGCGATGGGCCCCCTGCTCCCTGCGGTGACGGGATCGCAACCCATGACGAGCCAGTCCCTCGGGTGCTGACCCCCTGCCCACATCTGCCACACGCTCAGCTGAGCAGAGACAGTCTCGGCGACACCCCCTGAGGCTGCCCATGGCATGCAAGTGGCGCCAGGCTCAGAGGTCAGACTGACTTCATGCTCAGCTGGGCTTCACCGTCCTCCTGACCAGCTCACCCTCCCTGCCGTCCTCACCTCTCTTGACCTCTCTGGATCCTGCTCAGGCTCCCAGGACCACCGGAGGCCTCTCCTCTGGTGGCTGCCCATCTTCACTCCCCTGGAGACCCAAACCCAGCCTCGTTTTGCCCTCTACCCTTGGGCCAAAGCACCCTGAACAGGTCTAAGAACTGATGCTCTCACTTGTCCTGTACCCCCTCACTGTCGGCTCCAAATGTCACCAGCCCAGCCTTGCTCCCCTCCTCTTGCAACTAATTACCACTGTCCGCTTAAACCAACTTGTACTTGTAAACTTAAGAGTGAATACACTGCAGCCCTTCTGGCATTTCCTCAGGAAGTGCATTAGAGTCATTATAGGGCCCAGCATTTGCACTGCTGGGCATACACTCGTGAGAATAGACACACACACCCCCACACACCAACCGTTCATGAAAGATCATAGCAGCCACTATCTGCAAAAGGCAAAAGGTGGAAGCAAGCCCCACGTCCAAAACCAGGTGACATGGATAAACAAAATGTGGTATGTCCACACAGTGGAATATTACTCAGCCAAAAAGAATGACTCCAGGCTACAACTTGGATGAACCTCAGAAACATGATGCTGAGTGCAAGAAGCTGGTTGCAAAAGGCCATGTACTGCATGATTCCAATTACAAGAAATTCCCCCAAGAGGCAAATCCGTAGACATAGAAGATGAGTGGGTGCCAGGGGCTGGAGGGTGGGGGATAAGGACTGACTGCTAATGGCCTGGGGTTTCTTCTTGGGGTAGTTGACAATATTCTGGAATTAAACAGTGCTGATGATCACATAACTGTGAATGTACTAAAAATAAATCACTTCAATGGCTGAATTGCATGGCTGTGAATCATATCTCAGTAAAGCCATGAAATTAAAAGATGCTTACTCCTTGGAAGGAAAGTTATGACCAACCTAGATAGCATATTCAAAAGCAGAGACATTACTTTGCCAACAAAGGTCCATCTAGTCAAGGCTATGGTTTTTCCAGTGGTCACTGTGAAGAAAGCTGAGCGCCGAAGAATTGATGCTTTTGAACTGTGGTGTTGGAGAACTCTTGAGAATCCCTTGGACTGCAAGGAGATCCAACCAGTCCATTCTGAAGGAGATCAGCCCTGGGATTTCTTTGGAAGGAATGATGCTAAAGCTGAAACTCCAATACTTTGGCCACCTCTTGCAAAGAGTTGACTCACTGGAAAAGACTCTGATGCTGGGAGGGATTGGGGGCAGGAGGAGAAGGGGACGACAGAGGATGAGATGGCTGGATGGCATCACTGACTCGATGGACTTGATTAAGTCTGAGTGAACTCCGGGAGTTGGTGATGGACAGGGAGGCCTGGTGTGATGCAATTCATGGGGTTGCAAAGAGTTGGACACGACTGAGCGACTGAACTGAACTGAACTGAAAGCTGTTACAAGGAAAAGATAATGAATATACTCCTTGCTGGCCACAAAATCAAGGGTTTGATATATTAAGTATATCGTTTCAATGAACAATAAAGTAATAATGCTATACTATTATCTATTGTATAAAATATTTGAAAATGCAAATTTTAAGGTTAAAATATAAACTTTCATATCTATGTGAATATAATTTTATATGGACACAAAATATGCTTTTATGATACAAATAAAAAGCCAAGTGTCTGTGTCTCACTCTGATTGTCAACGAACCAGGGCCCTTGCCCTGTCCTGGTTTCCCGGTGGTTCCTTGTCCAGGCAGCGGGCAGGCAGATTGGAGGGAAGCAGGGATCACCCTCAAATGCTGTCAGCAGGCACCAGCTGGGGGTGTGCATGGAGGCCCAGACCCCTCTCTCTTGAGCCCCCCCAACCCCACCCAGGGAGGCAAGAGCTCAGTGGGGGCTGCAGCCATGGGCACAGTACTTCACAGCTGACAAGATGATAGTAGCCTGACCGCTCACTGTGAAGAGGGCAGCATCCAAGAGCAAGGGCCTGGATCCTGATCTTTAACAAGCCCGAGGGGCCTGAGCCTCCCCACCACCCCTGAGGGGCGGGAAGATGCCTGGCGCTCACGTGGCCCCCAAACTGCCTCATCCCACCTCCACAGCGGCAGGAGCCACCACCTCCAGGAGCTCTCCTCACAGTATCACCCTCCCTCTGTTCTCTTTCCTTTGTTTTCTTGGAAGACAGGGCGTTTATTTTCCTCCCTAGAGACCGGGGCAGGGTAGGGGCTCTCGGAGCCTGGCACTGTGCACGTGACCTGGGCCGGGAGGGGCAGGGGCGGGGGCTGGGGGGAAGCTGGGTGGCAGGGGAAGCCGGCAACTTGGCTGAGAGCAGCTGGGGCCCTGCCCCCTAACGCTGAAGTTCAAGACTCCACCTCTCAGTTCAAATCCCACCACTGGCCAGATGACTTTACCAACTGTGCCTGACTCAGTTTCCACATCTGTAAAATGGGTGTGAGAACAGTCGCTCCCTCCAGCGACTGTCCTGTGGGTAGGACACGGGAAGGCACAGGAAGCCGTGACAACAACGCCTAGTGCTGAGCAGCCTGGGCATCTTCTCATCCCTGGGATTTTCTTCCCGCCCCGGAAGACCAGGGCTGGGGAGGGGGCAGGGCCCCAGGGGACTCTGGGTCTGCAACAGTACGTCCCTTCTCTGCTGAGCCCCCTCCCCAAATTCCTCATTATCGCTGGGCTGGGATAATCCCCCGCTGCCAGGCTGGGGCTGGGAAAGCAGGATTGTGAAGATCCACAAAGGCATGGTCATGCTGGTTTCCCATGCCCCCAAGATAAAACCCCACTCCTTGCTTCAACCCCCGAGGCCCTGTGGGGCCAAGTAGAGCCAGGACCCTGCCCACCTCTGTGACCTCCTCGCGTGCCCTCTCCCCTTTCCCTCACTCGCTCCGCTCTCTGCCACAGGCCTCTCTGCCGTCTACCCAACACAAGCTCGTGAGGCCATAGGACCTTTGCATTGGCTGTTCTCTCTGCAGACTTTCCCTCCGTGTCTCATACTCTGTGTTTCCATCATCTTTCAATGTCACCTCCTCAGGCAGGTCTCCCTGACTGCCCCTCACACTCCCTCCATGACCAATCTCTCCCTCATCCGCTTATCACACGAGCATTCCCTTTATTCCATTGCTGTTCCAATTCCGTACTAATCACTCCCAGTGAAATGTAAGCTTCCTGGAGCCAGGACCTCATTTGTCGCTGCTCCCCTTGAGCCCAGGATGGTACCTGGCACACCCCAGTGCCTAGTTAATCATTTATGGAATAGAGAAATAAAGGAGAAATTGCTGTTACATTCTTTTGAAATTCCAGGGGCTCGGAAGTGCCTACATTCCAACCTCCTCGTGGAGTGAACTTTGGGGGCTCCTGAAGCAGTTCCAAAGGAAGGGAGTAACTCCTTTCATTGAGCATCTTACTGTGGGCTCGGAACTCCATTCTCCTCCCAAGCAGCCCGTAAGTGGGGATACCCACACCCGTCTTATGGGTGAAAAAACTGAGGCCCAGCAAGGCCAAGGCACTTCTGAAGGCCCAGCCCTGTCAGAAAGTGCCCAGCACCGTCTCTGGGAAACGGAACAGGCGGGGGCAGGCAAGCTCAAGGCTCTGCAATCAAAGCCACTATCTCTGGCCGCTAGCCAAGAAAACTCCCAGGCGGAGCTGTCTGGCAGAAAGCAATGGAGAGTAAAAAGCAGGATATGATTTTCTCTCCCAAAGCCGTACGGGCACGGGCCAGAACGCAGTGCATCTTGTGTCTTGTCCAGGGACGCCCAGTGCACTGCGCTGAGACTGCCAGGCGGGAGGCAGGGCTGTGGGCAGGAGGCCAGGACCTGGGGTCGCCCACCGATCTCTCTGGGGCGGTAAGGGAGGTGGTGCTGGCTGCCAGGGCGCACTCTGACGCATCTCGCCTGCGTCCTCCGGCGCCCGCCTGGCCCTGTGCGGCCACGGCCGGGGCAGGAGGGAGGGGTGGCGGACTGCCAGCCAGGAAGAGGTCAGGGGGCTGGCCCGAGTCCAACCTCACCCTGAGGGTGGGGGACTGGCCTCGGTCACAGAGGGCGTGACAAACCAGGTGTCCTGACTCCCAGCCCAGGGCTCCTGGTCCCGAGGGACCAAAGGCTGGACGCTCAGGCAGGAAGAGTGGACAGGAGCCAGACCCAGCTGGGGGAGAGAAGGACACATCCCTGGGTGGGGCTGAGGTTGTGCGGGGAGAGGCTCAAAGTAGGCTGCGGGGCTTCAGGCCTGGCCCGAGAGGTCCAGGGGGAAGCTGTTGGGACCCAGGCCAACCCTCCAAGCTGTCCAGCCCAGGCAGGCGATCTGTACCCAAAACACAGACTCCAGGAGGCCGCTTATCAGCGTGGCTGTCCCATGAGCTCAACACTCTTCCCGCTAAGAGCAGAAATGTGTGTTTCCATGACTCTGTCTCTGTGGCCAGCGGGAGTAGGGTGGGGAGCCGCCCACCCTAACCCCATTACCCAGGCACAAAGAGCGAGACTCTGGCCCAGGGCCTTCCCCAGCAGATCAGGCCACCGTGAACTCTTGTTTTCCGAGCTGCGCCCACTAGGCAGGAAACTTAGGACCTCCGGGCCCCCAGAAACCTGCTGGCCAGACTGCTGCTTATCCAAGAGCCATACAAGTGGGCTGAGGGTCCTGCCAGGGACCAGAGGTAGCTCACTGAACACGTGGGGACCCAGTGAGCTCTGACCAAGTCCGGTTTTCACATGAAACGTTCTAGAATTTGCCATCTCCGTATGCCCCAAGGTGAATCACGGAGCAGAGGAAATGGCTCCCAGTGAACCGGTCAGATTTGAAAGTCAGATTTTCCTCTCTCGCACGCTGCCCAGAAGTTTTCCGAGAGACGTGAAAGGAGCGAAAACAGACTGCACTGTTTTCAGTCAAAATAAAAATGACCGGCCCGCCTCACTAGAAAACAATTCCTTAAGCCGCCCAGATGCAAGCGGGCGTGGATCTCCGCAGCCCTGCCCTTTGCTGCCCACACTGGGCCCCGAGTGGGGCCTGCCAGCTTCCGCTCTGGCCAGGGTCTCGGGGACCCTCAGCGAGCAGAAGATGAACTGGCCAGGATCCCGGGCATCTGCCACTTGCCCCCATGTCCACCGCCACCAGCCTCACCAGGACATCCCCAAGGCTGCCTCACAAAGTGCATCCCTCTGCCACTCTGGCCCCCATTAAATCTATCCCCTCACACAGCTGGCAAGTTTCAGAACCTGAGACGCACCCCAAGTCTCAGGCATGAGCTGCGGAGGTCTCATTGTCCTGAGAACAAAATGCAGCCACCCACCCAGCCTGGAGGCCCTGCAAGGTGGGCTGGTCTGCTGAATCGTGCAGGCTCAGTCCCACCTCCGGCTTCTGCACTTGCTGGTTCCACCGTGTTGAGGGTAAAACTTTGTCTCTCCAAGTCTGTTCAAGTCCTAAGAGCCAAATACCTGTGAATGTGAACTTCTCTGGAAATAGGCTGTTTGCAAATGTGATGCAATTGAGAGGAGGTCCTGAGGGTGGACCCTCATCCAAGGACTGACATCCTTACAGCAAAAGGGAAATGTGGGCACAGGGACACATGGAGAGCGTGTCATGGGACCACAAAGTGACGCATCTACAAGCTGAGGATGGCCGGCACCACCAGAGGCTGGAGGAGCCGGGAAGGAGCCTTCAGGGGGCGTGGCCCTGCCGATGCCACTCTGGGGTGGTCCTTGGTGGCGGCAGCTCTGGAAGCTAACCCATGCTGTCACCCTACTTCTCCCCACCCAGGCTCAGCTCAGAGGCCACCGCTAATGGGGGACCCACCCCATCAATGCTGCCCTGTCCCAACATCGGAATTCCTGCCAGACGGAGAACACTTAGTGGTGGCCCCCTCTCCCTCCAAGGGCAGGCGTGGAATCAGCCTCGTGTGCCGTTGCCTCGGTACACAGGTGATGCTCAGTAAGTGCTTACAGAACGAGACGACAAAGCCAGCGCGCTCACCTGTTCTTGTCGCCGCCCTCGGGCTCGTCCACCTCGTCGGCGCTGCAGGTGGCACTGGAGTCACTGTCCTGGGGGGCGCCTGAGCCCTTGGCTGCAGGGCCTTTGCCCCCAGAGCCGCTGGCCTCCTTCTTCTCCACCTTGAGTGCCCCCTCGGGCGCAGCCTCCACCGCGGCCTCCGGGCCCGCCTTCACCTTGTCGGGCCCCTCTCTGGCGGCCTCCTCCTCGCACTCACTCTTGACAGGCTCCACGGGGTGCGCTTCGCCCGGCTCCTCCGTCTTGGCCTTGCCCACGTCGGCCGCCAGCTCTGGGGCCACGGGGGGTTTCTGTTCCTCCCCCTCCTCGGTTGAGGGGGCGGCTGAGGCCTCTTCCTCCTTCTCCTCCTTGGGGACCACGGGAGGGGGCGTGGCGGGTGACTGGGGTGCTGGTGGGGGTGTGGGCGGACCGGTGGCTTCGGGGGCCGGGGCGGGCTCGGTGGGGGCCGGGGTGTCCTCGGGCGGCGGGGTGGGCGGCTCGGGAGGTGGTGCATCCGTGCCCGGGGCGGGCAGGGGCTTGGGCCCGTTCTGCCCCGTGTCCTTGGCAGCCTCGGTGCGGGGTGAGGGGACGCTCTCGGTGTCGGAGCTGTTGTTGACGGCAGCTGCGGGGAGAAAGCAAAGATGGGGTGAGTGGTGTCGGGGGGCGCTCAGGCTCGAGACAGGCAGGGCCCTGCCCATGCTCCTCTCACCACCCGATGACCCTGACTGTGCAGCCTGGTTCTGGGTAGGAGTTCAGGGGGCTGCAGTCCCATCCCTGGACACCAAACAGCTCCGAGGCTCCTACACGCCTGAGCAGCCCGCCTGGCCCCTCCCAGACCTCTGTCCTCCTCTCCACCTGCTGACCCTGGAGGAGCCCAGGACCTGTTAACTTCCGATCCCCGGAGTGGCTGGGTGGGTGGCCAGCACCCTATGGAGCCAGGCCAGGGGCAGCCAGGGGTGCAGGCTTTCGTTCTGGGGTCTCCTTGTTCTCATCGGAGCTGCAGCCCTGGCTCTGCCCCTGCTGTCACAGACCTCCTGGCCTCGCTTTCCCCATCTGTAGAGTGGGGAGAACAGTTCCCACCTCACAGGGGTTGCGGCACACAGGGTGACACCTGCTAACTGTCCGCTGTTGTGTCATTACTGTCGTCCTCATATAACGCGGCCAGTGAACCTGGAGGAGCTCACGGGGAGAGGGTCCACACCAACTACAGCCCCTGGCCACTGTCCACAGGGCTGGTATGCAGCAGGTGCACAGGAAGTGCTGATCGAATGACAGTGTGCACAGATGAAGGGAAAGGGGACCTCAGCTCCAGACCTGGCTCCTTAGCCTCAACCACGACTCCTCTCGCTTCTTTGGGTTTCAATTTTCCTCACTTTCTACAAAATGGGGACATTTGAAACCTCCCTCCCCCACACTTGCTGTAGGAGAAACATAAGTGGGTAAGAGTCACAGGTGGACACACTAGTAAGAGATCAACAGAACAGTCAAGTCGAGTGCACTGATCTGCAGGTGTGAGCCAGGGAACAGCATGGGGAACAGACACTGCACTGAGGAGGGGGAACAGAGACGGTGGTGGCACCAGCAGTGGGGCTCACAGGCAGAGGTGTGCTCACAGAGGTGGAGCCCCTCATAGACAACAGGGAACCTGGGGGTGCCCCCCACCCCGGCCTGGCCCTACCCCCACCCCACCCCCCAAGGCCAGCTGGCCACATTCATACCTGGGCCACTGCATTCCCCTCTGGGGACCTCGTTCCCAGAGGCGTGTAAGGCTGGAAGGAAGTGAGAGAAGGGTTAGAAGCGAGGTGGTATGAGCAGCAGGTGGGGAGGGAGGAGAATTTGGGGCCAGGCAGGCAGGGAGGACCTACAACCCTGTCCCAAAAGCCCGCAGCCCAGAACACTCCTGGGTGTCCTTGGACAAGTCACTGGCCTTCTCTGGTTCCCGGCTCCAGGGTCCTAGGGGTGGGGTGCTGGCCTCAGAGCGAGGCAGGGCTGGAGGGAGAGGCCTGTGAGGCTACCCGGCCCTGTCTCACCCCTCAGACATGGAGCCAGGCCAGCAGGGGCTGCCAGTGCCCTGCGAAAACACTTCTTTCAGGCTTTACTGCCTCCAGACTCCCACCTCTCCTGTCTCTTGCCTTCCTTCAAGGCCCAGAGCAAAGGCTGCTCCTCCCAGAAATGACCATCCCAACAACAGCAACACAGGCTTGCTCTGTGGGTGTTGGGCTCTGGGCAAAGTGCTTCACACACATAACTCACTCTCAATAACCTCTAAGTTAGAGATCATCATCACCACTCTGCTTTGCAGATGCAGAAACAGAGAGGTTGAGTCGCTTGTCCCAGGCCACACTGCATGGGGGCAGGACAGGGTTGACCCCAGCATCCTGTATCCCTCACCACGGGGTTCCTGACCCTGTCTTCTGACTCCGGCAATGTCACTCCCTCTTTTCACATTGTCAGACCACAGGACGAAGGGGGCCAGCACTGAGGTCCTCTGGACAAATGGCTTAGCCCCAGAGTCTGTGTTCATCTACAAAATAAGTGGTTTATGCCTGGCTCTCTCCCTTACCCAGCAGCTTATCTCTGTCAGGGATTCTCAGGTATAAGCGTGCCTGAGGGTCGTGAAGACTCAGACGGCTGGGCCTACTACCGAAACATTTCTCACTCAGTCGGTCCAGGTGGGGCCCAAGAATCAGTATTTCTGACAAGCTTAAATCCTGGTCCCAAATAGGCCAACTGGCTTCCTTGGATAACTTCCTGTGTCTCAGAGTCCTTGTCTATTAAATGGGGTGACGACAGCACCCGTTGAGCTGCTGTGATGATTAAAGGGAATAATTCACGGCTGATGCTCTTATTACAACCACAGTCTTTACTGGAGAAACTACAAGGTGAAATGGACCACTCCTCCCTCCCCTGGACTCATCTCCAGCCTGGATACAAGGCCCTTGCTGCCTACCCTCTGGAGGGGTCTGTGGTGCTATTGGGATATTCTAGATGGTTCCATCGGAGAGACCTCAGGCTCTAACCTGGGACCTACCTCCCCTCCCCTATCCTGGTCACAAGGGACAGGTTTACACAGCAAACGCCAATCGGACTGGCAGATTCCAAGTCTACCAGCTATGTGACACCCTATGTGAGTAATTCTCCTCTCCCTCCCCACATGAGGCCTCGGTTTCCTCATCTGTAAGATGGGACTGTCACCTGGTACCTTGGGCAGACTCTTCTCAACTGCCTCCCTTGATGTGCTCAGGGCTGCCAGGTGGTCACAGAAGCCCTGGGTTCAGCAGACCAGCCAAGAATGCCCATCTCCCATCCTTGATGGGGCGTGTGAACCATACAGGGGACAGGGAACTCACTACCTCAAAATTCTCTAACTGGGCAACATCTGTTCTGCTTTTAATGCTGAGCCAAAGTCTGGCTTCCTTTAACTTTCCCACCAAGCCTGCATCCTGCCCACACACAGCCGGGAGGATATTTAAAGAGGAGAGTGGGTTCCTGCTCCCCAGGTTCCCTTTTCCTGGTTACAGACCCAGGACTCAGAATTCAAGGACCTGAGGGATTTGGAGCCTTCCATCAGAAACTGGTCAGGCCTCTAGCCAACCTGGCCTGGGGAGACCCAGTGCTGGTGAGGAGGCCAGACTCAGCACCCCAGGTCACCCCCAAAGTAAGACAACACCAACCAAATGGGCCAATTCTTCATTTTCAACCTGGAAGTAGGATTCAGGCTGGTGAATGCACTGCAGGCTGGCGTAACTTGGATTTATTTGCAGAGTGGGGGTGATTCACACCTTCCTTGCAAATGCTGGCAGAAGTTTGGGAGTTTAAACGCAGGGGCAAGCAGACAAGAGCGACAGGAGGGGAACCTGGCAGGAGACGGGACAGGAGGAGAGGTGGGGCCCTTCACTAAGAACCTGAGGCCCCGCGGGGGAGTTCAGGCCGGCAGGATGGCAGAAGGAGAAGCAGACACATTTAGTGAAGCGGGGGGCGGGGGCCTTCAGGGGTGTTGTGTGGGGGGTCTTCAGGGTTGTCATGCCTTGAGGGACTGGTGTAGAACAAGTAAAAGGGAGAGGACTGGGGGCCAAAGGCAGAGTAATCAGTGACCAAGGATGCAAGCCTGCCCTCGGGCAGCCTGGTGTGACTCCCACACCTATAAATGCTATTTGCACAGTGGAGCCGGGTGTTACATGGGGGCCAGGCTCCGAAGTTGAGTGACCATCTTGTGCAGTCGAAATCCTCCTTTTGAGAAGCGGGCAGAACTGAGAGCAAAATTTAAATATTAATTCTCACTCTCTCTTTGGCAGCCCTCACCAGGTGGCAGAATTCATCTAAGATCCAGGCCGACGACGCAATTCTGGGGTGCCTGGTGCAACTGCCCCCAGCCTCAGCGCCCCCAGGCAGAAAGCTGGGGGCTGTGCAGTTTATCATTCAAATTCAGACACTTGGGAGCAAAATGAAGCATAATTACGTAACTTTTGAATACTTATCTACCAACGGTATTCGTTCTGCTTACATTGCTCAAGTTGTAAAATAATGTATATTAGTCGCTCAGTCTCGTCCTGACTCTGTACAACCCCATGGACTGTAGCCCACCAGACTCCTCTGTCCATGGGATTCTCCAGGCAAGAATACTGGAGTCTAAAATAATGGTTCAGGTCAGAAAACTATTTTTATGGACTTCTCTGGTGGTCCAGTGGTTAAGACTCCACGCTTCTACTGCAAGGGGCACAAGTCTGATTCCTGGTTGAAGAGCTAAGATCCCACATGCTATGTAGTGTGGTAAAAAAAAACTATTTTCAAAAATAAACAATTTTTTCCCCTAAAATGTGATACCCAGATATGCTGGCAAGATAATAGGTGTCACCAGAACTGGATATGTCCTGGATGTGTAGGGTCACCAAGCACAAGATTGAACTCACAGGGAGCAGGAGTATAGAATGAACAAGTGTCCTGTGACTGCAGAGAGGCAGATTACCGTGATTATTGTTCCCACTGTCACCACCATCGTCACCACCACCACCATTGTCACCATCACCACCATCGTCACCGTCACCACCACCGTCACCATCACCACCATGATCATCACCACCATCGTCACTAGCACCATCACCACCATCACCACTACCACCATCATAACCATCACCACCACCACCACCATCGTCACTATCACCATCACCATCATGATCGTCACCACCACCACCGTCACCATCACTACCACCGTCACCACCACCATGATCACCACCATCATCACCATCGTCACCATCACCATCGTCACCATGATCATCACCACCATTGTCACTATCACCATCACCATCACTGTCACCATCACCACCACCGTCACCATCACCACCACCACCGTCACCTTCACTACCGTCATCACCATCACCACCATCACTACCATCGTCACCATCACTACCATCTTCACCACCACCATGATCACCACCATCGTCACCATCACCACCATCACCACCATGATCACCACCACCATTGTCACTAAAACCATAACCATAGTCACCGTCACTACCATTGTCACCATCACCACCACCGTCACCATCACCATCACCACTACCATTGTCACCATCACCACCATGATCATCACCACCATTGTCACTAAAACCATAACCATCGTCACCGTCACTACCATTGTCACCATCACCACCACCGTCACCATCACCACTACCATCGTCACCATCACCACCATCGTCACCATCACCACCATCATCACCACCATGATCGTCACCATCACGATCGCCCTCTCCCCTTGGGGCAGTCCAGGCCCCTTCTCAGCAGGACCCAGGCATTTCTGGAAGAGGCCAGCTCCCACGGCCCACCCTCACCTTCCGCCTCCTCCGCCATCTCCTCTTCATTTCCGCTCACGCCCGACGCCTCCATCTCCTCGTCCTCCACTACGGGTGGGAAGGCGGCCTCCTCACTGGCAGCGGCCGGGGCTTTCTTCTTCTTCCTCCGTGCATTCCTCTCCTTCTCCTAGGGCACAGGGATAGCGGCAGGTCAGGGTCAGCACCAGGGCCAGGACCTGGGCTGCCAGCCCAGGGACTCCCAGAGCCAGAAGCCTGCCATAGCTGCTAGGGACAGTGATCCCGGCCACTGTCCCAAGGGCACTCTTCCCCGCTTGCGCCCCAGTTGCACGGCCAGACATGCCAGTGGTTATTTTTACCCACAGCTTCATTCTTCCGTCGTGTCCCAGATACACCAGGGCGCAGCGTGGCCTAGGGGCTGCCCCGACATCCTTCCGGAACGGGTGAGGAAGGGCTGCCTCTGCCTGGAGGCCCCCTAGGACTGCTCCAGCCCTGCTGGCTGTCCAAGCCAGAGCGACGACCACACTCCCTGGAGGGCACACTGCCAGGTGGTGCAGTCAGTACACTGGAGACAATGAATGAAAGAAGCATGCCCTTGCGGCACCACCTGCCCCCAGGCTAGCTTGGGTGGCGTGTCATTTCACCCCACCGGTCTTTATAGTACACCAGGGGACAAGAAAGCACAACGAATGATGTAGTCAGGGTCTCTGCCCCTCCACAGGCCAGCTAGTCAGGGAGACAGCAATCGACACATCAATTAAAAAGAAGACTCAGAGGTAGAAGAACGGCAGCCCATGGGGACAGACAGGGTGGGGCGAGACTGCAGGAGGGTGGGGCTCAGGAAAGACTTCTTGGAAGAGGTGACATCTGAGCTGAGTCCTGAGAAGAAGCTGGCCAGACAAGGCTCTGGACGAGAGTGGCCCAGGTGGAAGGAACTGCAAGTACGGAGGCTGGAGGTGGAACCAGCAGGGTGGTTCGAGGAACAGAAAGAAGGCCCTTGGTCGCCAGCCTTTCACTTCCCTCCACACCTCCCTGCCCCCGTCTGGTCCCCAGAAGCCCTGCTCCCCACTCTGGGAGCCAGGGGCTCACCCCCAGCCTGGGCACAAATCCTCCTTGACAGCTCCCATCTTTGCACCTCACTGTGCCAGGTGCCCCAGGAGGATGTCTCTTTACCCCCAGGCTGAGCCAGGCAGAGGTTCAGAAAGCGTTTGTTGATTGACTTACTGAGTGACTGAATGGGCAGCATCGGGGGCCTGAACACACAGCTGGCAGAGTCAGGGCACGTGTGGAGGCAGCGTGTGCTGGGGATCCGAAGTCACCAGGGACTCCCAGGGGGGTGGACTGGCCCCTAAGAGGGGACCCACCCAAATACCGCCAGTGTGATGGGAGGGGCCGCAGCCTGAACCCTTTGGGTTCCCAAGGAAGGAGATGGAACCTAAATGCTCCTCGACGTGTCAACAGCTCCCAGCAAAGCCTCTTACCCTGGATTGACTAGGTTCCTCCCAGAATAAACGTCCCTGGTGGCTCAGAGGTTAAAGCATCTGCCTCCAATGCGGGAGACCTGGGTTCGATCCCTGGGTCGGGAAGATCCCTTGGAGAAAGGCATGGCAACCCACTCCAGTATTCTTGCCTGGAGAATTCCATGGACAGAGGAGCCCCACAGGCTACAGTCCAAGGGGTCGCAAAGAGCCAGACACGACTGAGCGACTTCACTTTCACTTTCACTTTGAACCCTAGAATGGAACCGTACTTAGAAATGAGCTCTTTGCATATGTAATTATGTGAGATGAGGTCTTATTAGGTGAGAAGAAGAAGAAAGAAGAAGGTTGCTCAGTCGTATCCGACTCTTTGCAACCCCATGGACTATACAGTCCATGGAATTCTCCAGGCCAGAATACTGGAGTGGGTAGCCATTTCTTTCTCCAGCGCATCTTCCCAACCCAGGGATCAAACCCCAGGTCTCCTGGATTGCAGCCGGATTCTTTACCAACTGAGCTATTAGGGAAGCCTGGAGAATCCCAGGGACGGGGGAGCCTGGTGGGCTGCTGTCTATGGGGTTGCACAGAGTCGGACACGACTGAAGTGACTTAGCAGCAGCAGCAGCAGTAACTGAGTTATGAGGAAGGACCCTAAATCCAATATGACTGGTGTCCTTAGAAGAAGAGAGAATCTCGGACGTAGAAGCACCCAGAGCCGCCAGCCGAGGAATGTTTGGGATTGTGGGCTGGCCCCATAAGCTGGGAGAGCAGGGGGGCCTCCCCTGGAGCCTTCAGAACGAGCAGAACCCTGCCGACACCTGGATTTCAGACTTCTAGCCTCTAGGATTCCAAGATAGCAAGTTTCTGTACCAGTCTGCGGTACGCTGTTACAGGGAAAAGGGCACTAATGCACCTCCCCTCTGCCAGTTCCCAGCCCCATGCAGCCCAACTCACTCTCGGACAAATGCCGCATCAACTCCAGGTGCCAGCAGGCCCTGCCGAGCCTGGCCCCTTACCATGCAGGGCCGCGAGCAGGCCTCAGGGGTCCCCAAGCCCCAGCCCCTGCCCAGGAGTCGGATCACTTCCTGTCCTGTCTCCTTCCTGAGAAAACGGGGCTCCTCGGAGTGCAGCCACTCAGAGTATAGGGAGGAAGAGGGAAAAGTCCGTTTGCCCGTTAGTCACGGTTTCCGTCACCAGCACTCAGCCAGGGCTGCAGCCCCACCCTGCCAAACGTCCACCGGGCTCCTGGGCACGCCCAGCTCCACCGCCATCTGCCCGCCTCCAGGGGCTGGTGCAGCCCAGCCCCAAATCCTGAGCTTCTCCCAGGAAGGTCCCCCAGCTAGAGCTTGCGAGGACACGAGAAAGTTGTGTGGCATGTGGGTTCTGTGGGTGCGGCTGAGGGTTCCCGCTTCTTCCCCAATCTATTTTTAGCAGACAGGGACCCACTTGAGTGTTTGGGGCTGGGTGATCAGCTGCCCGGGGGGCTGGGTCAGGGGTAACACTTGGAGCCTCACAGGGAACAGGGGCTTCCTGTGGGCTAGGCAGGGAGGCACCTCCTGGGGAAACCGAGGTCCCTTGGACCCACAGCCCAGGCCATGTCGTCCCAAGCCGGGTGACTATGATGTCTAGACTGGAATTTCCCCAACACCGGGTCTGAGACGCTGGTGGACTTCGTGTCCCAGCAATCATACCAAATCCTTCCACACATGGCCCCAAACCCCGGAATTGAGAGTTGTGTATGGAACAGAAGATGCTGGCGATACTAGTGTTAGTGATTACAGCTAATGTTTATTACGCACCTACTGTGTGCCAGGCCTTCTCTACTTACAAATTTCCTGGCTCTGCACATCTACTCTGCAAGTCACAGAATTCTGCTCCCTGCTTTAAACTCTCCAGCCATTCCCGAGAACCCACAATATAAAAACTCAAGTCCTCCCCACTCCATACAGTCCAGTGTAATTTAGATCTAGACCCCACTCAGCTCTCTAACTGGTTTACCTTCCAGGTCTTCTACAAACACTGCCCTTCTTATGCAGATGTGCTCACAATGCCCTGGCCACAGGACCTTTGCACTGGTCATTCTTCTGGCTGAACATCCTTCTCCCAGACACCCACAATGCCCACCTCCATCAGGGTTTTACTCGTACATCACCTCCCCAGAGAGGTCTTCCCTGATTACTCCATCAAAATGAGCTAATCTCACTCCCCATCAATCACTTTCTACTACTATCCCTCATCATAACATCTTCAGACCACAATCAGAAATTATCTGTGTGTTAACGTTAATTTGTCTTTCCAGCTAGAACTAACCTCTCGAGGGCTGGTACCTTTGTTCTCAGCTGAATTCCCAGCACACCTAGAACAGAACCTGGTGCAGAATAGGCACTCTGTAACTACTTCTTTAGATACATGAAACTGATAGACAAAGCCACTAGCTCAGAGAGGCAAAGACACCTGCCCAAGATCGCACAGCTCACGGGGTCGAGAAGTTCAGACTTCACTGCAGGTCAGGTTCAAGCACTTCCCTGCCTGACCATCTCTCTCTATTCAGGCCTGGGCAGCTTCAGATGGAAGAGGCAACAGAGGAAAACAAGGCGAGGCGGGGGATGGGTTGAGACAGACAGAGACGGAGAGACACGGAAGCTGAGCCCCAGGGCCTGGATTCACAGATGGGAGGAAAGGGTAACCTTCGGCCATTAGCAGGGGGAGGGAAAACCTCGGAGAAGTCACCAGTGCCAGATGTTACATAACTCTGGGACGTGTTCCGCCTGCCCACCCGACCCTGCTTCCTGCTGACGTTGTCGGTGGCCACACTCAGGCAAGGTCTGGCGCAAGGCAGGAGGGGACACCCCCTGACCCCCTGCTTCCCCCACTGCTTCCTCCGTTGGCGGAGGGTGACATGTCTTCCTGAGCTCCAGACAGGGCCTGGCCGACAGCCAGAGGTGGCTGCCCCTGCCTCAGGAATCATAAGGACCTGTCTCCCTCCCGGGATCTGCAGGGTGCGGGGCAGCATCTTGTGAGGCCTGGCTGCACTCTCCAGTGACGCGGAACTCACCCCTGCATGCCGGGTGGCCACTGTCAGGATGGATGGACCCAGGGCTGATGGGGCCCCACATCCCTCAGTGTACTTTCTCCGCAGCCTTCGACATAAGTCCACTCCCTCGCAGTCAGCAGGGAAAGAGAGCCAACCCCACTCTCCCAAACAGCCCTTTCTCATCCACAAGTGACTGGCCAGGTTCACCCATCTGCTGGCCTCAGAACATGGCCTGCTGGCCCCCACCTTCTGGGCCACTGCTTCCCACCAAGACCACCTCTGCTGAGTTCCGTGGGAGTCCTGGAACACAGGGAGGGGTCCAGAAAGGGAAGCCGGGCGCCTACAGATGTGAGTTCAAACCCTCTCTGTGGCCTCACCAGGCCCCTCTCCCATCTGACCTCAGCATCTTCACCTGAGGATGGGGTCAAGGTGGCAACCTCAGGGGTCTGGGGAGGGGCCCAAGATGGTGCTCAGGGTCCCCCTGCTGCTCACACCCCCTCCTCCTCCTCAGCCCACCAGTGATGCCGCCTGTCCTCCAGCAAGTTCAGGGTCTGGGGACAAGGAGGACGACCGTCTCTATCAACTTTGGCTGCGCTTTGCTGGAACCCGCACAATCTACCTCAAGCCCAGCCCCCACCGGGTGGCCTCTCAGCTCACAAACCTTCAATGATTCCCAGTGTCCATTAAAGAAAGACTCAGTTCCTCAGCCCAGCAGGAAACCCCACCCACATGTATATGGATGGCACCTGCCATTTCTTCTGTGGCACATAGTAGGCACTCAGTAAAGCCATGCCAAGCGTGCAAGGGGGGTGAGGTCCGATACTTATTAAGCATTGATCAAGGACCACGCCTGGCCCTTTACAAGTAGGAAAGCCTCTGCAGCTCACAGCAACCCCACGAGGCGGGCCGGTCTTACCTCCTTTAAAGCGAGGCTGAGTGCCACGGGCACCACCAGTCAGGAGGCAGCAGAGCTCTGTGTGCCCTTTAGCCCAGGGCCCCACTCTGTACCATCTGGCTAGGCTGCCTCTTTGGATGAGTGAATGAATGAATGAACCAATCGATTAATGAACCAATTCCTCAGGCAATCCAGGAGTGGACATACTCTACACCCAATCAACAACCAAGAGAGATGCGACACCCCATCTCTCAGTGCACTTTCTCCGCAGCCTTCAATGTAAGTCCACTCCTTCGCAGTCAGCAGGGAAGGAGTGCATTTACATTGTCCAGTCATCCAAGCCACCAGGCACCAGGTGGCCACGGGCAATTCACTACTGAACCCGCCAACACTGCCACCGCCACATGGCTCTCAGTGAGGGACGCTTACGACATGCCAGGAACACTTCTAAGCACCCCACGCCCATTTCACTCAAACCATTCCCACAGCAGCCCTTTGAGGTGGACATGTGTGTGCTCAGTCGTGTCTGACTCTTTGTGACCCCATGGACTACAGCCTGTCAGGCTCCTCTGTCCATGGGGATTCTCCAGGCAAGAATACTGGTCTCTTTGAGGGGATCTTCCCCACCCAGGGATCGAACCCATGTCTCTTGTGCCTCCTGCATTGGCAGGTAGATTCTTTATCAACTACGCCACCTGGGAAACCCACTTTGAGGTAAGAATTATCCCCATTTCATAAGTGGGGAAACTAAGGCCCAGAGAAGACAAACCACTCACCCAAGGTGGCAGAGCTAGAAAGCATCAGAATCTGCATTTGAATCTGGGTGTCTGGGGCGAGTCCCTACCATGGCTTTTCCTGCACATATTATTCAAGAGAGCACTTGAATAACACCCTTGAGAAGAAAAGCGGGGGGCCAGTGGCTTTAAAATAAAAACGATGCCGATACCACTGCTAGTAGTTAGGGCAGCCTGAGTTCTAGGAGTAAGGGTTGTCATTATCATTTACAGATGAGGAAACTGAGGCTCGTGGGGTGAAGCCACTACCCAAAGTCACAGGTGTCAATTCATGAAACCAGGACTTGATTTCACTTTCTCCCAGAAGACGAGCCACACCACCTATCCAGCTAGTACCTCTGGTTCCCCAACCCACCCTCTCAAGTTCTGGGGTCTTCAGGGGTGCAGTAGGGCCGTGCCCCAATGAAACCTGGAAAGTGAGGCTGTGGGCCAGCAGGCCGTGAGAGGAGACTCCTGTAACCCAATAGCCTGGGGAAGGCACGCTGGTGTGTGGGCTCTGGGCTGGGCTGAGCAGGGAATGGGAGGGGGAGGGGAGAGGCAGGGAGGACTGACAGGTCAGAGGGAGGAGGGGAGGGAGCAGGAAGAAGGCCTTTCTGTCCCTGGGGGATGTCAGGGCCAGCCCCTGCCCCTGGTGTGTACAGGTGACCTGCCACCCACCTCCAACCACCACCGCCACCTTGTGCTACGGGATCTTAACAAGCGTTGTGTTAGAGACCAGGTGCCCCTCAGCCTCAGCCCTCACCATCTTCCTCCCTGAAGAAACCAGAGTCCTGGAAAATCTAGAAGACCAGCAGAACTCCTCGTGTTTGAGCGAGCCCTGCCTGGAGCTTGAGGAGGAACAGAGGAGCACTGGGAACCAACTGTAGAGCAAGCAGGGGAGGGGCAGGAGGCACAGCCCAACCGGACACAATGGGGACGGGGTGCAGGCAGGGGCCTGACCCAGTGAAGCCTGCAGGTGGGCCTCAGCCCTGACCACAGGGCCATAGCAATAGCATCTTCCTCCAACCAAGAATACTCAGGGGGCTGGGAGTGGGTGGGCTAAGTCGTTTAGTCACGTCGAACTCTTTGCGACCCCATAGACTGTGGCCAGGCTCCCCTGTCCGTGGGATTCTCCAGGCAAGAATACTGGGGTGGGCCGCAATTCCCTCCTCCAGGGGATCTTCCTGACCCAAAGATTGAACCCATGTCTCTTATGTCTCCTGCACTGGCAGGCACGTTCTTTACCAACTGCACCACCAGGGAAGCCCAGGGGGCTGGGGAGTGATGTCCTCGGATTTAGCACAGCGCTCCAGAGCATTCAAGGAGGGAGATTTTGGTCCCTGATTCGCCTGCCACGCTGTGTGACCCCAGCAGCTTGCTTGCCCTCTCTGGACCACGGTGGGCTGCATGAGGAGCAATTCAACCCCCACCCCCCAGACAGACTGCACATACTTCGAACCCAGCAGAAGCCACCCAACCATGGGGAACTGAGGTGTGGAGAGCTGTGTGTCCCCCTCCTGCCCCTTCACATCTGCAAGGAACTACACAGCCTGCCGACCAGAGGCATGAGTCCTCAGGTCACGTAGCTGTGGGTTCACCCCCAAGTCAGCTGTTTATGAGCCTGGCTGAGTCTCAGTTTCCCCAGATCTGAAATGATGACCATGCTTGACGTGTCACAAGTGTGCCCAAAAGGGGGAGAGAGAGGGATGGAGGGAGGGAGAGAGAGAGGAGGAAGAGAGGGAGGCAGAGAGAGAGAGGGAAAAGAAAAGGGAAAAAAAAGAGAGAGAAGAAAAGATGCCGCCCCCAAATGGCCCTGTAACAGCTTCCCAGTAACAGCTGCGGAGGAAGTGTGCAGACCATTCATAGGAGCAGTGAGGCGAGCCCGCCCCTTCTGTGCTCCTGGGGGAGGGAGAGCTCAGAGCTGCTTCTCCAGTCCCCTGGAGGACAGGGCTGGGCCGGCTGCTCCCCGAGGTGGCCCTGAGACTGTGAGTTCAAACGGGAGTGGGGGGAGATGCTGACTTAGGGTTCATCTGCCCCGGGTCTTCATTCCAATGTGCTGACAGCCCCAAGTCCCTGGTGAGTCAGTGCCTTGACCCACCACGCTCCTTCCTTCCTCCCTGCCCGGAGCTCAAGGCCCTCAGAGGGGTCTGACCGGGGAGTGCTAGTGAGGAGGGGGCGGGGTGGGGGGTGGTGGAGCCCGGGAGGCGGGAGGGTGGGCCTGTCCATTGAAGTACCCAGGAGGGATGCTGACGGCATGGGATCAATCCCAGCAGCATTCCAGGGGGACCACTGAGCAAGAACCGGGAGGGGCTGAATCCTGAGCGAGACCTGGTGTTAAGACCCCTCCCTGCCCAGGGCTCCGGGGCTGCAGCGACCACATGGGCCCACGGTGTGACCCCAGTGGGGAAGGAGGGGAGAGGAGGTTGGGGGGGGACTCACCATCTTCAGCTTGTGCTGCTGTAGAATCTCATCCAGGTTCTGCCTCTTCTTGTAGTTGAAGTAGAAGTTCTTACACTGGGACACGGTCTTGGAGCCCACCATCCGGGCGATGGCCGACCAGTTCCGGCCGTGTTCCAGGAGACCTATGGGAGGAGGACGGCAGATGAGGGGCGCGTCAGGGGGGCTGGAAGGGCAGAGAGGGCCTGTGTCCATGGCATGGAGAGCAGAGCCCCAGGCCAAAAAACAGCCCTGATCCCGGGCCTCAGGCTCACTGCACCGGTCCAGGGTTTCTGGGAAGAGACACACATGGGATTGGGCTGGTGGGGGAGGGCACAAGAAGGAGGGGGCTGGGCTCCCTGAGAGAGGCCTGGGCTCCAGGAACTGGAAGGGCAGGTGGGAACAGCCAGGGTGCACCCCCACTGAGGTCACCATCAAGGGTTCTGGGGGCTGAGGGCTGAGGTCAGGGGCACAGACCCCGCCCGGGGCCCCACCTCTCCTCCTCCCCTGCCGGTCGTGACCCGGCACTGACACTCGCTCGCAGCTGCAGACAAGGAGGCCTCGGGAGACCGGGCTGTTTTCCGGCCGCACCGGGCCAGGGAAAGGAAGGAACGTGTGAGCAGGGGTGGGAGGGTGGAGTTCGGGTGGGGGTGAATCAGGCCAGGAGCCTCCGCGCCCAGGTTAACCGGGGCAACCCCAAGCTCCCCTGGGACACCTAAAGGCCCACCCTGGACTTGGGCCCCATCAGGTTGGTTCAGGATCTGGGGTGGACTTGCCCCCACAAATCACAGCCACCCTCATCTCCATGAGCTTCTCACACAGCCTCAGAGATTTCTGATGTGGGGAGAAACCCCTAGGAATTTGCAGGCACCACCCCAGACTCACCTAGGGCAGAGAAAGCTCCCTCCACGCCCACAGACTTGGGCCAGAGCTGCGCCTCCAGCCCCTATTCCATTTTCAACACCGTAAACGCCAGGCTCAGCAGAAATGCAGTCCCCCCGACCCCCCCACCCCGCCTCAAGCCGGCCCTGAGTCTCAGCCCATCTGCCCGCCGTGCTCCGAGTACACGGGCTCGCCTCACATCAGCCGGTGCCTCTACATTTTTATGTCTCGTATCTCCTGGTGGGCAGCGTGCCTTGTGCGCCCAGGTCAGCCCGAGCAGGGAGGGCCTGCCCCCGCTCCTGACGGCTGCAGGAGGGGCTGAGGGGACGTTCCAGCCTCCAGGGGCTGCGGGGCAGGACTGGGCCCCCAGAGGGCAGCAGGAACGAAGCCTGAGTCACGTTGCTGGGAACAGAGCAGCCTCTGAGCCCCGGAGCTAGACTCCTAACGACTAGCGAAAGATTTCCCATAACGAAGTTTGAGGTCGTCTTCCTTGAATCAAATCAAGCTGCAAGCCAGGAGGGCTATATTTTGCAGGGGTGGGAGCCTGAGGGGCTGACATTCTGACTGTCGATATTTTCTTTCATTCATTCATCCATCCATCCATCCCTCCATCTACCCATTCATTCAAACATATGCCGGCGGCTTGCTACATACAAGGCTCACACAGAAATAAAACAGCATCAAAAACAACATCAACAAACCACCGTGTCCATGGCTGAGCAACCTGGAGTTTGCAAAGCCCTTCAAAGATTTGGTTCCCTCTTATCCTTGCTGTCGAGGCCACGGCCGTTTTCACATCCCCTGGACGGGAGGGAAACCGATGCTCCAGAGATCAGAGCAACTCACAAGCTCATGGGGTGGGCCATGGGGCCGAGTGGACGTGGGGACCGGCTCCCGCCTGTAGGCCCAGCTGGGTGGGGGAGGGGGTGCTGGACTGACAGGCCACCTGCTCCCCTGCGGAGGCCACCGAGCCACGTGGCTCCACGGCCGCTGCTCAGGGTTCCTCAAGGACAGGCACGGGGCGGGGGGTTGGGGGGGGTTGGTGGGGTGGGGGGAGCCGAGGCGTGGGATCAAGTGTAACCCAGCCCCCTGACCTTTCCCGCCGCCTGCGCCAGCAGCAGCTGCCACTTCCAGAGAACCTGGCCGAGGACGACGGGGACGCGTTTATTTATATTTCCCCAACCGGGGCCAAGAGAGCCCAGGCAAACACGTTGGGCCGGAACCCCGGGAGGGAGAGGGCGGGTCTCCCATCTGGGCCTGCTGGGGGGGTAAGTATGTGGGGGGTAGGGGGGGTGGACAAGGACCCAGGGGGTGGCTGGACCCCAGGGAGGTTGACATTTACAAACTGGACACATAAATAAGGAGATGGCGTGGAGTTGGCTGAGAAGCTGAGGTTCTAATTAACTCCACTCATGGCAGCAGCAGGGGCTTGGGGGGCAGGGGGGTGTTGCCCAGCCCTGCCTGAAAGCTGCCTGGGAAGGACCGCTGGACTACGCCATCCCGAAGCCCTGCCCAGACTTGCTGTGTGTGGTCCCCGCCATTCCCTCTGCTCTCTGGGCCTCAGTCTCTTTAAGTGCTGTGCAAAGAGCTGGGGTGAGTGTCCTAATATTACCAGCCAGGACACCTAGGGTTGGGGTGGACGGGTATGGGGTGTCTTCTGGTTCTGAGAACCCAGACCAAGGGTGCTGGGCACAGGGAGATGCCCTGTAGACCTCATGAACCTGATGAGGCGTAAAGCCCCTACCCCTCGACCTGGAGAGAGCACCTCTGAGCACACACTGTCCAGGACCCCTCCCAGATCCACCTCAACACAGACCTCCTTCCCGGGGAGCCCCCATCCGACAGCCAGAGAGGCTGGGAAGGGGCCCTAGAAGAAAGTGAGGGTGGGACCCCACGGTAGAGAAACCCCGAGTCCCCCCCCCAGCCTGAGGTCCTTGTCACCCCTGGGGTCCCCGTCACCGTGGCCCAAAAGCCCCCCCAATCCCCAGTCCCCTCCCCGGAGCCACTCACTCACATCCTCTCATCTGCGTCTCCCCCTCGGCCAAGTTTTCCGGAAACATACGGCTTGGAGGATGCTCCAGGGATCGGAGCTGGGAGCAGCGGGCTGGGAGGCGGGAGGCTGGGCGGCCGTGGTGCCGGCTCCGCAAGGCTTCTGGCTGGCGTCTGCTGGCGGCTCAGCTCAGCCTCACATCCTTCTCGTCCAACGGCGGCGCGAGGGAGGAGGGAGGGAGGGAGAGGGAGGAGGGAGGAGGGAGGAGGGAGGGGCCGGGCGGTGGGAGGGGCCGGGCGGCGGAGGGCGGCAGGCGGAGGCTGGCTCCGGGGAGGGCGGGGAGGCAGCTCCGTGCTGCGCGCGCCGGCCCGCCGGCCCGCCGTGGTGGCCCAGGGCTCCTCCGGCAGCGCTGCCACCCCTGAGCCGTCTCCCCCCCACACCCCCCCGCTCCCGGCAGCTGCGGGCATGCGAGGTGCCCTTCGCCTGATGGGGGAGGGCGGCGGGAAGTTGTCGGCTGTGTGCTCGGTGCCCCGTGCCAGGCGTCACCAGGGAGCACCGCGTCCGCGCCTCCTCCGGGCACCGACGTGCCCAGCGTGGGCGCTTAGCCCCAGACCCCTGACGCCCCCACCGGGGAGAAACCAAAGACCCCGCCCCCACCCCCACCGCCTGTCCGGCAGCCTCGCCGCGGCGCACAAGGACTCGGCCGATCTTCCTGCTGCCTGACCCAGCGAGACGCGTCAGGGCTGAATGTGACCTCCAGACGGAGGCTCCCGGGAGCGGGCGGGCGGGGGAGCGTGGCAGAAGCCCAGGTTCAGAAGGGGGCGGGCCAACTTGGCACTGGCCTCCCCCTCCCTCTCTCCCCATCCGTGGCGGTGGCGGCGTCAGCAGCGGTAAGAACAGATGAGAGTTCAGAAAAACAGAGCTTTTCCACCCCGGCAAGCAGCCGGGGAGCAAACAGCTTCTTCCGCCGTCATTCCCCTGTGCGCTGGTTCCACCTGTGGTCTGACCCCCTTCCCGCCTGACTGCTGCCAGGGCGGCCAGGCCCATCGTGGGGGACTCTAGAAGACTGGATGGGCTGGAAGGGGGCGGTGGGTGGGCAGGGCTAGGTTCGCCTTCTAGGAGGAAACTTAGAATCTGAGGGGATTCTTCCAAATGCAAATGAGACCTCCAACCCCTGAGGATGGGAGGGGGGAGGGTCTGGAGTCCTTAGAGAGCTCTCTGCTCCCCGAGGGTCTTGGGGCCATGGCTACCTTTTTCTTCCCTCTCTGGGACACCCAGGTCAGCCTGTGCCCCATAAAAAACACCTGCTACAGATGCCCCAGGCAGCTCCCAGGGAGTTGAAAGTTAACTGAGTTGAACTTTGGAGCGAGATCCAGGTCATGAACGATATCTTCAACTCCCAGGTCATTGACCTGCTCATCCCTTCTGCCTTCAAGCCTTTCCATCCTGCCCACAAAACCCAAGGAACAACAGTCCACCCCTGTCCCACCACCTTGCCCACAGACCTCGCCGGGGGCCCTGGGGCACACCCCCAGGGAGGACAACAGAGCCCAACCGTGCTGGGGAGCTGGACATCCCACCCGAGTCCCACAATCCTTTCCCTGCAAGGGAGGCCCAAGGGAGCTTCTAAGGATGCCAATCCAATCGGGTCACTCCTCTGCTTCAGATTTGCCAGTGATGACCCAATGCTCTTGGAATAACACCCAAAGGCTTTGGTGTGGTGCGTGAGGCCCTGCAGACTCGCCCCGCTCCCGTTGTCCAACTTGATTCCTACCTCTCCCCTTGCTCCAGCCACCCACCAGGACCTTTCCTGCCCAGCCCCTAGGTGTGCCCCAGGGCATCTGTACTCAACTGTCCCTGCTGCTTGCATGGCTTTTTCACAGATCTCCTTCTGCCTTCCTTCACTTCTCAGCTTCAAGGGACAGCTCCTCAGAGAAGCCTGCTGTGACCACTCTTTCCAAAGCTCTCCTCCCAGCCACCCTGCTGTCATGGGGTTTTGGTATCTCCAGAGCACTTATCGCTGCTCCCTGAAATTATCTCCTTGGCTCCGCTGCTCACTGAGGGCAGTGTCTCTGCACCCACAACTGCTAGGTATGCAGGAGGCACCCAGCAAATGAATAAAGCTCCAGATACCCTAGGCGTGTGGGTTTGGGGGCTCACTGGGCATCCCCCAGGCGCCTCTGCTACCTTGCTGGGGCCCCCAGCTTCAGAGAGGAGTGGGCTGAGCGTTTATCCCCATGGGGGGTCCTGAACATTCCCCAGAAGAGAAGGGAGGGAGTGCCCCCCTCTCACACCAGGGGCCCGCCCTCACGTACTCTGTGCCCCAGACAGCAGATTCTGCCAACATCCCCTGTGGTTTGGATTCCCCGACCTCACTTCTAATTTCTAAGGAAGGAGTTTCGTTCTGAAGCCTCCGGGAGGCAGGAACTAGGAAGTGAAATTGACCAAGACAGGAAGTCAAGCCAGGAGGTCTGAGTCATGGAGCGCAGAAAGAGGCGAAGGAGCAGGGGGTAGCCGCAGAGGTGATGGTGGGCGGGGGGCGGGGTTCCCTGTGATGGGGCTTGGCCTGGCCGCTCTGGCTGCCCTGGCTACCCTCAGCAGGGAGCTTCTCATACACTGTCTGGGGGCCTGAGACAAACTGTTCTCACGGGAGCAGTGTCTAAGCCCCCATCAACTCAAGTACACAGGCCCCCAAAAAGGCCTTGTCCCTGTCATGTCCCTCCCCAAGGTGCTACCCTCTCAGGGTCCCCACTGCAGGCAGCTCTCATCTCTAGGGTCTGCAAACCTGCACCAATTACACCCCCCAACCCCACCATGGGCATGTTCTGATAACCTGAGGGCGGAAGTACACCCGCGGGCAGTACCACACTGCCATCCATCTGCATCCTGGGAATTTCACAGCTGCACCCCGGCCCCCCCGCCCCAGAAACTAGCATCCGCCCCCCAGTAAACACTTGTTTCCCACCACCCCAGCCGGCCCCCGCCAGCTCCAGCCAGCCCTGAAGTTTTCTATTCCCTCCATGAAACAGCACAGGCCACTTGCAAGAAGGACGTGTCCACAGCCCTCCCACCAACCGCTGCTTTCCAAGAGAAACTCTGGTTTGCAAAACAAGATTTTCTGCCTAAAACACTATCAAAGGAGCAGGGTAAAAAAAAAAGAAAGAAAGAAAAACCAGCCGATTTAGTCCTGAGTCATGCCACTTCCTTATTTCAGAAACTCCAAGCCCTGGGCGGGTTTGACTTGGACTCAGTGCAGGGTTGGTGACCTTGCCGGGAACCTACTGTGTATCTGAGCTTCCAACACACCTCCCGCCAGTCCCCGAGGGGATTCGGCCAGACAACCTCACACCTGAACTCGGACTTACCTTTCTACTCTTTTCAAAGTAAGCCTCAGTGCCTACATTAGCCTCGGCTTCAGCTATTACATCTGCAAATCTTAGGGACAATGTGATCTCCCAACACATGATCAAAGACATTAAGATGAAAAAAATATCACCTGTGTGCAACCTGGCATCCTACCATTTTGGGCAATTATGCATTCAATGTCAAGTTTTCCAATAGAGCACAGCCAAGTGGTAAATTCTGGGGCCAAGCAACTCCAGGATATTTGTTGTACAAGCTCCGGCTCATCACTCAGCCCCTTGGGCCTCAGTTTTCCCATCTGCAAAGCAGAAGGTGTGTCTGTGTGCGTGTGTGAGTGTGTGCACACATGTGTGTCCTCAAATATGGAGAAGCCGCCTTGAAGGTCCCTTGGAGGATTAAGTAAGATCATTCATGCAAAATTCAGGGACCAGCGAGCACCGGCCACGTGCTAACAGGCATTGTCATTACTGTGCAACCTGCCTTGGGTCTCTTTCTCTGAGGAAGCACCAACTTGAATGCCCATGTGTGGATTTTGCTCCTGGAAGTTTGAGTGGGCTGGGAGATGCTTGACTTTACTTTCAAGGCTGCTGCTAAGCAACAAGAGAAGGGTCTGGAGCTTACCCTGGTATCTGGCTGGGTCCCCCAAGTTCAGGCAGAAACCCCAACTCTCTCCTCCTGAATACCAGAAGAACCCAGGTTTGGGGAACAGTGCACCCAAGATGAAGTTGAGCTCCAGCAGGAGGTGGTGACAGCTCCTCACCGATGCCAGCCCCGGGATGGTGCAGGCTCTCTTCTAATGATCTTCGAGGTCACCCCATCCCTGTCCATGAACTGTCCCCAGTCCCCACTCAACATGCTGGTCCTGTTTCCTGCTGGACCCTCACTGATCTGCGTACTCAGAAGTGACCCAGCATCCTGAACCCGGGTGCATCCATCAGCTGCCAACCCTGTGCACTGACCATGGTGTCACGCTGCTCATTGTAAGCCCCAGTGAGCATGTGCATGGCTGTCCAGGCCAAGCACACCCGCCGTTGCTCTCCCGTGGTCCCTGCAGGAAGGATGGCAGGAGGCTTTAATGACAGACGTGTGGAAGTGCAGGCCCGAGCTCCCAGGCTGGGTACTCACACCTCCCCTCCCCAAGCCCTCGACTCTTCATCCGTAAAAACTAATTAAACCAGCCAGTGTGCACAGCAAGCACTTTGGAGGTGCAAAGCAATTAGTGGTTTCTCCCTCAGTCCCCATGAAAGGAGGCGAGTCCTGCAGGCAGAGTGGGCCTGGAGTTACTGGGGGAAGAGCTCTGGGACCCACCTGGGCTCCACCCAGGCTGATGGGCTTTGCTTGGGGGCACCAGGGCCTGGTCTCTGCAGGGCCCTCCCCCAGGTCCATGCACCTTGCCCTCAGCCTCCTCACCAAGCGGGCCACTTGAGGCCAGGGAGGGGCTGGCAGTGCGGAGCTGGGCCAGTGCCTATTTCTGGTCTTGGGAATGGTGTGCCCGGGGCCTCCCCTACCCCCCTCCACAGCTGGCGCCCTGTCCACCAGAGAAGGGGGCTGGGGACCAGGAGGGGGTGCCAGCCAAGCCCAGGGCCTCCCACTTAGCTGGGTCAAGACTGCAAGCCAGGCCAGGCTGACCTTTCCCAGGGGAACCAGAGCTTCACATCCCAGCCCAGTGCCTGCCCAGCATGGCGCTGGGCCCAGGGGCAAGCGGCCAGCTCCCTGGGGCTGCCCTGCACTTGTTTGGTCCCCACCTGGTGTGAGCCCCAGGGCAGGCAGCCTGACTCCACATACAAAGGAAGGGCAGGTGCTCACCAGCTACCTGGAACCCTGCAGTTCTCCGGTCTCTGGGCCACGCCTCCCCACATTATGGCCTCCCCCTGCTCTAGAGCAACCACCAAACTCTTGCCCACAGCTGGTCAGGCTGGCAGGGGTGGGATGGGGGTAGCCCTCCCAATGGCTTCTCCATCCCTTGCCTCTCTTTCCCTTGCTCTCTGGGTTTTTTTGGTTGTTTTTATTTAACTTTTGGCCACACCGTGCCGCAGGTGAGATCTTAGTTCCCTGACCAGGGATCGAACTTGTACTCCTTGCACTGGAAGGTGGAGTCTTAACCACTGGACCATCAGGAAAGTCCTGCTTGCTGGGTTTTAACAGCCTGTTACTTGACCTCACTGCCCTTGCCCTAGGGCCTTTGCACATGCTATTCCTTTTCTGGGATGCACTCCCCCAACTTCATCATCAGATTAATAGTAGCCAGGCCCATGGACTCATTTACTGAAACCTCACACCAGCCCCATTCTGTAACTAGGGTGCCTGGGTTTGAATTCCAGCTCTACCAATTAACAGCTGTGTGACTTAGCAGGTCACTTAACTTCTCTGGGTCTCAGTTTCATCATTTTGGATAGAGAAACAAGAAATAGCATCTGCCTCATAAGGTTGGTGGGGATGAAGTGATTTAACACACAGATCACCTTTAGCAATACCTGCTACATGGAAGTACTGACAAATACTTAATATTATTACTTATTATCCTGTGCTTTGGGTATCAGCCCCAGGGCCTTCTCCCAGTGCCATGAAACCACCTCCAAATGTCATCTTATACCACCAACCCCATTCTCAGGGAAGGGGCCGAAGCCCCCAGAGGTGTAGGTACTGTTCAGCGTCACCCACAAGGGACAGAGCCAGGATTCAAATGCAGAGTCTGTGTGCTGAACTGCAGGCCTGCCACTTCTGAGAACCTACTGTATACCAAGGACTGCACAAATAAGGCTCACATCTCCCTTCTAATGCCTTTCAGTGATGGCATCCCCATCTCATTTTGGAGGACAAGGGAAAACGAGGCTAAGACAGGCCAGGTCAGGGTCACAAGGCTAAGGGGCTGGTTATCGTTCCAAGCGGTTGATGGGCTAAGTCACCACCCTCCTAAGCGTTTCTGCTTTCTTTTACTGAATCCTCACAAAGGGGCTTCCCTGGTGGCTCAGTGGTAAAGAATATGCCAATGCAGGAGACATGGGTTTGATCCCTGATAGCAGAAAATCTCACATGGTTGCGGAGCAGATAAGCCCAAGAACTGCAACCACTGAGCCCTCGTGCCATAACTACTGAAGCCTGCACACTTAGACCCTGTGTTCCACAAGAGAAGCCACCACAGTGAGAAGGCTGGGCACCACAGCTAGAGAGTGGCGCCTGCTTGCCACAACTAGAGAAAAGCCCACGCAGCAAATGAAGACCCAGTATAGCCAAAAATAAAATAAATAAATAATTTTAAAAAAAAGTAGTCGTACTGGATTAGTGTCCCCCGCCTCTCGTCAATTTCATGTCCACCCACCTGTAACCTGCGAATGTGACCTTATTTGGAAAAAGACTTTATAGACGCGATCAAGTTGAGATGAGGTCATGCTGGATTAGGGTGGATCCTTATAAGAAGAGGAAAATCTGGACAGAGACATGCAGAGGGAAGGCAGCCATGGAAGATGGAGGCAGGGATTGGAATGTCTACAAGCCGAGGAACGCCGACGGCTGCCAGCAACAGCAGAGGCTAGAAGAGAAGAGGCGGGATCCTCCCCCAGGGCCCTCGGAGGGAGCCCAGCCCTGCCGACACCTTGACTTCGGACTCATGGCCTCCAGAACTGTGAGAGAACATGTCTCTGTTGTTTTTAAGCCACCTGAGTTTGTGCTTTGTTACAGCAGCCCCAGGAAACTAATACAGTGGGTGAACCTTGAGTTTTCATTGTACAGATGAGGAAACCAAGGCATGGAGAAGTCGACTGGTTTGCCTGATAACACAGAGCTAAAAGACCCCGAGGCTGAGGTCCAGTATCTCTCTGGGGATGATGGACTGTCTGCAGATTGTCCTACAAGGCCTGGCTACTGGAAGTCCCGCAGGATGCTCGGAGCAGGCTCAGTGGTCCCAAGACCTCGGGGACACCTGGATGCTCATTTCCTGGGCTCCCCGAGGGAGGGACAGAGCTGGCTCATCTCTGGTACCCTTGCCCTGCACAGGGTACAGCACTGGGCTGATATGAGTGATGGGTAGGAGGATGGGTGGGTGCCATCTGCCTTGGACACAGCGGGGTTTGAGGTACTTTTCTGGGTTTCTGAGAGTTGGGGGCCTTGGAACTGCCCTCTCCCCCACATCCCCACTCTCTGTGGAGAAGGAGTCCTGGGGGCTGCCAGCACCTGCCTCTCCACCCTGAACCCCTCCTGCCTCCTGGAACACGCCACCTTTAGCAGCCACCCTGAGCGGTAATTGTGCAGATTGCTGTAATTCACAGCGGACGAGCGCACTGGCACTCGTCACATTATCACAAATGTCACTGAGCAGGGCCTCGGCATGCACTGCTCCCCGGGGGACGCGCACACCACCGTCTCTGTGGGCTGGGACTCAGGATGAGATCACTGCCGTCCCTGAGGACCCAACCTTGAGACAGTGGGGCACACTCCCGGCTCAGCCGATGAGTCATCCCCAGCCGTCCTCCCAGCCCCTGGGTCTGCCCTTCCCAAAGGGAGAGAGAGGGCCGAGCAGCCAATTCCCCGTTCCCGGGCAACAAGGAGGGAGCCAGGGATGGGGTTGCCATGACGACAGAAGACGCAGCTCAGGCTGGCGGCCCTGGGACGTGCACGTGGAGCCCCTCACGGCCCTGGTGGTGATGGAGGGGTCCCCTGGGGCAATATCACTGCCAATGGCTGAGATCTCAGGGTCTGATGTGTGGTTTAAAAAAACCATGCGATTCTACACAAATGTTAACAGCAGCACTAGGCACAAGAGCTCATAGGTGGAAACAACCCAAGCATCCGTCAACGAACGGACAAATGGATAAACAGAATGTGGCATGTCCATACAGAGGACTACCACTTAGTCATAAAAAGGGATGAAGTGCTGACACAGGCTAGGACGTGGATGAACCTCGACCGTATGATGCTGAGGGGAAGAACTCAGATACAAAAGGGCATTCATTGTATGATTCAATTCATGGAAAAGTCCCAAACAGGCAAATCCACGGTGACAGAAAGCGGACTGGTAGATGCTGGAGGTTGGCAGGGCTTGGGGGGTGGGGGGTGGGGAGTGGCTGCTAATGGGTACGGGGTTTCCATATGGGGTGATGAAAAGTTCTAGAATAATGGTCGCACCATACTGGGAATGTACTTAATGCCGCTGAATCGTACGCGTTAAGATGGTTAAGACGGTAGATCTGATGTTATGTGTATTTCACCAAAATTAAAGGCAGGGGAGAAAAATCACTCATTTTTCAAATAAAGTCTCTGTTGCACCCCACGGCGAAATCCATACCAGAAACCACAAAATAAACACAGAAGACAGAAGGAAAGGATGACACGGCCCCCTTGGAGGGCTGACAGCACCCGCTGTGCCCTGGCAGCTAGAGACCATGCCCACAGGCCCCCACTCGTGCTCCTCTGAGATGCTGAAGTAGGACCTCCCCCACGACAGGAAGCATGACTGCTCCTCCTCTTACCCACAATGCTGAGGGCCAGCTGGGCCCTTCCTCCTGCTCCGCCTCGCCTGAAGGCTGGGAGCTTGGAGGAAGGAGGTCTGGAGCCTCCAAGGGGCAGGGTACCTTGGACAGGAGCCCCGAGGGGAGGGGTCGGGTCCCAGGAGGAGGGCCTGACCAGGTCTGGGGCTGTTCCTCATCAGTTTCTCTCTCCTTTCTTTTAATTTTTACTGGACTAAATAAAGTCCCTTCCTTGGTGGCTCAGTTGGTCAAGAATCCTCCTGCAATGCAGGAGACCCGGGTTATATCCCTGGGTCGGGAAGCTCCCCTGGAGGAGGGCGTGGCTACCCACTCCACTGCCCTTGCCTGGGAAATCCCATGGACAGAGGAGCCTGGCGGGCTACAGTCCATGGGGTCGCAAAGAGTCGGACACGATTGAGCTACCACACCAGCACACAGCTGCTTTACAGTGTGTGTTAGTTTCTGCGCACCCGTGTTCAGTCGCTTCAGTCGTGTTCGATTCTTTGGGACCCTATGGACTGTAGCCCTCCAGGCTGCTTGGTCCATGGGGTTTCCTGGGCAAGAATACTGGAATGCGTTGCCATGCCCTCCAGGGGATTATCCCGACCCAGGGATCGAACCTGGTCTCCTGAAATGTAGGCAAATTCTTTACCACTGAGCCACTGGAGAAGCAATCAGGGTTAGATTCTGCTGTATAGCAAAGGCAATCAGCTGTGCGTATACATATACTCCCTCTTTTTTGGATTTCCTTCCCATTTAAGTCTCCACAGAGCACAGAGTAGAGCCTGAGCCATACAATAGGTTCTCATTAGTCATCTATTTTATACATAGTATCAATGGTGTATATATATATGTATCAATCCCAATCTCCCAATTCATTCCACCACCCTCTTTCTCCCCTTAGAGTCCATATGCTTGTTCTCTACATCTGAGTCTCTACCTGATCAGCTTCTGAAACACCAGGACCAGACGCTCAGGCCCCTCGGCTCCCCTACCTGGGGCCGAGGGCGGGAGCAGGGCACTCAGCCCGCAGTCCAAGGTCTCAGCCTCCAGGCCTGGCTGTCCTCACACACAACCGCCCCTGTGCAACTGGGTCCCCCATTAGAAAGGCCGTTTGTTCCCTCCCTGAGTCACGACCTGGCACTCTGGGCATAAAGAAGCTGCACGTCAGCAGTGGGGCCTCAGAAGGACCTCTGGGACAAGAGCTGGGGGTGGGGGTGGGGCAGGTCACCAACTCAGGACCCCAGCCATCCCCAGCCTCTGCCCCTCCCTTCCACGCCCACAAAACGTCCAGAAACAAGACCACCCCTCAGGGCTGGGGTCCAGATGAATGAAAGCGTCTGTGAACGGGGCTCAGATGTCCCCCCGACCCCACCAGCCTCAGGGCTGGGGTCCAGATGAATGAAAGCAAGTCTGTGAATGGGGCTCAGATGTCCCCCCGACCCCACCAGCCTCAGCCTTCCTGTTGGTGCAACGCTAGTCTGATGGCCCCCAAACATCTCCCAGAGATGAGGCCGGGGGACCGACACCGACACGGGACCGACACCGACAAGGGACCGACACCGACACGGGACCGACAGTGCCTGTTATCTCTGGCTTCTCTGGGCCCATCTTGACACCCCTCCCATCTCACAGATGGGAAAACTGAGGCTCAGAGACAGTCCACTGAGCAGGGGAGGCAAGGGCCCAGCCATTCAGGCTCTAATGAACAATGGGGACACGCTGATGGCTTCCACGGAGGATGTGGGGTCGGCATCGCAGTGCAGCTGATGAGGGGACGGGTTGACACCGTGACCCCACAGCAGTGGATACCAGAAGGCTCTGCCCCTCCCCTCAAGGCGCCTAGGAGAGCTGCTACCACTCTGTCTATAAGGCCATGATGTGCTGGCCCCAGAGGCCACGGACGCTGTCCCCCAACAACATGGTCACACAGACCCATCTTCTGGAGGACAAAACTGAGGCTCTGAAGAGACGAGGCCAGTCTGAGAACACCTAGAAGCGGGGCCTGGCCCCTGCACACCACACCACAGACTCCATAAGGGCACGTGTCAACCTCCTCCCCACCACACAAGCTGCAGGGCCTGCATACACATCGAGGGCGATGAGACCGGCCAGAAACCACTCACCTTTCTTGGCTGTCTCCATCTCTTCTTCCGTCCAGCGAGAACTCTCGTTCATCTCCATGGAAGCTGAAAAGGAAGATAGCGGGTGTGTTGGCGGCAGTCCGCAGAGGGGAGGTTTCTCTGCCTCTGGCAGCTTGGGGCACTTGCTGGGATGGGGGGAGTGTGTGCAATCACCCCATTTCACAGATGGGGAAGCTGAGGCAGTCCAGGGCCTCTGCATACACCTGACAGCTTGGTGACTGCATTAGGGCGAGGAGACGAGGAGGGACACAAGCTTTGGATGGGCAGGGACCTCATCTGAGCATGGACTCACTAGGGCCGGATGAGTCTCTGTGGTGGGGGCTGCCCCGGGTGTTGCAGGGGCTTGAGCAGCAGCTCTGGCTTCTACCCCGCAGGGGCCAGGAGCCCCGACTCCAGCTGTGACAATCCAAAATGCACCCAGAGGTGGCCCCCTGTCCCCTGCTGGGGGACCCTGTTCTACAGGGTGATTATTAGACCCTGTTCCGACCTGTAGAGCACATGGAGGAGGCAGCTCATGTTCTTGAGAAGTAAGGCAGCTGCCCTCGGGAAGCTGGCCAAAGAAGGGTCTGCCGTGGCTATTTCCGAGCCTCTCCTCCGAGATCCCCTACGCGTGAGCCCCGGTCCTTCCCTGAAAGTCGCTTGAGACGTCGTGAGAGGGGTGAGCATGAGGGACGTCAGCTTCATGGACTTGGTGCCTGGAACACCGCCAGGCACAGAGTATGTACTCGGTAAAGGCTGCTGACCCCTGGGGGAAAGTCTGGGCAGCTTCCCCAGCTCCCTGCTGCCATGGCCAACTTCCCCTCCCCCTGCCTACAGGACCCCCAGAGGGAGGCTCTGGAAGCCGAGCCTGGGATGGGGAGCCCGTCAGAGGGACCAGGCTCGTGTTTTCCACCCCACTGCCCAGCCTCAACATTAGCTTGAGGTCCAGAAGAACGACCCTAGAGGTCAGGTGCACCAACACCCTACTGAAAAGAGCCCTCCTGCCCTGTGCCTCCGGGCACGCCAGCACCAAGGGGCAGCCGGCAAGAGCTTACAGGAGCCGAATGGTATTTGTGGCCAGTGGGCTGGGTTTCAATCCCAACTGACTCCATGACTTCACGGAGGCAATGTCCCTTCTCTCAGGCTCAAATAGCCCATCTATGAAATGGGTACAAACGATCTCTCGCAGGGAGAAGGGAGAGAAGCCTGGCACAAACCTCGGGTGTGGACAAGGAGGGCATCTGTGAGACAGAAACCATCCCTTCCATCAACTCCCACCCTAGGAAGACATCCAGGTGGTTGGGGCCTCAGCCTGAGCACTCAGGCCTCGGGTGGAAGTTCCCGCAGACACAAGAGGGCAGGCTCCAAACAGCCAAAATGGTATAGACAAGCACACACCGGCTGCCCCCCTGTGGCCAAACTTGGGAATTGCTATGCAATTCTTTTTTCGCCCACCTTAGGTTCAGAGCACCTAGGGGTGGGCATCTGTTGAGCAGGAGAAACTGAGGCCCACAGAGGTGATGGTACAAACCCAGATGCCTCCCAGGGCTGGAAGGGACAGCAGCACTCAGGCCCTCTTGAAAAGGGGTGGGTTTTTTGGCCATGCTGTGTGGCTTGTGGGATCCTAGTTCCCCGACCAGCAATTGAACCCGGGCCCACGGCAGTGAAAGCCTTGGGAAGACCCGAGGGCAGATCTTCTGATTGAAAAACAAAACCAAACTGGTGCTCTGGATTTGTAGGTGAATTCTCCAGCTCTGGAAGGATCACAGCTGAAGGCCAGCGAACCTGCCCCAGGCACTGTTCTAGGCTCTTCCTACACACAAAGTCACTGAAATGCTCAACCCCACAGTTACAGGCATTACTCACAACCCTGGTGCTGATGAAGCCAGCAGGGTACAGAGAGGTCAAGGAACTCACCGCAGGTCAAATAGCAAGTTTGCAACCAATGTGGGGATTCTGAGCCCGCTGGGGGTCAGCGCCCCTTCCCAGCCCAAGACTCACCTAGCTCAGCGCTCTGCTGTGGGGTGACAGCCTCCTCACTGTTGGCCTCGTTGGCCATCGAGCGGGTGATGCGGCCTTTGCGTCTCCCCTGGCTGTTGGCGGTTTTTCGGCCTTTGGAGGTCACTGCCTCCTTTTCATCATTGTCTTCCCCAGATGTGTCATCCGTCTTCTCCCTAAAGGTCAGAGAGGGGAGACAGGGATGGTTTCACCTGGGCCAGGAACCTAAACGGCAGTTTTAAGACACCTGCTTTTCTTTAGCAAGATGAGAGCTGGCTGCCAGCGATTTTCTACTAGTCCATGGGAGTGGAAAAAGGGGGGAAAGCTCGGGGTGACGCGGTAGCAGTCTGCAAGGCTCCTTTATTCACCAGATTGAGGGAATGAGGCTGGTAGAGGTCTGCAATGCCATCTTATTTCTCAAAAGGGAGGTGAGAGCTGGTAGCTGTCATCTGCTTTATTCTCCAATAGGGATGTGGGCTGGTAGGTAACTGATTGGCTTATTTTATTCATCCAATGTGGGTATGGGCTGGTGGCTATCTGCAAACCCATTTTTTTAATTATTTATTTGGCCGGGATAGGTAGGTCTTCATTTCTCCAAGGGCTTGTCTCTAGTTGAGAGTGGGGGTTACTCTCTAGTTGTGGTGATCAGGCTTCTCATTGCAGTGGCTTCTACTGCTGTAGAGCACCGGCTCTAGGGCACATGGACTTTCAGGAGTTGTGGCTCCCGGGCTCTAGGCTCGTAGGCTCAGTAGCTGTAGCACACGGGCTTAGTTACTCCAAGGCATGTGGGATCTGCCCAGACGAGGGATCGAACCTGTGTCTCCTGCATTGGCAGGTGGATTCTTTACCACTGAGCCACCAGGGAAGCCCTGCAAGCCCATTTTATACATCAGCTAGAGATGCTCTCTGCTATCCGTTTGCAAGATTACTGGATTAAATGCATAGGGGTGCAGGCTGGTACACCCTCCAGGCCACTTTACTCCCCAAAGAGGAGATGTCTCCCTGCAAACAATGCTAACTTTGCCTTCTGTGTTATCATGGGCCGCTGGGTCTTGCAGAAAACGCGAGAGGAGAGTATTCCGCCGGCCTGATGCGGGCCGAGTCAGGTGTGTGGGGAGCATGTGACCTCAATAGCTGGGGCTGGGACTTTTCTCAGAAACCGACTCAGGGGAGTTTACTGCAGGGCCGCTCAGATTTATCACCACCGCCTTCCATTCATCTTCTTGAAGGCCCTCGCAGGAGCGTCTGGGAGACAGGGGGTAACGAAGCCAGATGTTCTCAGAAGCCACATTCCTGAGCCCGCTCCAGGTACCTGGCGCTGAGCTGTGCCCACCCCCCCTTCACCCCTTGCTCGGAGTGAATCTCCAGCTGGCGGTGCTCCACCCCTGGCAGGCACGGGGCCGTCAGGGGCCCCGAGGCGAGGCTGTGCCTTGATCTGCAAGAACTCACACTGACAGCGATAATTCTAAAGGTGAGGGCTGCCGCCTGTGTGTACCTCGTCCTCTCAGATCTCCCCCCTCCCTCTCTCAGCTCTCAGGAGACTCAGCTGAGGAAAGGGGAGAAGACGGGGAGGTGGCGGAGGGGGGGCAAGGCAAAGAGTTCCAAAGTCATTGCCTGGATTTATTAGCTCAGGAGTAGAGCTCAAATGAGCCATCAGTCTCTAAGGTCTCCAGAGGCTTCAAGAGAAAGGGCGGGCAGGCGGAGGGAAGAGAGAGGAACAGGCTTCCGGAAGGGGGGAGGAGGTGGGTGTGTGCTGCCAGGGGACCGGCAAAGGAAAAAGCGCTTCCCTTCTCAGCAGGAGATCTGCTGTAGATAGATGGCAAATGCTCACACACCTTTACGGAGGGCGGGTGGCCTGCAGGCTGAGTATCGACCACGGCCCCCCTGCTCGCCTGCCTGCCCGCCCGCCTGCCACCTGGGGGTTGCGGCCGGGCCCCCCGCAGGGCGGCCGGGCTGGCCTTACTTGATCAGTTCCTCCTTGTCATTCTCCACGTCGGGCTTCTCCTCCTCCTTCTCCACCTCCTTCTCCTTCTCCTTCTCATCTTTCTCCTCCTGGCTGCTACGGGGCATCTGCTGCTGCTGCTGCTGCTGCTGCTGCTGCTGCTGCCAGGCCCCAGGGGAGGGCAGGGGGCGGTGGGGGAGAGAGGGACACAGTCAGGCAGGCGAGGCTCTGCACCTGGACTGAAAGAGCTGGAGGGGATGGGGAGTCCGGGGGAGCCCCCTTCTCCAACACCTGCACTGTGAGCTGGGCAGAAAGCCCCACAATCTGGGGCACTGGGAGGCAGGAGTCAAAGGGCAAGGTATAGAAAGTGTTCGTGTCAGACGCCTGGCCTCTGGCACTTGGTGACTGCGTGACCTTGGATGAGAGTCTTAAGCTCTCTGTGCTCCGATTCTTCCCTTCGAAAGCATGCCTACCCCTCAGCCAGGCATAGGCAGGCTGAAACGAGAGAATGCTTACAGAGTTGGCATCTGGCACCAGTATTTAAGCGTGGTGGGAACCCCAAGGCATGAGGGTGGGGCCCTAGTCAGCTTCAGGCAAGAGCAGGGTGAACACAGGGAAAACTGGGTCATAGCCTGAGGCCCCTGCCTGCCTGCCTGCCTGACTGCCCCAGACAAAAGCTCAGGCCAGCTCTCCAGGCCTCAGTCTCCACGTCTGTAAAATGGGTAGATGGAAGGGCTGTCCCCAGGCCCATTCCAGGATGGCTGCTGCTATGACGAGGGCCTGCTTTTGCTGCCGCAGGCCTGGTCTTCCTCTCCAGTCAGTCAGCCCTTGAAGAGGAAGGGAGCAGGCCCACTGGACAGGAGAGATCAAAGGGGCTCACAACAAAACCAGCCCCCTTCCCGCAGGCCTGTTCCTTTCATCTTCTTCCCGAGTGAGTGAGCCGGAGCTGGCCAACCTGCCCCAGTCAGCCAGGCTGCTGACCCTGCCCTCGGCAAGACAGGGAGGGCGGGCGAGCGCCTCCCCACACCGCCACCCAACTTCCTTTCTGTCCTGCCTGATTTCTTTTAAGCCACACACTGATTCTCTTAGCCACCCCCAAAGTGCTCCATGCGGGCAGCTGCCAAAGCAGACCATCTTTCCATCCCCATGAGTCAATGAAATAAAAAAAAAAAACGAAATGCAAAGCCTTTCAATCTGTGCTGAGGGGAGTGGTCACACCAACATTTAAACCAAGGAGAAAGAAACCCAAGCAGATGGAGAAGGTGAGGGCATAGGGCAGGGGGCTCCCTTTCTCCCCATCTTTCCTGCACACCAGGAACACATGCCCATCCCCAGCACAGGCTGCCTTGGCCACCTCCCCCAATCCCCCCGCCCTCCTCTGTAGCTTTAATTTATGATTCATAATACGGCTGAGCACAGGGGTCAGCTACAGGCAATCTGTACAGAGCGGGGGTCTGGGTATTCATGGGAACCGTGGGCTTTCTGAGACTGCAGCAGTGTGAACCCAGGAAGCTCCTGGCTCAGGTCTGCCCCCTTCCCCAAGAACCTCCCTCTGATCTCTAAGAGGAGGGGCAAGGGGGCAGAAGAGCCTCCCTCTGCCCCCTGCTATGTCGCTGTCAATTCCCAGTGGGTGGCCCAATGTCTTTGAACTGTCCCTCACCACCACCCCAAACCCTGAAACACTAAACTTCCAACCACTAGGGAAGATGGAAGGCGGGGCAGCAGGGACCAGGATCCAGAGTGAGGGGAGATGGCATGGCCGACTGGGGAGGGACCCTTGCCCCGTGGGCTGCTCGGCATGGCTGCTGTCTTCACCTGTGAGACCTGCCCGGCTTCTGTACACTCAGGAACCTGACACCCAGGGCCCGGAAGGGCAGGGCTGGGGCTTTCCAACCTCAGGGGGCTTGATGTCTCCTGAAACATCATCGCTGGACTTTGTGCCAAGAATGCCCAACTGGGCTGCAGCTTCACTCCGAAGCTTTATCTGCTGTCCCTCCCAGTGGTTGACTCCAGGAGCACCTGTCATTGTTCCCTGGGTATAGGCTGGGGGCAGTGTCTTCAGCTCCCCCAGGAATCTCACCCTTGGGCCACAAAGCAGGCCACTATCTGCCCCCAGCACGGCCAGCAGAGGCAGCTTCCGAATTGCTGACCCAGGCAGCAGCGTGCCGCAGACCCCAGCCCTGCACTAACACAGCACGACTGACTGGGGCTGCTCCCAGGAAGTCTGCGCCTGCACCCTCCTGCCAGGGCCCTCCTGACTCAGCCCTCCCCACATCCTCCAAAAGCCCCACTGAGGAAGAGGCCAGCACTTTCCGAGAGCTCACTACCTGCCCAACGCTGTGCTGTGCACGGTCTATTGATCAGTTCCTGGCCCCTCTGAAGTCCTGAGGATACAGAAGATGAAAAACCAACAGTAATGGTGACCTGGGGTTCGTCCACTGTGGCCACTCCTTCCCTGGACCAGACCATGCCGAACGCCTTGCAAATACTCTTTCATCTACCGCCCTAGCCTACCTCTGTCGGGAAAGGACAGGGACCACTGCTCCCATTCTGCAGAAGAGGCAACTGAGGTTCAGACAGGCACAGCCTCACTGTCTCAGAGGGAGGGAAAAGGGGGGGGCTCTCAGAGATGGGGAGCAGGCCTGATCCTGTCATCCCCAAAGCCCCTCTGAGGGTTTCACCTGACTCTACACCCTGGTTGGCATCATGGGCTCAAGTGGGGCATCTATGGGCATCCTTGTCCCTTTTCATCAAGGCTACCTTGTCCCTCTTGCAAGATTCCTCGAGCCCCTACCTGGGCCTGGGCCAGCCCATAAGCACCCATTCCCCTGTATAACCATCAACATCACAGCATTAATAATAAAAATAGCTCCCAGTGCCCCGTACCTGGCACATGTTTTATGCACTTCCTCATCTCCTTTACCAACCCCCATCACACTCCCATTTTACAGAAGACGACGCTAAGGCACAGTGAGGGTGACTGACAAAGCTGGGCAACAGCAATGGCAGGATTCAAACCCAGAGGCTGAGTTGACCCCAGGCACAACCAAGCCCCTCTCCCGTCATCTCCAGCACGCCACCCCGCCCCTGACTTCCCCAATCCTGCCAGTCTCAGGGGGAAGCTCTGAAATCCTGATCCGCACCAGAACCTGGTCATTATTCCTGCTGCCTCCCACCCAGGTGTGCAATCCCAGTGCCAGATCCCGTGGCCTCCAGCTTGACACTCTTATCAAGCCCCCCAGGGCAGGGGTGGGTGACTCCCACATCCCATCCTCCGGGAGAAGTGACTTCAGGGTCACTCTGGAGCCAGGGCACAGAGCCCCATGGATGGGCTCCCGGTTTCCTGGGGCCTGAACTCCATCTTCCTCTGAGGAGGTGTCCCTGTACCCCAAGCTGAGTGATGTGAGTGGAGGGGATGAAAGAGAGAAATCCCAGGTCAGTCCCGGCCTGAAACCTGGCTTCCACTGGGAGGGACCGTCAGGCACAATAGTGACCAGCTGCCTGGGACATGTAGGAGGTCAGCAGGCTGGTGTCCACTCGATCCGGGAGATTGATGGAGCCAGAAGGAGGCCCCAAATCCCAGGTCCCTGTCAACCAGCTCAGTCCCTGATAGCCTTCGAGGACAGCAAACACGGTGACAGCTAACTCTGGGACGATTCACACCTACTAGAGCTTCGCTTCTAATCTTAGGCCCATCATTGATCGAAACTGCACTTGCTGGGTTTCACGGGCAATTTAGAGCCACTGTTCTCACAGCTGCACACTCAGGTCACCTGGGGAGCTCTGGGAAGTCCCGATGCCCAGACCCCACCCACACCAGTCATATCAGGACCTCAGGGTGACAGTCTGGCATCAGCATGTTTAAATTCCCAGGTTATTCCAATAGGCAGCTAGGTTTGACGATCAGCAAACTTTTTCTATAAGAGCCAGATGGTAAACACTTTAGGGCATTGGTCCATCCGTCTCTTTCGCAACTACTGACTCTGCCGTTTATAGTGTGAAAGCAGCCAAAATGTACACAAGTAAGCGTGGCTATGTGCCAATAAAATTTTATTTACAAAAGCAGGTAGGGGGCCAGATTTGGCCTGCGAGCCATAGTTTGACCACCGCCTGTCCCTGACAAGCACTGTTCAAGCAGAAATGCACAGTGGGGATACTGGAAAAACGCAGATCCTCACTCAGCATGCCTAGAGCAGGCCTGAGAGTCTGCATTTCTAAGTAGCTCCCAGGGACCACCCCATCCCCCAATGCTGCTGGTTCCCGGACCACACTCTGAGGAACCAGGCTTCTGGGGCAGGGTCGGGGGGTGGTCCTTGTTTCACAAAACACACCCAGGACCCTGGCCACTAGCAGCTGGTGATGCCTGTGGATCCGGGAAAAGAACCGGAAGCCAGACTCCACCATATCAAACGATTCTGGAGCCCACGGTGAGATCTACCTTTGCTTTCCAGACACACCATCGGTCATGCTGACAGTGGGCTTCGTGCCCAGTGCTTGGACGTGAACGCCACCTCCCAAACCACAGCACAGCTCTGCAGGATACCTGACCAGATCTAGGGGTAGCCAGAGTCCTCAGTTCAAATCCCTGAGAGAGCCCTGCTTACCGAGCGCTGAGTGCTGGACAAGCAGCCCGTCACTGAGCCTGCGCTATGCTAAAGCCCCAGACCGGAAGCAGTACAGAAAACATTATGAATAAAGACAACAAATACTGACAAAGCACAACGAACATGGGACGAGGCCTTCTCTTTAGTTCATACCTGTCGTTAATAACAGCCTCCCAACAGTCTGTTTTACAGACAAGCACACAAAGACACAGAGAGGTGAAGTAGCTCGCCAAAGGTCACACAGCATTTTCCTGGCAAGATCCCACAGACAAGTGCTCAGCCTCTCACCCTGGACTGGGGGAATCACAGGCTCCTCTCGCTCCCATTTAAGCCAAAGTGTGCCTATTCCCCTTGTTTATTCCCTCCACAAATACACTGTGAGCCCCCATGGGGAATACCAAATTATAGAAAATACCGTCCCCAACATTACAGAGCTAGCACTTCAGTTGACAAAGTCAAGGAACGAAGTTGACAAAGACAGGACGCATGGAAGCTACAATGTTAAGAAAATTTTTAAAAGGTCCAGCACCTTGCAGAGGCAACAGCGATTTACCCTGATGAACAGGGAGGAGGGAGGAGGCCTCTGAGCTGAGCCTCCAAAGGCTTTTGGTAAAGAAAGGTGAGAGATGTTTCAGGGAGGGGGCCCACTTGAGCAAAAGCAGGCTGAGAAAACGCCCACTGTCCTTACCGAACGGTATACTGGACGTGGCGGCAGAGCCTGGCCAGCTTTAACACCCTGGCTCAGAAATATGGAAGGCGGTTACTTCCCTGGTGGTCCAGTGGTTAAGAATTCGCCTTGCAATGCAGGGGACGAGGTTTCAATCCCTGGTTGGAGAACTAAGATCTCACATGCCCTGGAGTAAATACGCCTGCGTGCCACAACTAGAGAGCCTGCGTTCCTCAACTACTGAACCCGCACGACACCGTGAAGATCCCGCGTGCTGCAAGTAAGACCCGACGCAGTGAAATAGAAATAAACAAACAAACATTTTAAAAAGAAGAAAAAGAAAAGGAAATACAGGAGGTGCCCTGACGACAGGGGACAGCCACTGAGGCCTTTTTCAGAAAGTGGAGGCGGGGAGGGAATGCCGTGTTCCACCCCATGTTGCGGCTGATGCAGCAGCTCGTCAAGGGAGGAGTGTCTGTCAGTTTGAGGAATGAGAGGAGAGTTCAGTGAAGAGGCGGGAGCGACCGTCCAAGGAGGAGTTGGTGAGATTTAGTTCTCAGATGGCAGGTCCTCCCAAAACCTGATGAGAATTTCCCAACACCCAGCAACACGGACTGCAGCAAAATCTCACTCATTCATTCGGTAAACACTCTGCTGAGCATGAACTATGTGCCAGTGAGCAAATCCGGGAGGGGTCTGCCCTTGAGAGTCCCTCTCTTGCAGAGTGAAGGGACATCCTACGAGTCCAAGGCTTGGTGGGAGGAGTGAGGTCAGGGGTCAGGACCAAGACCCAACAGTTTTCTGTGGCTGGCAGGCCCTCCCTGACATTCGGCCCCCACCCTTCTTATCTAGTCCGTGTGTCTTCCTGGAAATAAAACTCAGGCCGGGGATGCCTTGTTGACCTTTCTAAGACACACAGATACAGGTGTGCTGGGCCGGCTTGTACCAGCTCACAAGTGCAGACTTCAGTTTCCAGGAATTTTGCAGGTTAGCTGTTAGAAACACCCATTCTTAAAAGTGGAAACACGTAACTTTATAATGAAAGAAATTATAGTAAAAACAAAGGTAGTAAGTACTCAAAAATGCACCCCTTTCTCATTACTTGACTGCACTGGCTGTGGTCTGTGCTCTCGTATGCAGCTGTACCTACACGGTGCGAGTGGGAGGGATCGCGTCCCACCAGGTGTCAGGCACGCCCCTTTCCAACTCTACATTCAGCTGGTGGCCTGGAATCAGCGGGGTAGGAGTATTTCCACCATGGCAATCAGCACGCGCTACAATCGGGGCTTTGTGCCCTGAAAGCTGGTTGTCAGACACTCACCAGCATTCCACCGCACACCGATGCATTCGCGTAACCAGAGCAACATCCAACACCCACACCCGTCACGTCTGTTCTGCCTGCGAGGAGACGCCTGCTTAAGGCGGCCAAGCCTCTGCTTTAACTGTCAATCAATCTTGTCTAGCCACTTGGGATAAAATCAGTGGTCCACACCTCAAGGCCGGGTGATGTAGCTCCTCCCCTGCACACACACCCCTCCTGGAAGATGTCACACTGGTTCCTGCCTCCTGCCTCAGGGCCTTTGCACTCAGGGTGCCCTCTGCCTGGGAGACTCCCCCTCCTACTCTGCCTGACCAGTTTCTCTTATTGCTCAGGTCTGAGCCCAAAGGATAGCTCCTCTGAGAAACCTTCAGGATTCTCTCCCTCAAAGCTGCCTTCTCTCCTATGTCAGCTGCCTCCTGACCCCGGCTCACCGCCTGTACCCCTGGCCGCCCCCTCAGATAACCATGTCATTTACTCATGCACCGTCGATCCCCCCTGGGGGGCGTGACAGCTCTGGGGACCTGGTTTGTTTCATTCACCATGGCATCACCTAGAATGGTGACACTGTGAAGGCAGGACAAAACAGACTGGAGCTTGGCCACTGTCTCCCCCCATCCCCCCGACGGGGACCCCTCCTGTGGTGACCCGAGCTGGCACAGGCCCACACGAATGCTGCTCTGCTGATAACTCTTTCCTGATTCTTGGCAGCCGAACTTAAAATGCCCGGATGTGAGGTCTGTCAGCCCCTACCTCTCTCACCCGCCGGGAGGTTGGACTGATCCCTGCTCACATTTGCCACATCTTCCTGTCTCTTTGGTATGGCCTGCCTCAGACAGTGCAGAGAGGGAGCTGGGTCTGCCCTGCCACTGTGTCACGGCTGGTGAGAAGGCAGTGTCTCTCTTCCCCAAATGGCAGCCCAGCTTGTCGGGTCCCTGGGGCCTGGCCCCTCCAGCCGCCTTCCTGGGAACCATGTGCCCCGGGCGGGGATGTATCTGGGAGACCGTGGGCCTGGACAAGCTGTCCATAGGTCTCTGCCCACAAAACTGGGCAGGGGATCAGGGACATCTGCTTGCTGGAGCCCTAAACCTGGACATGATCCCATCCAGCCCAGCCTGCCCCCAGCAGAGCGGAAGTGGCCACCTCCTGCAGGCTTGGGCGGCCCGGGAGAGTCAGACTGACCCCCAAGCTGGAGGCCCAGCCAGGGTGGCGGTCTGGGACCGGCCCCCTCACGCTCACCCAGCAGGCAGGGAGCAGCACAGCCCAACCTGGAGGCAATGTGGCCGCGACTGGCAGGCCACACGTCCCCTCCAGACTTTACCAGGCTGAGCCATCCAGTGATATCATCTGCCCGGGGCGCGGTTGGGGGTGGGGGCCGGGCAGCCAGGGTCTGGGAACCAGCACCGACTGCGTGGTGGCCGCCCCCTCCCTCTGGGGACGGCCGCTTGGCTGGCCCTGCCCTGGAACGCCTTCCGGTCACGCTGTCCCCCGTGCAAGTTGCCCGCGGCACGGGAGTCTCTGGAGTGCAGAGCAGAGCAACTGGGAACAAGGTCACCTGTCCCCCGGCAGGGACCTGGGTGAGGAGGTGAGGGAAGGGAAGGAGGCTGAAGGAAGATGAGGGATACAGGGGAAGGGGCAGGTGTGGGGGAGAGACAGACACAGAGAGAGAGGAGAGATGGGGGAACAGGGCTGAAGGCCAGAGAGAGGAGGAAGGAAGTGGCGCCCTGTTCCCCAGACGTGCTCTCTCAGCTCCCAGGAGCGGAAGGCTGGGTGCCCTGTCCCTGTGCCCGTCTACGAGGGAAGAAAAGACAGACCATGTGGCCTTGAGGAGACCACAACCAGCCCAGCTCCCAGCTGCCCACGTGGCCCTGAGGGGTCAAAGCGGGGTGGCCGCACCTCCGTGGCATACCCCCCCATCGCCAGGAGTCCCCCCTGCAGAGCTGGGCCACTGGTCTCAACCTCGGTTCCCCGACAGTTCACACAGTTAAGTCAGGGAGAGACTTCTGACCACAGCATTCCTGGGCTCCAGCACTGCATCTGGCTGGGATAATGTAGCCCCTCTGTCCATGAATCATGAACTATAAACCACAGTGCCGTCACTGGTGCTCCGAGCTCGTCCCCGCCTTGGCTGGTGACTCACCTCAAGGAGAGGACGCGGGGGCCCTGGCCACAAGCTCACTGGCCACTCATGGCTAGATCTTGGGCACTGGGGTCCAGGGGGTGAGGGTTCCTTGCCAAAGCTCAGGTGTGTGGGGTTGGCAGGGGATGGGTGTGAAAGGGTTGGAATTCCTGAATCTCCCTCTGTCAGGATAGGGGAAAGCTTCTGGCAAGTGGATGGCACCCTCTCTCTCTGTTTTTTTTTTTTTTTTTGGCCGTGCTGTGCAGCATGTAGGATCCAGTTCCCCAGCCAGGGATCAAATCCAGCCCCCTGCATCAGAAGCATGACGTCTTAACCACTGGACCGCCAGGGAAGTCCCCAGGATGACACCTTCTCTGATATTCCAAATGGCCAACAGGTGTCCCTGCTTCCAGCCACTGCAGGGCCAGGCAGCCTTGCAGTGGACGTCAGAGCGGCCTTGCGTTCTCGGGTCATCGAGGGTCTGAGCCCAGAGACATCTGTTTTGAAAAGACAATGCTTTTCATCCAGGAATTTTATATGTGCTTTTGTAATCATCCCCACTTTTGAATGGCAACCACCACCATGACGAACCAGGGGCCCAGCACTGGGTGTGGAGAGGGTGTCACAGAGCGGGTGTCACCTGACCACATGAGGTGACATCCTGCTGCCTGCTCTGTGGTTAAGCATCATGGCAGGAATATGCAGACATGCGGGATTTGTCCCCAGGATGTAATGACCAAGCCCCTTCCTAGAAGAAGCTTGCTGCCCCAGCTGCCAAGAGCGCACTCAGCCTTTATGGCCTCTGGGCTAAGGCCTGGCCCTCTCTGCCCACCTGGGGAACCTGGGAAGGTGTTAACCCACCAGAGAATCTTCTGTCCATGGGATTCTCCAGGCAAGAATACTGGAGTGGGCTGCCATTCCCTTCTCCAGGGGATCTTCCTGACCCAGGGATCAAACCCACATCTTCTGCATTGGCAGGTGGATTCTTTACCATGAGCCACCAGGGAAGCCGGGTGACCACACAGTGTCATACATCCAGCACCTCAGTGCAGGTGGGCGACGAGGGTGGACTTTGGAGAAATGGAAGCAAGAGGGCCCTGAGGGGCATCTGTGGGCGGACAAGTTGAGCGGCCCCTAGTGGCCGTCCTTAGCTATGGCGTGGCCAGAGCCACAGGAAACACACCAGGACCACAGCCTGTCCCAAAGTTCTGAGCTACTGGAGTGGGCCAAGTGTTGGTCAGACACAAGGATGGGACAGCCGAGCTGTCACCTGAGCACCTGCTGTGCCTCTGGCAGACGGTGACTGCTCCCTAGCCCACAGTGAATCACCCTCCAGGCTCATTCCCAGCTGCCACTTCCGGCTGTACAGAGCAGAGGGTCTCTGCCTGCCTTACCACTCCTCACCGCCCCCCTCCATCTGCTCACAGTATTAACCCACGGGGGTCGACCACCACGGGCATCCATCCATCCATCCACACGTAGGCGCCCAAACAGATATACCTGCCCACAATCCATGCCAGGCTGGGGCACCTCCATCCACCTCCTGAGAGATTTATCAGCAGGATCACAGGTTTTATAAAATCATGGAGAGAGAAAGCAGCTCAGATTCACTCCAGTAAGTGCATCTTGAATTAAGAAGAGGGGCTGCGGGGCCTGTGTCTGCCTTTTATTTCGCTGTCACGGGGCCAAGAGATGAGTTATGACCACAAAGTCAACACCTGGGGTGACCCATTTATCCCGTATTTATGAACAGGGCTGGCGGATGGTGGTGAGGGCAGTGGATCTGCCTGGCACAGGAGCCCTTCCGGGGTTTGTGTGTAAATCTCTGTCCCCGGCGAGGCCGGGACCACACCACGCCTCCTTGCAGCCCCCACTGATCAGAGGGAGGGGAAAGCCCCAAAGGAGATGGAGGCCTCCTGCCCTGCCTTCTTCTCTCTTTCTGCATCCCTGTTCCACCCTGGGAGCCCCAGCCTGACACATCAGCTTGGGCAGAGGGTAAAACCTCACCAGAGAAGCCCCATGACCCCAGCATCACAGCCACAGCTGACCCAGAACGACTCAGATGAAAAGAGGAAGCAAACATTTCTTCTATAGCCATAAAGCACTCCAGGGCCCCCAGTGCCCTGATCCTGGCCTCTGTCACAAGTCACACATACTCTCTGTACCTCTTCCCTGAGCCTTATCACACTCTAGCCCACAGGTCCTGTGGGCTGAGAACAGATTTCAAGAGCAAAGATGAGCTGTCTGGCCTATACAGCATATTGTTGTCATTGTTTCATACATGACCTAAGAATAAAAATCAGGCAGTTTCACGTAATTCCAGATCTCTAGGTCATCATTATAAAAAAAAAAAAATCAGATCTGGACTTCCCTGGTGGTCCAGTGGTTAAGAATCCTCCTGCCAACGCAGGGAATATGGGTATGATTCCTGGCTCTGGAAGATTCCACATGCTAGGGGGCAACAACCGTGTGCTGTGCACCACAAGTACTGGGCCCACACGCTCTACAGCCTGTGCTCTGCAACAAGAGAAGCCACCACAGTGGTAAGTCCTCGCACTGCAACCAGACAGTAGCCCCCGCTTACTGCAACTAGAGAAGGCCTAAGGGCAGAAATGAAAAACTCATCCCAACCAATAATTAACAAATAAATACCATTTTAAAAAGATAAATTAGATAAAATTTTTAAAAAATCAGATCTGACAATTCGGGGCCAAGTAGTCAGCTGGAGCTGATGAGGTACAAGCTAGCTAGTTAACCCCAGGCCTCACCATTCCCTATTGTCTCCCATGGATTCTCCATCTCTTCATTCATTTAAGACCCTGGAAGGTACTCAGACTCCTGCTCCTAAGACTCTCAGGGTGCTGTGCACTCTCTCATGCCCTGGTGCTCTTGTACCTGCTGTTCCCTCTGCCCAGGTCACCCTCACCTCTATCCTCGTCCTCCAGGGGGGCTGCTCCTCAGCCTCATCTTTGGCACCCCTTACTCGATGGAGCCTCAGGCAGACCACTGGCACGCTGACTTGGAACCACCCCTGTACACCTGGTCTAGATGACTGGGCATGGAGCCGCCATTGTCAGCACACAAGCGTCCAGTGGACAGATGAGTCAGCAAGCAAGGCATAATGAAAAGCATGGCAGCCAGGACCAGGGGCGTCAGGCACTGACAGCCCCCCACCCCCCAGGACTCCTCTGGAGATACCCCCTCCCTAAGGTGACGCCAACACACAGTCTTTCTTTGCCTCCCTCCATGCAAATGTGGTTTTTAGCATAAGGTGAGGAGAATGGCCCTGTCTCTCTCCATCTGACTCGGAACACTTTCCTCTCCTGAGCACCCAGCCCAGCCACAAGAAAGGGCCTCATGAGCCCATCCACAAGGTCCCTACAAAGGTAGGGGAGCAGGGGTTCTGGTACACAAGAGATGCTCAAAAAATACCTGGCGATGTTTTTAAAATCAATCTAGAGGCCTGATTTTCCCCCTTTGTTTAGCCACAGTCCACGCCATGCCCTACTGCCTTTTATGCCAGCATAGTTAGGCTCTCTGCCTGGCATTTATTTGAGTTCTTGCCTCTCAGTCTAGAAAAGTTCCTAAACGCACTTCAATTTCTAACATGTGGCAGCTAGGTCTTTAGAACTGACTCACTCCAAGCTAGTACACCTCAGTTTTACGCATCTGTAAGATGGGTGAGCAGGCTGGCCAATTGTGGCCGTGCTAAATCTAGAAGAAAACCCTATCCTCAAACCAATCACAGCCACCTTTCAACGACTGGGCCCACAACAACCAATACTCTGTCTCAATCATTTTGGCCTGATGTTCAGGATGCAGTAAGGGGTTGTCTATTGCCCCCTGCCAACAGACTTGCTTCCCTAATTACACGTGGCTTAGCCAACAGGGGAATGGACTCACAGTCCTGAAGCACAGTTTCCAGAACGCAAGAAAGGAGACAGGGCATGTGTAAACCAACCCCTCAAAGGCTGTGGCCTTGATCACAGAGTAGCTGCTTCACAGTGGACACTGGAACCCCATGGGAGATGGCTGGACTTGACACCCTCAGGGTCCTGTCCCTGCTGGCCTCGGAAAGGAAAAATGCCAATGTCAGCGAGCACTCACCTACCAGAACCTTTGAGTCTTGCTCTTCCGTCCTGCTAATTCTGACCTTCGTCCCTTTCCCTTGTCCGATCTCCCAGGCCAGAGGCCCCAGAGAAGGATATGCCTCAACTAGTTCCAGTCCAGCATGTAGCAGCAGTGTCCAGCGCCTTCTGCAGGGTCCCGCCTACAACCCCCTTCCTGCAGCACAAGTCCACCCTACTATCTCCCAGCATTCCCTCCTGCCCTCAACCTCAGTACTCCCAGCATCGGCTCAGGGCTGATTCTCATTAGCCCAAAAGTAAGACTAATCCTTCCCCGTTCCTCTGCCTCCCCGAAGCCAAACACTCATGAGCCCCCTTAAAAATGTGTGCCACTGACCCCCATCATCTTTAACATATTTACTAATTTTTTTGTTAAACGAATAGCCTTTTCCTCTAACTCAGTGGTCAGCAGACTTTTTCTACAAAGGACCAGATGGTGAATATGTCGTTTGTCATGACTATTCAACTCTGCTGTTGTAACAGAAAAGCTGCCATGGTAATTCCTCAACAGGTGTGTGTGGCCCTGTGTCAATAAAACTTTATTCACAAAACAAGTGGCTGGCCTGACTCACCCAAGAGCCTCAGTTTGCCAAGTCCTACTCTAACTTAAATCATCCCTCAGTCATATACAGTGATGTTTGAAATATGGCAATTTCAAGTACTGGCTACTCTTTTCCTTCAAAAATACATTACACCAAAAACTATTAAAAATTTTTAAATGTTAAGTTTGTGAGCCAGTCCAAGTTATCCCGGAAGCCCAGGCCTTGGTCTGGGAATGTGACCCTATTCACCCCAGAGCCTATGGGTCACCAAGTCAACTGTTCTAGAATTTTCCAGGCTAAAGATGGAAATGGCCATTTCTCCCAGCATTCTTCCCTACTGTTGGGGTACGACAAATACCCCCAGAGAGGGTCTCCAAGCTGCCACTGAGAGGACCCCAAATGAGGGACCCACTGCTGAGAAACATGTGGAAACATCACTGCAAGCGGCAGTCAGGCCTGCCAGCTGCCAAGCATGCTGGGAGTCAGCCGCAGAGCATGCTGGGAACCCATCCAGAAGCCCGCCCTGCCCCCTTCTCACCTGGCTTTTGCCGCGGCGCCGGTAGCTCCGCCTCACCAGGCTCTTATAGTTCTCATTCTTCTTGGTCAGGTAGTAATAGAGGACACACTCAGCCACTGTCTGTAGGACAGAGACAGAGAAAAGACTTCTGAGGAGTGTGCAGTGTGTACAGTTGGAGCAGGAAGCCTGGGTTCAAATCCCACTTCCTCCACACGCTGGCTGGGTGACCCTGGCTAGTTTACTGAACCTCTCTGGGCTTTGGTTTTCTCACCTGTGTCATGGGAGTACTATCGCATACACTTCATAAGTTTGTCATGAAGACCAAGTAAGTTAATATACTTACGTGTAAAGGACTTAGGACCACAGAGCACGCACTGCAAATGTGTGACCTCTCCGTATGGTGGGTGCTGCTACTGTTAGCAGCAGCGACGATAAAGCTGTCACAGGCCATCCACTCGGGAACAAGGCCTCCAGCTCCCCTGCAGTCTCCTTCTTCTCACGCCAGTTTCCTTCTCCCTAATACTTGGGGCCCTGAGTAACCTCTTCCAAGCTTCGTGCATCCAGCCTGACTAATGTCCCCATGCGGCTCTTCATCTCTTGGGACGTTTCTTTTCTGTGTTGTGGTCTTTTCCATGTGGACCTGACACCTCCGCGTGCTGAGTAAGTGGCTGGTTCTCTCTGAACCCCACCACCTCCTCCTTGTCCAAATGAGACCAGTAAGAGGGCGTCACCCACAGAGAGCAACTGGAGGACAGAAAGCGATGATGCCACGGCCTGGGCCCACTCCAGGTGACAGCTCGCTTTTGCCGGCAGCCATTACTGACATGATGTAAACTGTTTCTGTGATGCCCGGAGCTGATGCCAAGCCAGGAACTGGCCTCTGAGGGGCAATCCATGAGGGCTGCTGGGTGCAGAGGTGGGCTGGGCCTCAAACCCCTGCGTCCTCATCCACTTCCTGGAACGGACTGTGAACAGAGGTGGCTCCCAGGCTAAACCTGACCACACGCACAACCCGCAAAGTAGTTCGGAATAACATTTTATAATCAGATGCCAATATCTGCACACTGGGGGATGTGGGTGTCTGACTTCCCCTTGAACAATTCACGAGAGTGCCTGCCTGCGTTGGACAACCAATGGGCTGGCCCTAAGCCTTAGTTGCCCCTGTGGGTGGGCACGAGCTGGCCAATCCACTGGGCTCCCACCCTGCTATTGGCCTCACTCACTGTCAGGGCACACCAGTCCCCAGAGGCACAGCAGGCGGCTCCAGCTTAGACCCTTCTGGAAGCTCTGTTTGAGTCTCAGCTTGGGCTGCCTCTTAGTCAAAGAACACCATAAAGTTTATTCTCCAGCATAGAGACCTCTGATTTCCTCATTCAAACAGCGCTGCTCAATTACCAATGTCTGAAATCCCTGCTTGAATCTCCGGGGAGCCCCAACCTAGAGTCTCCTGCATTGTCCACACCCCTAGTAAGAAGCTGTCACTAACTCAGGGGAGAGGCTATTTATGGGCTTGCTTCTCTACACTGGTTTTTCAGGCCAGGAGAGATTTCGCTTCCCCACGCTGCTCCATCTCCCTCCTTCTATGGGTATCAGTTCATTAAGGGCAGATGCTGGGAACAACTGTTACCCTTTAAAACACCCGCCTGGATCCTGCTCCAACTGCCCTCCCAAAATTAGAAAGCGTGAGGCCTCCACTAGCAGGGTATCTGCAAAGCTAGGGGTGGGCAGACACCCCCACACTGAGAAACAAGATTCGGGGAAATGCTGCTTTAAACACCCAGACAAGCAGCTCCAGAAAGTAAACCTTTTCAGGAAGCTTGTCTGGCTCCACCCCGATGATGCTGGGGTCCAATGGCAGACTCTGACCTAGGGCCATGTCCAGCCCAGCCTCGTGGGTGCACAAAAGGGGGCGTTACCATTCCCTAGGACGTTCTGTGTCCACCTGCCAATAGGGAGCTGGAGCAGAGAAGGGCACCGCCCCTGTGGAGCTCCAGTGTCAGTTCTCCATCAAGTTTTATGCAAAGGGAATGAGGACTTTGCCAGCCACACGCGTCGCTTGGCATAAGGTGTGTCAGCATAGAGTGACCATCAGAGGGACATAGAAAGGTCATTCCATCCAGCGCCCTGGAAGACCAGCACTCTTGCCCATAAAGCCTTAATTAGGATGCCAGGCACAGCACAGCTTCTAGAACCCAGGCCCAATCTGCTAGGATGCTCGCTGCCACGTCGGAGGAGGAGCTGGTGCACACAGCTCTCCTGGGGTTTCCCAGCCTGGAGCTCCGCCCCCGAGGGCCCAGGAGGCTGGGGCGGGGCCTGTGGCTGCTCCCAGGAGGGAGGCAGGAGGGAAGCGCTGTCAGACACAGCAAGGAGAGCAAGGGGCCGGCAGGCAGAGGCCTCGTGGGTGGGGAGGGAGGGTCCTTCACCAACAGCCCAAGCGGCTACCCGCAGGAGTGGACGCCAGAGGGGAACGGGGAGGGGCGGGCGGCGCTGCACTCCTGGGCAGACTCACCTTCCTCTCCAGGAATGATGCGATCAGACCGAAGTTCTTGGGGTGCTGCATGAATCTGCGGGGAGAGAAGGGCGGGCCTGAGACCAGGCCGAGGGGGGCTGCCCGGCTGGGCGGCCGCCGAGCTCCCGGGCGCCTGCCATCTCCGCGGGCCCGGCTGGACGGGCGCCGCCCCACTCGGAGCAATTAAGCCCAGGGGGGTGTGGGAAGGGCCGCGGCGGGCGGGACCGAGGGGTAAGAGAGGGCGTTCCTTGGAGTGAGTCACTGGTTTTAGCGCCTTTGAAAATACATTTGTTTGTCCTGCTAGAGGCGGGTTCCAGGAAAAATGAGGACATTACATGCAGCCCTGTGGTGGGGTTCCCCCCCTTTTAAAAATCTGCTTTTGTTTCTATCTCCGGCTGGGCCTGGGAAGCTGGGCCTCGCCTGGCCCACACGGGGCCCCCACGGGTGAGGTCACGGCGCAGAATCTCGAGGCTGCCGGGCCTCCCCGGGAGAGATGGGAGCAGAGGCTCCGAGTGCCCGCAGGGAGGCGGGCAGGAGGCAAGCAAGCCCAGGAGGCGGCAAGAAGGGACCGAAGTTGGAGGGGTGGCGGGAACTGGCGCCCCACCAACTGGCTTCCTGCGAAGCCGAGAGAATTACTGGGAAAGAGCTGGGCCAGGCTGAAATGTCAGGGCCACAGGAGCAGGCGGACGGCGGGGGTGGAGATGTGGGTCACGGCTGCTGGGGCCCCGGGGATGCTGGGCGGGGCCTTGGCTGCGCCCCCCCCCCCCCACAACACACCACCACCCCGCGGCCTCCCTGGGGAGGGAAGAGGCTGCTGGGGAGGCAGGGGCCCCGGGTCCCCCACCCCCACCCCCAGGGAGTCCGGGCCAGGGCTGGCGTTCATCCTGCCCAGCCCTCCAGATGGTTGGGCTGGAGGCCAGCCGGCCCCTCCCTGGCTCCCCAACCAGACACTGGAGAATCCGGAACAGCCTCTTCTGTCTTCCCAGAGGAAGCCGCAAGTCAGGCAGGCTTCCCGGCCTGCAAGTCCGCCTCAGGCAGCTTGCAAAGCTGGAGGCGGCCTAACGCCCTGATTTTCCAGACAGACAGAATCTTCCCTTTCTCTCCCTGCCCCTGTGACACTTCCTTCCCCCACCCCCCAAAAAATATCCTTTCCTCGGGGTTTCCCCAAGCCGAGATGAGGCCCCCAGGAGACCAAGAAGCAAACTCAGAGGATTCCCTTAGGTCAACTGTTCCACCTCCCTCCAACCTACACCTGTATCCTCTGAGAATGTTTCCTGAGAATTTACTCTGACACGAGGCACCTCAACAGCCAGACAAGGAGGCACTTAGGCTACACCCATTTTACAGATGTGGAAACTGAGGCTCAGGGAGGAGAAGTGGCTGTTCGAAATCACAAGGCCACTAAGTGAGCTCTACGCCACTGACACACGATTTTCAAAGCTCCTGAGTGCTATAACTTCCCCTGAAAAGGAGCGATCACCCAGGACCCTGAAAGACACAAGCTGCCAAATTGGGTCTCAGCACACATCAGCCCAGCCTGGGTCCCCCATTCTTCAGTTACTGTACTAACAGTATGCAATCATTGGGTCAGAACAAAGCACCCCCAGAAACCTCTTAAAAAAAAAAAAAGGCATAAATAAAAATAGGAAACACGTTAGGGGGATTTAAATACCTAATGCAATAGTCATTCTTGGAATCCATGACCATCCCATAGTTGGTTCTTAAAGTGTAAAACACCTAATACAGAGGACTGATTCAACGGCAGGGCAAGCACATCTGTGAGCATGAGACCTAGAAAGGAGCCACAAAGTACCTGGGTTTCCTGTCTCTGAGCAGTAGTCCCCGAACACACGTGGAAATTGCTCCCACAGCCCTCTTTCCTGTGGAAGACTGCTGAATCTGTGTTAGGTGCTCAAGGGGGCATCATACCATCCCTCTATTTTTATGTATGTTTTAGAATTTCTATAATCAAAAGCCATTAAAAACAAAAAACAAAAAACAAAAAACCACAATACTTTCCATACCAAGAGCCTCTTCAGTCGCTTCTCCTGCATTTCCAAGTCCTGGTGACTGCACTGGCTGATGCACCCCAGCCTTGCCCGTGACCCAGAAGCATCCCCATCTCGGGAGCCCAGTTTGGCATTTTGGGGTCACCTGACCCTGCAAAGGGCAGAGACAGCCCCCGTCCCTATGGCCTGGAACCACAGTGGGTGGCTGGAGAAGTTAAGTTAATGACCCACGCAGGTCATCTCTTTTGAGGAAACTCTCTTGGCGATGAAAGAGGTGGTGGGCGTGAACATCCAGCAGCTAAGCCCTCAACGCCCTCCTGGTATAGTGCTAAGGTCTCCACCTGTCCCTCAGTTTCCCACCCTTTTGCTTCACAGGGGTCCTCAGTCCTGTGAAGGTACAATGTGCTCAGGATGGGGTTCCCTGGGACACACCTTTTGAATCTAGTGGGGGAAAGGAGGGCTTTCTCCATCTGGCCCTTCACTCATCTCCCCAAAACAGTCATTCTGCTCTTCCATTTTAGAAGCCCCAGCTTCACCTCTGAGCATCCACATCCTGCCTCTGCTTCCCAAAGCGCTCCCTACTCCCTGGTTCCGTCTTCCCTCTCCCCCGACAAGCCTCTCAGTTGCAGCTGAGCCCCTGACCTGAAGCTGGGGGATTCTGAATCCTGCCTCCACCCTTTGCAAGCTGTGTGACCTTTGTTAAGTGTCTTAAATTCTCTGAGCCTCTGTTTCCTCCTCTGTGTAATGCAGATGGGTAACGCTGTTATGGGGGATAAGCGGGACAAATGCACAAACCCCAGAAGACATCTGTTTAGTGTCTGTGATGAAGGAGGTGCTCAACCAATAGTCACTTTCCAGATAAAATGAAAACCAGTTACCGGCCAGCCACATGCCCTTGCCCACGCCTTCAGACCAGCCTCGAAGGCCCTCCTGCCTTGTTCTTCTAATACACATTGACTCATTTCACATAAAGCTTCCCTGACACTCTGTACTGGTCCGAATAGTGTCCCCCCAAAAATCTTGTCCTCCCAGAACCTCAGAATGTAGCCTTATTTGGCAATGAGATCTTTGTGGATATAATTAGTTAAGATGAGGTCATACTAGAGTAGGGTGGGCCCTGAATCCAATGTGACTGGTGAATTTATAGGAAAAGCAGAAGACACAGAGAGACACATGGGAAACAAGACCATGCGAAGACAGTTGAGATGGAGGGAGCCATCTGCAAGCAGAGGGGTGACAGAGATCTCCAGCCACCACTGGGAACCAGGCTGGAAGGGACCCTCCCTCGGAGCCTCTAGAAGGAGCCACCCTGCCCACACCTTGATCTTAGACTGCTGGCCTCCAGAACTGTGGGAGAATACATTCCAGCTGTTGTGAGCCACACAGTTGGTGGTCACTTGTCGTCACAGCCCTGGGAAGCCAGGGCAAACCTCAAGAAGACAGGCTTCCCAGGATAGGGGAGGGTGGCCTTGGCCAGGCCCCCTCCACCCCACCAACAGGGGACTCACTTCTCCCGGAAGGTCTCCTTCTCCTGCTCACTCCACATGTTCATGACCTGGCGGTCTTTGTACACCTTCATGGGATCATCCATGAGCCCATTCATGTTGATGAACTTGATCCGCTGCTGGTCGGCATCATACAGCATGGGCGGGATTACAGCCAGCTGACGCATCTGCTTCTCCAGATTCTGGAAGGAAAATGGAGATAATGGAGGGCACCACCCTGGTCGGAAAATGCAAGAGGACAAGGAGCTGGGGACCGGGCCGGGGAGGGGACAGGCTGCTCCTGCCAGCACAGGGGAACCCAAGTGAATGAGCAGAGGGTAGGGATGCTCCAAGTCAGAATGGGAAAACACAAAACCAGAGAGAAAGGGCATGATGGGTTAAAAAATAAGAACAGGCCCGTGCAGGGGGAAGGGAGAATTTAAAGGCAGCTCCAGACAGGTTTATGGTGGGCAGGGCTGTAAATTCAACACAGAGAGCAGCAGTCACCTTATCTGCAGTAAGAGGGGAGTGATGAATCTTCCCTTTAGAAATGCAAGTGCCATAAAACACTGCAGGGAAGATGTGCAACCTGGCTGGCTCAGGGACGGGGCTGCCCACCCCCACCTCGGGTTCAGAGGGCATGCGGTGGGGGGCGAGGGGCTGCCTTGCTCTGGCAGGGCCCAGCGAGGCTGAAGAACCATTTCCTCACCAGCCGTCCGCCTCCAGCCCCGGATTCCGCTCCTTCAAGCGTGCCCACTGGGGACCAAGCCTGCCCAGCCCTGTGCACCGCAGGAGTCGGGCGGCCTCACTCCTAATGCATCGGGGCAGCTATTAAGAGGCTCAGAGCCGCCACTCAGCTGGACTCATTTCCCCAAATCTCTGCAGCCAGCCCATTACTGGCGATTAATTACCAATCTCCGGAGGCAGGCGAGGGCCCCGGCCCAGCCAAGGTCAGCCGGTTCAAAGGATCTGCTGCCTAGCCTCCCACATCTAAGCGCTCCATTCAGTGCTGGGGATTCCCAACAGAAGCAGGGGAGCGCAGTGGGGGCACAGCCCTGACCTTGGCTGAGAGGAGGACTCCCAGGGAGGCCTGAGCCTCCCCGGCACTTGAGTAGCCCTCCAATACCATCACCTCCCTGTGTCCCTCGCCTGCATGAGACACACAGTCCTGGCAGATCCAAGCTGGGTTCCTCTTCGCGGGAATCCCCACCCTATTCCATGGTTCCACCCACAGTGGGCTCGCACCCTGACTACTGCAAGTTCCCCCGAAATCGTGAGCATCTCTTTTCCTGCCCAGCCCCCTCCTCACCACCCTCCCAGGGAACCTCAGGTCAGCCTGGACTGGGTGAACAGTTGCTGCCCTGAATTCCCTTTCTGACCATCACCCTTAAACACTGTCCCCTCAACCTCCCCAGGGACCCTGGTGGCTGCATTCTCGTGTGGCCAGGAGCTGGGGAAGTGGTCTTCTGGGATGGGGGTGGTGCTGGAACACTGAATCAGCTGAGATGCCATGCACCCTGCATCAAGCAGGGAGCCTGCAGGAAAGGGTCACCCTCTTCCTGCTTCCACATGCCAGTGTGGGTTGTGTACTTGGCCACCATTGGCGGGACAGGAGCCGGAGCAAACCCACAGGTGTGGACAAAGGCGTTCCGAGTTCTGCTTTCTGCAGACTAGAGGGTGTTCAAAACAGGGCCACACCATGTGAGGTTTTAAGACAAAGGTTTGGACTTCGGCTTCCCTAGTAGCTCAGATGGTAAAGAATCTGCCTGCAATGCAGGAGACCCACGTTCAACCTCTGGGTCGGGAAGATCCCCTGGAGGAGGGCATGGCAACCCACTCCAGTATTCTTGCCTGAAGAATCCCATGGACAGAGGAGCCCGGCAGGCTATAGTCCATGGGGTCATAAAGACTTGGACATGACTGGGCAACCGACAGTTTGGCTTTCACACTTTTCCCTGGCAGTCCAGTGGTTAAGACTCCTCCTTCCAGTGCAGGGGGCAGAGGTTCGATCCCTGGTTGGGGATTTAAGATCTCTCATGTCGCCAGGCGAGGACAAGAAAAAAAAATTTTTTTTTTAATTAAAATTTATAAAAATAAAATGAAAGCTCTTTTTTAAATAGCCAGATAGTCTGAACTACCTATGTCAAACTTGCATGAATAGCCTGGTGAAAATGCAGATTTCTGAGTTCTGCCACCCCAGACTGGCTAAATCAGAACTGCTGGGGGTGTGGGCCTGGGAAATCACAATTCAAGCTGGATGTCCCCTCCCCAGGACTCCTCAGTCTGTCCCATATGAGACTCAGTGACCTAGGGCAGCACCACCCAAGAGAATGTTCTGCAGTGATGCAGGTGTTTATGGCCTGCTCTGTGCAGCACAGGGCCACCAACCACACGCAGCTTCTGAGCACTTGCAATGCGACTGGTGACGCTGGAGGAACTGAGTTTTTAATTTTATTTCGTTTCAGGTCATTTCCATTTAAACAGCCACATGCAGCTCATGAGCAGTGACTGCACTGATCTGGAGTTGTTAATACCTCCAAGCTGGACAAAAGCTCTCCCTGGACACAAGGCCCGGGGGAGGAAGAATGTGTTCCCCTCCTTTTGCGAGGCCCCCTCCTTTCCACTGTGATGTTGGGAACATGGAGGGGGGGATGGGGAACTGACACATGAGATGCTTGTAAGACCTGGGAGGGGGCAGGGCTGGTACAGGAGCAAATGCCTCCTCTCTCTGCTCCCTGGCCACCTCTGGGCTCCAGTGACCAGAGCCAGGGTCACCTGGCTGATAGAAGGTCATCTGGGAACTCTAGATAGAAGGTCCCCGGCTTGGTGAACAGCTGGTGAGCTGGGAAACCCCCCTCTGACCCTGGTTCTGGACAACTGGGAGGCTGACCTACAAACCACCACCCTCAGGCTCCTGTGCCCTCTGGCTTCTGGTCGGGTTCAGCCAATGGGAAGCACTGAAAGTAGACAGGGAGTGGGGGAGGGGTGAGAGGCCAGGATTCTTACTCGGCCGTGGCATCATGACGGGGTCCCTGGCTGTGACCCTTCCTGGCTACGTCCTGCCAGGTGGCCCCTCCTGCATGGCCCCGGGAAGGCCTTTCTGCCCGCTCGGCCTGCAGGCCCGGGGACACCCAATGGCTACACCCCTGGGGCCTCCAGATCCCTCCTTGGTTCCGCCCCACATTCAGTACCAAGCCCCTTGATCTCAACCACCCAGGTGAATTCTGTTTCCTGCCAGACCCTCTCCCTGGACAGGGCACACAGCGGGTGGAGCTGAGGTCGGGGTCAAGGACTTACCTCCTGCTCCGAGAGGCCATCGATGATCTCGGACACCTCGTGCTCGCTGCGGGCGGCCGACATGGAGAGCCCGCTGCCCCGCTGACCCACCCTACTGGAGATCGAAGGCACACACTCAGGACCAGCCCCTCGCAGCCGGCACAGCGGCACAGCCCCAAGCCCACAACTTCCCCAGAGGCGGCGTGTGGGCAGTGGGGAGGAGCCAGGCCTCCCACACCCACACGGATGGCCCCAAGCCAAGGGGGTCTGGGGGAGGGATGGAGCGCCCCCACTCTCACCCAGAAAATGCCAGAACCCTTTTTCTCTCCTAAGATGCCCCCCACAAAAGACCAGCTGCACAGATCCACATACAAAGTCCAGGCCTGGCTCTTCGCAGCCTCTGGCTCCATGTCCTCCCCTGTAACCTGGGGATAAGGTGGTACCTGGCTCCCAGGACTGGGAGCAGGCATTCAGTGAGATATGGGATGTGAGCATCCAGTAAAGAGTGAGAGCCAGAGACTTCCCTGGGTGTCCAGTGGTTAAGACTCTGAGCTTCCACTGTGGGGACATGGGTTCAATCCCTGGTCAGGGAACTAAGATCCTACATGACATGTGGTGTGGCCAAAACAAAAAAAAAAAGACCCATGGCAAATAATCAAGGGTTCTAACAGAAAGAGGAGACAACATGCAGGGATAACTTAAAACTAAGAATCATACAATAATAAATTTTCATATATTTATTAAAAAAAAAAGAGTGAAGCCCATCATCCCTGCTCACAGCCCATTGCCTTATCTGTGTGACAACAGAAACCGCACTCACACACCACCAAGCACCTACTGTGTGCTGGGCACTCCAACAGAGGATTGCACCCAGTCCTTATGCCCGCCACTTGTGACCAGCATCCTTTCCCTTTGACTTACACCAGGGATCTCACACTCGGGGGCCACATAAATGAACAAAGCTGGGGTGGGTACCAGCCCATGGCACACCAGAAGGAGAGCTCACTCCATCAAAATGGATTTAAGTTTCTTTCCAAGAAGTGTTAAGGCCAGGCAGGTGCTGAGTGACACACCCAAGGACCTAACTCGGCCCTTGGCGTGCAATTCGAGACCCTGCTGTGCTTTTCTTTTTCATGCCAGCCAGGGGTCCTCTGTGGACAGTGCCGCAAGCGGACCCAGGTCCTGGGAGGCAGGGAAGGAGGTGGTGGCAGGCGGGGGCGGTGTGGAGAGAAGGAGGGTGAGGGGCGCGAGTGGGCCCGGTCCTCAGCTCACCTCTGCATGCGCTCCTGCAGCTCCCGCTGCTTGCGGATCTCGGGGAATTGCTTCTCGTAGTACTCGCGCACCTTGCTCTCCTTGGCCCGCCGCCGGGGATTGTTCTCGATGCGCTCCACCTTCTTCTCCCAGGCCTCCATGAGCTGGTCATAGCGCTGGCAGAACTTCTGTTCCTGGGGAGACGCGGGGGAGCCCTGTGGCAGCTGCTCCTCCTACATCCGACATTCAGCACCCCAGGGCTCCCTGCTCTGCCGTGCGCACGGGCAGGTATGCGATCACACACGGGTGCACGGGCAGACACACGACCACGCGGAGACCGGGGCAGACCCCGGCCACAGCCTGCCCTAAGGATCCGGCTGCCTTGCTCCTTGGGGCGTGGGCCACCCCCACCCCCAGCCTTCCTCTAGAAAGGCCTTATACTATACAGACGCTTCCAGTCACATGTGGCCGTTAAAGCTGAATCATGTAAAACTAAGTCGCATTTAAATGCAGGTCCCTGGTCCCCCTGCCACTGGGGCCACAGCTACTGTCTGCAGTGGGCGGTGCACGCAGACCATTTCCATCATGTGTCAGATGGTGCAGCTCTGGGGTGCCCGTCAGACCTGGGGCGGCTCTGTGGAACGCATTCTCTTTCTGAATAGTTCCTCATGCCACAGCCTCAGACCCAGCCGTGCTCCCCAGATCCAAGGACTGGGTGTAAAGACTCAAGCTGCTGTCCGTTCACGACAAGGAAGTCCCTCTCTGAGTCTAACCACAGTGCTTCCTGCTCTATGCATGTCCTTCCTTAGAGAAAAGACCCCTGCTCAGCCCAGAATGTAAGCTGCCTGGCTTCCGAGTCTCCAAGGTGACCCAGACCTCGAGCAGGCATGGAGCGTCCGGCTGCTCTTGAGACCCAATCTCCCCATCTCTAACAGCTGCCGTGGACAGATGGCACGGTCTGGGAGTCTCGCTTGAATGCCTTCTCAACACTTCAGCATAATCAGAAAGCCCGTCTCTGGTCTTCGTGCCCAGACACCCCATCCCATCCTGAATTTCAGCTTCTGACCAAGGCAGTCTGTGACCTTGGTCCTCAACAAACCCAGCAACGTTGACAGTCCCCAGGGGGCTGTCAGGCCATCTATGAGGAGGAGCAGAACTTGACCCCCAGCTACCAGGGGCACCACACAAACCGGGCTGCCCCAAGAACCCTTGGGAGTTCAAGTTCTAGCAGCACGCAATGGCCACACATGTTCGTGGCAACATGCTGCAGATAGCACTCCTGGGGTGGGAACCGACATGAAGGATACTCAGCCCATCGTCAGAGCAGGGGACCCTCCCCACCCTCTCAGTGTGAGTGTGTGATCCGAATCCTCCCCCGGCCAGCAGGGCCATCCAGGTGCAAATCCTGGCAGGGTCATTGCTGCCCCAGAAGGGGCAGTGGCCACAGCCACAGGCTGCCCTGCGGTGCTCAGGAGGCCTTGGTCTGATGGGCGAGAGCAGGAGAATGTCAGATGGGCTAAAGGTGAGAACGTGCTCACTCAAAAACCAGCAGAGAGAAAAAACGCAGTTACCAGTGAAGACAAGCAAGAAACCCGCGGGGCCACCAACCAGCTGCCCAGTGGAGGGGCGGCTGGCAAGATGACCCAGCCCTGCCTGGGGCCCTTGTAGAGCAAAAGGGACAGAACAGCCACGAGGGGTTATCCAGTCACACTGCCCAGCCCCAATCACCACACACAAAGACGCGAGCAGCTCCTGAGGACTATTCAACATGAGGAAGTTCCCCTTCATATCTGACCACACTGCCACCTGCTGTCACCTGTGTGCTGGGCGCGCTCTCTGTCCACTGAGGGCTGAGGGCCCTGGGCACCGCAGGGCAGCCCATGGCAGTGGCCGTAGCCCCACCTGGGGCAGCAATGACCCTGCCAGGAGTTTCCACCTGGGTGGCCCTGCTGGCCGGGGGAGGATACGGATCACACACGCACTTGCACACACACACACATGCTCACACATACATACACTCACACTGAAGCACATACATCCCCACACATCCCCGCACATACACACACGCACACACTCACACACACACCCTAATACACACACACGGACAAATACATAACGCATATTCTCACTCACAATACAAACCACACTCACTCACTCATAATCTCACACACCCACGTTCTCAAGCACACATGTACTCACACACTGTCTCACACTCACATTTCAGAGGCTGGAGCACCGCTAAGCGAGCCTGCAGGCGACAGGGGCAAGAATCTGCACAGGAAAAGGAGGATGGCCGCTATGACCGCAGTTTGTCACCCTCAGCGAGAATTCTTTGTTCCAGCACCGTCACCATCATCATCTTTGCCATCACTATCATCTCCATCATAAACAGCAACATCGGCTTCACCATCACCATCGCCACTGACACTGGCCTAAGGACCACTGCGCCACGTGCCAGGCACAGAGCCGAGTCCTTCCCGTGACCGACTTTCCCAAACCCCCAAAAGCGGTGACCGGCATCCCCCCTCTGTACAGGTGGGAGCTCAGAGCTTGGGCGCCATCAGGCCTGGATCGCACAGTCCAGACGGGAGGTCAGGATCCTGACGGTTGTTCTGATAAAGTCCAGCGTGTCTACTTCCCCTTTCGCTGCTCTTTGGGCAGTCTCACCCAAGAGCCACTGCCAAATCCAAGGTCATAAAGATTCACCACCAGGGCTTTTCTTAATTGCATGGCTTTAGAGGTTTTTGGTTTTTTTTTTTTAAGATTTCTGGCTGCATTGGGTCTTCGTTGCTGCATGCGGGCTTTCTCGAGTTGCAACAAGCAGGGGCTGCTCTCTACTTGCAGTGCACAGGCTTCTCACTGCAGAGACTTCCTTTGTTGCAGAGCATGGGTTCCAGGAGCAGGGGCTTCAGGAGCAGTGGCACAGGGGCTTAGCTGCTCCAAGGCATGTGGGATCTTCCTAGACCAGGGACTGAACCCGTGTCCCCTGCAACGGCAGGTGCATTGTTAACCACTGGACCACCAGGGGAGCCCTGGCTTTCGCTCTTGCATTTAGGTCTCTAGCTCATTTCGAGTGCGTGTGTGTGTTAACTGTGTGAGGCGGAGCCCAACTCCATTCCGCGTGTGTGACCATCCTGCTGCTCCAGCACCGTTTGTTGAAGAGACAGTCCTAACTCTCCGAATGGACTTGGCCTCCTGTCAAAAACCCACCAGCCACAGATGCGAGGGCTTGATTCCAGACTCTCCATTCTGTTCCGCTGTCCTCCGTGTCTGTCCTTAGGCTGGAATCACACTGTGCTGATTACTGCAGTTCTGCGGGGTTTTTTACATTTACTTTTTAATTTTGGCTGTGCTAGGTCTTCGTTGCTACCTGTGGCCTTCCTCCAGCTGTGGCGAGCAGTGACTTCTCTTGTTGTGGAGCAGGGGCTCTGGATGCCCAGGATCAATAGTTGCGGCTCGAGGGCTCTAAAGCGTGGGCTCAGGAGCTGCGGTGCACGGGCTTAGCTGCCCCACGGCATGTGGGATCTTCCCAGACCAGGAATCGAACCTACGTCCCCTGTGTTGGAAGGTGAATTCTTAACCACTGGACTGCCAGGGGAGTCCCGCAATGTGTTTTAAAATGAGGAAGTGAGTCTTCCAACTTGGTGGGTTTTTTTCAACACTGTTTTGGCTATTTGGGGTCCCTCTGAATTTGAGGGTCGGCTTGCGGCTGACAGTTCCGAGCAACCACGGTGGTCCAGGCACGGCCCCAAGCATGCCGCTTGCAGCCTCTCGCTCAGTAGCCTGATGAGGTGGGTGTTCCTACAGTCCCCACTGAATGAAACAGGAAACTGAGGCCCGGAGTTCAGTGATTTGCCCTGGTCACCCAGCAGAGCCAGAATTTGAACCCTTCCTGCCCTGCCAGGTGTGGCAGGATGCAACTCTATAATTAGGGAGGAAATAAGAGATGGGGTGCCCAGGAGAACCCCCTAAACTGAGGAAGACAGTCTCAAACCAACAGAGAACACAGAGGGAGGTGCCAGGGAGCTGACTGGAGCCGGCTGGCCAGGGAAGCTGATCTGTGTGGTCACCTAGTGCCCTGGCATCCTCCGTACCCCCAGGGAGCCCGTGGCCTCACCTAAAGGCTTTCTTCCGCTGGGCTCAGCGGCTCAGGAGCCACAGAGTCAGAGAAATGTTCCCCCACTGGCTGTCCGTATGTTCAGCGATGGGTGAAGGGGACAGGCCGGGGCTTTCCCAGCCTCTGTCCTGCGGCCCATCACTCAGGCTGCAGAAGCGGATGCTGGGCCAAGTCAGGACAAAGCCAGATGTGAAGCATAAGGACATCAGAGGTGCAGGGGATACAGAGTGTGCATCCTTTAGCCATCTCTTAAAAAAAGAACTGTGGTGCTGGAGAAGACTCTTGAGAGTCCCTTGGACTGCAGGATCAAACCGGTCCATCCTAAAGGAAATCAACCCTGTATATTCATTGTAAAGACCAATGCTGAAGCTCCAATACTTTGGCCACTTGATGCAAAGAGCTGACTCATTGGAAAAGACCCTGATGCTGGGAAAGATGGAGGGCAGGAGGAGAAGGGGACAACGGAGGATGAGATGGCTGGATGGCATCACAGACTCCACGGACATGGGTTTGAACAAGCTCTGGGAGATCGTGAAGGACAGGGAAGCCTGGTGCTGCAGTCCATGGGATCGCAAAGCGTCGGACATGGCTGACACACACCTTAGACCCCGGGACAGACATCCATGTAAGAGAAGAGAGGGGAAAAGGGAGGTGAGGACAGAGGCCAAGATGGGAGTCCTGTGGCCACAGCCAAGCATCGTCTGGAGCACCAGGAACTGGAAGAGGCAGGCTTCCCCTAGGGCCTCTAAAGGGAGCACGGCCCTGCCCACATCTTGAACTTCTGGCCTCCAGCACAGAGCGAGAATACATGTCTGTTGTTCTTAGGCACCTAGTTTGTGGCCATTTGTTACAGCCACCTCAGGAAGTGAATACACCCACCATCCAGGCTGGGCTCACCGCTGACTAACCCATCCTGCAGGGCCACCGTCAATCACGCCCACTCTCCCCGCCAGGCACTGCGCTTCCTGCAGTACCACCATGACCCCATTTCACAGATGAGGAAAAGCAAGGCTTGGGGCCAGATAGCTCTCCCAGGACCACTCACAGCAGGTCTGGTGGATGGGGTTTGAACCTGTGCATCAGTGACTCAGCCTTACACCCTCCTCCCCCAACACACACACACACACACACACACACACACACAGTCTGGCTTCCAGGGTTGTGGGGTAAGCTCAGGGAAGGATAGGGCAGGCCCGGTGGGGGTTCCTGTTGGGGTTGGGCACCCCTCCAGGAAAAGAGCCTCAGCTCTCTGGGCAGAGCAGGCACGCAGGGCAGCCTGGGCTGCTGGGTCGCCGTCCCCAAGACCTCTGAAAAGTGAGAGCTCCGCCGGAGAACTGACTCAGGTGGAGGCGGGCAACACACAGATCTGAAGGGGCACGTCTTGACCAAGCCCCCTCCAGGTCCTGCCTGACAACAGCGCACAGGACTCGGGGCCCGTTATATAAGAACTAGAGCGAGATCACGCCTGATGCCCTCCTGTCACAGTTTCTGTGGTTTCCGAATTCGTTTTCACAAGAGCCTCTCTTAAGATGGGCTCAGCTTGGCCACAAAGCCACCCAGAGTTTCTTAGAAGTCTCCAGTTCCTCTTCCTCTATCTTTAAATAAGCCCATTTCCCCTCCATCCCCTCAAAGGACCTCCAAGGAGCCCTGGGAGATTTCTTAAGAACTTACATCCACCCAACTCCAACCTCAGCAGTCACCAGGATCCTTTTAAAACGTAGATCAGATCTCCTTTCTCCCCAGCTAAAGGACCTCCCCAACCATGCCCTTCACCCCCAGGCAGGACTACTTGGGAAAAGCTGTACATCCTGAGGTGTGCTCCCGAATTCCCTTCATCCGAGAGAGACAGGGAAGCATGACAGGCGAGGGTCTGGGCATCCACACTTACTTTCTAAGCATTCACCACAAAAACATTCGTACTCACACACAGACACACAGACACACAAAGTGAATGTAAAGAAGTGCGTGCACATTAAGTCACTTCGGTTGTGTCTGACTCTTTGGGACCCCATGGACTGTAGCCCACCAGACTCCTCTGCCCATGGGATTCTCCAGGCAGGAATACTGGAGTGGGTAGCCATGCCCTCCTCCAGGGGATCTTCCCGACCCAGGGATCGGACCCGCATCTCTTCCGTCTCCTGCATTGGCAGGCGGGTTCTTTACCACTAGCGCCACCTGGGAAACCCAAAGAAATGTTAACCATGAGGAATTCTAGATGGTGGGCATAGAGGTGTTCACTGTATCCTGTCAAACTGCCTACATGACTGTCAAGTTTTTGGAATCACTAAAAATCCTTAAAGACTTTGTATTATCTATTAAGAATGAATTGTCTCACTGTATTTGGAATAAAATCCAAATGTTCCACCCTAGTACAGAATGGTTCTCCACCACAGTCTCCTCACTCATGCTCTGTAGTCCAACTTGCCTGTTACATTGTCCCATGGTTCCTACCTCAGGGCCTCTGCACTTGCTGTGCCCGCTTCTTGACACTCAGACCCCCAGACATTCACACAGGTCGTCCTTTCTGGTCATGCCTCTCTCAGTTCTGAGGTGGGACACCCAGGCTGTCCCCCACCCCACTTCTCTGCCCGGCACTCGTCCCTCCTCTCCTCCACTCAGCATAACACAGCTCAGCACTGCACCAGGCCCACAGCACGTGTTCAGTAAATATTTCTTAATTCAATGAATAACATACGATGCCCTGTTTCATGAACCCCATCTACCCAGTGGGTGCTTCTGGTCACCATCCAGTCAGTTTAGGAGTCTGAGAAGGTCAAGAAAGGAAAGGCTGGGAAGCCCACCACTTCTTACCCATGGGTCCCTAGAGTCCAAAGGTGTTATACCCCCAGCCTCTCAGTCCTTCAGCATCTGGGACAGAGTATCTCCCTTCTCTGAGGGTCCAGCTGACATCTAGAGCAGGGTGGGTTCGGAAACTGTTTCAAAGGGTCCAGGGCCCTCAAGTGATACAATCCGAGCTTTTGTGACATGGTCTAAGAAAGAGTAGTTCTCTCTTTCTGGCCTCCAAGCCTGCTGCAGAAATTCAGGTCCCAAAGGAAAATCAGTTTGTCATTGTGCTAACACAGAGTTGAGACAAAAAAAAACAACCAAGAAACTGCATAGACTTCAGGTACATCAGACCAGGTACAACCTGATCAAACCACTCCTGAACTCCATTCAGTAGACTTTGTCAGCTACAGAAATTCCTTGACTGGTTAAGCCCATCTGAGCCAGCTTTTCTTCCTCTCACAGCTGAAAGAATACTAACGGGTAACACTCCCTCCATCCCTCAGCCCTAATCTCCCCCAGCACACCAGTGATGTAAACGAGCACCCTAAACCACAACTAAAGGTGTTCTCCGGCATGTGCTCTCCCTGCCTTCGGGCTGCCTCCCAGCTGAGACTGGAGTGTGCATGCAGCGGAATGCAGGAGTCGTACCACTAAGCAAGGAGGCCTCACTGCTTCTCTGGGTCCTGACTTTCCTGAGCCCAGAATGAGCACAGTGGGCTGGGAAAGGCTCATTTCTCAGGGAATCCCCGGCAATCACCGTCACCCAGCATACAGCCCACCCCATACTCCACCTCTGCCAACAGACCTCTCTCTGCCCAAAATATCCACAGTGGGTCCTCTGACAAGGGACCAGTTTTCCCAGCTAATGTCATGCTTTCTCCTCTTCCAGGTGGGAAAAGGAGGGGCAACGTCCCCAGCACCCCCTTCCACCCACACCCTTGCTTCGTTGAGGCAGCTGAGCCCCGAGCCCCCGGCTTCAATAAGGCAGCTGCTGTCTTTTCCCGTTTCTCTTGCTGTCCTTGGCTTTTTTTTCATGACCTGGACACTCAGGAATCAGGATCAGAACCCAGGGGTCCCAGGGGCCATGGCCTGAGTGGCGGGGACCATTTCCACTCTCCAGGAAGCCTGGTCCACGGAAGGGAGGGGGCAGCAGAAAGATTCCAGGGCTGGGGGCCCCAGTGATGACTTACCCATTGTTTCCGGGCGTGATTCCTCCTCTTGAAGTACAAGATTAACTTTTTCCGCATCGCCTGGTTTCTAAGCAGGAAGGAGACAGCCAACGGGGCAGGTCAGAAAGGCAGGGTTTCAGGAATTTCGTCCCTCGCTGAAGTTTGCCCCATCACTGGCTTCCGGTGAGGGAAGAGACCCCACAGTCCCCCAGGGCAAGCCACGTACTGCCCATGTATGTCTTTCCTCTGCCCTATACGAAGTGCCCCCCACCCACACTCTGGCTGAGCATGGTCTGCAGGAAAAGAGGGCTCCAAAGTGGGGGCAAGGTCCTGAGACTTCCTGCCCTCCCTGGAGCTGCCATCACCCAAACTCCCCTCTCTCGTCAGCCACGGGAAACCAGCCACAGAGAAAAAGCCACAGCCTTAGACCAGGAACACAGGCCGGGCAGAATAAGCCCCCAAAAGCTGCAGACCCACAGAGGCAGGATCTTGGGGTCTGGCCTCAGTGACCCCAAGCCACCTCCAACCAAGAAAGCCCCTGCTCTGCCCCTCTGGGGTGGGGGTGATGTGGATAGGCCAGCGACAGGCTGGTGGGAGCCAGTGAGGCAAGAACTCCAGGAAGCACTTGAGGGGTCTCACGCCTCAGGTCGGTGAAGCCAGACCCCTCCTGCCATCGGGGTTCTCAACCGAGGAGGCCACACACAGCACTGTGGGCTCAGAGAGGAGTGGGCACTTCCAGGGGGTGGGAGGGATGCGGGTGATTCAGAGAGAAAGAGAAGCAGAGAGAGAGACTCCGAGATCAGGAATGAGAGAGAAAAGGAAAGCAGAAAGACAGACAGAGCCCCAGAGAGAAGCAAGGGGAGAGAGAGAGAGAAATGGATAAGATCCCAAATGAGGACAGAGCCCCAGAGGGGAAGGAGCCTGGCAGAGAGAGACAGCGAGACAGGAAGGGAACAGGCCTCCAGGCAGAGGAGGACACGATCCAAAGAAAGTGGGGGGGACGATGGATACGCAACAAGGACCTACTGTAGAGCACAGGGAACTATGCTTAATATCCCCTTAATAAACCATAAGGGAAAAGAATATTAATATTGCTATATGTAAAACAGACAGCCAGTGGGAATTTGCTGTATGACTCAGGGAGCTCAATGACAACCGAGTGCTCTGTGGCAACTTAGAGGGGTGGGACGGGGTGGGAGGTGGAAGGGAGGTTCAAGAGGGAGGGGACATATGTAAACCTATGGCCGATTCATGTTGATGTATGGCAGAAACCAATGAAATATTGTAAAACCATTATGCTCCAATTAAGAATAAATAAAGGAATGGAAATGGTATATAGGAGGCAGATTTTAAAAAGGAATATTAAAAGAATGTATATGTTTGTATATATATATTTGCTGTGCAGCACAGTTGTACAGCACAACACTGTGAATCAACCACACTTCAATAATAAAGTAAAAATGAAAGAAAGGGAGATGGAGCCCTAGAAGAAGGCAGAGGGAGAGTCAGAGATGCGGACCGATACAGAAAAGGGGGGAAGACACACCCAAGGACCCACTTCCCCCGACCCCCTCTCCACAACCTCCTATACACAGCAGAGTGCAGCAGCTGGGGTCTGCGGGGGTCACAGACAGGCCCCGGGAGGTCATCAGGCCTGTGAACTTGCTTGATCCCATCCAAGTGTACAGTGGGATCAATTTTTCTGGGGCGGGGTCCCCCAAGTTGCTCATAGCCTCAGCTGCACCCAGAACCCTTGCAAAAAGCTCCCAAACCGATGGCTGGGAGCCATGCATGCACGGGTCTACCAGCACACCTTACTCCTGTCTGGATGAGTGTCCCCAGACCCTGCAGTGATTTCCAGCATCCTCACTATCAGGTCTCAAGTCCGAGATGCTGACAGGCCTGCACGGACCCTCTTCATTTATGGACCCCAGCCAGGCTTTGAGCCCTGTCTCCATCCATCTCCCGACAAGGAAAGGCCACACTCACTTCCAGGAGGGTCGCTGGTAAGAGACCCTGGGCTCCCTGGATCAATCTGATTTCACCTCCTGCCGCGCAGGCCTCCCACCTCGAGGTCTCACTACTTAACATCAATCTTGCCCTCCCCAGCAAGGTGGGCAATAGGGGTCCTCAGCCACACAGGCTGAGACCAGAACCCCCTCATTCCACATTAGGGGGTCTCTGAGCAAATCTCAGAAGGTCTCTCAGCCTCAGTTTACTCATCCGAATAATGGGAGCAATGGCATCATGCTTTCATCTCCTCAGTCACTCAGCAAAAGTTCACTGAGCACCTACTATGCGCCGGGCACTGTTCTGGGTCCTGGGGACCCACAGGTGAGCAACACAAAGCCCCGAGTCCTCACGGAGGCAGGTGACACATAGAGGGACCATGCTGACAATAAGCAATATAATCCTGGGGACCTCCCTGGTGGTGGAATGGTTAAGAATCTGCCCGGCAATGCAGAGGACATGGGTTCGATCCCTGGTCAGAAAACTAAGATCCCACATGCCCTTGAGCAATTAAGCTGGCACCTCACAACTAGAGAGTCTGTGAGTAGCAACCAAGATCCTGTGTGCCAAAACTAAGACCCGACGCAGTCAAATTAATAAATATTTTAAAAAATGATAACCTTAGATTCAGAAACTTACACAGAGGGATAGGGTACTGACTGGGGGAGGGGAGGGCATAGCTATTTTAGGTTCGGGGTGCAGAAAAGTGTCTCAGAGTTGGCCTGGACATTTCAATCACCAGGAGGGCCCAGCTGTGGAACGACCCACAGGGAGATGCACTCCAGGCAGAACACACTGGGTGTGCAAAGGCCCTGAGGTGGGAACAAACTCAAGTGTTTGCAACAGAAGAAGATCCTTGTGGCTGCAGAGTGCTGAGGAGGGACAGAGGGGAGGAGAGCAACAAGGTGAGCAGGGCCCCCTGTGCAACCTCATGGGCTGGAACACAGGAGAGGGTAGGGACCTAAAGGCAGCAGCTGAGAAGGCCAAGAAGCCATGACAGTTCAGAGCAATGAGCCCACCAGCTCTGAGGTCTTGGTCCCTAACACCATCCTCCAGTACAAGGAGCCATTTCTCAGGACTTCTCTGGCAGTCTACTGGTTAAGATTCAGTGCTTCCACTGCAGGAGGCACGGGTTCAATCCTGGGCCGGAGAACTAGGATCCTGAATGCAGAGGGACATGGCCAAAAAAATAAAAAAATAGTCATTCCCTGGAGGAATGACTGAGTCCGGCACTGGGGCAGGAAATATACAAGATGAGCCCAGAACATATTTAAGCAGAGAAGTGTTAAAAAGGAAGGACAAAAAGATAAAGCGTTGGGGGGGGGGGGGTGTCAAAAGGACACAGGACCCAACATAAAAGAGTTTCTGGCGACCAAAGCTGGAACAATCTGAGAAGCAAAGTAAATAACACGAGTGCTAGATTATAACCCGAAGAGTAAAATAAATACCCACACGTCTACACAGATGTAAATAAATGATAGAATAAACAAACAAAGGAGAGAGAAGGGACACGTGTTCTTTGTGTGTGCGCATGCATGCTCAGTCAAGCCCAACTTTTTGCGACCCCATGGACTGACTGTAGCCTGCCAGACTCCTCTGCCCGTAGGATTTCCCAGGCAAGAATACTGGAGAGGGTTGCCATTTCCTTCTCCAGGGGATCTTCTTGATGCTGGGATCAAACCCCGTGTCTCCGGCACTGCAGGCAGGTTCTTTACCATTGAGCCACCTGGGAAGCCTTACGGAATTTCAACTACTACATGCAGAAGGACTGAGCGAAGGAGAAAATCACCATTAGATACCACGGTGCTCATCGTTACAGGCAAGACCCTTCCATGAATGTTAAACTGGTTGGCAAAACGTTGAGGAAAGATGAGAAATTTGCATAGCTGCAAAGCATTTTCCCCCAAATATTTACTAAGCATCGTGGAGGCTTTCACTTGAGTCCACAAAGTCTTTGATATTCGCCCTTTAGGAGGTGCAGCTGGACTTCCCTCCCCTTGACAGTAGGCTGGACAGCGACTTGCTTCTAAAGCACAGAGTGGGGACTTCTCTGGTGGTCCAGAGTGGTGGTGAAGACTTCACCTTCCAATGCAGGGGGCTCAAGTTCGATCTCTGGTCAGGGAACTAAGATCCCACATACCTCCTAGCCAAAAAAACCAAAATGTAAAACAGAAACAATATTGTAACAAATTCAATAAAGACTTTAAAAATGGCCCAGACATCCAAATAAAAATAAAAAATAATGCACAGAGTAGGGATGGGAAAGACAGCAACTTGACGGGGAGACAGCTGACACTTCCCTGAGCAAGGGAGCAAAGTCAACACCACCTGTAGTGACAGAAACAACCCCAGGCAGGGTGTTGGGTGCCCCTGATGTATCGTGATGGGAAGGGCACCCCCTCACCTCGGGGGAAATCTTCCCCCAAATCCACAAGCCCAGCTCCTCCTGAAAAAATATCAAACACACCCAAATCGTAGGACATTCTGCAGATTCTGTGAGCAGTCCTCTTCAAAAGTGACAAGGTACAGAAAATCAAGGAAGACTGAGAAATGGTCACAGAGTGAAGACCAATTGGTCATGAGGATGAAGTACAGAGAAGGATTCTGGATCAGATCTTGGACCAGAAAACAGGCATCAGTGGGAAAATGGAAAATCCAAACAAAGTTTGTGCAGTGGTCCCCAATCTTTTGGGCACCGCGGACAGGTTTCATACAAGACAATTTTTCCATGGACTGGGAGATGGTTTGGGGATGAAAAGACACAGGAAGAGGGCCATGTGAATATAGGGTTGGAGTGAAGCATCTACAGGCTAAGAATCGTCAAGGATGCTCAGCAAACACCAGAAGCTAGAAAACGCATGGAAGGATCCTCCCCATAGCACCTGCAAGAGATCACCCTGCCAGTCCCTGGATTTCCAACTTCCGGCCTGCAGAACCACGAGAGAATGACTCACTATAGTTTCCAGGCAGCCTGGATGTTGTGACGAGTTCTGGCAGCCTGAGGGAACTCAAACAGCCTGGAAGGATCTACCCCAAGCACGGTGCTGTGGCTTCGAGCTAAAGAGGCCTCGGTGAGAACAAAGGCTCGCTCGCAGGGGCAGAGGCCAGGCAAGCAGCCGTCTCCATTCCCCATAGCTACTGGAGGGCACGTGTCCTCCCCAGCTATCTGGGTTTCCTTCCAGAGCAAGCTGGTATCCATGGCAGGTATCCATTCGCTGACTGCCAAAGAGGACCAATGTCAAGTCCACAGGTTGCAAACAGGTGCAGTCCACCAAGCAGGGCCAGTTCCTGAGACTGCTGTGTTTGGGCTATGGAGCTTTCTAAAAACACTGCGTTTGTTGCCATTATTGAAAACCAGAAGCTGCTGCATAAAAAGATGAACAGAGAGCTTCTCTTAAAAAAAAAAAATCAGGCAGCCTGATCACACTCCCTTATGGCCACAGACTGGGAACTGAGGTCTGACTGCCCCCCCACCACCCTTTTAAAATGTTTATTTATTTGGCTGTGTTGGGTCTCAGTTGTGGTATATAAACACTTAATTGGGCTGCGTGGGATCTAGTTCCCTGACCAGGGATCGAACCTCTGTCCCCAGCACTGGAAGATTGGAGTTCTACCCACTGGACCACCAGGGAAGTCCCCTGATTGCCCATTTAAAAGAGTGACAAGCTCCCCATTCACCCTAGTCCCCACACTCCCTAGCACCTCCCACCAGCCCTTCCCTAACTTTGTTCCTGCCCCAGAGGCATGCATCTGGGTTCACAAGCTTCTAGACATCTGGCTTGGGGTGTTCATTTGTGCAACACTCTTCTGGCAAACTTTTTTTTTTGACTGTTTATTTTGTCGCAAGAAGTGTTTAGGTATTGCAGCTGCAAACAGCATACTGCAGACAAATCTTCTCTGCCGAGATTTTGTCTGGCAAAAATAAGCAGCAGAGTCTCTCTCAAAGGGTTCTGGAAGGACCGACAGACCAGCAATGTGATGAGTTCATTGGTGGAAGCATTTTTGGGGTGCAAAGGATATCTCAGTCTCCTGGAGAAGTCAGAGTTTAAAAAAGCACAACCTGTCAAGAAATACAGGCTTTGTCAGCTGACACTGAACTAGGAGAAGGGGAACTAGGAAGGAATGAAAATCTGTGGACGTTCGAGGAGAGTCTGGCCAAGCCCTGGGGTCTATAGGATTCTGAAAAAGGAAAGCATGGGACAATCAGGGGAGGCTTCCTGAAGGAGATGAGGTTTGAGCAGAGGCTTGGGAGAAGCAGTGAATAGGTGGGCAAAGAGAAATGAAGTAGGCACCTTTCCAAGGGAGGAAGGGTGATGGTGAATTTGGAAGAAGAACCAGACCCCCCAACTTCAGGGGAAAAGATGGAGGCAGCCCGTGCAGGGCCCTGAATGCCTTAGGAAAAGCTTGTCAGATTGGGGTGACTGATGGTCCGAACCATGCTCCCTGGGCCAAGCACTTTTCCCGTGTGACTTCCAAGGAGACCAACTTACTGACAAGCAAAGTGATGTGACTTGCCCGAGGTCACTGGGCTAGTGAGGGGCAGAGCCTGGAGGAAAGCAGGCTGGATGTGCAGATTGGGCTGATCTAAAGAGTGTGGCTGTGTGGCCCCGGGGAAGTTACTCAACATCTCTGAACCTTCAGAGCAAGACCACAAGGACCAGTTAAGAGTAACCTGGGTCCACAGCGCCCCTCCCACCTGCATGGCCCTGGGGCTTCAGCCAAACCCCAGTAAGGCAGGAAAAGGGGAGAAATCAATCTGTAAGACAAGAAAATCCGGAAGGAAGAGCCACCAGGAGCCAGCAGGCTTCTACCCTGGAGGGGAGGAGAGGACAAGGCTTAACACCAGGTGAAGGGGTAGCCAAGGCAGAGCACACAGGAGCTGCAACTGTAACCATTGCATCAAGCCCACAAACTTTCACCGAATCACCCTAGGCTCCCCGACCCAGAGAATTCAGCCCCTAGCTCTCCCCGTGGGTCCAGTCTGCAGAGGGCAGGGAGCCCCTCCACGGAGCACCCACTGATGCCGCTCTGGGGTCGCCCCCCACCCACCCTGGCCCCTTCCTCTGCTTCCCAAAGCCTGGGAGGTCTGCGGAGTCACTGCCGAGGCTAAGACCAGACCACAGCCAGTCTCCCACACCACCCCCGCCACTGCTAGGAGCGTGGGCGGCCGCCCCCACGCCTCCAGAGGCGGCAGGTGGCAGAGGACAGCATCGGGGTGGGTACAGGTGACTTCAACACGTCCGAAATTGCCAGTGCAGCAGGAAGTCAGGTGTGAAATTAACTTTAACTCAGAGGCCCCAGTGCGCAGACACAGAGAAATTAAAGTGACAGGGCAAGGTCCTTGGGGAAGGGATAACCTTCCACCTGGTGGTGATTACAGAGGCGGGAGGGAGGAGCCTGGGAGGAGGCCCAGTCGAGGCGAGCTGGTGAAGCTTTGCACTTTGAGCAAGAGAACGCCTCACCCCAGCCCCAGCCTGATCTGTCTTCTTGTCCTTATCAAGCTATCATTGTATCACAGACGTATTTCTTTATGATCTGCCTGCGCCACCAGAATGGCAGACCTCCTCACTCACTGCTCTCTCCCCGGGGCCCAGAACAGTGCCTGGCACAGAGCCAGTGTTCCTAAATATCTGCTGAATGAATGAGTGAATGAATGAGGGAGGGCAGCTCTCTTGGTCTCTGCTGATGAAGTGAGAAAAATCACGGAACACTTCCTACAGGCCTGACACTGAATAACTTCTAGGGATTCATTGAATCTTCAACCCATCTCACAGATGGGGCAACTGAGGCACTGAGAGTGACTGGCCTCGTGAGCCAGATGCTTGTGATCCTCAACGTGCCCCCCAGACCGTGGGCTCGCAAAAACCCCATCACATCACTTCACATAAACCTCATTACTAGCCTCTAGCACAGATAATAAAACCCAAAACTCGTCACCAGCCCTAGGTGATCAGCCTGGCACCTTCTTCTCCCTCACCTACCCCTTCGGGACCTGCCAGGCTTCTCTGTGATCCCGCCAGCTCAGTCCAGCCCCAGGGCCTTTGCAACGCCTGTTCCACCTGCCTCTGGTGGGGGCAGCTGCATGCCAGCTGCTGCTTGGTCTCTGAATGTTCCCTCAGCTGTCAGGTCCTGGCCCTGATCCCCTCGGCTTAAGTCACCCCTTACATTCTCTCCCATCACCCTGTTTGCCATCTTCATAGCATTTTTTTTTTTGTCTTTGTTTTTTTTTTGGCCATGCCACACAGCATATGGGATCTTAGTTCCCCAACCAAGGATCGAACCCATGCTCTCTGTAGCTGAGTCTTAACCACTGGACCACCAGGGAAGTCCCTTCAAAGTATTCTTTAAAGTAAATGACTGCACTGATTTAATCACAATCACACTGAAACTAAAATTACAGAATTGAGTATGAATTCAGAGGCAAACTATGGGGGAAAAAATTAAAATTCTAAGAAGAAAGCAATTCAGATAACTTGCTTACAGATACATTTTTCTAACATGAAACAGACCACTTATCACCGAAGAAATCTCAAAATTATTTATCTCTATGTTTTAAACTTAAACATGTTCATCTGTGACTTAGATTTGGAGTAACTTTCACTAGGCAGTTACCTACTTAGCCAGAACGTACTCTAGTAGAGGAGAACGGTCCTCTGATGAAGATTATAGGCTATAAAAATTGGGCACTGGTTTCAGTAAACTCATAGCTTTATTTTACTTATATGCAGCAGTGTCTTATCAGTTTGTATTATTTGTATGGATACCTTTTGCCTTTGTTGTTTGGATTCTATGGCCATTCTTATAACCTGAAATCACCCACGCTATTCAGCTTAAAATATTACCCATTTGTAGTCTAGTGAAAAAAATGTATGCAAGACTTCTAGTGTAACAATATTGCTATCAAAGATGTTTATGTTGAAAGGGAAAATACAACTCGGTATATTAAAGCATAAAGAGCTTAAGACAGCTATGTGACCACAGTACTTTTTATTCGCTGATATTTTCTCATTTACTTAACTTGTTTCCTGTCTCCACTGCTAGATAAAGCTTAATGAAAGTATAGGGAACTTTGTCTTGTTCACAGCTAAATCCCCAGGTCCTAGAACAGGGCCTGGCATAGTGAGTGTAACAAATGTGTATTGAATGATTGAATGTTCCCAGCAGGGTCTGCCCAGCTGAGAACATGCCACGCTCATCCCCTAAACCAGCCAAGAGAGGCCCTGAAGGGCCCCACGCCCTCACCCAAACTCCATCTGGGGCTCCCCCACCCCCAGCAGTGGCCCCAGGAAGGTCCTGGGAAGCTTTATAAAGGACTAATGTGGCCTGATTGGAAAATAAAGCATGCAGTATTGAGAGAGATTTGGTACCTGAGCGGTGAACACACTCTCAAGGCCAAGCCAAAGCACAGGCCACACAAGACACGGAAAACCCAGGGATACCCCAGTGCTCCCCCGGAAAGGACACCCCACAGCCACACAGGACACGGAAAACCCAGGGATACCCCAGTGCTCCCCCGGAAAGGACACCCCACAGCCCCTGCCAGCCACAGGCTAAGTGACAGGCAGCAACGAAGGTGAGGCAGGTGCTCGCAAGCCCAAATAAGCCAAGGACCTCGGCGGCAACAAGAGATTCTTCTAGGTTGCTCCATTAGCCCCTGGGAGCTGCAAGGGCGGTGGCCGTGTTGGGTCCCCAGAGCCTAGACTAGTCATGCGGGTCCAAAAACTACAAGAGGAGGGACCTCCCCAACAATCAGTCCAGCACCAGTGGATACCGGAAAACCATCAGGAGGTTTGGATGCCCCCAGGGATGGGGAGCTCACTGCTGCACATACACCCTGCAACTCCACCCCAAGGAAGTTCGGACAGTCAGACCAAATTGGACTGCCCATTGAACCAGCTAAGCACTGCCCTCCTGAGGTCACACAAAAATGAACCTTGAACAGTTCAAAGATTGTGATCCCAAAGGACCTACCTATAACCTAACATCCCCGGAGTGTTCACAGCCACATGTTCTTCAACAGGCAAGACTCCTCTGATTTTTTAGATACCTGGATAATGACATGAGGTAATATCCCCTCCTCGGCCAAGGAGGCTATGCTCCTACTAATGCATCCCCAGAAAAAAGCCAACCTCTTTCTGACAGCCACAATTCCTCAACTGGTGCCCAGCTTGAACACATAAAGACACTGGCCCCCAGCACCGTCCTGGCGCCCTGCTGCCAGCTCGACCCACGCCAACTGTGCGTGGCACTTCACTGATATTTTTCTGCTTCTGTGTTCATCTAGGAAAAGGCCCCTTCACTGGGCTACATCATACTGGCCATTCCAAAGCCTCTGGGTCTGGGTGAGTGCTCCCAGCTGCTCCCACACGGGGCTGTGTCACAGATGGACCCCCTGTGCAGACCACAGACAGTCCTAACTATGCTTACATCAGAGCCCAAACCACAGGGTCCCTGCTTACTCCATGGCCACTGCACGAGCTCACACTCCTCCTCCTGGTAACAGCTTCCTACAGCTCAAACAGGAGGAGGACCTGCAGCCCTCCACCTCTGTCTCTCAGAAGCTATGCATGCAGCTTGCCCACCCTCCCAACCACGGTCTGCCTCCCAAAGCTTCATGGGGCTACTCCCTTGGCCCCCCAGCACCTCTGCCTTTCCATCCAAGGCCCTGCCTGGCCCAGAACTCCGGCCCAAATTGCTCCCTTCCGTACCCTCCTCCTGGCCCTGGAGGGAGCCCCGACGGGAACTGAGAACCCACATCCCACCCCGGGCACCCCACCCCACTGTGCGTCTGCACGGCTGCCCTCAAGTACTCACATTTTGATGTTCTCATGGTACTGCCTGGTGTCGGAGGGCTGGTTGTACAATGGCTGCAGGAAAACAGAGAGGGAGGCAGGTCAGAGGCGGGCCAGGACTGTGGGCAGCTGGCGCGGGCTGGGCTGGCCACTGCCCTGTTGTGGCGCCCCAGGCACTGGCATCAGGGAGCTGTCCACTGATGTGAGAACCAGCCGCAGGCAGGCATGAAACAGGACATTGGGACCCAGCCCACAGCCCCAGCCAGGAACAGACTGTGACCCTCTGGGCACAGCGATGGGTACTATGGCCCCCTCCCCTGGGGCCACCATGGCTGCTCTGCAGGACACAGGGCCGTGCTGGCATGAGCACCCAAGGACAAGCACACACACCCCAGGTGAGCTGAGATCAGCAATGGTCTTGAACAGAGAAACTGCCCAAATATGGTGAGATACCCTGTCACCACCAGGGACTGGCAGAAGAGCAAACAGCCCAATAGTGCCAAGGGTTGGCGAAGACGTGGGGAGATAGGAAGGCGTGCGTACAGCCGACAGAAACATACACAGGTATCTGTGCCCCAGAGATGTGAAGGGAGGTGTGCCCAAGGACCCCCTCCCCTCCTGCAGGCACCCTGGAAACAGTCAGGCACTGTGTTCCACCAGGAGATGGGCCCCAGAATGCCCGGAAGGCACTGTTCATAACAGCAACATGTTAGAAGCAAGCCAGGACTTCCTTGGCGGCCAAGTGGTTCAGACTCCATGCTTCCAATGCGGGGGGCACAGGTTCAATCCCTAGTCAGGGAACTAAGATCCTACACGCTGCATGATACGGCCAAAAATGTTTTAAAAAGAAGCAAGCTGAGTATCCACCTTCAGAAAAAGGAATAAGGAAGTAAGGACTCGTTTACTCCTCGAAGGCTACACAGTGGTGAGAAATGAATGAACTGGGTCCACATACAACAACAACAACGTGTGCAAATCAAAAGGAGGAAGTTGCTGCAGTGTCTGCGATGGGGCAAGAGCTGAGCTAGATGGTGTGTGTTCTCTCTCCTGGGTGGCAGGGCTGCAGTTAAAGGCTAACCACCCCGGGCTCACGTCCCGGCTCTGGCATCTTCCAGCTGTATGTCTCTGGGCGAGCACCATCTGTGCCCCAGGTTTTCACCCATAAATGGGGTTAAACTCAGAGAGTTGTTGTGAAGATCCAAAGAGATAACGAAAGCAAAGCTCTCAGCCACGTCTGGAAGACTGAGAGGCCCAAGAAGTATCAGGGTCATTATCACCATCAGGGTGCAGTGACCATACTCATGGAAGCAATTTTTCCTGCCCACCTTGTATCCATCCACACCCAATGTTTTGTTTTTCTGTTTGTTTGTTAGTCGTCCAGTCGTGTCCGACTCTTTGCAACCCCATGGATTGTTGACTGCCAGGCTCCTCTGTCCCTGGAATTTTCCAGGCAAGAATACTGGAGTGAGTTGCCATGCCCTCCTCCAGGGGATCTTCCCAACCCAGGTATCAAACCTGGGTCTCCTGCATTGCAGGCAGATTCTTTACCGACTAAGCCACCAGGGAAGCCCCAGTGGGACAGATGCAAACTGTGAAAGCAGATGAAGCCTTTCTGCTCTTTCTTCCTCTCTTGTTCGCCTGCTCCCCCTGCCCCTCACTGTCAAGAAACCAAGTGTAGCCTGGCCTGCTGGAGGCAAGAAGCCGGCACGGAGGACAGCAGCACTAGCCAAAAACCTGGAACCATCCGAGCCAAAAGCTAGACCCACCAGCTGATTTCCCAGCTGCCCACAGATGTGAGTGGGCTGAGCCCACATCAAGAGAAACTGCTCAGCTGACTTCTATACTTGTGGGAAATATCAACCTGTTTAAATTTGGGGCCAGTTTGTTACACAGCAGTTACTGACTGATACAATTACCATCCGCATTTTACAGATGAGAAAACCTAGTCTCTGAAAGATTAAAACGTTTGCCTCTGGCTGGTAAGAGATACTTGAATCCCACCTCTCAGCTCCAGCCCTGGAGGGAGGGGTTTGCCCTTTCTCTGCTTGCACCCCTCTTTGTGTGTCTCCTTCTGTATGTCTCTGTGCATCTCTCTGTGTGTTGGCCTCTCTTCCTATCCCTCTCACCTCCCTCCCTCTCTCTGTCTCACACACCCACACAGGCAGCCATGGATGACGGTGGTACAAGCCTCAGGTACAGAGGGTGACGGGTCAGGCTGGGAGATGTGGTGTCCTGAAGCCTCGAGGTAGGGTCCTGGGGTGAGGCAGCATGGTATATCAGGCCCCGCCCTTGCACCAACCCCTGAAGAGGGAGCTGAACACACCTTCTGACGTCATCCCAGCTGATGGGGACCACCCCCAAGCAGCATGGCACAGGTCCAACCTGTCATTTCCCCAGGGACAGGCCTCCTACCCTCTGTGGACAGCCTTGGCTGAGGACAATTCACCATTCCTCAGGCAATTCCAAGCCCCAAGCTCAGCTACTCCCCCCAGGATGGAGACGTTGCCCCATGTCTGGCACAGGCCATCTCCCCCGATGCTGGGTCAGCTGCTCTTCCAGGTGCTTGGCTCTAATCAAGGAGGTTTCCCCACCCCCACTCTGTGTATCTGAACATCAGGGCAGCAGGAGAGACCACAGTCAGACTCAGTGCAGAACTTCCCAACCAGAGAAAGTTAACACGTTACTGCGCATGATTGACGGACCACATCTCAGGACAGCAAGGAGTCCTACAAAGATGCCTGTACTGAATTCCAGGGCATTAAATGCTGTGCTTAATCCCGGGTGACTCTGCATCGGGTCTTTTATGTTCACCACAAGCTAATAAAACACAAGCTTGGCGAGAGTGGGCACGCCTTACATGTTCACTTCGGGGAGCAGATGGGTCCCAATTTAAGTGACGGCACTCCCGCTGCTAACTGTCAGACATATGCCTTCAACAGCCAGGGCCTCAGCGTCCTCATCTGTAAAATGGGCGTAGAGCAAATAGGAGCTACCTCATAGGGCTTTCGAGAAGCCCAGGAAGTGTCAGATTTGGCAACTCAACTGCCGGCTTTTGGTTTTACAGATGGCAGTCCCCACAGTCTAAGGAGGCCAGGAGGGGCTGAAGGGCAACATAGAGAGACCCCCGGTGCCAGTGATGGGCTGGGGGTGAGAGGCGGGGGGTGGCCCGTTTCTACAAGGTGGGGTGGGCCAGAGAAGAGGAGACGGACTTCCAGGAGGGCAGTGGGGTCCCAGCCCACCTCTGACCTGCCAAACCTGCAGGGGAGGGATCACTGTCACCCTCTGGCCCTGCTGGATGAGACAAGGACACAGCACTCTGCTGCCCCAGGTGGCCTTCAGCAAGAGGCCGGGAAGAAATCAGAGAACACCCTGGGGTGCGCTGCTTCTAACCAGAGGGGCTGTCCTCCAAGGAGGTACTCGCTGGGCACTGAGCTAAACACTCTGGCCTCAGGAGGCTGTTCGCTGCCCTGTCAGGGGAGTAAGGAAGGATCACAAAGCATCTCTGGCTGGTACACTGCTGGGGCGGAGGGGGCAGGGCCAGAGGTGGGGGTTCCCACCCCTCCTCACCACCTGCAGCGGGGCTATACAAGGCCAGGCAACACCTGCTCTGTCCTGGGAGGCATGTCCTTTAATATAGAGGCCATGGGGTCACCTTGGCCTTCACACCCACAGCTGCTTTCTCTGCTACCGCCCAGGTTTCAAGGTGGGACTTTTCCTGGTGGTTCAGTGGTTAAGAATCCCCCTGCCAGTGCAGGAGACACAGGTTCAATCCCTGGTCCGGGAAGATTCCACAGGCAGAGCAACGAAGCCCTTTTGCTACAACTACTGAGGCCCGTGCGCCTAGAGTCGGTGCTCCGCAATGAGAGAAGCTACCGCCGTGAGAAGCCCGCGCATCGCAACTAGAGAAAGGCTGCCCGCAACAACATATACCCAACGCAGCCAATGATAATAATACACTTAAAAAAAAAAAAAAAAGGATTTAGGCGGGGAAATCCCTGGCCCGGACCCCAGAGGAGCGAGGCGGGGCGGGAGTGGGGGTGCGCTGGGGCATAGATCGGAAGGCCCACCCCCTCCACGGCTGCACTTCCTCCTCTAGAAATGGGGGCGCAGCTGAGTAAGGAGGGAGAAAGTGCGCACACAGGGCGGGATGTGCCAGACTGGAAGGCCTGGGACAGAAATGACTAGGAGAGAGGAGCTAGGTCTCGGGGAGAAGGACGGGGCTCCTCCCCTGAGGCCTGACGGCAGGCAGCCGGCGGGTGGCCGAGAAGAACCAGGTGGACGAGGTGCCAGAAACGAAGTGTCAGTGCTGGCCCTCGGTCCTGTGGTGACACCGCATTCTTAAAATAACACCTCTGAACAGGAAGGAAACCAGTGACTCAGAGCAGTATGGAGAGGAGGTGGGGGCTGGGCTGCCCCTTCCTCTGGGCCAGGCCTGGTCCCCAGGGTGCAGAGGTGGAGGGCGAGCCCGCAGGCTGACTATTATCTCTTGCCCACGCACATTTCTGCAGGGCTCAGGACTCCCCCCAGGTGACTGTCTTCCTCGGCTGACTGCTCCCTGGCTGCAGATGGGAGAGACCCCCAGGAAACTGGACTCCCCAGTGGTGCCACCCAGTGACCTGAGACCTGGGGTCAGCAGCACCAGGCCCCCCTCCCAGCCTGAGACAGGACTCCCAGGTGGCACGAAGCAGCTCTCTGCAAAGAGTGCGCCTCTGAGCTGCCTCTGCTTGGAGGATACCTCTGGCCACTCGGGCCTTGTGGTACCCAAGACAGAGGGCAGACCTCTGAGGAATTGGCTGGTGGCAACCCCCTGGGCTCAGCACACCTCTCCACCTCATCTCTTGCTGTGTGACCCTGGGCAAGGCACTGCCCTCTCTGAGCCTCACCTGGAAGATGGATGGCGACATCTCCACAAGGCCTAACTTGGTGCTCTGTCAGCATGAGTCCCTTCTCCAGCCCCCGTGAAGGCCACCGAGCCAAGAGCCTATGGACTTCAAGAGGACTCCAGTGACAGCCACGCAGCCCCACCAGCCACTCCAGACCTCCGCCTCCTGTGCCACCAGCCTTGAGGGAGCCTCCTCTCTGAGAACCCCAAAGGATGGCATCCTCACCTCCAAAGACCCAGGAAAGAATCACTGAGGCTATGAGCCCCACAGACATCCTGCTGCTCTTGGTGGAATTCCTCAGGCCTCCAGACCCAGAGATCTCCCTTTAGGTCCCCACTGCCTACTCAGGAGCCCCCAGGAGTAATTAAGTCAGGAAAGGGGAAAGGAAGGGCCACCAGGTCTAGAAATGGTTGAGGGGCCAAATCTAGTCCTGGAGCTCCCCTGGCAAGAAAGGGGAAACCAAGGTGAGCAGCGGCTGACTGATGGGGATGGAAAATGGTAGAGTGACTCTTGAAAATCATCTGGCAGTTAATTCCTCCAGAGGTTAAACACAGAATGGATATGATCCAGCTGGGTAGATGAGACAGTAAAGAATCTGCCCGCAATGCGGGAGACCTGGGTTCAATCCCTGGGTCAGGAAGATCCCCTGGAGAAGGGAATGGCAACCCACTCCAGTATTCTTGCCTGGAGAATCCCATGGACACAGGAGCCCGGCAGCTCCACAGTCCGTGGGGTCACAGAGAGTTGGACATGACTGAGGGACTAACGCTTTCACTTTCAGCAGGTCTTAGATATCCAGGCAAGAGAAAGGGAAACACATATCCACGTGGAAATCTGTACGTTCACGTCCACAGCGATTCCTTTATAATGGCCAAAAGCAAAATCTACCTAAAAGCCCATCAATGGATAAATGGATAAATTAAATGCGGTCCATCCGTACAGTGGAATACAATTCAGCCATAAAAAGGAATGAGGCAACCAAGACACAAGCTACCACTTAAGAACAGGAAGCTGAGAGAGAGAAGCCAGGCACAAAAGGCCACGTGTTGTATGATTCCACCGATATGAAATGTTCAGAACAGGCAAATCCACAGAGACAGAAAGCAGATTGGTGGTTGGGGGGAGAGGGGTGGGAGGCGAGGAGGGGGAAGATAAGGAGGTGATAGTTCAGGGAACAGAGTTCTTTCTGAGAGGGTGAAATGTTCTCAAGTCAATTGTGGAGACGCTCACACACATCTGCTAACGTACTAAAAACCACTGAATTGTACTCTTTAAATGGGAGAATTGTATGGCACGTGGATTACGTCTCAATAAAGCTACTTAAAAGCTTTTTTAAAAAGAGGCTGCGAGAGACATCTCAGAAAGCATGCCCAACGGGAAGCAAGAGCTCAGGCTGGGAGCTTGTCACCCATCACAGGAGGAGCGCTGGGCTCTGTCCTTGAGCCATAGGAGCCCCTGTTGCTGCTGCTGCTGCTAAGTCACTTCAGTCGTGTCCAACTCTGAGCCCCTACCCCAACCCAACTCCCTGTCTGGCTCTGCCCCTGCGAGGACCTGGGGACAGGAAGAGGCCAGCTGCTCACAGCTCCACAGTGGCCCATCCGCAGCCGGCCCCCCAGGCTGGAGAGCAGCTGTCACTGCAGAAAAAACTCCAGGGACAAAAGTTCCACCCTCTGAGGCGACCACAACACCGAGTGCCTGCCGTGGGCCAGGTGCTGGGCCGGCGAGCCTTTACCGCGCACGACTTCATTGGTCCCTCATCAAGATCCACAGTGTCCCCATTTCACAGATGAGAAAACCGAGTCCTTTTCCCAAGGCCACGCGGCAAACGCAAGGTGGGGCCAAGTTTAAAATTAGGGTCCGAACGCATAAAACTTCATTTCCGTGCCCCAGCCAGTACACACATGCAGAGACCCCCGCGCCATCCAGCAGGCGGGTCCCCCGTGCTGTGCCCCCATCTCTGCACCCACCCGCGCCATGGGACAGTGGTCCCGGGCAGGCGGGAGCTCTGGCCATCTCTCCCAGGACTCCAAAGCCACCGGCCGGGAGTTTCCGCGCACCCGTGCTTCCTATCCTTGGTGACACAGAGGGTGACAGGTGCCTGAGAGAGGAGAGGCCTGGTCTGCTTCCTGTCTCTGCTGCCAACGTGGCATCTTCCCATCAGCAAAATGGCACTGACAGTGGTAACAATAACAGCAACAACTAATGCTCCACCCTCACTGTCTAAGGGGTGGAGTGTTCAGGGCGTCACAAAAAGGTGCATGGCTCATCTTCACTAATGGGTATGTGCGATCATTCATCCCAGTTTACAGATGAGGAAACAAGGCACAGAGAGGTTAAGACACCTGCTCAGGGTCACACAGCTATGAAGTTACAGACCTGCGAGTTAAACCCAGATTACCCGGCCCGGAGCACGGGCTTTCTGTGACCAGCTAGACCACACGGGTTGGACTCCAACTGGTCAATCTTGCAGCTCGACTGGCCGGGCTTGGGAGCAGAGCCAGAGGGCTGACACACCCCCACCTCGCACCCAGTGCGGCCCGGCCCACCTGCCCACTGTTATCTGCCTGTCCCTCTTATCAGAGAGTGGATTTCCTGCCTCCTCCAGAGGACAGGGCAGTTTGGCAGCAGACAACTTCCTCCTTGCCTCCACACCCACCTGCTGCCCCATCCACCTCTCCAGCTACCCCCCGCTTCCCAGAGCACCCCACCCTGTTCCCCAGCTCACCAGCTCCACCTGGGGCCCCAGGCCTTCCAGAATCCGATGTGCAGCCTCGGCCTTCTTCTGCAGGGGGACGGAGAAGAGGAAGAATTAAAAAAAAAAAAAAAAGACACCCAAGGCACGCGCGCGCACACACACACACACACACACACAGAGAGAACAGAGTATAAATAGAGGCCTCCTCCTGGAACACCAAGCAGCTGCCCAGCCCAGCACGCCCATCCAGGCCCCAGGGGCGGGGGTGGGGGGTGGGGAAGGTCCCCCTCGCCAGCCCTCCCTGGGCTGGAGACCAACACAGAGAGGCCTGAGCATCCCCACAGCAGCCCTGGCAAGCCCGCCAAGTTTCGATTCGAACAAACACACCCTGTTCTCTGGTGCCGGCTCCCCTGAAGCCCCCAGCTCGACGCGCTCCCCCCCACCAGGGCCCAGAGTGGGCACAGATCCCCGGCCAGGCCTCAAGATGCCTTCCTCTGCCTTGGAAGCCTGGAAGCCGGCTGAGTGTCTCCAATTACCTCGGAGCTGGTGCCACCAGTGACGGGGGAGGAGGCGGGGGAGAGAGGGCGAGATAGAGGCACGGGGAAGATACCCTTTCTAGGATTCTTCTATTTCACAATCATGTGACTATTTCTGAGCTGCCCTGGGGCTCGCTGCCTCCCTCCCCACTCACAACTCGGGACTTATTAGGAAAATAGGAATGTATGGCAGAAAGGGCTAGGTGACTGCGAATTCAACAGGCTGGACCCTGACCATAAGAGTGGACGTTGTGTCCGCGCCAGGCCCAGTTCTGGGGCCACAGGGCCCACTTGGCTGGGCAGGCTGGAGGATGGGGTGGGCACAGAGCTGGGAAAGGTGGCTTCAGAAGATGTCTCTATCAGATGGAAAGCGGGGTGCCCACAGTGCACACGTTGAGAGACCTGAGACCCTCCCGTGACCCAGGACAGGCTGGGTGCTTACAACTCAGCCCGACTCAGGGAGACCAGCCAGGACTTGGCGTGGACTGGCAGGACAGGCCAAGCAACTCACCATTATCAGATTGAAAGCCTCCCCCAGTGATCCCCCAATCCAGACCCACCGTACAGGGGTGACCCAGAGCCCCGGAGGACATAGCTGTCAACAGAACTGGAGGCCCAGGTGTCACAGCAGGGAGGGGGCGTGCTGAGGACCAGCCTCACCAGCCCCAGCCCCCGTGCCAGAGGGCAGGTATGTAGGTGGGCTCAAGCTGGCACCGAGGACGGCTCTGCCTAGAGCCCTGGGCCCAGCCCACCCAAGAACAAGCCATGATCTCGGCCTCCTTTATGCAAAGCCAGAACCCTGAGAGCAGCAGCCTCAGAGTGTGGCTGGGGGCCAGAAAATCTTCCGGGGGGGTGGTGCAGATGATTATCGTTAATGATGGCCATTTTATTGAGAACCTACTATGAGTCAAGCTTTGGGTACACGGCATGCATTAGCAGTATCTGAATCACACATAACACGGAGTCAGGGAGATAGAAATATCCCCATTTCACAGATGATGAAACTGAGGCACAGGAAAATAGTATAAGACGTCTTTCTTCTGATCTCCAGGCTCCAAGAAGGGAGAAAGACAGGAGCTGGTCCTATCCAGGGCCTCCCCTAGACTTAGGTCCCGCATCTTCTTTGAGTTGTGGCAGGTACCAGTCTGGCAGTCACCGCAGACCACCCCAGCCCTGGTCACATCACAAAGCCAGAAACTGTCAGCCATGGGGGACCAAAGATGGAAGAATTCCCTAGCTGGACCAGAAGGACTGGGTATAGGGTGGCGAGAGGACAGGGTCGCTTCCACAAACATTTGGGCAGCCACTCTGTGTTAAGCACCACGGCATGAAACAAAACGAACAATATCAGCCTCTGTCTGCAAAAAAGCGAGGCTAGTGAGCAGTTAGTCATGAGCAGTGATGGCAGGTTAGTACGCTCAGGCAGGAAAGGTACGTGAGGTATATGAGGGAGTCATTAAGTGGGTCAGAGTCACTCTCTCCAGAAAGGTAAAAGGAGGGATACACAGTCGGGGTTTTGAGGAATGAATAGGAGTTTATGTGTATTCATGAGGCTCTGTGGAGATGGGCAACTGCCCATTGAGACAAAGAGGTGACGTCAAACACAGGAAGGGCTGGGCTGGAGAGACTGGGACACTGGAACTGCCACATCACATCCCTGGGCCCGGGTCTCAGATCCGGGACCCTTACGGGGGCTCAGGAAGCCTGTGTCCTGTGAACCACAGAGGATACCATCTTCTACCACATCCTGTCTCGGGAACACAAGCACCTGGGCAGGGGCCTTCCTGCAGCCCCTGCAGTAGAGAGCAGCGAAGAGACCCTTCCCGACCTTCCAAAGCCACAGGGAGCCCAGGTGACGAGGCACAGCCCAGGGCAGCCAACTCTTGTCACACAGCCAGTGTGAGAGCATCTTTGCTCCCTAACAGGCCTTCCCCCAGGCTCTGCGCTGAAGCCCTGAGTGGCCCTGGGGCCTTTTTAAGACAACTCAATTTCCAAAAGGTCGCGCGGGGAAAAGAAAATGACATGACATCTTTAGGACCGTCATGGAGCAGTCCTAAAGATGCTGCAATGCTGGAACACGGGACAGCAGGGTGGTCAAGAGCAAGGCCACACAGGAAGCCGGACTGGGCTCTGATCCACTTGCCAGCTGTGTGGTCCTGGACAAGTTCCTTCACCGCCTCTGAGCCTCAGTTTCCTCATCTACGAAATGGGGACAAGAGCAGCACCGCCCCATGCAGCTGTTGAGAGAATTAAATGAACCAACACACATTCCAAGCTAAACTCAATCAGGATTTGGCATGTGGGGAGCGCTAGGTAAGGGCTAGCTGTTATTACTGCTGTCAACAATAACGACAAGGCCACGGCTCACACGAGGTGACCCCCTACACGTGCCAGGCCTGGATCCCTTGTAAGCCCTGTCCATTTGGATTCCTGCAGGTACGCATGGCAGAAGCTTCTAGCATCAGCCTCCTTTACACACAAGGAAGCCGAGGCTGGGGTCACGCAGCTCAAGTAGCCAGTAAAGGATGGGACAGGCAGGCCCTGAGCCAGGACCCCACCTCCTCATGTCTTCCTGGGGGGGCTTCTTCCACCTCATGCTACACATCGCGGCTCCCAGGCTCTCTGGTCCGGTTTGCAGGGGCGGGGATGTAGGGGCAGGGGGGACGGGCTGCCGTCAGGATGCAAGTGGATGTCCCGCCTACTGGGCCCCTCCCCCAGGTGGGCACGGCTTTCGAGAAACACACAGCTGTCCATCAGGGACCCACATCTGGGAGTCCGCTGTGCTTTAACCCTCAGCAAGTCACTTCAGCCCCACACGGGCTGACTCAAACACATGTGTATCCACACAGTCATCCCACTGGAACACATACATGTGCACAGACATACAAATGCATAGGAATCACATGCCCCGCACATGCTAAGCCACGCACAGGCACACACACACACACAGCCCTCAGTAGGCCTGCCCACGTAAACAAATAAGCACATACATGTGTGGGGTACAAGTGCACACGTGTCCCCTGCAAGGTGGCTCCAACACACAATTTGCACACATGAAAACAACTGTCCACTGTTACACATGTACTCACACACATGTACACATGAACCGCTCCCCCAAAACACACACACACAGAGTCCCAGTTCTTGGGCAGGAGGGCCACAGCCTCACCCTGACCAGACCCCTGGCCAGCCCCCCGCCCCTTGAAGCCCCCATTCTAGCTCCTCCAGTCTGAGCTCCAAGCCTCACCCTTCTCTTCTGCAGAAAGGAGGCAGCACCCAGGAAGTCTGGGACCCCCGCACCCCACTCTAGGCTGCACCACCCTCCCCTCCATACCTGGCAAGTGCTGCAGCATTTCAGGGGAGCAGTTACCCCTCCCCCAAGGCTCAGCTTCCTCATCTGTAGCTGCAGCCTAAAGACCCCGTCCAGAACCTTTCCAGGTGCAGGACAGAAGTGACCGAGTGCTGAGGTAGAATTCATGGGCTCGTGTTAACTCAAGAGCACAGCACTCCCTACATGCACAGGAATCTGGAGGAAGCCTTGGACACCAGGGCTAGTTATGATGGACAGACACAGAGGCAGAGGCGGGACTCAGCCTGGGACGCCCGTATCACAACTCGAGTGGGAGGGGAGTCTGAAGCTGGGCATTGGGTGCCTGGACTCCCAAAATGCTCTACAAAACGCTACACATTCTTGGTTATTACTGATACAATTATTCATCTTTGTCCGGCTTAGTCCTAACCATACTGTATACACACTTTACTAGAAAGATGCTTAAAATCTAAGACAAAAAAGGACTTGGTTCTTACTCTCTGATTTCCTCCTCATCCCTTAGCAATCGGAGGGCCCTGCCTCCATGAATTCTGCCTCCTCACCATCTTCAGAAAGGACTGTCATCCTCTCCACTGGAACTGTCCTTCTACCTTTTCCCAGCGGTGCCCATTTGTGCAGACGTAGCTCAAGTCATCTCTAGGAAGTCTGCTGGATTTCCCACTGCCCTGAACTTCTACAATACTAGCACCATGCAAATTGTCTCTTATTTGTATAAGGGTGTGTAAACATCCTTTGCTAGTGCTGTGTGTGTGTTTGTTGTACCCAAACTCAAAGTGTGAGCCTCTTCCCACACCCACCAGACCTCCACCTCCAACCCCTACACATGCCCTTTGAAGATCAAAGGAGAACCCAGCCCCTCTGTGAGCCTCCACATGTGCTGCAGCCCCCACAGAAGGCACTCCTCAGGTTGGTGGCCCACCCACGGCTTCCAAGAAGCCTTTCCCAATCCCGGCCCTGCCCCGCCCTGCCCGTTCCTGCCCCTTGGGGCCTGCAGCAACCCTGCCTCCTGCTCTGCCATCTGCAAGCACCTGCCTGGCCCCGCCCACATAGGCAGCTCCCCCAACGCCACGCTGGCACCTCGTCCATGTGCCCTGAATGGATAATGAACCCGAGTCCAGTCTGCAGAAGAGCTAGGCAGGCTCTGCGCCGCAGGAAGCCGCGTTTTCCAGCCGGCGTGGCTTTTAAAGATAGACCCTTGTGTCCGCCTCTCAGAGGAACCCGCAGAGAAGGAAGGAGGATTAAAATTTAATCCGATTGATTCCCCCAAGGGGTAGTAAGTCCTGACTGCTCCTGCCTACCCGGCCTCCAGCCCTTGAGGCTTGGCCCAGGTAGGGGCACCCCCGCCAACCTTCACTGGGGACACAGGCCAGTCCCACCCAAAACTAGAGGACTCTTTGTGGGGAGAGTCTCCCACCTCTCTGGCATTCATTCATCTGTTCAACAGATACTTAATAAGCACCTACTGTGTGCCAGGCGCTGGAGATATAGCCCGGAAAAAAAGAATCCTCGCCCCCATGGAGCTTCTAATTCACAATAAACAAACAAAATATAAATTATGTCCAGTGGCGACAATTAAAGCTAGGGAGAGGAGGTGCTGATGGGTTTTCAGGATTAAACAGAGGGTCAAAATGGACCTTGGCCAAAAAGGGGACATTTGAGCAAACAGCTGAAGGAGTGAGAGAGAGACAGCCCAACGGGGAAAAAGGAGCTCCAGGCAGAGGATGCGGTCAGTGCAAAGGCCCTGAGGCAGAAGCATGCCTGAGTGTTCAAGGACGTCCAAGGGTCTGAGGCGGGAGCAAGGGGTGGGGTAGATGAAAGGAAAGAAAGAGGGACTGGGACAAGGACGGGCAAATTCTTCAGGCCCACGGTGTGCCTGAGGGGTAGGGGATGGGGGGGGCGGTGAGGAGTGGTTTCAATACGTGAACCGTGAACGTCCAGATGTTCAAGCTGGTTTTAGAAAAGGCAGAGGAACCAGAGATCAAATTGTCAATATCCGCTGGATCATCGAAAAAGCAAGAGAGTTCCAGAAAAACATCTATTTCTGCTTTATTGACTATGCCAAAGCCTTTGACTGTGTGGATCACAATAAACTGTGGAAAATTCTGAAAGAGATGGGAATACCAGACCACCTGACCTGCCTCTTGAGAAATCTGTATGCAGGTCAGGAAGCAACAGTTAGAACTGGACATGGAACGGAGTGGTTCCCAATAGGAAAAGGAGTCCGTCAAGGCTGTATATTGTCACCCTGCTTATTTGACTTATATGCAGAGTACATCATGAGAAACGCTGGGCTGGAAGAAGCACAAGCTGGAATCAAGATTGCTGGGAGAAATATCAATAACCTCAGATATGCAGATGACACCACCCTTATGGCAGAAAGTGAAGAGGAACTAAAGAGCCTCTTGATGAAAGTGAAAGAGGAGAGTGAAAAAGTTGGCTTAAAGCTCAACATTCAGAAAATGAAGATCATGGCATCTGGTCCCATCACTTCATGGGAAATAGATAGGGAAACAGGTGGAAACAGTGTCAGACTTTATTTTTGGGGGCTTCAAAATCACTGCAGATGGTGATTGCGGCTATGAAATTAAAAGATGCTTACTCCTTGGAAGGAAAGTTATGACCAACCTAGATAACATATTAAAAAGCAGAGACATTACTTTGCCAACAAAGGTCCGTCTAGTCAAGGCTATGGTTTTTCCTGTGGTCATGTATGGATGTGAGAGTTGGACTGTGAAGAAAGCTGAGCACCAAAGAACTGATGCTTTTGAACTGTGGTGTTGGAGAAGACTCTTGAGAGTCCCTTGGACTGCAAGGAGATTCAACCAGTCCATTCTGAAGGAGATCAGCCCTGGGATTTCTTTGGAAGGAATGATGCTAAAGCTGAAACTCCAGTACTTTGGCCGCCTCATGCGAAGAGTTGACTCATTGGAAAAGACCCTGATGCTGGGAGGGATTGGGGGCAGGAGGAGAAGGGGACGACAGAGGATGAGATGGCTGGATGGCATCGCCGACTTGACGGACATGAGTTTGAGTAAACTCCAGGAGTTGGTGATGGACAGGGTCACAAAGAGTCAGACATGACTGAGCGACTGAACTGAACTCATAATTCCTCCATCAGAAAGCCACTGTGAGTGGGGCAGGAGGCCAGGGTCCCTGCTGCACCCCAGTGCCTGAAACAGTGGCAGGCCCAGAGCAGATGCTCAGTTACACAGCTGCTGAATGAGTGAGTAAATGAATGAATGAACAGGACGAGCGTGATGCATCCAGAGCACCTGAACTTGCCAGGCAGGGGACTGCTCTCAGAAGCTCAGGATCTAGGGTTTGAGGCCCAGTCTGCCACTCACTACCTGTAAGGCCTTGGGGAAATTACCCAGAGTTTCTGTTTCCTCATCTGAAAATATGGAGTGGGGGGCTGGGGAAAGGCCAGTGTCTTTCCCCTACTGTCAGGACCCCATCAGGATGAAATTAGCATAAATGGGCATAAAGTCCCCAGCCTGAGGTGCTGTTGGGGTGAAGAGAGGACAATACCACCCGAGGATCAGGGGGGCCTGGGGTGACAGCTCTAGGAGCTCTGCCTTTGCCCCCTTTGCCACAGGCTCCTGGAGCCAATTCATTCTTGGTTCTGATCCCCAGCCTCAAAACTCACTTGCTGTGCAACCCCAGGTAGGTCACTTTCCCTCTCTGAGCCATGGTTTCTTTATGAGTAAAACAGAGAATAATAGTACTTATCTTATGCAGGTCTGGAGAGAATTCAGTGAAATCATGCAAAATGTAAACAAATACAAGAATAAAAGAACAATGACCATAGCAATTAATAGCCCCAGCTTAGCACCTACATGGTGGCAGACACTATTCCAAGGATACTACATAATGAACTTATTTAATCCCCACACCTTGGTACAAGGTAGGTGCTATAATTATCATCATTTCACTGGTGAGGAGGATGGGTTACAGGGAGGCTTAAGAAATATGCCCAAGGTCACAGAGCCAGAAAATAGAGAGATGAGATCGAACCTAGGATATCTGGCTAAAGTACACACAGCTGCTTTAGTTCTCCTATCATTGTGATGGTTATTGGTTAATTGGATGGGAAGCCAGGGTGTGAGAGGTGACCAGCCCTGACAGGCCTGGCACACAGTTCCCAGGCTCCCAGCAAGTTCAGTATCATCCTGCATCTCTTGCAGTTTCAAGAGGTGATGGCATAGCCAAACCAGTTGATCCAATAGTTTCCTGCCTGGAGCTACAGCCACAGGCACCAACCACATGTTTCCAGGCTCTAGAGTTAGCCATCCAAGCCATGGGACACCATGGACTCTCCAGCGCCTGCCTGGACCCTAAGCATTGATCCAGCAGCCAGGGGCAAATCGCATAGCACAGACAGCTGGGAAGCACGGCCAGGAGCCAAGGACAGGAGCCGGGGGGAATCAAAGGAGTCCATCTGTCACACTTCACTGTATGACCACAGACAAGAAACAATCCCTCTCTGGGCCTCAGTTTCCTCTCCTGTAAAATCCAGGAGGGGACTCAACATCCACAGGCCCTGAGCACATTTGAAAAGAGTCAACTGCAAATCACTGAAGCTGAGCTCTTAGTGGTTTGACTGGAGAAAATGGGGAGCTCACCACCTCACCAGGTAATAGATTCCACTTCAGTGCAGCTTCAGCCTGGGGGTTCAGCCCCCTGTGAAACACTCTACTTTGGGTACCCTCAGCCCCTTCCCCTTCAGACACCCAACAGCTGCCCTCCAAAGATCCCTAGGAGGCTCCACAGTCTGCTACAGACTCTATGTTCAACCATCCCAACAGCCCTTTCCAGGGCTCAGTGTAAACAGAGGCCAGTGTCGACAAATAATGCCCTGGGATCTGACAGCTCACGGGTTCAAATCTCAAGCCCACCACTTCCCAGCTGTGTGACTTTAGACAAGTCACTTAATGTCTCTGGGCCTCAGTTTCTCCCTGTGTTAATTGGAAACAATCACCATACCTACTCTCTGACGACTGCTATGTAAAAAAACTTTGCACATCACCTGAAAAGAAGGAGCTGTTCAACTAATGTTACTGTTATGACAAATAATATTACTACTGTCTTTGCATTACAGGAATTTCTTCTGAGTGCCTAAGTGATTACCCATCCCCCCCACTGATCAATTGACCCCTGAAGCTCTCCCATGACCTAACGCCTGCATTTTCATTTGCATCCCACAGGCCAGCCACGGTCCAAACCACAGCCACACCAAGATGGGTCTCCAGTGACCACCCCTTCCCCCTCCTACTCACAAACCCAGATCTGTGGGAAGGTGGTCACAGGGATGCCCATTTCACAGATGGGAATACTGAGGCCCCAGGAGACAGTCAGATCCTTCACAGTGACACCTGCCTCCCACCTGGTGGCCAGCACAGGGCAAGCAAGAAAAGGTGGGGCAGGGGCTATGAAGGATAGGATGGGGCATACCCGGTTCTCGTCGTAGATGATCTGTACCAGGCTGCGATGCTTAGACTCGATGGGCGGTGGTGACACGGGCTTCTCGGGCTCTGGCGGCTTGGCGGCCTCCTCTTCCAGCTGTTGCTGTGGGGAGCGGGGAGAGTGTAGCGGTGAGCACGCCGGCAGGCGGAAGGAGAGGCAGCTCCCCCAACAGCGGGGGCGGCTCCTCGTTCAGCCAGGCTGGTGGCCCCACACAGGAAGTCAGGCTGCTAACCATTTCCTCTGAGTCACCCGCAGGGACTCCAAGCCTTGGAGAGGCCCCAGCTCCCACAGGGAAGGGCCCGACCAGGGCTGGCTCCAGACTCTGCTGCCAGCCTACCTGGGTGTAAGTTCAGCCTTGGTGATTTACCAGCTAGGTGAGTATTAGCAAGCAGTTTAACCGCGCTGTGCCTCCGTTTTCTCATCTGTAAAGTGGGACTCATGGCCGTGCCTCCTGGATGAGTTAATTTATGTACAGTCAGACTGGGGGCTCACTGAAGGTGCCCCATTATCCATCATTACCAACACGGGCACCGTCATCCTCAGGAGAGGCTATGGAGACTCTGGAGCCAAACTGTCCATACTGGAACCCTATTTCTACAACAGTAAGTCTCCTACATATGAACCTTTGAGTTGCAAACTTTCAAAGATGCAAGCATGCCCCTGTATGCCAGCTGTTGTAATGTAATCACTGTAATTTTCAAGGTCCTGTAAGATTACAGATGGTTATTTTCTGTGTTTGTTTTTCATGTATTATTTGTGTGAAAAGTATTATGAACCTATTACAGTACAGTGCTATATACCCGATTGTGTTAGTTGGGTACCCAGGCTAACTGTTGGTTGAGAGTTAGTTGCTCATAGTCACTCAGTCATGTCCAACTCTCTGAGACCCCGTCGACTGTAGCCTGCCAGGCTCCTCTGTCCATGAAATTCTCCAGGCCAGAACACTGGAGTGGGTAGCCGTTCCCTTCTCCAGGGGACCAAATCCAGGTCTCCCACGTTGCAGGCAGATTCTTTACTGTCTGAGCCACTAGGGAAGCCCAAGAAAACTGGAATAGGTAGCCTATCCCTACTCCAGAGGATCTTCCCAACCCAGGGATTGATCCAGGATCTCTTGCATTGCAGGCAGATTCTTTACCAGCTGAGCTACCAGGGAAGCCTGTGTAACTTTGTTGGATTAAGGTACAAATTGGACTTAGGAAAGTGCTTTTGGAATGGAACTCATTCATATGCAGCAGGCTTAACTGTATTTACTTGCTGTGTAACCTTGAGAAGTTGCTGAACTCCCCCAAGTGAACTCCCCCAAGCCTCACTTTTCTCATCTGGAAAATGGGGATAATAAAAGGTTTTATCCTAGAGAGTTGATGTGAGGATTAAATGAGCTGGTGCACACCAAGCACTCAGCACCTAATGAGCAGCTTCTCATCATCACTATTATCATTGTCATCTGCCCTGTGGTCTTCATACTGGACCGTCCTCCTCCAAACACCATAAAAGACATCCCTGCATGCTGTTATCTGCTTTATACCAAAAGGGCAAAGCAAAAACCAGAGAGTTTAAGACACTGGCCCAAGGTCACACAGGAGGCCAATGCCCAGGGAATACAATCTGACAGGGCATCTTTGAGGGAGATGAGAACACTGTTCTTTGCTCATAAGGCTCACACACCCTGCCCATGACCATGAAGCAAACCATTATGAACTCAAAAATACAGCCAAGAGGGGGGCCATGCAGAAAGTCTGAAGCCAGGCTGGTTGAGCCAAGCTGCCTCAGTCCCACAGTGACCCCTAGTGGTGGCTTTCAGAAGGACAACCAGCCCTCAGAAAAACATTGAAATCCCTCCAAAAAATGTGAAAGAAACCACGCCAAGAAATGGAAGGCATGCATAGCCGGGAAGAAGAGTCTCACCAATCAGTGAAGGGGACCCTCCCCGAGACACTAAAAATTAAACACAGAGTTACTGTAGGACCTAGAAATTTCATCCCTAGATACAGACCCAAAGAACTGAAAACAGGTGCTCAAACAGAAACATGAACACAAAAGCTCACAGCAGCACTCCTCATGATAGTCAAAAGGTGGAGGCAACCTAAATGTCCACCAACTGATGAACGGATAAACGACTGTGGACCATGGATCCGTACAGCGGAATACTGGCCACACAGGGAATGAGGCCGGCAGAGGCTGCAACAGGGATGAATCTTGAAGACATGATACCGAGTGAAGGATGCCAGACAAGAGGCCACATGGTATTTGGTTCATTTACAGGAAATGTCCAGACAAATCCGCAGAGACAGAAAGCAGGTTAATAGCTGGTGGGGCAGGGAGAGGGGAGTGGCTGCTAGTGTGCACAGGGGTCTTCTTTGGGGATCATGAAAATGTCTTGGAACTAGATAGAATGGTCCTCGTACAACGCTGTGAACGGACTAAATGCCGCTGAGTTGTTCATGTTACAAAGAGTCATTTTATGTTTTGTGAATTTTATTTAAAAAAGAAAAATGCCAAAATGGAATTTTTTTTTTTTTAATCTGACTATCGAGGGCTGCCCTGGGCCACCTGGCTTGCAGCCTTAGTCACAAATGTGTGCACATGGCCTGTAGCTTCAGCCTCACCCCAAAGCCAGGCCTGGGGGACCTAAGGCCCAGCACTCCGCTGGCCTTGGCATAACTGCTGACTCCAACCAGGGCCCGGCCTCCCCACATGGCGTGTTGCCGTCCTGGAAACCCACCCACTTCCCTCAGTAGGCCAAGCCTCACTGACTGGCCAGGCTGCCGGACCATCCTCAGGTGCCCCCAGGCGAGCGACAGTCCCGAGGTCTCTTGGAATCAATGCTCCCCTCCCCCTGTATAACTTTCAAAGCCTGTCACACTGCCCTAAACTGGCCACCAGGAAGCGTCTCTCACCAGCCTTCCTTCCACTGCCTATGGTGGCCAGAATGAGTCCTTGGATCCGTCATGGAGCTCATGCATCCTTACCTGGAGGGAATCAGGTGTGACCCTGCTTCCCCCAGGGTCAAGACAGGTGTTACACTGATTCAATCCACAGTTTTCAAGGAGCACCTACTCTGTGCCAGTGTTGCTAGGAGCACAGCAGGGAACAGGAGATAAGAACCCTGCTTTTGGACTTCCCTGGTGGTCCAGTGGTTGAGAATCTGCCTGCTAACGCAGGAGACATGGGTTCAATCCCTGCTCCAGGAAGATTTCCCATGCTGTGGAGCAACTAAGCATCAGGCACCACAACTACTGAAGCCCGCGCACCCAAAGCCTGCGCTCTGCAGCGAGAGAAGCCAGTGCACTGAGAAACGTGCACACAACTAGAGTGGCCTCCCGTTCACTGCAGCTAGACAGAGCCTGAGCACAGCAGCAAAGACCCAGCACAATCGAACACTGAATTAAATAAATAAATACAAGTTTAAAAAAAAAGAACCCGGCTTTTACACTGTAGTCGTGAGAAGACCACAATGTCACAAAACAAACTACACGTCTGTAATGGTGACACCATTCAGCAGGGTGACGAGATTGGCAAACTCCCTATAAAGGCCCAGAAAGTAAATATCTTGGGCTTTGCTGGCCACACAGTCTCTTTTGTGACCACCCAGCTCTGCGGTTGAATCATAGAAGCAGCCACAGACGATGTGTAAACAATTGGATGTGGCTGTGTGCCAATAAGGCTTTATTTACAAAAATAAGCATTGAGCCACATCTGGCTGGATTTGCTGACCCCCAGGAGAAAGAATGGGTGGTGATGAGAACTCCTATAAAGGTCGGGGGGGGTCTCCTCTGTGGAGGGAACATCTGAGCAGACACCTGAAGATGCCAGAGAGAGAAGCAGAAGAGCCAAGAAAAAGTAAAAATAAAATTATAAAATTAATCTTATTATTCTTTATGTCAACTTTTCCTTGATTTCAATGACAATGATGACTTCTTTTCATCACGTGACTCTGTCCCTTCCTCACAACCCTAAGAGGTAGTGTCATGTCTGTGCCCATTTTACAGACAAGCAAACTGAGGCTCAGAGAGGTGAACGCTCTGAGGCAGAGGTAGGAGGTCCAGCTCATCCCGATTCCAGAGCCAGGGCCAGAATCATGTGAAATTTTCCTTTACATTATAGATGAGGAAAGGGAGGCACAGAGAATCAACTGTCCACCCCACAGCTGTTCATTCCTGTGCCACCCAGGACAGTAGCCACATTTGGTTATCCAAGTGTACAGCTCATTTAATTCAAATTAAACTAAATTAAATATTCAGTTCCTCACCTGCACTAGGCCCATTTCGAAGGCTCAACAGTCACATGTGGGTAGTGGCTACCATTTTGGACAAGGCAGATTCAGAACATTTCCATTAGCAAGTTCCAATAGGCAGCACCGCACAAAACAGCTCTGCTGTCCAATAAACATAAAGGGCGTAAAAATGAGTCGGCACACAGGCCGTGCTCACCATACACTAACAACTGCAACTCCTACTATGTTATCTGCTCAGCTGCAGCTGCTGCTGGATCGGAAACTGAGACCCACCATTCCCCCACCCACCCACACCTGCTTCTTCTTCAGTTTGGAGATCTGCTGCTCCACCATGGTGATCTCCCGGTCCACCCGGTCCATGTTCTGGATCAGCTCCTCCTTGGAGAGCCGTGGAGGTACCAGCTCCAGCTCAGGGTCAGCATGCGGAGGGCTGGGAGGAGACACCGGCTCCAGCTTGCCTGTCAGGCTGCGGTCCTGCAGAGGAGGAAAAAAATAGGCATGGGCTCAGGACAGGAGGCACCCACCCCCCAAATACACTGAACGTTTCCAGCCATGACTTCAGGTACCAACACACCCGGCATCTGTTGTGCCGGCCCCCACGTCCCAGACACAAGGTTGCTCACTGATCCCACCTCCCTGCCTTTCCCTCACTGGTCCCCTGCCAGATGCTCCCTCCCTGGCCTTCTCCAGAGTTCAGATCCTTTCTTCTATCTTCCTACAGGCAAGTTTTCCAAGCCTCCCTGCAAGGCCTCCCTCTTCCCTTTCCCCATCACACACCTCTCTCCTACCCTGTTACCCTGCCTGTGTCCTCCCTCCAGATCAAACTCCTCGAGAACTGGCCTCAAAACCCACAACCTCCAAACACCCAGGGCCTGGCCTCAGTTGACCCTCCAGGAACACTTATTCACGATTCTCAGTCCAAATGAGCAAGTTACAGAATATCATACACACTACAAATCTGGTTTTGTAGAAGATATACACAAACACAAGAAAACTATAAGAATGGGAAACGGAGATGTCAAAAGTATTTACTGGGGAAGTGGGAGAAAAAGGGGATATTTTCACTTTCCTTTTTGTAAGCTGAGGTATTACTTGCCTTTACAGTGTTACATTAGTTTCTGTGGCACAATGAAGTGAATCAGCTATATCTATCTATCTATCTATCCCCTCCTTCTTGGACCTCCCTCTCACTCCACCCCACATCCCACCCCTCTAGGTCACCAAAAAGCACAGAGTTGAGCTCCCTGTACTGCACAATAGGTTGCCACTAGTTATGTCTTTCACACATGCTAGTATACATATGTCAATCCTAATCTCCCAATTCATCCCACCCTCCTTCCTACCTCTTCTTTTTATTTACCAGTGTTTTTCTGCTTTTCCTTCACTGAGTGTTACTCTGTGTAATGAAGTCATTTTCCAAAATGTGCTAAAAAAAAAAAAAAGAAACAAAACAAAACAAAAAATACACCTTGGGAATTCCCTGGTGGCCCAGTGGTTAGGACTTCACTTTCACTGCCGAGGGCCTGGGTTCAGTCCCTGGTCAGGGAAATAAAATCCCACAAGCCACATGGTGTGGCCAAAAATAAAAACAAAACAAAAATGTGTTAAGCAAACAAGGGAGTCAGTGGCTCCATTCCACCAGTCAAAGTTTGTTGAGCATCCAAGGTTGCTGGGAGCACAGTGAGGAGGAAGTAAAATAAAACCCAGTCCTTGACCCCAGAGCACTCACCTATGTGGCCCTGGGTTCAAATCCCCACCCAGGATCTTCGTGACCACAAGCATATCACCTGCCTCCATTTCCTCATTTGTACAATGGGACCATTCTCACTTTCTGGCTGCTGTGAGGCTTGAATGAGTACCTATGTGCAGAGGGCTCAGCTCAGAGCCTGGCACACTCTCAGGGCTCCACAGGCACTGGCTGGAGCCGTCCTCCCCAAAACCTGGCCCCCGCCCTGTACCATCCTCAAGGCCAAGCCAGCAGCTGTGACAGAGGAAGCCTCAGGAGTAGCTCCGGGAGGCTGCCTCCCCACCCCCACAGCAGCTGCAGCCGGAGGACAGAGGACACATTATTCGGAGGGACAACTGCAGCCCCAGGGCTGCCAAGCGCCACCCTCCCCCCACCCCCTCAGCTCGAGTTGAGCAGAGGCTGTGCCATCTTATGTGTGAGTCAGTTGCTCACTCGTGTTTGACTCGTTGTGACGCTATGGACTGTAGCCCGCTAGGCTCCTCTGTCCATGGGATTCTCCAGGTAAGAATACTGAAGGGGTTGCCATTCTCTTCTCCAGGGGATCTTCCCGACCCAGGAATTGAACCCAGGTCTCCTGCATTGCAGGCAGATTCTTTACCATCTGAGCCACCAGGGAAGCCCTCTGGTGCCATCTTAAGTCCACCCTTTCTATCCTTGGAGTCTCGGTCCTACACACACAGACCCCACTGAAGCCCACAGAGCCCAAGGGTCTGGGGATCACTCTGGCCTTATCATTTCCATCTGAGATGTGGGGGAGAGCAGGTGTGGAGACTCTCAGATCCTCCACACACCCAGAACCCTTGGGGAAAAGGCAGAAGAGGCCCCAAGTCCTTCAACAGGGCCAAATGTGGCCCTGACATGGCTCTGATGTGGCCCTCCATGCTCCTCAGGGACACCCAGGAAACCGAACCAGGCATTCCACTCAGCACACCCTACCCCTCAACTCTGACTGTGGTTCTCCTGGGGGCTGCCACTGCATCCCCATAGCACAGATGAGGGGGCAAGGAACTAGCAGGCACAGATCTGGCATGGCTCTAAGCCAGCAGTCAGCACACTTTCTGTACACAGCCAGGTGTAAAAATACTTCAGTCTTTGCAGAGCAGACAGTCTGTGCTCCAACCACTCACTCATCATTGCAGTGGGAAAGCAGCCAAAGACAAGACACTCAGGAATGGGCATGGCTGGGTGTCAATAAAACTTTATTTACAAACCCAAGCTGAGGGCCAGGATTGGAGCTTACTATGCTCTTAACTCACATAGTTGTCACAGCCCACACGGGAAGTGGAAGTACAGGTTTCCCCATTTTCCAGATGAAACTAAAGATCCAGTGAGGTTCAATGACATGCCTGAGGTCACCAATCACAAAGTGATAGAGCTTTGGCTTGGAGGGCTCAGGATAGGAGAGACAAGGCCTCAATCAGAACTCTCCAGAAGCAGGCAGAGCACGCAACCAGGTGGCAGGGGCTCCTACAGCAGAAACAAGGTCCCCACCACACATTCATTCATCTCTCAGAACCATGTGGCTGGGCAGGAAAGCAAGAGCGAGTCCCTTCCAGGGTCCACGACTCCCTGATATTAGAAGCAAAGCTGTGCACGGAATTAAACAACCTCTAGAGAAATACTCAGAAAGGGTGTGTGTGTGTGTGTGTAACTGCTCCCCAGTAGGAGGGATGAGCTGGGGGACACAGGGACTGCAGGCATCTGACCCCACAGATGCCAAACCAGAAGCCGCTCACGTACCCTGGCAACTCCAGGCCTTTGTACCAACTGTGCCCTCTCAGGACTCTACCTGTGTGCCACCTCATATCAGACTCACCATCCATGCCCCCACGCCCAACCCTTATCTGAGCTTCGCCCCTTCCCTCTGTGCGCCACAGCACTTGGCTGGTCTCCCCCAATAGCCTCAATCATTTCTCAGCATTCTTGAGATGAAAGGTTTTGGTGACACGGTTCCCAGAGCCCAGTCCTATTACCTGCTGTAGGAAACATCTCTCCTGCCTTGCTCTGATCTTCCACCAGGACCAAGAAGGAAGGGAGAGGAGCAGGGTGAGAACAAGAACTGTGGACAGGAGGCTTTCGGTGCCAGGACCCCCCGCAACAGTTCATCTAATTCAGGGATAATTCTCAAAATGACATGAGCAAGACTGGTGGTCCAGTGGTAAAGAATCTGCCTTCCAACACAGGGGACTTGGATTCCACCCCTGGTCGGGGAAGTAAAAGCCCACGTGCCTCAGGGCAACTAAGCCTGCACACCGCAACTACAGAAGCCTACACGCTGCAATAAAGAGCACACGCTGCAACACAGAGCCCAGGCAGCCAGATAAAGAAATAAAAAATTGTAAATAAAATGTCATGAGGGAAAAGATTTCCGTCCCCAAACTGACAAGGGCGGCAGAGGGGTCGGATGAAGCAGTTGGCAATGACCAGGAACTACTGGAAAAGTTGTTGGAAACTTTTTCTTAAAGTCTTGATGGGGAAAAGTTGTCTTCTTCAATGGTTTCTTCCTCAAGGTGCGGGCTTGGCTTTTATTCTCAGCAAAACTGCACAGACGGGCCCATCAACTGACAAAGTGTGGTCTCTCCATATAATAGAATATGATTCAGCCATAAAAACGAGTGCCGTACAGACCCATGGTACAACACAGATGAACCTTAAGAACATGATGCTGAATGAGAGAAGCCAGACATAAAACACATATCGGATGACCCCATTGATATGAAGTATCCAAAACTCGTACATCCATAGAGACAGAAAGCCGACGGGTGGTTGCCAGGGGCTGGGGAGGAGGAAGTGGCTGTTGATGGGTTACGGTTTCTTTCTGGGATGATGAAAAATTCTCTGGAACGAGGCAGAGATGGTGCACAACTCCATGAATGTACTAAATGCCACTGATTTGCTCACTTCAACCTGCTTAATTTCATATTATGTGAATTTCACCTCCATCTGACTAGAAGATGCACACCAGAGGGCAAAGAGTGCTTTCTGTGGTGCTGAGTTTTCCAGGAATGGGACTGGGGGAGCCCGGCTACTGGGCCTCCAGATGGTTCTCCTGGTGGCGGCTAGCCTTCATTTCAGTCCAAACCCGCAGGAGGAAAATAACAATCCAATACCTTTACCAGTCGCTAGGTAGCAGTTGGCACCATTTTCCCCGTCAGATGCCCTTGGCGTAAAAATTCAGGCCAACGTGGAACAGAAAAGCTCATTATGTAAAATTACAGACACAGAGGTAAGCAAAAGCCTTGAGGGCTGGAGAGGACCCTGTGGGGCTCCCCCTTCCTCCGTCTCAGACCCAGGAAAGGGCAGGGCCAGGCTCGGGCACCCACAGTCCACTCCTCCAGTCACCACGATGGATTCCAGGACAGGCAGGGGCTTACTCAAAGGCAGAGAGATAAATAGTTCTTGTCTGGAAATGTGGAAACACAGGGAAAGCTCTTTTTGTTGACCTTGAATGTGGGAAGAGGAAGGCCTGGAATCTCAAATTGCCTTCTTGTTAACAAGACCACATGCAAGATGGCAGAGCCAAGAAACGGACAGAGACAGGAACCCAGGGACATGTCACCTCGATCAAGCTGTGCCTGAAGCCAACAATGCTGGGATTTCAGTTATATGAGCCAGGACTCCTGCTTAAGCCAGGTTTGTGTGGGTTTTCTGTCCCTTTCAGCCAACGGGGCCCCAACAGACAAAGAGACTTTCAGAAATGGTGCTGTTTGTAATGATTCTAATGTCCCCAGAACCAAGTCTGGTGAAGTTCAAAGGAAGCCTCTGATGCCACAGGACTCCAGAGGCTTGAGGGCAGGGAAGCATTATAAAACAGAACATTTTTATATGAAAAAGGAACACAGCCGGAGGGGAAGGGAGCAGTGCTGTTTAAAAAAAACAAAAAACAAAAAACCCATCAAATTCCTATCTCACGCATCCAGCTAAATTCCACACAACAGACGCAAAAAACATCTGAACTCCTTCAGAGTTGTGTTTCTCCCCTGGCTTCTTCCCTTGCCCAAAATGCGCTCATACTTTCCAAATGCTCTTAACAGCCCGGAGCAATTACAGGAGTTGGTCCAGCCAGGCCCCAACACTGGGCCCATCACTCCCCCACACCCATGAGGTCCAGGAAGGGAAGAAACAGACAGAGACAGAGAGAGGAGCAGAGACACACAGATACACACACACATCCAGGCAGAGAGAGACAGAGAGACAGAGACAGAAGCAGAGACTGAGAAAGACTCACAGAAGGAGAGGAAGCACCCTGGGGCACTCTAAGAAGCAGAGTGATAAGCAGAAGGACTCACAGAGCCCCTGTCAGGCCCAGAGACCCTCAGAAAGACCCGCAGGCCTGAGGGCTTGGAGCCCAGTTCTGCAGAGCCATAAGGCAGGCAGCAGAGGCCTGATAGGGGCTGACCAGAGACCCGCACCAGCCAATTCTCCAGGCAGAGACAGATGTGAGCACAGGGGCATGGCCCACTCAGGGCTCTGGTACCTCTGGGAGGACATCAAGCCTCCCTGGTTATGGCGCTGTGTCCCCCGCCACATGCACCCCGCTCCCCTACTCCCCAAGACCCTCTTCAGGGAATAGCTTTTCCAACAGCAACATCCCTCCCAGGAGGCTGAGGGGTCTCGGAATCTAAGAGGAGGATGCCAGCAAGGGGATGGCAGGATGGCAGGCTCGAAGGGCCAGAGGGACAGCCCAAGGCGGGGATAGCATCCTGGGCAGACCTGGGCCACGTGGGCTTCAGGGCCCACTTCCCACATTCCAGTGACTGCCGGCGAGTGGCTCTCTCAGCCTGGGGTCCCCTATATAAAAGGTGATTATAGGAACTTCCCAAGTGGTCCAGCAGCTAAGACTCTGTGCTCCCAGTGCAGGGGGCGTGAGTCCAATCCCTAGTCAGGGAATTAGACCCCACATACTGAAACTAACGATCCCACATGCCACAACTAAGACCCAGCGCAGCCCAGTAAAAATATATACATTTTAAAAAGATGATCGCAGATCAGTCTTCATCCAACTGCGATGGCACAATGGAACTGACAGTCAGATGTACCCGGCCCACAGGCAGACTCCATCCGTGTTAGTTTATCATCATCATCATGACCAACCCAGGAACCCCGTTTCCTGCCAGTCCCCCTACTAAAGAACCTGCGTCAGCCTGAAATCTCACTATTCAATCCCATCCAGTGTCAGGCAGAGAAGAAGATCCAGCAGGTCCTAGTGGACCACCTCCCTCCCCTGGACTGGCTCCTAGTCCCCACCCACCCCACTGAGGCTGCAGTAAGAAGAGCACTGACCTCACTCAGCAGCTGGGCAGCCGTTAATGAGCTAACGTGTGTCCCCGCGGTCCTGAAAGACCATGACGACACCACTCAGCACGTGCAGAAAGGACATCCATCGTGCAGCCGGCCAAGGACAAGTGTGTCACCTGGCCACGGTCCCTGCTGCACCCTAGGCAGTGGCAGGGAAATGACAGCCTCTGAGGCAGCTGGCTGACCCTGGGAGACAGAAGCGTCTGAACCACTGGCTGCGATTCCTCCATTTAGATGGAGACCAGAAGAGCTTCTAGGGGTCGGTCCTGAGGTTCACTGGAATGGCAGAAAACCTCTCCCAGCAGCAAACTATGGGCGCTTTACCTATGCACATTCTCCTCCTCCATCTCAGCTGACTCTCTGATTAAAGAAGAGTGAAATGCAAGAGCCCTCCAGGGCACTATGGTCCCCAAGGGCGGGAAACACTTGGGGGCGGAAAATGGGGGTAGGGGAGATGTCCCTCTCCAGCCAAGAAACAGCCCACGGAGCCAAGCTCATCCCTAGACCCTCCTCTCGCTGCCCAGCCTCTGCACACCTTGTGCTCAGTCCCTCCTCCCAGCCTGACACACCCACCCAATTCCTTGCACCCCGCCCAATCGTAGCACCACCCAAATCCTTGGAGCCGCTCCCAGCTGGGAGCCAAGCCTTACCTTGGACAGGTCCTCAGAGCCCCCAGGCTGGCCAGCGGCCAGCAGGGGCGAGGGCCGTAGCATAGGGTCGGGCAGGAGCTCCAGGCGAGGGCGCTTGCTCTCCAGGAACTCCATCTCTGACTTGCCCAGCTCAGGCAGGTACGAGTGGGACTCAGGTCGCAGGTGAAGCTCCTGGGACCTGTTGGGGGGGGGCGGCGCACATGACATCACATCTGCTGCCCTCCTTGCTGAGAACGGCCATGAGCCACGCCCTCTTCCACCCTGCAAGGAGTGTCCATCTGCTCAAGGGCACACAGCGAGGCAGGACTCAAACACAGATTTGTCTTCCTCTGAGTCAGCATTAACTGACAATCTTTATAGCAAGAGAAGGTCCTGGTGACTGCCTGCTCCTTGAGTGTGGTCCCCAGAGCAGTAGCATCAGCCCCTCTTGAGGCTGATTACAAATACACAATCTTTTGAGTCCTATCCCAACCTGCTGAATCTGACTCTGCATTGAAACAAGATCCTGGGTGATTCATAGGGAAAGTCTGAAAAACACTGTGGGTCTAACACAGATGTTAACACACGTGATGCTATTTGCACATCACTCACCCAGAGCAGATTATCACTAGTCTATCCCAGCACTCTGGCTGTTCAACCTGGCCTTGCCCTCTTCTCAACTCAGCCTAGCAGTCTTACGCAGAGATAGGAGCTGTCCAGCCTAATCACTTGTGACTAATTCTCCTTAACCCTCCTCCCTAGTGGACCGAGAAGGAAACTGGCTCAGAGAGGTCATGGCCTTGCCTGAGCACACACAGCAGACCCAGGACTCCTAGCGTCCACCTCCAGCCACTGCTGCTGACCAGAGAGTCCAAATGCTGCCCCTGCTGAAATGCTTTTCAGGTTCATATTTTTTTCCCCCAATAAACTCAGAATAAGAATCCAGATGCATTTCCCCATCCTCAGGCCCTGCCTGATCTGGCCCCTGTTCACCTTGCCTGCTGCATTCCTGGCCCAGGGCCTTTGCACTGGCTAAGCTGGACCACAAACACACACCAGCTCTTTCCATGTTAGTTCTTCTCCTTCCTGTCTTAGTGCCCGGGGCATCTCCTCCTAACAGCCATCTCCCTGCCCAGCAAAGCTCGAAACCCTCCCATTGGTTTCTGTGAAGTTTACCCTCTAGATCCCTAATCACCTGTTAACCCCAGCCACCCGACCTCCTTGCCTCTCTGGAACAGTCCAAGGACATTCCCCTCTCCAGGCTTTTGCACATGCTGTTCCCTTCACCTGAAATGCCTTCACCCTGCTCTCCGAATGGCTGGTCACCCCACTCTCCAAATGGCTCTCTGAATGACTGGCTACTTAGTGCCAAGTGTCTCTCCCCTGAGAGGCCTTTGCCAGCCACTCCAGCCAAATAGCAGCCCTTCCCCGCCCAGTAGGAAATAAGTCGCCTGCCCCATTTTAAAGTCATCCTGGGTGTTTGCTGTATGTCCCCTGCTAAGACCATGGGCTCCCTGCAGGCAAGGCTGTCTGTCTAGGTGCCTGTGGGCAGCCACAGCCTATAATAGTTCATCACGTGTTAGAAGCTCAAGACTCTCAAGAGTTCCCTGGTGGCCTAGTGGTTAAGGTGAACCTGCGTGGCCCAGGTTCAGTCCCTGGTTGGGAACTGAGATCTCATAAGCCACAAGGCACAGCAAAAAATAAAAAGGCTCAGGACTCTTAGCAATGAGTGCTATTACTGTCTCAGGCATCTTCAGGCTCTCTCAGGGCTCTGGCCTGTCCTGACAGCCTCAGCCCTGGCCCTGCTGGGTCCCCACCTGCCACGTGGCCTGCTCCCGCCCACCTGGATTTCACAAAGGCAAGGCAGGCCCAGAGGACCTCGTCTGCCAGCTGAAGGATGGAAGAAGACTCAGAGAAAAAGGGATGATGACAAAGATGGGAGGGAGGGGGAAGGGAGCTCCCTGTGTGAAGCCAGCTGCAGGCACATGCCTCCAAATCAGCAACCCAGCCCTGCTCCCCCACTTGTAGGTGGTCATCCCCTTCTGCCTGGGCCACACACCCAGGGACCCCTGCAGGCCCACAGCGGGAAGTCCGAGGGGCCACGTGGCTCTTCCCTGCCCATCTCCAGCCCTGCCCCAGTCACAGGCTGACACACCTCCAAGAGCTCCCCACCAGCACAGGCCTCCACTTCCCCATCTGAGCAATGGATGTGCAAGCCCCTACTCACCTTTCATTCCCGGGCTGAAATTCAGACAGCAGGGAGGGCCTCCTTCGCTGGGGCTGGATGATGGAGCCAGGCGACAGGTGAGAGGTGTAGTCACGGGGGTGGTGCGGATATTCGAGCAGCCCAACATCCTGCAGCAGAAGACAGGCCAATGAGCGCCCACCCCACTGTGGTGCGACCCACACAGCGACCCAGGCCCAGAGCCCCCTGCCCGGTGCTGCTCCTCCACCCGGGGAGCCTCCCACGTCCTCTCCCAGCCCTCAGTCCCTGTCCTGCCAGAAGGCATTCCTGGGGCCAGTGGCCACCAAGAAGTGACCCGTTCAGCTAAAGGGCGCCCCACCCTGTCCCAATCTCCCAGTCCTGCCGTCTTTCCCTATGAGACGACCAAGCCCATGTGTTAGCAGAGAAAACCGGAGAAAGGCACAACCTGCGTGTCTGTCTCCAGTGCAGGAGACACAGCAAGACATGGGTCAGGGGAAGTGGGTGACGCAGCAAACAACTGACAGTCTGCAAGGCTCAAATACCAGGTTCCAAAACAAAGCACCAACGTGGGAGTGCCCCGTTTGCAGAGAGAAAACCCACACACGTGTGTCGCATACACAGGCACAGTTCAAAGTCAAAAGGATAAACTCCAGGCAAAACCCTCCTTCTTCAGTAATGTGCCATCATCACCCATTATCATCTGGGGGAAAACAAAACACTAACGAATTAGATGTGCTCCGATTAGCAACTACACGCTGACTGGAGACACATTAAAATGTTAAAAAAAAGAAAGATTGAAACAAGAAGTCTTTCAAAGGAGAAAACAGGACAGGCTTCCTACTCGTACCAGTCCAAATCGATTACTTCTGTCTGCCAAGAACATTCACGCTGTGGGTGGCAATCAGCTAGTGATGTCTGGCAAGAGTAAGGCTTGGGAAAGCGTGGGATGGTAGGTGATTTATTTTCTTCTTGGCACCTTTCTGAATTCTCCCAATCTTCCATAAAAATCTAGTCATTCTTTTGCTGTCTGGCTTATTTTTTTAAAAGCTGTTATTTCTGCAAAGAGAATTAGATGATACCACGTAGGTGTGTTGGGAATGGATGTGTTTCAGACCCTCCAAAACAACAGCATGTAAGAGGCTGGGAGGCTGGGAAGCTGGAGGGGATGAGTAACTAGAATCAAGAGGGATCCTGTCAACTTCAGAGGCTGGAAATGTTGAGGGAAGGGCCTTCCTGGGCAGCCCAACGTGGAAGCAAGAAGCTACAAGGCCTCAGGCTAGAGGTAAGTGTCCATCACTCAAACCCTCTGAGCCTCAGTGTCTTCACCATTAAAATGGATGCCTGAATTCCCTGGTGGTCCAGTGGTTAGGACTCTACTCTTCCACTGCAGGAGCAAGGGCTCTCTAGTCCCTGGCCAGGGAACTGAGATTTCCGCGTGCCACATGGCGTGCAAATAAAAGAAAACTGAAATGGATGCTTGACCTGGACTGAAGGAGGCCTCTGTGCCTCCAACCACAAATCCCCCTTAGCTCTCCAAGGATTTCCCTCAAGGCTGACGGCAGCTTCCAGGAGGCAGAGGAGGGCTCGGCCTCCCCCGAGCTTCCCCACACTCCAGGATGTCCACCAGGTGCTCTCAAAGGGGGAAGTAGAAAGGGCTGGGGGGAGTGGGTGGCAGCCTCTGGGATCCCACTGGCGAGGCTGCCAGGCACGGATCTGGTGTGCACACGCGCGCCGAGGTGTGAGAAGAAATCAGCAAGCGCTGCAGTCTGCCAGGAGGAAAATTCCCTCTCACACAAAAGCAAAATGAACAAAGCCACAGAAAGACAGACAGTCCAGTCCCTCGGGAGAGGGCCCGGGCAGGATGGCGTGCCGACCGCCGCCAACTGAGGCGGAGAAAGGCACGTGGCGCCTGGGGCCCCTGAGGCAGGGGCATGGGGCGACCACTGCATGAACCCTTCTGGCCTCAGTTTCCCAGTTTAAGAGTCAAGCAGGATGAGCTTAGAGCACAGTCCCTCCAAAGACCATCTTGGGGGCCACCCACATTGATCTCTACCCTAGGGCTCTGAGTCCAGGGACCCCAGAGGGTGCCTCGATCTTTATGGAAAGGAAAGAACTGGGGAGACCCCAAGAGAGGCTGAAGGTGAGACTCATTGTGATCCTAGGAGCCTGAAGACACCAGGCACGCTGGCTGGAACCCTCCAGACACGTCTCACAACATGAGAACCCTCCACGTGTTTCAAACCATTCCAGCCCCGCCCGCTGCCCCCATACATGTATGTGGCCCAAGCGGGCTCCTGAGTCCGTGACCCTTGGTCTGGAAGGAAGCGCTGAAGATGAGCAGATTCAGATCCTTCTTGAGAGCCTGTTGACAGCACCGCAGCATCTGAGCGCATGTCCGGCACAGTCCTGCCGGCCTCGGCCTAAACCCGTCCTCACGCCCGCAAACTGGGTCACATGCAGAAGGCCCATGTATCCGTTTGTGACAAACTGGAAATGAAACAGACCGATCCTTCCCACAGAGAGCCTGATAAGCACTGATCTGGGGCCAACAAGGCCCAAGGCCAAAGCCAGGCTCGGCCTGTCTCATCAAGTGTCACTGGCACACGGCCACAGCCACTCCAGTACGTGTTGGCTGAGCTACTTTTCGCGCTGGGACAGCAGCAGCCACGAGTCATTGTGACAGAGACCGCATGGCCCGAGAAGTCTGAAATATTTACAGAGAAGGTTTGCCAACCCCTCCTCTGGAGGAAAAGCCTGCCGTGTACCCTGGGGGCCACTCGGAAAAGGATGCTAACGGGCACGTTGTTGTCATGACAGCAGCAGCATCAGTCATCAACACAGCACTGTATCAGTCACGCTAACCTACCCAGGCGTTGTGCGCAGGCCTCAGCACATGTCAACTAACTTGATCCTCAGAGGCTTAAAGAAGCTACCTGCGATGCAGGAGACCCAGGTTCGATCCCTGTGTCAGGAAGATCCCCTGGAGAAGGGAATGGCTACCCACTCTAGCGTTCTTGCCTGGAGAATTCCATGGACAGAGGAACCTGGAGGGTTACACTCCATAAGATTGCAAAGAGTCGGACACGACTGAGTAACACTTTCAGAGGCTTATGACTACCCTCACCCAACAGACAAGAGAAACTGAGGCAAGGGGTGGTCAGGCCACTAAACTAGAGTTTCACAGCTAGGACATCACTGAGGCAGGACATGAATGCAAGGGGTTTAGCTTGAGACCCTGTGCACTTAAACACCCTTCTAACACTAAGGCACAGAGAGATTAAGTAACTTGTCCAAGGCCACACAGCAGGAAGGAGTGGCACTGGGATTCAGACCCTGTGTCTTTGGGCTTTAATGCATTCATTCAGCTCAAGGCTTGAAGGAACTTAAGAGAGCTCAAGAGGTCCCAGGGGACCTGAGGGAGACAGCAGAATCGAGGTGGCTTGTAGAAAGCAGGAAAAGAGACAAGAAGGGGAGAATGTGTTGGGACCCTCAATCCTGGGAGACCGTCAGACTCCAAGACCCTCGGGGGAAAATGTGGGGTCCTGATACTGTGGGGGAGGAAAGCCAAGACCACAGAGATGGTGAGAATAGGACACAGAGAGGTTGTGTGGGAGGAGCAGCTGGGACTGAGCAGGCCACGTGCACAGCACTATGGAGAGAGGCTCTGAGCGTGCCTGACGCCAGACCGGAGAAGTACACTTGAATTAAGCCCTCCACCTGAGCCAGGCATAACACAGCAGGCGGCCTGGAGATGACGTAGGTCGAAGCACAGGCCAGCAGAGGAGGCTGCTCCCAGCCCCCTCTCAGAATCCAGGCCCTCTTCAGTCTCCCGCCAGCCTCCCAGGAGGAAAGAGAGAACCGCCATGTGCAGACACGGCCCTGGGCACCTTGCAGACATCTGCCGGTGATGCTCAGACCCACAACAGCCATATCACAGATGGGAAAACTGAGCCTGCCCCACGCAGCCCAATGTCACTCAGCAAGTTGGGAGGGACAGGAATCAAAGGCACATCTGGGCATTCTTGCCCTGCCCCTCATCCCAGCATCCCTGCCTCAACTATTGTACAAGGCGCTGGGACCCTGGGTCCCCATCTGGCCCTTGAACCGGACATTTGTCTCTCTGTGCCTTTATTCCCCTTATCCTTCACCATTTGTCTTTCAAAGACTCGGGGTGGAGGAGGGAATTCTCAGAAACTCTGTACAATGGCCTGACAGTAAGGGGTTAGGGGCTCAGGGCTGCAGGGGGACCCCCAGATTACAGTCCCAATGCTCACCTCCCACCTGCCAAAGAAAAGCCCTGGACATATGCCTGGGAGAGCAAGACCCCACCACCTGCCCTGGACACCCAGAAATCTTGCTTTTAAAGCCTTCCCAGTAACAAGCAGGGGCCCGCAGCTGGGCCGCCCCAGCGCCAGGCAGGGTGGTCAGGAAGCGGGGCCCCACTGCGGTCACCACACAGGATAAGGATGCCCCACCTCGTAGCTGTCCAGGGCCCCGCCCACGCACGGCCTCAGCCTCCTGCCCGGAGGAAGTGACCACTTGGTTCTGCCCAGCCACACCCTGCATCACTGGCAGTCCAGCAGGAAAAACAGAAAGTGTCTGAGATCAGGTGGTGACTCCAAAGGACTGCAAGAGGGCCGAGCTGGGGCAAAGGAAAGGTGGGATGGCAGGATGGCAGGGCCATGCGGACTCAAGGACTCACCCAGGGGGTGGGGTGGGGGGGGGAACCTCCCTGAGGGGGAAGGGGGAGGGTCCCCAAGGGGAAGGGGGAGGGGAGGGCCCCCGCCCCCCGCCAGGCAGCTCTAATGACGATGACAATTTTGCAATTGGACACATGTGCCATAATGCTGTTCCACAGATCATCACGTTTCATCCCCAGGAGAAACCAGGCAACAGATGCTCTCATTACCCCATTTTATGGATGAAAAACCAAGACTCAGAAGCGTTACATAACCCATCCTATTTGCTCACCTGCAAAATGTTCACCCTGGAGCAAGGGCAACTGTATACACAAAGAGCATAAACAAAACCCTCGCCCTAGGGACTTCCTTGGTGGTCCAGTGGCTACGACTTCACACTCCCAGTGCAGCGAGCCTGAGTTCGATCCCCAGTCAAGGAACTGGATCCCACATGCTGTAACTAAGACCCGACATAGCCAAATAAATAAATACTTAAAAAAACAAAATAAAGCTTGTCCTGCAAGCACTCAGTGGATGAGAACACTTATTTTTGCTGTTGTGATCATGACAAAGCTGATGATGATACATAATAATAAATGATCCCCAGGAGCATAGTCCTGGGCCCTGGGCACACAGTAGGTGACCAATAAACAGAAGCATCTTTTTCACAGGGGCTCAGAGTCCTTCCCTGGTGGCTCAGTGGTAAAGAATCTATCTGCCAATGTGAAAGATGCAGGTTCAATCCCTGGTCTGGGAAGACCCCCTGAAGGAGGACATGGCAACCCACTCCAGTATTCATGCCTGGAAAATCCCACGGACAGAGGAGCCTGGCGGGCTACAGTCCATGGGGTCACAAACAGTCAGACACCATTTAGCGACTAAGCATGCATACACACAGAGTCCTGAAGCTGAAGCCGACTCTGCCTCCTCACAGTGATTGAACCTGAGGCCTATTATTTAACCTCCCAGCCTCAATCTCCTCGTCTGCACAATGGGAGGATAACGTGAGGTGCTCTTTCATTAGGTTGTTTGTGAGAATTCGACCACTCCATCCAGAATGTGCCTGTTGACCACAGCCAGCTCTCAAAAGCATCTTGGGGCCCAAATTCTCAAGAGGCCCTCAGGCTGGGTCAGTGGGCTCATATGCAAAAACATCTCGATCACGGAGGATGGAAAAGCCCTCCCATGCCATTTCCTTTCAGCGTCTCAGGAGGAGGGACCACGCCACCCGAGAAGAACACACACAGCATGTACAAGCCGGGGCCAGCACAGCCAGCTTCAACCCCGGCTGTGACTGCAGATCCTCACAGTCCCTCGCTGAGTAGCTAGGAGGTCCAGCAGGTGACGCCCAGGACTCTGAGGGCCCTCTGGCAAGCCCCTGAAGATGCGGTATATAGTAAGTGCCCAATAAGTGCCAACAGAGCAGAACCAAAGCTCATCCTCGGCGCCACAGGCAGCTACAGGTGAAGTCAGGAAAGGGGGCCCCCACTAGGAGCTGGACAGAGTCGGGTGCCACTCAGCAAAGCTGATCAAGGAGACTTCTCTGGTGGTCTAGTGGTCAGGATTCTAGGCTTCCAGTGCAGGGGGCTTAGGTTTGATCCCTGGTTGGGGAACTAAGATCTCACATGCCACATGATATGGCCAAAAATGTTTTTAAAAACCTGACCAAGGTCATATCTGCTCCCTCCCCAGCAGGCTACCACCCCCAACATTGGGGCAGCTCTCCCATGAGCAGAACCAACCCCCTGGACCTCCCCCCCCATCGCTGCCCCGCTCATATCAGAGATTCAGAGAATGACACGTGCTGGCCTTGTCATCTGGAAGCTCTGAGCATCACTCAGTGAATAGGTTCCAGGCCCTGAGGATTGAGGAGGGGAGGGTCTGCGAGCCACAGCCCCCAGGAAGTCACTTCAATCCTAAAGCAGGGGAGCCTGGTTGAGGCTGGGCCGACAGTGTATACAGCAGAAGCTCCACATCAACAAGCAAACCCCACAGCAGACCCAGAGGCAGGGATCGCAGCTCAGCCTGGCCCTGGGCTCCACCTTCCCAGCTTTAAAGTGGGAGCTAAGAGATTTTCCCAGATGTCCCAAGGCCTGGCAAGGCCACAGATGTCAGTGGTATCTGCCCTGTCACCCCACTTCCCCACGGGGACAGTGAGCCCTGGCTGGACACCATCGGAGCCACACAAGCGCCAACTCCAGGGAGAAACAGAAACCCAGTGACAAAAGAAAACTCCAAAGGTGACCCCAGGCGAACATCCGTGCCCCTTACCGTGTGCGGCCGGGCGATCTGAACAGGGTAGGAGATGCCGTGGGGCGGGTAGCGGGGCTCGGCGGCCCGCCATGTCTGTGCCACAGGCTGCGTAGATCCCGACATGGTGGTGGGCGTCCAGAGAGGCTCTTGGGCCCCTGTAATCTCCCTCTCAATGGTCAACAACGATTACAAGCCAGTCTTCGTCATCTGCTTGCAGACCACCCTGTCCCAGGCACCTGTGAGAACAGAAAAGAAAGCAAGATCAGCCATGGGGCAGCTGCTCCTGGCAGACCTTGGAGGGGCCCCAAGTCCTTCCTGTGGCCCCTGTGAGGGAGCGAGGGCAGACAGGGGTCTTCCAGGACCCTCCTCCATGCCACTGGCATGCTCCCTGCCCACTGACAGCAGAGGGAGACACCAAGTGGTGTTTGAGGCCCCTCCAAACCACAGGCCAGGCCAGCAGCTGCCGCACACGCCACGTGGATGACAGTTGTGCCCTCCCCCACTGCTAAGGTGCTTGCTCAGCAGGCATGGGAACCCCAACTCTACAAGTGCTGCCCTACCTCACTTATGGCCCCCAAGCACTCTCAGCCCACCCAACTGCACCCCGTGGAACCCCAACTCTGCGGACACGGCCCTCACCACCCCTGTGGTCCCCAAGAACTCTCAGACCACCCAACCTCACCCCCATAGAACCTTAACTCTGCAGACACTGACCCCACCACCCCAACGGCCCCCTAACACCCTTGACCCACCCAATCTCACCCCAAGTCCTCTGTCACTTTGAGTCACCAGGGCAAAGTTCCCCAAAAGCACCTGGCAGCTCAGTCCCAGGAGGGGACAGGTCCACACGAGCTTGGGGGGACGGTGGTGAACAGGGTCAGCTCGGGAAGAACGCAGGTCACAGTGTGACCACGGGCAGAGCTGGGCCTGCCTGGGCCTCCTGGTGACCCTCGGGTGGGGGAGTGTGACACCGCGATGGGGGACAGGACAAATGTGAGGTTGGCCGGGATGTGAGCTGAGAGCGAGGGCACTGGGAACCCAAGGGCCACATTGGGGAAACAGCCGAGGACACGGCCCCAAGGGGGCCCCAGGCGGCTCCTGGGGGCCAGGGGAAGGATAGCCTCCGCAGGGGAGAAACCACGCCTGTGTCCGCAACGGAAGGAATCTCAAGAAACAGTCCACTGGCTTTCCAGATGGAAAAACTAAGACTCAGAAAGAAGAAAGGACTCCAGGCAAGAGAGCAAGAGAGCCTGTGGCCAGAAGAGGCCTTTGCCCAGGAATCTCTGGGGGGCCCCCCCTCTCCCCAGGCCCCTTCTCTCCCTTCTTTGCTGGCCACTGCTGCAGGCAGCCTCCCCAGGATTGTAACTGGTTCCTCCACGCAAGCCAGGATTGAGAGCCTGGCAGGTCCTGGGCCCCCTCCACACTGGGCCACTCTGAAAGGGGGTGTCCACTCAGAAACACCAGCACCACACACAGGAGGAAGAGGGTGGTTAACAGAACAGAAGGAAAGACCTGGGAGGTTGGGGGCAGCTTTGGTGATGTGGAATCTTCTGCTTGTCCCTGTAGCTAAGAGGACAGTGCCTTCTGAAAGGGGAAGGGAGGAAGACCATGGGTTGTTACATTTGTATTGTTTAAGAGCCAAATAAATCATACCCAACATCAAAAATAAAAGAAAAAGAGAAAAAGGGTGTCCATCAGGCCCCCACCAAGTGCAATGCCCCACTCACAGCCCCTCCTCAAAAGCTGAGGAAAATCCAAGATGGTGCAAGCGCTCAACACCTGGATGTCCCCAGGTAGGGCTGGGGTTGCACCTCACATGTACCCCCTCAGCTCCCTGAAATTTCATCACAATGTCCCTCATCACCCTGCCTTCCACTGACGACCATCCTTCTCCAAGGCCATGGACACCCCAAAACCCTCCACTGGTGCTCTGCCCACTGAAGATCTGATGTGGAGGGATGTTAAGAGGGAAGAAGGAGATCATGGTGGTCAGAAGAGGAACAAACCCCTCTCCCCTCCATCTGGGGGCCCTGACTGCTTCCTGCTCTCCACCCCCATCACCTGCTACAGTAGACTTGACTTTCCTTTCAGGAACCATCTTCCCTCTCCAGACTCCAGGAGTGATCACATGATCCAGGCCTGGCCAATCAGATCCCTGCTTCCCCTGGACCAATGATTGGCTCAGGGATTGGCATGTGACCCAATATGAGCCAATGAGAGTCGTTGGGTCTTGAGACTTTGAGAAGGAACCAGAAAGAGGCACTCTCCAATGGGGCTGTAAGCTAGGAGGATGAAACCTTGGGGGTCTTGTGGGGCCACTGCATGGCAGAAACCTATCCAAGAACATACCCCTAGACAGGCAAAAGTGAAGGGTGGCGAGAGAACAGTCGGGTCCTGATGACAGCCATGCCTGAAGGCAGCTCAAAGCTTGCTTCTTCATTCAGGGAAGTCAAGGCTCTCCTTCTATGCATTTTGCTTTGGCCAGCCCAACCTGGGTTTCTGCCACTTGCCATCAAAAGTTCTGACTCCTCCAGAGCACGAAGGAGTCTTGGAGCAGGCAACCTTTCCATCGGGTGCTGTCCAGCCTTCTACCGCTGCAAAGCCAAAGAATTCAGAGCCAAAACTGCCACCCTACAACCACTGTAGGAGAAAAGCCCACATGGACTTCTCCCAGCCATCGAGACAGGATAAACCGTGTAACTCTTAAGAACGTGGGAACAAGTCCCACCCAGCAAACAGGAGCTACTACGACTACAACCACTAGCACTGTCACTGCAGTAGCCGCAGCCCGGTGACAGCAATGTGGAAGGGAGACCAGGCACACCAAGAGCAATTTGGCATCTGTCCTGGAGCCCAGAGACAAGAGACTGGCCTCTGGAGAGGGGTCAGTTGTGGCCACCAGTGCTGGACCCAGTTCCAGAATTCCTTTTGTCCCAGCTTGTCACAAAGCCCAGCAGACCCTGGTGGTCCGATGCAGCAAAGCCAATTCTATCCCAGCTTCTCTCTGGGTTTTAAACCCAGAGAGGCCAGCACGAGGACGAGGCCAGCAGCTGGGCAGGTAGAAGTCAGTTCTGCTTGCCTTTCCTCCCAGAGCACCACGGGCAACTTCCAAATTGCTCTGTGGCTTTGCATTGCACAAGGTGGTGAGAAGTCTGATGTCCCCACAGCTTTTCTACCCTTCTCTGTCTAATGAAATGCCGACTAGGGATGGCAGCCCTGGACAGGTGCTCACATTGTGGACTGCACAAGGGCTCCAGAAGCCAGGGGAGTGACACCTTTTCAAACCAGCCCTGGAGAATCCCTGGCCACCCCCCCCACCCTCCTCAAGCCCAGCCTGGCTGGCTTCCCACTCCATCAACACAGAGCATCCACCACCAAGGGGCTGCCCACCCCTGCCACCCACCTGCCAAAGGCACTCCACCAGCTCCCTGGTCCAGCATCCTCAGATGCAGGTTGTCCCCAAAGCCAGGGGCCCCTTGGGGCCTCATGCTGCTTACACTCACCACGAGCTTATTTCAATAAGCTCAATTTCTATCCCTCCCAACCTCAGCCACATTTTTTTGCCAACTTGAAAAAAAAAATTTTTTTTAGGAGAATAAGTCTGGCAGCTCCTCAAAATGTTAAACATAGAATTACCGTATGACCCAGCAATTCCACTCCTAGGCATAGACCCAAAAGAATGGAAAACAGAGATTCAAACAAATCAGTGTACACGCACATATTCACAACACCACTATTCACTATAGTCAAAGGTGGAAACCACCCAAGGGTCCGTCAATGGACGAATGGATAAATCAACAGAACACAGTCTACCCCTATGATGGAGTATGATTCAGCTCTAAGAAGGAATGAAACACGGACACCCACCACAACGTGGATGGACCTTGCAAACAGGATGCTGAGTGACAGAAGCCAGACACGAAAGGACAAACACTGGATGATTCCACTGATGTGAGATGTCCAGAACAGTAAATCCACAGAGACAGAAAACAGGTTGGTGGTTGCCAGGGGCAAGGGGTGGGATGGAGGTGGGGAGGGTGCTGATAGATGTAAGGGTTACCAGGCAAGTTTTGAAACTAGATAAAGGTGGTGTTTGCATAACATCGGGGGATTAAGTTTTTACTTCATCAGCAATGTTGGGAGGTGCAGAACAAGAAAAAGTATACATTGCTTCACCAAAGACAAGGGTGCAGGGAGGACTTTCCTGGTGGTCTAGTGGCCAGGACTCCACGATCCCAATGCAGGGGGCCCAGGTTCGATCCCTGGTCAGGAAACTAGATCCCACATGCTGCAACTAAGAGTTTGCATGCCACAACTAAAGATCCCACGTGCTGCAACAAAGTTCGAAGATCTCACATGCTGCAACTAAGACCCGGCACAGCCAAATAAATTAACATAAAGACAAGGCGAGGAGAGGATGAGCGAGACCCATGGGGCAACGTGGGGGGTCCCCTGAATCTGGCCTTGGCTGAACGAGGTTCTGAGAACAGGATCCAGGTTAGAGCAGGAAAGCGATGCAGTGGCCCCAACACCACTGCAGTCCGGGGCTTTGGGGTCAGGAGGGGATGGTGGCATCCATTGTTCTCCAGACACTTTGAGGTCCCCACTCAGAGCTCAGCCCCAAGCTACTGAATGAGGCAGGGTCCAGGCCACAGATGGTCTTGGCGCTCCGGCAGGGTGCGGCAGAGAGCAGACAAGCAGTAAATAGTGACCTCTGAGTGCAGGCTGGGGGCTCTGCAAGCCTTGAGGAGGGCAAGAGGGAGCCGGGGAGAACCTCCTGGAGTGTGAACAAGACACAGCCGGGGGAGGGGGAAGTAGATGGGGCTCTAGGCAGAGGCCACCACCTAAGCAAGAGCCCAGAGACCAGAACAGGCACTGTGTGCTTGAGAAATTCCTCGAGTCATTCAAGGCCCATGGGCCACAGAAAGGGTGGATTTTGTTTGAAAGGCAGTGGGGAGCTACAGAAGGTGGTTGACGAAGAGAGGAAAGGGCTGGAGTGTTTGATAAGCAGGCGCCGTGAAGAGCAAGCGTGGAACCAGGAGGCCAGGGTACGGGGGTGGGGGGGTTATCACAAGATACGTGAGATGATGCTGTGGGATTGGGGCAGCAGGGACCAAGAAGCAGAAGCAGACTGTGTGGAAGGTGGGAAGGAGACTGCCGGCCTCAGAAACACCTTGCTCTGGGGGTGAAGAAGGCCATGCGTTCCCCCAGGGATGGGGGCTGTGGTTCCCCTCCTCTGGCAAGACGCCTCGGGACTCTGATCCTCTATTTCCTCAATGGCAGACGGGAAGCATGCGTGTTCCTGCTCCACGGACCCAGGAGGACAGCATGCTTGTGAAGTGATGCCTGGTGAACAGAAGGTGCTCAATAAGGCAAACTCAGCCAGGTCAGGGTTCCAGGGAGAAGAGGGAGTGCTCTGGTGAGGTTAAGGGCTTGCTTCACCAGGCGGCGTAGGACACTCCTGAGCCCCATGGGACGGGGACACCGCAAGCCCCGCTGGGCCTCGCACATCCAAACCACAAAACACGGCGGGGGCAACTGCCCTGCTGCCCTGCGGAATCAGCCTGAGGAAGGCTGCAAACTGGGGCTCCCATGCACACGGCAGGGACCCCCAGCACGCCTGTCCCAGAGGAGACACCTGGCCAGAGCCAGGAAGCCGCCCTGGAGAGCCCTATAGGCTGTGGCTCTGATTTGGCAGCAAACCCACAACGCTGCCAACCCCACGTTCCGCATCCACAGAGAGAACTCACCACTGCCTTGGATTCTGTGTCTGCCTCTGCGGCCTCCCGTGAGCCTAGCACAGCACCGGGCGCACAGCAGCTGCTCAATGAATGAACTTCTGGGAGAGGAACACCAGTAACACGAGATGAGGACAGAGCCCACCACACCCGCATCCTCAGTCCCCAGCCCTGCTGGGGAGAGGTCTCTTTCTTTGGGTGGGGGGAGGGTAAGTTTCCATCCTGCCCTGACATCCCTCTTAGGCCCCAGGCAAGACAGCCAGGGAGGCCATACCAAGCACACTCCGTGGACTTTTCGTATCCCAAGCAGCCTGGCTCATAGGAGGGTGGATCATGGCTGCCGGGGCTGGGATGTCTCTGAGAGCTCAGGGAAGTCGGGGGATTGCTTGTTAAGAGCCCAGAACTGAAGCTGAAATGTGCCTGGGACCCTTCAGACCTGAGCCTTGGAAGATAAAAGGGGAGCTGTCTGCACAGCACGTGCCTGACATTTTCTTGGAGCTAATGGGCACCCACGCTGGAAATTGCAGCGGGTGGAGGAGCCTCAGAATTTAAAATCAGCTGCCAGGCAGGAGCGAGGAGGCCCCCAGCACAAGCACACGAGCACTAGTCAGAACCCTCCACTGAGCTCAGAGCAGCCACCAGTCTCACAGAAGGGACATGGTCTATGACACCCCCATCCCCACCCAGACTGTCTCGGGTCAGAGACACACAGATGATCTGGGAGCCTGTAGGCAGAGGCCTCGTTGGTCTCTTCAGTGTCTGACACACAGTTGTTCAGTCGCGAAGTCCTGTCCAACTCTTTGTGACCCATGGACTGTAGCCTGCCAGGCTCCTCTGTCCATGGGGATTCTACAGGCAAGAATACTGGAGTGGGTTGCCCTGCCCTCCTCCAGGGGATCTTCCCAACCCAGGAATCGAACCTGAGTCTCCTGCATTGGCAGGCAGATTTTTTATTGCTGAGCCACCAGGGAAGCTCATCTGACACACAGTAGCTCCTCCATAAACATTTAAGTGACAGCTGAATCCCCTACAAGGCGCATGGTGCACACAGTAGGTGTATTGTTTTCCTGGAGCCACTGTAACAAATTGCCACAAACTGAAGGGCTAAAGACAGGGGAAATGGATCTTCTCACTGATCTGGAGGCCAGAAGTCCAAAATCAGGGTGTCAACAAGGCCACACTCCCTCCAGAGGCTCCAGGGGAGGACCTTTTCCTGGCTCTTCCAGCTCCTGGTGGCTCCAGGTTTCCTTAGCTTGTGGCCCCACCGCTCCAATCTCTGCCCACCTTCACATGGCCTTTTTTTCTTTGTGTCTGTCTTCATTTTGGGCTCCTCTTCTTTTTGGCCATACCATGCAGTATGCGGGATCTTAGTTCCCCGACAAGGGATTGAACCTGTGCGCCTAACATTGGGAGTGCAGAGTCTTAACCAGGACCTGGCCTCCTCTTCTTATAAGGATTCCACTTATATTGGACTTAAGGCCTAGCCTCTCCAGTGTGACCTCAACTTAACTAATTACATCTACAAAGATCCTCTCTTCCAATAAAGTCACACTCATAGGTTCCAGGTGGACATGAACTTGAGGAGGACACCACTTAACCCAATACAAAGCACTCTAAATCACTTCAGTCAAGTCTGACTCTGTGCAATCCTATTGACTGTAGCCCCCAGGCTCCTCTGTCCATGGGGATTCTCCAGGCAAGAATATTGGACTGGGTTGCCATGCCCTCCTCCAGGGGATCTTCCCGACCCAGGAATTGAACCCACATCTCTTATGTCTCCTGCATTGGCAGATGGGTTCTTTACCACTAGCGCCACCTGGAAAGCCCCAACCCAAAACAGCAAGGTGCTCAATATGTGCTTTGTTCACTGCTATATCTCCGAGCCTGGCACAAAGAGGCATTCAGTGGCCCAAGGAGAATGGAGACCTGGAAGCCAGCACTGGGGCGCGGGTGGAGAGATGGGACAGGACTTGAAGATAAAAACAGTTCTGGAATGTGAGGTGAAGATGCTGCATAAACACCAGCTAGAATGAAGCTGACTGTTCACACTTTGTGTTTCTAGCTTTTGACATACAGTAAAAATTCGGGAATAGGCCATCTATTTGAAGGTTGCCTTCAGCAGGGGCTTATGGTGCAGAATGAATGCCCAGGAACCCGACTCTGAATCAAGTAATGAGATAAAGGTGGGAAGTTGTGTGGGTGAGCCTCATCTGGCCTGGCCCATAGGAGCCAGAACAGCCCATGTGGATGGGGGCACAGGCAGAGATCCTGCCCGGTGCCCTGGCCACCCCCTACTGTCAACCATGATTTATAGGCACCTCTTGTTGGGCTTCCCTGGTAGCTCAGATAGTAAAGAATCTGCCTGCAATGCAGGAGACCCGGGTTCAATCTGTGGGTTGGGAAGATCTCCTGGAGAAGGGCATGGCTATCCACTCCAGTATTCTTGCCTGGAAAATTCCATGGATAGAGGAGCCTGGTGGGCTACAGTCCATGGGGTCACAAAGAGGTGGACACGACTGAGTGATTAACACTTTCACTTTCACTTGTGGGACAGGTACCAGCACACAGCAGCAAGTGACAGACTCAAAGTCCCCGCCCACCGTCTCAGAACTGGTGTTCCAGGAGGTGACACGAGAATGACTATAGGATGGCAGACAGTGTTTGCGCTATGGAGAAAAGCAGAAGTGTGGAGTAGGTAGGCAGGGGATAGGGGCTGGGGTGCAGTTTTAAAGTGGGTGCTCAGGGACAGGCTCACCAAAAGGTGTCCTCAGGCAAACACGTGGAGGAGGAGAGAGAGGAAACCGTGTAGATGTCTTGGATGGGCGTTCCAGGCAGAGGGAACGGCAAGTGCAAAGGCCCTGAGGTAGAAACAGCAGGCAGACCCAGATGGTGAGAGTGGAGGTCACACGGGGCTTTCACTCCAAGTGAGAAGAGAAGGATGACGCCCTGTGGGCTGGGGCGATGTGAAGGGTCTCCTACGCTAGGCCTGCCCCCGCATCTCTGTGCTCGAGGAAACTTCAGCTGTGCCCCCTGTCTACAGCCATGGGCGCAGGCCTCTGTGCACTGGATGCAGGTAAAAGGGCTGGCCCACCCATAATCCTAACACTATTAAAGCCACTGTCCAGGGACTTCCCTAGTGGTCTGGAGGTTAAAACTCTGTGCTGCCAATGCAGGGGACAGAGGTTCAATCCCCAGATGGAGAACTAAGATCCCACCTGCCAAGCAGTGCAGGAAAAAAAAAAAAAAAACACCATCCAGGATCCTACAGAAATGGGCCCCTGCCCACCTTGGCAACTCCAGCAAGAAGACCAACCTCCCTGTTCCTCACCTGGCAAAGAGGTCACTGGGCTCCCTAAGGAGGAGCCAGGACCCCAACCACAGCCTGTCCTTGGCCCTGCCCAAGGGGCGGTGGTGCAGAGTGGCCAAAGGTCACCATTCTCAGAGTCAGCTCAATGTGCCGCCCATAGGGGTGCCACCTGCCACCCCCCACCAATCTGGTACCAGGTTAGACAAACCCAAGCCAACGGGAATCTCCACACATTCTGGCCAATCAGGAAATTATTTGGGTATCTACAATGTACAAGCAGTATTTCAAACACTGGAGCTACAGCAGTGAACCAGTCAGACAGACTGCCTGCCAATCAGAGCTGACATCCAGTGACTGGCCGGTCCCAACAGGGAAAGCTCCCAGCCAGGTACTCAAAGGAGATGGATGGAAGGAAGAGGAAGAAGAAATGAGTGGATGGATGGAGGGATGGATAGATGGGATACAGTGGGGGACGGATGGATGAAGGTGATGAATGAGGTGAGTGACGGATGCATGGAGGGTAAGATGGATGAGGGAGGGAGGGGAGAGGGAAGAAGGAAGGATGGGGGGTGAGGGGTGGATGGATAGGTGGATGGATGGATGGATGGATGAAGGGATGGATGGGGAAGGATGGATGGATGGATAGATGGAGAGGGGATGAATGGATGATGAAGGTGATGAATGAGATGAGTGAGGAATGGATGGAGGGTTGAGTAGACAAGGGAGGAAGGATGGATGGATGGATGGATGGATAGATGGGTGGATGAAGGGATGGATGGACGAAGCATGGAAGGATGGGTGGATGGATGGATAGATGGATGGATGAAGGGATGGATGGATGAAGTGTGGAAGGATGGATGGATGGATGAAGCAAGGGAAGGATGTATGGATGGATAGATGATGGATGAAGGGATGGATGGATGAAGTGGAGGATGGATGGATGGATGGATGAAGCAAGGGAAGGATGGATGGATGGATAGATGGATGGATGAAGGGATGGATGGATGAAGGGGGGGAGGATGGATGGATGGATGGATGGATAGATGGAGAGGGGATGAATGGATGATGAAGGTGATGAATGAGATGAGTGAGGAATGGATGGAGGGTTGAGTAGACAAGGGAGGAAGGATGGATGGATGGATGGGTGGATGGATGAAGGGATGGATGGATGAAGCATGGAAGGATGGGTGGATGGATGGATGGATGGATGAAGGGATGGATGGATGAAGCGTGGAAGGATGGATGGATGGATGAAGGGATGGATGGATGAAGCAAGGGAAGGATGGATGGATGGATAGATGGATGGATGAAGGGATGGATGGATGAAGCAAGGGAAGGATGGATGGATGGATGAAGCGGAGGATGGATGGATGGATGGATGAAGCGAGGGAAGGATGGATGGATGGATAGATGGATAGATGAAGGGATGGATGGATGGATGAAGGGATGGATGGATGAAACGAGGGAAGGATGGATGAATGGATGGATGGATGGATGGATGGATGGATGGATAGGTAGATGGATGGATGGATAGATGGATGGATAAGGGAGGGGAGGATGGATGAATGGATGGATGGATGAAGGTGGGGATAGATGGATGGATGGATGGATGAAGGGATGGATGGATGGATAAGGGGGAAAGGAAGGATGGATGGATAGATGGAGAGGGGTGATGGATGGATGAAGGTGATGAGTGAGATGAGTGAGGAATGGATGGGTGGATAAGGGAGGAAGGATGATGGAGGGATGGATGAAGGGGGGGATGGATGGACGGATGGATGGATGGACTAATCAACCAATGGATATCAATTCAAGTGTTCCACTTTTCAGAGGTTACTTTTTTAACCAACTCCCAGAGCCAAGCATGTTTTTATTCCACTAATATCCCCCCATCAGGCTTCCTGCCAGCCACCATGGGGGACACAGATGAGCACCATCATCCCCATGAGCACCCTCCCAAGTCCACATAAGTGCTCCCCAAGCCCCAGGATGCTGGGCACAGAAACCCAGGGGGAAAGCTGCCTCTGATTCCAATCTCCAGAATCCCAGTGGGATGGACTCAAGGCCCACCCTCCCCTGGGCACCACTCTCCTCAACCCACAGCCAGCACCCCTTCCTCCTGGAGAAGAGGAGAAAAGGAAAGCCCGTTGACTGCAGCCTCAGAAACATTTTCCTTGTGGCCAATGGGATTCACAGCCCTGGGTATCACGACACATTGCGCCACACTCAGGCACCAAGCAATAGCCAGAAAAACAGCTTCCAGTGGGTCCAGAATGTGGCATATACCCCCAGATATGTTTTCATTGGACAGATTTCCAGGGACCTGCTCCCCTTCTCCCCATCCAGCTGAGCCAGGCCCCAGGGACCAGCTCAACACGAAGCATTATCAAGAGAGTTCACAGAAACACCCCTAATTTCTGGCTTCTCTGAAAACTAGGGACTCACACACATTGCAGGCAGGGATGTAAAATGGTGCAGTTTCTGCGAAAAACAGTCTGGCAGCACCTCACGAAGATAAACACAGAGATACCGTGTGACCCAGCAAGTCTACTCCCAGGCATACAGCCCAAAAAATGAAAGCAGGTGATGAAATAAAACAAACACGAATGTTCAGAGCAGCGCTATTCACAACAGCCAAGAAACAGAAACAACCCAAACATTCTTCAACTGATGAGTGGGTAAATAGACTGTGACGGATCCATTCACTGGAATATTATTTAGCTATAAAAATGGACACATAAGGCTTCCCTGGTGGCTCAGTGGTAGAGAATCCTCCTGCCAATGCAGGAGACTTGGGTTCGATCTCTGATCCTGGAAGATCCCACATGCTGCGGACCAACTAAACCCATGCGTCACAACTGCCGAGCCTAAATTCTAGAGCCTGGGAGCTGTAACTACTGAGCCCATGAGCCGCAGCCACTGAAGCCTCGAGCCCCAGAGCCTGTGCTCCACGAGAGAAGCCACCACAACGAGAAGCCCCAGCACCACAACTAGAGAGTAGCCCCCACTCGGTGCAATTGGAGAAAAGTATGCGAAGCAATGAAGACCCAGTGCAGCCAAAAAGAAATTAAATTATTTTTAAAAGGGGGGAAGATATAAAAATCATGAAAATATTATGCCGAAAGGAAGAAGCACGTGTTGAATGATGCCATTTATGCAAAATGTCCAAAAGAGGCAAATCCCCTGAGTTAGATGTAGGCTGGTGCCTACCAGAGGCTGGGGGAGGGGAGGATGGGAAGTGACTGTTAATAGGTATTAGGTTTCCCTTCGGAGAAGACAATGGCACCCCACTCCAGTCCATGGGGTCGCTAAGGCACGACTGAGCAACTTCACTTTCACTCTTCACTTACATGCATTGGAGAAGGACATGGCAACCCACTCCAGTGTTCGTGCCTGGAGAATCCCAGGGACAGGGGAGCCTGGTGGGCTGCCGTCTATGGGGTTGCACAGAGTCAGACACGACTGAAGCGACTTAGCAGCAGCAGCAGCAGCAGAGTTCCCTTGGGATGATGAACACATTTTAGGATGAGACAGTGGTGACGGTGTGGCACGCCACTGAATCTATTACACATCCACGAACCATACACTTTAATATGGTTCAAATGGTAAATCTTATGTGTATTTTTCCGCAACAAAATCATTTAGGGGCATGACCAGCTGGAGGTGAGCAGGGGTCACCCACGTGAGATGGATACCCCTCTCTGCTGATTGCCATGTCCCCTCGCAGTCTGCTCTATCTGTTTATATCCCCAGCCTGAAACAGGACTAGGTGACCTAGAGCACAGTTCCCCTTCCCCTTCGGGCCTGGCTGTATGGATGGAGCTCTCGCCTCCACCATCACTTCCCAGGAACCCTCCCCCAACTCCAGCTCCCCAACCTGGGTTCCCAAAAGCCTCTCTCTCCCTGCCACCCCCATGGGCCCAACACCACGCACCACTGCCGTCTGTTTACCCACTGTCTCCCAGAGCCCAGAGAGAGCTCACAGCCAGCAGTTTGAGCCCTATCTTGGATCACCTGCATAGCAGGAGCCCTGAAGGCTGTGGGCCGAGTCACAGCCCCTCAGGCACTAAGGGAAAAGGTGGTGCCCTGCAGCAGGTCACCCTTACCCTAGAGATGCACGCTCTCACCAAGTCACCACCTGCCCACACACCGCCAAGTGTGGAAAGCTGCGAACTAGGTTCAACTTCCAATTCTGCTACTATGTGGCTGTGTGACCCTGGACACAATAGGGACCTCTCTGGGCTTTTTTTTTTTTTGGTTGGGGTGGGCCCTCGATGCTGTGCCTGGGCCTTCTCTAGTTGCAGCAAGAGGGGGCGACTCCTCATTGTGATGCATGGGCTTCTCACTGCGGTGGCTTCTCTTATTGCAGAGCACAGGCTCTGGGCACACAGGCTTGGGTAGTTGCACTCGGACTCAGTAGTTGTGGCTCGAGGACTCTAGAACTTTGGCTCAGTAGCTGTGGCACATGGGTTTTAGATGCTCTGGGGCATGTGGAATCTTCCCGGGTCAGGGATCAAACCCAGGGCTCCAGCATTGGCAGGCAGATTCTTCTCCATTGTATCACCAGGGAAGTCCTCTCTGAGCTTTATTAACATCCCATCTGTCAAACTCTCTCCCTAGGGCCAGTAGAAAGATGACTCTTTGGGGAAAGATCTATGGAAAGCTCAACACCCATAAATGAGTCCCCAGAGACATCCCTGGTGGTCCAATGGTTAAGAATTCACCTTCTAAGGCAGGGGACAAGAGTTCGATCCCTGGTCAGGGAACTAAGATCCCACATGCCTCGAGGCAACTAATAAGCCCTTGTCTGAGACAATGCTCCGCAATGAAGATGGGGAATGCTGCAACTAAGACCCGAAGCAGTCATAAATAAAACTAAAAAGATATTTTTAAATAATAATGAGCCCCCCAAATCAGAGCTAAGGCTGTTACCACCCTGCATTGCTCCAAATACTAGGGGCAGAAAGGGAGGCAAGTTAACAACCATGATGGCGCTGATGTTACCGGCAGAGGTAGTTACCGTGACTGTCTCCGTGATGCAGATAAGCAAACTTAAGCTGCGGGAAGAGCCGACCAAATGGTGCAGTGAGTCCGTAATTAGGAGGTTGGACGGGACAGGGGAGCCCCACACCTGATGACGGAGAAAGTAGAGGGCTGATTCCCCGCGGTGAGCGGGGCCTCGCACAGTCTGGAAACAAGAAGGAGGGGGCTGCCCTTCCCCGCCCTGCGAACTTGGCCGCGGGGCAGCTCACTCAACACCCTCTCGTTACAGATGGGAAACTGAGGCCGGAAGAGGGTCAGCAGGCTGTTGCCTCATGGCCAGACTCCGCCCTCCTGAACTGGATCACTCTGCCCTAGCGGTGCAGGCAGGCGTCTGGGACAGGGGCGGGGGCGGGGGCAGGGGCGGGAATGGGCGGAACTGAGTGGTCTGCGCTGAGCCCAGGGGCCAGGCAGGGGAAGGGCTCCAGCCCCACAGGATAATCAGGTCCCGGGACAGAAATGCCTCTGCATCCTGGCTGGGGGACCATGGATAAGATCCCGACCGCCACCCCAAATGCCACATCCTGCATCAAACTTTCCAACGAAGGGACTTCCTGGCAATTGAGTGGTTGTGCAGTGCTGTGCTTAGTCGCTCAGTGGTGTCGGACTCTGCGACCCCGTGGACTGTAGCCAGCCAGGCTCCTCTGTCCATGGGGATTCTCCAGGCAAGAATATTGGAGTGGGTTGCCATGCTCTCCTGCAGAGGATCTTCCCCATCCAGGAATCGAACCGAGGTCTTCTGCACTGTAGGCAGATTCTTTACCAGCTGAGCTACCAGGGAAGCCAGGATTCTGATTTCCACTGCAGGTGGCACAGGTTCGATTCCTGGTCGGGTAACTAAGGGCCCGCAAGTCGCAATCCGCAATCCCGCAAGTGCAGCCAAAAAAAAGAAAAAAAACCTTCCAGGAAAAACACACCCCTGGCACCTGCCCCACCTCTTACCTCCTTGAAAAAGGATCCCCAACTACTGGGAGAACTTCCCACCGGCACCCCCTGCCACTCATTCTGCTCGGAGAAGCCCTCCCAGGGCCCTCGGAGCTGTCCCTCACTACCGGTAGTTCCGCCTCATCCACCGGCACCAGCTCACCGGAAGAATCCGATTTCCCACATCAAACACGACTGTCCCCATTCAACAGAACAGGAAACGGAGGCTCAGAGAGGTGAACTCACTTGCCCAAGGTCACACAGCGAGGAAGCAGCCAAGCTTCTTTCGGATCCCTCAAACCGCCAGCCCAGCGACGCCCCGCCCCAACCCGCTCCCGCACACCCCGCGCCCCCTCCCAAAGCAGGCAGAAGGGAGGCGGTGCTGGTTGGAGTCGTCAAGGAGGCCCATTTCTGTTTCCAATTTAATTGGTACATTTGTGTCCGCTGGGCTGCGGCCAGCTCGGCCGTACGGCACTGCTCCCCTGCCAGGGCAAGATCTGCTCAAAATCACTTCCTCCACGACCCTTTTTCTTTTTTTCCCCCCCTTTTAATTTTAAAAGAGAGAGAGAAAGAGGGAAGCCACAGCCCTGACAAAACCTCCTGGCACACCAGGTCTCAGGGTTCCACACGAGAACCCTTGCCGTGCGACGCGCCCTCCCTCTGGGGTATTTCACAAACATTACGCCGGATTTTTCCTGGCTCTTCCTCATTAAGTTCTGGGCGCCCCAGGAGGGACGTGGTTTCCATTAGACCCAGCTCCTCCATCTGGCCTTCCAAACGGCAATTTTCTCTGCAGAGAGAAGGCGAGGTGGGGGGTGGAGGGGGGGGGGGACACACAGAGAAGAGGCTGGTGTCTGGGCAGTGGGGGATGGGGCGCTGGCACCAGCTGTGTGACCCGGGCAAACCGATTAACCCCCTGCCCTGAGGCTGGGATGGGGATGGGGGGCTATGGAGTGGGTTGTAGGCACAAGACAGGGCGAGCTATGTGGGGGCTGAGCATCATGCCTGCTGGTGGTGAGATGCTGTGACCCGGTTACTAATTCTGGGAGGACCCTGGCATTCGAAAGGATGAGGGGTTCAGGGTCCTGGGTCCATCCACTTGGCTTCAGCCTGGATGGGACTGAACCAACAACCGAGGCGAAAACAGGCTGCAGAACACAGCTCTTGACATTCTGCTGAGTGAAATAAGCCAGACATAGAAGGACAAACACTGCAGATTCCACCCAAATGAGAGCCCCAGGGTAGTCAAGAGTCACAGGAAGTATAATAGAAGGATACGTGCCAGGAGCCGGGGGAGGCAGAAGGGAAGTTTGTGTTTAATGGGCACAGAGTTTCTGTTTTGCAAGATAAAAAGTTCTGGTGATGATGGTGATAATGGTTGCACAACTGTGAACGTTCTGAGCTGTATATTTAAAAACGGCTGAGGGACATCCCTGGAGATTCAGTGGTTAAGACCCGAGCTTCCAAAGCAAGGGGTCTGGGTTCAATCCTTGGTTGGGGAACTAAGATTCCCACATGCTGCACAGCATGGCCAAACAAACAAACAAAAATGGCTGAGATGCTGTGTTTAAACTGTACCATTCTGAAGGAGAGCAGCCCTGGGATTTCTTCGGAAGGAAAGATGCTAAAGCTGAAACTCCAGTACTTTGGCCACCTCATGCAAAGAGTTGACTCGTTGGAAAAGACTCTGATGCTGGGAGGGATTGGGGGCAGGAGGCGAAGGGGACAACAGAGGATGAGATGGCTGGATGGCATCACCGACTCAATGGGCGTGAGTCTGAGTGAACTCCAGGAGTTGGTGATGGACAGGGAGGCCTGGCGTGCTGCAGTTCATGGGGTTGCAAAGAGTCGGACACGACTGAGCGGCTGAACTGAACTGAAACTGTACCATAGTTTTAAAAAAAAATTTTTTTTAAACACACACACACACCTCCTCCAGGGAGGCCTCCCTGATTGTTAGCTAAGAGCACCTAGCTGCTATACGGGGGTTCCCACTGTCAGAGCCACCCCATGAAAAGAGAGCATTGCCAAGAACACTGCCAGGGGTCCTACCACTCAGTGGACCCTCAGAGCCTAGGGCTGAGTGGGACCACAGTCAAGGGCTGATGGCAGGATCTGAAGGCCACACAACCTGACTGGGCCTGCAGACCAGTGTCTCACAGCTCTGGTCCCTCAGCAGTGCCCCATCAGCTGAGCTCTCCACTGACCAGTCGCTTCTACCCAGATGGCCTGGATGCAGGGAGGGGCTGACTAGAAACTCTATGCCTCTTAAGATGGGTCCTTGTCCGAGGGTGAGGTGGGCAGCTCCTGGGTTCCCACCGACTCCCCAGCACCAACATCTGGCAAACGTGTCCACAGCTGTGCAGCTGCCGGAAACGCCTGCTCCCAGCCTCCTCCGCTCACACAGGCCCTCAAGGACAGCTTTCCGAGGAATTTATGGGGTCGCCTCTAATATTTCAGGGCAGATCTCTGGGGGATGTCCTCCACCACATGTGAACAAGGACAAATGTTTCTGCTGCTAAGAATAGCTGCTCTAGGCTGGGAGCCCACCCACTCATCACCCGCCCTTCCATACATCACCTCTCTCCCCAACCTCCAGCAAATCACCCGTCTGGACTCCGAGGGCCCACCTCCTACAGGCCTGGCTGTGAGATCCCCTACTGCCACCAAGAGGCCCCGGCCGAAGGGCAAAGGACCCACTTTGATCCGATCCATTCACCTCTCAAATGTGGATGCTTAACGGGCCACTGAAATAGCCTGAGGGCGTTTGCTGATGAGTGAGTGTCTGATGATGGAGAAATGACCAGGAATCCAAGGTCCTCCAGCCCTGCAGCCAGGAGTTCCAGATGGTGAACGCGCTTTCAGTGCCCAGGAGTGCCAAGACTGCCCCTGGGATTTGATTATCCCTTTGGGGAGAAAGGAGAATCTAAAAAGCTCCAGGCGGGACTTCCCTGGTAGTCCAGTGGCTTAAGACTCTGCGCTCCCAATGCAGGGGCCCCGGGTTTGATCCCTGGTCGGGGAACTAGATCCCACATGCTCCAGCTAAAATCCCACACACTCCAACTAAGACCTGGTACAGCCAAATAAATAAATAAATACAACTAAATATTGAAAGAAAAAAAAATACTCCAAGACAGAGGGTCCCAGGCTAGAAGTCGGGAAGGGAAACGAGAAAGGGGGGCTGTGGACACCCACCAGCTGCCTGCAGTATCTCGGGCCAGGCTGGGACCGTGACAAGGAAAGACAGGTGGCGCTATCTGTGTGCCTGGGGCACAGGAAGGGGCCGGCCCAGGCCATCACAGCTTCTGATTCCTTCAAGAGAAGAGAGTCTGGGGCTTCTCTAGTGGTCCAACGGTTAAGAATTCACCTGCCAGTTATTGGACACAGGTTTAATCCCTGGTCCGGCATGATTTCAAATGCCACGGAGCAACTAAGCCCTGTGAGCCACAACTACTGAGCCCGTGCTCCACGACAAGAGGAGCCACAGCAATGAGAACCCCGTGCACCACAACCAGAGAGTAGCCCGAACTCGCTGCAACTAGAGGAAGCCCTCACAGCAACAAAGACCCCGTGCAGCCAGAAAGAAAAAAAATTAATTTTTAAAAAAGGGAGAGAGAAGAAATTCTGATTTTGAGACATCCCTCAATTTGAAATTTTTATTTAAAAAACACTGGACTAGAAACCCAATGTAATAAATCAGCCTGACATCCAAATACAGCCCATGAGCTACCAGGATGTGACCTGTGGCTTCTGACATGTGGTCAGCTGGGAGCCACAAGAGAGGGCCTGGCAAAGTCTGGGGAGCTTGAAGGAGGAGGGGGGCCCAGGGGACCCCTAATTACAACAGGGAGTGAGAGGGACAGAGCCCACTTACCCACCAGCGACACCATCGCAGCCCCAACAGGACACACTGGATGAGAGAGGAGGACGGGCTCATCTCCAACGCATGGAGTTGTTTATGGCAAACTACACGCCAGTGTTCTTGAGGTCCCTCTTGTACCCTCAGTCCTGGCCTTGGGGTAGGCTAACCCCACCTCTCAGGTCTGGCCAGTCAGCACCAGTTGAGGCAGCACTTGCTGCAGTGATTGGTTTGGGTGAGGCTTTCAACTCTGAGCTGATAAATCTCATTCCCAGGACTTTAGCTGGGACATCAGGAACAACATGCTTACCTTCCACTGGGGCTACTGAGCTGGGATGAGTCTGTGCTACCACGGACTGGACATGAAAAGCACTTTGTCACCTGAGCGCCTGAATCCAACAGTTCCTGAAGCTTACCCCGAGCCTTCTGTGTTAAATACAGGAGGAGCAGAAAAGTCTGCCAGTTGCAACCAAGAGACCTACGATAGCAACACCCTAAAACCCAACTTCCAGACATCATGAAATCTCCCGGGAATCAGATTTCCTCCACCCTCTGGTCCCCTCACCTGTACAGGCAGTGAAAGTGAAAAGCAAAAGTGTTAGTTGCTCAGTTAGACTCTTTGCGACCCCGTGGACTGTAGCTGCCAGGCTCCTCTGTCCATGGGATTATCCAGGCAAGAATACTGGAGTGGGTAGCCATTCCCTTCTCCAGGGGATCTTTCCAACCCAGGGATCAAACCCATGGCCCCAAGGCTCCTGCATTGCACGCAGATTCTTTACCACTGAGCCACCAGGGAAGCTGCCGCGTACAGGTTGGGAGAGGTCTAAAAACAGCCAGAAGGAGAGACGAGAACTGAGATGGAGCCTGGGACAGATTCAGTGTGGAAGGGCCCAGGCAGGAGCCTGGGATCCATTTGCCCTGCTTCTCACCCGACAGAATGGTGTCTCCCAGCCCAGCCTGAGCCATCAGTGGTTCTAATGGGGATACGGCAGACAGTGGCTTTGCAGATAAAGGTGCCTCTCCTGGCTGACTCAGATCTGGGTCATTCCCCAACCGCAAGCACACCCCACCCACACTGCCCCAGGCAGTAAATACAGCCCCCAGCCTTGGTTTCTGGAGTAACATCACGAGTGCACTTTCTCTCTCCCTCTCTCTCTCTGAACATCTGCTACCCTGAACTAAACATGCTGATAAACAGAGACCGGCTTAAGGAGGTCCCGGCAGACCTGAGGGGCCAGAAGACAGGCATTGTCTGTGGCCAGGAGGCTAAGGGCGCTCCGCCCAGGGTCCCAGGCGTGCCAGGGCCTCAGTCTCCTGGGCTGTAAAATGGGCAGCTGCTGCTGGCTGGGAAGGTCGCCAAGACTTGAACCAGCAGATAGAGATCCTGGTCCCACCCTCCTTCCACTTCTCCCACCATCCCCCTTCCCTCCTTGACCTCCATGTGACCATTTCACAGACTGAGAGTCTGACAGCAAAGAAGCCTGTCTGTCCAATGCCTCCAGGTAGGCATGGGGCAGCGGAAAGACTAACAAACACGACTTTGGCTTCCAGGTTCTAAGCAGTCACTGTATTAGATCCAAAAGTGAGTGTCTTGCACTCAGGATCGCAGCTAGTCCCTAACACGGTGTTTGCTGGCATCAGTTCATTGGATCATCCCAACATCACTGGGGGCAAGACTTGAGGCACAGAGAGGCTAAGTAACTTGCCTGAGATCACAGAGCCTGGATGCAAAGCTCTCTCCAGCATTCAACTCTTATCCACTGTGTCATCACCAGAGTACCCCTGTCTTTCTTCCCGGACTAGAGGAGACCCATCCCCCTAACCAGGCTCCAGGTCTCACACCCAACATCACCTTCAGGCCAAGTTTTGCCAGCTGGAGGCACCCACGAATCTCTGGAGAAGGGCTACCCATCTTCAAGTCTACCCAGTCAGCCCCCAAAGCTTGCTGCAAAGCCCTGACCCCAAGCCCCGGAAGAAGTCAGGCAACTTCCTGGCCCCCAGCCCAGCCGCCGGCCCTCCTCCTTCCCTCCTCAGGGCCTGGAATCCTCCTTCACAAAGTCCTGCTGCCTTATTTCCCATCCCCCACAAACCCAAACACAAGATCCATGAAAGCAGGAGCCACCTCTGCTTTGTCTATCACTGAGTCCCAGCACGTCACACACAGCAGGCAATCTATAAATGCTTGTTAAATCCACAAATTTTCTAAGAGCAGAATTCCAGGCTCTGAGCTGAAGATCAAAGACCACTTTGCAAACACAGAAACTGAGGCCAAGACGGTGTCTACTTAAAGCCAGATTTCAGGATGTTATCTACACTGGGCCAGCGTGTCCCAGAAACGGATCCACACTGCCTGCTCCACTGTCAAAGTGGCCCAGGACTCTGGTCCCTCCCTCCCGGAAGCCACGGTGCCAGCCCATCCATTAGCTATGACTGGGTCTCCAAAGGCTCTCACCACCACCAAGGGACTGTGCGATTTTCCCCAGGTAGCCTGTCCTCTCTGAGCCTCGGTGTCTCCACTCATCGAGGGCACCAGACAAATGAGGCAGCTTCCCAGGGAACGGTGACAATCCGAGTGCTGGTGAGCTGCCAAGCATATGGGGAATGGGCATTCTGGGCTTGGGAAGGGGTCTGGCGTGGAACCCTTACAGATGGGAGAGGTTTAGAAGCAGGAGATGGTCGGGTTCAAGAATTTGTGGATTTAGGGACTTTTCAGGGGATCTAGTGGTTAAGAATCCGCCTTCCAAAGCAGCGCTTGTGGGTTCGATGCCTGGTTGAGGAACTAAGATCTCACATGCCGAAGAGGAACTAAGCCTGTGAGCTGCAACTACTGAGTCCCGCACACTCTGAGGCCCACAAACCACGACTAGGGAGAAGTACACGCTGCAGCTAAGACTTAACACAGCCAAATAAATAAACATTTAAGTTTTAAAAAAACTTCTCTCCTGAGTCGGGAAGATCCCCTGGAGAAGGAAATGGGGCAACCCACTCCAGTATTCTTGCCTGGAGAATCCCATGGACAGAGGAGCCTGGTGGGCTATATATAGTCCAGGGGGTCGCAAAGAATCAGACTGAGCGATTAAGCATTAAAAAAAAAAAAGGATTTGTGTTCTGGGTGAGGGAAGTGGGCTCCTCACACCACTGGGCACTCAGTTACCTTAGGTGGTCCTGGTCCCTCAGGCTTGGGTGGGAAAAGACATCACACAAACCCCTCCCAGGGATTGCTCCCCACAACCTCCAAAGATCGGGGTGGTGCGGGGGGTGGGGGGGTTGTGACCAGCTCTGTTAGTTTCCCCAGATCCACCGTAAACAAATAATCATGATCCGGGTGGCTTAAAACAATAGAAATTTATTCTCTAACTGCTCTGGAAGCCAGAAGTCTGAGATTTAGGCATCTGCAAGGCCACGCTGAAGGGGAGGATCCTTTCTGGCCTCTTTCAGCTCCTGGAGGCTCCAGGTGTCCCTTGGCTTGTGGCCACATCCCTCGGGTTTCTGCCCATCTTCACATGGCCATCCCTCTGTGTGTCTTCCTCCGCTTTCTGTCTCTCAGAAGGACACCAGTCTCTGAACTTAAGGCTCACCCAGATAACCCAGGATCACCTCATCTCAAGACACATCTTCAAAGCAGGTCACGTTTAGACACAAGCACATGCATTTGGGGGGCTACCGTTCACCCGACTACACTGGCCTCGGCTTTTTTTCTGATCGCCCATCTACTGAGAGCTCACTCCCCGCTTGGCCCCATGGGCAAGGCCCAGCATGATCTCCATGAAGCAGATGGGCAAACTGAGGCACCACATGCCCAGAGTTTGAATCTTCTTTCTCTGGGCAGGGCACAAGGGCCTACCTCCCACTTAGAGGAAGCACAAGACTCTCACACCCACGCCTCCAGGAGAAGGCCCACGGGTGATGACTCACCCCCACCCCCACTGCACAGGCCAAGAAGTGGTTCCTCGGCGGGGCGGCGGGGGGCGGGGCGGGGGGGAGCAGGGAAGGGAAGGAGGAGGGGGAGGACACAAACCTCAGAGTGTCAGTTTGCTCCTGTGTCCAATGGGAGCAAATCCCACCTGCTAAAGGATGAAAGAGGATCCTGGAAGGAGAGCCTCTGCCCCCTGAAAATTACCAACCCCCTTATTCCCAGCCGGGGCCAGGCCCACACAGCTGCCCACCCAGCCTCCCACTCTGCGCAGAAAGGGCCCATTATGACATCACAGGCCAGGAATTATGTTATTAGCCTGGGAAGGAGGCAGGACCCAGGGACAAAGGGCTCATTGTCATGCAAATCCATGACTGGGGTGGGGAGGGGGGCACGGGGACAGCCCCTCCTGCCTTCCAGCTTCAGAGCTATGCTGACAAACCAACTCCCTGCCTTCTAGAAGCATATGGGCATCTCCCATCCTCAGATCTGGTTCCAACGAGGCTCTCAGACTGGGAAGTGGGCCCTTCCCCAGGTCGGAGCCAGATTCCCAGAAAATAGCACCTGCTCTGAGGAAGGTCGCCAACAGAACCCGGGTCCAGCCTGTCTTCCCTACAGCTGTGCCACTGTCCTCTGAGACACGACACCAAAGGGCCTCCCAAGGATGAAATAAGATCATCCGCTTAAAGAGCTGAGCAGCGCCCGGGGGCACGGAAACAGCCGCATAGGAAATGCCACTACCTATTAATCTTGCCTCTCAGTAAGGTGCCTGCAGCTGTGTGTCTCTGGGCAAGCTGCTTACCCTCTCTGTGCTTCATCTGGAGAGGCTTGTGGGCAGGACCTAATACACAAGGTGTGCAGAATGCTCATTCCACAGTGTCAGTCCTCAACACACGAAGCAGATGCTGTCAGCATCCCGCTCCCACAGCCTGAACCCCTTGGGGGGAGGGGGGCATTTTCCTTGCTCACCAGCCCCACCTCCTTGACTATCCAGGAGGTGCAGACTTCCTGGGGATGTTTGGCAGGTTCTATCAAGGCATTCTTGAGTAAACATACAGTAACTGCTTTTTCCAAAGACTTTAGTTTTCCAAGAATACCCCCTCAACCCCAGTGCATTCTCAACCCTTGGGAGCAGTCGTCCTGGAGGGCAAGGAGGCGAGTTTACCATGAATTCCAGCTCAAGGGACCTAGGCCTCCCTAGCCAGAGCCCTGGCAGGTGTGCACATCTGTCTCCGTGGACCTTGAGGGGACAGACCCAGGTCCACAGTTTGTGGGGAACACTGAATCAGGCACAATAGTTTTCTAAGTGAAAGTCGCTCAGTTGTGTCTGACTCTTTGCAACTCCATGGACTATACAGTCCATGGAATTCTCCAGGCCAGAATACTGGAGTGGGTGGCCTATCCCTTCTCCAGTGGATCTTCCCAACCCAGGAATCGAACCAGGGTCTCCTGCACTGCAGGCGGATTCTTTACCAACTGAGCTAACAGAGAAGGCTATAGTATGAAGTCACTCAGTCATGTCCGACTCTTTGTGACCCCGTGGATCGTAGCCCGCCAGGCTCCTCCATCCACAGGATTTCCCAGGCAAGAATACTGGAGTGGGTTGTCATTTCCTTCTCCAGGGGATCTTTCCAACCCAGGGGTCAAACCCGGGTCTCCTTAATGCCTGACCTGCTAGGGAAGTTTTCTAAGATCGCTTACTATGTGCCCAGCGCCAGCGACACAGTGATGACTGAGATGAACAAAATCCCACATGGAGAGGCTGGGGAGACATGGCATACGGTAATTGCATGTGATGAGAGCGGCAAGCTAACAGAAGTGATGTTGGAGAGGTGGAGGCCTGTCTCAGGATGTGACATTTGAGCAGAGGCTCAGTGAGGGGAGGGTGTGAAGATCTCAGAAAAGGGCATCCCAGGAAGAGCACAGTAGGTAGAAAGGTCCCAAGGCGGAACCCTGATTGGAGCATCTGAGAAACAGCCAAGAGCCTCCTGCAGTTGGAATGTCCCTAAGCCCCCACCCAACTCCCTGACCCTCCCGGCTCTGTCCGGCAAAGCCAGAACCCAAGTCCCTGAGATGTGATCGATATCCCCTCCCTCGAGACACAAGCCTGCATCACTCCATCATGATCGTCATCATGACTCCCTCTCAGCAGCTCAGACCCCCACCCTGGGCATCGCAGGCACCCACCTGTTCCAGCCTGGGATGCTCTGAAACTCTCCTGAATCCTGAGGCACAAAACCTGCCCTGCCTGGACCTCTTGAGATGTCCAAGGGCCCATGCTCACTTACTAACCAGCTGTGCGGGGCACAACCTTCTGATGACCTTTCCCAGGAGCCCTGGAGAAATGCCTACCCACAGATCAGCTTTCTCATGCTAAGTGCCAACAAAGGTAACCCAGCTCACTCTAGGGTGGGCTGTGTGTGTGTGTGTGTGTGTGTGTGTGTGCGTGCGCACTTAGTTGTGTCCAACTCTTTTGTGACCCAATGGACTGTAGCCCACCAGGCTCCTCTGTCCATGGAATTCCCAGTCAAGACTACCATGGGTTGTCATTTCCTCCTCCAGGGGATCTTCCCCACCCAGGGTTTGAAGAACCTTGGCAGGCAGGTTTTTTACCACTGGCGCCACCCGGAAAGGGTGAACTAGTTACACCCCAAAGGCTTTCTCACCACTGCTAGAGGCAGGAAGGAGCCTGAGGGAAACCAGTAGCTGCTGCAGGGAACAGCAGGAGGTAAAGGCTGCACCCAGCAGACAAAGTGAGGGGGTCAAAGTGCTTGGAGAGGAGGCCGAGGTCAGGAGTGAGCCCACAGACAGAACTGAGATCCAGTCCCACCTTGGGGTTGCAAAGAGAGACCTCAGAGGATGTGGCTGACAGGTGTGAGCTCTAGGTGGGCCCCAGCAGTAAGCAAAGGGGTCCAGAGTTGAGGCTTCCTAGTTTTCACAGGTCATGAGCCCAGCCCCTTGTCCGGCTGACAGGTGAGGAGAGGAGGAGGGGACAGAAGCTCAGAGAGGGCAAGCAATCTCCCCAGGGTCACCCAGCAGAAAGAAACTCCACACACAGGCTCTGGTTTGGGGTTTGAGTCCTAGCTCCGGTCCTTACAAACTGTGTGCCCTTGCGGGGGTCAGAGGGGAGCACACAGCCAAGCCTCAGTTTCCTCCTCTTAGAAGTGGGGATCATGCAGCACCCTCCCTTCCTACGGCTGATTCGGGTCTGAAATTAGACAGCACGGGGCAAACCACAGCCATCCCATCAGGGTCATAAGAGTACCAGTGACAGCACCCCTCGCCCCCCAACACGCGCCAGCAGCTTCCTAAGCACTTAGCGTGAACCGAGGCATCTAATCTTCATGCAAGCCTGACGAGGTACCTGACACTACCCGCCTCCCACAAATGAGGGGATTGAGGGAGCCGGGTTAAGCCACCTGGTGTAATGCACACGGCTACCAAGGGGCACAAGCGGATCAAACCCAGGACAGCCAGTACTCTGAGTCTGTGCTCTCTTTCCTTCTAAGATCACTGTGAAGAACCGACTCATTAGAAAAGATCCTGATGCTGGGAAAGATCAAAGGCAAAGGAGAAGGGGGCGGCAGAGGATGAGATAGTTAGATAGCATCACCAACTCAATGGACATGAGTTTGAGCAAACTCCCAGAGATAGTGAAGGACAGAAGAGCTTGGTATGCTGCAGACCATGGGGTCACAAAGAGTCAGACACGACTTAGCGGCTGAACAAGATTCATGTGCAACTGTAATAGCTGGATCGCGTGGACCCTTTAGCCAGCTTCCTCTAATGGCAGCATCCTTATAATACCTGCAACCTGGAAACTGACACTGATGTAACTAATCTTATTCAGATCTCGGGGGTTTACATGCACTCACTTTGTGTGTGTGTGTGTGTGTGTGTGTGTGTAGATTTATGCACTTTTAGCTCAATGTAGATTCCTGTGGCCACCGCTATTGATGCAAGGGTCTCTTGTGTGACCTCTGGTCTGAACCACCAAAAGTGACTGTCTTTCTCAGTGGATAGGGGATCGAGTCACTGAGACCTTCGGGGCAAGACAGGGCAGGGACAGTACAGCTCTGTGGCTGACCCACGTGACTACCAAGGTCTTACGGGCAGCAAGGAGACATTCATGGGGTCCCCTGCTGCACCAGCCTTTCCTGAGGTCCCCAGGAGAGGCCTGAGGACAATCGGACAGCGGGCAGCTGGCAAGGGCAGCCTGGACACCCAGGGAAGTCCCTGCTGGCTCCTGCTGGCCCCAGAGGAGAAGGCCTGAGCCAACCACCGGCCCAGCATCCGGTGTCACTTACAAACACAGGACAGTTGCCACTCTTGGCAGGAGAGCCAGCTGTGTGTGCCCAGCCCCCAGGCCATACCAATCGCTGTTGGGGTGCCTGGCCCAGTCTTGGTGGAGGATGGGGCAGAAACAGGCATACATGGAGTGTGGGGGCTACCCAGGGACCCCAGCCCAGGTCCAAATGCAGACTGAGCCTGGGGCTGGGGAGGGACCCTTCTTAACTCGCTGGGGTTTCACGTCTGTAAAATGGGAGGGGCTCTCAACAGGGAAAAGACAAACCAGTGGAGTCCAAGATGTATTAATAACTAACTTAAATGCAACCTTGTGTCTACACTTACAGACTCTCTCCACATCAGCCCACTCGAGGCCCCTGCAGGTGTGTCTCTGTTTTCCCCAAAGTACCTCTGTGGGCAGCTCTCCCTGGATGGACAGGAGAACCGAGGCTCTGGGGGGCTCCATGACCTGCCCAAGATAATCCTGTCCATGAGAGGTGGGGCAGGAACCATTCATTAGCCCCCTTAAAGCCATTCAGCAACTTAGGGATGGAGACAGATGGAGAGTCCATTTGCAGATAGGAAACTGAGACTCAGCTGTGAAGTGACTGGTCCAAGGTCACACAGCTGGGATATGAATCCAGGCAGTCTGGCAACAGAGCAAAGCAGGTACCTCATCCTCACGCCCCCATCATGGTCCCATTTGACAGGCAAAGAAACTGAGGCTCACAGTGGGAGGCCCAGCATAAAAAGGGACGGAGACAGGATTCAAACCTGGGTCCGCGGCCACCGAGCCCCGCAGTCTGGAAACAGCCCTCCCTGGCCTGTGCTCACACGCCCCAGGAAACGGCCCACTGCCTCCCAACAGCCCCGGCGCACCCAGACCTCAGGACAAATCGCTCCCTCATCCCCTTCACTTGCAACTGAAGGCTCCTTGTGAGCTCAGGAAGCCCTTCCAACTTTCCAGTGTTTATCCTGACTCCTCTCTGCCAGGTCCCTGGGCAAGCCTGGGCCGGTGGTGCTGATTTCAAACCAGACACAGGCACCCAGCCAAGCGCCACCACGGTGGGAGCCGGGCGCCAGGGCAGCCAAGGCACTGCCTGCACCTGGCCCCCTCCCCTGCTCCATGGCCACTGAGGCGCCCACCCCCCAAACCCTAGGCCCCCAGCCCACCCCTGGGGCCAACACCGATGAATGGATGCCAGATCCCTGGTCTTGCCTGCTTCCCTGCAGGGACGAGGTACAGGGGCTCCAGAAAGCAGCACCACCACCTCCCACCCCACACATCCACTCCAGGGGGCAGCCTGTCCTTCTGGGGCACCTGTCCACCCAGCACCCATTCTGCAGCTTTACCCACCCTGATAAGGCATTGGGGGCCACTACCTCCTGGCCATGGCCAGCCTCCCCAGACAGACCCAGGGAGCCAGAATGCAAAACCATCAGCCCCCATACAGGGTCCCCATCCCACATCCAGGTCCTACGATCTGTGGCCCCCCGTCTCTCTGCCTACCCTTCCTCGGCCGGGTGACCGGGCCACGCCGCATCTCCCTGCCCACCACCGAGCCCGGAAACTTTTCTTACCCAAGCACATGACCAGCCTCTCGCTCACGTCAGCTCCCAACACAACTTGAAGTAACTCTCCCACAAAAAAAAAGAAAAGAAAAAGAAAGAAGTAGAAGGTGCCAGCAAGTGGGTCAGCGGAGTCCACACACACAGACTGGGCTGTTGGCTTCCAGAGGACACACGGCGTCCAACCTCAAACCCATCCTTCCTCCAGGGCTGACCCAGGAAGAGGGGCGACCCCACCGAGCAGCCACGCTTGCCTTCCCGCGAGACTGCGGGCTCCCACCCCAGCTCAGGGATGGGGTGGGGGGGCCTGCAGCCGACCCAGCCCCCCAGGCTCCCAGCACGATGCCTCCCTTAGATGGGGCGAGCAGAGGGCCACCCCCCAGGGACAACCCACGGGGCCACCCGACCCACAGCAGGGTGAAAATGCGGTGTTGAGCCACAGGCTCCCTGCTTGCCTCCTGCCACTCCGGGCCTATAAACACAGGGAATTACATAAGTCCACTCCTCTTGTTGGGAAGCCAAAAGTACGCGAGCTTTCTCTCCCAGCCTTGGCAGTAAGTAATAATTCCTCATCGCCATGGTAACCCTGGCGGGCTTCCAGCCGACACTCGGGAGCTGAAACACGGGGAGGCCTTTTTATAGCTTGATAGAAAAACCTCCTCACTGTTCACCGCTCCCAGGCGAAAGCAAGCTCCCCGCCGGCGTCTCCTCCTCAACCCAGTCTCCCCCGCCGAGCTCAACCATCCACCCAGAGGGCAGCATGGCTGCCCCGACCCGGACCCAGCATCAACCGACGCCTCTACTCCCATCCCTTCTCGGCCCTCTGGTCTCCAGGGTGACATGGCCACTGGGCAGGCTTCTGCCTTTAAAATATTTCTGTCCTTGTCATCCCAGGAAAAGCAAACATGACCCCTTCACATTGGCATTCTGAGCCAGGGTCATCACAGCTGACAGGCCCAGAGGGTTAAAAAAGACACAGTCACACACACACACACACACACACACACACACACACACACACACACACACTCGCACGCACGCATGCACACTGGCCAAAATGGGTGGCTTGGTGGTCAGCCAGGGGTCTGGATCTTGGCTGCAGCTAGCTGTGTGACTCAGAGACAAGTCTGAGCTTCTCTGGGTGTCAATTTCCCCACTGCAGCCGGGCAGGCTCCGCTCAGCTTCCCCAGTGCCCCGAGCAACAGCGTCGAGGTGTCAGGAGAAGATCCAGAGGGATTTCTAGATTCGCTACCCTGCCCCCAGCAGCCAGGAGTCAGGCCCAGCGCTGTTTGCCCAAGATGGCATCCTGAGTGATGCGAAGGGCTCCCTCGGGATACGGATGAGGGGAAAGGTGGCGTAGGCAGGAGGCGCAGCAAGGGCGAAAGTCTGGAGGCCGGGTCGACTTGGGAGTGTCGCAAAAGCAGAGAGGAAACTGATGTGGCCAAGTCCAGTGGGGATGCAGTGAGGGCATTAGAAGTCAAGGTCAGGGAATGGTGGGAGAGGAGTAGGGCAGGGAAAGCATGAGAATTCTGGGCAAATCACCTAACTCCCTGGAGTGCAGACACCCCAGAATGATGTAATAATGATGAGGAGGGGACTTCCCTGGTGGTCCAATGGCTCAGACTCTGTGCTCCCAGTGCAGCGGGCCCGGGTTCGATCCCTGGTCAAGGAACTAGACCCCACATGCCGCAACTAAAAAAAAAAAAAAAAAAAAAAGATCCTGCCAACTAAGACTGCTGCTGCTGCTGCTGCTGCTGCTGCTAAGTCGCTTCAGTCGTGTCCGACTCTGTGCGACCCCATAGATGGCAGCCCACCAGGCTCCCCTGTCCTTGGGATTCTCCAGGCAAGAACACTGGAGTGGGTTGCCATTGCCTTCTCCAGCCAACTAAGACTAGGCACAGTCAAAACAAAAAAAAATTTTAAATAATGATGACGATAGTAATAGTAACTCATCCTGGGTCCCAAGCGCTTTGTAAGCACTTCATCAGTTAACCCATCTGTCCTTAGCACAGCACAACAAAAGGCAGGGGCACCCAATATACAAAGAAGGAAATGGGCCCAGAGAGGTTAACTGGCTTGCCCAAGGTCACACAGCTGGGAAGTGGCTCAACTGAGGTTTGAATGGCGCAAAGCTGGCTTGCATCCGCCAGTGGAGAGCCATAGAGGGTTTGCAGCAGGTCAGATTTGCATGTGACAAAGGTTCGTGGCCACTGAACTGGCTGAGGGGCCACAAGAGCCACTAGGAGACCCCCTGAAGAGGCCCACGGGAAGGCCACGTGTGTGCCAACACTCATCGGCTCACCCTTCAGCCTCTCCCAAGAAAACACTCTGGAGGATTATGGAAGAATTCTGCAGATCTGCTTTCTTTTACTGGTGGGGAAACCGAGGCACAGAAAGACGTGCATGATCAAATGCTGTACTTTTAAACCAAAGATCCCGCCCGTCCACTCTCATCCTGACCATCAGAGGATCTCAAGAGCGAGCCAAACTAGCTCCACCAAAACATAGGCAGGCGGTGGAGCCCGAAGCAGCCGGGTCAGAAAGCATGGGTTCCTTTTGTTCTCTTCTGTTTGTTTTGGACACAGACCTGCCCCCAGACTTTCTCAGAGTCTGGCCCTGGAATCAGGAGTAACACCCCAAGCCCCCACCAGAGGGATTTATGCTTCGGGCAGGTTCAAAGCTGGGCCAGGTCATTCCACGGTCACTTCTTGTTTCTGCCCTACAAGGAGCCAGGGAATGAAATGGTTTGCTGAGTGACTCTGTGAAGATGGGAAATCATCACAGACCAGAAACAGCCCCAGGCAGCCCCCTCGAGATACAGCCAGCCACCAAAACCAAGCTCATGTTCAGAATACGTTACTGTGTGGCCGTCTGCTTAGCAAAAGAAGTCCTCATTCCCCAAGATTCTGATGGCGAGCATCCCTCGGTGTTCTAAAAAACCAAGATTCACCAGCATGTACTTCCAGGAACCTGCCTGTGGGCAAAGCTTTGGACGATGGGAAAGATCAGTGACGTTACAGAATACACGGTGATGGGGACCACAGAAGCAGGAGGGGTCCCTAGGCCGAGTGGCCCTGGGCAAGATCTCAGCCTTTGCAGACATTAGTTTGCTCAGCTGTGAAAAGGGGGCACACCTGCCTGCTGTCTCCGTTAGGGTCAGCAGAAACTACATCTGTTTTGGGAGGAGCCTCAGGAGACCAGAGGGGCTCCCATTCAGCCTCCAGCTCCAAGTGGAAGGGATCCTTGCTCACTCCCTCCCCTCGTGGATGCTTCCTGATCCAGCCAGGCTCTAAGATAAGGTTAGGAGCAGAGTGGGGGCTGGGGGAAGAGAAAGAGAAAAACGAGTTAGAAACATCTGGCTGGGACTTCCCTGGGGGCGCAGTGGATGAGAATCTGCCTGCCAGTGTTGGGGACACAGGTTCGGTCCCTGGCGTGGGAGGATCCCACGTGCCGAGAAGCAACTAGGCCTGTGCGCCACAACTACTGAAGTCCACGTACCCTACAGCCCATGCTCTGCAGCAAGAGAAGCCACCGTGATGAAAGCCCGCGCACCGCAACTACGGAGTAGCCCCTGCTTGCCACAGCTAGAGAAAGCTGGCACACGGCAGTGAAGACTCAGCGCAGCCAAAACAAAGAAATAAAACTTTAAAAAAAAGGAAACATCTGGCTGTTTTTACCTCTTCCTTTCCTTTCCTGAGGACTTCCCTGGTGGCTCAGACGGTAAAGCATCTGTCTACAATGTGAGAAACCTGGGTTCGATCCCTGGGTTGGGAAGATTCCCTGGAGAAGGAAATGGCAACCCACTCCAGTCCTCTTGCCTTGAAAATCCCATGGACGGAGGAGCTTGGTGCAGGCTACTATCTATGGGGTCGCAAAGAGTCGGGCACAACTGAGCGACTTCACTTTCCTTTCCTGAAGCCCAGCGCTCCCAGATTTGGGCGGGTGACTGAAAAACGACTCGGAAGGTGACTTTGTGGATGTCCATCCATACAATGTGACATTCTTCAGCCGGAGAAAGGAATGAAATACCGATTCATGTAGCCACGTGGACGAACCTCGAAAACATCATGCCCAGGGCCAGAAGTCAGACATGAAAGGTCACATTTTGTATGATCCCATTTATAGGAAATGCCCAGAGCAGGCAAATCCAAAGAGACAGAAAGCCAACTGGTGGCTGCCAGGATTTGCGAGGAGGAAGGGGGAGAGTGCCTGTTCAGAGGCTCCTTACAGGGTGATGGAGCTGTTTTAGAATTAGACAGAAGTTATCGGTTGTACAGCATTGTTTACACACTAAACACCAATGAGTCATGCACCTTTTTTTGGCTGCACCACACGGTAGGTAGGATCTTAACTCCTCGACCAAGGATCGAACCGGTGTTCCCTGCAGTGGAAACACAGGCTCAACTACTGGACCTCCAGGGAAGTCCCTGAACTGTACACTTTTAAATGGTAAATTTTACACGATGTGAATTTCGTCTAAATTCAAAATAAATAAAAAGGTGGTTTGGTTGAACAGACTCCATTCCAATCCAGTTTACTGACCTTCTGGAAGCTGCGACCACCTCTAAGAGTCCCTGACCCCAGGCCTGGAGACACCAGACATTTAGGGAGCCCCAGTGATACGCACCAGGCGCGAAGAACACAGCAGGAACAAGAAAAGGATCCCTGCCCCCATGGGGGTGACTTGGGAAAAGGTGAGGAAGTCAGCAACAGAACAGATGTGATGACATCAAGGAACGGCAGCAGCTATGGACGGGTGGTTTCTGGGGAGGTGACAGTTCAACAGTGGCCTGGATGGAGTAAGAGAGAGAGATGTGGAAACTTCTCAGGGAACAGTGTCCCAAGCCGACCAAACAGCCAAGGCAGAGGCCCTGAGGCTGCTGTCCTTGGTGAGTTCCGGGAGCAGCCAGGAGCCCGCAAAGCATGGCAGGGGAGGTGGGCCTGGAGGGATCGTGTAGGGCTTCGCAGTCCACAAACAGATCTCTAAATGTGATTTAAATAAAATTCAGGCAGATGAACGGATAAAGAAGTTGCAGCACATATGTAATGGAATATTGCCCAGCCATCAAAAGGAATGAAACAGGGTCATTTGCAGTGATATGATGAATATGGAGCCTGTCATACAGAATGAAGTCAGAAAGAGGAGAAATGAACATCGTACATTAACGCATATACATGGAAGTCTAGAAAAAGGGCACTGATGAACCTATTTGCAGGGCAGGATTAGAGAGACAGACGCAGCGAACAGACACAGTGAGGCGGGTGCAGGCGAGGGGAGGATGAACTGAGAGAGTGGCACTGACATATATACATCCCCATGTATAGTAGATGCTCGAGCGTTTTAAAGAAATCATCCCATCCCCAAAGGCTCCCCACCCAGGCTGAGCCAGACGAGAACAGGCCCCAAAGAACACAGACACCCCTCCATGAAAGAGGGATCCATGAGCCACTCATAGGCAGCTGGCTGGAAGGGGGCCTCCCTGAGGGGGAGACTTCCCCAGACCAAACGCACTGTACTTCATCATTTCTTCCAGGCACAAAAGCATCACATTAAACCCTTGGCCGTGCTGGCTAAAGGCAGTGAACTGGTCCCTAGGGCTGGTTTCCTATGTGCTGCTTTTATTTTAAAAAGGGGCTGCCCCCACCAGCAACAGCTGTGAACTGGCCTCGGGCAGGGCTAATTGCTACACGTCAAAGTGCAGAGCCGTCCTGCAGCCAAGGGCACAGAGCAACTGGCAAGGATCGCTGGGGGAGGGGGACCCACACCCAGGAACAGAGGATGAAGGTGTCCAGGAAAGCTCTTGGCCACCACCAGCCCCAGATGGCCAGGGCTCAACCCAGGAAGGACAAATTATACCAGCCCAGGGACACACACCCTCCCAACGTGGGGCACTGGGAAGAACAGGCTTCCCACATGTTCCCTGATGCCTCACAACAACCCAAAAGGATATTGTCATTCTCGTTTTACAGATGGGGAAACCAAGGAACACAGAGGTGAAGTGACTTGTCTGAGGGCATACAGCTAGGAGTGGCAAAGTCAGTATTTGAATGCCCCGGTCACTAACCACTGGGCTAGATTGTCTCTCAGACCAAGTTGAAGTCCTCTGGAGAGCGCTGGGATAAATTAGGCAGCCTCAGGCCTCCACTCGTGGAGATGGCATTTCTGGAGGCCTAAAATGTGACTCCCCAAGTTTTAGGACCTTCTGTGACATTCCATGGACCAGTCTGCCTGGATCATGGAGGGCAAAATACTTGGAAATGAAAGTCACAGCTAAGCACAGAGGCCACAGAAGGATGACGGGCAGCTTTGGCCAACAGGGAAGCTCTTTCTGGCACATACAATGTTTTGTTTTGTTTTTAAATTAGGGCATTGCTTATAAAATCCAGATTTCCAGCTTCTCTCGGAAAAAAATCAGAATATCCAGCAGGTTGGTTAGCCACAATCCCCACCCCTCCCATTTGCCTCATTCCTTTCCTTGACTGCATCTGAGTTGGGGACACTCCTTCCCCTTACCTTGGCCATCTCCACCCAACAGTAAAAATAGCTGAACAAACAATGAAAGCCTCATTCAGTAAGGAAACGGCAAAGAGCAAGGAGGCTGTTCTTGGGGCTTCAGGCGACTGACTCTTCCTCCTCCTGGTTTGCTGTGCTGGAGGCATGAACTTGCCTGAGAACAAAGCCCACACAGAAGGAAGCAGAACTGACACAAAGCCAGCTCTCCAAGGTGTGGTTTGAGCCCCTGGATCCAGCCATGCCTGAACTTGCCCTACCCTGGACACTCTGGCATTAGGAGCACCCATCGACTCCTCCTTGTGGCCTAAACCAGCCTAAATGTGTCTCCACCACGACTCCAGAGTCCTAACGAATCACCCTCATGTCTCGCCTCCACTGACACTTGTCCAAAGAAGCCTGTCCTGGCCCAGAGGCAAATACGAAACTTGTTACGCTCCAGTAATGGTCTGAACTCTGTCCGTGTGACCCTTGATGTCACTTGTTTAACTGACCCTTTCCCTCCGGACACTGAACTCCTCAAAGGCATGAATGATGCCTGACTTTTTCCATCATTCTGACTCTGGAACATTCCATGTGCCCAGGAAATGTATATTAACCAGCTAGCAAAAGAACAAAAGAAGGAATCCAAAGCCATGGATTTCTGCCTTAAATGCAATAAAGGGCTTCAGATCCAGAGAACTAACCTGGTGCCTCTGACTCTGTTTCAGCCAGGTAGGCCTCCTCAGCATTCCTGGGACATCAGGACCCCAGGGCCTTTGCATAAGCTGACCTCCCTACCCAGCTGGCTCATCCCTCTTCCTTGCACAGGTCTGGTTCCTTCTCTTGGTCCAGGTTCCAGTTCAACTGCCACCTCCTTGGAGACTACCTGTGATTCCTTGACCTAAGGCAAGTAGCCCCTGACCCCCACCTCACCCCACCCCAAAGCAGAATTGCTCCACCCTATTATTCCACAGCCAGCATTTCCCTGCTTTCTAAGAGCATGTGTGTTTACTACACTGTCCATCTCCCCATCAGCCCATAGGATCCACAAGGCAAAGGCTTGGCGTCTTGTTGGCTGAGTATCACAACCCACTCCCTCTCCCAGGAGGCCATGGGGACACCAGGCTGGCTGCAAGGAGGCAGGAAGGAGACCCCCTCATGTCCTGACCAGTCCTGCCCAGCCCAGAGCAGCTGCTGCATGCCTGAGGGCCCTACGTTACACATGGAGCCTGGCCCACAGCCGGTGCGGCCTGCCAAGAGACTCAGTCTGGCTCCAGGCTCAGGGAGGGCTGCAGGTGGTGCCTGCACAGTCCCCACAATTAACAGCAGGTGCCATGGAGTCAAGCTTCCTGGGTTCAAATCCCAGCTCTGCCAGGTGCCAGCTGTGTGACCTCAGGCACATCACTTAACCTCTCTGTGCCTGCAGCGTCCTTCCATATAAAACAGGGCTGGTAATATTAGCCCTTACCTTATACGGCAGCCTTGGGGAGAATATGAGTGGGTGTATATGACATGATTTAGAACACAGCCTGGTATAAAATATATGGGCAGGAATCATTAGAAACTCTAGGGTTCATAATAATAACAGCAAACTCTCCCATAGCACCAAGGCAAGCAAAAAAAATCACGAAGTGTTAGCTTGAGTAATAAATGTAGCATTTTCTCTATGCCTGTTTGAGGTGCTTTACACATGAGTTCCCCCAAAGTATGTTTCTTATTCAGCAAAGGTATGTTTGTTCTTCATTCAACAGGCTTGTTCCAGCTCTTCCAGGCAGCCTCCCCAGATTGCTCCAACCCTCAGGAACAACATGGACACATACAATTCCTCATGTGAGTCTGTCCTCAATTCCCCTTTTCACCCCAGGCTACAGAGAGGGACAGGAGAGCCCCCAAACCCCACCAGACTAAAGTCAGCACATGCATGCTGCATACTAGCCCAAGCTGCAGCTCCTGCTGGACTCTCAGAAATGCAGGCCCCATCAGGCACCCCAGAAAGTGAAGGGTGCTCCTTCCCTGCAGTCTGCAAAGGGGCAATTCCTGGTGGAGGCCTGGGTATCCCAAGGGCTCAGGGCCCACTGCCCCTGACAGGGTCAGATGTCCAAGACACAGGGCACACCGTGAAAGAACAGGCAGTGAGTTTGGCTGGGGGGTCTGGGGTCTCCAGAGACGGCAAGTGAGAACAACAATGCCCCCACAGCCACTTCCATCCTTTCTGTCCCCCACATGAGGTGGGCGCAGCTGATCTCCTGGCTCCCAAGCACAGAAAGGGACCCGGTGAAGCCAGCCTTTGGCGTGCATGGCCCCTCCACTTCTCAGACAGGAGAGGCACCCCCCTTCATGCCAGGGAACTGACGTGGTAAAAGCTGGTTAGAATGCCAGCTCTGGCACCTCACTCAAGTCCCTCTACCTCACTAAGCCTCACTTTCCTCATCTGGAAAATGGGCTGGGTCTAATGATTATCAGCATAGTACCTACCATAGGCAGGACCAGGAGTGCCCAAAGAGCCAACAAACCAAAGCCACAAAAAGAAAGATCTAGAAAGAAGTCATTTTAATTTCTGCAAATGGGTTTGCTTTCTTGTTACAGGAAACATAATTTTACATGTCATGTTTCAGAATGGTTTCTGTTTGGATTTATAGCAATTGTGGAAGGCATGACCTGATCTTTCCAGCACTTAAACCTCTTGAGGCCTTGAGCCCCCCTAAATTAGCATCTTCCTCTGAGGGCGCATGCCTAGCAGAGACAGCTCTCCAGGTCTGTGTGTACCACACAAGATGACCTAGAGGCTAAGAGAGGAGACCCAGAAGGATGCAGGCTCTGGGGAAGACAGTCTGGGTTCAAATCTCACTGGTTGTGTGACCTCAGGCAAGTCACTTAACCTCTCTCTTCCTCAATTTCTTCATCAGCAGAGTAGAGATGACAACAATCTCCACTTCACAGGCAGGGCTGGAAAATTAAATTATAATAGGTAAAGTAGACCATGATTGCTACGATAAACCCTGTTCTTCTTACTGTTTTCATTTGCTACAATTTCAAAAGGTTTAGAAATCTGACTGCAGGAAAAAGACAAGTATACCTGGATCCGTGGGGTCTGGGGGGCCCCACCACCACCTAGGCTCACCAGGAGCCCCCAAAAGCAGGGCCTCCCTCCTCCCACGGCTGAGGGCAGGGAATCCTATCAGATGGAAGGAGACACATGTCAGAGCCGAAGATTAAAAACAAGTACAATTATCGGGCAGGCATCCATCCATAATTATGAATCTGATATAATTAGGCACCCCACTAATTTCATTACTTATTTATTTACGGGATTGCTTATTTAATTTACAGGCCTCCTTCCCCGAAAAGTCATCTTAGCTCACACTCCTTGGGCAAGGAAGGAGGGGACCCTCTACTCTGTCTCCCCTCCCCCCTTTCCTGGGCTTCCTCACCCCAAAATAGCTCCCCAGAAGGTCTCTGTGACTGAAAGACAAAGGTTGACATTCACTCAGCAGTGCTGGGTGCCCACAGACAGTGTGTGACCCAAAAGGTAGAAGGTACAGAATGCCCTTTATACCCTCATCTCCCCGGGCAGAGGAAACCCAGGGGGAAAGAAGGGTGATTCTAGGCACCCCCGCCCAGCCACTGACTTCTGAGGTGACCCTCTGGACCAGCAAGCACATTGGTAAACAACAGGGCTGGTACTTCCCAGCCTGGAGATGGAGAAACAGCACTCCACTCTCACCAGATGACCTTCCATAAGTCACCTGACCCCTCAGAGGCTCAGTTTCCTCATCTGTCAAATGGGAGTATTCAGGACAACACCCACAGCCAGCTAACCCTAAAACTGCCAACTGCCGCTAGTCAGTGCTACCCTGTGGCCTCAGCCAATGCAATAAGGCAAGAAAAAGCAAAGTGGCTTAAAGACTTTCTAGCTTCATTCATTAATAGCCAAGAACTGGATACAACCTAAAGGTCTATCAACTCATGAATGAATAAACAAATGGAATCATATATGTACACGATGACAGATCAATCTCAAAAACTTCAAAACAGTGAAAGAAGCCAAACCCCAAAAAGTACACACTTCAAGATAATTTTAGTACAAAAACCTAGAAGAGTCTATAACCTCTATGACAGCAGATCAGTGGGTGCTGGGGGATGGAGATTTTTGGGGGGTGACAGAAACCCTCCTGATGGTGGTAGTCATATGAATGTTCACATTTTGCCAAAACTCATGGAACTGAACTCTTAAAATGGGTGTATCTTTTTACAGGTTAATTCCATCTCAATAGGGCTGTTTTTCTTTTTAACTGTAACAGAAAATATATATACATATATTAACACCACTAACTCCAATCCCCATGCCCAGGGACTATATTCTCACTTCCAGCTCAGGTCTGCTGGTTCCTTTACTGTCTCTCAAGTTTCCCCAAAGGCCCTGATTTACAAGCCCTGGACAAGGCAGATCAGGGTTGAATCCCAGATTTATCCCTTCCTTCCTGAGTCATTTAGGGAAAATCACTTTTGCCTCTCTATCTGTCAGGTTCCCCATCTACCGAAGCAGGGTTATAAACAGCATGATCGTTGGAGAGTTATTGCGGAGTAAAACGCACCAAGGTGAAGTACCTCTGCAGGCCCTGGCATACAGCAGGGGCCTCATTACTGCTACTACAAAATAATGAACAAGCAAGGACCCTGCCCACTGTGGACAGGGCTGGCCAGGATTCTTGTCCCCCAGACACACAAAAGCCCCTCACTGCCAGGCAAGACTCCAGGTCCAGGTAGCTGCCCCCATCACTGAAGGCTCCAGACTGCCAAGGTTCCAGCATTTAATGGATGTCTGCTGTCCAGGACAGGACAAGTCTCCTTGACTCCACCCAACTCAATCCTCCCAGGAGAACGGACACAAAAGGATGAAGGTCATGTAGGGAGGAGCTCGCCCTGAGGGCGGTGTGGTACACCCTGAGAGGTCATCTGGGGACAGGAGCTGGCTGGTAGAGAGGACCTCCTGGTAGAGAAGGATGCCTTGGCAGTCAGGCCATCATGAATATACTAACTGGGGCAGGACAGGGTGACCCCGGAGCCCACTCATTTATGTAGGAAAAAGGATGATGGGAAAAAGGACGACAGGGAGGGGGCTTAGGGAACTGAGGTGCAGATGCTGCGCCGGCCTCCCGTGTGCCCGTCTGAGGGCGGCTCCGGCTGCCCTGTGAGTGGTGGAGCAGGCAGGCAGTGCCTGGGAGCCCGGGCGGGAGGGGCGTCCCCCGGGCCCGATTAGAGGGCCAGCCGCAGGCAGACACGCTCAACTGTCAGCCTCGTCCTCCCAGCCACCATCAGAGGCACCATTAATTGCTGTCATTTGAGGGTAGCCTGTGGAGAGAAGGAGGGGGGCTGTGGGAAGGGGAGGGGAAGGAAAACGGAGGAGGAGCAGGGAGCAGTGAGGGATGGAGAGAGGAGGGGAAGGGGAAGGAAGGCGGGGGAAGGACAGCTGGCTAGGGCTGAGCACCCTGAACTGGAAGGACAGAGAACCACCCATGCATTCTCCTCCTCCACCCAACGGAGGGACCACGGTCCCCCCAGCTAGGGACATGCCCATCAACCCATTGCCCAGGTGGGACAAACAGAGTCCAGACAGTTGTGATTCTGCCTGTCCCAGTCCCTTGAACCTCCCCCAACCCCCACCACATACAATTGGCCACTTGTCTGCCTGGGAGTTGGTTGGTCTTGATCTTCCTCCCCAGGAGATCCAGAAAGCTCCCCTCCCGCCCACCTTCAGCCTCCAGCCACACTTGACTCCTCACCCTTCATGTATACACTACCAGGCACCACACTGGGAGAGACTCAAGGCTCAGACAAACCCCACTTTCCCACCTATACCCCCGCACTCAAGCAGTTCCCTACCGCAGGGTCAAAACCTATACCTAGCTTAGGGGCCCAAATGCCACCTCCTCTAACACATCACCTCTGGTGCCTCAGTTTCCTCATCTGTTGAATGGGCATAAGGACAGCAGAGTGCTGAAGCAGAGTGCAGCTGCTGTTTCATGATCATTCAGGACTTCCATCCCCCTTGACCCACACACAGCTTCCCTTCTGCCTCTTATTGTGGTTTTTTTCTCAGAAATACCTGTTTCCCTGAAGCTGACTCCAGCCCACCAGATCCCCCACCCCAGCCCCCAATGGTGGGATGAGGAGGGTCTCAGAAGGCCCCTGAGCTGCCAACTGGGAGCTCCTGGGCATGGGAGGGGAGCCTAGATCATCCACCCAGCCTCCATGCCCCCTGGGGCCCTCCCTCCCAGCTGGCCCCACCTGTCCCCAGACAGGACTCATCTCTGGGCTGAGGAGCCACTTGGGTCATGCCAGGGGGGCTCCTGGGAGCACTGGCTTCCTCAGCAGGGGGAGGGACCTCCTCTCTCCCTCCCCGCTGTCTGCCTCCCGCCTTCCTCACACGTGATGGATCGCCCCAGAGGAGGAAGCTAAGTGCTTGCACACAAAAAGCCCTTTTATCGTCCTCGGGTGGGCCACTGGCGTGACAAGCAGATAACTCAACCACAGGAGGAAGGCTCTCCATTAGGCCTTCGATGGGGATTGATGGAGGACAGAGAGGCAGAGGAGGAGAGGAGGGAAAAACACCCCAGGCAAGGCCACCTGCCTTCTAACTTCAAAGGCATCATGAAGGCCAGGCAGAAAGCCCGGCTGGGCTGATCACCTCTGTGGGAACCACCACCAGTGCTGCCCATGCTCCCTGCCTCCAAGATGAAACGTACTCCTGCTGTGGGACCAAAGGCCTGGCTCAGGAAGCAGACAGCCTCCAAGGCTGTCCTTCCCTCCTGCCTACTGGAGAGCCCCAAAGGCTCAGGAACAAAGGAGTGAGGCCTGACTCAAGAAAACCCCAACCAGGTGACTCATACAGACTCCTGCAAACCAGGAGGTCCATTCCATATAGCCTCAGGGCCTTTGCACAGGCGGTTCCCTCTGCCTGGGTCACCCTTCCTCTAGAGACCTGCACCCTTCCTTTCACTGCCAGGGGCCTGGGTTCAATCCCTGGTCAGAGAACTAAGATCCAACAAATTGCACTACACAGCCAAAGAGAAAACCAGCCTGTGCCCAGCCCGCTGACCCACCTCTGGTCTGCCTTCTCTTTGCCCTGACGCCCCAAACTTTGCCAGTGCCTCCTATGGCCTCCCTCCAGTCCCTCTGGGGGACAAGCTCTCTGGAGAGACCCCTGCCTTCAGAGGTACCAGGTGGGTGGTGGAGGCAGAGAGGGCAGTGGGCACAGACATGCCCAACACGGGCCTCAGTCTGCCCACTGAAACGGCTGTGAAATGGGTGCGTTGAGGAAGAATCCACTGGGTTCCCTGGGAGGGTTAAAGAATTAGTCTCAGCCAGCTCTTTGCTTCCAACTGGGACATGGAACAGGTGATCTATGCATGCCTCCCCTTCCTCATTTGTTAAAATGAGAGTAACAGTCCATTTTGCAGCATCACCATGAGGGTGACGAAATGGGGTCACACGAAAAGCCCTAAATGGTGATGGACTTTTGAGCACCTCCTCTGGGCCAGATGCTGTCCCACAGCAGCCCACTGAATCATTGCAGTGACCCGCGCTGGGGACTGCTCATTACCCCTGGTTTACAGAAGGGGAGATGGAGACACAGGGAGGTGAGCGACCTGCCCTGGGCGCTCAGCATGAAAGGGGCCGAGACTGGGACCCAGGTCACTTCTCTCACTGGGCACAGTGACCACAGTGGCGCACCGGTGTCCAGCCCCGCACCCTCCTCCAATATCCAACGTCCCAACTCAAGGGCCTGCACACTGGCCCTGCCCTCGTTGAGCCTGCACATTGGCCCCGCCCACTGAGTCTGCACACAGGCCCCGCCCCCTCTGAGCCTGCACATTGGCCCCACCTGCTCTTGAGCCTGCAGCCCACCATCAGGGCACAGAAGCCATAGGCCCGTGAACCCCAGAGATGGAGAAAATGCATAGTCCTACAGCTGCACTGTCGGGGCAGCTCCTTCTCTGAGGCCCTGTCTGAACAGCACTGCCTCCGGTTAGAAAATATTCCATCCTGGAGGACCCCACAGCCTTCACAGTGGGCAATGGTGCTGCCCATTCCACACCCCATGAAGCCACACGGAGCGCCCCACCACCACCACATCCACCCACCAGTAGAATATGGCAACCCAGCAACTTTCGACCCACCACCCCGAGGAGGTCCCAGCAATATGCTGGAGACAGCAAGTGGGGACAAACAGGAACCTACCAGAAAAAGCCGCCAGCAACTCCGATTCCTCAGAGACTCCCGGGGACCTGCAGGGGAACATGCGGGTCTTGTTAACAAGGATCCCAGCCTCCACGCATTGCCCAGGGCATGACCACATCAAAGTGCAGGTAGATGGCAAGGCCCTGGCCTGGGCCTGGGGCCAAGTATTTCTCCATGACAACCCTATGAGGCGGTACTGCTAGCTCATTTGACAGAGAGGGAAACTGGGGTTCAGAAAATCAAAGTCTCAAGTCCCAGGATCCACAACTAGGAAGTCATGGAGCTGGGATTCTAATCCAAACTGTGTGGTTACAGAGGCAGCCCACACCCCAGCAAAGCCCGCCCAGGGACGCCGGGCCTGTGTTGGGGGCCCAACAGTGTCGGAGCAGCAGTGGTGGATTACAGTGTTGCCATGAACATCCCTCATTAACTTCCCAGGGGACCCCATAAAAAGTCAGTAAGGGACACCCGAAGGAGGGGTGGGCCTACTACTCGCATTCAAGAATGCCTGAGTCGCCCTTCAAAGTCAAAGCCCCACAATAAAAACAAGCGTCCAGGATATAAAAAGCACTGCTGCTGCTGCTGCTGCTGCTGCTAAGTCGCTTCAGTTGTGTCCGACTCTGTGCGACCCCACAGACGGCAGCCCACCAGGCTCCCCCGTCCCTGGGATTCTCCAGGCAGGAACACTGGAGTGGGTTGCCATTTCCTCCTCCAATGCATGAAAGTGAAAAGTGAAAGTGAAGTCGCTCAGTCGTGTCTGACTCTTCGAAACCCCATGGACTGCAGCCCACCAGGCTCCTCCGTCCATGGGATTTTCCAGGCAAGAGGACTGGAGTGGGGTGCCATCGCCTTCTCCGATAAAAGCACACTCACAAATAAATAAGAACCAGTCAACCCAATAGAAAAATGAGCAAAAAGACTTGATAGCACTTTGCAAAAGTGGATATAGAGATGGCCAACGAGCACGCGAAAAGATGCTCAATATCATTAGTCAGCAGGAAAGTGCAAACTAAAAACAAGAGACCAGGGACTTCCCTGGTGGTCCAATGGCTAAGACTCCCCACTCCCAATGCAGGGGACCCAGGGTTCGACCCCTGGTTGCGGAACTAGACCCCACATGCCAAAACTAACAGGTCCCATTTGTTGCAACTAAGACATGGCACAGCCAAACAAATAAATATTTTTAAAAATAAGAACAAGAGACACCCTACACATGCATCTGGATGGCCAAAATAAGACAGACAATACCAAGTGTTGGCAAGAATGCAGATCAACTAGAATTCTCAGACATTGCTAGTGGAATGCAAAATGGTGCAACTACTTAGGAAAACAGTTTGGCAGTTTCTTACGAAGTTAAACATACATTTGGGTGACCACATGACCCAGCAATTTCACTGCTGGGTGTTTACCCAAGAAAAATGAAAGCATATGCTCACACACAGAGTTGTACCAATACGTGAATGTTCATAACAGCTTTATTCATCATCACACACACAAAAAAACTGTAAACAATATATCCATCCATAGACAAAGGGATAAACAAACAGCGGTACATCTATACCACGGACTACTACTCTACAATAAATTCGAACAAACTACAGACACAACCACATGGAGGAATGTCAGATACTAAGCTCGCATCAGGATTCCATTTAGAGGATTCTGGGAAAGGTAAGACTCCACTTTCACAAGAGATCTGCAGAGGCAGTCACCCTAGAACAAAAGAAAAATGTTTCCCACAAAAATTAGAACACTGATCACCTATCTCCTTAACAATTAGTCATTAATCTGCACCCAGGTGTTTATGCATTCTTTACTGTGTTAGCCTCTGCACACACACAAAAAGAACAAGTAAACAGTGGGCTTCCCTGGTGTCTCAGATGGTAAAGAATCTTGCCTGCAAGGCAGGAGACCCATGTTCGATCCCTGGGTCAGGAAGATCCCCTAGAGAAGGGAATGGCAACTGATTCAGTATTCTAGCTCGGAAAATTCCATGGACAGAGGAGTCTGACGGGCTTCAGTCCATGGGGTCGCAAAGAGTCAGAGATGACTGAGCAGGCAACACACTTCAAACAAACAGTAATGGGCAGACCACCGGACAGAGATCAAAAACCTGGCTGTGGTCCCAGTTCTCCTACTAACGGCTGTGACCTTGGGCAAGCCCTCAGTTCTCTCTGACCTCAGTTTTCCCATCCAGAAGACGGGCCTACTCCCCAAAGCCATCTCCAAGACCCGTCCATTCACAAACATCTCTGCCTTGGCTGCACCTTCAGGGAACCTCCTCTGCATCAGAGGCAAGTGGAGCTGAGGCTACCGGCGCTCACAAGACCACTGCATGTGGGGCTCAGGCTCCAGAACCAAGCTCCCTGGGTTCAAATCTGGGCTCTGCCCCTCTTAGCTGTGTGCACCCTGGGACAGGTAGCTTCAACTCTCTGAGCCTCAGTTTCTTCCTCTCTAAAACGGGGACGAGGGAATTTAATTCCCTGGCGGTCCAGTGGTCAGGACTCTGAACCGTCACTGCCGAGGGGCCAGGTCTGATCCCTGGTCAAGGAACTGAGATCCTGCTAACCATGCAGTGCAGCCAAAACAAATTCTTTTTTAGTTAAAAAATAAAATGGGTAAGACGAAAGATAAAAACACTGACCTTACAGGGACACCGTGGAGATGAAGTGCTTGCAGAGCCGACGTGGGCTCAGTTCCTGCTGGACATTACATTACCCCGATGCAGGGGCTGGCAGCTAAGCTCCAAGACTCAGAAGTCCTAAAAGGGGCCGCAGCCGCCAGTGGCTCAAGGGGGAGGATCCTGCCCCTTCTCTCCTATTCTTTTAAGTTTTTTGGTTTTTTTCCCACTATGATGCCTCCAGGCTAAGTACTTGTCCTGGGCAGCTGCAGAGACAAGGCCCAGGAGGAAGGCTAGAAGTAGGGAGACCAGGTGTGTCTCCATAGCCTTCCCAGCCCCGGGCTCCCGGGAGCCTCCATGGCCAGTCCCCTGCAGCAGATCCTATGAAGGGCTCAGGCAGGGTCAGGTGGGTGAGCGCTCTCCCCAGGAACCACCTTGGAAGGGCAGCTTGGAGATCAGATCCCACCTGCTTCCCACATTCTCCCAGCTCCAGCCAGTCCCCAAATGGAATCCTCTGATGGTGTGGGGTCCAGACTGGCTTGGGCCAGCCCCAGGGTCACAAGCCCCGGGAGAACAGACAGAGTTCTTTCAGCAATGCTGGCAACATGCAGGTCCAGAGAGCAGTTCCCAGCCTGAAGAATCTGGGGACTTTCCAGGAGAAGCCACGCCAAGCCCCAAGGAGGAAGGTGTGCTTGGCCCGAATCGGGGTGGGGAGGCGATGGGTTGGCAACACGAGAAGATGGTGGGGGCAGGCAGAGAACAGCTGATCCCAGTGCAGATGTCGGAGCAGAGTGTGTGTGAATGCTGAAGAGACAGAGCTGATCATGCAGACCCTTCAGAGGGTTCTGCATGCAGAAAGGGACCGGTCCCATTGGAATTTGGAGAGTGCGTTTTTCGGGCTCTGGAGTGGAGGATGGGTGGAGATGGAAGTGGGACAAATGGACAGGATGGAGACTATTTTGCAAGTAGCATCCACACAGATGAGGGATCAAAGAGGAGCCCTGGTGGCCATGCTGGGCTCCCACAGCCTCCTGGCCTGGAGACGGCTCTGGGTTGGGGAGGGCAGGAGAACCACATACACTTCCTGTAGCCTTTCTGGGTTCCAGCTGCTTCCCTGTTACCCCATATAAGTTCCACAACCATCCTGGAAGGTGGGGGTGGCCTCTGTTTTCAGCCCAGGAAGTTGATGCTGAGGGTGGGGGTAACTCACCCAAGGTCATCCCACTAGGAAGGGAAGGAGCCAGGATTCCAATCCAGATCTGAGCTCTTTAGGCCACGGGAGCCAGGTCACTGGGTGGGGGATGGGCAGAGGGGTGTGCAGTGCAGTAAGACCTTCCTTGGGTGTGAATAGGAGGAGCACGAGGGGGGAGATGGCTGCTCCGGCCCCCAGGTTGACCCCAAGCTGCGGGAACTTCCCACCAGAGCCACACCCACTGCGACCTCCCTGGGCCTGGAAAGGTCCCCCTGCCCTGGGCCTCCTAGGAGGCAGGCAGCTCTGACCCCTGTGCAAGGGAGTCCAGTCAAGGAGCAGACCCCCTCATTCAAGGTCTCAGTCACACCTGTGCTCCCACACTCAGCTGTTCATGCCCACCCTCAGTCACACACACACACGTATTCATGCACACATGCTAGGTTGCTTCAGCCGTGTCAGACTCTGTGCAACCCTATGGGCTGTAGCCCGCCAGGCTCCTCTGTCCATAGGATTCTCCAGACAAGAATACTGGAGTGGGTTGCCACGCCCTTCCCCAGGGACTCTTCCCCACCCAACGATCAAACCTTCTTCTCTTATGTCTCCTGTATTGGCAGGGCGGTTCTTACCACTAGCACCACCTGGGAATTCCCAAGGCACAACCAAAACTTTAAAAGGAAAAAAAAGAAAAGAGCAAGATAACATCAAAAGGCAGTGACTGCAGTAACAGACATAAACCAGAGTGAAAGTGAAAGTCGTTCAGTTATGTCCAACTCTTTGTGACCCCATCCACTATACAGTCCATGGAATTCTCAGGCCAAAACACTAGAGTGTGTAGCTTTTCCCTTCTCCAGGGGCTCTTCCCAATCCAGGGAACGAATCGGGGTCTCCTGCATTGCAGCTGAGCCACAAGTAAAGCCCAAACCAGGGCAAGCCTGCAGTGAATGACAAGAGCGATGGCAGGTGAGGAGGAAAATAGGAAGACAGAGAGCGTGTCCCAGGAGGTGAGGGTTTTATCACTATTTCCAGTGAGGCCACAGGAGGGGAGTAGCACATTCTGAACTGTCACATCACCAAGTAGAACGGTGTGAGGCAGGGCCAGGGAGACACCTCCAGGTCAATCCCTGAGGGCTCCATGGAGGCAGTGTCCTCTTCCCCAAGCCCAGCATCTCCCTGCACAGGCGTCTCTCCTAAAGTCAGAATCTCAGGGCTCCAGCCTCAATACCAGTTAAGTGCTTGGTAGTTGAGCCTCAGTACCTCCAGGCCTTTCTCCCCAGGCCACCCAGGGACAAGGCCCTGACTCTGCGGGCCCCCTGAGGCCCTGGCAACACCTGGCCTTTGCCTCCACCTGTCCCTTGGGCAAGTTGCTAAAAGCGATTGCCCAAGCCAGGGCTCAGAACAAATCCTCTCTCCCAGCCCTGCCTCCTCCGGGCCTCCAGCCATGCGGGCTGCACCCTCGGCAGGGCCCCCGGGGGGCACACTTTCCAGATGTTGAAGGAGCCCTTGCAGTGCCTGAAGCCTACAGGCAAGCAGTGACAGAAGTTAAGGTTCCAGTCCCGGTCGGCCACCACCGCACTGGGCACCCAAGTCACTTTATTCCCTGTGCCTCTGTCTCCCCCTCCCGCTGAGTGTAAACTGAGGCGTGGTAACAGAGTCCCCTCAGAGGGTTGCTGCGATGATTAAATGAGTCAATACAGCTCAGCCTCTTGGAACAGGGCACAGTGTAGACCTCAACAAGCCCTTTCGTTAAATTTATTTGGCTGCACCAGGTCTTAGTTGTGGCATGTGGGTGGGATCTAGTTCCCCAAGCAGGGATCAAACCCGCATCCCCTGCAGTGGAAGGCAGATTCTTAACCACTGGACCACCAGGGAAGTCCCTCAGGTAGGTTATTTATTATCCCCATTTTACAGATGAGGAATCTGAGATTTGGGGAGATTGAGTCATTTGCCCCAGGCTCATATGGCTAGTGAGAGAAGTCAGGACAGGTGCCCAGGCGGCCTTAACTGCACACATGGGGCTGAGCGCTGTTACTGGTACTGGTACTCTCCTCTGGGTTCTCAGACCCTCAGTCTAAGGGCAGTAGTAACCTGACCCGATCCTCCGAAGCTGCTGCTGCCCATCTCCCTGATGGACAGACTGAGGCTCCAAGAAGGGATTGCACAGCCAGGCTGCCATTCATCTCAGTGGTCCGCCCAGTGGGCGGGTCCTCCACGATTCTCCCCCAATCAGTTGCAGAGGGCAGAAGCCAGCGCCCAACCAGAAGCAGGAGCCACAACTAACCACTGTAGTCCCGCCCAGTCATCACCTCCTCCCAGGGCAGGTTCACCGCCCAGGCTCTGCCCATCCAGCCCAGTACCGCCCCTCAGAGAGGAGATGCTCCACCCATAGTCCCTGTTATTTCATCTCAATATCCTCAGTGGGCACAGGTCAAGTTCAATCACTCGGCCAATAAGCTTAGGGGCTGGGACAAGGTCCCCAACCAGGACCCTCGGGGCCTGAACTAGGTACCTCTCCGAGTCAGCCTTGGAGAAAAGACGCTCCTTCACCAGCTGCTACTGCTGCTGCCAAGTCGCTTCAGTTGTGTCCGACCGTGTGCGACTCCATAGACGGAAGCCCACCAGGCTCCCTCGTCCCTGGCAGCCCCTGCCTTCCCACCTCAAACTCCTTCAGTAGCACAGATCATGTTCCACAAAAATCACCCAGGGCTTGGGGACAACTGCAATGCCTGCTACTTTGAGGAAAGGGAAGTGACCCCCACTTGAGCCTCCACGTGGCAGTGTGAACTTGCTAGGCCAAGATGAGCCAGTCACAAAACGTGCTCTATGGAGGCCCTAAACAGGACCCTGCAGATCCCGACACTGCCCCCAAGGGGCAGGCATAACTTTTGGAAGCTGTCCCTGCAGGCTGAATTTGGGGACTTCAGGTGCAGTGTGACCCAGGGCAGGAGCAGGCCAGGGCCCTGAGGCATTAGAGGGTGGCAGGGGGTTAGGGGGGTTCCTAACACCCCTCTCAGAACCTCCTGGGCCTGCCGGGCACATCTCTTCACACTAGATGAACAGGGAAGTCTCCCCTGTCCCCTGGGGCCAGGTGTCGCCCTTCCCTGTCACTGCAGTAGTAAGCAGGCCAGACAGCCAGAGCGAGAGGGAGGCGGCCCCTTCCATTTAGAAGCCACTGGGGTATTTTATTTTCCTTCTCAAGTGACAGCTGAGGCTGGTGATCCTTGAAACTGCGGAGAGGCAGTCACCAAGAGTTCACCCAGGTCTCTTATTCCCCACCAGACCACGGCAGTCAACGACAGCTGAGGGGCAGGGGGTGGGGCGGCGGGGCAGCCAAGTCAAGACCACGGCCAGCAGGGATGTTGAGTGGACAGGACCTGGGGGAGGACAAAGTGGGGAAGAGGGGCTGTGGCCCAACAGAAGGGGATGCATGGCCCCACCCAAAGGGGACACAGCCCACCTAACCATGGGGGGCACCGCCCCACTCCATGGGGCTCGAGGGCCATCCCAGGGAGGCACACAGTCAGGAGAAGGAGGAGGAGTAGCCCTGAGCCCTGCCCATGAGTGCCCCAGCCTCCAAATCACCCATCTGGGCTCCCTAGAGACCTGCACCGATTGCAGGTGAAACAAGCACAGCAGTAATAATAGTCCCCTCCTGTAAGTGCGCTCACGGTATGCCCGGTTCTGGGCCACCTATCCTGACCCCATTTCACAGATGGGTAACCTGAGACCCAAAATAGTTCAGCCACCCACCCGAGCTGGCACAACCAGTGAGGGGCAGACAGATGGGCACCCAGGGGACTGCCCTTGGCCACCCCATCCTCCACCCCCTCCACCCTCAATTTGACCTCGGAACACACTTTTCAGAAACCTCCCGCCCATCTTCTCACTACAGGGTGTGGGGCCATCTGCGGAGACAGCAGCCAAAAGGAGCAATTAGACGCCAGGAAGGAGCCAGGATATCGACCCATTTCTGGAAGGAAGGGGGGATGGGGGGGACTCGGGCCACACCCAGTGTTGGCAGCCTGGCTCCCAGCCAAGTCCAGGTCAAGGCAAGGCAGGCAGCACAGACCAGGCCGGGGTGGGGGCCGGGGTGGGGTAGGGTGGGCAGCTTTGCTTCAAGGCCTGCAGAGACCCAAGAGATGCCCTCTGTCTGTCCATCACCAGCACCACCAGTGGCAGACACCTGGAACCCCCCGTGGCTTTCTCTGAGTGGGCACCATGCTAAGCCCTCTAGCTTACTAACTGGTTTAATTCTTACAAGCATCGTACGCACGAGTTACCATAACTCTCCCCCATTGTACAGATGGGAGCAATGAGGCAGAGAGGCAAGAAAGTGTACCCAGGGTTCCCACAGCTAAGATTTGCATCTGGGTGTCCACTTTAACCACACATCACCTCTGCATGGGAGTCCCCTGAGGGATGGGAGATAAGAGAGAGGGCTTTCTGGGAATGGGGCACTGGGGACTGCATGGGGTGGAAACTTCCAGAAGCCTCTGGAAGTCCCTCAGAGGCCCCATCCTGGACTCTCTGTAAAAATAATTCAGTTTCTACCCTGTAGGAACACAGGGCAAATGCCCTAAAGGGCTAGCTACAGGGTTCCCTGGGGAAGAGGCTGCCTGATGGTCAGCCAGAAGGGAAAACCACTACAGCGTTCCCAGGCCCAGCCCCGCAAACCCTGGGCTTCCCTGCCCTGGAGCAGGGTCTGGGCCATTAGCGGCTGCAGGGCAGGGGGGAGGTGGGGGGTGTGGGGTCTTGAGGGCAGCGGGTGGGAGAGCAGGAGGGTCATGGAACCATGCATGGATCGCCAGAAGCAATTAATTGTCTGGGTCAAGAGATGGTGAAAGAGATTTGTCACCCGGGGGGCCCAGGGAATATTCCGAAGAGTCCAGCGACCCTGGCGGGGGGGGGGGGGGGGGGGGGGGGGGGTTTGCAGCAGGGAGGGAGGGGTGGTCCCCACTGACTGGTAGGGGGAGGGAGATCAGGACCTCTGGAGCTCTCCATTCCCCCTCCCCCAACCCCATCCCCTCCACACATGTCACACTGGCAAAAGCTCTTGTCTCCACGGGTAACCCCTCCCCTCCCCAACACCAGCCTCTGACCCACCCCAGCGTCCACGACCTGCACACCAGGGAGACCAGCCCTTCCTGCACAGAAAGGGACGGAGATGCCTGGCAAGCGAGTCCACACACAGAGTCCTGGCAGCCCAGGATCCGGCCAGAGACCTGGACCCAATCCCAGCAGCACCAAGTTTGAGCTAGGTGACCAGGCCTGTTGCTTAAACTCTGAGACTGCTTCCTGTGCTTTTACAAGAGGGAGGCGATAAGCAAGGGAACTAAAGCCAGGCCGGCTCAGGCACAAATGCCAGCTCTACCATGTTGTTAAGCCTGACGCCATCACTTGGCTTCTCTGAGCCTTGGTTTCCCCATCTGTAAAATTGGGGGAGGTGGGGTGTGATGCCAAGGGTTACTTTGAGTGGAAATACACAGCCGGGGCTCGGGGCAAACTCACCATCAGGGTTCACCAGCCCGCCACCCCAGGGACCCAGGCCCAGCCACCCCAGAACCTAGGACACCCAGGCTCAGGCCCCCAGCCTGGTCAGGATGACAATACCTGGAGCACAGACCCCCCACCCAGCCTCTGCAGCAGGACCCAGTGGGAGACGTAGGCTGCCATGGCCACCATTCCTTGACTGGGCTTGGCCTGTTATAGAGAACAGAACGCCCTGGACACACACAGCCCTCCACCCACACCCTCCGAGGACAGATGTGGAGCGGGTACGGGGCATGGGCTTCCCCCGCGTTGAGTGCCCACAAGGAGCTCCCAGCTTTCAGCCCTTCATGTCCACACCAAAACCCTCCACGCACACCCTGGGTACATGCGGCCCTTGGGATCCACTGTTCGATGCCAGTAAACACCCTAAACACCTCCCTCACTGCCCCCACTACACAGATGAGAAAACTGAGGCCCGAGCACCCAGCAAAGGGCAGCTTCAAAGCCGGCTCTTTGTGATGTCCCACAGGTGTTCAGAAGCCCAGGTCGCTGGGGCAGGGAGGCGGGGGCCAACACTGAGTCAGAGTGAGAAACTCGACGGAAACTGAAAACAGCCCTGGAGGCCCCACGAACTCTCCAGAGTGAGTCGCGCTGATTCACAGCCGGGCTCTGTGTTGGAAAGTTCCTGCTTCTGTGGTGGAGTGGGGGTAGGGGGCCAGGGGCACAGCACAGCCACGAGGCAGGCAAGCAGTGAACTGCTCTAGGGCCTTTGTATCACATCCAGCCCTGCGCCCCACCCGGGGCCCAATCAGGGAAGTGCCCGCAGGGATGTTCCTGGCTGGAGGGCAGGCAGGCAGGAAAGACCACAGAGCGTAGCTGTGGTGACCTGAGGATCTGGCCTGAGACCTAGCTTCAAATCCAGGTTCCCCTGCTTTCCAGTTGGGTGACCCCGGGTGTGTTGCTTAACATCTCTGAGCCAGTTCCTCACCAGTGAAACGGAAATTCTCATCTCACAGGACTCAGAGACTTAGTGAAAGTGTGCATACAGACTGCTGAGCATACAGTAAGAGCCCAATAAAGACGCATCTTTTTCAGTTCCCAAATGGGTTTTTTTATTGAGGTGAAATTCATACAACATAAAAGTAACCATTATAAAGTGAAAAATTCAGTGGCCTTGATTACATTCACAGTGCTGTGAGGTCACCAACTCTAGTTCCAAGCATTTCCAACACCCAAAAGAGAAAAGAAAACCCCTATTCACTGAGCAGTTTGCCTCCACGCCCCCTCCCCTCCCCCCAGCCCCTGGCAACCACTCATCTGCTTTCAGTCTCTATGGATTAACTATTCTGGACATTTCATAGAAACGGGACCACGCCATATGCAGCCCTTTGCGTCTGCTTTTTTTTCACTCAGCCTCATGTTTTCAAGGTCCATCCTCACTACAACATGGATCAGCACTCGTTCCTTTTTTATGGCTGAATCGTATTCCATTGTGGGGATGGACCAACTATTTATTTTTTAAATAAGAAGAATAAATGTGCCCTGAATAATACAGAAAAGCAATCTGACAATATATACAAATACACACAGACGTGAAATACTTTAAAACTTGCAATGTTATAAAATAACCGTAATGACTGTAGTGATATAGTGTGGAATCTGGCCAGAAGGAAGAACCAGTTGGCTGGAGAGAGGGGACCATAGTAGCCCCAGAGCTAACAGTCCCTCCCTCAGGGCCTTTCCTGCTCAAGCGTCAGGCCTCCCATATCCAGGCTGTGCTGTGCTGTGTGACCCTGGTCAACTCCTTACCCTCTCTGGGCCGCCAGTTCCCCATCTGTAAACAAGGGTCCTGGAAAGGACCCTCTCAAGAGGGATTTCCCACCAGAGAGGCGAGAGAGACTGTGGCAGCCAGACTGTGGAACCCATCAGGCATGGTGCATGTCACCCAGGGAACTGCCAGGCTTCCCGGTGCTGGTGACAGCTAGGACAAACAACTCTGGGATGTTCAGAGTCCCTATAGAAGCGGGAGGGGTTGGGGAGAGGGCATACTCTAGGCCACAGAAGTACAGACACAGCACGAAAAGGAAACCTGGGTGCTCCTGCCCTCCCCTGCCCAGGGCGGAACCAAGATGTGCGTTTCTAAGGCCTGACGCCACGTCCTCACACTTGAGACATTCAGTTCTTATCGACAACCCACTCCAGTATTCTTGCCTGGAGAATCCCCAGTCCATGGGGTCACAAAGAGTCGGACATGACTGCAGTGACTTAGCACAAATGCTTGTGCACTATAGGATGTTCACAGCACCTCTGGCCTCGACCCACTACACCTGCTGCACCTCCCTCGGGCTGGGACAAATGAAATGTCTTCAGACATTGACAAATAATCCTGGGGGCAATGTCACCCCGCTGACCCCATCCCCACCATGGTCCCCACTAAGAGCCTCTATTCCTGGACAGGAAATGGCAGTGAGTGGTACCCACCCCTCCCCTGGGCCGGCCCTCTGGTCTGGTCAGTTCCAAACAGGGTAGAACCCCCTGAAAGGACAAGGACCCTGTGTCCAGGACCCATCCTCCTTCTTCTCCAGGTCAGGCCAGGCCTGGTCTCCCTGCCAAGAAACACACGAGCCATCCCCACTGACAGCCGATGGATTCCTTGGCAGGAAGCCCCTGTCATGTCCTGACGCCGTTCCAGGCACTGGGGGCTCAGCTGTGGATGAGATAGAAGCAGCCCCTGCTTTCCTGGAAGTGACTTTCTGATGTGGGAAGGCCAACAACACACCAAGGAATGGAATCAACTGAGAAACTTCATTGATCAACAACTACGTCTTGAGTGAGGGGCTGGGATAGTGGCTTGGAGTGGGGGGCGGTGCTTGACTGGGCAGCCAGGAGGACTTCCTGAGGGTGATATATGACCTGAGACCTGATGACAGTCACCATGCCAATCACAGGGAACAGCATTCCTTGTGGGGGAACAGCAAGTAGAGAGGCTGAGTACAGAGGTCAGGGTTGGGGAGGGATGTGGCTGGAGACACATCAATGCAGGGGGGAGGCGGGCAGCTCCCCAGCATGCTCAAAGCCTCTAGTTTTATTCTCAGAGAAGGAGGAAAAGTAGGGAGGGAAGAATGTGAGACCAGAAGCTGAAGATTCTCATTCTCCTTTGGAGAGCATGAAGAAAATGGTAGGAACAAGAATAGATGGATTCCAAGGCCAGGAAAAGGCTGGATGGGTGCCCAGGTCAGACAGTGGAGCAGGGAGGGGGACCACAGTATCTGGCCTGCTATTATGAAAGCAGAGAGGGTCTCAACCACAGTGGTCCCATCCCCCACCACTAAGAGCATATTGTTATTTTTGTGTTGTTAGGGGGTCTCCTAGGCAGGGTCCCCACCCTGGAACATCTCAGAAACAAACAGGGATGTTTTTGGCTGTCCTGTGACTGGCACTCGGCCAATGGGACAGTCCCACGCCGCGAAAGGCACCCTCCCCACACAATTTTCAAATAACCTGGCCGTTAAAAAAAAAAAAAACAAAACCTGCCAGAACTGATCCAAACACTAGCCTTTTCTTGAACATCACTTTCATGTGTTTCCAGAACCGAAACGCCTCTGATCTCACTTGCCTCGGATCGACACTTACTCATGCTGAGTAGGAGCCAGCAGCAACTTCCTCCCATTTCCTCTTATACTACAATGGGGCATACACTGATTGTTGTTGTTCTGGTTAATTCTGTGCAAAGTCAAGACTGTATTCAGGAGGAATCTCAGTGCCAAGGAGTAAAGGGGATTTTCCAAGATATCCCCAACGGTTGTCAGGATGCTGTGTGGCTCTAGGTAAGTCAGCCAACCTTTCTGAGCCTTAGCCATTTGCCTGAAACACAGGCAAAGTGAGGGTGTGATCCTCGCTAGCTCACGAGATGGAGAGGACCGGACGAATGAACGCAGCAAGCGCCTGCTGCTATTCGACACAGAAAAAGCACACGGCCCCGGTTCACCACGCGCAGCTTGAAGGGACTGGAGGTGGATGGGGCAAAAGCCCCCCAGCACAGGCCCCGGGTGGGCAGGGGGTGGAGGAGAAAATCCCGCACTCCCCGAATGGCCAGGTGGCGCCTCGCCAGCCCGGCTTTCATCTCCAGGAGATAAGCCGCCTGCTCAAGTTCACGTTCAGGATCAAATGAACCCACTTAATCGCCTTAGGGATCTCCACTGAGCCGGCTCCTCAGGGACTCGGGGAGGAAGGCAGCTGAGTACCCTCCAGCAAAGACCCCCACTCGCACAGCCAGGCACAGAGAGGACACTGTTGCAACCCGCCCACACCTCACTCACACCCCCGACCCCACCCCCGCAATGCCTATTGCAGCGACTCCCCAAAGGCAGATGTGTGCACACTGGCCTTGTGAGTCTGCACACATCATCTGCTCACCATCACAAAGCATCTTGTGTGCCCTGTGGCCCAGGAAGTGTTAGTGTTAGTTGCTCTGTCGTGTCCAACTCTTTACAACCGCATGGACTGTAGCCCGCCAGGCTCCTCTGTCCATGGGATTTCCCAGGCAAGAATATCGGAGCAGGTTGTTGCCATTTCCTCCTCCAGGGGATCTTCCCAACCCAGGGATCGAACCCGCATCTCTTATGTCTCCTGCAGTGGCAGGCGGATTCTTTACCACAAGCGCCACCTGGGAAGCCCACAAAGGTGACAGGGTTCCCCGCAGGATCAGCAGCAACCCTTAGGACAACACTTCCTCCATTTCACAGAGGGGGAGACTGAGGCAGGGACGGGCCTTAAGGCACCACCACATCCCGATGCCAAGTCAGGAGCGGGTGAGCAGAGTGTCCAGCTAACGCCTCGGTAGAGGGGGAGCAGCCAGGGTGCACTTGCCTGACATAATCCCAGCCACATCTTAGAACTTGGGAGAGCTCCTGGCACCCAGTAGGTCCCCTCAGTGAGAGCATCCAAATGAACAAAATCCACACACTGGACACAGACTCCGAGGAAAACTCCCTCACAGGACCTCTCTGCCCTCCTAAGAGCACCACAGGCATCCTGGGGGGTGTTTGTGGCCCCCCCAGAGGACACTGGGCAACCTCTGTCATCATTTCTGGTTATCACGATGGGTGGAGGGTACCTAGCATAAAGACCAGGGATGATGCTAACCATCTGACAGTGCCCAGGACAGCCCCCAAATAGAAGCATCCACCCCAGCAATGTCCAGGAACATCAGCAATGTCCAGGCGAGAAATCCTGCAGCACAACATTCACTCAAGCATTAATTGGGCACCTCCAGCATGAACAAGGAGAAGGCAATGGCAACCCACTCCAGTACTCTTGCCTGGAGAATCCCATGGACGGAGGAGCCTGGTAGGCTGCAGTCCATGAGGTCCCTAAGAGTCAGACACGACTGAGCAACTTCACTTTCACTTTTCACTTTCCTGCATTGGAGAAGGAAATGGCAACCCACTCCAGTGTTCTTGCCTGGAGAATCCCAGGGACAGGGGAGCCTGGTGGGCTGCCATCTATGGGGTTGTACAGTCGGACACAACTGAAGTGACTTAGCAGCAGCAGCAGCATGAACAAAAGCCTGCAAGGAGACGAGGTCACAGAGGCGAGGTTTTGTGTTCAGAGTCACACAGCGACTGCAGGGCAGAGGCAGGTCCCATGTCCAACTGACTCAAAGCCCCATCCCAGAGCTGCCAGACACCTGCCCTATTCCTGAAAATTCTGACCCACCAGGTCTAGAGAAGGGGCTGCAGAATCTAGACAGTTCCCCGTTCCCTCTCCCCATGGTCACATCCAGGCAGCAAAGGTCAGAACTGGTCCTTTCTATCCAAACCCACAGACACTAAGATGCCAACAGTCTCTCTGGGGGATGGGAATGTGGTTGCATTTTTTTTTTTTTTTAATATGCAGGCTTTTTTGGTTTCTTCATTTTCCAATTTATAGAGAACACATCTGTTCTGCTTCTGAAAACCAAGAAAGAGACTTCTCTGGTCCAGTGGTTAGGGCTCCATGCTTCCACTGAAGGGGCCACGGGTTCAGTCCCTGGTCAAGGAACTAAGATTTGGCATGTCACTTGGCACCACCAAAAAATAAAAAAGAAACCAAGAAAGTCTTTTTTGTAAGGTAGCTGTCAAACCACATGTCTTACCCAAGGCCCTGGCTGCTAGGAGATCTTACACCCCAACGCAGAGGGCCAGCCAGGGCAGCCCCCTTGCAGAGCCTGCCAGCATCATCTAGGAGAGCCACAAGCTGGCGGTCTCACTCCCAGGAATACGCAGAGGAGAACAGCACATGAGCACCTGGAGGCACCTGGAGAAGCTCCAAATGCTGCAACCCACCCCAGCGGCATCTAGGGAATACACCGATCACGTGTCCTGTATCACCATGACAAGACGCTATCTCTACAGAAGTTAAAATTCATTGAGATCTAACTGCATCAAAACGTCACAAATCACACACTGCTACATTTTAAACAGATCACCAACAAGGACCTACTGTATGGCACGTGGAATTCTGCTCAGTGTTATGTGGCAACCTGGAAGGGAGGGGGGTTGGGGGAGAATGGATACATGTATATGTATGGCTGAGGCCCTTTGCTGGTCACCTGAAACTATTACAACATTGTTTGTTAATCGGCTATCCCCCAGTACAAAATTTAAAACAAATTTTTTTTTAAGCCACAAAATCCTAATTTATTTTTTTGACTGTGCGGTTCGTGGGATCTTAGTTCCCTGACCAGGGATTGAACTTGGGCCCTCAGCAGTGAGAGTGTGGAGTCTTAACTGCTGGACCACCAGGGAATTTTTGAAAAATAACAGTAATAGGTACACAGGCTTCCCTGGTGGCTCAGTGATAAAGAATCTGTCTGCAATGCAGGAGCCATTGGAGACTTTGGTTTGACTCCTGGATCGGGAAGATCCCCTCGAGGAGGGCATGGCAACCCACTCCAGCATTCTTGCCTGGAAAATCCCAAGGACAGAGGAGCCTGGCAGGCTACAGACCATAGGATCACAAAGAGTCGGACACAACTGAAGTGACTTAGCACACAGTAGGTACACAGTTTTGTGTATTACATTTTTAATCCTCAGAACGATTCTAGAAAACACATACTACTTCAGTCCCTATTTTACTTAAAGGGCAACTGAGGCACAGGGCAATGCCTCGCAGCTGATAAGAGGCCATGGAGGGGGTGGGAACCCACGCCATCAGAATCCCTGCTCAGAACCACTTCAGTCTGCTTGCCTGTCTCAGCGTGGAGAGGAAATTACTAGGCTGAGTTATATAAAAGCTGTCGATATTTGACCACTTTTGACCTACAAAACTGGCAGAGTCCCACAGCTCGTTCCGATAGCAAACTGCAGAGCAGCACACGCAGAAAGACTTGGCCACGTGCATATTTTCTGCCTAGAGATGAGACAGGGCTCCTAGGTCCTTCGGGAAGCCAGACAGAGGCCCCTGCACGTGTGACAACATTTTTAGAAGGGCACACGTTCAGTGGAGAAGTGGTAGTCTCCGGGGGAGGGGACTCAGGTGACCAGAAAGTCATCTGCAATTTTTTTTTTTTTTTGGAAATAAAAGGCAGCCACCTGGGACTTCCCTGGTGGCCAGTGGCTAAAACTCCATCCTCCCAAGGCCTGGGTTCGATCCCTGGTCAGGGTACTAAACACCACGTGCTGCAACTAAGACCCAACACAGCCAAATAAATTAAAAAAAAAAAAAAAAGGTGGCCCCCTTAGCTGGTGCCCTGGAGCCCAGCCTCCTGGACCAAGGCTGACTAGAACATTCCTAACCTCTCCCCTCTACCCATGGCAGCCTTTCTGCCCCTGGATTCCACATAGCCCATCCATGGGCAGCTGGGTCCCCAGGACCTGGTCTCCAGTGCCTCCGCCCCCAGGTTGGAGAAGCTCTCCCCACCTTAAGATCCAGTTTCATTTAATTGCAGGCTTCAGGTTTCTGGACGCCGGCCCAGAGGACTTTGGGGCTGAAGGCGTGGGTCATTTTCTTCCTTTTTCCAATAAAGCTGAGAAGGAAGCAGTGTGTGGCATCGCCCATCTCCTCTGAGAAGGTTCAGCACCTGCCCCTTGGGAGACCCCACCCAGGAGAATCATCTGTGGCTCAGCACAGTGGGGAGACAGGCTGGGGACACAGAGTTTTCTCTGGCCCTTCATCTGAGCCAGGTACTCCCCCCACTAGATTGGAAGGAATGAAAAGAAAGAAAGAAAGAACATACAAACACACAAACATCCCTACCTCGCACCATTCCTTTTCTGCTCCAAAACATCTGGTCATCTTTCTGGTTCTAGCCTTTTTTTTTTTTTCCAATTTTTAAATATTTATTTGGTTGCATTGGGACTTAGTTGCAGCACATGACCTTCTCTCTAGTTGCAGTGCACGGGCATTTCTAGCTATGGCGCTAGAGCTTAGCTGCCCTGAGACACATGGGATCTTAGTTCCCTGAGCAGGGATCTAACCCGTGTCTGCTACATCAATAGGCGGACTCTTGACCACTAAACCACCAGACTTCTTTTCTTCTTTGCATTTTATTTTTTCCTCCAGCACAGCCTTTTTATGGTTTGCAGCTTCCTGTCTTCACTCCATGTCCCTCAGTCTGATTCCAAGGTTACTAGTGGCAGGGGACACACGCGACCTAAGTGACCGGGCTGCCCCTGGATGCTGGGGTTCTCGGGGAAGATGCAGGCTCTGTTTGAGCTTCCTCTTGCTGCGGTAACAAACGCTCACAAACGCAGTGACCTGAAACAGCACAAATTCATTATCTCGTAGTTCTGGAGGTCAGAAGTCCGAAATGGATCTAACAGGGAGAAAAATCAGGGTGTTAGCAGGGCTATGCCCCTGCTGGGGGTTCTCTATGAGAATGCACTCTTTGTTTTTTCAGACTCTAGAGGCTGCCTGTATTCCTAGGCTCTCTGCCCCGTCCTTGACCCTCAAAGCCAGGAACACAGCGTCTTCAAATCTCCTGCCTCTTCCGCATAAGGACACCTGTGATTACCCTGAGCCTACCACGACTATCCAGAATAACTTCCCCCATCTCAAGGTCAAAGGATGATTGACATCCTTAATTCCATCTGCAACCTTAATTCCCCATTGCCATGAGGACGAGATGGTTGGACGGCATCACCAACTCCATGGACATGAGTTTGAGCAAACTCTAGGAGATAGCGAAGGACAGGGAAGCCTGGCGTGCTGCAGTCCATGGGGTGGCAAGGAGTGGACACGACTTAGCAACTGAACAACAGTGTAACCCAGAACAACCACAGGTTGTGGGATTTATGGTTGTGCAGATCTTTGAAGGAGACATTCATCTGCCTTACCACCGGCTCCAAAACATCTCTAGGGCTCGAGGGAACCACTCCAAAGGCCCACTCTACAAACCCTGAACTCTAGGAGGCAACTGTTGAGTCCACGTGACTCAGTCTCTCAACACCTACACAGCGAGAGAAGGCATACCCCTTTATGTCACCTGGATGGTGAATACATATCCCAAGGGTGCTCAATCTAGCCTCTGATGAAAATGTGAATCAAGCAGAGCCCTATGGCTTATCACTAGAGACTTCTCTAAGACAACAAATAACTCATCCATCAATCTCCTCAGGCACCTTTTGTGGGTTTGAGGGGGACCAGTCATAAATCAACCTATTGTACATCTCCTACTCCAGCAAGATCCGTAACAAGACGTCCTGTTAAACCTTCTTCTTCACGTCCCTGCATTCTAGGTCAAGAACACCACTGGCACTAACAAAGCATCTAACCTCTGGGAAAACGGAAAGCTTTGCAAGGTACAACTGACCTGTAGCATGATACTTAAACTTGGAAAACTGCCCCAAGGACCAAGACCTCACTGCGTAGCTGGTATCAGCCAGAGACAGGGGTGGGTGGTGAGGAGGGACTGGGGAAACACAGGCCACCCAATGTACCCAGCAGCACGACCAACTGGGGCATCCCTGGAGTGAGTCAGCACCCTTTCCCCATTGCTCCTAATGACCACAGCTCACTGACCCCACCCTGGAGCCGGGCCTCCAGGGACCTGGCAATGCAGACAGAGACAAGGTGAACCCTGTCCCATGACCCAACATAATGACATTAACATAGCAGCCATCAACGTGAAAGATGATAGAGGACACAGTGATATAGTCTCCTTGCTTCAAAGCCTTTGTGCATCTCTTTCCTGCCAGATAAATCTGGGAGGACGATGCCAAGGCCCAGAGAAGTTGTACAAGAATTACACAGCAACCCAAGATGGGTCTCAAATGCCCATGCCCATGCTCATGCTGATGGTCCACCTCCCAGTCCAGGATGCTCCAGGCAGCTCCATCCCATCTTCCCCTTCCTACCTGCATTTAAAAAGGGCCCATCTCCCCTCTCCAGCCTCCATCAACGCCCTCCTCCCACTTATCTCCCCTCCAAGGAAAAAACTACCCCCACCATGTCAAACCATCCACCAAGCCCTCCACACCTCCCTGGCTGCCGTCCAACACCCAGGAGACACTCTTTACGGCTCAGGGAGCTCAGAGGCATCCCAGACACATAGCCAGGGGCTCAGGGGCACAGAGAGGGCAGGGAGGGCCCAAAGGTCACACAGCAAACCTGCAGAGCAACGCCTGGGGTGCACACATGCTTCCACCTTGGCACTTCCACCAGGAGAAGCTCAGTTCCAGGAGGTGCTGCGGCAAGGGGGCAGCAGCCAGAGCCCAGGTGCCATGAGCAGCTTCCTGCTTGCCACTGCGGCTGCTATTTATAGTCTCAGTAGTGGGGTCATCTTCCTGCAAGGCAGAGCCCAGGAGCCTGCGGGGAGCCTGAGAGGATGACCTCAAGGGGGATGGGCCAGGCCAGGCCAAGGCACCCAGGGCCAGCCCCCAGGGTCCACAGTCCAGGGGCAGCGGGGAGGAAGACAGAAAGAAAGTCCAGATGTTCCCCGCGACAACCACACACCAAGGAAGGGGCTTACAGGCTGTGTGCCCTGAACCAATGACATCACCCCTCTGTGCCTTGACTTCCCCATCATTAAACAGGAAAATTAACAGTTCTGACCACAAGTGTGATTGTGGTCATTGTGAGGCTCTCATTATCGTGAGGCTTAAATGAGCTAATAGGAAACAGCATGCAGTGAACTTGCCCGGAAAGCCTCTGTCAACTCAGACTCCACCTCCAACCCCTGAGCCCTGCACAGAGGCCAAACAAGGAATTCGAGGAGGGAGATGGCATGCACATCACCTGTCCAGGGAAGGTCACCATCACTGAGGACACCCTAGGTGCCCTAATCCACCCTACCCCTCTAGGAGGCAGGGAGGACATTTACTTCCATTTTCTGGATGTGGAAACTGAGGCTCAGAGCAAAAGAAGAATCCAGCCCAAGAAAGGGAGAAGGGGCCCTCCCGTCCCTGGGTTTCATGGAGTTACTTGGGGTCTTCTCTCTCACTGAACAGCAGACAGGCTTCTAGGCCCTGGGAATGCTCCCCTCACACCTTCCCCATCCCCACCGCTAAGCACAGGACTCCCTTTCCTGGGATGGGGTCCGGGGCGTACAGAGCCAGGAAGGAGCTGTCCCAGGTCACAAGAACATCCAGAGGCCACCCACCCAAGGGAACACTGGCTTAAAGTCCCCCAGGCACCTGGAGTCATCTAGCTATGATGTTTCACCCCTCCTCCAAAAAAACAGCAAAGGGAACATCCACACAGCAAACTGAAAATACCAACACCACCAAATGCCAACTGAACTAAGTCTTTCTCTGAGCTCTCAGTGCCAGACAGTGAGCCCCTGCATGTGTCACCTCACTTAACCCTTCCAACAGCCTCAAGAGACCAGTGATCTGATTGTGCCCATTTCATGGATGGGGAAAACTGAGGCCTGGAGTAGCCAGGACCTTATTATCCCAAACCCCGCCCTCTCCAGAGCAACCAGCTCCGCTCTGCAGAGGACCATCCTGACCACCCACAAGAGAGACAGGGAGGGAGTAGCTGAAGGCCCAGGGACCTGGAGGGGTGGGGCAGGGTGATGTCCTGTGGTGAGTTGGAAGGGGGTTTCAGGTGAGGGCAAAGGTATCAGATGCAGGGACAGACAGACAACTTTGGGTCCCAAAACATCCTGCAGTGGGATGCCAGGTCAGGCCATGCCTAGCCAGCACCTGACAGTCGACACATTTATTGAGCACCTACTGTGTGTCCAGAGGTGTTCTAGAACCAGGATGAGGCAGTGAATGTGGACCAAAGTCCCTGCCTTCTGGAATACGCATTCTAGCAGGGCTGACGGAAAACAGCACTTTGAACAGACGAAACCACAGTTCATCAAAAGGAGACACGTGCTAAGAAACAACTGAAGGAGGAGAGGAGAGGGCTTGAGGTGGAGAAGGTGCAGTTTTAAATAAGATGCCCAGAGAAGGACCCACAGTAAAGGTGGCAGCTGAGCGTAAGATGGCAAAGGAATGATGCCAGCCATCCAGACACCTGGAGGAAGAGTGTTGTAGGCACAGCATGTGCAAAGGCATTGAGGCAGGACCATGTCAGTGAATTTCAGCAAGGAGGCCAGTGTGGCTGGTTTCAGATCAGGGGAACAGATCTGAAATTGAATGGGGATGGGGGAGCAGACTGTGCAGGGACCTGTAGGCACAATAAAGAGTGGACTTTTGGAACTTCCCCAGTGGCCCAGTGGCTAAAGCTTCCAAAGCAGGGGGCACAGGCTTAGTCCCTGGTGGAGAAACTAAGATCTCACGTACTTCGTGGTGCAGCCAGAGCAGAAAATAAATAGAGTTGGCTTTTATGCTGCCTGAGATGGGAGGGCTCTGATCACAGGAGGGACAGGTCTAAAACAAAACCCCCTGGCTGCCATGTGAGGAACATGATTAGGCTGACTGGTGAGGAGGCTGCTGCAATAGTCCCAGCAAGTGATGGGATGATGGGAGCTCTATTAGTTTCCTGGAGCTGCTCTACCAAATGATCGCAAACTAGGTGGCCTAAAACAATACAAATTTATTCTCTCACAGTTATGGAAGTCAGAAGTCTGAAATCAGGGTGTAGGGTAGGTACTTACTTCCTCTCGGCAGGGAGTGTGTTCCATGGATCTAACCAGCAATCCTCAACATTCTTTGGCTTGTAGATGGATCACTCCAGTGTCTGCCTCCATCTTCACAAGGCTTTCTCTTCTTTTAAGGACACCAGTCCAATTATTGCATGTAAGATCACCCTACTCTAACATGACCTTATCTTAACTAATTACCTCTGCAACGACCCTATTTCAAAATTAGGCCTCCCCTCTGAGGTTCAGGGAAGCACATGAATTTGGTGGTGGGGCAGGGGTGGGGGGGCCGTGGCGGGGTGTGCTGGTAGGGGACCCTCTTCCACCCAGTACAGTGGCTTAGATGGAGTAGGCAGCAGAGGTGGGCCAAAGTGAAAATGGTTAAAAGTACTCAAGATGGGGACTTCCCTGGTGATCCAGTGGTTAAGATACTACGCTTCCAATTCAGGAGACATGAGTTCAATCCTCGGTCAGAGAACTAAGATCCCAAATGCCTCAAGGCGTGGCCTAAAGATAAACCATAAAATAAAACATAAGGATGGGAGACCGCATTGGTGGGTATATGCAGCAAGGAAAAGTGGGCGCCTCTCTATCTCTCCCCGCAATTTCATCCTCTCCTGGTTTAATTGGTCACAGGAGTTACCATCACACATAATTCCCACCAGAACCCCACCCTGCCAACCAAGCCTGAGCCCCCAGGACCCTGGAGGACCCCTGATCCCACTGGGCTCTGCAGCATCTTCCAGGGCCTGCTCCACTCCTGGCCCAGTGGCCTGGCAGACAAGTCCCGCCAAGCCCCAGGGCAGCACATCCCGGGCCCCCCACCTCGGCCTGGCAGGCTTGCCTCGTTAGCCTAACGAGCAGGGCCTCGGTGCCAGGTGGTTGCCATGGCCACGGAGACAGCACCGCAGCGCTGGGCGATGCTCCCAGAGGGTCTGTGGCGGGCACCAGAGTTCAGCCTGAGGACAAGCAGGGGCCCTCGAGGCACCCCTCTCCTCATGGGGTCCCCACCATGTGCACCTCTGGGCCTGGCCTCAGGGACTTCTGACTGCCAGCATCTCCCAGAGAGGAACCCCCAGGCCACAAAGAAAAATTCACTCCCCTGCCACTCATCCCTCCAGACCTGCCTGGCTAGAAGTGCCCCACCACTCCAACACAACACACAGTTAATTGCAGGGGTGGCCAGCCACGGGGAGGTCAGAGGTCAGCGGGCAGCTGGGGAGACAGGCCTCCAAGGCAGTGAGAAGGGCCTGGATTTCAGGCAAGCAGTGCTGGGAAGCCCTTCGGGCTCACGGGGCTCTGAGTAAGGTCAGGGCACTGCCCCAGTGGCCCCACCCCATAGCTGCTTACACAGGACAGACTGTGGGGGCAAGACAAATGGAGGCTTCTGCGGGCACTGGGCGGGTGAGAGGGTGACCCCCAGGTCTCTGGCCTGGCCCCACACTCCGGGAGCAAGCTCAGGCTGGGAGTCTGGGGGCAAAGGGGAACCATAGGTCCATTTTGGGACACAGTAGTTCTGAAGCCCCTTTAGGACATCTGTGAACAATGTAAAGGAGGCTGGATCAGCCTGCCTGGTCCCAGAGTGGGCTCCCTGGGTTTATGAGCTGCAGACAGGAAAGTGAGGGGCAAGGATAGGGCCTGCTGGACTAACTACTAACTCAAGCCTCCAGTGGCCCCTTAGCTCCCTTTGCCTCACCACACCCTGAGGTTGTGTGCATTCATAACCCCATTTTCCCTGGTGAGTAAACTAAGGCACTTCATGCAGCGGCTCCATTACTTGTCCTAGGTTGCACTGGACTCTGCCCCGTGGCTCATTCGAGCTCCCGTTCACAAGCCCTAAAACCCAAACACAAGTCACCGAAAACCAAGCCAAGCCCAGGAGACAGGAGGCAGAGAGTCAGCCCCGCGGGTCCCTGGGAAATATACCCACACGTGCACTCCGGTGGGCAGCTGGCTGTGGTCTCATCTGATTCTACCTGTGGCTTACTTTTCTCCCCCTACTTCCTTTCCAGCTCAAAGAAATATCCCAGGGTCAACAGAAGGAAGCAGAAATATCCAAAAGCATCAGCAGAGCGCCAAGGCTGGAACAAGAGCCCAGAGGCCCCTAAGTGTCGACACACCTTCAGCATTGTCACGGCAACAATTCCAAAATCCCTGGGCCCTGGCTACAGAACAGACGGAAGTGACACTCCACCGGGGAGTGCTAAGTGTCACCTATCCGATTCCAGGGCCTTCCTTCAGGCCAAGTGGTTCACAAGGGCCCCAGGGCCTCCGATAGGGATATTTCACCTTCCAGGTTACTGACTGTCATCTTCCTGAGTCCAACCCAAGGCGTAAGTGTGTGTTAAGTCGCTTCAGTCGTGTCTGATTCTGTGCAACCCTATGGACCGTAGCCCACCAGGCTCCTCTGTCTATGGGATTCTCCAGGCAAGAACACTGGAGTGGGTTGCCATACCTTACTCCAAGGGATCTTCCTGACCCAAGGATCAAACCCAGCTTCCCTGTGTCTCTAGCATTGACAGGCTAATTCTTTACCACTAGAGTCACCTGGGAAGCCAAAGCCCCAACCCAAGATGACACCCAACGACCAGGTTCTTGCCCAGGGTATGACCTTTGTTAAGACACTCCATGGGGCCAGGTCTTGGCTTCCCCTAGAATTATCCATTAGGAAATCACCCACCCCCACCCCCACCCCCACAGGCACTCAGGAGGAACAAACATGGAAACATCTTGCAAGTGTTTTCCCTTTTCTTTGCTCCTGTCTGCTCCAGCTCACCCTTCAAGAACTGAGACAACTTTTTTTTTTTTTTCTGAGACAACTTTTAGGAATGCATATGATATGATAAAATTCAGAGAGCAAGCCCAAGAAGAAAATTCAGGGATGAACCAATCTGAAATCAGGATAGAATCCCAAACACAAACCAGATTAGACTGCTGAAGGCAGGCAGCAAAATTTGGCTCTGAGCTTCCTAGTGGCCAAAGCAAAGAGGGAAACAAGATGGGTTCTAAGTGACTTTGCAACAAGTGTGAAAACTATGTAGCACCAGGTGTTATAGCAATCCTTCAGCCCTGGACAGAAGAGATTATAGCCTCAAACACCATCTAAGAACCCAAAAATCCATGCCAAAGGTCAGCTGCCTTGACCATCCCCACTTTCCTATTGCACTCAACAATAGCATCAGCATAACAGCGAGAACAGCGAGCCAGGCAAGAATAAGGGTTGTTTGTTGTTTTTGTTTTGTTTTTAGTATTTACTTATTTGGCTGTGTCAGATCTCTGTTGCAACACGTGGGATCTTTTGTTGCCGTGCACGGATTCTCTAGCTGTGGCGTGGGCTCAGTAGTTGTGGCACGTGGGCTTAGTTGCTCCATGGCATGCAGGATCTTAGTTCCCTGACCAGGGATCGAACCCACATCCCCAGCATTCTAAGGCAGGATTCTTAACCACGGGACCACCAGAGAAGTCTCTAGAACAAGGGGTTTTCGGGCCCACTTGGTGTGACCCTTAAACTCACAACCCTCTTAAGGGCCCCCGTTCCTCTGACATGACCCTGGAAGATTATGCTGAAGCTAAAAAGAGCATGGCAGCTCTCTATCAGGGGTCGGCAAACATAAAGGGCAAGAGAACCAATATTCCACCTTTTGTCAGCCTTCCGGCCTCTGTCATAACTCCTCAATTTTGCAGCTGTACCCGGAAAACGAAGAATTTGATGCTTTTGAACTGTGGTGTTGGAGAAGACTCTTGAGAGTCCCTTGGACTGCAAGGAGATCCAACCAGTCCATTCTAAAGGAGATCAGTGCTGGGTGTTCTTTGGAAGGAATGATGCTAAAGCTGAAACTCCAGTACTTTGGCCACCTCATGCGAAGAGTTGACTCATTGGAAAAGATTCTGATGCTGGGAGGGATTGGGGGCAGGAGGAGAAGGGGACGACAGAGGATGAGATGGCTGGATGGCATCATTGACTCGATGGACGTGAGTTTGAGTGAACTCCAGGAATTGGTGATGGACAGGGAGGCCTGGTGTGCTGCAATTCATGGGGTCGCAAAGAGTCGGACGCGACTGAGTGACTGAACTGAACTGACTGACCCTGAAAATGACCACAGACTATACACGAATGAATGAGCATGTGTTAGTCACTCAGTCATGTCCAACTCTTTGCAACCCCATAGACTGTAGCCTGCCAGGCTTCTCTATCTATGGGATTCTCTAGGCAAGATACCAGAGTGGGTAGCCATTCCCTACTCCAGGAGAATCTTCCCTACCCAGGGATCGAACTCTGGCCTCCCATGTTGTAGGCAGATTCTTTTCCACCTGAGCCACCAGGAAGCAGCATTCTGATAAACTTGACAGCGGATGCTGAAATTTGAATTTCACTTACTTTCACATGACACAAAATATTCTTTTTTTTTTTCCCAACCATCAAAAAAACGTAAAAACCATTCTCAGCTTGGGCATATAAAAAACAGGAGGTGGGCTGGATTTGGCCTGCGGGCCGTACTTTGTGAACCCCAGCTCTCTATATATTTCAGAATAAATCAAGATGTATTATAATTTAAAGGAGGAAAGAAAGACATAAATATGGTGTGATACCATGTGTGTGCTTGTTTTTAAAGGGAACACACACATCTATGTCCCTGTGAGGCGGACATATGGCCGGAGTATCTCTGAGAGGAAACCAGACCCGTGTGGATCTGCCTCGGGGGACACAAACAGAAGGCCAAGAACAGGAAGGAGACTTCCCTCGACACCTCCTGTGTTCTGTTTTAATTTTTTTAACAGGCCCATGCTTCTTCTTTTATTAAAATAAGTTTTTATAAAGCCCAAAAGCAAGTGGCAGGGTTGGAGTACACTGTCATTGCTTAGTCACTCTTTTGCAACCCCATAGACTGTAGCCCACCAGGCTCCTCTGTCCATGGGATTCTCCAGGCAAGAATACTGGAGTGGGTTGCCAATTCCTTCTCCAGAGGATGTTCCCAACCCAGGCATCAAGCCTGTGTCTCCTGCATTGGCAGGCGAATTCTTTACCGTTTTAGCCACCAGGGAAGCCCTAGGAGTGTATCATTTTGGGGGTTTTCTGTATTTTTCAAATGACAAATAAAAAGCAATGCTGTCTGCTCTCCCAAAGTTAATCTAGTTGTTATCATCATGGAAAGACATCCATAATGTGTTAATTCATAGCAGGAAAAAAGTACAGACCAAGACAGCCCCTGTGGGAAGCAGGCCTGCTCAACGGATCTGCAGGTGTGGACACAGTCAAGGCAGGGGTTGGACCATCATCTCTACAAACCTGAGATTCTTCTGAGCCTGAGTCCAAGACTCCTGAACCTCAACTCAGCCCCCCGTGGGAGCCGCCCACACTTTGCACAGACCTGAGGCTACCTCCCGTGCTGCAGAAAGGACAGTCAGGGGAGGAAGTAGGGGACACTTGAGCCAGCTCCCCAGTCTCAGGGATGCTGGCCTGGTAGGACCAGAAAGGGTAATAACGTACAGCCAGTGGCCTGAATTCTGGCATTTGGCCCTGAGTCAAGAAAGAAGGGGAACTTCCCTGGCGGTCCGGTGGTTAAAACTCTGTGCTTCCACCGCAAGGGGCACGGGTTCGATCCCTGGTTGGAGAACTAAGATCCCACAAGCCACAAGACAAAAAAAAAACAGAGAAGGCAAGGCTCTACCGTCAAGCTGCCCAAGAGGAACAAAGCCCACTAGTCATATTTTGTGTGTGCGTGCTCAGTCGTTCAGTCATGTCCAACTCTACAGACCCTCCAGACTGTAGCCCACCAGGCTAGTCTGTCTATGGGATTTTTCAGTCCAGAATACGGGAGTGGGTTGCCATTTCCTTCTCCAGGGTAACTTCCCAACCCAGGGGTCGAACCCATGTCTCCTGAATTGGCAGGCAGATTCTTTACTGCTGAGCCACAGGAAAATCACATTTTCAATGTTATTAAAAATCAAGTAGCAAATAACAGTCCGATCCTGGGTTGCATTAGCCTCCCTTGAGGTGCTCAGTGCCACCTGTAGAGAGCGGTTAAGGGCAGGTCTGGAACATTCGCACCATCACAGAAAGGTCTCCTGGACAGAACTGCCACAGAGGCTGGTAGGGCAGGAGAGGGTGGGGACATGAGAGAGGTGGGCAAGGGAAAGTAGACAGAGGGCTGTGGAGTCCAGGCCAGCACCCGGGAGAGACTCAGGCTTTGCTGGGAAACAGGATCACAGAATGTGGAGTCTCCCTCCAAGATGACAAGGCTCCGGTGGCTCCAGGCAGAGAAAAAGCACACGAAAGAAGGAAAAAAACCAGCTGCTGAGAGTCAGGCCCGGCTCCCATATGCTGAATCTTGTTTCATCATCCAGTCTTGGGCCTTCTGATCAGGGCAGGCATCAGACACAGCCACATGTGGCTTTTTAAATGTAAGTTAATTAACATGAAATAAAATTACCAGTTCAGCCGGCACTAGCCACATTTCAAGCTCTCAAAAGCCACACATACCTAGCGGGTGCGCATATGTGCGTGCACTGAGTTGTTCAGTCGCGTTCGCCTCTTGGTGACCCCATGGGCTGTAGCCCGGCAGACTTCTCTGTTCATGGGATTCTCCAGGCAAGAATACTGGAGTGGGGTGTCATTCCCTTCTCCAGGGGATCTTCCTGACCCAGGGATCGAACCCGGGTCTCCTGCATTGCAGGCAGATTCTTTACCGTCTGAGCCACCAGGGAAGCCCACCTCATGGTTAGGCGACAGCAAAGGTCCAGAATGTTCCCCACCAATACCAGGAGTGCCGGGACAGTGCAGCCCTAGATGGTCTTCCCAGGGGTGTTATTTTGCATATCCCACTCCCCCATTTAAGGATAAGAAAACTGAGGCCGAAAGGCTTTTAATGGAGGGGAGCAGGATTTGAGCCAGGTCTGATTCAAAGGAGCCCTTTCGAGAACCACCCCCCAGCCGCAGGGGTAAGGGGAAGCTCAGCTCTCCCCCAGGAGGCTCCCTGTGTCCTCCCCATCAGTCTTCCCCCCACTTTCCAGGCGGCCTAAGCCCTCCAACTTCAGTTCCCAGCAGGTGCTAGGGAATTAAAAGCAGAACAGAAAACCTTGGCCTTCAAGGGCCCAGGTCTCCTGGGCAGATCTGGGAATCACCAACCAGTCGGACAGGAGAGGAGCCTGCTGCCTCCAGAGAGTAACCAGCCCAGGCACGGGGTTCAGGTGAAGAGATTATTCCATAAGATCCTTCCCAGCAGCCTTTTAGAAAGAATAGCTTGCATCCAACCAGCCCGTCAGTGAGGACCCAGGTTGAACAAAAATTCTACAGGCGCAAAGTCTCCCCTCTCCAACGGTGGGAGCAGCGGGGAGGGGCAAAATAACAATAGCTCCTGTGATATATCATGACATCCACAGAGTCCTCCTAACAATAAAACCAGAAGTAGAATCATCATCATCCCTATTTTAGAAATGAGCAAACTGAGGCGCAGAGAAGTTAAATAACCCATCCAGAATCACACAACTTGAAACTGCAGAGCGGAAATTAAACCCAACGCTCTAGCTTTCTGCCCTTTAATCCTCTCCCCCTACCCCACGGCCCTAGTGGGTAATATGCCCATTGTACAGACCACGGCACCCAGACTCTCAGCGGGGCAGGGATCAGTCCCAGGGCACTCTGCTTGCACATGGCTAAGCCGGGGCGGAAACTCACTGGAACTTTGCAATGATCAGTGGTGCGAATCTCAGACAAAACACTCCCAGACAGTCCTCTGCTGTTGGTTTAGGATGATTCTTTACGGATCTATGAACCGAAAGTTCCCAAGTTCCCTCCCCCTGGGCGTGGTGGTGGGGAAGTGCCCAGGCAGAAAAGCCTCACTTTCGACTAAAAGAAAGACAGTGATGATGATTTTGATCATCATAAGAAAGGCACACCACCATATGACCTTGGGGCTGGCCTGGCACCTCTGACCCGCGCCCTCATCTGTAAAACCGGAAAAAGCTGTCATCCGCCGCAGGACTTTCCAAGGTCTCCAGCTACAAAGAACCCCAGGGCTGCCTGCCAGCAAGCAGGAGCTCATCTGATGCAGTTTTCTGGAGTCCCATAATACGCCATGCTAAATAATTCAAAACCATGTTTTCATTTCAAAATAAACACAGCCCTGTCGCTACAGCGAATGCCAAATTTGCATGAATGTTTAAGATAAAATGAGACTTCAAAGGAACTTCAGACCTGCTTCTGGCACTGTCCCCCCTCCCCGAATCTTGGGGAGAGCAAGTTCTCAGTCTCCAGCCCTGTAGGGCAAAGATCTATAGGTGCTGCTCAAATAAGAAACATCATTTCTTTCTTCCTGTCTTCTGTGGCAGCTCCACTGAGCAGGTCTGCAGTATGTTCATTCTTGCTGCACCAAGGCGACCATGAGTAACCCCAGGTCTTAATTCTTAGCTCCATATCCAAACTGTGTGACCTTGGGCAAGTCACCTAACCTCTCTGTGCTTCTGTGCTTCATTTCGCCATCCATAAAATGGGATGATATGAGCCCTGACCTCACAGCGCAATAATGAACAGTAAAAAGATTCCTGATGAAGGTGGACCTGGCACATAGTAAGCACTTTATATATGTTGGCTGTTATTATTGGATTACTGCATCAGATTTAGTATTTTTCAGCTCCTAAACCAAAACTTCACTTGACAGGTTGTAAAGTCCCTTCCCCACCTCCAAGGATCCTCCAAAAATGCCAGATGATCTTTTCTAAGCATCACTTCCTTGGGGGACTCTGCATACCCACTCATGGAACAAGCCTTTTAAGAAGACTCCCCTGGCCTGACCCTGGGCAGCCTGGCCCTCCCCAAGCAGGCAACCCAGGCTCCCATCCCCTCCTGGCCCCCTTCCCTGGGCACCCAGGGCAGGAAGGACCAGTTCCTCCAAGCTGTTTCCCTGGCAGGGAGTCTGGTCTTGAAGGTATCACCTGGGGAGGCTGCTGTTGGCATTAGAAAGATGAAGAGGAAATAGAGGAGGAGGGAAAAACACACACAAATAAAAGCTCTCAGCCCCCTATTGTCAGAGGCAGCATTTGATGTGGGGGATTTACGGTTCAGAGAGCTGTTGGAAGGATGGGGTGAGAGCTCCAGGTCTCTTGCAGGAGCATCTCTGCTTCTTACAGAAGGCAGACCCCTCCAGCTGGGTTATGCCTAGCAGCACTTCCCCCACCCCTCTGCCCGCAAAAAAAAAAAAAAAAAAAATCTCAGCGTGAACCAACTTTTCCACCCACTGCCAGGTTGGGAGTACCATCACCTCTAGTCAGAGGGGATCCAGGCCAGGCAGCCTCCATCCAGACTGAATGGCAAGATGCTGGGGGCCAGGACTCCTGGGGCCTCTTTCCAACGCCAGCCAGCCGGCGAGTGTGAGCCCGGCCAATCCCCCCAACCCCCATGCCCGGAGAACAATCAAGCCTTCCCTGCTCGGGCCTTTCATGCAGCTAAATTCGTGTTTGCAGAGCCCTCAGAAATCTTTAGGAGGTGGTATGAGTATTATTAATTGGGGAAAAAAGAACGGATTATGCCAAATAAAATCCTTCCCACGTAGCCAAACCCTCGCGGAAGGAAGGAGGGAGGGTTCTGCCCCACGAGGGGGTCTCCATCCCTCACGGCGGCCTGACAGCCACATTACCATTTACATGGCTTTATCAATAGTATTGATCCCAGAGCAAGCGTAAATAGCTCGGTGGGAAGAGGCAGGGGCTGGGGCCCGCTGGGTACCCGCCCCCACGTCTGGGCACCGCAGACTCCCTGGGCACCCGGCGGCGGCGGTGGTAAATTTCCAAGCAAAGACAAGGCAGCCGGCGCGAGGAAGCCAGACAGAGCCCGGGACGCCCTGGCAGCCGCCGCCACCGCCTCCTGCAATTCCTCGGCTCTCCGCCGGCGGCCGGCCCCAGCGCCAATCCCAAGCCGGACTCAGTCTGCGCATCTGTTCAGTGGGCTGAAGGCACCACCTGCCCTTCTCTGTCCTCACGGGGAAAAGTCAGGGGTTGGGGGGGTGGGTTGCAAAGAAGGCCCCCTCCCTTCACCACATCTCCTGGCAAAATGCATGGCCGCCCCTTCTCATCAAATTTCCAGGCCATTGGAGTAAAGACCAAGGTTTAGAACTCAGGAGTAAAAATAATAACAACAGTAACTGGTGATACATATACAAGCACCTTCTATGTATTCCCACCCTTGGTTCTCACAACAACCCTCTAAACTCGGTATTATTATTATCATCCCACTTTGCAGATGAGAAGCCTGAGGCACAGGGAGGTTGAGTAATTTGTCCAGTCACACTGCCAATAGTGGCAAAAGTGTGATTCCCACCAAAGGCGATACGTTGCACGAGCCGGCTGTGAATGGTTCAGCTCCCCGGGTTCAAGGTCTCTCACTTTCTCAGAGGGCTTTCCCCCTACACCTCAATCCAAAAAAAAAAAAAGACCACCCACCACGAGGTACATAACAATGCCCGGGGACGTCCTCCCAGCTCACTCCAGGCCCGGAGAACCCCTTCTATCAAAGCAACGGCGGGGACCCAGATCTGGTTTAAAAAGGGCAAAGTCAAGGCCACGGATAACACAACCCCCAACAAGCCCAGAACTCCCTCATCCAGCCAGCCCGCAGGGCTCCTCTCCCCATCCCTCCTCCCTGCCTCCCTCACAGCCTTCCTCCAAATCTGCAAAAGGAAAAAAAAAAAAAAAATCATAATAAAACCAGTTCTCACCAACAGGGGGGGAGGAGGAGGGGGAGGAAGCGAGGAGGCTGAGCCGACAGCACAGATCCGCCTCCGCTGCCTGCACCAGACCCTCAGAGAGCCGGAGCGCGCGACAGGCGGCTGGAGGGCCCTCGCTTCCAAAAAAATAAACCTACAATGTAAAAATAACGCCGGGCGCCCTACGTTAATTGGACCCGGGCGACAGCAGCTCACAGGTACAGCGTGTCTCGCCCGCCTGCCCGCCCGCCTAGACCTCTCTCGCTCCCTCGGGCTCTTTCCTGCAAGCGTCCGGGGTGGGGAAGGCGCGCCCCACGGGTCTCCCCCCAACTCCCCGCCAAGTCTCCGGGGGTGCTCCCCCAGCACTAGGACCGGGGGCCTCCAGGTCCAGCCCAAGTGGGATCAGTTCTGAATTCCAACTTCCCAAACTAGTGGCATCCCAAGTATCCGCACAGCCCGGGGGAGGGACCAGGAGGCGGCCCCATGAGGCGTCACCAGCCGCGGGAGGCAGGCCCAGACACCAGGAACACCGGCCCAAGGGGGAGGGGGGAGCAAGGGGCGCCTCTCCTCCGGGACCCCGACCCAGAGCCCTCCGACCCCTCGCCCAGGAGCGACCACGCCAGCGGCCCCCAGTCCCCCGTGGCGGGAACCCCTCCCAGGCGCCTTCCACAGCACCCAGGCCGGGGAGCCGAGGGTGCCATCTCCAGGGGCACCCCCGAGCCGCACTGCCCGCTGGAAAATAAGGCGCAGTGTCACCCCCCAAGTCCAGGGCTGCTTGGAGAGGAGGGAGGCGCATGGCGGCCATGCCCCCAGGGCTGTGGCACACGGTGGGGGGCTGTCCTGCGCAGTTCCAAGACACCCCCCCCCGCCCGCCCTCCCCCCAACGCCTCTTCCCTCCTTCCCGTCCCCTCGCAGGGGAGCTGGAGTTCCCCTAAGTTCCCCGGCACCCCCACGCACGCGGGCCGCAGTGTCTATGGGGCGCCTCGCTCCCCAGCAGGCCACCCCCCGAGAGCGCCAACTCGGGAGTGCAGGGGCCCCGCCAACTCCGCCGCGTGCGCCGACCGATCTTCCCCGATTTCCCCGGAAGCGCGCTCAGCGCCTCACCCCGGCCCTCCGCGGGGACCCCCAGCCCCAACTCACCTCGCGGAGGTGGCGGCGGCGGCGCCCGGGCTTGGGGCGCGCTCGGGCCGCCCGGGCGCTCAGGCAAGTGGCGGTGCAGATCGGGCTGGGGGCGCGCAGCAGGCCCGGCCTCCAGCCGGGGCGCGATCCTCCCGCCGCCGCCTCCTAGGGCGCTAGCCCCCGGTCCCCGAGCCGCAACTTGGCGCGCATCGCGGGGGCGCAGGGCGCGGGCGCACGGCTCGGGCGGGGCGCGGGCGGACACGGGGCTCCGATGCGGCCCGGCCTGCCCGCGGCTCCGCTCCCCGGCGGCGGCGGCGGTGGCGGCGGTGGCGGCGGCGGCGGCGGCGGCGGGAGGGGGAGGAGGGGGCGGGGCGGGAGCCCGGGAGGCGGCGGCTCGGCCTCCCGGCTCCTGGCTCCCCGCCCGCACCGACGCGCCCCGGCCCGGCCCCCTCGGGCTCCTTAAAGGGCCCACGTTGCCTCCCCCGGGCCTGCGCGCACCCACTCGCGCGTGCACACGCTGCCACACAGACACACACACGCTTGGGCGCGACGCCGAGTTTCTTTTTAGCAGCTCCCTGAAGGAGGAAGGAGGGGGAAAGCGCCTCCCCATCCCGCCCCCTCCTCCTCCAGTGGGCCGTGCGCCCTCCTCTTCCCCAGCCCCAGATACTTCACTCGAAGTATAATCGCGTTTCAGCTATTAAATTATCAGTCTAACTCTGGAGTGACCAGTGGATGGGGAGGGGGCATACGAGGAGGGCCACACACAGGACCTTTAAGGGACCCACACAGATGCGAGGGGACACAAGCGGTGGAGTTCGCTCTGGGGGGTCTCGCACACAGTAGGGCGCAAGACTCTCACCAGTGGACCTTCACACACTGGGCCTCAGAAAGGAGAGCTAACCCAGGTGGGCACGAGGGAAAACTCGCAACCACCCCCCACCCCCAACCCCGCAGACGTGAGCGTAGCCTGGGACATAGACTCCTAAGACATAAGGTCACCCGCAGATAAACAAACCCGGACACAGGCAGGAGTTCACGCACGCGGGCGGACACACACACACACACGCACTAGAATGTCCGTTTCTAGAGGGCGAGGATTTCTATCTGCTCTCTGATCTTTCCCAGGTAGGGACGCAATGTGCTGCAAGAACTCCCAATTCGGGACTTACAGGGACACAAACTTAGATACACGATGCTGCAAGTGTGTGGTGGGCACGAGCGGGCAGGGTCACGGACGAGCACACATGTGGACACTCGCCCGCGCACACGCAAGCGCTCACCGCTCCAACAGGAACCCCACTGGCAGCCCTGACAACCCATGTGTCCTCATTTACCCCCTCCTCTGCCCCTCCCAGGCTGCTTTCTCAAAGCCGGGGAGATCTTCTTAAACAGCAGAGGGCACCGGGAGCCCCAGACCGGGACCCTCCCTCCTCCTCTGCTTTCCCCTAAGATGTAAGAGAGTTTGAATTTTTTTTTTTTTTTCGGTTCAACTTTCCTTTTTTGGAGCGACGTCTCAGCAGATTCAGTTCTGCCATCTGCCAACATCTGAGAACCCCCAGGGGGAGTGGGGAATGGCTGCGGTGGGGAGGCGGCCATGCGGTTTCCAGGGGCAGGGCGGGCCTCCGCCTCCAGCGCTCCTGCAGGGGTTCTCGGCCTCCCTAGTAGCAACGTGCCCCTCGTGGCCCCCTCAGGCTGCTCGGGCTCTTTTTTTTTTTTTTTTTTCTGGGGAAGGTGGGGTGGGGAGCACCTGAGACTGACAAAATCTGGAAAAAGGGAAGTGTCTGTGGAGGGGCTGAGGGATGGAACAGAAGTAGGGGGTCTCAGGCCAATGAATGTCCCCTCCCTTCCCACCCTGGCCCCACCAGCTCCAGAGGCGCCCAGCCAGACCACGAGAATCCACAGGCCAAGAGCCAGACCTAGGGAAGGAAGGACTAGCCCTTCAGATGGGGCCTGGAGGAGGGGATGAAGGGGAGGAACTGGGGTGGGGGGGTCCCACTGCACGCACGAGGCAGACTCGGAAACCCCCACCCACACCCACACGTAACCTGGGAACACTCTCTGGGATTTGCAATTCAATGAGATTTGGTTCTGGGATTTGGGACCCAGGGGTGGGGAGGAGGGTGCTGAGGGTAAATTCAGGGGTTCCTTCTCCCAGCTTCTGCCTCCCAAGTGTTGCCATTGGGCTTTGACTGATTCTGGGGGAATAAGAGGGTCAGGCAGGCAGGGGGACTGTCAGCTTTGTAATGTTCAGAGGTGGGGGGTGTCACTTGGAAACCCCTCAAAGAGTCAAGCAGAGACTCAACCATCCTCTACCCTCTGGACCTACCAAGTTACAGATGGAAACGCCCAGACCCCGAGAAGGGGCAGCATTTTTCTACAGACGACCTGGCCTCCTTCTTGCTCACTCCTGTCTCTCATGATTATTAATCCCATCCTCATGGACAACAGGGAGCAACACAACTGCTTGTTCTCAGAGTTCACGAATTCCGCCCCCCTGAAATCCTCAGATCGGGGGTCGGGGGCTCCTGAGATGGGTCCCACGATACAGATGGGGAAACTGAGGTCCTGAGAGATGAAGAACTTAAGTAGCTGGACTCACTCAGCTAGCGATTCCGGATGGGTGCTCTGAACCCAGGCTCTGCAGAAATGAGCTGGAAGAGACCTCTACATCCAGCCCACCACAGATTTCATCCCTGCCCTGATTGCTACTCTGTGTTCTGTATGTTTCACCACTGGACTCAGGAGCAGCCCCAGGGATCCACTTGTAACTAACAAGAATAGCAGCTTTGAAAAACCGCCAAACACTCTGGCCCCCAAACAGTCTTTCTGGAGGGCCCCTACACCCTGTGGGAATGAGGGTTAACTAAGAGCTTCCCAAACAGTTCATTAATCCTTCATGAGGGAAAGACTTTCCATATACCCATTTCATGGGTTGGGGGACTGAGACTGAGTAGAGGAGTCACTGGAGGACATGGTAAGGACATCCAGTAAGTGACCTGGGCCAGATTAGAACAGGTGAAGGAATGTTATATGCATCGAGGGAGCTCTGGCCCCAAAGGAACCAAATTCTGCCTTAAGCTTGGATCCCACTGTTCCCTTCCCAATTCTTCAACGTTTCCCTCCTAAATACCTGGCAAACTATTCAGCTCACCCCTGCCTCAGGACCTTCACACTCGCTTTTCCCTCTGCCTGACACAGGAATTTAACTTCAAGTTCCAGGTTAATACCGCCTCCCTAGAGAGGCCCTCTGCTGCTGCTGCTGCTGCTGCTGCTGCTGCTGCTGCTGCTGCGGCTAAGTCGCTTCAATCGTGTAAGACCCTGTGGGACCCCATAGATGGCAGCCCACCAGTCTCCTCTGTCCCTGGGATTCTCCAGGCAAGAACATTGGAGTGGGTTGCCATTTCCTTCTCCAATACATGAAAGTGAAAAGTGAAAGTGAAGTCGTGTCCGACTCTTAGCGACCCCATGGACTGCAACCCACCAGGCTCCTCCGTCCATGGGATTTTCCAGGCAAAAGTACTGGAGTGGGGTGCCATTGCCTTCTCTGAGAGAGGCCCTCACTAACCCTCAATCTAAAACTCCCGAGGCACTCACTAACCTACCCCGCCCCCATTCCTTTTCCTCATCTTTTTTCACCACCTAAAATTATCCTGGACACGTCACTTATATATTGTCTTATCATCAGACTGTTCGCTCCATGAGAGCAGAGACCTCATCTGTCTTCTCACTGCAGTACCCCCAGCACATAATAGGCATTAAGTTAGAGTGTACCAAGAATGAAGGAACGAATGAATAAATGAATACAACCCAGAGGAAAATGGCTGGGTGTCAGACATGGCCCTGGAGAATCTAGAAGCAATTGGGCATGGCTGGCCTGTTTTCTAATACTCACTCCTCTGGGATATTTCAGAGTTGAATCTTTACTTCCCTCTGTCTATCTCATCCTCTAGGTGGGTGGTGGATGGTGGGTTGGTTGGGGGCCTCCCTGAACAGCACCCAGGGACTGACACCTAAAGATATCCCATTCAGGGTCACTGAGTCCATAGGGGCAACCACAGTGTCAGATCAAACTTCCAGCCACTCCAAGTGGGTCTGCCCTGAAAATATGCCCCCCTAGGCAAGCCTGGGGAAACCAGGCATTTAGAGGGTCAGATTGAAGGCTGCAGGGCATGGTGCCTTGAGCCGCCTTTTTTTTTTTTTTTTCTTTTCTTTAAGTTTCTATTGCTTTTTATTTTATTTTATTTTTGGCCTCACCTTGCAGCCTGCAAGATCTTATTTGCCTGACCAGGGATTGAACCCTTGCCCCCAGCAGTAAAAGTACTGGCTCCTAATCACTGGACCACCAGGGAATTCCCAGCCCTAAGCCTCCTTGACTCCAGTGGCCCCAAAAGGTCCCCAGGCTGGCCATCTGAGTACCCATGAAGGAAACCCCTCATTGTCGGGACCTCTGTCAGTGACAACTCAAAAGGTGCCCAGATGAGCATCACAGGGGCAAGCCTCCTGTACACATCAGAACAGCATACACATAGGAGATCTTACACACCCTTTTCATATTTTCGTTGTGCCTTAAAATGCAGTAGTCTTGCCTGGAGAATTCCATGGACAGAGGAGCCTAGCGGGCATTGCAAAGAGTAGGACACAACTGAACGATTAACACACACACAAAATGGGGAGGGTGGGAATTCTCCAGTGGTCCAGTGGTTGGGGCTCGGTACGTTCACTGCTGTGATGGTCCTGGGTTCGATCCCTGGTCAGGGAACTAACATCCCACAAGCTGCACAGCATTGCCAGAAAAAAAAAAAAAATAATAATGATAAATAAATGAATAAAAGGGAGAGAGGGCAAACGTAAAAGCCCGCAGGGCCTGGCAAGACCAGCAGGCCTGTGACTGGAGGAGAGGTGAGTAATGGGGTGGGTGGGACCTGCAGGCACACCCCCACGCCTGTCCTGAGGCACTCACAGTCACCCTGCTTAAAGCATAAGCACGGCCAAGCCAAATACCAAATGCCTGGGTGGGCCACAGTTGTCAGGGGCCAGCTTGTTTGTGACCCCGGCAAAACCTTAACTCCCCAGGCCGGTTTTCTACTCAGTGACCTGTGCTTCCCACCCCAAGTTGAGGGGCCAAGTAGGGGCAGGAAATAGAAGCTTCCTAAGGTAACAGGAGACCCTCTTCCATAAGTGTGGGTCGTTGTTGAGTCGCTAAGTCGTGTCCAACTCTTTGTGACCGCATGGACTGTAGCCTGCCAGGCTCCTCTGTCCTCCACTATCTCTGGAGTTTGCTCAAACTCATGTCCATCGAGTCGGTGATGCTATCTAACTATCTCATCCTCTGCCACCCCCTTCTCTTTTTGCCTTCAGTCTTTCCCAAGATCAGAGTCTTTCCCAGTGAGCCGGTGTGAGTAGGAAGAGGGAAAGCCTGGTTTCAATGCATGCATCCCAGCTTTGGTCATTCAGGATGTATTTTATTTTGTTTTAAATATGTATTTATTTATTTGACTACAGTGGATCTTGGTTGCAGCTTGCAGGATCTTAGTTCCCTGACCAGGGATCGAAGTCAGGCCCCCTGCATTGAGAGCTGGGAGTCTTAGCCAGTGGGCCACCAGGGAAGTCCCTCAACGGGTATTTTAGTAAGTGCTTCCTATATGCCAGGCACTGTGAGAGGGAAGAGCAAAGGAGATCAAGCCGAACCCTCAGGAACTGGCATCAGGCAGGGAGTCGACATTCAAAATACAAAGTTATGTCACTGCCTGTGTGCTAAGAGCCCTTTAAAGGGAAGGGAAAATGCCCTGGTGCTCATAGGAAAGTTAAATTTCAGGACACAGAGGATTTTGGAAGGGAGCAGATTTCCCCAAATCCCCATCCTCTCCTGCACACGGGAGTCCAGAGCTCCTCTCCAATCTCACAGTCTGACGAAAATATCACTGAGAATGTCACCCAGGGCCCCCAGCCACCCTCCCCCGCCTTCGCTGCAAGAAACTGCCGTGTCACCCCTGGCTTCCTCTGATGTCTGCGCTTTTATTTATGACACTGTGTGCATTTCAGAAAGAAGGAAGCAGGGAATGAGATCAAGCCCCTGTCTGATAGGCCTGATTACCTCTGAAGATAAACAACTCCCTTTCTCCCAGGGCTGCATTTCTGGGGTGTTTGCTGCCCATCTGCTTGCATCTTTGCTCTCAGGAGCCAGTGGGGTAAGAACAGAGACATCCAAGGAGGACGAAGGTCCCCGCAGCCTTGCTCACGGCGCCCCAGGGCGAGCTGCCTGAGTGGACGTCAGTGGGGCAGGCCGTGTGGAGCCTGGGCATTCTTCCAATGGAACAGTCGGCAGCCGTGGATGAGCACAGAACAGGCTGTACGTTCTGATGGGGGCAGAACTCCAAGATACATTGTTTAGCACGAAAGCAGGTGCAGACCTGGGAGTGCAGTGGGGTCCTTTTTGTGCACAGAAGAGCAAGGGGAATCAACTGTGCAGCCACGTGCTCATCTGTGCTTGGCTACTTCCAGAAGGGTATTTATAAATTCAGGAGTACCTACTGTGTGCTGGGCACCATGTCAGCTAGGCTCAGGGAATTCGGCAAAGTGACCAAGACAGCAAAGTCCCTGCCCTCCTGAAGCTGACATTCTGAAGGTGCAGATCCATAAGGAAAACTAAATAAATGTATCATATGCTGTACTGACAGGTGGTAAGTGCTCTGAGAAAAAGTAAATCAGGAAAGGAAGACACCATAGATGTGAGGGAGGGAACCATGCATGCAGTATCTGGGTAAAAGCAGGAGTGCAGAGGCCCTAGGGTGGGAATGTGCCCGAAATATTTAAGGAGTAAAGAGTAAGGCCAGGAGAAGAATGAATGAGTGGGCAGGGAGGATAGGGGGATGTCCTAGGAGCTTGCAGTGGTTAACAGGACACATGAGAAATAGAGGTTAACAGGACACAGGAGTTGCCTCTGGGTGCAGGAGGGGTGCCTAGGAATTGGGGTTCAGAGGCTGGGGGGTGGGAGTGGGGGGCAATTTGCTTTGACCACATTCCCTGTGGACTGTTTAAAGTTGCATAATGAAAGTTCTTTCTTTTCTTTTTTTTTTTTTTAGTTTGGACATCTGGTTTTGGACATCCCCGCGTGCACTTCTGGATTTTTTTTCTTGAGATTCAGGAGGTCTCCTTTCCGGCATCTTTGTACCACATTTGCTGTTTTTCAGCCTCCCAGAGAATGTTAGGAATTAGCCCCTGGGTGGCCTGACCTCCTGGTTGGGCCTGGGAAGCCAAGCAAAAGCCCCAGCCTTCCCAGGGTGGCGGCGGCACAGATGTCCGGACACTATAAGAATCCACATTGCAGCGGTTACCACACGTGGTTCTCAGAGCAGCCTTGGCCTGAACAGCCCCACATATGGGCCCAGAGCACAGGCCCCTGGTCGAGGCAAGGTCAGAACCCAGAGGCCTGTCCACAGCTGGCGAGGCTCACCATCTTGTGTGTCCCTCCTGTGTCCCCTCTGGCTTTTACCCAACAAAATCAATAAAAATTCTCATTTTGAAAATATCAATGTGATGGGTCCAACTGACTGAGAAAGGCCCTCCAGGCCTTTCAGCACCCTCAGGAGGGCCCAGCACAGAAGGCCCAGCAGTTTGTGCAAAGGGTACAGAGTTCTACAATCCCAAAGGAGGGTCCATGTAACAAGCTAGAGCAAGTTGAGATGGAAAGGATCCACAGTTTAGAATCAGACAGTTCTGGGTTCAACTTCCAACTCTGACACCTCATTAAGTCACTCAACAAACATTTAATAGACTGGCCCCAAGATCCAGCTTACATGGAGCTTCCTGGCAGGGCAGTGTTCATCCCTCCCTCCTCCTGGCATGACTTCTGGATGGCATAAGCCAACAAGTAAGCTTTCCAGGGGCTTCCCAAGCAATGCTAGTAGTAAAGAACCCAACTGCCAATGCAGAAGATGTAAGAGAGGTGGGTTCAATCCCTGGGTCCAAAAGATCCTCTGGAGGAGGGTGTAGCAACCTACCCCAGTATTTCTGCCTGGAGAATCCCATGGACAGAGAAGCTTGGCGGGCCACAGTCCACAGGGTCGCAAAGAGTTGGACACAACTGAAGCGGCTTAGCATGCACGCACGCACATGCTTCCCAGACTCCCTTGCAGTGAAGCTTCTGTGTGGATCCCGGTTCCAGCAATCCATAGGTAGCATTAGAATTCAGAACAGAGTTCACGGGGTAGAGAGAGGGTCTGGCCACTGAGCTGGGTGCACTGCAGCAGGGGGGCAGGTTCTGGAACTGGCATCTGGGGGCAGCACCTCACTCAGACGGTGGCTTCCTGCCTGGAACAGGGGACAGAGCTCCCTGGCACTCCAGCTCTGGAGCGTGTCTCTGAGTGTTCTGTCTGGAAGCTCTGAAGGACATAGGCAACTCACTACCCTGACTGGTATTAATACCCTTAAAACCCTTCTGTGCAAGATTTAGGGACTCAGAAAACAAACAAGCAAAGGAAGAAGGAATACAGTAAGTCCTCTACATACGAACCTTCAGGTTTGAACTTTCAAAGATGCAAATGTGTGTGCCAGCTGTTGTACTGCCGTACTTTTCAAGGTCCTGTGCTGTAAGTTTAAAAATGCTAGACTTCTCTCGTGGTCCAGAGGTTAAGAATCTGCCTGCCAATGCAGGGGACACCGGTTCAATCCCTAGTCTGGGCAGATCCCAAATGCTGTGGAGCAACCAAGCCCCAATGACATAACTACTGATTCTCACCACAAAGGAGAGTAGTCCTCGCTTATTGAAACTAAAGAAAGCCCACACACAGCAACAAAAGCCCAGCACAGCCAAAAATAAATAAATAATTTTAAATATATTTTTCTTTTTAAAAAATTTTATTTATTTTTAATTGGAGGATAATTGCTTTACAATATTGTGTTGATTTCTGCCCTACATCAACATGAATCAGCCATAGGTATACATATGTCCCCTCCCTCTTCAACTTCCTTCCCACCTCCCACCCCATCCCACCCCTCTGTTTTCTTTATTTTTTGTGTTGTTTTTTATGTACCTATTCTTTGTGTGAAAAGTATTAGAAACATTACAGTACGTTGTCTACAACTGATTGTGTTAGTTAGGTACCTAGGCTAACTCTGTTGGACTTACAAACAAATTGGACTTAAGAACATGCTCTTGGAACAGTAATCTTGAGCGAGTGATTCAACCTGCTTCCTAATCTGTAAAATGGGGAACAGTAACAGACCCTCCCTCCCAGGATGACTGAGAGAATTAAACGAATTAATGTGCATAGATCAGGCAGTGTCTGGTACATAGTGTTATAAGCATCAACTGTTCATGGTATTTCACTGAGCCTCCCAAGAACCTGGTAAGATTGGGATTGCTACCGTTCCCACTATACAGATGAGAAAACTCAGGCACAGATGAGGAAACTAAGGCTCAGAGAGGTACCTCACCAGCCCAGAGTCATCAATGGGAAGCAATTCACATTTAAGCCCATCTCCATCTGATTCTGGAGCCTTCCCTGTACCATCCCACAAGACCCAGTTGACTCCTTGCTTTGACTGTAATTTCCACTACTCACAGGAGACATTCATACCAGTGATGGAATGGGGGGTGCAGGATTGACATCCCCGTACCCCAAAATACAGCTGCTCACTGTCCACACCATGGTCCCCTGTTCATTAGAACATTACCCAGAATCTGGTTTGCAGGAATCATCATTGTCATTGCACCTGCCATGCCAGAACAATCCATTTTGCTAGACAATGTTGAAGAGGCAAGTAAAGCAAGAGGGACAGCAGCAGGGGAGGAAAAGAGCCTGGGAAGACCATCCTGCTGAGTCTCCCCCTCTTGAACTCTGCTCCACCACACTGACCTCCTCAAATACATCCATGATGCTGCCTCAGGACCTTTGCACTGACCGTTCCCTTTACCTGGGATGCTTTTCCCCAGATGGCCATAACTTGTTGCCTCATCTTTTACATGTCTGATAAAATGTTATCTTCCTTGTGTGTGCTAAGTTACTTCAGTCGTGTCCGACTTTTTGCAACCCTGTGAGCTGTAGCCTGCCTCTGTCCATGGGATTCTCCAGGCAAGAATACTGGAGTGGGGTGCCATTCCCTTCTCCAGGGGATCTTCCTGACCCAGGGATCGAACCCAGTTCTCTTGCATTGCAGGAGGATTCTTTCCCGTCTGAGCCACCAGAAAAGCCTTCTTTTTAAACAAGCCCCTCTCCAAAGCTCCCAATCCTCCTGCTGAAGTTTCCTCCTAGTGTTTATCATTTAGACACCTGAGACATACTTCCTGATTTCACAGGGACTATCTTCTGGTGAGCAGCATCAGACAAAGAAACAAATCCATATATGATGGCATGTTCTGCCCGTGTGGGAGACATGGGTTCGATCCCTGGACTGGGAGGATCCCACATGCCGCAGATCAACTACTCTAGAGCCTGAGAGCGGCAACTACGAAGCCCATGTATAACAACTGCTGAAGCCCGCGAGCCCTAGAGCCTATGCCCCACAATAAGAGAAGCCACCACAACCTGAGAAGCCCACACACCACAGCTAGAGAGTAACCCCAGCTCACCACAGCTGGAACAAAGCCCACACAGCAACAGAGACCCAACCCAAGCGCGAAGATCCAACACAGCCGAAAATGAATACATAAAATTATGAAAAAATATATATAACGGCATGTTGTAATGCCAGCTAGTATTGAAGGAAGAAGAATAAAGCAGAAGGTGACAGAGGGAGGTCAGGGAAGTACTCTTTTTTTAATGTTTAGTTATTATTTAATTAAATACATTTTAACATTTAATCTAATAAAATTTAGTGTTTGTTTAATATTTATTTTTAAACATTTAAGAAGGCTGCACTGGGCCTTAATTGTGGCATGTGGGGTCTTCGATCTTCATGGCAGCATGCGGTTCTTTAGTTGTGGCATGCGGAATCTCTTAGTTTCAGGATGCAGGGTCTTGAGTTGTAGCGTGCAAACTCTTAGTTGTGGCCTGTGGGGTCTAGTTCTCTGACCAGGGGTTGAACATGGGCCCCTGCATTGGGAGCATGAAATAGCCACTGGACCATCAGGGAAGTAAGTCCTTAGGAAGACCCCTTTGAGTGAAAGGAGAGAGTCAGCCACAAGGATATCCCTGGAAAAGGCATTTCAGGCAGAGAATACAGCAAGTGCAAAGGTCCTGAGGTAGACTAGACGAGCCTGGCAAATCTGAATGGCCACACACGAGTCCAGACTTCCCCCTGTAAGCACTGGGGAGACCCAGGAGGGTTTTCAGTGGGCCTGTGGTCAGGTCTGGGTCAGGTTTCAGAACAGCTCTCCCTTTGAGCAGCACGAGGTGGGAGGCCTTGCAGTGAGAAATGATGTGTCAGGTCAGGGGCAGCGAAGTGGGGAGGAGGAAACAGATGTCGGGGAGGTTCAGCAGGCAGGATGTACACCACCCATCCCCCCACCCCCAGCATCCCAGCGCAGAGAGGAGACCTGCGAGGCTGGGTGCGGAGACAAGTCTGGGCCAGGTGAAGGGAGTGGAGCCCGTTTGTACCTGTAAAACAGTTTGCTTTGGCAGCCGCGTGGAGAAAAAATTTCAATTTATGCTCCCTGCAGTTCCTTTGAAGTTATTTATGGAAAGGCTTGCACCAAGGCTACAAGGCCCATCTTGTTCTCAAGGCCATCAGTGTCTACGTCAAGCTGGTGAAGGCTGTGCAATATAGGTGGAGCAGGCTGCTCCCATTCCATCTCAGATCCTTCTTAGCTTCTGCATGCCTTAGTTTCTTTCTCTGTGAAATGGGTATCATACAAGCCCTTTCCTGTTGGAGTGAAAAGCCCTTTCCTCTTGGGACTGAAAATCAAATGAGGTACTGATGTAAAAGCTTTTAGCATAGTGTTGGAACCACAGAAATATCAAGCATTATCATTGGTTATGAGGAAGGGCAGAGGTGGGTGTGAGCTGGAAGAATCAGGATTGACTTCCTATCAGAGGCATGACTACTGCTGGGACTGGTTAATAATGGCTAGAGCTGGTCGCAAGTTCATGCTTGAACTTCCTGAATCCTTGCAAGAATCCTTGGAGGTAAATGCAATTATCAGCTACTTGGTATAAATCTCCTTGTCGCTGCTATAATGAATTGCCACCAACTTAGGGGCTTGAAACAACATAAACTTATTACTTTATCCTTTTGGACATCAGAAATTCAAAAATGAGTCTTACAGAGACTTACAAAATCAAGGTGTCTGCAAGGTTGGAGGCTTTGAGAAGAATCTGCTTCCCTGCCTTTAGCAGCTTCTGGAAATTGGTGATCCTACATCACTCTAACCTCTGCTTCACCATCACATCTGCTTCACTGACCCTCACCCTCCCACCTCTATCTTACAGGAATCCTTGTGATGACACAGGGCCACCTGGATAATCCAAGAGGATCTCTCCCTCTCAGGGTCCTCAACTGAATCATAGCTGAAGTCCCTTTGTCATGTAAAGTCACATATTCACAGGTTCCACGGATTAAGATGTGGACATCCTTGAGGAGGTCATTATTCTGCCTGTTAATTCCATCTTATGCACAAGAAAACAAAGATGCGATTATCAGCCCAAGATCACACAGCTTAAGGGCAGAGCACTGGCCTTCAACCAGGTCTGTCAGACAGCAGAGCCGACAGTCATCACCCTTTCAGGAGACTGAATTTTGCTTGCTGTGTTTACTATTTGAACCTGTATTTGGGTGCTCCAGACACTCTGCTTCACCAGTTAATCAGCAAATATTAACTGAGCACCTATTTTGTTCCAGGTACTGATGATAAAGCAGTAACTAAGACAGGAGAATATCCTTGTCTGTAAGAAGCTGACCGTCATTCAGTTATATCCATTACAATCCAAGTAACAAATCCCAGGCTTCCCATGTGGCTCAGTGGTAAAGAATCTGTCTGCCAGTGCAAGGAGATTCAGGAGACCTGGGTTCGATCCCTGGGTTGGGAAGATCCCCTGAAGGAGGAAATGGCAACCCCCTGCAGTATTCTTGCCTGGAGAATCCCATGGACAGAGAAGCCTGGCGAGCTACAATCCATAGGTTGCAGAGTCAGACATGACTGAGCACACGTGCATTGTCACTAATTAACAAATCCTAGCACAAATCATCTTGAACAACGAGATCATTTGTTATTTCACAGTGCAAGAAATCAGGAAGAGGAAGTAGTTCGGAGTTTGATTCATTAAGTGCCATTGTTATGGATCCCCAGTTTCTTTCCATGGTTTTTGTTTCTTATCCTCAACTTTGTTCTCATCTCAGATTCCTTCATGATCACAGAATGGCTGCCACTGCTCCAACTAATACATCCAGACACAATAGCCAGTGCACACAGAACAAGAAGCCTTTCCCCAAAGCCCACTGCAGCCTTTAGTTCATGTATCATTGGCTATAACTGCGTCCCATGCCCATGATTTAACCAATTTCTGGCAAGGGAAATGGGATCAGATAATTGCCTGAGACCAATTTGGATTTTCTTCAGACCTGGGAATGGGTTACACTTTCCTGTGTCACATGGCAAGGCATGGGTCTTTAAATAAAATCAGGATTTTCACAGCAACAAAGGGATGATTACTTAGGCATCCAGTGGCCTGGGTTCAAATCTTGGCTTTGCCATGTTCTCTCTGAGTAACTCTCTGAGCCTCAATTTTCTCATCTGTAAAATGGATAACCTGGTTCATAGGATTGTTAGGACCATAAAATGAGTCAATGCCTGCAAAGCCCAGCTACTATTACTTTCCCTTCAACCTACTTCTCAGGGTGGGGTCCAGAACATCAATTTTTATTCCATTGCTCTGACTGCAGATGTTTTTTCTAGTTTCTCCCCAAATTAAAATGAAAAGCTGCTCAAGATGACTGCATTTCAAGACCCCATCCTAGAAGCCGGTGGGGAAAGGACTCATGTGAACCCCCTTCCCAGAACCAACAATAACTTGAGAGGTACTTACTAAGATCAGGGGGCTGGCTAAAGAGACACAGAGCAACGCGGCTCAGGTTACCAAGGGCAGAAGCAGAAAAGCAGGATCCAAACCCAGGTCCGACAGGCCCTGAGATCCAGCCTGCAGACAGACAATCAGTGTGCCCCATGCAAGTTTTAAACACCTTATTGGTCAGCATTGGGTCACATGCCCATTCCTGAACCACCCCAGACAAAGCGGATTGGCTCACTCTCACACCAGTCAGATCCTTCTCTGGAGCTGGAGGTGGGGCTCAGCTGTCCCTGGGGTCTTATGGCTGGTGGAGAAGCCACATAAAATCAGGGTTCCTCCTGCTGGGTAAGAGCCAGCAGTACTGCCTCCACTAGTCTTTCCAGAAGTGTGACATCTGTACTGCTTGATGGCAGAGTGGTGACTTTAGGTGAACCATTTTAACAGTTACCAGTTTTTACAGTAATTATTATTACCTTTTTGTTTGTGGCAAGTGATTCTGATTTTTCTTTTGTGATAGCTATATAGTTGCCTTTTAAAAACAAGTTTAGGGACTTCCCTGGTGGTCCAGTGGTTTAGAGTCCACCTTGCAATGCAGGGGACATGGGTTCAATCCCTGGTCAGGGCACTAAAATCCTAAATGTTGCAGAGCAAATAAGCCCAAAAAGCCACAACTACTGAGCCAGCACAGCACAACTAGACAGTCTGTGCGCCTCTATGTAAGATCCCGCACGACTCAGACAAAAATCTGATGCAATCAAATAAATACATAAATAACTTTTTAAATCACAATCTAGGGAATTCCCTGGCAGTCCAGTGGCTGAGACTCAGTGCTTTCACTGTTGAGGACCCGGGTTTGATCTCTGGTTGGGAAACTAAGATCCTGCAAGCCAAGCAACCAAATAAATAAGTTTATATCCCACCATTCTGACCTTTGAGATAATTACACATAAGTTAAAAATAAATAAACAAAAAAAGTTTAACCAAGTTTTCATACACTTGGGTGGGAATGTCAAATGGTTCAAAGACTTTGGAAACTGTATCTACTATATCTAAACACACACCCGCTTGTGACCCCAACACTTTCTAGCCCAGGTATATACCCTTTGGGCTTCACAGGTGGTGCAATGGTAAAGGGTCTGCCTGATCTGGCAGACAGACATAGGAGACACGGGTTCCATCTCTGGGTCAAGTCGGGAAGATCCCCTGGAGAAGCAAATGGCAATCCACTCCAGTATTCTTGCCTGGGAAATCCCACGGACAGAGGAGCCTGGCAGGCTCAGAGTCAGACACGGCTATGACTGAGCTCACATGCGTACATACAGAAAAGTGTCCGTGGGTTCATAAAAAACACATGCACAAGGATGTTTATATAAGGTTTATTTATTACATCCCAGAATAAAAACTCTCCCCAATACCCATCAACCTAGAATGGGTACGTAAATTGTGGTGTATTTACCCCATGGTAGGTAACACCCCAATTACACAAGCCAACATGGATGAAACCAGACACAAAGAAGTCAAAACTGTAAGATTCTATTGATTTAAACTTCCAATTGAAGCAAAATTAGTCTGTAGTTTAAAAGTCAGGACAGGGTAGTGGTCGCCCTTGGGACTGAAAAGAGGTCTGGGCAGCAAGAGTCATGTGGGGGTTTAGGAAGGTGGTTTTCCTTGAAATGAGTGCTGGTTTACACTAATATGTTCATTTTATGAAAATTCTTTAGGCTGTACATTTAAGACCCATGACTATGGGATTTCCCTGGTGGTCCGGTGGTTAAGACTCACATTTCCAATGCAGGTAGATCCCAGGTCAGGGGATTAGGATACCACATGCTGTGCGGAGAAAAAAAAAAAGAAACAAACGAAAAACCCCATGACTTTTCTGTATGTCTAATATACTTTGATAAAAAAGTTCTAGAAAGGTAAAGCACTTTAAAGAAAAATATTGGCTAGACAATAGAGTCAGTGGTACACTGGCTTATGAATATGTGAAGGTTTTCAGGAATGACTGAAGTCTTAGAAGCTGTCTTATTCTGTCGTTATTGTCATGCCTATTTTTGGTGGTTGGAGTCGAATGAACAGCAAACACCTGTTGTTGATAATGCAGACTAAGAAAAGAGGCTTAGGAGAACAGACGGTGCATAGAGCGTGCTATTTGCTTAGAGATTATTTCATTTAGCGTTCAATGGAAGTAAATCTGTCTTCACTTGCTGGGATGACCTCTTGACATCCCCTTTCTTTGGAATAGCTTTGGGAAGACCCAACCCAGTCTCAGCAAACATGAGGCTAGCCTACTATCCCTGCACGTTCTGCTCCCAGGACAGGCATTGCTAATCGATCCTCGAGCCCTTGTCCATTGATTCCAGGAAAAGCCTTTAATTCCTCGGAACACAATGTCAAAGGGAGTTGCTTGCAAACAATTGCAGCTGGCACTTGAATGACATTTACTTGGCATTCCAGATCTAAAGCTCTGCTCTGTCTTAATCAGGAAGACATTAAGTCACAGGTCCCACCTCTGACCACAGCACACCCAGGAGACTCACCAAGCCCAGCAGAGTGTGCAGAAGAGGAGAGGCTGACAGCTTCTGCCTGAGACTGTAGTTCACACTGTGTGTTTCCTGGACACCATCTCTCTGCTCTCAGTCCTACTTGCCCAGCCTGCAGCTGCCTTTTTGTAACCCCACCTCTGCCTCTCCTGCACAGCCTTCACTTCTAGACAGAAGGACCTCGCATGTATTCACCTGTATGACCCAAATACAAACAGTACCCCCCAAATCACCATCTAGTTTTCATGAGCCAGAGTACTATCAGTTAGTTAGCTCTTATTTTCTGTATTAATCAAGGCATGGAGCACAGGGAGATAATAGCAGATTCATTTTGACCTTGGGATGACAGTTAGGACTTTCCTGCTATGCACAATATTTGCATAATTAATCATAATTTGATTAGGCTGTGTTTTTGCTTGACAGGCATCCATTTCTTCCCTTCCCAATAATAGCATCTCCTTTAGGGAAACTTTCTTTCCCCGTTACTAAATGAAATAATCTCTAATGTGATTTGGATAGAGGATATGGCCGAACTTGGGCAGACTCATGGTGATTGTTTCAGGAATGGGTATAAGAAATGATTGGGCCAATCAGAGCTGGCCCAGTAACTGGAGCTTTCAGGCAAGAAGTGTTCCCCTGCTGCTCAGGTTGCCAAGGTGATAAGAGGTAACTGTACAGCTGTTGGCACAATCTTTTCTCCACTTGAAGAGCTCCAACCTTAAAATGAAACCAAGGGAAGCAAACCCAACATATGACAGGATACAGATTCTCAATTTAAGCACCTGGATCCAGCCATACCTGAAAGTATTTCTGCTTAAGGCTATTTGAATTGGATTTCTTTTCCTTGCAGTCAAAAGACTCTTGACTAGCACAGGTTTAAGTAAATAAATAAATATTCAAATAAGTCTGAGTAGCTTATAAATAGACAAACAACCATTAAGGGAAATGTCCTAAAAACATGTGGGAAAGGAATAGCATTGTCAGATAAAGCAGATGCAGAAGAAACAAGGTAGACAATCAAGGGCTTGATATCAGTTCCCACTATAAAGATAATGAAACCACTATTCAACAGATCCTTTAGGAGGGTGGGGTCCTGAGGGGCCATCTGTTCTTCCAGGGTGGTCTCCCCATGAACACAGGAAGCTGACATCAGCCAACGCAAGGTAGCTTAGTGAACCTGTTAGCTTCTCGTGATTATCGTATTTTCTTCTAAATAGTCACTAGCCATCTGTGTGAAGCTCTGTTCCAGAATTCTGCTAAGAACTCTGGCTGTCAGACATACCCCATCTGGGGATTCCAGACTCCATATTATTTTTCCCTTTTAGAAAATCCAGGTCTTTGCCCATCTTCAGGCTCTTCTCTTGTGTCTTTTTTTTTTTTTTTTACTGTCTCCCAGCCAACCACGAATTCAACTCTCTCTGTAGAACTTGTCTTCCTCCCGTGGTATTTGAAAGAACATTTGTCCTCCGTGGTGAAGGCAGAGCTGCAACAGTGATGCGTGATTCAGTGTTCTTACTGCTGCCTGAACACACGACCCCCTCGCCCCACACAAGGGATCCATCTTTTAACATCTCAGTATTTTCCCTCAATTTCTGACATTCTTCATCTTGCAAAATTCATCTGAATACCTTACTACTTGTTAAAAGTAACACACACATATGATAAAACAAGTTCCAACAGGTCCAAAGATCTCCCCACCTGGACTTCTGGCTCCCTGACTCCCCTTCCCCTAGGACAGCCACAGTTATCAGCTTTACCTTCCAGAGATATTATGTACATTTCCAAAGATATATGTTCGTGTGTATGTATGAATTTGTATACGCCCTCTTCCTGACATTATTTGTATGTGTGGTAAAGTATTCATAACATAAATTTATCACCCACGACATTTCGCATGTTCACAGTTACCACCACTATCTAGTTCTAGACCATTTTCATCACTCCAAACAAAACCGGTACCCGTGAAACAGTCATTCTCCGTTTCTCCCCTCCCCCAGTCCCTGGTAATCACCAATCTCCTTTCTATCTCTGGGTGCTGCGCTGTACTACACTGCTTCAGCGTGAACTACACCCCATGGACTGTAGCCCACCAGGCTCCTCTGTCTGTGGGATTTCCCAGGCAAGAATACTGGAGTGGGTTGCCATGCTCTCCCCCAGGGGATCTTCCCCTCCCTGAGATAGATTTACCTATTCTGGATATTTCGTATCAGTACGTGGCCTTTTATGATTGGCTTCTCTTATGACTGGCTTCTTTCAATTAGTATAGTATTTTTGCGGTTCATCCATGCTGTAGCCTGTGCCAGTACTTCACTCCTTTTTATGGCTGAAAAATATTCCACTGTATGGATAAAACCACAATTTTTTGGTCCTTTCATCTGTAGATGGACATTTGGGATGTTTTACCTTTTGGCCCTTGTGAACAGTACTGCTGTGAACATTCATGTTACATGGATTTATCTGAGTCCCTGTTTTGGGTTCTTTCTGGACATTTAACACCTAGAACTGGAATTGCTGAGTCATAGAGTCATTCTGTGTTTAACATTTCAAACTGCCGTACTATTTTTCACAGCGGCTGTACCATTTACATTCTCACCAGCAATGCGTGAGGGTTCCAATTCCTCCACAGCCTCACCAACATTTCTTTTCTGTTCCTTTTTTTTTTTCTTTGCAATACTCATCCTGATGGATGTGAAGTGGTGTCTCATTGTGGTTTTGATGTACATTTCCTTGATGAGCAATCATACCCTCCTTTTTTTTTTTTTAACACAAACATAGACTTCTATACACACCATTTTGTTTCTTGAATATTCACTGAATGTTCTATAATTGGAGCTTATTCTGTATCATTTTCACATCACCTCCATGTTCTTCCCAGAGCTGCATAGTAACCCATACTGTCTGGATAAACCCTGCCTCATCAGTCCGCTACTGAAGGGCATAAGAATGTATCAGTCTTTTCATTCCATACAATGCTGTAACAAACACCACCCCCACTCCAGTGCACGTCTTTGTGAACATTCATCTGATTTTCTTTTTTGTAATGTTTATTTTCTTTCTTTATTTATTCAACTCCACCAGGTCTTAGTTGCAGCATGCAGGATCTTTTAGCTGTGGTATGTGGGATCTAGTTCCCTGACCAGGGATTGAACCCCAGGCCCCTGCTTTGGGAGCATAGAGTCTTAGCCACTGGACCACAGGGAAGTCCCTCCCTCTGATTTTCTTAATTTTCTTCCCTGAAATCAAGGGCAGCTCCCTCGCTGTTAATTTCTGTCTCCCTGAGGCCTTCATCTTGGTCTCCCACAATCGACAATGAGGAAACAAACAAAAATGAATGCTATTTCTGAACTGCACTCTATTCCAGGCACTTACATTTCCATGCATTACTCCATTGACCTTCCCACTGATTCTTTGACATGACTTTTCCCCCACCCATTTGTCAGGTGGGAAATAGATGTGCTGGGCTTCCCAGGTGGCGCACTTGGTAAAGAACTCACCTGCCAATGCAGGAGATGCAAGTGACTCGGGTTCGATCCCTGGGTCAGGAAGATCCCCTGGAGAAGGAAATGGCAACTCACTCCAGTATTCTTGCCTGGAGACTCCCATGGAGAGAGGAGCCTGGCAGGCTACAGTCCACTGGGTCACAAAGAGTCAGACACGACCAAACACGCTCACAGCAGCAGTAGCAGACTGATGTGTATGAGGGTCACTGGTCCTATCTTTCACAGGGTCAGTGGAGGTAACGGAGTCCAGACCCTGATCTGTCTGACTCCTGGGCCATCCCCATCATCTCCGGGCAGCTCTCTTGCTTGGGACATCGGGAATAAGGTGACCAACCATGCCAGTTTGCCCGGGACAGAGGGGCTTCCCAGGATGTGGGAGCTTTCGTGCTAAAACCCAGAAAGTCCCAGACAAACCGCTGTGGTCTGGAAACTTGTCCAGCTTGTGTTGGGGACACATGGCCATGAGTCATCTGTGCCTCTCGTCCTTCCTTTGTTGGCTTGGGGCCCAAGAGTCGTAACCCAGGGCCTTTGGTGGGACTTGAACCCACAACCTTGAGTCCTCATTTGCCTCCCTCTCCCCCTCACACATACACTCAGGCCTCGGCAGTCTCTCCCACACATTTCCCCTTCCACACAGTTCCAGTGAGACATGAGGGCCACAACCCACTGCAAGGCAAGCCAAAAGCCTGTCCATCAAGGGAGATAAAGCAAATTCCTGGTCTCACTGCCAAAGTGACTGAGTCAAGGAAAGTGGAGACAAACCCAGCATCCTGTCTCCTTGGGTTTCTGCGTTTTCCACAGTTTCCTTGAGTTCCCGTCACACATCTTGGGCTGAAAGGAGGCATTTGGGGCCGGGGAGTTTAAAGACACCTGTCTGAGTATTGGTGCCCCACCAGAAGTGCCAAGTAAATAACAGCTCCACGGCACAGCTGGCCGGCGATGGCTTGGTGACACCCATAATCATTCAGAACCGTTCACTCAGAGGAAACCCAGGGCCCGGCATGGCCTCTCCTCACACTCCTGATCTGCCGGCACCATAATTAGCTTATTACCAGCCACCTCATGTTAATAACCTCTCCCTTTATGACTGCAAGAGGAATTAAAGAGAACTAATAGACCGAGGCCAGTAATCCATTTGTAACCTTGCATTTTTTTCCCCAGTGCCGGGTAAAGAGAGAAGTCAAGGGAACTTCCACCCCCACCTCCTCGAGATTCCTGTTCTTTTTGGACAGTTTTTTTGTAATGCAGGGTGGTGAGCAACGTTGACAGGACTTCCCCTTTCAGTGGGTGCATCTCAAGTTCAGTTGGCCCCCACCCCTCCAGGCTGGATGAATCCAAGGGCACTGAGTGGGCCAGAGAAAGCCCCAGGTAGTCCCACAAAGGATGAGAAGGATGGGGAGAAGGTGCTCGGTATCCCCTTGGCCCGGCCATAGAGGCCAGCTGAGGTCAAGTGTGGTCCATCTGGCGGTTTGATCTTATGGTGATGCTGTTGTTTGCTCACCCAATGGCCATTCTCCCCGGATTTGCTGTTTTATTTCCCGCTTTGGCCTCCTGTCACCTCTCCTTAAGGATAAGAGACTGTGTTTTATTATTTATTTATTTTATTTTTAGCTGCACTGGCTCTTCAATGTTGCAACACAGTCTCTCTAGTTGCGGCGAGCGGGGACTGATTTTGTTAGAGTGCATGGGCTTCTCATTGCTGTGGCTTCTCTTGTTGCAGAGCACAGGCTCTAGGCATGCAGGCTTCAATAGCTGCAGGGCTTAGTTGCCCCGTGGCATCTGAAATCCTCCTGGACCAGGGATCGAACCTGTGTCCCCTGCATTGGCAGACAGATTCCTAATCACTGGACCTCCAGGGAAGTCTCAGACTTGCTCTCAATGAGAGAGGCTGCCTCCCCAGTGGAGGCCGAACATACCAGCTCCTTCCTGCCCTGGTGCAGAGAACCCTGTTGGTGTCCTGCCCTGATCCCTAGGAGGCCTTTCACAGAATCTGCACCTCCTTTCCCAGGTTCTGTGAACTTGACCTCTCATGGCCCACACCCGGGACCGTCCTCTGAAGGCTGACTTAGTGCTACCGGAGCCTGCTCACCTCCTAGTCTGGAGCAAACAACTCCTGGCACTGCCGTCTGCCTGTACTTGCTAGGGCGAGGGGCGACTCCAGCTCTCTGCCTCCAGGCGGGGTAAACTCTGCTGCTCCTGGTGCTCTGAGATGCCTGGTTTGGAGCCATTCCTTAATCTAAGCATCAGGATTCCCTGGAGGGCTTGTGAAAACCCTCCAGGTGGAGATTGCTGGGCCCCACCCCCAGATGTGTGATTCAATGGGTATTTCTGTTAAGTTCCCATAGAGCTGATGCTGGAGGCTGAGGACCACACTTTGGGAACCACTAGTTTGTCATATCCGGAGAAGGCAATGGCACCCCACTCCAGTACTGACTCTTGCCTGGAAAATCCCATGGATGGAGGAGCCTGGTAGGCTTCAGTCCATGGGATCGCTAAGAGTCGGACACGGCTGAGCGACTTCACTTTAACTTTTCACTTTCATGCATTGGAGAAGGAAATGGCAACCCACTCCAGTGTTCTTGCCTGGAGAATCCCAGGGACAGGGGAGCCTGGTGGGCTGCCGTCTATGGGGTCGCACAGAGTCGGACATGACTGAAGCGACTTAGCAGCAGCAGCAGCAGTTTGTCATATCAAAATTAGCCTCATGGGTCTCAGCCTGGCTAGATATTAGAGTCATCATTTTAGAACTGTAGATGCCTGGGACTTTCCTGGTGGTCCAGTGGTTAAGAATCCACCTTCCAATACAGAAGACACAGGTTCAATCCCTGGTTAGGGAATTAAGATCCCACATGCTGTGGGACAACTAAGCTCTTATGCCTCAACTATGGAGCCTGGTGCTCTGGAGCCCATCAGGCACAACAAGAGAGAAGCCCCAGCACTGCAACGGAAAGATTCCAAGTGTCACAACTAAGACCCCACGTTCGTACGTGCTAAGTCGCTTCAGTTGTATCTGACTCTGTGCAACCCCATGGACTGTAGCCCTCCAGGCTCCTCTGTCCATGGGATTCCCTAGGCAAGAATATAGGAGTGAGCTGCCATGCCCTCCTCCAGGGGCTCTTCCCAACCCAGGTGTTGAACCTGCATCTCTTACATCTCCTGCATTAGCAGGTGGGTTCTTTACCACCAGCACCACCTGGGAAGCCCCTAAGACCACCACCCCTCCCATGCAGCCAAATAAATAAATAAATACCTTTTTTTAAAAGAAAGAACTGCGGATGCCTGTTCCCCATCACCCAGAATTTTGATTCCGTTGATTTATTGGCAGAACCCAGGGACATCCATGTAGGTAAAGACGTTCCCCCAGGAGATTCAAAATAAATCACCAGGTGAGATCCACAGCCTCTGCCTGAAACCACCTCAAATCACGATGTGTGGGATTCTTATGTCATATCCCCGAGACATTTATTCAGAGAGAACACCAAGAAATTTAATCTGATCTCGCCATTATAAAGTTTGCATTCATAGGTGTTGGATGTCACTATAAACAAACCTTTTAAAGGTCACTTTAAAAAGTAATATAGGAAGCGTTCCTTGCTGGAGCTCATCAATAATATACACCACAAAGCAAATGAAACAAGCAGTGTCCTAATTTATGCAAAAGGGTATTTGTGGCCTGGGATAACATTTCCAGTGGCTGCATCATATGCAGATTCAAAAAAGGCCGTGTCTGAAAAGTTCTAGACATACAGGGAGCAGATGGGCTTGGCCAAACTCTATTTGATGATTCAAAACACAATGTCAAGGGTACAGGTGGAGGGCTCAAAGAATATTATTTCACGAATGTAAGCCCAGAACAAAAAGACATATTTTTTAATGTACTATATTAGTTATTTAACATGTGACTTTAAATAAATGTAGTTAGGCATGGTCATTACTCTATTACTAATATAAATGTGCAAATAAATATTTGACTATTTAATTTGTACCCCAAAACTTTTATACTTATCAAAAACATTGGGAGAGAAACCCTCTCATTGTATAAAAGGGAGTCACCTTACATTGTTTGGAGATGTATATATATATATATTTTTTTTTTTTTTCCCAGTATGAGAGTAAACAAGACAGATGAGGTCAGGTCTCTGCCTCTAGGAAACTGACTAGAGGGAGAAAGACAACAAACAAACAGATACAATATTGTAATGAGTACCATGATGAAAACTAACGTAGGGATTTCCCTGGTGGTCGATGGGTTAATGCTTCACCTTCCATTACGGGGGGGTGCAAGTTCGATTCCTGATCAGGGAGCTAAGATCTCCCGTGACTTGCAACCAAAAAACCTAAACACAAAACAAGCAATATTGTTAACAAATTCAATAATGATTTTAAAAATGGTCCACATCCAAAAAAAAAAATCTTAAAAAGCAAAAGTAGTACCGAAGGAAAGGAGCACTAGGGAGAGGTGCTGCTCCATCTGAACAGAGATCGAGATAAAGAGAGAACTGAGTCTCGTGAATACTTTAGGGAAGAGAATACCTGGTATTGGAAACTGTAAGTGCAAAGGCCCTAAGGCCTTTGCTTGCACAGTCAGGGAATAGCCGGGAAGCAGTGGGAGAAGGGGGATGGTGCAGATCTTGCAGGGCCTGAAGAGGGGTGTATCTTATTTAGTCTGATGGATCAGGAGTGCCTGGTTCCTGTGGCGCTGAGCAGAAGGTAACCTCTCATCATTCTATATCTGGGACCTCTGTCCACAACTGGATCCAGCATCTTCGGGCCCTCTGGGATGAAAGTATTCATGTTTCTTGCTTCTCCGTTTACCTCCTACTTTTCTCCTTCTCCTTCAAACACTCAAGGGCAGGGAGGGGCCACAACAAGTCCCAGAGGTTAAGTATGGGCTGCGCCATCCCACCTCCAACTGTACAATGCAACTCAGCTGTGGGAACAGTCAGCACCTCTTAGATGCAAGGCACTGACCTCAGCTGGCGCCACACACAGCCAGGCACCCCACAACACCTGCTTCTGAGGCTGCAGCTAGGAGCCCGCACAATCATCCTTTGTTTTTTTTATGGCCTTGGAGAGTTTACTTTGCTTTCCTGCCAGGCCTTTGTCATCCCTTGGGGAGTCAAGAAGACAGAACTGATGGTAACAACTTGGTAGCTTAAGAAAATAAGCAGGAGACAGAGAAATCCCAAATCTCCAGAACTCAGCAATCCTGATCCCCATCTTTGTCTGCCAACTCAGAGGTGCATGAATCCAGGCACATCTGGACTTTTCGCGCCTGCCATGTGTCCTACTGTGTGCTCCGGCCATGGGGGGCTGATGGGGACAGGGCCAGCTTCCTGAGTGAGCCACTGTACAGCCACACAGGGAGCCACACTCAGAAGGGCCCCAAGCTTGGTTTAATACTCTATGGTCACCACCTTGAAATTCTCAATCGTTTTTGAACAAGGGATCCTGTGTTTTCATTTTGTACCAGGACTCAGAAAATGATGTGGCTGGTCTGGACCAGGACCCCATTTGAGATGTATGTACAGGGTCCCTGGCAGTCAATGGGGATCTGAGATATAGCCTCAACTCAAGGTTTCAAATGCTGTGGCCTGTGGATCCCCCCGGTGACTCTTCAACCCAAGCGTTGTATGGAAGAATCTACATAGATGTCAGAGCTGCTCTGAGCAGACATCTGTGAGGCGATGTCTGGTTTTGATTAAAAATTGAGAGTCACTCATTAACTTGCCCCACAAGCAAACTTGGAAGCCCTCCTGATATAAACCTCCACCCATATAAACCTGCCACCCACATCTCCTGCTGGAAACCAGGAACCCCTGGTTCAGGAGCTGTGATCACAAAAGAAGAGAAAGGCCTGCAGTCCAGCAAAGCCTATATCTTCCATAGTGCAAGGACTTCCCCACCCTGCTCTCTCCTATCCTGACTGGGGTCAGAGGCCATTATTTACCTGGTACCAGGGATCCAGGAGGGCATCCTGCCTGCTTTGGCCACTAGATCTAAAATTTCATCAGAACCAATCCTTTTTCCCTGGGTGAAATACCTTTTCCCTGGCTCAAATACCTTAAGCTGTTTTGCATTTCTCATTGTAATTTTTTGCAAGGATTTATTTACAAGTTTGTCTCCTCTCCAAGCCAGAGCTTTGGAGGGAAAAGTCCATGCCCTAATCATTCATTCGTCAAGAAACCTGTCCCAGAGGACCCCCTGTGGTGAGATGTTCACAGGCACAAGAGCTCTAGAACAGTCTTTGGATCCAGAACACTAGGCAAAGGGCCTCCCCTGCTTGGGGGCCTCTTAGTAGTTGATGAACGAATGATGCACTAGTTAAAATTATGACATATCAGGCTTCCCTGGTGGCTCAGTGGTAAAGAATCCACCTGCCAATAGTGACAGGAGACACAGGTTCGATCCCTGATCTGGGAAAATTCCGCATGCTGTGGGCCACTAAAGCCCGTGTGTCAGTACTACTGAGCTTATGCTCTAGAGCCCCTGGAGCCGCAACCACTGAAGCTCAAGCACCCTGAAGCCTGTGCTCCGCAACAAGAGAAGTCACTGCAATAAGAAACCAGAGCCCCTCCAGTTAGAGAGTAACCCCTGCTCACCACAACTAGAGAAAGCCCTCACAGCAACGAAGACTCAGCACAAAATAAATAAATAAGATTGTTTTTAAAAATTGTAACATATTTGTACGTCACCTATCAGGTTCCAGGCACTGTTTTCATCAGTTTGTATGTATTTTCTCATTTAACTTATAACAACCCTGCATTTTGTGCTATTCTTGTCCCCCCTTTTACAGAGGAGGAGACTGAGGCACTCAGAAAAGACGCTTTCATTTAGAGGGCTTACAACATACATACACACACACTTGTGCACACGTGCTCATGCACCTCTGCAAGCCAGAAACTAGTCAATTCATAGGCAGGCAGGGTTCAGAGCCAAATTAGCAAAATATATTGAGATGGTATTTATTTTCTTTCTAATTCTCGAGTTGTAATGACTGTTTATTCTCATAAACATCTAATTTGTGTACTCAGCCTACCAGCCAGAGTGAAGCATCAAGTGGCTCGAATGTTTGTTCTCTGGTCGGGTATCATGCCCCTTCCTGCTTTTTGTATAAAACAAGACTCCTCAGGGCCTGCACATCTTACTGGCATCTCACAGCTGGGACATGCAATCCTCTGTAGTATCAGAGGCCTCGCCAGGCCAGTAGAAGCAGGCTGGAGGGGAGTGAGGGTTCCCTGCAAAGATGGCCACCAGCAACTCTTCCTTTCCCTGCAGGTGCCTGAAGCGCCTCCCACCAGGAGGCAGAGTCTCCTGAAAATGGGTGGGCTCTGTGAACGCTTTGACTAATAGAAAGCAGCAGAAGTGATTCCATTCCAAGTCTGGAGAGACCTGATGATTTCTGCTTTCCCTCTCTTGGGACCCAGCTGCGGCCATGGTAAAGAAACTCAGGCCATGTTCCAGAAGAACAAGAGATCACGTGGACAGAGTGAAGCTTGAGGAAATGAGAGACTACAAATGGACAGAGGGACCCTGCCAGCTCCAGCCCTTCCAGCCAGTGGCAAACATTACAGGTCAAACCACATGGAATACTCAGCTCCACACAAAATGAGGCAGACTATGCAGCTAAGTCCTGAAGGTCAGCCTTGCCAGCAGCCCATCCCCATGCACTCCCTCTTCTCCGTGCCCTGGGAGCGTGTCTGCTTGTCTTCCCAACAGGTGTTAAAATAACGACCTTTGGGCTAAAAAGGAAACGGTGTGCAGGGGTGATAAGAGAGTCTAGCTGCCTGAACCGGAAAGAGGGAGGGAGGAGGAAAGGAGAAGGGGGCAGCCTGGGGAGGTGGGGAATTGGCAAATTTCAGGGAGGGCTGTCAATGAACTGGGGGACACAGAACTTCCTTTCTCTCCCCCTCAGAATTCAGCCTCTGTCTTTTCTTCAGGAACAAGATTTGCAGGAAAACCAGGGTCTGAGACTGATAGATAGCCCTTTCTCCTGACTCAGGGGTTTTGCACTTACAATTCCCTCTGCCTGGAATGTAATCCCTCCACCCTCACCCTTATTTGGAAATACGATCACTGTAGATGAAATTAGTTAAGTTAGGATGAGTCAGATCAGAGTAAGATGAGCCTTAAATCCAACATGACTGGTGTCCTTATAAGAGAGAAGAAGGCTGTAATGAAGACAGAGACACCCAGGGAGAACAATGTGACAATAGAGGCTGACGTTAGAAGGATGCAGCTGCAAGCCAAGGAACTGCAAAGATCGCTGGCAACCTCCAGGGAAGGAGCTAGAAGAGGAAAGGGGTCTGGGGTGGGAGGTGGGGTGGGGCGAGGGAGAGTTGTCCTTCATTAGAATCTGCGTAGGGATTGGGACTTCCCTGATGGTCCAGTGGCTAAGACTCTGCACTCCCAACGCAGGAGCCCAGGTTCTATCCCTGGTCAGAGAACTAGGTCCTACATGCCGTAACTGAGATTGCATGGCATAACTAAAGATCCCGCATGCTACAACAGAGATTGAAGGTTCCTCTTGCCCCAACTAAGACCTGGTGCAGCCAAATAAATAAATATGGGGAAAAAAAGAATCTGCACATGGACATAACTCTTTGTTATGACCCATAACACTTTGATTTCACACTTCTAGGCACCTGAACTTTGAGAGAACACAATTCTGTTAAGCCACCCAGTTTGTGGTCCGTACTTGCTACAGAGGCCCTAAGAAACTAATATACTCCAGCTGTGCCTTGCCCTAGTACCCCAGGACTCCAGCAAGTGCAGTTGACTCTGCCTTGAAAATGCACCCCAGATTGGCCCTTTTTCCCCATCATCATCTTGTCTTGCCTGGGCTATTGCAATAGCCTCCTCCCCAGTCTCCCCACAGTTACTCTGCACCTTCTCCCCTAAAGCAACCAGAGGGGTCTTTTAAACCCTGAGTCAGGTCTGCCACCGTTCCTTAAAAGTTCCCAATCCCAGGACTTCCCTGGAGGTCTGTTGGTTAGGACTAGGTGCTTCCACCGCAGGGGGCATGAGTTCCACACCTGACTAGGGAATTAAGATGCTGAGGTGTGGCCAAAAAAAGGAAAAAAGATTTTGGAAAAAGTTCTCCATCTTGCTCACAATACAATCCCAATTCCTCTCCATGGCTGCATCAGGACCCCAGGATCTGGCCTCTCCAGTCCCCATGATCTTCTCTCCCTCCACCCACTTTGATCCAGCTCATTGTCCTTCCTCAAACACACCAGAAATGGCCTCACCTCCGGGCCTTTGCACATTCTATCCCCTCTGCCTGAATCCCTCTTCCCCACACATTCCCGTGACTCTGGCTCTCTCTTGTTTACATCTTACTCAAATGTCATCTTCCTCTGAGAGGCTTTCCCTGACCACCCTCAATAAAACCGCTAAGCCCCCTCCCCTCCCCGCACACTGCCCCATCTCCCTCCACCCGCTTTGGGAAGCAGATCTCTTCCTGTGATGTCAAAGCCCTACTCCTCCTGCAGGCATTCTTTGAGGCCACTGTTCTGTTTCTGGGACCTGATCCTGCAGAGAGGCTGGCATGAGGCACGGAAGCTTGGACAGACAAAAACGTGCTCAGCCAGGCTGCTGACAGCAGCGAAAGCCTGAAAACAAGGTTGGTGTCAATCCACAGGGGACCTGGTATATCAGTTATGAGATGGCCAGACGATGAAACACGATGCGGCTGTTATGAAGGGTGAGGCTGTCCCAGGGCCAGGGCAGAGCAGCCTCCTAGATCTGCATTCACACATCATTTCTGTTTTGTATTTTTTAACTGTGGGATGATATACACGTAATAAAGAGCATGAGGTGGGTTAGCCTTTGGTGGACAGCTCAAGGGATTTTTTAAAAAGAGATCCTTAAAAAAAGAAATACACTATTTTTGGCTTCCCTGGTGGTCCAGTGGTTAAGAATCTGCCTGCCAATGCAGGGGACATGGGCATGATCCCCGAGTCAGAGAAGACTCCACTTGCGGGACAGCTAAGCCCGTGCGCCGCAACTACTGAAGCCCACACACCCTAGAGCCCATATTCAGCAACAAGAGAAGCTCCCGAAACGCAACTAGAGAGTGGACCCTGCTCGTCGCAACTAGAGAAAGCCCACGTGCGGCAACAAAGACCAAGCACAGTCAAAAATAAATAAATAATTTAAAAAACATTTTTAATAAATACTTTATAGAATGATTTTAGGTTTACAGACAAGTTGCAAAGATGACACAGACTTCACAAACATCCTACACCCAGTGTCCCCCCAATCCCATTCTTTTTTTTTTTTTTTTTACTATGTAGTCTATTTATTTATTTATGGCTCTGCTGGGTCTTCGCTGCTGCTTGGGCTTTCCCTACCTTCGGTGAGCAGGGTCTCCTGTCTACTTGCAGTGCTCAAGCTTCTCATTGCAGTGGTTTCTCTTGTTGCTGAGCACAGGCTCTAGAGTGCAGGCTCCGTGGTTGTGGCTTGCACGGGCTTATTGCTCTGAGGCATGTGGGATCTTCCTGGATCAGGGATCAAACCTGTGTCTCCTGCCTTGGCAGGCAGATTCTCTAGCCACCAGGGAACCACCCTCTCCAGCCCCATTCTTAACATCTTCCATCCATATAGTGCATTTCTCACAGTGAAGAAATCTACATTGATCCATTATTATTAACTAAAGTCCGTCCTTTATTCAGGTTTTCTCACTGTTTCCTAATGGCCCTTTTCTCTCCAGGGTCCCGTTCAGGACAGCATGTTGCATTTAATCCTCACTTCTCCTTAGAGCCTTCCCGACTGTGATGGATTCCCAGGCTGTCCTTGTTTTTGATGAGCTGGGTGGTTTGCAGAAACCTCAGTCAGGGATTTTGCATGATGCTCCTCCATTGGGATTGGTCTGATGTTTTTCTCCGCCTTCCACTGGGGTTACATCTTGAGAAAATTTTTAAGCTCTATTGTTCAAGGTAGAAAACTAGGTGGGTACAAACGACCAAGAGAGGGCCCTCCCAGTGGTCCATTAAGGAATGATTTCACATTATTTGTACATTTCTCTGTGTGCATACTTTGGTCACCTCTGGAAGGACACCCAGAACTTGGTCCCTGCAGAGGCTTCAGGGGCAGAGAAGTGGATACCCCAAAATTAGATGGGACAGAGATATCCTTTACACTGTGTCATTTGAAAAAAGGTAACCATATGTATATGTGATGGAAAAAACCCAGAGAGATAAATGGAACAAAAGAGAACACCCTCCCTGCCCTGGGCCTCCACTTCTTCCTCAGCAACCCTGAGAAGCTTGGCAGGAGTCCAGGAGGAAGGTGAGATGGAGAAAGAGGTTGTTCAGGCGGCTGGCTGGGGCTTCAAAGGACTTCAAAGGAACTGCCGTGCCTGAAAAGGTGCCCCTGAGGCCAGGGTCATTCACCTCTTTGGAGGGAAAGAAATGTCAGCCCCGGGGGCCATCTGAGAACATCTCCAGGGAGCAGGGTGTGTCTGCCAGGTCACCTGAGCAAGCAGCTTCTTCTCTCTGAGCCTCAGCCTGTTCATCTGTGCGTTGGGGGTGTCAAGTGCTCCTGATCTCTAAGGCTGGTGGGAGGATGGATGTAAGCATGAACATCAAGAGTTTGACTCACAGCTGAACTTAGAATCCGAGTTCGTCACACTGAAAATAAAGTCAAGGTCCCCTCCCTTCGCTGACGAAGATCTGTATAGTCAAAGCTATGGTTTTTCCAGTAGTCATGTATGAATGTGAGAATTGAACCATAAAGAAGGGTGAGAGTTGAAAAATTGATGCTTTCGAACTGTGATGCTGGAGAAGACTCTTGAGAGACCCTTTGGACAGCAAGGAGAACAAACCAGTCAATCCTAAAGAAAATCAACCCAGACTATTGGAAGGACTGATGCTGAAGCTGAGGCTCCAATACTTAGGCCACCTGATGCAAAGAACTGACTCATTAGAAAAGACTCTGACACTAGCAAAGATTGAAGGCAAGAGGAGAAGGGGACGACAGAGGATGAGCTGGTTGGGTGGCATCACTGACTCAATGGACATGAGTTTGAGCAAGCTTCGGGATTTGGTGAAGAACAGGGAAGCCTGGCATGCTGCAGTTCATGGGGTCACAAGGAGTTGGACATGACTGAGCAACTGGACAATGACAACCCCTCCCAGTGGCCCACAGGGTCCTGTGTGAGTCGCCCTTGCCCAGCTGTGAGACCCGCCTCTGCTTCCTCCTCCTCCAGTGGCTGGAGTGAGAAGGCTGGGAGGTGTGGTCATGGCAGGGGTGGGGTGCAGACCCTGCAGAACTAGGGCGTTGAGAAGACTTGGGATTTCACTCGAAGTGAGAAGGGACCCACTGAGACTTGGGAGCATAGGAATACCAGGACCAGGCTCCCTCTGGCTGTTGCAAGGAGACCTGGAGGGCCAGGTGGCTGCCCAGAGAGCAGAGAGGAGACTACTGCAACAGTCCGGGCAGGAGCTGAAGGCGACTCAGAACAGGGCAGAGCCCAGGGGGAAAGCAGCTGGTAAAGCAAGGCTCAGACTCGAATCACATGTGGATTCCAATGGGAGCAGGAGCTCTTCTGGTGCGCGCTCAGTATTACAGTTCACCTGTGGATCCATCAGTCTGGCGCCAGCCCTAGAGTTTGGGACTTCCTGCCCCCTTACTCACAAAGTTCCAGGTCCCAGGGACTCTGTCCCACACTCCCCTGGGTTGTTTTTAAGGGTCTGGGTCCTGATGGCCCAGAAGAGCATCCTTCAGTTCCCCTGCCATAGGCAAGTGAGCACACTGCCCACAGGCACCTCTCTCCTTGAGCACCTACCCTTTCCAGAACCACCGTGCAGAGAGCAAGTGCTCTGGTCGCTACACCTGTTTTCATTTGGACACAAGTGCTCAGAGCAGACCTCTTCGTCCTCGGTGTAAGCCAGAAGCATCCCAAATGTCCACCAGTAGGCGGATGGACCAACAGGTCAGGACATGTCCATATACTGGGGAATGCCTTGCAGCAGTGAAAAGGAAACTGAGACACAAATTCCTACAGCAACACATGAGAATCCCAAGTGCATTCTACTGAGCAAAAGAAGCCAAGATGCAGAAAAGCACAGGCTGTACAATTTCACTGTGTGAAGTTCTAGAATGAGCAGTCAGCCTAGAGGGACTGAAGGCACATGCATGGTTTCCTGCAATGGTGTGGCGGGGGGACGCAGGTAAAGGGAAGGTGATTAGCAGGGGGCAAGAGGGTAGCAGCCAGTTTTTACTGAGGTATAACTCACATTTTATGAAATTCAGCCTTTTTTAGAAAAGTATTTATTTGTCTGTGCCATCATGAGATGGCATCAGTAGTTGCATCATGAGAACCCTTAGTTGTGGCATATGGGCTCTAGTTCCCTGACCAGGGATTGAACCTGGGACCCCTGCATCAGGAACCAGGAGCCTCAGCCACTGGACCACCAGGAAAGTCCCTGAAGTTCTGTCTTTTAATGTACATTTCAGAGGCATTTAGTACATTCACAGGGTTATACAACCATCACCCCCTATCTATTTCCAGAACATTTTCTATATCCCTAAAAGAAACCATGTACTCATCAGATCACCCCCATGTCCCCCTGCCCTAAATCCCCAAGCACCCACTTAGCTACAGTCTGTCTCCATGGGTTGGCCTATTCTGGACATCTCACATAAATGGAATCGTACAGTCTCTGACATGTTGCATCTGGCTTCTCTCATGTAGCATCACGTTTTCAAGGTCCATCCATGTGGTAGCCTGTATCAGTGCTTCTTTTCCTTTTTAGGGTCAAATAACATTCCATTGTCCATCTCTTTACCAATGGATGGTGTCCTTAAAAATAATACTGCTACGCGCAAGTGTTTGTCTGGATACACGTTTCTGTTTTGCTTGGGTGAGTACCTGGGAGTGGATTGCTGCCGAGCCATGTGGTGGTTTTCTGCTTAACTTTTGAGGAACTGCCAAACAGTTCTCCAGAATTCCTGCCAGAACTTTGACATGAGCTAATAAGCATCTGGAACAATCTGGAAGCTTCTATTCACCTCTTTCCCTCTTTATAAAAGGTATAATAAACGATCTGTGATGTTCTAGTGTTCTAGGAGTGGAGTGATGGATGCTATCAACATGTGCCTGAAGAAGGGTTTGGGTGGCTTGGGAGAGGGGTAGTTCGGGAGGGGGTGCTGAGCCAGTGGGGCTCTGGAATCAGGATGCCTGCTTTGGAACCTCCCCATCACTTACTTACCATGGCCTTTGAAGCGATGCCAGCTTAGCATTACTTCAGACCCAGAAAAAAGAGCAGGGAGAGAAATGAAAGTGCCACCCTGAGCTCAGGACCCCGGAGCTGCCCTGCTCTGCCCCCACCCACTGTACCCTAGGATCACATGACTGTAGACAGTTTAGGGCCATGATCTGGACTGGTTTCTGCCTCCAGTGTTCAAATCCCAGCTCTCCCACTTCTGTGTGACTCCAGGCAAAGTACAGAACCTCTTTGATCTCAGTTTCCCTCTGCCTGAAACAGAAAGAATAACAGAACTTGCCTTGAAAGGGTTAACATGAGTACTTCTTGCATTCCAGACCCGAGTGTGTCTGTGGGTGTGACCCTGGGAGTGTGTGCCACTCTGCAGCTGTTGGCAAGGGTGCATGCGAGTATGGACGTGCTCTATCAGTTGCCTTCTCCGTTGGGCAGACTGGTTGGCTGCCCAGAGGAGGTGTCATTGGCCAGTTTTCCTGTGGTTCTCAGGAACCTGTTTCATTGGAGCCAGGCTCCTCCAGGGGTCAGGGAGATGAGCAGTTTCTATCCTGGAGCTAATCATTTAATGGACACTTATTTAACCAGACCCAGCAGGTCTGTCATTTTTCCACGCTGTCCCACGCAGGACCTACTGGCCATGATACTTGGCATGCTGACATGTGAGCCTCAGGCTTCCTGGCCTGCGCCCTGAGACCCCTTATGGAGGGGCTGGTGGTCTCATGGCCTCTTCCCCACTTGGACCCCACATTGCTGATTCACCTTATTGTGTGGATCCCAGTCTTGCTGGGGCCTCCCTCAAAGAGACCCCACACCCCAAACACCTGTGACTTTAACAAGACAAACTGTTCCTGAAAGTTGGGGTCAGGGCTGGTGGCAGGGGAAAAGGGGGGGTCCATTCTGGAGCAGTTTCTATTTGTCTGTTTGTTTCTCCTCCTGCCTCCTCTCAGAATCAACCAGAATCCCTCTTTCCTCCAGCGTGCAGTTCCAAGAGCAACATGTCCTGTTTCTGGAACATTCTTTGAACTAGAACTCCCAGCCAGTGGCTTCCCCTAATGATCCTTCAAAGCAAAGGGAGGTCAGCTGAGGGTCCAGCCCGGGGTGGAGGCAGGCTCGAGAGGAAAAACACCTGGGCTGGAAGGTATTGTCCTCAGAACAACGAATGTTGGTTGAATGAACAAGCAATCGCCTTCAACAAGGCTGCAGGGAGGTATTGATGGCGACACTTTTCAAATAGAGAAACCGAAGCTCAAGGTCACACAGCTTATAAACAGAGGCGCCGGGACTGAAACCCGTGTCCGCCTACTCTCTCCTCACCCAGAGTTCCTCGGAAAACAGGGTGAAAGTCTGTAGGAGGCCCTGCCTGCCCTCCTTTTGCCCCCACAGGAGAAACAGCCAGCCAGCAGGGAAGGCGCCAGGCAGCTGGCCTTCCCCGGGAGGCGCAGAGCCTGCAGAGTCTGACTTGTGATGGCAGAATTAATCTGCCCTTGGGCTGCGCTGGCTCTGGTCCCAGCCTGGTGGTGACTGTCACTCTAGATAGAAGAGGGCGCCTCTTGCCATGGCAACGGGAACGTCACCGGGGATGTATTTGCACAAAAGGGGGTGTCAGGAAACACCCACATGCTGGCAGCAGGAACATGGTGCCGTGGCCTCTGTCCCCTGCCCGAGGACAGCTGCTGGGAGGTGGCCGCGCCTCTCTGAGCAGCCACAGCCTCCCCCAGCCCTCGCGTCTGCCCTCCGAAGAACTGGGCTGTTTTCTATTCTTTCCCAAAGTGGAGAAGGCAGGAGAGATGCTGCATCTGCTTTGTGCCTAGTGAAGTGCTGGCGTTTTCACACTGCTTTGAATCGTGACCACTGCACAAACGAGGTGGTGCTCATAATTTAGTCGCTCAGCCGTGTCCGACTCATGCGACCTCAGGACTGGCCTGTCAGGCACCCCTCTTTCCTTGGGATTTCCCAGGCAAGAATACTGGAGTGGGTTGCTGTTTCCTTCTCCAGGGTCACTGAGTCTCTGAGCCTTAATATTCTCATCTATAAAACGGGAATAATGATAGTTTCCAGAACAGTCACTCATTTTCTTTCTTTCTTTCTTTTTTTTAGTGCTGGGGCCAAGGCTGGGGCTGGGGCTGGTACTCATCTTTTTTTAAGACTATGATTCAGTGATTGTAGTATATTCAATTGGTTGTGCAACCATATGCATGCTTAATCACTCAGTTGTGTCAGACTCTATGAGACCCCACAGACTATAGCCTGCCAGGCTCCCCTGTCTGTGGGATTTTCCAGGCAAGAAAACTGGAGTGACTTGCCTTTTTCTACTCCAGGGGATCTTCCTGACCCAGGGATTGAAACTGAAGCTCCTTCGTCTCCTGCATTGGCAGGCAGATTCTTTACCACCGAGCCACCTGGGAAGCTCCCTTGCAAACATCACCATTATCTAATTCCAGAACATTTTTCATCAGCCCGAAAGGAAAGCCCCAACCTTTAGTAGCCATTCCCTTTCCCTGCCCCCAGCCTATAGCAACTAGCAATCTGCTTCCTATTTTTATGGATTTGCCGATTCTGGACATTTCATATAAGTGGCATCCTATGATACATGACTTTTTGTTTTTGACTTCTCTCACTTAGCATGTTTTCAAGGTTCGTTCACGTTGTACCAGGTATCAGAACTTCATTCTTTTTTACAGCTGAAAAATACTCCAATCTACTGACAGGCCACGGTTTGTTTGGCCGTTCATTTGTTGATGGACCTTGGGTTGTCTCCTCCTTTTGGCTGTCATAAACAATGCTGCTATGAACATTCACATACAAGGTTCTGTGTGGACGTATGTTTTCATTTCTCTTAGTATTTACTTAGGAATGAAATGACCAGATCATATAATAGATATATGCTGAACTTTTTAAGAATTGCCAAACTGTTTTTGAAAGTGGTTGTACCATTTTGCATCCTCACCAGCAACAGGTTTTGTTTCTTCCACATCCTCAACAGCACTTGTTTTCCTGCTGTCATTTTATCATCGAGATATCATGGAGATGCTGAAAGTAACAAGAGAGCCCATGCGTTACTCCTAATAGTCCAATGATGAAAGCAGCCCAAGAGGCTGTCAACAAATGAATGGGTAAACAAAATGTGGTCTATACACACAGGAATACTATTCAACCTTCAAAAAAAATTCCCTCTCCCATTCTGGATACCATATGCCAGATAGGCTAAGAGTGCCCCTGGAGGCTGGTGGTGCTGTCCTAGCAAACGGGAGCTTAGCACGCTAGCTCACAGAGATGGTAAGGCCCTGAAATAATCGAATCAGTGTTTTTTATAACATACCCCCCTGGCATGACCACTGGCACAACTTCTGATGACGTGGAATCCAAGCAAATAAAATGCCCCCATTTTTTTTTCTCCCCAGTTGTACGAAAAAAAAGAAAAGAAAAAGATGGAGATTCTGGCACTAGCTACAATATGGATGAATCTTGAGGACATTATGCTAAATGAAATCAGCCAGTCACAAAAGGGCAGATACTGAATAATTTCATTTACATGAGGCACCTAGAGTAATTAAATTTATAGAGACAAGGAGAACGGTGGTTGCCAGGGGCTAGAACGGGCAATGGGGAGTAAGCGTTTAACGGGAATAGAGTTTCACTTTGGGAAGATGAAAAGGTAATGGAGATGGACAATGGTGATGGTTGCACTGCAATGTCGCTGAACAGTGCTCTTAAAATGTTAAAGTCATGAATCTTATGTTATATGCATTTTACCATAAGTTTTTTAAAAATGTAGCATCCTTTGTATTTTGTCCATGGGCGAACTGCTTTTGATTTCAAGTCATCCAGTCTACCTTTAGCCTTTAGCCCACTTTCCTTCCTGCTTTTGGATATCGTTGCATGAGCAGGTGATGTCTGGAGCCGTGGCAGTCACCTTGTCACCATGATGAGACAACTAAAACAATCTCAGAGATGTCAACCCTACGTTATGATATTGAGGAACTATTGAAGCTACCTGGGCATTGCCTACTTCCTGATGTCCTCTTTTATAAACAATGAATGACTTCAAGATTTAAGTCACTCTTCGCCCAGGTTGCTGTTACTTATAGCCAAGTGTATTCCTAGCGGATTCAACACACACATTTTTCTATGGATTCAGGGTTTGAGTCAAATGACTTGGAGTTCATCCCAACCTGGGCTTGTATCCCAGCTCCAACTGGCCAGCTACGGGATCATAAGGGAACTGCTCCACCTCTCTGGGCCCCCAGTTTGTCAACTGGAGACAGTAGTGCTGTGTCCTTCAGAAGGTAGATGGTATGAAGTTAGTGCACGACAGGATGTCAACATGTGCCTGATACACAGGAGGGGATCATTCAGCTGTTCCCTGGGAAGCAGGATGGTCCTTGTACCGTGGGAACAAAATCCAATGGCAGTGCAGGACTGTCTGGGCAGAGATGGCTGTCCCCAGCCGCAGTCTTGTGGCTGCGGCTTTTTGTTTTTTTCCTGGCTGCCTGAACTGCGGAAGCTGCAGAGGCCTTGGGCTGCTGGCTGGGGAAAAGCACATCGATCCAGTGCTGATTGGGGGTTTTACTTTCCCTTCTCCCTTAACAAAAGCGCTGAGCACTTACTTAGAGCAGGCTCATAAATTCCCAGCCATTGCACAGCCTTCCAACTGGAAAGAGTCAAGCGTTCCTCTTTGCTGAGTTCAAGGTTGGCCTCCCCCTGTTGTGCTGGCACTCGGGATCCTGTGGAATGAACTGAGTCGTTGCAAGGAAGTGGTGGCTGGAAGGAGCAGCACTGCCTCTCCCAGGAGGGACCAGGGAATCTAGAGACAGCAGATTACCTCACAGGGTCCCCATTACCCCAGGAGGAGTTGGAGAGCAATCGGTTAAGAAAAACTTGCAAGTGGTCATGAAGCAAGCGTGGTGTGTTCCCACACCCCCTAAGGGAGGAGGTGGTGGCAGCTTTGACCTCATTAGCAAGGCTGAGCTCATCTTTCAACTGTCCAGAAACTGCTTAACAATCTTACACTCATTCCCCAGCTGCCTCGCCTAAAGCTGTTCCCATGTTTGGGTGCCCCTCCTCCCCAGTTCTTATGTTGAAACTAACCCCTATGTGATGATATTAGGAGGTGGGACCTTTGGGAGGTAATGAGGTCACAAAGGTGGAGCCCCCACGCATGGGATTAGCGCCCTTAATAAAGAGGCCCCAGAGAGCTCCCTTCACCATGTGAGAACACAGACAAGACCAGGGACCAAGGAAACACACAGAATCTGCCAGCACCTTGATCCCAAGATCCAGAACTGAGATATTAATGTTTGTTCAACCTGTCCCATTGATGGTATTTTCTCATAGCAGCCTGAGCTGATAAGACAGGCCCAGAGAGATGTGAGGGATTCCTTGGTGGCTCAGATCGTAAAGAATCCACCTGCAGTTCAGGAGACACAGGATACCCGGGTTCCATCCCTGGGTCAGGAAGATCCCCTGGAGGAGGAAATGGCAACCCACTCCAGTATTCTTGCCTGGAGAATTCCATGGACAGAGAAGCCTGCTGGACCTGCAGTGGACCTGCCCCAGGTCGGTGCCTGTAAAGTGGCAAAGCTCTCTGGCAGTGAGCATTGTGGGGCTCCCCACTTTGTTCATCCCAGCCTCACTCAGTCTCCCCCACTTTCCCTCCCCCAGCTTTTCTTTGACAGGCCTCTCTCTCGAGGGCTTCTTAGACTAGCTGCTGTTCCTACTTCCCTGCTCAAGAGAGTGATTCTGAAAAATGTTCCCATCCTCAAGAATGCAGACTCACTGCTTCTTGTTTAAAAAACAATGGCAAATCCTAATGCAATATGAACAAAAGCTAGGCTGTAAGAAACCCTAGGGAGGCCACAGAGAGTGGGGAGGTGTGGCTGAGCCAGGAGGCAGCAGGGACCTACAGGGTGTGGGAGGGGAGAGCTCTGGCCCCTCTGCTTCAGCCATGCAGGCTTCCTTATGGGACCTTGAACATGCCTGGTTGGGTCCTGCCTCAGGGACTTTGCACCTGCAGTTCTCTCACCTGGAACATTCTTCCCCAGATTTGGCACATGCATGCGTGCTTTCCCTTCAGCCATGTTTGACTGTTTGCGACTCTATGGACTGAAGCCCGCCAGGCTTCTCTGTCCATGGGATTCTCCAGGCAAGAATATTGTAGTGAGTTGCCATGCCCTCCTCCAGGGGACCTTCCCTACCCAGGGACTGAACCCAAGTCTCCTGCGGCTCCTGCATTGCAGATGTATTCTTTATTGCTAAGCCCCTGAGGAAGCCCAGATCTTGGCTTGGGTCAAAGATCACCTAAAAAAGCAGTTCCCAATGGCCTTTCTAGAGTAGCCACTCTCCTTCTCCCTCACTCTCTTCCTCAGCATCTCCTCTACGCACTTTTCTCTTCCCATTGCCCGGAGTTCGGAATCTCTTTGGTTGTTCATGGTCTGTCTCCTCTACTGCTGTACCCCCGTTGCTAAGACAATAGCATGAAAGAATAGGAGGACCAAATGGATGGATGGATGAATGAACGAATGAATAATGGAGGCTGGTCGGGTGGGGGGTTAATTGTGGCAACACGCACAGCGATGTCTTGAAACTACAGGGTGCTCTCTCCCCGCTGCAGTCTCTAGCGCCAGCCTTGGCCTCACTCAAGGCTTGGGAACGCTTGCTGATGGCCCTGCCCCTGGGGCTCCATTCTCCTGCCAGCGTCATTGCTGTGCAACAGCAAAGCTTTGAAGCTGCCATTCCCTGCTGGGTCTGCAGGTGGGAGCTGCCTGACATTTCTGCAGGGGCAGCAGGCTGGGGGCAGGGGAGGGTCTGTAAAGCAGCCAAGCTCTTGGTTTCCTGCTGGAAAACTCTGCAGGAAAGCAGATATATATATATTTTTTCTCCCCAGATTGCCAAGATCGGTCTCTCTCCAAGGCACCAGGCACCATGCACAGTGAGCCTCAGGGCTGCTCCTGGAAGCCATCAGACTCCTCACAGGGCAGGTCAGGAGAAGAGAAGCCTGCGGGCTGGCGGGCTCTGCTGAGAACTGCACAGAGAGCAACCTTCAGAGCCTGAGGGATGAGACAGAAGTTTCTGAGCAGCCAATAGGAAACCGTGGAAAGGACCCAGCCCTGGAGGGGGGGTATGGCAGGAGTAGGTTTAGGCCCTTAGGAACATATTGCATTTTTCAGAGATGGCTACTGAAATATGCCCCATACCATGTGGTCTTCTTCCCATAGGACCCTGACACCCTTCTCGACTAAGGGGGTGATTTATATCACCTCTCTCTTGAATCTGGGCATGTTTGTGACTTGTAACCTACAGAAAGTGGTAGAAGGAATGCTGTGTGGTATCCAAGGCCAGGTCACAGGGAGTGGTGCAAGTACATTCATGCAACAGACCAGAGATGCCATGTAAACGGTGTAACTTCTGAGGCTGCCATGTTGTGAGGAAGCCCAAGTAGTCATGAAAAGAGGCTGGGTGTACCTGTCCTGACCCATGGTCCAAGCGAGGTCCCACTCAGCCAGCTCCAACCACTAAATAAGATGGCTTTGCTATGCCCTGCACGAATTCTTGGCCCACAGAAATTGTGAGTATAAGAGGACGACTATGGGAATTCCCTGGTGGTCCAGTGGTTAGGACTCCGCCATTTCACTGCAGGGGGCATGGGTTTGATCCCTGGTTGGGGGAACTAAGATCTCACAAACCATATGGCACAGCCAAAAATAATAATATTAAATAATAATAAGATGACTGTTGGATGCCTTAGAGTTTGGGGCAGAGGTTTGTCATCCAGAACCAGTGCACTTCTCCCCTGGCATGGGGGCTTTGCCTCAGCATTCTTACTGGCCTCCCCACCTCCACTCTGCCCCACCTGTCACCGAGGCACCAGGCCAGGCCCTTCCCCTGTTTAGAGCTATCCTTGTTGTACAGAGGAATGGACAAAGAAGATGTACATATATAAATGGAATATTAGCCATAAAAAGGCAGAAACAGGGATGGACCTAAAGACAGTCATACAGAGTGAAGTAAGTCAGAAAAAGAAAAACAAATATCTTATATTAACGCATATATGTGGAATCTATAAAAATGATATAGAAGATCTTATTTGCAAAGAAGAAATACAGACACAGACATAGAGAACAAATGTATGAACACCAAGGGGAGAAGGAGGTTGGGATGAACCGGGAGATTGGGATTGACATATATACACTGCTCTGTATAAAATAGATAACCAATGAGAACCTACTGTATAGCACAGGGAACTCTACTCAGGGCTCTGTGATGACCTAAATGGAAAGGAAATCCAAAAAAGAAGAGATATATATATAGGTCTGACTGATTCATTTTGCTGATGGTGACTGCAGCCATGAAATGAAAAGACACTTGCTCCGTGGCAGAAAAGCTATGACAAACCTAGACAGCGTATTAAAAGGCAGAGACATCACTTTGCAAAGATCAATACAGTCAAAGCTATCATTTTTCTAGTAGTCATGTACAGATGTGAGAGTTGGACAGTGAAGAAGGCTGAGCCCCAAAGAATTGATGCTTTAGAACTGTGGTGTTGGAGAAGACTCTTAAGAGTCTCTTGGACTGCAAGGAGATCAAACCAGTCAATCCTAAAGGAAATCAGTCCTGAATATTCATTGGAAGGATTGATGTTGAAGCTGAGGCTCCAATACTCTGGCCACCTGATGTGAAGAGCTGACTCATTGGGAAAGACCCTGATGCTGGGAAAGATTGAGTGCAGGAGAAGGCGACTGAGGATGAGATGGTTGGATGGAATTACTGACTCAATGGACAGGAGTTTGATCAAACTCTGGGAGATAGTGAAGGACCGGAAAGCCTGGTGTGCTACAGTCCATGGGGTCCCAAAGAGTTGGACATGACTTAGTGACTGAACAAAAGGAAAGAAACTAACATGACATTGTAAAGCAACAAACTCCAAAAAAATAATAATAATTAAAAAAAGAAACTATAAATGGCACACTTTAAAATGGTTAAGAAAAATTTCAAACACACACACACAAAAAAGGACTCAGTGTGGGTTTGAGTTTATCCCTTTCTCTGAAGATAAGGAATGTACCTATCTTTCATCAAATTTTGTCACCTGGCTCTTTGCAGTTCTCCCACAAAACCTGAAGAAGAAATTAAATCTTAGAGTGGTTTCAAGAAGCCACTTTGCCTGCTCAAGGTCAAATGGTTGGAGTAAACTTACGCCTTCTAAAACGTAGGGCAAAAGTTCCCATGTTTTCCCATCCATATGGTCATTGCAGATGGTAATCACAACCACAACAGCAATAACAGTGATTGAGGGCTTGCTCCGTGCCAGTCTCTGTTCTAAGCACGTCTCACATATCACCTCATCTGGATTTGCTCATTGTCCAAGCTGGTATGATTCTTTTAACTTTTAAAGATGAATTAGTTAGTTTTGCTGTGTCAGGTCTTAACTGCAGGATCTTCATTGCAGTCCTCAAGCTCTCTAGGTGTAGTATGCTGGCTTAGTTTCCAGGAAGCATGTGAGATCTTAGTTCCCCAGCCAAGGCTGGAACCCACATCTCCTGCATTGGAAGGCAGATTTTTAATCACTGGACCACCAGGGAAGTCCCCAAGCCAGTATGATTCTTGGGCAATTTCTTACCCAGGTGGTTGGGCACAAGAGTTTGTAATAGTCAGGACAGGACAAGTTATGCTGTAGTAACAAACAGCCCTGCAAGGTCAATGACTTGACACACAAAGGTTGACTGTCCCTTGTACTAAACATCCATGGTGGGTCACCTGTGGCCTCTGCTCCATATTGTCCTTACACCAGGACCCACCTTGTTGAATAGCATGTTAGAAGGGAAGAGAGGTCTGGAAGGTCTCACGCTGACAAATGAATGTGCAGCCTGGAATCATCACTTCCACTCACACTCATTGGTTGAAAACAGTCACATGCCACCCGCCCCATCCCCTGCCCCAAAACCAGGGGCCAGGAAGCAGCCAGGAAAAGGAATATATGAGCAGCTTGTGCTGCCCTGGAGTCTGCAGAGAGCACTGACTGGTACCTGGGTCCAGCATCCCCGAGGGTCCCACTCAAGCCTCCCTCCCCTCCGGGGTCTATCTCCCCCCAAACCTAGTGAGGGAGGGGCACTCACCCTCACAGAATCCACCTGCAGAGGGTAGAATAACCACCATTCCCCCCAAAAAAATGTTGTCCTGAGACTTCCTAGGTGGTCCAGTGGCTAAGACTCAGAGCTCCCAAGGCAGAGGGCTTGGGTTCAATCCCTGGTCAGGGAACTAAATCTTACATGTCACAACTAAGATCTGGCAAGGGCAAATAGATTTTTTAAAAAGTTATCTTACCAGGCAGTTAGCTCAGGCAGTTAGCTACCTTGACACATTCTGTGGGCTTACATAAGACATTTATTTCCTCATGGTCCTGGAGGCTGGAGTCAAAGGTCAAGGCGTTGGCAGGGCAAGTTTCTCCTTCGGACTCTCTCCTAGGCATGCAGACAGCCGCCTTCTCACCGTGTCCTCACACAGTCTGCTCTCTGTGCGTGAGTGCCTGCGTGCCTCTTGGCCTCTCTTTGTATCCTAATCTCTTCTTATATGGCACCAGTCTTTTTGCATGAGCTTTAATGACCCCATTTTAATTTAATTGACTCTTTAAAGACCTTATTTCTGAATACTGATGTTCTCTGGGCATCACGGCTTCAACATATGAGTTTTGAGGGGTCAGTTCAGTTCACTCGCTTAGTCGTGTCCAACTCTTTACAACCCCATAGACTGCAGAACGCCAGGCTTCCCTGTCCATCACCAACTCCCAGAGCTTACTCAAACTCATGTCCATTGAGTTGGTGATGCCATCCAACCATCTTATCCTCTGTCATCCCCTTCTCCTTCCACCTTCAGTCTTTCCCAGCATCAGGGTCCTTTCCAATGAGTCAGTTCTTGGCTTCAGGTGGCCAAAGTACTGGAGTTTCAGCTTCAGCATCAATCCCTCCAATGAATATTCAGGACTGATTTCCTTTAGGATTGACTGGTTGGATCTCCTTGCAGTCCAAGAGACTCTCAAGAGTCTTCTCCAACATCACAGTTCAAAAGCATCAATTCTTCAAGGATCAGCTTTCTTTACAGTCCAACCCTCACATCCATACCTGACTACTGGAAAAACCATAGCTTTGACTAGACAGACCTTTGTTGGCAAAGTAATATCTCTGCTTTTTAATATGCTGTCTAGGTTTGTCATAGCTTTTCTTCCAAGGAGCAAGCATCTTTTAATTTCATGGCTACAGTCACCAACTGCAGTAATTTTGGAGCCCAAGAAAATAAAGTCTGTCACTGTCTCCATTGTTTCCCCATTTATTTTCCATGAAGTGATGGGACCAGATGCTATGATCTTAGTTTTCTGAATGTTGAGTTTTAAGCCAGCTTTTACACTCTCCTCTTTCACTTTCATCAAGAGGCTCTTTAGTTCTTCTTCACCTTCTGCCATAAGGGTGGTGTCGTCTGCATATCTGAGGTTATTGATATTTCTCCCAGCAGTCTTGATTTCAGCTTGCGCTTTATCCAGCCTGACATTTCACATGAGGTACTTTGCATATAAGTTAAATAAGGAGGGTGACAGTATACAGCCTTGACGTATTCCTTTCCTGATTTGGAACCAGTCTGTTGTTCCATGTCTGGTTCTAGCTGTTGCTTCTTGACCTGCATACAGATTTCTTAGGAGACAGGTCGGTGGTCTGGTATTAGTCAATCCCTAACATGTGACAAAAGGGACTTTGCAAATGTGATTAAGTTAAGGATTTTGAGATGACGAGATTATCCTGGTGGCTCCAATGGCATGGAAGTGGTCCCTGTTAGAGGGAGGTCAGAGTCAGAGAAGGAGGCATCAGGATGGCAGCAGAGGATGGAGTGACGTAGTCCCAATCAAGTAACCAGGTGCCACTAGAAGCTGGAAAAGGCAAGGAAGTAAATCCCCCCTCAACCCCACCCACAAGCCTCCAGAGGGAATCAGGCCTGCCAACACCTTGGTGGCAGCTCCATAAAATCCATTCAGAGCTTCTGCCCTCCAGAACTGTCAGATGATACATTTGTGCTGCTTTAAGTCAGTAAATCTCTGGTAATTTGTTACAGCAGCAACAGGAAACTGATACGGCTTCAAACCCCCATCTTTGTTGAAACTGCCCCTGGAGGTACTGTACCCCCAGGCAGAGGGGCCCAAAGGCCCAGGGCCGCCGCCTTGGATGATGGGGGACTGGCCCACAAGAGTGAGTGCTAAATACAAAAGACAAGCGCCCACAACGGCCCGAGAACTTTCTCTCTAGCCTGGGGGCAAAACACCCACACTCTCAGGCACCCCTCTAACCTCCCTGACCTCCTCTCTGGCCACACCCAGCTGCTCTTTTCAACCTCACTCGGCCCTTCCCACCTCCCAGCCTTTGCCCGGGCTATTTCCTCTTCTTGGTGTCCCTGTGTGCCTGACTCATGGTCAGGCTCCAATGAACATCCCCCACCCCCAAGGCTAACAGCCTGTCCTTTCTGACCGCGCCTGGCCCGGCTGAATTAATCTCATTTCATTCACTCCTAGACGTTTAGCAAGTGTCTCTTCCATTCTTGCCAAGCAGTGAACAGGACGGACACAGCCATGACCTCAGAGCAGATGGCACCAAGAGTGCCTCCCTGCCCCATCCCCCACTGGGGCACGCAGCTTCCCTTTATTATTAATATCTGGTATTAGTGTGACACATTTATAACAGTGAATGACTCAACATGGATGGAATTTTTAAGTGTTTTTTTTTTTTAAATGTGGACCATTATTTAAAGTCTTTATTGAATTTCTTACAATATTGTTTCTGTTTTATGTTTTGATTTATTGGCCAGGAGACATGCGGGATCTTAGCTCCCCCACCAGGGATCAAACCCACACCTCTTGCATCGGAAGGCGAAGTCTTAATTACCAGACCACCAGGGAAGTTCCAGATACATCATTTTTAACTACAGTTCACAGTGTACAATAGGGCTCACTCTTGGTGTTGTACAGTCTATGGGTTTTGATAAATGTTTTAATAATAGGTATCTACCATTATGGGGCTTCCCTGATAGTGCAGTGGTAAAGAATCTGCCTGCAAGGCAGGCGTAGGTTCAATCCCTGGGTTGGAAAGATCCCCTTGAGTAGGAAAAGGCAACCCACTCCAGTATTCTTGCCTGGAGAATCCCATGGACAGAGGAGCCTGGTGGGCTATAGTGCATAGGGTTGCAGAGTCGGACACGACTGAATCGACTGAGCACGCACACATCTACCATTATGGCATCATACAGAATTGTTTCACTGCCTAAAACCCCCCCTGCTCCACCTATTCATCTGTCCTTTCCCTCAACCCCTAACAACCAGTGATCTTTTTCTGTTTCCCCATAGTTTTACTTTTCCTAGAATGTCGTAGAGTTTGAAACATACAGAAGGTAGCCTTTTCAGATTGGCTTCTTTCACTTAGTAATATACATTTAAGGTTCTTCCATGTCTCTTCATGGCTTGATAGCTCACTTCTTTTAAGTGCTGAATAAAATTCTATGGTCTGGATGGACCACCGTTTATCTATCCATTCACCTACTGAAGGGCATCATGGTTGCTTCCAGTTGGGGCGATTATGAGTAAAGCTGCTATAAATATCCATCTGCAGGTTTTTGTGTGGACAGAAGTTATTAACTTCTTTGGTAAATACAGAGAAGCATGATGGCTGGATCATATGGTAAGAATGTGTTCAGTTTTATAAAAAACCACCAAACTGTCTTCCAAAGTGGCTGTACCATTTTGCATTCCAACAATGAATGAGAGTTCTGGGTTTTTACATTTTTTCTTTCATGGTTGAAAAAAGTTGAAAGAAAAGTAACATTGGGAATTCCCTGGTAGTCCCTCCACACTCTCATTGCTGAGGGCTCCGCTTCAATCCCCTGGTCGGGAAACTAAAATCCCACAAGCCACACTGTGCAGACCGAAAAAAAGAGTAGTATTTCATGACACATGAAAAAGACATGAAATTTGAATTTCAAGGCTCATAAATAAAGTTTTATTGGAGCACAGCCTTGTTCATTCATCTAGGTATTATCTATGGTTTCTTTCATACTACAAAAGTAGAGTAGAAGGCTACTATATTTAAAATGGATAACAGTAAGATCTTACTGTATAGCACAGGGGACTCTGCTCAATGTTATGTGGCAGCCTGAATGGGAGGGGAGTTCTGGAGAGAATGGATACATGTATATGTATGATTGAGTCCCTTTGCTGTCCACCTTAAACTATCACAACATTGTTAATCAGCTATGAAAAATGAAAGTCGCTCAGTTGTGGACGACTCTTTGTGACCCCGTGGACTGTAGCCCACCAGGGTCCTCTGTCCATGGAATTGTCAGGCAAGAATACTGCAGATAAGAATCCCCTGGAGAAGGGATCTTCCCGACTCAGGGATCGAACCTGAGTCTTTTGCATTATAGGCAGATTTTTTACCATCTGAGCCACAGTTCCAAAACAAAATTAAAAGTTTTTTTTTTTTTAAGTAGAGTAGAATTGTTGAGACGGTAAGCCCCACAAAGCCAAAAATATTTCTGCTTGATCCTTTACAGAAAAGGCTTACCCACCTCTGATTTAGGATTTTGAGATTTATGTATGTTGTTGCTTGAGTCAATACTTCTTTCCTTTTTATTGCTGAATAGGATTCCATTGTGTAGGTACACAACGATTTATCTGGTCACCAGTCCAAGGATGTTATGTGTCTCTAGTTTTTAGCTCTTATGGATAAAGCAGCTATGCACATTTGTGTATGAGAATAGATGGGACACAAATCTTCATTTCTCTTGGGTAAACGTCTGAATGGAATGGCTGGGCCATGAGAGCAGGATGCTATTTCTAACCAATGTGCATTCTATTTCATTTAACCCAAAAAAGGGTTCCTTCTTTGCCCTTTGTTCCCTGCCCTCTGCCAGACTAGATCATGAAGCATTCATTGCGCAGAGGAAGAAGAAAGTAAAAAAATAAATAAATAAATAAAAAAGGCCATTTAGTTTCAGAAGCCAAAGCTTTTGAAGCCCGGGCTTTCGAGCTGCAAAGCCAGAGCTATGGAAATATCAAGTTGATGCCCCAAACAATAGACGGGAGGGGCAAGTGGAATGTAAAAGCCAGACTCAGAGCCTAGGAGGAGATGATGGCTCCTGGGGCTGGGAGACAGAAGACAGCAGATGGACAGACACCACTAGCTGCTCACCAAATCTGTCCTCGTCTCCTTTGGGCAAGCAGAAGATGGCCTTCCCAGCATCCCTTGCAGCTAGCCATGGCCATGTGACTGAGCTCTTGCAGTCTGACTCTCCAAACCTCCTCTGTATGATTCTACTTTACTTTTTTAAAAAATTAATTTATTTGGCTGCACCAGGTCTTAGTTGCAGCACATGAGATCTTTTAAGTTGCAGCATGCAGGATCTTTAGTTTCGGCATAGTAACTCTTAATTGCAGCATGTGGCATCTAGTTCTCTGATCAGGGATCAAACCTGGGCCCCCTGAATTGGCAATGCAGAGCCTTAGTTACTGGACCACCATGGAAGTCCCCCTGTGTCATTCTTGTTCCCTTTGTTTTCCGTCAGTCGTAAGCTGCTGCAGTGTTGAAGCTCAGGTATGTGGTACCACAGGATGGCAGGAGCTTGAAGTGTGAATGGTTAAGGAAAGAGAGCTCTCCTCCACCTAATTACCCTGAATCCTGAGCCATTATGTGAACAGGAGACTCACATCATACATAGTAGGTGAAATTTTTTCAAATCAAGAGTATCTAGCATGAATGCTCAAGGAGCCAGATAGGTAATGTAGAGCACTATGGTTGGGGTGAGGCAATAGAGAGTGGTGGAGACTGTGGCAAGCTGGAACTCACACTCCATCTAGACAGGGCAGCCACATTTCATCTCTAACTACTGTCACAAGGGAATATGACTCAGTGTGGCCAGAAATCCTAACTTCTCTAAGACCTTTCTAGAAGCTGAAAATTTTGATACATGTAAAATATCTTCCTCATCAAATGGCAGCAGCTCATTTATTCTGACTCAATTCAACCTATCTGTGTCTGGATTTGACCTATGGGCCACACTAGTAGCTCAGCCAATAAAGAATCCGTCTGTCATGCAGGAGACCCCGGTTCGATGCCTGGGTCAGGAAGATCCCCTGGAGAAGGGATAGGATACCCCACTCCAGTATTCTTGGGCTTCCCTGGTGACTCACATGGTAAAGAATCCTCCTGCAGTGCAGGAGACCTGGGTTTGATCCCTGTCTTGAGAAGATCCCCTGGAGAAGGGAATGGTTACTCACTCCAGTATTCTGGCCTGGAGAATTCCATGTAAAGATGAGCCTGGTGGGATACAGTCCATGGGGTTGCAAAGAGTCAGACACGACTAAGCAACTTTCACTTTCACCACCAGTTTGCACTCTCTGTCCATTCGTTCAGTTAATAAGCATTTTTGAAGAACCTATGGTGGGTCATGCACAGATAAGGCACACCATAGGGAATTGGGGAGGGGAGAGTAATTTCCCCAGCAGAGACCCAGAGGGCCAGGCTGTTGGAAGTCCCCAGAGTGGTTGCTGGTCCTGGGCTGGGGACCGGACAGGGGTTTCCTCCCCTCACCCAGCCTGTGTGCCTGTACAAAAGCCCCACCCTCCGGAGGCTGAGAGGCTGCATGGGTGGCCCAGTAGCCTCCAGGCTTTTCCAAAGATTTACAGGAGAAAACTTTCCCTCCCAGTTGCTCAGAACTGTTAAATTCCCAGCCGTTCACTAATTACTGTGCCCTTGAGCAAAAATGTTAATCTAAAAAACGTAAAAATTATAATGGCTTACTTGACATAATTGGAACAAACAAGATGAGCAGGGTGGCAGCAAACAACAGTGTTATCCGCATCAGCCCCCTGTTGGCCTGGGGGGAGGGTGGCAGGACCCTCCTGGCAGGAGGTGGGGGGTGGGCAGGGCCCACCTGGCAGGAGGTGGGGGGCAGACCACCAGAATGGGCCAGCCACTGGGAAGGAAGACCCAAGTTGGAGCCCTGGTGGGAGGAGGAGATATATGGGCCTCATGTGCCCCTCACCTTGCGATATGGCTGGGCTCATCTTTCTTTTGAAAAATATTTATTTATTTGACTACACTGAGTCTTAGTTGAAGCATACAGGAACTTCTTTGCCGCTCAGGGGCTCCAGAGTGTGTGGACTCAGTAGTTGAGGCAACGGCTTAGTTGCCCCGAGGCTTGTGGGATGTTCCTAGACCAGGGCTCGAACCCAGGCCCCTTGCATTGGAAGGCAGATTCTCAGCCACTGGACCAGGGAAATCCCCATGAGCTCGTCTTTCTGCCGTGGGTTTCTGGCCCGTGTTGGGTGCCGAGCAGTCAGCATGGATGTGCATCCCACTTTTCGCTGTACGTCTTGAGAACAGAGATTGCTCTCTCCTCCCCTCTCCTGTTTGCCCCTTTGCTCATCCATGAAAAGGGACTGATAAGAATGTCCACCTCCGAGAGTTCTCCACGGGACAGGTTTGTGAGCGCTGAGCACAGAGCATCAAACGCAGAAAGAACTGGGCACATAGTCATCACAGCTGTTGATAAAGGGAGCTTCCCAGGCTTGTCTGAGCGGGAGAGGAGGAGATGCGAGTCTCTGGCTTTCATTCCTCTCCTCCTGCAGGGGCCTTGTCCCACATTTCTTTAGCTATAAGGGCCTCATCTAGGGAACACTCATCTTCCTGCCTGCCTGCCTTGCTGAATATCCAGTAAGGAGGATTCCAGCGATTCTAGAATCAGCAAAGAGGCGAGAAGAGAACTGATAATCTCCTGATAAGAAATGCTCAGAGAGCCCTTAGTAAAGGAACAGCCCGGTCCTTCTTATCTGAGCAGATAAGATGATGAGGGGGATGAAAACACCAGGGACCCTGCACCCACACCAGTGAAGTGAAGTGAAAATTTCTCAGTTGTGTCTGACCATTTGTGACCCCATGGACTGTAGTCTGCCAGGCTCCCGTGGAATTCTCCAGGCCAGAATATTGGAGTGGGTAGCCGTTCCCGTCTTCAAGGGATCTTCCCAATCCGGGATTGAACCCTGGTTTCCCACATTGCAGAGCCCATGCTATACCACCAGAGCTTGTGCATGGACACCCAGAGCCCACGCAGGGCTAATACTTAGCCCCAAGCTCTCTCTGGATAGTTGAAACTATCCAGAGATGCTTTGGGCTGCAAGTAACAGAAAAATCTAACTCAAAAATGGCTTAAACCATGATTCGGCAAACTGCTGCTCATGTACTGGCTCCCTGCTTTTGTTAATAAATCTTTATTGGAACAAACCCATACCTATTTATGGATTGTCTCTGGCAGCTTTCACTCTCCAGCAGCAGAGTAGACTAGTTGGTACAGAGACGGTCTGGTCTGTAATGCCTAAAGTGTTTACTATCTAATCCTTCATGGAAAAGTGTTGCCAGCCCGTGGCTTAAACAAAAAGGAGACTAATTACATCATTTGATGAATGCTTTCAATGAAGGTGGTGCATTACTTATCTATGACTGGACAACAGGTCACCCCCAAATTTAGAGGCTTAAAGCAATAATAATCATTTACTAGCTCACAGTTTCTGTGAGTCATGAATTCAAGAGTGGCTCTGCTGATTGTTTGGAACTCAAGGTGTCTCAGAAGTTACAAGTGAAGGTGTTAGAGGTTCATGCCAGATTGTGAACTTTGTGTTTGTGTCTGGTACCTCAGGTGTCTCCCTTCATCTTTTTTTTTTTTTTTTGGCTCATGCCTTGTGGCATGTGGGATCTTAGTTCCCTGACCAGGGATCGAACTTGCTCCTCTGCATTGGAAGTACAGAGTTATAATCACTGGACCGCCAGGGAAGTCCCCCTCCCTTCATCTTTTTGTGTTTTTTTCCAGCACAATAGGCTCAGAAAAGCTGGATTACTTACACTGCAGTTCATGGTTGGATGTCCCAAGCATGTCCCAAAAGAGAGCCAGGTGGAGGTCATTTCACCTTCTTATGAAACCACCATTCAGAGCCATCACAAAGGTTCAAAGAGAGAGACCCACCTCTACAATGCCTCAGTATGGCCACTATGAATCCAGGATCCTTCCATTTTTCTGTTCTAACAGTCCTGCTCTGCTCCTAGCTAATAGCCTCATGGTCACAAAATGGCTGCTGAAGATCCAGTATTTTAAACAAACACAACAACATCCATCAGAAGAGGAAACGGTCTTGATCCTGTATCTCTCTTTTGTCCCCAATATTTTTATTGAATTGTAAGATACAAAAGAGGGCATAGATCATAAGAACACAGAGCAATAAATTTCTAGAAGTGTGCACATGTGCACACTCAGACAGATAACATGACCAGAAGCACTCAGAAGCCTCTTTCCTCTCCCTCAGCCACCATTTTTCTCAAAGGTGATTGCTTTCCTGACCCTTATCACTGCAGCCTACGCTTGGCTATTTTTGCCTTTTATATGAGTGGAGTTACAACTACAGGTGCTTGTGTTTAGCTTTTTTCACCTGATATCACATTTATGAGCTTCTTTCACACTGCTGAGTGCAGTGGCAGGCAGTTCTTTTTCATTGTTGTGTAACATTTCATTGTGAGAACTTCCCCCTCCCCCCCAATTTGTTTTAACATTCTCCTGTTGAGAGGCGTCTGGGTTGCTGGAGTAATTATGAAATGAGCTACTGTTAGTATATTTTTAGGTCTCCCTTTGAAAATTGGACTGCATTGGCCATGAAACAAGGAAGAGAATTGCTGGGGTATAGGGTAGGTGAGTGTTAGTCACTCAATTGTGTTCGACTCTTTGTGACTCTATGGACTATAGCCAATCAGGCTTCTCTGTCCATGGGATTTTCCAGGCAAGAATACTAGAGTGGGTAGCCATTCCCTCCTTCAAGGGATCTTCCTGATCCAGGGATCGAACCCGGGTCTCCTGCACTGCAGGCGGGTTCTTTACCATCTGAGCCACCAGAGGAAGCTCCAATACTTTGGCCACCTGATGCAGAGAGTCGACTCATAGGAAAAGACCCTGATGCTGGGAAAGACTGAGGGCAGGAGGAGAAGGGGGTGACAGAGGATGAGATAGATGTTTGAATAGCATCACCAGCTCAATGGACACGAGTTTGAGCAAACTCTGGGAGATAGTGAAGGACAGGGATGCCTGGTATGCTGCAGTCCATGGACTCGCAAAGAGTAGGACATGATTTAGTGACTAAACAACAGAGTAGGTAAAGTCCAGCTTCAATAGAAGCTTCCAGACTGTTTCCAAAGTGGCCAACAACATCCCAGGCCCCCAGTTCAGGAGCCCCAGCATCCCACAGTGAGTGGCCCATTATGTCTAGTCTCCTCCCCCAGCATCGATCAGCCCTCCCCCACACTTTTCTTTCCTGCCTTCCAGGGTCCAGGGCTGTCAACTCCAAGGTGGGCTATAAACACAAGGCCTGGTCACCACCAGAGACAGCAGGCACTGTAAAGGACACCTCAGTAAAGAACTGTCCAATCTAAAGGTTTCAAATGGGACATTTTTTTTAAGGACAATGACTGCTTATTTTAAAGTGTTTAGTAAAAGCAAGTCTAAAGGGAAGAAAATAAAAGCTTCCTCTCATCTCATTGTCATGCAATAATCTCCATGTATATTTCTTGCCAGTCTTTTTTCTATGCATTTATTGCACTTCTGTGATGGCTCAGTGGTAAAGAACCCCTCTGGCAATGAAGGAGACCTGATTTGATCCCTGGGTTGGAAAGATCCCCTAGAGAAGGAAATGGCAACCCACTCCAGTATTCTTGCCTGGAAAATCCTATGGACAGAGAAGCCTGATGGGCTGCAATTCACAGGATCACACAAGAGTTGGACATGACTGAACAACTAAACAACTCAACATATGGGCATAGGATTGTAACTAACTTTCTTTTTTTTTGGCTGTACCAAGTGGCATGCAGGATCTTAGTTCCCTGACCAGGAATTGAACCCCTGACTCCTGGAGTGGAAGCGCTGAATCCTAACCACTGGACCTCCAGGTAAGCAAGCCCCTGTAGCTCAGTTCCATAGCACACTTACTATATGCCAAGCACTGTTTTTTAAGCATTTAATATATATTAATTCATTTAACTTTCATAACAATTCACTTAAATGGTATTATTAATTTAATAATTAATACTTTCCAGATGAGGCAAGTAAGGCCCAGAGAGGTGAAGTGACTTGCCCAAGGTCACACAGCCTTGCATCAGCACAGCAAAGACCCAAATTCAGCTTTCTCACCCCTGTTTTGCTTTCAGCTACTGCAGCGTCCTTCTCCTGGCCTTGTTCTTATTCACCTGCAGTCAGAGGGTGCAGAGTGGATGCTGATCGTGGATTTAGGAGTTCTGATCCTGGGAGACCCTGTCCTCCCATCCCTCCGTGGTCAGGTCACAAAAGGCACCTCCTGTCCTCTCTTCACATGTCTGACTTTGGGGGGGTCCAGCCCTAGGACAGTGGTCACAGAGAGCCAGCTTGACCTTCCTGTTTCCTTGGCTCCAGAGCCTCCGCAGAAGGCAGACTTATTAGGCATTTACCTGTCCATGGCCAGGTGCCTCTGTCTCTGCCTCTGAAGATAAAAATCTACTGGCCTCTGAGTGGATTTCTGGGGAACACCAACACATTGTTCACGCTACCCCGGGCTGTGTCCTCCCCAGTGCATGCTGGGTCCCTGATGCCTACGTGGCACTTCCCAGGTGCCCCAGGGGAATTCTGTCACCTGGCAGCTCTGACTCACGGTAGGCAGGAGAGTCAGCTTCTCCAAGACCAGTGGTGGCGGGAGCTCTGCCCAGGCCAGCACTCAGGTTCCCCCACTCATCATGTCATGCTCTCGAGCAAGGTCAGCCTCCCTGGACATCAGTTTTCTCATCTGGAAAGTTGGTATGATGATACCATCTTTCATCACAATGAAGCTGACATCAGTGTTTGCAGCAAAGTGGCATTATGCACCGTGAAGCAGAAACTGTTGCCACTTAAACTGTGACAAGCCATGGGTTGTCAGAAGTGTTTTGATTTCAGCGATGAGAGAAAACAGGCTTCTGAGTGACAGGCTCGCATGAGTTGACTTCATAGGGCTTGGCACTGGTACTGCCATGCTATCGTTGCAACCTCTCTTCTCTTTCTTCTATTTTGTGGCAAGGGGTGAAAAGCAGTGCTAATTTCACCAAGGGGAGTCAACCTCTGGACCTGCCCTCCTGAGCCTCACAATGGACTCCCAGAGGCCCCTCCACAGGCTGGAAACCTGGCATTTTGTCCTCCACCTGCAGATGCCCAGGGGAACTGCCACTTGGTGACATCGTGGGGTCTCTCTGCTATGATAAAGGGCACACAGGTGGCAGCAAGGGCTCCTCTTTGGGGAGGGGGTTCTCATGTGGATGACCTGAAGGGCAGGGAGAGACAGCCAACCGGTAGACGGACAGGAAACACTCCATTACAATGTCAGGGAGACACGAGGGTCAGAAGAAAATAGAGCAGCATGAGGGGTCAGTGAACAATGCAGAAGGCCCAGGCTATTTAGATAAGGAGGTCGGGGAAGGCCACTGACATGAGTGGTGAAAATCGAGAAGGAGTCAGCCAGGCAGACTTCTGGGGGAAAGGCATGGGGGCGGGGGGGGGGGGGTGGGAGGTGGGGCCACAGCAAATGCAAAGGCCCTGAGGCAGGAACATATCCATGTCTGAAGAGAAGGAAGGCCGTTGAGGATGGAGCAGAGTGAATGGAACGGAAAAGAATAGGTCATGAGATGAGGAGAGGCAGGGACCCTGAAGGTCATGTGGCATGTGTGGATATTCTTCTGGGAGCAAAGGGAGCCTCTAGGGGTTAAAGCAATGGCACCCCACTCCAGTACTCTTGCCTGGAAAACCCCATGGATGGAGGAGCCTGGTAGGCTGCAGTCCATGGGGTCGCTAAGAGTCAGACACGACTCAGAGACTTCACTTTCACTTTTCACTTTCATGCATTGGAGGAGGAAATGGCAACCCACTCCAGTGTTCTTGCCTGGAGAATCCCAGGGATGGGAGAGCCTGGTGGGCTGCCGTCTATGGGGTCGCACAGAGTCGGACACGACTGAAGTGACTTAGCAGCAGCAGTAGCAGGGGTTAAAGCGGAGGGGTAGCAAGGTCTGGGTGATGTTTGGAAAGGTCGCACTGGCATCTGTGAACTACAGAGTGCAAGTGCAGTAGTGACTTCATAGGAGCATCCTGGAGGCTGCCGGAAAGACTCCATACAAACAGTGCCCGCACCAACTTGGCATACACTAAGTGCTCAATTCATGGTAGTCAATGTGGCTATTGCTGGTATTTTATTATCATATTTAAAATTTCTGTATTCCCAAGTTCATCGAGGAAAGTGGTAGTCTTTTAAAATGTTTGTTGGTTTATGTATCTGGGCTGTGCTGGACCTCTTGCCACGTGTGGCTTTCCCCAGCTGCGACGAGCAGGGGCTGCTCTTGGTCGTGGTGTGCAGCCTTCTCATTGCGGTGGCGTCTCTTGTTGCGCAGCATGGGCTCTAGGCGCGGGCTGCAGAAGTGCAGCACGTGGGCTCAAAGTTGCCCCGTGGCACATGGGAATCTTCCCAGATCAGGTATTGAACCATGTCCCCTACAGTGGCAGGCAGACTCTTAACTACTGGACCACCAGGGAAGCCCTGTTGTAATTTTATTGTTATCAAGATTTCATTTCCATATACCAACAGAGACTTCAATTCTGACATGCATCCAGTCCCTGAAAGCTCAGACTCTGTCTGGGATGATCAATTCTGCCAAGTGAGGGAGCCCTGTCCTCAAGCCCAAAGAAGGTTCTAGGACCTCAAGGGAAGGAGGGTCAGCCGGGACTACCCACCTCTGATGCCCCTTCTTACACCTTTGAATGCTTCCCAGTCCAGAATTTGACTTCCCAGGTGGCTCAGTGGTAAAGAATCTGCCTGCCAATGCAGGAGACACAAGAGACACGGGTTCAATTCCTGAGTCAGGAAGATCTCCTGGAGAAGGAAATGGCAACTCACTCTGGTATTCTTGCCTGGAAAATTCCACGGACAGATGAGCCTGGTGGGTTACAGTCCATGGGATCATAGAGTCGGACACGACTGAGTGCACATACACACACATACATACACACACACACACACAGAATCCAGAACGGGCTGAGTCAACCCTCCAATTCACTCCCCACCTTCTCTCACCTCTCCAGAAAAGCCACCATCTGTGTGCTCTGAACATGCTTGCTGACTGGAAAATCTCCCTGGCCTCGGCTATTGTTCCCTGCTCAGAATTCTCTGTGGATCTTGGCTGAAGCAGTCACCTACCTAACATCTGAGTTAATATTCCATGAGTTTCCCCAAGTAAGAGATGATCAGAATTTGCAGGAAATTTTGAGATGGCTAAGCTCAGGGTTGGTGAATACACAGTATTTCTCTGTGCCACATCTGAGCAGACGTCACTAACAGATCTCAGCTCTCTCTCTCTCTCTTTCCCACTAAGCTTGAACATCACCTCTTCATCACGGACCTTCAGGGGACCACACCTGATTACTAAGAATCAGCACAGGATGAAAGCTCCTTGCTTCTCTTAGTCTAGCACAAAGCTCTCACTGTGTACTAGGAAAACTGAGGCCCATTTAAGAAAAATAAATGAAATTCAGGCCCCCTGACTCTCAGCCTACAGTCTCACTTATGAAGGGCGAGCAGACAGCTGTCATTTATGTCTGTCCCAGAGGACCTAAATGTAGCAGATATTGGCTCACAAATCACAGGAATTAGATAAATGAAAACCAAAGAAAGAAGAGTTTCAGCTGCAGTGGATGAAAACTACGTTGGATATGAGGAAGACATTGATGACATCAGGGGTTGCTAGATATTTAGAAAAGTTGCTACGAGAAAATTTTAGAGTATCTTTCCTTGCAGGACTTTAAAAATAATGCTAAAAAATGCTCTAATTACATATCTATCTGCCTTGGAGACTCACACAGAATTTTGAGTTTTTTGTTCATTCATCATTGAAAAGTGTTTGCTGAACACCAACTGTATGCCAAGCGTAAGTCAGTTGTTGAATTAAAAAGGAAAAAAGAACAGCTAGAATCCGTGTCTCAGTACCCATAACGGATCTTGGGCTGTGTGTGCCAAGGAAAGCCTGGGGGCTATTAGTAGATATGGCTCCTTCCATGGCAGGTTTATTTGTTAGCTACAGCTGCATAACAAAATACCCTAAAACTTACTGGCTTCAGTCAACAATAACTACTTATTGTCTCACCCAGTTCCTGTGCATCAGGAATTTGAGATCAGCTCATCCGGTGGTTCTGCGTTGGAATCTCTCATGAGGCTGTAACCACATGGTGTGGCAACATGTTCTACTTCTTGCCCTGAGTGCTGGTACCTGGGTGCTAGCTTCGTAAATATACTTTCTACTCTGTTAAATGTTCTATTCCTTACCAGGTTCTGTTTCGAGAGGAGAAAGTTCATGGGCTTTGGTGCTCATCATGCATTAAGTATTTATTTCTTGGGCACCTACTGTGCACCAGACCGGATGCTACACTATTAGGGATAAAAGGAGAACAAGAAAGACATGACCTCTGTCCTCAAGGGATTCATGGACAAGTGGGAGAGACAGATATTAAGCCAATAAAGACATGTGTGGCTGCAGTTTGATTATATCTGAACTAAGTCAATGAGAGAGCTTTAGGAAGCACGGCACATGCTGGTACCATGGAGACCTGTGTGAATGGATCAAGAAGAAACACTAGTAGCCAATGCTTCTTGCTCCTTGCCCTCCTGTGTATATAAAGGCATTTTTCTATCTTCTTTTCTTAATTCCCACACTCAATCCTTTTAGCAATGCTATAAGGTAGATGCTGTTTCTGTGGCCACTTAACAGATAGTAAAAACGAAGTGTAGAAAGCTTCAGCAACTTGCCTCAGGTTATCCAGTTCAAGTGGCAGAGCTAGGATTCAAACCCAGGTGGTCTGATTCCAAAAGCCCTTGAACCTGACACTAGTCTGCACCTAGAGGAACTTCAAGGTCTTTAAGATGAGACCTGAAAGATGAACAGGGTCAGCAGCAGCTGTCACCAGGAAATCAGGGAACAGCATTTTCACCAGAGGGACTAGCATGTGCTAAAGTTCAAGCTGGAAAGCAGTAGGGGGTGTCAGAGGGGCTGAAGGCTGGAGTACACTGACGATGGCAGAATGGCTGAAAAGGGTCCTCGTGGAGCCCCAGGGCCAAGTATAGAATTTCAGAGCTGCTCTAGGTCCCAGTGTGTCTCTCACCCTCTGCTGGGTGTAATGGGATCTCCCTGGTTGCTGCAAGGGTGAGATGCAATCACATGCAGTTGCTCCTCAACGGCATTAAATCTTTTCTTTTCCCCTGCAGTTCAAGCTCAAAGAAATAGCCTCCAAAACACGGAGCCATGAAACACAGAGTTGTAACACTGCTGATATAAGAGGTCTGGCACTTCCCGCTTCACGGAAGACCCATCAGTGCACACACAGCCCTTCTGCTATGTGGCATCCAGCACTTCCATGGTCTCCGGGGACCAACGCAGCCCTGCAAGCATCTGGGTGCCCACACCAGCCGCCTGCCTGGGGAGGGAGCAGCAATTTCACGTTCACACTCTGAGCAACACAACCCCTAATTAGACACGGAGGCACTGCAAGCCAGCGGAGGTTGTGGGATATGGTTCCTGTTTAGTAAAAGTGTCATTTCATCTTTCTCTCGCTGCTTTTGAAACTTGCTGCTGATAGCAGAGATCGGAAAAAAGAGAACACCCACAGAAACACATGCCTGGGGGCTGAGGCGCGCTGGGCGGGCGTGCGAAGCAGCAAGTACATGCGCACACATGCAGGCCATGTGCTCACGCGGCTGGGCTCCCGGCACAGACACCATGCTCTGCTCCCTGGTGTCGTGGTAGAGAGTGGCACTCCGGATCCTGAGTTCAAATCCTGGATCAGCTGCTTGTTAGTTGAGTGTCCTCAAGCAAAGAACTTGACCTCTCTCAGCCTCCTGTTCATCAACTGTAACACATAGCTGATTATTTATAATGATCTCACTTGCCCTCTTCCTCCTGGCTCTGTGTCTGCAGGGGCTGAGTGTGCAACACAGGAGCTGTGCCAACAGACATGCTCTTCCCCCACCCCACCCCGGTACCAGTGGGAAGCATCAGAACAGATTGGAGGGTGGGGGAAGGGAGAAGGAAGTGGGGTTACTTATGCCCCTCGGTCCCTCCCTACAGGGCTGAGGTTTGGCAGTGGTTTGTCCCCATACTGAAGGTCACAGCTCCTGGTGGGCAGTGCTTTCTGAGAGCTGCCTGTAATTGCCTCCTATTACTGTCCTAAAGACCCCAAATATTCATTGGAAGAACCGATGCTGAAGCTGAAGCTCCGATACTTTGGCCATGAGCTGACTCATTAGTTGCCCTGATGCTGGCAACTATTGAGGGCAGAAGGGGACGACAGAAGATGAGATGGTTGGATGGCATCACCGACTCAATGGACATGAGTTTGAGCAAACTCTGGTAGGTAGTATAGGACAGGGGAGCCTGGTGTGCTGCATTCCGTGGGGTCGCAAAGAGTCAGGCACAATTTGGCAACTGAACAACAACTGTACCTTAATAGCTTAAAACAGCACAAACTTACTTTCTATTATTATCATTTTAGTTTATTTGACTGTGCTGGGTCTTGGCTGTGACATTAGGAATCTTTAGCTGCAGCATGTGAGACCTTTTTTTTTTTTTTTTTTTTTACCTTTTTTAGTTGTAGCATGTGGGATCTAGTTCCCAGACCAGGAATTGAACCCGGGCCCCTGTAAGTCCTCAAACTGACTTTTTTAAAGTCTGGAGGTCAGAAGTCTGACACAGGTCTCACTGGGCCAAAATCAAGGTGTTGTCAGGGCTGCATTCTTTCCGGAAGCCCTGGGGGAGTATCTGTTCCTTACCTTTTCCAGTTTCTGTGTGTATTACTCGCTCATTCGTCTCCAACTCTTCGAGACCCCATGGACTATAGCCCACCAGGCTCCTCTGTCCATGGGATTCTCCAGGCAAGAATACTGGAGTGGGTTGCCATTTCCTTCTCCAGGGGATCTTCCTGACCCAGAGATTGAACCCGGGTCTCCCGCATTGTAGGCAGATTCTTTACCATCTGAGCCACCAGGGAAGCCCAGCTTTCAGTTTCTAGAAGTCATCAACCCCTGGGGCTTCCCTGGTGGCTCAGTCGCTAAAGAATCCACCTGCAGTACAGGAGGCTGCCTGTAGCACAGGAGATTCAGGTTCATTTCCTGGGTCGGAAAGTTCCACCCATGAATTCAGGTTCCCCTCCTCCATCCTCACATCTCCCTGAGCCCCTGCCTTCTGCTCCCACTTTTAAGGACCCTCATGATGACCATGAGCCCGCTGGATAATCCACAATAATCTTCCCATCTCAAGGTCAGCCAATTAGTAACCTTAATTTCACCAGCAACTTTCACTCCCCTTGGTCCTATAACCTGGTACATGCACAATTGCCGGGAATCCAGCTGTGGATGTCTCTGCAGGCCATTGTTCCATCTCCCATGCTCTCTCTGTGGCTCCAGGCACTGCTCTGGTCCCTGACCCTTCAATCTAGGAACAGGAAATGGTCCCCATGATAGCAGCCTCAGGGTGCTACATCACCCTGCGGCTTCCATTAGCCTGCCCACCCCACCGTCTGCATCCCTTCATTTCACGTCCCCATTGACCTCTATTCCAGCTATCTTCTGCAGGTACCCAAAGAGTGTCTTTTGAAGTTTCTTGAGGATGAAACGGCCCATCGTGTGTACCTGTGACACCCTCAGCCTGGTGTCTGGTGCATGAGAAGCGCTCATCACGTGTTCATGCTCGTGATCATTATTATTATTTTGTAAATTTCCCTTGATGCAGACCTTTGAAGGTGGGAACTATATATTTTAATCTCATTTTCCCTAGTCCAGCTGTTCTCAAGGACTAGGTGATCAATTATTCATTTAACAAACATGTACTGAGCACCGGCTGGACTCTAGGGAGACAGAGGTGAGAAAATTTAACCCTAGAAAGCTTCTGGTCTAGTGAGGGAGACAGCTACGGCTGTCATCAGACAAACACGTGATGACATGTTGTTGCTGTTCAGTCACTAAGTTGTGTCCAGCTCTTTGTGACCCCATGGAGGGCAGCACGCCAGGCTCCTCTGTCCTCCACTATCTCCCAGTGTTGGCTCAAATTCATGTAAGTTGAGTCAGTGATGCCATCTCACCCTATCATCCTCTGCCACCCCTTCTCCTTTTCCCTTCACTCTTCCCCAGCATCAGGGTCTCCTGCAATGAGTTGGTTCTTCGCATTAGGTGGCCGAAGTATCGGAGCTTCAGCATCAGTCCTTCCAATGAATATTCAAGGTTGATTTCCTTTAGTATTGACTGACTTGATCTCTTTGCAGTCCAAAGGACTCTCAAGAGTCCTCTCCAGCACCACAGTTTGAAAGCATCAATTCTTTGGCTCTCAGCCTTCTTTATGGTCCAACTCTCATATCCGTGCATGACTACTGGAAAAACCATAGCTTTGACTAGGTGGACCCTTGCTGACAAAGTGACATGACACCAACACTGGGATTTGGGTAGTGGAGGTCAGTATACAGTAGAAAAAGGAGATAAAGTGTCCTGAAAACATAGCCATGTGCAGACCAATGGGTACCTAAACAGATCTACTTAAAACTCAGCTTCCTTCTGTTTTACATTTACACTTATCTTTTACATAGACTCATTTTAAGTATGCTGGTTTCCTTTCAATTGCCCCTTCAGTCAGTCCCTGCTCTGTGCATCCGGAGGCTGACTCTGTGGACTGTATTTCCTAGGATCCCCTGAACTCTGGTTTCCTCCTGGGTTCAGCCAATGGGAAGCACCCAAGGGGAGATCTGAAGCTGGAGAAGAGAGAGGTTGGGATATTTCCCTTACCTCCCTTCCTGCCTCACTATGATTGGAACCGGGCCTATGTTCTTTTGCTGAAAGTCACTCCTGTCAGATTCGCACGTCTTCTCCAGCAATAGGTCTCTCTGGGTTCTAGTAGCTACTCTTTCTCCACCCCTTCCAGCTTGAGGGTACTGCTGCTGCTGCTGCTAAGTTGCTTCAGTCGTGTCCGACTCTGTGCGACCCCATAGACGGCAGCCCACCAGGCTCCCCGTCCCTGGGATTCTCCAGGCAAGAACACTGGAGTGGGTTGCCATTTCCTTCTCCAGTGCATGAAAGTGAAAAGTGAAAGTGAGGTCGTTTAGTCGTGTCCAACTCCTAGCGACTAACAGCTCCTTATTTTCGCTAGCCCTAGGCTTCGCAATGGCAACACACTCCAGTATCCTTGCCTGGAAAATCTCATGGACACAGGAACCTGGTGGGCTGCAGTCCATGGGGTCGCAAAGAGTCGGGCACGACTGAGCGACTAACACTTACTCACTTACTTCCTCAGGCTTGCACCATTTCTTCTTGATTTCTCTGCACAGACCCTGCCTCCACCTTCGTAGAGTGTCCCTTCATTAACTCTCTCACTTATCCCATTTGAGTGCTGGGACTCAGATAGGTACACTGCACAACGATATTTGTGACATTGCAGATTTGATGGGCCTGTCACAACATTTGAACACACATTAAAATAAAGATCACTTATTAAAGAAAAAAGTACAGTGGTGTTCTGCTTAAAATCATCTCACATAATATCATTGGTATTCATGACACTTGGAACATTGTCATGGAATAAGCCCTATTACAGGAGTAATACAACCCATGTTTGGCCTAACATGGGAACCAAATTATCACATATCTTTAGGGAGTGGGGTGCAGCTTGCCAAGGTCAGACTGCACTAGCAATATGCACTGGGGGAAAGAGCATTGAGGAAGATGAACTCAGTGTAAGTACTCGTTCAGTCGCTCAGTTGTGTCTGACTCTCTGGTGGCTCAGATGATAAAGACTCCGCCTGCAATGCTAGGAGAAATGGGTTCAATCCCTGGGTCGGGAAGATCCCCTGGAAAAGGAAATGGCAACCCACTCCAGTATTCTTGCCTGGAGAAGTTCATGGACAGAGGAGCCTGGCAGGCTACAGTCCATGGGGTCGCAGAGTCTGACACAACTGAGTGACCAACACTTTCATTTTGTGACCCCTAGGACTGTAGCCCGAAAGGCTCCTCTGTCCATGGGATTTCCCAGGTAAGAATATTGGAGTGGGTTGCCCTTTCCTTCTCCAGAGGATCTTCCCGACCCAGGGTTCAAACCCACATCTCCTGTTTGGCAGACAGATTCTTTACCACTGAGCCACCAGGGAAGACCTTGTGGGTACCATCTAAAATGGTAGATTCTGGTATTTCACATGGGAAATTTGCCATTTTTGTAAATAATTACTTGTATGACACCATCTTTATTGTTCATTGCTGTGACATATACACATTTCTTCATCTGATAAGCTATTTTAAATCAGAGTTCCTATTATCTATGATCTCTTGATTCACTTGGAAAAGTCCTGAAGAAACCAGTTTCTTTTTTGTTACCTAATATTTTCTCAAGAATAGTTTGATAACACCTTTTGATTTTCCTCTTTAGATAATTAGCAAATGCAGCAAAAGCTGAGACACTTGACCATGGTGGGTTCAAATATTGTTCCCTTACTGACCAGTGCTGTGATCTTGGACAAGCCCTTCTCCCAGGAAAGTTCCTGGGCAGGGACAATTATCTGCTCAATATCCACACTCCTCTTCTTCTTTAGCCTCAACAGCTCGATTTTTAGCTGGACAATATTTCCTAGCCTCTCTTGTGGTTAGGTTTGGCTGTGTGGCTAAAGCTAGCCAGTGAGATGAAGGCAGAAGTGTCTCATGGAACTTCTAAGAGAGCTCCTTAAAGGAGGAAGGCTCAGCTGAAGGATGATCTCTTTCCTTCTTCCAGCCGCCTAGAGTGCAGATGTGATGGTTGGAGCCATCTTGGACTATGAGGTAACTTGGAGAGTGAAAGTCACACACTAAGATGTGGAGGAGCCCAGGGCCTGATGCATAATAAGTGCTGAAGAAATGGGAGCTGTGATTTTGTCATTAATATTGCCAGGACCCAGGTTTTCCCCCAGTGTATTCTGCAGAACACAAGATATTCCCCCCACCAAAAAACTGATACAACTGGGATAGGTCTCCTACAGATGTAGGATGTTTATTTGACTATTTAAAGCCTAATAAGTCCTGCACTTTCTCTTTGTTTAACCCTGCACTTCCCAGACTGATTTTGGACTAAACAACACCCCCATTATGTTTTCAAAGGAGGGATAAAATGAACCAAGTAACAAGAAAGTCAAGTAAACTCTCTCTTATGTACGGATTAAGAAGCAGGTTCAGAGAGCTTAGGCAACTTATCCAAGGACACACAGCTAACAAGTAGCAGAACTGACTCCAGATAAACTGCCTTGATTTTCTCATCAGAAGATTATAGTGAGCTCTGGAGAATAAGGCCAACATTTTAGGGAATTCCAGGTGGGAAATGGTGTCCATGGCCATTTTTCTGTGGGTCTTGGGCTCAGCAAGCCAGGGCTCCAGGCTGTCTGATTGTCTAAGGATTGATCTCTACCAGGAGGTCAAGGTGTCTCCACACTCTCTGGGTCACCGGGATCAACCTGTCAACCACTCTGGAGTAAAGAACAAGGCATGAAATGTTCCCTTCCTCTTGGCTCGGGCCACCTCCCCCATCTGCTGGTGAAATCATCTTATTAGAATCCTGGGATGAGCAAATGAGGTCATTCTGGCAGGTCTGAGCCAGTCATGCCTGCGCCCACGCAGCCCTGCAGCTGCCCATTCCACCCTGCAGCCCCACTCAGACCAGAGGATCCGTTTTGACAGCCTTGGGGTTTGGGAACGATGGAGTCGGCCCCACTAATGAGGCTCTGTGGGGCTTTGCTCAAACTCCCCTTTTCCTCTCTCATCCCAGACTTATGATGGGAAACAGCAGCGCCACGAGGGCAGAATAACCAACTCCATCCTGATTTGCTAGGACTGTCCCAGGGGCAGCACCAAGAGTCCTGCATCTCAGGAACCTCTCAGTTTGGAGCCAGTGGGGGCCATTGGTGACCATCCTCCCACGGCGGGTGGGATGGAAGGCTTTCTTCTCTGTTCCCATGAGGACAAACCCTGTCCACCTGCTTTGTTCCCTTGCGACTTGCTGCGATGGCAGTGCAGGGGAGTGCGTGTCTTCCTGCGTGTGTGTCTGTGTAAGCACCCCACCTCGGTCTTGTCTCCTGTAGAATGGGGATAAGGATGTTATACTCCTGGCAGAGCTGCCAAGAGGCTTAAAGGAGGTAAGGCCCATAAGAGACTTGGCAAAGATTGTAAGCACCCATAGGAGGCAGCGCTTTTATAGACAATAATAACACTTGGGGCCCTGGCTGAGGAGGCAAAGTGAGTCTTGGGGAAATTTCTGCAAGTGGAGAAGACCACAGGCCAGAGTTGGATGTGAGTCACATGCCCACGGAGTGTGGAGCCCCTGCTGGGCATGCGCTTGATTCATTCTGAGACCTACATAGTGGGGAGTATTACTGCCTCATTTTATAGATGAGGAAACTGAGGCTGTGAGAGCAGTTAAGAAAAGTAGCTCCCTCTCCCCTTCTCAGTTGCAACTCTCCCTTCTTGAGGCCCTGGGAAGGGAAGAGACTGAGTCATCTGTCCCCTGGCCCAATGTCCATCCAACATCCCAGAGGTCCCCATGCTGGGGGAGCAGGACCATCCTGATTCTGCTGGGGGCTGTCCCCCAGCTCTTTTGATGGCTCCAGGCCTGGAATGGCCTCCCAGACTCTGCTACCCCCATCCATGACTCAGCTTTGTGGGGCAGGAGCCTCAGTTTCTCCCTCTGTAAAGTGGAGATGATGGAACCCTGAAGGCTGTTGAAGGGAACTTTCCTTGACTCACTGAGAGCCAGTACTGAACAACCCAAGCCCTGGGCACATTGGGGTTCACACAAGGGACCAGTGTGAGGATTCTGATCACTGGGGACCCCAGCTCCTCCCCCAGCAGGGTGGGATGTCTCTGACACGCTGCCCAACGGCCTTCATGCCCCCATACCCATTCTGGGTTATAACTATCAGCTTAGGCTTATTTGCTGGCCTCACCCACGGGTCTGTGACATCAGACAGGGCAGAGATCTGCCTGCCTCCCGCCCCGCAGAGTCCCAGCACCGGCACCTCCAAGCCGCGGTAGGCAAGATGAATCCAGACACTGTCTCCTGGGGCCCCATCCTCCCTCTGCACTTCAGAGGCACAAACCCACACTTAAACAGCCCCCCTAGACCAGCCTTTCGTGAAGTGTGGCCTAAGGATCCCTGGGGCTCTGAGACCCTTTGCTGGAATTCACAAGATCCTCCTTTTCCAGCCCCTTGTCTTGAGCTACCCTTGCTCACTGCCTTCCACCGAGAAGACCAGTGTCAACAGGTGCATGAGGAGCAAATCCAAGGGTCCAGACCCCAGACATTAAAGAGATTTGCACAAACCGAAAACAAAGCCACTCTTGTCACAGACTTTTTCCTTTTGACTTGAGACAAAATAATTTTTTTTTGTCATAAAAATACGTTATTGACATTGACATGAAATAAGTGTATTCTCTTTCTTTTTAAATGAATTAATAAATTCAGGCTCTTCTGTCCATGGGATTCTCCAGGCAAAAATACTGGAGTGGGTTGCATTTCCTCCTCCAGGGGAACTTCCTGACCCAGGGATCGAACCTTCAACTCCTGCGTCTCCTGAATTGGCAGGCAGATTCTTTACCACTGAGTCACCTGGGAAGTCCTGCTTTAAAATCTGACCAGTCTCCATCTCTAATATGATAAATACTGAAAAATAGAACTTTTATAAATGAAGCCTCTTTGGTTTGGGTCCCTGATAATTTTTAGGTGTCTCAGGGCCTAGAGGGAGAAGGCAAAGGCAAAGGCACCCCAGTACTCTTGCCTGGAAAATCTCATGGACGGAGGAGCCTGGTGGGCTGCAGTCCAGGTGGTCGCTAGGAGTCGGACACAACTGAGCGACTTCACTTTCACTTTTCACTTTCCTGCATTGGAGAAGGCACTGGCGACCCACTCCAGTACTCTTGCCTGGAAAATCCCATGGACGGAGGAGCCTGGTGGGCTGCAGTCCAGGTGGTCGCTAGGAGTCGGACACAACTGAGCGACTTCACTTTCACTTTCTTTCCTGCATTGGAGAAGGAAATGGCAACCCACTCCAGTGTTCTTGCCTGGAGAATCCCAGGGACGGGGGAGCCTGGTGGGCTGCCGTCTATGGGGTCACACAGAGTCGGACACGACTGAAGCGACTTAGCAGCAGCAGCAGCAGCAGCAGGGCCTAGAAACCAAAAAGTTTGAGAACTGCTTTCTTAAGCAATGACCTTACTTTGGGACTTCCCTAGTGGTCCAGTGGTTAAGAATCTGCCTTCCAAAGCAGAGGATTCAGGTTCAACCCGTGGTCGGGAAACTGAGACCCCACATGCCACAGGGCAACTAAACCCGTGCACCGCAACTACTGAGCCTGTGCATTCTGGAGCCCATGCACCACAATTGAGACCCAATGCAGCCAAATACATAAATATGTTGGGTTTTTTTTTCAATGGTCTTACTTTGCCCCTTGAATCAAAATGGCTAACAGTTACATAGCACTTTCTATGTGCTGAGCATCTGTCTAGACATTTTGCATAGATATTTTTATAGAGGTGTGCATGTAGGTACCAATTTAGTAACACAACAATTCCCTGAGGCCAGTTGTAGTTTTTCCATTTTACAGATGGGGAAACTCAGGCTCAAAGAAGGAAGTCCCCTGTTGGAGGTGAGGGGTAGGGGGAAGGGTGGGCTGGACTTGAACCCCAGGAGGCTGGATACTTAACCTCTGGAGAAGCCACACACCACCCCACCCCTGCCAGCAGGAGCACCCAGGCTAGCCCAGAAGAAGCTGAGAATTGGGGTCAAACCCTCTGAAATTCTCAAAGTTGGGCCCCACTCAGGAAATCCCCCAGGTTTCACTGGCTGGATTTCCCAGAGTCTCAAGTAGAATAGGGCTCCACCCCAAACCCAGACCTGTTCAGATCACGTGAGTGCTCAGTTGCTAAGTCATGTCCAACTCTTTGCAACCCCCACTATAGACTACCAGTGGGATTACCTGTCCATGGGATTTTCTAGGCAAGAATACTGGAGTGGGTTGCCATTTCCTTCTCCGGGGGAGCTTCCTGACCCAGGGACTGAACCCTCATCTCCTGCATTGGCAGGTGGATTCTTTACCACTGAACCACCATCGAAGACCTTGTCCAGATTACCTTACCTGTTCCAAAAAGGCCTGGCCATCCCTTCCTCACTCTCTCCTGCTACATGGGTCTTTTTGCTGCCCCCTGGGCACACCAAACAGCTTCCAGCCTCAGGGCTTTTGCACCTGCTGTTCCTTTAAGCAGGCATGCCTTTCCTCCACCAGGGAGGCCCTTGATCTCATTCTGGCCTAATGGGTCTGCCTTCTCCGGCCTCTGTATGAAATAGCAGCACACCCTCCTCCCTCATCCCTATCCATCCCCTTTCCCTGCTATATATTTCCTTAGTAACACTTATCACCATGTGACATTATATTACATATGCCCTGGTTTAGGATTTAGCGTCTGTCTTCACTGTGAGAATCAAAGCATGGTATAAAGAACCAGGCATTGTGACAGGTCCCAGTGCTATTGAATGAGTGATGAATGAGCTGAGGACTGGAACAGAAAAGTCAGGCCAGGTTTAAGGGACAGCCACCCTGTCCATCCCCTCCCCCCACAACACCCTAGCCTGGGCTATGCTGATGCCAAAGGCTTGCTAGATTTTTTAATTTTTCGAAAGAAGCTGAACATCCAGATTTTTATGTAGCATCTCTTATTTTTTTTTAATATACACTAGCAACTTATTCAAATTACCAAAATGAAAAAACAGCTTGGTAAGCCAGACCTTATGTAGATAAATGCAGTCAAGTTTGGCAAAGCAGGCTCACCTCCCATTGTAAGGGGAAGTGATATTTGAGCAGGGTGGGGAGACTAAAGAGGGGAAATTTGGGCACAGGTCAAGCAGGGGGGTGGGGAAGAGGAACCCAGGCCCAGTGGGGGTAAAGGCGGGTGGGGGGTGGACTCTGAGCTGGGCCCACCCCCTGCACAGGCTCACATCCCTCAACCTTCCCTTCGGAAGCACCCTGGGTCCCAGCTGGCTGCAAGCCATGCACTCGCAGCATATGTGTGGAGTGTTTTGAGATAGGAACACACAATACACAGCAAATAAGGCTGCTTCTCCGTCTGGCCCGGACGCGTCCCTACACCCCGCCAGATGGTCCCCCATCCGCCTCCCCAGCTGAGGCCGGGGCTTAGTGAGGCTTGGTAGCGACTCCTCTCCATCTCGCAAGGGGTGGCTGGGAACCTCTCTCCCTGGGGCGGCTGGGAAGATTTTTCTTGGCCCACAGACAGGAAGGCTGATTCAGCTGGGAATCTTCTGGATTTATAACCCCCACCGCTTCATCCCCTGGTGACCCAGAGCCCCAGTGTGCTGGCGTTTATTGCTAATTGTTTTCAGACAGATGGCATGGCCCAGGGTCTAATTCCCCAAGGGTTAGGGGGCGGGGATGCTGGAGGAGGAGGCCATGCCCTTGACCGCTGCTTACATTCTTGAGGAAAATGTTCAGGGTTGAGGAGGGGGGCGGGGCGGTGGGCAGTGACCATGGTGAGGGCTGATGAAAAGGAGGCCCATTAAGGCTTTGGAAAGAGAACAAGGGAGGAGGAGGAGATTTTGCAAGGGTAGAGTCAACCCTAGAGTTCAAAGGACTGATAAAGCTGACTGGAGAGTGCCCTGTTCTCCAGAAAGTCCTCCTGGATTGAAGTCTGTGTGGCAAGGAAAATCCCTCTTTTAGGGTTGGATTTAGGAATGGAAGGAAGTAAGGGACTTATTGGGAGGGTGGAAGACCCACCCACAACCTAATAAGCAGTCCTCACTTTTTAATATGATCGGAACATAATTCAAGGGCTTACAGAGTCATCCTCATTTCATTGGATCTCATGAATGACAGGCGTGAATGAAGATGCCAAATTAGAGTGAGAAAAAGAAGGTAGTCTTTGAGAGGGTAAATGACTAGCTTGAGGTCACACAGTCAGCCCATAAGGATTCACTAGGGACTTCTCTGGTGATCTGGTGGTTAAGACTCTGTGCTTCCAATGCAGGGGGTGTGGGTTCGATCCCAGGTCAGGGAACTAAGATCCCACTGTGTGGCACTCTCAAGTGCCACGATGCTGTGTGGCACTGTCAAATTAAAAAAAGAAAAAGGATGCGCTGAGCACCCACTGTGCTGGGGATACAACACACAGCAGAGGGCAAGCCAACAAACTCCCTGCACTCACAGTCTCTAGGTTTGTGAGAACAGACAGATATTAACTCACAAAAAGTAAGTTCAGAAATAATAAGGACTGGAAAGAGATAAAATAGGGAGATGGAGGAGTCCGGGAGCTTAGGGGAAGGTTAGGGAGGGCTTCATGGAGGAGGCAACTGTTGAGTTGAGTCTTGAAAATGGAGCAAAACCCAGATGTGCCAAATCTCAGGGAGGAGCATTTCAGGCAGAAGGAAGAGTAAGTGCAAAGGCCCTGAGGTGAGAATGAGCTTGCTGTGTGCAAGAAACCAACTAAATAGCCAGTGTGACTGCATCAGTTTAAGAGTTATGGAAGGTGAAGTGTGGGACCTGATGGGTTTTATATAAGAGCTGCGGCTATAAAGCCTGTATATCAACATCAGTTCAGTTCAGTCGTTCAGTCGTGTCCGACTCTTTGCGACCCCATGAATCACAGCACGCCAGGTCTCCCTGTCCACCACCAACTCCCGGATCTCACTCAGACTCACGTCCATTGAGTCAGTGATGCCATCCAGCCATCTCATCCTCTGTCGTCCCCTTCTCCTCCTGCCCCCAATCCCTCCCAGCATCAGAGTCTTTTCCAATGAGTCAACTCTTCACATGAGGTGGCCAAAGTACTGGAGTTTCAGCTTTAGCATCATTCCTTCCAAAGACAGCATCATTGGACACCAAATGCACCCACAACTGAGTGAAACTGATAAGCCAAAGATTATAACCCTGTGTTCCAGGTGTTGAAACCAGGGCCCTCTCTGAGAGGGCAAATGAGTGCCCCAAGGTGACCAGCTAACCTGCAACAGAACTTGAGATTTGAGTAGGCCTCCTTACTCTTTCACCAAGTCTCAAGGCAGAGAGAGTAAGCCTGGACTTCACGGAAGGTTCTGCAGAATTTCTGAAATGTGTGTCAATTTTCTGTGTGTGACAATTAGATTGAACAATGGACAGGAATCTCTTGAGCCAGTGGGTGACCAGTAAGAGAAAACACAACACTCCCTGGCATAAACAAGAAAATTTATTGAGTCATGTAACTGAAAAGTTTCAGGGGAAAGTGGCCTTCAGGAATGGCTGGATGCAGGGATTCAAAGATCCCAGGAGTCACTCTCTTCATCTTTCCGTCCCGTTTGCTTTGGTAGGCTCTCCCCAAAAGATGGCAGAAGCACTATCAGGAGCACTTAGGGTGCTCAGCAGCTCAGCATACTCCACACAGGCAAAGCTTCTGTGCTGCTAAGTCACTTCAGTCGTGTCCGACTCTGTGTGACCCCATAGACGTCAGCCCACCAGGCCCTGCCGTCCCTGGGATTCTCCAGGCAAGAACACTGGAGTGGGTTGCCATTTCCTTCTCCAGTGCATGAAAGTGAAAAGTGAAAGTGAAGTCGCTCAGTCGTGTCCGACTCTTAGCGGCCCCATGGACTGCAGCCTACCAGGCTCCTCCGTCCATGGGATTTTCCAGGCAAGAGGACTGGAGTGGGGTGCCATTGCCTTCTCCGCTGACCTTCAAAGCTAGTGTAATTATCCCCATGCTGCAGATGAGGAAATAGTCTTGGACATGAGCTGGCCCGACTCTATCTCTCATTGGCTTCTCTCTCTAGTCCAATGTCTCTCTCTAGTCCACTTTGCTGATTGGCCATCCCTAGAACTTGGGATGTGGAACCCCTCCTTCTCATTGGCTGAAATTGGGAGAGAGATGGTCTCCAAAGGAAAATGGAGATGAAAAGCCAGACTGAGAAGGAAAAGATGCCAGGGAGGCCAAAGTAAAGCATGCCCACTGCAGAGTTGGAGGGTGGCTCCATCTGCATGCCTCCCACGGCCATGTCAATGCCAAGAGACTCTGCAAAGCACAAAGACAATGCACTAGCAGCCCACACAGCCCCTGCCAGGTGGTCACCCCTCCACCCAGAAGGCTGGCAGGAGGGGTGGGTTGTAGAAGCCTCCCAGAGTGACTGTTCACAGGCTGTGGCCTCCTTTGATCACTGACATCTGGGCTTGCTGTGGGAACTCCTCTCTTTATTCAGTAAATATTCACTCCCCACCTACTTGGTGCCAGTCACTGCACTCAGCCCCAGATATATAACCCTGAATGAAACAGAAAAAGAAATCCTTCTTTCTGTGCCCCAGATATATAGAGTAAGGGCCTGCCTCAGGACCTTTGCATGTGCTGTTCTTTCTTCCCTGCCGACTACTTCCAACTTGACCTCACTCCTACTCATCCATTAGGTCCTAGTTAAACATCCCTGGTCTGCGAAGCCTCCTCTATGCCCCTGGAGGAAGTCATTCCCTCCCCTCCCCATTTATGCTCTCCCCATCTCTCCCTGGAAACTCTCTTGACCCTCATTCCATTCGAAGGGAGAAGCAGAAATGTGCAGTGGTTAGAGCACAGAGTCTAGAACCAGGCTGAGGTATAAAGTGAAAGTGTTAGTCACTCGGTTGTGTCTGACTCTTTACAATACCATGGACTGTAGCCCTCCAGGCTCCTCTGTCCATGGAATTCTCCAGGCAAAAATACTGGAGTGGGTAGCCATTCCCTTCACCAGGGAATCTTCCCCACCCAGGGATTGAACCCGGGTGTTCTGCATTGCAGGCAAATTCTTCACCGTCTGAGCCACCAGGGAAGCTAAAATCAAGCTGCCTGAGTGCAAATCTCAGCCTCTCAGTGAAGAGCAGTATGACCTTGACCAAGTCATTTAACTCTCAGCCTCCTTTTTAAAATGAGAATAATAATAATCCCACCCATGAAGGATTATATGAGATATTATATGCCAGGAGCCTGGAACAGTGCCTGACATATTGTTTGTGACCAATAATTGCTATTGTCATTATGCACAATTACTTGTGGACTGAGGATCTTCCCTGCCGGGCTGAGGGGATGAGGGTGGGGTGCAGGGAAGGGCTTCCTTGGGCGTGGTCACACCTGGTTTGCAGGTGTACCTGGCGCTCCGCCAGAGGTCTGGACTGGAAAACTCAATCATCACATACAGACTGGATGGATGTTTGATCTCTGGGACCTGTGGACACTCCATCCTACACCCCCATGGCTCCCCTCTCTCCCCTCCTCCAGCCCCTACCACCAGGGCTCATCTGCCCCACTCCCTCTCCTCCCAGCCTCCTCTAACCACCCAAGTGCAATTAAGCCAAACTTTTGATTTAAGATATTTATAAAGGCACTACGAATGCCCTCTAATATCAGCTTATATATTTTTAATCTGCCGTTAAAGTGATTTAAAACGGAGCTCGACAGACGGGCGTGATGAAAATTAAAAGTCTCCATCACCTCGCGTCTGGCTGCGGCGCTCCTGCCGACAAGGACGCGGGGGCACCTCCAGCCCGCTCAGTTCTTGGGAACCGCAGCCTCGCCCGGCTCCTTCTCCAGGGCTGGGGCCGCAAGAGCTCCTGCGTAATTAAGTCAGGAGCGCCAGGGGCTGGGGTCTGGGGAGGGAGCCACGCGGTCGCGCTGCGCACGCGGCCTAATGAACGGTGACATCTGCTCGTCTGTTTAATTAACGAGCCCCTCGCGCTGTGGCAGGACACAAGAACCACGTCCTTTGTGCCTGCAGTGGGGGGGGTGGGGGGAAGCTGGTGGAGAGAAGACTGCAAATTTGCAGGAAGATTCCACTCCCCCCACCCACCCCGCCTCCTTTTAGAATCCAGAGAACTGAACCGGCGCCTGTCTTTCCTTTTCTGCAAGGCAATTTCCTGGGACTCATTTTCTGCGTCTTCTGGTGGGTGGACCAGCCTCCCAGCCCATTCTTCTCCCTCCTCCCCACCCAGCCCCTTCCCAGGAAAGTCTGAAATAAATGAAGGCAGCGAGCACATGGGTCTGCGGCTTTCTCCAGTCCCACCGTGAAAAGGCTTGAATCAGCAGCGAATTAAATCTCCCCATCGTCAATTCACTCATCCACAAATGTCTCTTGTCTTCCCTCCACCCACTGACAGTGTGGTGCCACCTAAGGAGACACCAGCCCCCGGGGGCGGGAGTTTTTTGGGGGGAGGGCGGGGGATGGATTCCGACCGGACCATCAGATGGTGGCCCTGGAGAGCACAGCCCCATTTGCAGGAACATTTGGTGGTGGTCGTTGGGGGTCGACGCGGATGGATCTGCCGTCATAACTCCCCATGAAATCTGCCCCAAGATGGATAGTTCTGACCACATCCAGGAAGATCCTCATTGAAGTTTCTCCCCTCAACTCCATGGAAATTGGGGTCCGGAGTTCAGGTGGGAGAGATGGATTTGGACGAACCCAAGTCCCTTTGAGACATCTGAGTGGCAGTACTGAATACACACGTGGATAGCTCACTCAGGAGAAAGATCTGGCTTGGAGATATAAATGTGGGAGTCACTGACAAACATGCTTAGGAGACAGAGTGGGGCTTAGGAGACAGAGTGGGGCTTAGGAGACAGAGTGGGGCTTCCCAGGTGGCTCAGTGATAAAGAATCCACCCGCCAAGCAGGAGACGTGGGTTCAGTCCCTGAGCACAGAAGATTCCCTGGAGAAGGGAATGGCTACCAACTCCGGTATTCTTGCTTGGGAAATGCCATGGACAGAGGAGCTTGGTGGGCTACAGTCCGTGGAGTTCCAAAAAGAGTCGGACATGACTTTGCGATTAAAACAACTGCGACATGGAGCCAGAGTAGTGGGGGAGGGTGGAACTATAGAGTGGGGAAGGCATGGGTTTCTGACAGTCTTGGGGACCACTCCCAGAGGTGGGGAAGGAGCCTGGGTGATGGACGGACCCCTAAGATGCCCCGCCACGGATCTCTGTCCTTTTCTGCAGTTGAAGTCCCTGTGTAATCCTCTCCCCCTTGACCGTGGGCAGGTCCTGAGGCTTGCTTCTCCCCAGCAGAATAATTCTTAAGATCTACCATCTGGAGGGCACTTAAAAGCCAACAGAAAGAATCTGGCTGGGCAGAAGCAGTTCAAATCCCAAGAGGAAGAAAAGAAAATGGATTTGAGCGATGGAAGGGAGTGCCAGCCACACCCTAGGCTGAGGGATAGTCAGCACCTATCCCTCAGTGGGATATCCCCCTGTGAGGGCCTTCCTCCTTCCCAGGCAGGGATATCCCCCTGTGAGGCCTTCCTCCTTCCCAGGCAGCCTCCTGTCGTCCAGGATGGTGGGCCTGGGGCTGGCGGGCAGCGAGCCGAGGAGGCCCCCATGCCACACTCCAGGGCTGAGCCGAGAATTCTGCCCTCACAGCTGGGCTGACCTCCTGCGGGCGGGCCTTCCTCTAAACAAGGGCCCAGTGTGTTTCCCTAGGCGAGGATTTGGCTGGGGTTTGCCCGGGAGCCTGGTTCAGACAGGAGCCCTTTGAAGGCAAGATGAATTGGGCTCAATGTCTCCATCCCGCTGAGGGCGGGGGTGGGGGGCAGGGTCCCGGCCAGAGCAGCTTCCAGAAGGCCTCTTGTCTGGGAATGAGAAGAGGCTTAGCGTCCATGCCCATGGCCGAATCCTGTGGCTGCATCCTCACCCCACGACCCAGCCACCACAGCAGCGATTCCCACAGCCTTTGCCAGGGTGAACCCGGGGCAGGACAAAGATGGCCCTGGACAAACACATCTGACTGTAATACTTGTGCATTTATTTTAAGGTACACTAGATAAAATACAGCTGGCTCATCCAATCACCGCTTTCTTGGGTTTTATTGCTTAGTGCAAGGTGACATCGGCTGACATTTTAAAAGGGGCATGAGACTTCCCTGGTGGTTTGGTGGTTAAGAATCCACCTTGCGATGCCTGGGACTCTGGTTCAATCCTTGGTCTGGAAACTCAGATCCCACGTGCCCACTGGGCAACTAAACCTGGACGCCACAACTAAGACTCAGTGCAGCCAAATAAATAAAACATTTTAAAAGTGGAGGGGCGGCGATCGCTAGCAATGACCCGAATGTCCACTATGGATAAGTGACTTGTGGTACATCCATACAATGGAACGCTGTACAGCAATGCAAAGCGATGCCATCCTGGTGCGTATACCATGCACCCACAGTATACGTAGAGGCCTGGGGGTGGATTCTGGGGTTTTTGTATTGTTTTGTTTGGCCATGCCACACAGCTTGTGGATCTCAGTTCCCTGACCAGGGATTGAACCCAGGCCCTTGGCACTGAAAGCACTGAGTCCTAGCCACTGGATCACCAGGAAAGTCCCCTGGATGCTGTTTAACTTAAAGGAGGAAGACTCTGAGCCTGGATGTTGCTTGGGACAGGGGCCAACACACAAATTGCTGTAATGTTCTACCCCTCTGCTGGCACCCAGTCTGTCTCTACATCAAGGAGATTGTCCCCAAGAATGTTCCCGATCAGTCCTAACCCACCCATTGTCTGACTCTTATTCAGATGAATACATTTCTCTCTTGGCTTCCCTTGGCCCTGCCTCTGGCCTCTTCAAACCACTCCCCTCCTCCCTGACAGCACGAATTAATCTTCCTAAAGTGCTGCTCTGATTGAGGCTCTTCCCCTGCTCAACCACCTTCAATGGCTCCCTGTTACCAGGAAAACAAAGATTAAATTCCTTAGCCTGGAGTTTCACGTTCCCAGGATCATCTGAACTAGCTTCTGTCCTACATCAGTCACCATCCACAGCAACTAATTTTAAGCCCTTTCCTGAATGTACCCCACAAATTCTCACATCTTGATCTATTCCCTCCACCTCAAATGCCCTTTTCCACATCCCTGACTGTAAAATCCTGCCTTTTTTTTTTTTTTAACTTGAAGCTTAAATGACACTCTTTCAAATGACACATCCTTCTTCACTGTTTCACTCCATCCTACATGTCCTAATCCATATTTCCTTGGCCCATAGTTAGTCAAGTTCCACTCTCACGGAATCAAGATTTAAAACAATCCCTTGATGATGGCAATGCTTAATCCAAAGGAATGCTCTTCTGCTAGTGAAACTTCAAGCACCTGTGATTACAGAAGACAACATAGTATTGGTCCAGGGGACCCTCCCTGCAAAGCACATAGACCAAAGGCCACAAACACCAACAGAGTTGAGGAGAGATGCTGTGAGCTAATGTTAGCAGGGAGGGCATCACGGAGAATTGATCTGGAGACTGAAGGTGGATAGGACTCAGGGAGGTAGCATGGTTCTGAGTAAGGAATTTGAACTTAGATAGGCTTAGACTCAAATTCTTTTCCTGCCTCTTTGTAGGCCAAGAGCCTCTTTCTTATCCTAGAAACCTCAACTCAAAATGGCTTCAGTGAATAAGAAAGGGTATTGAACTTTTTATAATGACAAAATCCAAGAGTAGCATCAGCTTCAGGTATGGCTGGATCCAGGGGCTCGAGCTCATCCTGAGATGCTTCTCAAGTCTCTTTCTGTCTCATGGTCATTTTTGTCTGTGCTGGTTTTATTCTCAGGCAGGCCTTGCCCTCAAGATGGAAAAGGCATCCCAGCAGGCTCAGCTGAACATTCATGATGTTTACTCCCCACCCCCAACTCTTTCTTACCAACTGTTCTAAGATTACCTCTGAATGGACCAAATTGGGTCACCTGATGATCCTTGAGCCAATCACTGAGCCCACAGGTTTGAAAATTTTTGATTGGCCAGGCTATAGTCACACGCCCTGAACTAATGGGAGGAGTCAGACTAACCCAAATCACAGTGATCTGAGGTGAGGGAGGGGTCATTTTCAAGGAAATTTGAGACTGTGACCAGGAGAGGCATCCAAAGCAACTGATGTTCCCTAAAACTGCTGAACAGCTGTGGGACTTGGGCAGTCCCTCCGAGGGCTTTCTGATCCTTGGAGCCTGACAGTTATAAAATGGGACTATTAGAGGCCAGCCCCAAAGTGGAGTTGTGGGTGGTTGATTTGCTGATATTAATGAAAGCTGCAGGTGCTCACTGGGTACCTGATGAAAGTCCACAGAATCAGAAGCTGGGAAGAATCTGGGCTGGAAGCAGAGAATGAAAGGGTGAGAGTGGCCGTGTGTATTCTGAGACAGTCACAGGTTCATCCGTCTCACAAGCTGTTTTTATGATATGAAGTTGTCACTCCTGCCATTGACAGATGGGGTCCATGTCCCTCCTCTTGGCTGGAGTTTTGGCTATGTTGGAAGTGACGCTATGTGACTGTTTTTTGGTTGCACTGGGTCTTCATCGTGGTGCATGGGCTGTTCATTGCTGCACTCAGGCTTTCTCTAGTTGTGGTGAGTGGGGTTCTCATTGCAGTGACCTCTCTTATTGCAGCTCTTGGGCTGTAGAGTGAAGGCTCAGTAGTTGTGGTGCATGGGCTTAGTTGCTCTGTGGCATATGGGATCTTAGTTTCTGGACCAGGGATTGAACCTGTGTCCCCTGACTTGCAAGGCAGATTCTTAACCACTGGACCACCAGGGAAGCACCACTATGTGACTCCTGAAGCTAAGTTGTAGAAGGTGGCACAGCATCTTCCTGGCCCTCCTGGAACATTTCCTGGAGTTGCCATGTTGTGAGGAAGCCCAACCTGCCCAAGGAGGCCACAGAGCCCCCTGAGGTCCTGGCTGACAATCAGCATCTATTGTGTGAGTTGCAAGATGTGTGAGTGAGCAAAGGTCAAGATGGCCCCAGCCTCAGGGACCATGTGATTGCAGTGGAATAAGAGACCCTGCCTGGGATCACCTAGCGGAGTTTACTGGATGCCAGAACTGTGGCATAACGAAGTTATTGCTTTTGTTTTATGGACTAAGTTTGAGGTGGTCTATTACCATAGCAACAGATACCAGGAAGAGTGGGCTAGTGGGGAGATTGTGAGCAGAGGCTTTCATGGGGAGTTTTACTGGTCTGATCACACAACAGAATGTCTCTCCAAAGCTCACTCACTCCCATGCCTGGGTTAATGCTGGTCTGTTCAAAAGAAAAAAAGGAGAGGCTACGCTTGCGACCCTTGAGTCCCTTGAGCTACACACAGCCCTGTGCCCTACTGGCAGAAGCTGGCCCAGCCACACCCCTGGGCACATGCTATGAATTTCTCAGGACAAAGTTGTGGCCTCACATGCTTTGGGGACAAACTCTACTTTGCAGCCTTGGTCCTTCCAGAAACTCTGGCCCAGCCAGCTCTCACTGACTCGTGAATGGCACTTGTCACCTTCTGAAAGTGGAGGGAGTGGGAGTGGGGGGTGGGAGGGAAGGAAGGGAGTGAAGAGGCAAATTAAACCCTTGAAGGTGAACTTGCTAGATGTTTGCATAACCCAGGAGATAGGTTATGCAAAAGGAGAATTTCCTTTTGCTGAGATTGGAAGAGGCAATGGGTCCCCATTTATCAGCCCCATTCTGGTCTCAGCCCTTTCATTCAGGTCCTGTGGCATTTCCTGGTTCCCATTCTGTCCCACTGTCCTGGGTAGGTCACCTCTGATTAAAGAAGGGTACATGCATGTGTGTGTGCGCTCATTTGTGTCGGACTTTTTGTGATCCCATGGACTGTAGCCCACCAGGCTCTTCTGTCCCTGTGACTCTCCAGGCAAGAATACTGGAGCGGGTTACCATGCCCTTCTCTAGGGGAACTTACCAACCCAGGGATCGAACCCTCATCTCCTGCGTCTCCTGCATTGCAGGCGGGTTCTTTACCACTGCACCACCTGAGAAGCCCCCCTGAAGGAAGAGAGATGATGTTAAATGTGAATGGTACCCAGGTGGTGTCTACACAGATCAGAAGATAATCCAGCTAATCGGATTGTTTGAAGCTTACAAGGAAACACTCCACTCTGGACCTCAAACTCCCAGGCAGCTGCCATCCCCCCTTCCCAGGGCATCCCCATGCAGCTCTGCCCCCATCCCCCTGTAGCACCCATGGGAACGGATCCTGCCCTCTTCACACTGGAACTGCCATTTCCTTAATTCTTTAACATTAACCACGTGCCTCCTCTGTCAGAAGACTCACTGACTTCAGAAGGACAGTTTAGATCACCCCGTGATTGGAAAAGCCGATATCACATGTTGTAAACAGAAGGTGACTGTGAAAATAAAGGCACCGGACATGAAGGGGTTCACCAAACTCTGGCTTCCAGCCTGCCGCCTGACCTGACACAAAGGTTTTTTCAAGATTCTCCTGCTTTGTTGTAAAGGTAGCTGAGGCAGCCTGAGCGAGGTGTCCAAGGCATATCAGCACCCCGCAGAGACTTTCTCCTTGAAGTTGGCAGAAGAATGGAAAGGAAAAAGGGAGTGACTTTCTTGCCATTGAGGGTTATTTAATGCTGTGTCTGCATCCCTCCCAGGTCCTCCCAACAGCTGGGGAGACACGGTAGACTGTGAGGATGGTGAACGCTGGAGCAGAGCTTGCTGCGGGCTTGAGGCAACTCCAGGACCTTCAGTGCACTCTCTCATTTAATCCTCAACAACCCTATGAGGTAGAAGTAGGTGCCATTATCATCCTCACATGGGACCCAAAGAGGTTAAGTAACTTAACAAAGGTCAGACAGCCAGTGAGTAGTGAAGCAGGGATTTGAACCCCAGTCTCCCCTACCTAACTGCCTGGATAGCACAGGTCTACACTCACTGGGTCCCAGGATAATTGCCTGAAGTCTCCATGCTGGGTTGAACAGTGTCCTATCCACCCACCTACCCCACCCCCTTCCAGAATTTGTGTCCACCTCTGAAGGTGACCTTATTTGGAAATAGGTTCTGTGCAGATCAAATTGAATAAGAACTGAATTAAGATGAGGCCATACTGCGATGGCTGAATAAAGACAATGTGGTGTATATACCTACAGTGGAATATTGCTCAGCTGTAAAAAGGGACAGAACACTGCCATTTGCAGCAATGCGGATGGGCCTAGAGATTATTTTACAAAGTGAAGTAAGTCAGAAGGAGAAAGACAGCCGTCATATGCTCTCATTTAGCGGTGGGATCTAAACTAGGACACAAATGAACTTATTTACAGAGCAGAGACAGACTCACAGACAGAGAAAACAAGGGGAAGGGGTGGCGGAGGAATAAGTTAGGGGTTAGGAGTTAACAGATACAAACTACTACTGTATATGAAATAGATAAACAAGATCCTACTGTATAGTACAGAGAATTTTGTTCAATATCCTGTAATAAACCATAATGGAAAGGAATATATGTGGCGCGTGCACGCTCAGTCACATTCGACTCTTTGCCACCCCATGGACTGTAGCCCCAGGCTCCTCTGTCCATGGGATTCTCCAGGCAAGAATACTGGAGTGGGTTACCACGTCCTACTCCAGGGGATCTTTCTGACCCAGGGATAGAACCAGGGTCTCCTGCAACTCCTGCTTTGGCGGGCAAATTCTTTTACCACTGAACCATGTGGGAAGCACAAGGAATATCTAAAAGTATGTGTATATATATTTTTTGTTGTTGTTCAGTCTCTTAAGTCATGTCTGACTCTTTGCAATCCCATGGACTGCAGCACGCCAGGCTTCCCTGTCCTTCACCATCTCCAAGAATTTGCTCAAACTCACATCCGTTGAGTCGGTGATGCCATCCAACCATCTCACCCTCTGTCGTCCCCTTCTCTTCCTGCCTTCAATCTTTCCCAGCATCAGGGTCATTTCCAATGAGTTGGCTCTTCGAATTGGGTGGTCAAAGTATTGGAGCTTCAGCATCAGTCCTTATATATAAACACTGAATCACTTTGCTGCACATCAGAAACTAACACAACATTGTAAATCATCTGTACTTCAATTTAAAGAAAACGGTGAGGTCACATTGAATTAGAGTGATCCAATGGAGAAGGCAATGGTACCCCACTCCAGTACTCTTGCCTGGAAAACCCCATGGACGGAGGAGCCTGGTAGGCTGCAGTCCATGGGGTCGAGAAGAGTCGGACATGACTGAGTGACTTCACTTTCACTTTTCACTTTCATGCATTGGAGAAGGAAATGGCAACCCACTCCAGTGTTCTTGCCTGGAGAATCCCAGGGACAGGGGAGCCTGGTGGGCTGCCGTCTATGGGGTCGCACAGAGTCAGACACGACTGAAGCAACTTAGCAGCAGCAGCAATGACTGGTGTCCATATAAGAAGATGGAAATTTGGACACAGTGATACACAGAGGGAAGACAGCCATGTGACCATGGAGACAGTGATGGAAGTGGTGTGGCCACACACCAAGGGATACCAAGAAAGCCTGCAGCCCCTAGGAGCTGGAGGCAGTGTGGGAGATTCTCCCCAGAGCCTGCAGGGAGCACAATCTTGCTGACACATTGACTTCAGGGTTTCAGCCTCCAGAACTGTTAAGAGATTAAATTTCTGTTTTTTAAGACACCCAGTTTGTGGTCATTGTTACGGCAGCCTCAGGAAATGAACACAGTCCCCTTGGCCCATGTCTGGGGGGAAATGTTCTCAAGAGGGTGAGAGGCTCGTGGAAAAGGGGTCTGGAGTTCACTGCAGGAGTTCCCTTGTTTGTTGGAAAGGCTGAATTCCCACCTTGCCCTGCCTGCTTGGACACCTGCTTGGGCAGTCTGACTTTCCCTGTCCTCTGCTTCTCTTGCTGTGTAACTTTGGGCAAGTGACTTAACTTCTCTGAGCCTCCAATGCCCATCATGGATTTAAGGAGAAATAAACCCCCAGGAGGCGGCTCCTATGTCTCAGTAGATCTAGGCTTCAGGAGTTGTCACCATCTGGAGTCTCCTTGCCTATTGGTTTACCTGCTTGTGTTTGTCTAAACCCGTGTGGCCCAACAGAGCTTTCCATATTGAGCCCTTGAAATGTGGCTGCTATGACCAAGGAACAGATTTTAAATTTAATTAAATGTAAATGTGAACAGCCACAGGTATTAGATTCCTCTTGCTGCTGAAACCAACGACCACAGACTTAGTGACTTCAAACAACATAGATTTATTACCTTATAGTTCTGGAGGGCCGAGGTCTGCACTGGGCCTCACTGGTCTGCAATCAAGGTGTTGGCAGGACTGTGTTCCTTCCTGGAGACTTTGGGTGAGGTGTCGGGGGAGCAGAATTTGTCTTCTTGATTTTCCAGCTTCTAGAGGCTCAAGGACCCATAGCACTTGGACATCTGCTTCCGTTGCTGCATCTTCCCCGATTCTGACCCCCCTGTCTCTCTTTCCTGAGGACTCCTGTGATTACACTGGGCCTTCCCAGATAATCCAGGATAATCTCCCTTTTTCGAGATCCTTTACTAAATCATATCTGCGAAGTCTCTTTGTCATGTCAGGTCACGTATTCACAGGCTCCAGGATTAGGATGTGGACAGCTTTGGGGGGCACTGTTCTGCACTCCCCACACAGACCTCACATGGCTCGTGATTACCATCCTGGACAGCACAGGTCGGGACCTTCTGACACCAATGTGTCCCCTGAGCCAGGCACACATGCTTGCTAAGTTGCTTCAGTCATGTCTGACTCAGTGGGACCCCATGGACTGTAGCCCACCAGGCTCTTCTGTGCATGGTATTTTCCAGGCGAGAATACTGGAGTGGGTTGCCATCCTCCAGAGGACCTTCCTGACCCAGGGATCGAACTTGCATCTCTTATGTCTACTGCATTGGCAAGCAGGTTCTTTACCACTAGTGCTACCTGGGAAGCCAGGCACAGAGTAGGTGCCCAATTAATGTGTTCAGTTGATGAAATTTGAATATTGCCTCTCCAACATGTGTTGAAGGACGTGCTGGGTTTTAACTCCAAGTCCTAGCTAACCTTGGCAAAATGGAGACAGAGTGTGGTGCCTCTAACAGAGCTCAGGAGAGGCCTCTGGAAATGGTTCTTTTCCCAGATCTACCATGTGACCTTAAGCAAGCCTCTGTGCATCTCAGCATTGATGCCCTCATCTGTACGATGACGGGTAAGGAGGGAAACGAGCCACGAGAAACAGCTACCAGCAGCCTCATAAGAGAAAAGAAAACTGAAGGATTTCCCGTGGTCCAGTGGTTAAGACTCCACGCTTCCAACGCAGGGGGCCCGGGTTCCATCCCTGGTTGGGAAACTAAGATCCCAGATGCTGCGTGGTACAGCCAAAAAAATAAAAAGGAATATTGAGGCAAAGACAAGCCAGGGAGCAGACCTGAAATCAAGGTGGTGAGGAAGGGGAGGAATCTGTCCCAAAGACCAGAATGCACTTCAGAAAGAGGGTGTGAGAAACCTGCAGAGAAGCTTTCTGTGCTATCTGAGTGAAGATGGTAGCCTGGACCAAGGAGAGAATCAGGGATCGACTTCGTAAATGTTGTGGTATCTGCCTGGATAGTTCCCCTAAACTTTTTTCTCGTTATTGAACTCCTACTCATCCATCAGGACCCAATTCAAATGTCCCTTTTTAAAGGAAACTGTCCGTGACTCTCTGAACTCACCTCTGATCCAACAAAAAGGGCCCAGGATCTCTGGACCTCCCACGGAAGCTGTGCTGTCCTATCACATGACCTACCGAAAGTCACATGGGCTGCTAAGTGACTGATCTGGAACGTGAACTCAGGTGATCTGGCTTCAGTGTCTATGCTCTCAATACACATCCCTAAATGCACACATACACACAGGAGCAGACTTCGGGAGATAGTGAAGGACAGGGAAGCCTGGCGTGCTGCAGTCCAAGGGGTCACAAGGGTCGGATGGGACTGAGCGACTGAACAGTAATAACAAATACGTGCACATGCTCACACAATCCACACACACACAGACACACATCCATAAACATATTCACATACACAACACACAGACACACACAATCCTATTCGTTTGCACATGTGTGACCACTGAATGCATGTGTGCACATATATGCACACATGCATATACATGCAGAAAGACCAGACACACTGCCCCTCGCTCAAGCTTGTTCCCCTGCACACACACAAACCACATGCTGGCCCATACACCAGCCCACAGGTATGTACACATAGACGCGCAGGAAGTCTACCTGCCCACAAACCCCTCCACAGGGGCCTAGACCTAAGAAGAAAGTCTACAGGAAGCCTGGCATGCTGCAGTTCATGGAGTCACGAAGAATCGGACACAACTGAGCAACTGAACAACAACTCACCGGTGGGGCAGCACATGTAGGCATACACAAATACACATGTGTATCTTCACACAGCTAAAAATTCACACGTATCATGAATACAATCAGGCTTCCCTGGTGGCTCAGACAGTAAAGAACCTGCCTGCCAATTCAGGAGACCCGGGTTCAATCCTTGAGTCAGGAAGATCCTCTGGAGAAGGAAATGGCAACTCCAGTATTCCTGCCTGGAGAATCCCATGGACAGAGGAGCCTGGTGGGCTACAGTCCGTGGGGTCTCAATGCTGAGTGACTAACACACACACACACATAAATTCACGAACAGAAAAATGTCTAACAAATATGTGAACTGGAGTGTTCAAAATTTCATCTTCCCTTCATGCACCCCTGACATGTATATGCACACTCGGGTACACACGCATGCTCCTGTTCTCTGGCCCCAGGCCCCGTCCTGCCCACCCTGGGCTCCATCTCTGCTGTAAGGCCTGGAGGCAGGTATCAATGCCCTCTCGTCTGAGATGCCTGTCGGAAGGAAGAACAGTCAGCTGCCTGGCCTCACCTGCCAGGCTAGGAGGTAGCAGGCAGCACAGTGTAGGTGCTAGGAGGAGGGATGTGTCCAGCCCCAGCCCAGTCCTCAGAGCCCACCTGCCTGGTCCTTGTCACCCTGATCACGCTGCTCCTGACCCCTACACGGTCCAGTCCATGCAGGATCGGGAGGACAGAGGCAGACCCAACACACTCCAGGAGGCCCAGATGAGAAATCTGGGAGGGGACAGGTCCACCCTAGAGCACCCCCTGCCCCCCACCACCACTGGCAATTCTGAGCAGAGAGGAAGAGGATGTACCGCATGGACTGGTAGGAGGAGGGGAGAGGGCGCCTGCCGGGACAGCCTCCTACGTGTCCAGATGGCCAGCCATCTGCAGTCCCCTCCTCCTCTGGGGTGGCCGGGCCTGGTGCCGGGGCAAGCCGCCTTGGAACTGGCGGAGCACGTTGGAGCCAAGTGTCGCCTGCCAGGCTGGGGGGATGTTCCTTTGAGGGAGGCGTCCGAATGTACAACCAGCCAGGCATGGGCAGGCCTGCTGTGCCCGGCTGCTGTGGCCCAGCCTCTCATCCCACGGTGCAGGCATTTCTGATCTGGAAGATTCTAGGGTTTCAGAATCCAGCCCCTTCATCCAGTCATTCGTTCATTCATTCCCTAAATACCAAGTGGCTACTAAACGCTGGTCCTGGAGGTACAATGACCAACAAAACAAGTGTGTGCTGAGTACCTGTCCTTCTTCCTCTCTGCTCGGCAGGGCCAGTGGGGTCTCCAGGGTGGGTGAGGGATCTGGACTGTGCGTGCTCATCACTCAGTCGTGTCTCCCTCTGGCCCCAGGATCCAGGCACTTTCCTAGGAATCAGGGATACAGTTGCGAACAAAACAAATACATATTAGACATCTACTCTGTGTCAGTCATAGAGCTGAAGACAACAGTGAGCGAACTATTGAGCACCTACTGTATGCCGGGCACTGGGGAGACAGCGGCCACCCCAGAGGTGACAGGTTTCTGCCCTAACTGAGCTTGCAAATCTCTGGGGCAAAAAGGACAGACAAGCTATAGTGAAAAACAAGGGGTGAGGGAAGAACAGTGATATTCTCACCCATTTGATCATTTGATCTTTTTTTTTTCTTAATATTTTATATATTTGGCTGCACCAGGTCTTAGTTGTGGCATGTGGGATCTAGTTCCCTGACCGGGGATCAAACCCAAGGCCCCTGCATTGGGAGCATGGAGGCATAGCCACTGGACCATCAGGGAAGTCCCTGTCCATTTGGTCATTTTAGACGGACAGTCAGGGAAGCCTTCTCTGAGGAGGTGACATGGAGCAAAGACCTTGATGATGGGAGGAGCCAGCCCTCAGACTCCCTGGGGAAGAATGTTGTGGGCCAAGGGAATAGTCAGGCGGGAAGTCCCGCAGCAGGAATAGGCTCTGTGTGCCCAAGACAGCTGTGGGGAACCAGGGCCCTTGTGCCAGAGCAGGTGAGCCTGGGGAGGGGAAAGGGTGGGAGATGAGGGGTAGGTGGAACCACGGTGGGGTTCTGGGGAAAGCAGGGCCTGGGAAGAGACCCCAGGGCTTGCAGGGTCGGAGGCAGAGTGGGCCTGTGAGGTGACACGAACATTCTGTGTAGGAAGTTCTCCCCGGGGCCAACCTGCACAAGGGCTGTTTGTGCATGGGTCCCAGTGAGTCTGGGAAATGAGCGCCAGGATGATTCCCATTTCACAGACAGGAAGGTGGAGGCACAGGAGAAAAATGCGAGTCTGGGGCCCGTATCTCATTGGGTGCTCCCGATCCTTCCAGAGCAGACAAAATGGAGGCGCTCTGAGCCCATGTGGGCCCTACCCTGCCACCCCCAGAGGCTCCAGGCTGGCCCAGCTCCCAGTCAGCACTGCCCCACGGATGGGCTCTGAAAACAACGTCCCCAGCCAACCCCTCTGCTGGCGCCTGAAGCTGTCAGCCCCGATTCCCCGTGGGCTTAGTCACCCCGCACAAGTGACATTTATTTATTCCTTCGCACGGGAGTGTGGCGAGAATTAATTATTTAGCGCCGAGGAAGCACTTTGAACATGAAAAGTGCTGAGGATGACCGTGACATTACAGAGAATAATGTTCCCTCCTCACGCCCGCCTGCAGCTCTGCGTGGCTGAGCTGTCACCTTCCAGGGTCCCCGGACCCCAGCCCATGATGGGGGGGTGCGGAAACACCCCCTGACCCCCCACACCTCTCCATAGGGAAAAAAATGATCTGAGCTCAGAATGTCTTTTCTGTTCAAGTAGGAGAGTAGAGAGGGAAGGAAAAAGAGGGGGGAGGGTAGTTGTGGGGTGGGAGGGGGGAAGGAGGGGGAGGGGAAAAGAAGAGGAAGGAAAGAAGGAAAAACAGGAGACAGGAAGGAAGGAGGAAAGTTTCCAACGGCTCCATGCCTCGTGAGTTAGGAAGGTGGGACAGAAATGAGTCACGAAATACAGTTCTGGTTTATAAGGCACTTTCTCTGTGTTATTTTCATGAGGTCTGCAAAACAGGGTGGTTTCTCAGAGCAGAGCAAGGGTTGCAGCCCCATTTTATAGATGAGGAGACAGCCTCAGAGATGTGCAGCAGGCGTCCAGACTCCACAGCCTGGCAGCAATGCAGGAGCAAAAACTGTTGAAAGAATGGGGAGGGGGTGCCCCTGGGGCCTCTACCCCAAAGGTTCTCATCTCTGGCAGGACAAGCCCCAGCTCTGGGATCCCCTGGGCTCCCTTGAATCTGAGCCTCTCCCCTCTACTGCCCTGAGGGTCTGTGTGTCCCCCATCCCCCAGGTGGGAGGGAGATCTTGTTAGAGTGAGGAGTGAGGTGGTGGGGGACACAGAACAGCCCTTTAGGGAACCTGAAGTTTGATTTGATTTCATATTTACCCTCAAAGAAATCCCATCAGGCAGAAGAGTCAGCTGGAGACTGGAGTTTCTATAATTGCCAAGTGAGACTGTCTTTGTTCCTACCTTCAGAGGGAAAAAAAGCTTGCAGGCCACACTTGACTCCCCTCCTCCAGGCCAGATCCGAGACATTCCAGTGGAGGCAGAGAACTCGGGATTTCTGGGCTGTCTGCACACTTCTTTCTAGGGGTCCCAGCTGTGTCTTTATTCATCTCCACTCACCACAGCGGCCAGAACCATGCCTGCATTCAGCTCAGTTCAGTCGCTCAGTCATGTCGGACTCTTTGCAACCCCATGGACTGCAGCACTCCAGGCTTCCCTGTCCATCACCAAGTCCGGGAGCTTGCTCAAGCACATGTCCATCGAGTCAGTGTTGCCATCCAACCATCTCATCCTCTGTCATCCCCTTCTCCTCCCGCCTTCAATCTTTCCCAGCATCAGGGTCTTTTCCAATGAGTCAGTTCTTCGTATCAGGTGACCAAAGTATTGGAGTTTCAGCTTCAGTATCAGTCCTTCAAATGAATATTCAGGACTGATCTCCTTCAGAATGGACTGGTTGGATCTCCTTGCAGTCCAAGGGACTCTCAAGAGTCTTCTCCAACACCACAGTTCAAAAGCCTCAATTCTTTGGCGCTCAGCTTTCTTTATGCATTTAGTAGGGGCTCAATAAATGTCTGCTCATGTGTCCTGGGCATTATCTGAGGACCATCTTCAAGGAAATAGAGCAGGACAGGGATGAGGTGGGGTTGGGCAGAGGCCTTGCTGGGATGGGTGACTTAGCCTCTTTGTGCCTCAGTTTTCCCATACATAAAATAGAAGCAAAAATGCTAGACCAACATCACAGACTAGTGAGGATTCAGGAACGGGTTCCCAAAGTGTTTGAGACGGCACCTGGGGCTTCCCTGGCAGGCCAGTGCTTAAGATTCTGGGCTTGCACTGCAGGGGGCACATTCTTCAATCCCTGGTTGAAGAAATAACATCTCGAAACCCTCGAAATATGGCCAAAAAATAAAAATTAAATTAAAAAAAAAAAAGACAGCACTTGGCACACAGCAAGTATTCAGAGCTACTAGGAGAGACTGATCCAAGCAGAGCCCCTGGCAGACATGTGGTCCTCACAGCTAGATTAGAAACCTCTATTCCAACCTCCTGGACAGATAAATGGCATAGGAAAGGGGGTGAGGTTCCTGGTGGGAAAGGGCTGGCCTCAGCCCATCCCACCTCCCACTCCTATTACCCTACCCCCACCCTCCTCAGACCGCAGGAGGCTCTTTATGCTAATCTGGCCTCAGGGGTGGCCCTGACGTTTCCCTGCGTGGCCGCCCGCATAGGTCATAACTGAGTGCTGTGTGCTTTGAACCAGAAGACACTCCGGCTGTAAATCAGGAGGCTGCCCATGGGCACGGAGGCCCCGCAGCCACCTGGCGGCTCTCAGTCAGGGAGGTGGGTGGAAGCCCCGCAGGCTCCTTGGACAGCTGGGAACCTGCTGGAGCCTGCTGCCATGGTAACATGCTGGCTGCCCTCTCTCTGCGTGGGCCCCATCCTGCCTCTCCTGGCACTGAGTGAGCTGGGGCTCAGCTGGTTACCTCTCTCTCCTCCTCCCCCAGGGGTCACCCAGGGGTCCCCAGGCTCCCCGCCCACTCGCTTCCCCAGCCGGGTAAAGCCACCTCTAAGACATCCCTCTCTTAATAATAACTAACACCAGCTGACAAGTATTGAGTACTTAGTCCTTTACAAGAATTAATCACTTAATTCTCATGATAACCCATTCAATACACAAAAAGACTAAGGTCCACAGGGGCTTCCCGGGTGGTGCTAGTGGTAAAGAACCTGCTTGCCAACGCAGGAAACGTAAGTGACGCGGGTTCGATCCCTGCATCGGGAAGATCCCCTGGAGTAGAAAATGGCAACCCCACTCCAGTATTCTTGCCTGGAGAATCCTGTGGACAGAGCAGCCTGGTGGCATACAGTCCATGGGGTCCCAGAGAGTCAGACACGACTGGGGTGACTTAGCATGCAGAAGGTTCAAAGGGGGCAAAATGACTGCCCAGATCCAGTCATCACATCCCACTACGATGAAGTATAGTCTAAGATGAGCCAGTCAGCTCTTTTTTGTGTTTTTTGTGTTTCTCTTTTTAAAGAGGAAGTCAAGACCTCCCACCCGCAGAAAGCCTCTATTGGAGTCCCCCTCCATATTTCATTGGCTAGCAAAGTGCAAAGCCAGGGCTTGAACCTGGGATTTTGGCCCCAGAGTTCGATTGCATAGTATAATGCAATGGCTAAGGCACAGACTCTGAAGACTTCCCTGGTGGGCCAGTGGTTAAGACTCCGTGCTCCCAATGCAGGGGGCGTAGGTTCAATCGCTGGTTGGGGAACTAAGATCCTACATGCCATGCAGTATGACCAAAATATTTTTTTTTTAAAGAAAGATGTCAACTCTGGAATGAAACAAGCTGTGTGATCCTGGACAAGTTACTGAACCTCTCTGGGCCTCAGTTTCCCTTTCTGTAAAATGGGATAACAGCACCTGCTTGGGAGAGTCTTTGGAAGGATGAGATCAGTTAATACGTGCAAAGCACTTAGAGCAGCAACGGGCACAGAGTATGTTCTGGAGCTTACCTATGCTTCCCCCAGAAACAGATGCTAAGATGAGGATTTGGGGTCAGGTCCTCCAACGGAGGCCCAACAGGGAACAGGACAGAGTGAGGAAGCTAAGCTGAGGTTGTCACTGGGGCACCGTCCCAACCCTGATCTGCAGAGGGCTCTGGAGCGTGAGTTACACCTCAGTTTCCCCTGCCTCCCGGTCAGGGGACGGGACCCTCACACTGTCAGAGGTTGCCTAAGGGCTGCCCCAGGGGGGATGACAGCTCCCAGGCAGTTCAGGCTTTCTGGGCCCCGGGCCAAAGAACTTCCAGTCGCCCAAGAGCTGTGCGCAGAAGTGAGGCAAGAGTTCAATAGTCAGGAGGAAAACACACAGGATTGCAGAATCACAGAATTGCGGAATTGAGGAGAGACCAGGACTTGTGGGTGGAACCCTGCCTCCTGTCTTAGCTACTGTTATTTATCTTCCTAGGATCTCACTGCAAACCTGTCTGACCAGTGGAGCTGTCCTCGTTTTTACAGGTACAAGGCCACTTGGTTTGGCCACAGACACACCGATTTGGGGCAGGGAGCCAAAACTCTAGAATTTCAATTCTGTACAGGTTTCACTGCACCCTGTGGCCTGGGCATGGGCCACTGCCTGTGGCACCTACAGAAGAGGATGCTGCAGGGGGAAGGTCAGCAGCTCAAAAGCCTGGGGCACCTGGAAGAGGCTGTACTAGTTGAAATGTCTTAGGCACCAAATAACAGAAAAATCTCAATTTGAACAGCTTTAATAATGAAGACGATCTCTATTTTTCATGATAAGAAATCCTGAGGTTCAGTCAGTTCAGTTCAGTTCAGTCGCTCAGTCGTGTCCGACTCTTTGCGACCCCATGAATCGCAACACGCCAGGCCTCCCTGTCCATCACCAACTCCCGGAGTTCACTCAGACTCACGTCCATCAAGTCAGTGATGCCATCCAGCCATCTCATCCTCTGTCGTCCCCTTTTTCTCCTGCCCCCAATCCCTCCCAGCATCAGAGTCTTTTCCAATGAGTCAACTCTTCCCATGAGGTGGCCAAAGTACTGGAGTTTCAGCTTTAGCATCATGCCTTCCAAAGAACACCCAGGACTGATCTCCTTTAGAATGGACTGTTTGGATATCCTTGCAGTCCAAGGGACTTTCAAGAGTCTTCTCCAACACCACAGTTCAAAAGCATCAGTTCTTCAGCACTCAGCTTTCTTCACAGTCCAACTCTCTCATCCATACATGACCACTGGAAAAACCATAGCCTTGACTAGACGGACCTTTGTTGGCAAAGTAACATCTCTGCTTTTGAATATGCTATCTAGGTTGGTCATAACTTTTCTCCCAAGAAGTAAGCATCTTTTAATTTCATGGCTGCAGTCACCATCTACAGTGATTTTGGAGCCCCCAAAAATAAAGTCTGACACTGTTTCCACTGTTTCTCCATCTATTTCCCATGAAGTGATGGGACCGGATGCCATGATCTTCGTTTTCTGAATGTTGAGCTTTAAGCCAACTTTTTCACTCTCCTCTTTCACTTTCATCAAGAGGCTCTTTAGCTCCTCTTCACTTTCTGCCATGAGGGTGGTGTCATCTGCATATTTGAGGTTATTAATATTTATCCCGGCAATCTTGACTCCAGCTTGTGCTTCTTCCAGCCCAGCATCTCTCATGATGTACTCTGCATAGAAGTTAAATAAGCAGGGTGACAACATACAGCCTTAACGGACTCCTTTTCCTATTTGGAACCAGTCTGTTCCATGTCCAGTTCTAACTGTTGCTTCCTGACCTGCATATAGGTTTCTCAAGAGGTAGGTCAGGTGGTCTGGTATTCCCATCTCTTGAAGAATTTTCCACAGTTTATTGTGATCCATACAGTCAAAGGCTTTGGCATAGTCAATAAAGCAGAAATAGATGTTTTTCTGGAACTCTCTTGCTTTTTCCATGATCCAGCAGATGTTGGCATTTGATCTCTGGTTCCTCTGCCTTTTCTAAAACCAGTTTGAACATCTGGAAATTCACAGTTCACGTACTACTGAAGCCTGGCTTGGAGAATTTTGAGCATCACTTTACTAGCGTGTGAGATGAGTGCAATTGTGCAGTAGTTTGAGCATTCTTTAGCATTGTCTTTCTTTGGGATTGGAATGAAAACTGACCTTTTCCAGTCCTGTGGCCACTGCTGAGTTTTCCAAATTTGCTGGCATATTGAGTGCAACACTTTCACAGCATCATCTTTCAGGATTTGAACTTGAACTAGCTCAACTGGAATTCCATCACCTCCACTAGCTTTGTTCGTAGTGATGCTTTCTAAGGCCCACTTGACTTCACATTCCAGGATGTCTTGCTCTAGGTCAGTGATCACACCATCGTGATTATCTTGGTCATGAAGATCTTTTTTGTACAGTTCTTCTGTGTATTCTTGCCACCTCTTCTTACTATCTTCTGCTTATGTTAAGTCCATACCATTTCTGTCCTTTATCGAGCCCATCTTTGCATGAAATGTTCCCTTGGTATCTCTAATTTTCTTGAAGAGATCTCGAGTCTTTCCCATTCTATTGTTTTCCTCTATTTCTTTGCATTGGTCGCTGAGGAAGGCTTTCTTATCTCTTCTTGCTATTCTTTGGAACTCTGCATTCAGATATTTATGTCTTTTCTTTTCTCCTTTGCTTTTCACTTCTCTTCTTTTCACAGCTATTTGTAAGGCCTCCCCAGACAGCCATTTTGCTTTTTTGCATTTCTTTTCCATGGGGATGGTCTTGATCCCTGTCTCCTGTACAATGTCACGAACCTCCGTCCATAGTTCATCAGGCACTCTGTCTATCAGATCTAGTCCCTTAAATCTATTTCTCACTTCCACTGTATAATCATAAGGGATCTGATTTAGATCATTCCTGAATGGTCTTGTGGTTTTCCCTACTTTATTCAATTTAAGTTTGAATTTGGCAATAAGGAGCTCGTGATCTGAGCCACAGTCAGCTCCCAGTCTTGTTTTTGCTGACTGTATAGAGCTTCTCCATTTTTGGCTGCAAAGAATATAATCAAACTGATTTCGGTGTTGACCATCTGGTGATGTCTGTATGTAGAGTCTTCTCTTGTGTCATTGGAAGAGGGTGTTTGCTATGACCAGTGCATTTTCTTGGCAAAACTCTATTAGTCTTTGCCTTGCTTCATTCCGTATTCCAAGGCCAAATTTGCCTGTTTACTCCAGGTGTTTCTTGACTTCCTACTTTTGCATTCCAGTCCGCTATAATGAAAGAAAAGGACATCTTTTTTGGGTGTTAGTTCTAAAAGGTCTTGTAGGTCTTCATAGAACCATTCAACTTTGGCTTCTTCAGCGTTACTGGTTGGGGCATAGACTTGGATTACTGTGATATTGAATGGTTTGCCTTGGAAACGAACAGAGATCATTCTGTCGTTTTTGAGATTGCATCCAAGTACTGCATTTCGGACTCTTTTGTTGACCATGATGGCTATTCCATTTCTTCTAAGGGATTCCTGCCCACAGTAGTAGATATAATGGTCATCTGAGTTAAATTCAGCCATTCCAGTCCATTTCAGTTTGGTGATTCCTAGAATGTCAACGTTCACTCTTGCCATCTCCTGTTTGACCACTTCCAATTTGCCTTGATTCATGGACTTAATATTCCAGGTTCCTATGCAATATTGCTCTTTACAGCATCAGACCTTGCTTCTATCACCAGTCACATCCACAATTGGGTATTGTTTTTGCTTTGGCTCCATCCCTTCATTCTTTCTGGAGTTATTTCTCCACTGATCTCCAGTGGCATATTGGGCCCCTACTGACCTGGGGAGTTCCTCTTTCAGTATCCTATCATTTTGCCTTTTCATACTGTTCACAGGGTTCTCAAGGCAAGAATACTGAAGTGGTTTGCCATTCCCTTCTCCAGTGGACCACATTCTGTCAGACCTCTCCACCATGACCCGCCCATCTCCTAAGTTGGTTGATTCAACTCAGTGGTAGCATCAGGACCCAGCTCTTTCCCTCTCATCTCTTTTTTGCCATCCTCAATATAGATCATGCCATTCAAGGTCCCAGAACCGCTGCCCAGAATCCAGCCATCACATCTCAATAGGATAAAGGACAATCCAAGATGAGCCAGTGAGCTCTTTTTTGTGTTTCTCTTTTTTAAGACCAAGTCAAGATCCCCCCATAAAGCCCCTGCTAAAGCCCCCCTCCCATATCTCATTGGCTAGAGTTGGGTTACATGACCCAACCCAACAAAGTGACATAAGAACCATGATTGGCTTAGACAAGGGGTCTATACATTATGGCCCATTGGCAAAATCTGGCCTCAAGCCTGCTTCTATAATAAAAGAGTATTGGTGCACAACCATGCCCAATATTTTTAACATATGGCCACTTTTATGCTACAAAGAGTAAAAAAAAAAAAAAATTGTAGGTTGGGTCATGTAACCCAACTGTAACTAATGAGATATGGGAGGGGGACTCGAGTAGGGGCTTTATGGGGAGACTTGACTTACTCTTATTTCATGCAAAGATGGGCACAATAAAGGACAGAAATGGTGTGGACCTAACAGAAGCAGAAGATAGTATGAAGAGGTGGCAAGAATACACAGAAAAACTATACAGAAGAGATCTTAATGACCCAGATAACCATGATGGTGTGATTACTTAACTAGAGCCACACATCCTGGAATGCGAAATCAAATGGGCCTTAGGAATCATCACGATGAACAAAGCTAGTGGAGGTGATGGAATTTCAGTTGAGCTAGTTCAAATCCTGAAAGTTGATGCTGTGAAAGTGCTGCACTGAATATGCCAATAAATTTGGAAAACTCAGCAGTGGCCACAGGACTGGAAAAGATCTGTTTTCATCCCAATCCCAAAGAAAGGCAATGCCAAAGAATGTTCAAACTACTGCACAATTGTACGCATCTCACATGCTAGCAAAGTAATACTCAAAATTCTCCAAGTGAGGCTTCAACAGTATGTGAACCAGGAACTCCCAGATGTTCAAGCTGGATTTAGAAAAAGCAGAGATCAAATTGCCAACATCCATTGGATCATGGAAAAAGCAAGAGAGTTCCAGAAAAACATCTACTTCTGCTTTATTGACTACGCCAAAGCCTTTGACTGCATGAATCACAACAAACTGTGGAAAATTCTTCAAGAGATGGAAATACCAGACCACCTGACCTGCCTCCTGAGAAATCTGTATGCAGGTCAAGAAGCAATAGTTAGAACTGGACATGGAACAACAGATGGGTTCCAAATTGGGAAAGGAGTCTGTCAAGGCTGTATGTTGTCACCCTGCTTATTTAACTTATATGCAGAGCACATCATGCGAAACACAAGGACGGATGAAGCACGATTGGGAATTAAGATTTCTGGGAGAAATATCAATAACCTCAGATATGCAGATGACACCACACTTTGGCAGAAAGTGAAGAGGAACTAAAGAGCCTCTTGATGAAAGTGAAAGAGGAGAAAAAAGCTGGCTTAAAACTCAACATTCAAAAAATGAAGATCATGGCATCCGGTCCCATCACTTCACGGCAAATAGATGGGGAAACAATGGAAACAGTGACAGACTTTATTTTCTTGGGCTCCAAAATCACTGCAGATGGTGACTGCAGCCATGAAATTAAAAGATGTTTGCTCCTTGGAAGAAAAGCTATGACCAACCTAGATAGCATATTAAAAAGCAGAGACATTACTTTGCTGACAAAGGTCTGTCTAGTTAAAGCTATGGTTTTTCCATTAGTCAGGTATGGATGAGAGAGTTGGACCATAAAGAAAGCTGAGTGCCGAAGAATTGATGCTTTTGAACTGTGGTGTTGGAGAAGACTCTTGAGAGTCCCTTGGACTGCAAGGAGATCCAACCAGTCAATCCTAAAGGAAATCAATCCTGAATATTAATTTGAAGGACTGATGCTGAAGCTGAAACTCCAATACTTTGGCCATCTGATGTGAAGAACTGATTCATTGGAAAAGACTCTGATGCTAGGAAAGATTGAAGGCGGGAGGAGAAGGGGATGACAGAGAATGAGATGGATGGATGGCATCAACAGCTTGATGGACATGTGTTTGAGCAAGATCCCGAAGTTGGTGATGAACAAGGAAGCCTGGCATGCTGCAGTCCATGGGATTACAAAGAGTTGCACATGACTGAGTGACTGAACTGAACTGATGCTACAAAGGTAGATAGTAGCAATAGAAACAGTCTGGCCCACACAGCCCAAAAGAATTGTTATTTTACTCTACAGAAAACCAGTTTCTTGACCTCTGGTTAAACTAATTGGGATTCATCCCACGCTGGACTGAGTCATTGTCTCCGAGGGATGAATATGGAACAAAATGATGCTCCATGAGTGACATAGGACGGTGTCTGGGCTGGCAGTTAAGTCATCCTCTGGGTCTTTGCTACTCAAAGCACTGTCCACAGACCAGCAGCAGCAGCAGCCTCACATGGGAGCAGAGCCTGGACACTCCTCCCATCCTTCACCCCAGACCAACCAAACCAGGACCCACACTTGACCAAATTCCCAGGAGGGTCTGCGTACATGTAAAACGCCTTAGCCCTGGAGACAGGTGAAGGGACAGGTGGGGTGGGGATATGGGAACTGCACCAGATTGAACTAAAGCAGCCTGAGTTCAAGTCCTGACTGTGATCTTGACCAGCTGTGAGGTGGCGGGCAGGTCTTGCCACCTCTTAGGATCTTAGCACCCATACCTGTTAAAATGCCACCAGTTGGCATCCTGGGCTGCCACAATAGAGTTCCCCAAAGTCTCGGCTTAGAATAACAGTTCTGGAGACCCTGAGTCGGACATCAAGGTCTTGGCAAGGCTGCAGTCTCTCCAAAGGCTCCCGTGGAGGTTCCTGCCTGGCTTCTTCCAGCTTCCTGAAACCCAGTGTTCATCGGCTGTGACTAATCCCTCCCATCTCTGCCTCCATCCTTCCGTGACTTTCTCCCTCTGTATCTCTCCTCTTCTTAAGGACACTAATCATATTGGATTAGGACCCTGAATCTGCTCAATTGTGTCCAACTTTTTGCGACCCCATGGACTATAGCCCACGAGGCTCCTCTGTCCATGGGATTCTCCAGGCAAGAATACTGGAGAGTGGGTTGCCATTTCCTCCTCCAGGGGATCTTCCCCACCCATGGATCGAACCTGCATCTCTTGCATCTCCTGCATTGGCATGCAGATTCTTACCTCTGGGAAGCCAGGACTCTGAACAACCCCATCTTAATTTAAAAATATTTATTTGGCTGTGCTGAGTCTTAGTTGCGGCACACAGGATCTTCAATCTTCCTTACATCATGCAGGATCTTTAGTTGCAACACGTGGGATCTAGTTCCCTGACCAGGGATGGAACCCTGGCTGGCCCCCTGCATTGGGAGTGTGGAGTCCTAACCACTGGACCACTAGGGAAGTCCCCCTGAATGATCCCATCTCAACTTGATTACATTTGTAAAAACTTCATTTCCAAGTCAAATGACATTCACAGGTTCTGGGCATTAGGACTTCAACACATGTTTATGGAGGACACGACTGGACATGGGGGTGGCACTGCTCACATATGCCACACAGGTGAATGGGACACACGTGCTTACGTCTAGGGAGACGACAGGGCTGAAGGAGGGACAGCTGGCCAGCTGGCTGGAAGCTTCTTGAAGGTCGCTGGTCCAAGGGGGCCTCAAGGGGACCATCTTTACTCCCTCAACTGCTATGGGCCGAGATGCTTCGGGGACCTCCTGAGTCTGTAGAAACCAGGCCTGAAAATCCTCAGCAGTCTCCCGGATGAGAATGAGGCAAGTGAGGCAGCGAAAGCTTTCCTTTGTTCTCAGGGGTGGTCAAGAAGGGCGCACCGCTTTCAACTTGGCACCGAGTGCCTTGTTCACCTCACCCCATCCAGCGCGGGTCCTCAGTTCCGCTCCTCTGTTCTCAACTGTGGTTGGGAAACCAGTGGGCTTTGCCCCAGCCTCTACTGTGTGAGAAGATAAAAGTCTGTTTAACTTCACAGATAAACTGAAAACATCCAGAAGTGTACCCTGAGCACCTAACTGGTATTTGAAAACCACATACGTTAAGTGAACAAGGAAATAAATTCCCAAATCCACATTCCTCACCATGACCCACAAGGCCCAGCGTGGTCTGGTCTTACTCACTTCACTGGCCTCATTCCCACCATTTCCCCCCCAAACCACTGGGTTCCAACTACACTTCCCTCCAAGCTCTTTCCAAAACATGCCAAACCGCCTTCAACCTCAGGGCCTTTGCATTCGCTGTGTCCTCGGCCAGAATGCTTTTCTCCAGATGCCCATGTCTGATTCTCTCTCTCTCTCTTTCTCTTTTTAATAACAGGAATGCCTACTTTTAAAATTTTATTTTTATTTTTGGCCACACCCTGTGGTATGCAAGGTCCTAGTTCCCTGATCAGGGATCGAACCCAGGCCCCCAGCATTGGGAGTACAGAGTCTTAGCCACTGGACCACCAGGGAAGTCCCCTGGCTCTCTTATTTTATTCAGATTTCTGTGCAAATGTCACGTCCTTGGAGAAGCATTCCCCGCCACTCAACACGCACCGCCCCCTCCTGCACCTCCATGACCCCTCCCCCCACCCAGCCAATACTCAGTCATATTCTATCCCATCAAACTACTTTATTGTCTTGATAGAACACACAGCTGGAGTGTGGTATTCTCACAGGCATTTATTTATCCGCTGGCCACATCCTCAGTGCCTAGAACAGTGGCAGCACATAGTGGGTGCTCAGGAAAAATTTGCTACTTGACTGAATGAACCCCTTTTCCACCCGAATCCAGTGGACCTCTCAGGGAACACTCAGGCAACCCCAGGCCCCTGCACTCAAGGCCTGACAAGCCTCACCCTGAGGTGGAATTTTCCAGATGAAGCTGTTCCTTTTGTTTGTCAACCAGGCGTTTAATCTCAACCCATCGCTGGGCAGGAAGGAACCTGCTTTGCTAAAGGACAAAAGCTGTCAGGTAACGTATGAGGGCCTTCTCAAGAGGAAAGCACCACTCGCCACCCCCACCCCTGATAAGCATCCAGTGTCCCCCTCGCCTTTTCCACCCACAGACCTGACCACAGCTGAGCACCCCTGTGCCCGCTCCCGGCCCACAGACTGCTGGAAGGCCCTTCACTGGGTCAAGAGGTCTTTAAAACTTCCTGTATAATAGCCCTTTAAAATTAGCATTACTCACTTTCTTTTTCTTTCCCTCCCCATGTTAAAAATTTACACATGTAATCTACATGTACTGACAATGAAAAATTTCTAGAACACAGTGGAAAGCAGTAAAAAGGGAGTGACTTTCACGCCATTGAGGGTTATTTAATGCTTCTCACTTTCATGCACTGGAGAAGGAAATGGCAACCCACTCAAGTATTCTTGCCTGGAGAATCCCAGGGATGGGGGAGCCTGGTGGGCTGCCGTCTATGGGGTCACACAGAGTCGGACACGACTGAAGCGACTTAGCAGCAGCAGCAGCAATGCTGTGTCTGCATCCCTCCCAGGTCCTCCCAACAGTGAGGATGGTGAACGCTGGAGCAGAGCTTGCTGCGGGCTTGAGGCAACTCCAGGATCTTCAGCGCACTCTCTCATTTAATCCTCAACAACCCTATAAGGTAGAAGTAGGTGCCATTATCATCCTCACATGGGACCCAGAGAGGTTAAGTAATGTACCAAATGTCACACAGCCAGTGAGTAGTGAAGCAGGGATTTGAACCCTGAGCTCCTCAGCTCACGGCCTGGGTAGCACAGGTTTATACACACCAGGTCCCAAGGTAATTGCCTGGAGTCTCCATTCTGGGTTGAATAGTGTCTTATCCACCACCGCCCCCCACCCCACACACACACAAAATTCATGTCCACTTGTGAAGGTGACTTTATTTGGAAATAGGATCTGTGCAGATCAAGTTGAATTAAGATGAGGGCATGCTGCAGATATCACACACATACTGCAGATGAATAAAGATGTAGTGTGTGTGTGTGTGTATACACACACAAAGGAATATTACTCAGCCATTAAAAAGGATGAAATCGTGCCATTTGCAGCAACATGGATGGACCTAGAGTTTGTTATACTGGGTGAGGTAAGTCAGACAAAGAGAAATGTCATATGACATCCCTTATATGCAGAATATAAAAAGAAATGATACAAACTAACTTATTTACAAAACAGACTCACAGACTTGGAGAAGGAACTCATGTTAGCCAGGGGGGAAGTTTAGGTGGGAAGGGATAGTTAGGGAGTCTAGTCCTCTAGAGCTGTTATATTCTTACCCCCATCTTACAGATGGAGAAAGTGAGGTTCAGAGAGGGACACAGCTAGCCAATGGTGGGATCAACATGTATATATTGTTGCATTTAAAATGGATAACCAACTGCCATTTCCTTCTCCAAAGCATGAAAGTGAAAAGTGAAAGTGAAGTCGCTCAGTCGTGTCCGACTCTCAGCGACCCCATGGACTGCAGCCTACCAGGCTCTTCCATCCATGGGATTTTCCAGGCAAGAGTACTGGAGTGGGGTGCCATTGCCTTCTCCAACAAGGACCTACTATTTAGCACAGGGAACTCTGCTCACTGTTATGTGGCAGCCTGGATGGGAGGGGAGTTTGGGGGAGAATGGATACATGTATATGTACGGCTGAGTCCCTTTGCTGTCCGGCTGAAACTATCACAGCATTGTTAATTGGCTGTACTCCAATATTAGACAAAAAGTTAAAAAAAATTACACATGTAATCCACATGTGCTGACAATGAAAAAATGCCAATATTTCTAAAGTTTGGTGCAAAGCAGATCATCACTCTCCAGATTCCAACCCCTAGGGCAAAGATGAAAACCACATTCAAAGGTGATGGGTGCCCTTGGGAAGGCCTGGATTCTTTTATTTAACATGTTCTTGTATGGAGCCCCTAGCAAATCCTCTAGGGTTGTTATATTTTTACTCCCATTTTACAGATGGAGAAAGTGAGGCTCAGAGAGGGACTCAGCTAGCCAATGGTGGGCAGCAGTGAACTCAGACGGTCTGTCTGGCTTTGATCCTCGCTTTGATCTCTATGTCATACCACCTCTTGGCAGAAAAGTTCTTGGTTTGGTTTTTAACTTTTTTTCCCCTTTTCTGTTCCATATTGTTCTTTGACTTGCTTTTCTCATGTAATACTTCCATGTCTGGAACATCAATCCATGGCAGACACACAGAGGTCACCCCATCTTTTTTAATGTCTCTGTTGTATCCCAAGCTCCCGATACACAGCATAGGACTATTAATATTGTTTGGTTCAAAATGGTCCATTTGTAATCATCTTAAATTCTCAGTGCATAATTTATTTGAATGTGAACTATAGTAAATATGCGATACAGTGAGCACTTCAGGGGAAAATCAATAAGATCTGTACTTACTGGGCAGGAGAAGGTCTGAGTTTCCCTGTCATCCATAGACTCTAGGCTAAGTCTGAGAGATGATGTTGGTAGAGAAAGTAAATGCTCCATGAGCCAGAATTTCCTAGCCCCAAAGAAGGATGAAACATCCCTTTTGCTGATAAGCTACATGTCTAAGGGCTCCAGCAGGTCAAGCCTTCAAAGTGTGGTGACTCATTTGCTGAACAACAATGCCTGGTAATTCACAAAGCAACCCTCATCACATCACATCACAGTTTGTCTGCATCTCCAAAGTCCTACTCAGAGTCTCCCCTGAGCAGATCAAGAGAAACCAAGCCTCTTTCCACTTCAGACACTGGGTGCTTTCAGGGGACTAGCCTAAAGAGTGGGCTTCCCTGATGGCTCAGCAGGTAAAGAATCTGCCTGCAACACAGGAGACACAGGAGACTTCAGTTCGATCCCTGGGTCAGGAAGATCCCCTGGAGAAGGAAGTAGCAACCCGCTCCAGTGTTCTTCCTGAGAAATTCCATGGACAGAGGAGCCTGGCAGGCTACAGTCCATGGGGTCCCAAGAGTCGGACAAGACTTAGCGACTAAACCACCACCACCAAAGAGAGGGAGAGTGAAAGGCATAAGCTGTCATAAAGTCAAAACGAAACTGCCAACAACATGGGTTCTCTGTCTCCCAAGAGTGACTCACCCAGTGAAAACCAGAGTATTTATTGTTCCAAGTGTCAAAATCTGCAGAACTCCCTCCAGGATTTGGGTCTCATCCAGCTTCAATGAACCAAACATTTCAGCATCTTCCTCCAGTACCTGTGAACGCTGCATTGCCTTCTCCCTGTGGCTTTTGTTTTTGAAAGCTCATAAGGAGGACCCCAGGAGGTCAGGGGACAGCAGGGTGGCCATTTCCTTACCCAGGACAGCCTTCAGCCAGTTTCTACATGCCTCCCAGTGATTGCCTCTTGCCAGGGACCAAACTGGTGCTGTTAGCACCCGGAGGATGCAGAAAACCAGGACCCCAGCTGGGGGCTGAAATGTACTCCATTGAAGAATCCTCTGGCCTCCTCAGCACTGGAAGGACCAGCCAGCGGCAGGGAGAGTTTATCATCATTTGGAGGGAGTTAACTTCAAACAGGGGAGAAATGCTTTTGGAGTAATTCTATTAGCACTGGATTCTGGAATGCCTTTTCTATTCTAAGTAATATTCTCTGCAGCCCTGTGCCCTCCATAGAGGAGGAGGAAACTGGCCGGTTTGTAGATGGGGAAAAGGCTGAGCATTTCGATCTCCTGGTTTTATTTATATAAGGGAATTCACAAGATAATCTCAGAACACTACAGTTTGCCTTGTGGGGTTGGCTTGATCTCCATTGTCCTACTGAATATATTTTTGGTGCATATGTTAGTCCGTAATGAGTTATATAAAAACCAGGATAATGTGACCTATGTTAGTTTTCAGCCTTGATGGGGACTGGAACAAGAAACAGAAGGATAATAGTTAACACCTATAAAGAACTTTGTGGGACTTCCCTGGGGGTCCAGAGACTAAGACTCTGTACTCCCAGGGTTCAATCCCTGGTCAGGGAACTAGATCCTGCATGCACAAATAAGAGATCACATGCTGCAACTAAACATCCTGTGTGCCCCAACTAAGACCTGGTGCAGCCAAGTAACTTTTTTTTTAAGAGTTTTGTATGGGCTGGACACTATCTAAGCACTTTGCACGAATCAACATTTAACTCAGATAATGACCAACAAGACAGGTGCTTATATGATCATCCTTTCACAGATAAGGAATCTGGGGTACAAAGAGATTAAGTAACTTGCTCAATGTCAAACAGCTAGAAAATGGTCAAGCTGGAATTTGAACCCAGACCTGCCTCGATGATTTGTGCTCTTAATCCTATGGAGCATTATGTGACTGTATCAGGTCTAAAGATACTTAAAATAAATGGACTGTCTGTGACAGACACCATGATTGACCTATCAACCATTCCCAGCCTTTTCTCCATCCCTCTATCAACCACCAGGTCCAGAAAGACTATTTACTTTCCCAGGATTCTTTAAAGTTCTGGCCAATGAGATGGAGGCAGAGGCCAACTGTAATAACTGTGGGAATGGCTTTGCTTTCCCTAATAAAAAGAGCAAAGGTAGAAGATGCCCCTGTGCCCTTTATTCCTGCCTTGGAAGTGGATGTGATGCCTGGAATCATGGCAACCACTTTGTGAGCTGAGGGACAGGTCAAGAGAAGCACAGTGACCTGGAATAGCCTGAGCTTTGGAATTGACTTTCCTACCCTTCAGACATCTTTTTGTATGGGAAAATTAAACCCTGTTTGTTCACATCACTGAGCTAGGTTTTCTTTACTTGCAGCTAAAAATCACATCTAATATTCTTTTCTCCCTTTCCATCTCTCTCTTAATCCCACTTGAAAGTAACTACTTTTTAAAAGCCAGCATCTTAGAAAGAGTGAGGGACAGTGGTAAGCTTCTTCCTGAAGATATTTGACATAAATTAAACTCTCCTGCAGACATGCCATTTACTGAGCATGTACTGTATTGCATGTGTATCATAGGCTCCAGGTTATTTTCCCCCAACACTCTTACATCCTAGGAGGGAGGCCATATTCAGCTCCATTCTACAGACAAGGACACTGAGGTACTGGGCCTTAAGAACTTGCCCAGTGGGTAGGCAGCAGATTCACCCAGGCCAGTCGGACCTCAAGCCCAGGGTCTCCCTGTTCTCAGCAGAGATCACTCCACCCCTTAAGAGTTTCTCCAACTCATCAGACTCCAGGCCTCTGTTCCCTCCTGTCCCCTCGGGACTAGTACCTCGCCCTCAGTGCCTCAGGGTTCTCATCTGTAAAGTGGGGATGATACTAGGACTCACTCACAGGGTTGCTGTGCCAGTTCAGTGGAATAATCCACTTGGCATGGAGGCTGGTACCTGGGGAACTCTCAACAGACAGAGTTATTATTATCATCACTATTATTAAATACCTAGAGTCCTGTCCCCAAGAGTGATATCCCAGAGCAGCAATGAATGGAAAGAAGAAGCTGAGAGAAACTGGGGCCTGATGTCTATTGAGCTTGACGTGATTTCATGCTCCCCCAGCCTGGGAGCACGTGCACCCTTGGGTGAGATCTTGGAAGGCTTTTTGTGCAGAGCTGCCTGAGGAAGAAGGCTCCTGCCAAACACCCTGTCTGGAAAGGAGCACACAGTCAAGGAAGCCTGTCTCCTGCCAGGGGCTCAGGGGCTCAGGGGCTGGCTGTTAGCATCACTGGCAGGGCTGGTCAGTGCACAGGGCTTGGAATTCACCCTTTGGCTCAAGGCCAGGGTGGCTGCCAGCTGCGGCAAGAGGGAGGGCAAGGGGGAGGCAGGGAGATAGGGAGAAAGAGAGAGGAGACATCTCCTTGCTGAGCCCCAGGCCACAGCAAATGGAGTCAGCCTCCAACAGGGGAGGGGAGAGGGCTCTGCTTAATTAATTAATCCTTTAATGACAACGTATTCACTGCCAAGCATTTGGATACACAAGCTTCATTGAAACCTCATCACATCCCTCTGATGAAAGTACTATTATCATCTTTATCTTGAAGGTGAGGAAAACGAGGCACAGAAAGGTTAAGCAGCTTGCCCTAGGTCACACAGCTAATAACTGGAGGAGCCAGGATCCTAGCCCAAGTGCCCAGACCCCTGAACCAACGCTGCTAAGCAATAAAGAAGTAATAAGACCTTTCATTCTAATAGGGCTGGGAGAGGAGAAATAGACTATAAACAAATCAATAAATGATGAAATAACTCTGGATGGTGACAGTAATTGATTAAATCACCCATATCCGATGAATCTGGTGGCAGGAAGAGAGCACGTGGAAGGCTTCTAAGATGAAATGGAGTCTGGGGTCCTCCTTGAAGGAAGGGTGAGATTTTAACTGGGAACTAACTGGGAACTTGGGCATGAAAGGCATGTCAAATAATGGGATGGGCATGTTCAAAGGCTAAGAGAAAAGAAAACAGATTGGGAGAAAACTGTGGAGCCAGAACTTGGTATGGGTAAAAAAGCAGACATAACAATTGGTGCTCCATAAATGGTCATTGTGGGCTTCCCAGGCGGCTCCGTGGTAAAGAATCCACCTGCCAATGCAGGAGAGGAGGGTTTGATCCCTGGGTCGGTAAGATCCCCTGGAGAAGGAAATGGCTACCCACTCCAGCATTCTTGCCTGGGAAATCCCATGGACAGAGGAACCTGGTGGGCTACAGTCCATGGGGTCTCAAAAGAGTTGGACACAATTTAGGGACTAAAAAATAAATGGTCATTGGAAAGAGTATCTTGGAGGTTAAACCATGGGAGGCTTTAGAGAACTAGAGGAATTGTTTCTAAGTCCTTTTCTGAGTCTTTGTTCCAGCATCTGCATCCTCAGTAGTACTAGAGAGTCACACCCAGCCTCAGTCCCAGAGCCTGAGTCCTGATTGGTCCAAGATGTTCATGCCCCTGGCCAGGGATTGGGCTGCTCATGTCACGTGACGTAATCTGGCCAATGGCAGGCAAGTTTCTAGGAAAGTTTTTTTTTTTCCCCTCACCCTCAAAACGCAAAACTTCATCCAAGATGACCCTTGTATTAGTGATCTGTTGCTCACAACAGAATGCCCCTAAACTTAGCAGCTTTAAACAACAATTAAATATTACTTCAGTTTCTGTGGGTCAAAAATCTAGAAGTGACTGAGGGTGATTCTGGTCCAGGGTCTCTCAGGAAGTTGCAGTCAAGACATCACTGGTGGTTGCCATCTTCAGAGGGATTTCTGTTCAATCTCTCTTCAGGTGAAGGTGAAGAAGGGTGTCAGAGGTCAGCTCATCCAGTCTCAACCTGCAGACACCCAGTCCTTGACTTTTTCCCAACACACCGATCCCAATTTAAACATCACCTCCTCCAAGAAGCCTTCTGAGATCAGCTTTTAGAAAGCAGCTCCTCCCTGCCCATGCCGAGAGTTTCAGTCCTATCCCCCCTGCCTAACTGCCTGACACTCTGCTTTTAACTTACCTTTGTTTGTCCCTTCTTGGTTAACCATTTTCCTTTTTGGATCTCTCTACCTTTTTGGATTCTCTACTAGAATATATCCTCCACGAAGCATCAGATTTTTGTCTATCTTGTCCTCTGCTAGATTTCCTAGAGTTTAACATGGGACCTGCTCTGTATTAGGTGCTCAGTTAGATATATGTTTATGGTTTATGTCGAATGAAGAAGTGAGTGGATATTTCACAGCTGTGGAGATGATCTGGGATATCAGAGAATTCTGAAAAACCAAGAAAGAGGCTGAACCAAGAAGCATGCACTTTTTCCTCCAACTGCCTGTATCTACATTGCCCTCACGCTCACATGCAAAGTCCCCAGATTCAGCCCTCTCTGGTCTGCTTCCCAAATTGGCTTCTCCACCCCCATACCACCTCCTCCATCTTGTTCCTACCAGATCTGTGAGGCCACCTGAATAACAAAAATTACATGGAATTTGGAGTCAGACAGACCTTGTCTACATTTGAAACCTTCCAGCTGTCTGAACTTGGGTGGCTGACTTCTCATTTTGAGCCTCAGTTTCCCCATCTGTAAAATGGGGCACTGCCTGCTGTCTCCATGAACATGAGTGTGAGGTTACTTCCAACACAGAAGGGCATTGGGCTTGCCTGGAATAAAACTCTCCTCTCCACAGCCCACAGCAGCTCAAACTGTCTCCAGTCTGACCCAGCAGTCGGCCCTCCTCTTGCAGCTGCTCCCCAGAGAGCATGAAAGCTTAACTGGCCAATATTTTCCCCAGCTCAGCACAAAGTGCAATCATTGCAGGGCAGCCAGGAAGGGCTGTTAGCTTGATTGGGTCCTTTTTTCATCTCCATGTCAGCTAGTAGGCAGCTTAGCTCACACAGGGCGCCTGCTCCTTTTATTATCCAGCCCTGGAGTGGGGTGGGTGGAGCCCTTAACATATAGCAAGAATGTGGCACCACTGCATACCACCCCAGACACCAGACCCTCGAGACACCTCATCTCCCTATTAAAAAACTAGAAATAGCTTCTCATTCCTACCCAGAAATTAAGTCCAATCCCACCCCTCCACCCATGCTGAAGGTTTCCTAACCCCTGCTTCCTCCTTTCTATTTGGGCAGGAAACATTTTTTTTTCAAAGTCCTCCAGGTGCACTAAGCTTAGGAGAATGAATACTTTAAAACACATGGGTAACTACTTCTGCCTCCTGTGGGAGGGGATACAAAATATTTGATTCCTGCACCATCCCCTCTTAATAATAATATAACAAATGCTTATAGAGCAATAGCTATATGCTAGTCAATCGCTATATGCTAGGCACAGCTCAGAGTGTTTTCTGTAAATTCACTTAATTAATCCTCTGAGCAACCCTAAGTAAAGTCCATTATCCATATTCCCCTTCTACAGACCAGGTTATAGAATCGCCTAAGGCCACAGCCTAAGGTCACACAGCCACTGAACAGAGGGTTTGGGACTTGAGTTTAGATTTTTTGGTGCTGTTAACCTACTCACTAAAGGAAGGGAAAGTGGATATGGCAAAGGCCAAAGCTCACTTGTCTGTGACTGTGAGGCTGGGGTATGGGGAAAGTATGGATGGCCATTTCCTTCTTAGGACAAAATGATGAAGGTTTGGAGCTTGACCTTGGTAGGAGGCTGCATAAGAATGTTTAGATAATAGAGTTTCCTGGGGAGTCAGAGAAGGAAAGCACTTGAAAACAGAAAAGCAGGGAGTCTTAAGAGAAAATGGAGTCTGAACAGCATAGTGCTGCCAGACCTCTTCCTTGCTCTCCAAACCTTAGCAAAGTCTGCTGCAACCAGAAATGAACCTGGGTCTTCTGCACTGCAGGCTGGGGGATGGGGAAAGGGAATCATGATAATGTCATGATCAGGGCATTTGCATAGCCAGAGACAGACATCCAACTCTCAGATTTCTAGTTTCATGTAACTGAAAAGTCTAGGGTGGATTTCAGGCATGGCTGGATTCAGGGGTGCTAATAATGTCATCACTTGTCTCTCCTTCCCGGTGCTTCTTTTCTCTAGGCTGATTTCTTTCCCAGACAGGTTCAGTTACATCCCACCGGCACGACAACTCAATGGAAATAGAGATCTTTTCCCCAAGTGGTTTCAACAAAAGTCCCGGGGAGAGTTCTCATTGGACCAGCCTGAATCACATGGCTGCACCACATGACCATCCCTGACCCAATGGCTGTGGTGATGGGACAGAGTTTGACTCACTCAAACCACATGGGTGGATAATAATGGAGGGGTGGTTCCTCAGTGGGACATGAGAGGGAGAAATTTTCTTCCAAAAGAAGAGGACCTAGACAGGAGGGCCACAGACATCCACTGTGGGGCCATGAGGTGAAGAGGAGGGGGAAGAGAAAAGCTGTAGGACGGCATCCACTAGTGAGACTAGGGGGTTAAGAGAGAAGCCTTGAGTGATCAAAACACAGACCCGGCTGTCTGCTCCCTCCTGGAATTGCATAGAAATCATGCCCCAGGTACAGTAAGTGTTAGTTGTTCAGTCGTGCCCAACTCTTTGCGATACCATGGCCTGCAGCCCACCAGGCTCCTGTGTCCATGAGATTTTCCAGGCAAGGATACTGGAGTGGGTTGCCATTTCCTTCTCCAGGAGATCTTTCCAACTGAGGGATCAAACCTGGGTCTTCTGCACTGCAGGCAGATTGTTCACCAACTGAGCTACAAGGGAAGCCCCAGGCTGCCTGTAGAATAAGAAATAAGAGAAATGACTCAATAATCAAGAATAAGACTTCCCTGGTGGTACAGTGGAGCAACTAAGAATCCGCCTGCCAATGCAGGAGACACGGGTTTGACCCCTGGTCCGGGAAGATTTCACATGCCATGGAGCAACTAAACCCATGTGCTATACCTACTGAGGTCCAAGCACCTAGAGCCCATGCTCCACAACAAAAGAAGACAATGCAGTGAGAAGTCCACAGAAGGAAGCACAGATATTCACTCAATGGACATTCTCTTCTACTCCTGGCTGCCAGTCCAAATGCCACCTCTTCCAAGCAGTGTTTTGCGATTACATATCTCTGATGCCCTCTTGGCCTCTCCTCTTGCCTGCACACTGACTTCTTGGAAGTTCAGATCAGTGCCTTTGGAGTCCCTAGTTTATCTGGCATGTGGTGCTATAAACAGTGGGTATTGTAGAGATTTTGAGATTGATGATGATGAAAATGATAATGATGATGGGCAAAAATGTCGTTTGAGACCTCCCAGGCCTCCTTAATTCTTTTTCCAATTTAATTTCAGTTTAACTTGATTCCAGAAATCTTTTCAAATCCACGTTTGCAAGGATGTAGGTATAAACAAACACATAAAACCAAGCATCTGCTATATCCAGCATTCTCTGTACCCAGCGTTCTCCCAGGCCAGCCTTTCTGCCAGTCTCAAGAGGTGTCTTTGCCTTTAATGATGAGGCTTTCATGCAAACAGAGTTTCATGGTCTGCAAGATTACTTGGAGTGGTGCACAAAGATGAACACTTTTTATTGTCCTAGTTATGTGTTTATTTTAATTAGGAATTGCATTTGGCTACATGTAACTGAAAATCCAAATCAGAGAAGCTTACTCAAATAAGGAACTTCTTTCTCTTTGTTAAGAGACACCTCCACCTTGCCATTAAAACTCCAGCCCCGTTCTAAGCCTTTTATCCTAATGCTCACCTTATGGTCACAAGATGGCTGCTCTACCTCCAGCATTGCATCTAAATTCCAGGCAGGAAGAAGGGAAAGAACAAAGAGAGAAAGATCAGTTTTAGTTCCTTCTGTTCCCCACCCCGACCCTTCACTTTTTAAAGAACTTTGACAGAAGTCCCACCTAATCACATCTAATTTAAATCTCACTTGGCTAGGTGTGGGTCATGAGCATCACCGTTAATGAGCAACTCCTACTTGCAAAGGAAGCTTGGAAAGGTGGAGTTTACACTGGATACAGTGTTGTCCCAAACACAACTAGGGTTTTAATAGGAAGTAAGAAAAGCAGAGACATTACTTTGCCAACAAAGGTCCATCTAGTCAAGGCTTTGGTTTTTCCAGTAGTCATGTATGGATGTGAGAGTTGGACTGTGAAGAAAGCTGAGCGCCGAAGAATTGATGCTTTTGAACTGTGGTGTTGGAGAAGACTCTTGAAAGTCCCTTGGACTGCAAGGAGATCCAACCAGTCCATTCTAAAGGAGATCAGTCCAGGGTGTTCTTTGGGAGGAATGATGCTAAAGCTGAAACTCCAGTACTTTGGCCACCTCATGCAAAGAGTTGACTCATTGGAAAAGACTCTGATGGGGCAGGAGGAAAAGGGGAAGACAGAGGATGAGATGGCTGGGTGGTATCACCAACTCGATGGACTTGAGTCTGAGTGAACTCTGGGAGCTGGTGATGGACAGGGAGGCCTGGCATGCTGCGATTCATGGGGTTGCAAAGAGTTGGACACGACTGAGCGACTGAACTGAACTGAACTGAAGAAAAGAAGAACAGATATTGTGAAAGCAATCTGTAGCATGGACCACACACACCAAACCTATTCGCAGGAATTATTACTTAGAACAGCAGTTCTCATGTTTGAACATGTGTCAAAAATTCCCTGGAGGGCTTGTGAAAACACAGGTAGCTGGGCCCACCCCCAGAGTGTCTGACTCAGTAGATCTGAGGCAGGGCCCAAGCATTTGCCTTTCTAATGAGCTCCCAGCTGATTCTAGGCTGCTGGTCTGACACCACACTTTGAGAATTGCTGACGGCCAGGCAAAGTCAGTACTCAGATAAAAATATATGATGGTACATTGCCTGGTTCACAGCAGGTGCTCAATGAATAATTGAATGAATGAATGAATGAGCTGGGTGAACTGCTTACTTTAAACTGTGGTTTGCCAAACTCAGTTCCTCCTGTATATCATGATCCAGCCAATGGGAGGCATCAGCTGGAAGCTAGAGGCGGGTGGAAAAGGAAGCCAGGGTGTTTATTCCCCAGCTCTCTCTCTGCCTTGCTTCAGGTTGGCTGTGTCCCTTCAATAAAGCATAAAGCTCCTGGGACTTATCTGGCCATCCAGTGGCTAAGACACCACCTCCCATTGCAGGGTACGGGTTCCATCTCTGTTTGAGGAACTAAGATCCTACATGCCATGTGGGGCAGTGAAAAAAAGATAAGGGTCCTATTGAGTGGTCCTCTGTGATAGCTCCTGGCTTCAGGTTCTAGTAAGGTTCTCACCCTTGTCCCTTTCATATACAGTGACAACTCCCCATATTGCTATTGGATGGTGGATACCAGAGGGCTGGGAGCTCAAGAGAATGGAGCCCACATGGGTCAGCCTATACAGAACAGAATGGAAAAGGGGTGGAGAGTAGACCTGCAGAGGAAAACGGAAGATGTCCAGCACAGACAGTGAAAATATCATGACATCATGATATACAGGAGCAACTGAGTTTGGCAAATCTCAGTTTAAAGTAAGCAGTTCACCCAGCTCATTCATTCATTCATTCAATTATTCATTGAGCACCTGCTGTGAACCAGGCAATGTACCCAGTGCCCGGGATTTAGGACTAAATTAACCATGACTCCTGCCCAGAGAGGCTGCTGTGTGCTAGGGTCAAAGTACCTTAGTGGAGGGTGGGTGGAGTCCTTTTCCCCCCGCCTCTCTGCTGCCACAGCCCACCCAGCCAGACTCACTGTGCCTGCCCCTGATCTCATTCACTTGTCACCCACAAGAATTCCGGTGTGATTTAGGCTTTCATTAAAGTTTAACTACAGGGGAAAGCCTGCAAAAAAAATCACCTACTCCATCACAAATCACAATGTTATTATGTGCTGAAATAGGGGCCATGGGAATATACTGAGCTGGGGGTGGGGTGGAATTTGGTTGGGATAAGGGGCAAAATGGATTTAAACCACTGGGTGCCCACACGCCTCCCATGGCAACACCCTGTAAACTTATGCATATAGATTTATATCCGGCAAATTGTTGATTATGGTTTTTTTTCCCCCAGCCCTCACCAGCCCCTCTGCTGTCACATCAACCTTACACAGAATGTCTGTCTCCACGCTCAGTAGCCAATAACAAAAATGATGAAGAATCTGATGCAGACGCGGATAATTGCTCCGGCTTCCTCCCGTGAATTTAAATAGCTTTCTTGAATTACTGCTTTTGACATGATCAATAAAATTGAGGTATTGCTGTATCAGGCCTTTCAGCAAATACACAGGAAGCTGTGCTCCTAGGGCTGGTGGTTCAGGGACTCCAGCTGTCCCGGTGGGTGGGGCCGTGGCCTTAACAATTGATGGAGTGAGGACAGGGATGAGCTGGACTGACCAGCAGCCAAAACAAGAAAAGCAGATCAGCTTCAGCATTCTGCCTTCCAGTTGACCTCAGTTTTCTTATACTCCTTCCCCCACCAGCCATGTGACCTTGGGCACTTGCTATGTCACGCTTTGAGCCTCATTTTTCTCATCCACACAGTGGGATGAGATCTTGTTTGGAAATAAGGTCTTTGCAAATGGAGTCAAGTTAAGGTGAAGTCATGTTGGATTAAGGTGGATCCAGAATCCAACAACTCGTGTGAAGACACAAGGATCCAGAGAAAACACAGCCAGCAAGGCAGCTGCAAGCCAGGGAATGACAAGAGTTGTCAGCAGCTGCCACACACTAGAAAAAAAGCAAGAAAGGACCCTCCCCTAGAGCCTCCAGAGAGAGTGCAAACCTATTATCACCTTGATTTTGGACTCCTGGCCTCCAGAACTGTTGTTTTTATTGTTCAGTCACTCAGTTGTGTCCAGCTCTTTGCGATCCCATGGACTGCAGAACGCCGGGCTTCCCTGTCCTTCATTTTTTTCTGGAGTGTGCTCAAACTCATGTCCATTGAGTCAGTGATGCCATCCAACTGTCTCATCCTCTCTTGCCCTCTTCTCCTCCTGCATCAGCATCTTTCCCAGCATCAGGGTCTTTTCCAGTGAGTCGGCTCTTTGCATCAGGTGGCCAAAGTATTGGAGCTTCATCTTCAGCATCAGTCCTTCCAACGAATATTCAGGATTGATTTCCTTTAGGCTTGACTGGGTTGTTGTCCTTGCTATCCAAGGGACCGTCAAGAGTCTTCTACATTTCTGTTGTGTTAAACCACCTACTTTGTGGTGTAATGAGTTATGCCAGCCTGAGGAAACTAGTTCAGGGACGGTTTGGCAGGTGGAAGTCTCTGTGATTTCTGCTGGCTGATACAGGATTCGTTCAGGAGGGCAGGTGGGTCAGGGGACGCAAGGGGCTAAGGAAACTCTCTGGCAGCCATCCTGAGATGGGCTAGGACCTGGGACCCTTTTCTGCAATGCATGCACCTGGACACACCTCTCCTCCAGCAATAAAATACAAAGTAACTATAAGGGACTAAAAATAACTGCATGAACCCCTGGCAGTTGGGACAAATTCTGGACAAAAGATACAAAAAGACCAAAAATCTCAACTGCCATTTCTGAAGAGAAGAGAGGAAAAACAGGGTACTGTGCATGCTTCCTGCACTCAACCCCACTAGAGGGTTGAGCAAACCACCTAAACCACCCCTCTGACTTCACCCCTGGACACACCCCTATCCTCTCTCCAGAGTATATATAAGGAACCAGCTTGCTCTCCTATCTGGGGGATTGAGCAAGCAAGGGAATCTGTTTCTTGTTCTGCCTCCCCGCTGTGCAGTGGGGAGCCCCAGTAAAGCCTTGCCTGAATTTCTTGTCTGGCCTCTAGTCAATTTCTATAGATTAGAGAAGGCTAAGAAACTAAGAGTCAGACTTAACCTCCAGCTGTCCAGGCCTCCCAGGAGGGTAAGGTCAGGGTCAAGGATGTGTTTTAGTGGGTCAAGGCTGGAGGCTACATGAGGGCCAGTCCTAGGGTGAGTTGAGGGGTCGGCTTGGGGGTAGAATTCATGACTAGAGAAAGCCCTGGAAGGGTACTGCAGAATGGAAAAACAAGGGGCTTCTTAGAGGAGTGCTCTCTGCTCTGACCCCCACTGGAATTTATCTTCTGGTCTGTTTTTAATTGAATATAATTGATTTACAGTGCTGTTTATTTTAAATTTTTGGCCGCATCCTGCAGCACGTGGCATCTTAGCTCCCCATCCAGGGATCGAACTTTCACCCCCTGCATTGGAAGGTGGAATCTTAACCACTGGACCACCAGGGAAGTCCCTCCACACCTATGTCTGTCTCTATCATGGCAGAAGCAGGACACCAGGACGTAGATTAACCAAGTCCTCCAGAGGAATGTTGACATCCCAAAATAGGAGATGATGTCAGGGGATCCCCTGGGGCATTGGGGATCAACCCCAAAACTGCCTTCTCACCCAGCCACCCATGACTCAGAGACTCTCCCCAAAGTGCCGACTACTTCCAGAACAACAGCCACCAAAAGGTTGTAGCCGGGTTCCCTGCACCTTCGACTCTGGGAAACCCCATTCTCACAGAAAATGAACATTTTCCCAAGACAGCCCAGAGCAGAAGGGAAGAAGCAAAGCCACGGGGGAAAATGGCCATCAGCAGTCATGCTATGGCTTTGCCCATTTCCACCCGATAAAATCCACACTGAAAGAACCCCAGGGAGGCTGGGATGATGCGGGCCGAATTTCTGAGACGATAGTTTTGGAGTTCTCAGTCAGTGGTTTGACAAAGACAGCAGGAGGAGAATGAACCCTGACAAGTCAAAACATGCTATCGTGCCCCAGCGGCCCCCAGATAAGGGCAGATGCTTCTTAAATCTTGCTTAGCCCAGGTTTCACACCAATATACAGAGGTTCTGGGCGCCTGGGGGCTGGGTGACCACCTCCTAGAGTAGGTAACCACGTCCTTGTCCCAACTCTGCGCATGTGCACAAGGCAATCACTTGGCTTGCATTCCCTTGGAAGTTTCTGATTGCATAAATGTTATTGCAAATCTGGTCTCTGACCTGCAGAGATACCAGCCGAGCCATGCACAGGGCCCAGAGAGCATTCAGAAGAACGCCAGTTTGAATTTCTGAAGCCAAACCAAACACTGGGCCCAAAAACGTTTTCTTATTATCTCATTCCCTGACTATGGAACAATCACCCCATTGAAAAGCCATGAGCCCGCCCAAGTTTTAAATTAAACCTTGTGAGTTTTCCCTCTGAGAGCAGATAAAATCCTTCCAGCTTATGTTTTGAGGAAAGAATTTGGTTTGTGTGTCTGGGTGTGTGTGTGTGTGTGTGTGTGTGTGTGTGTGCACACGCGCATGTGTGTATATTTCCCCTAAAACTCATTTTCTTTTGTTGGATTCCTTAAAGCCCTGTTTAAATATTTTACTTGGGGAAATAATTACGTTTGATGAATGTTGAAATACCCTTCCAGGAGCAAGTCCTTCAGGCTGCCTAGATTCCAGAACGAAGCTCTTTTTGAAAGAAGAGGCGAGGCCCCTTTCCGAGAAGTAAGCCCCCCAGCGTGGCTTTGAAGAGCTTTGCTGACATTGTTACAAGAGGTATTTATTCTCCACCCATCTATTTATTCCTTGGATGTCAACCACAGACTCTGAAAATCCACTGTGTATAAAAGCTCAAGTTGGAGTGATGGAGTGCAGAGAGAGAGGGTTTTGTTCCTTGGCTGCCGCTAGCAGAGGCCCAAACCCTGATGCCGGCTCCACCCTGAACAGCTGGGCGAATGCTGGCCAATTTCTTCTCCTGTCAGCATCTTAGATGCCTCACCCGCAAAGGAAGGCTAATCCTAGGAGCTCCTGTTGCAGAACTGCCATTCACAAATGCACAGAAGTGCTGGCTGCTAATGCGCTGTCATTTAGCCATTCAACAAACATTTGCCAAGCACCTCCTATGTGCCAGATTCTGTTCTAGCCACCAGGGAGACAGTGGGGGAACAAGACAGACAGTATCCCTGCCCTCATGGAGCTGATGTTCTAGAAGGTGGGAGAACTTCTCCGTTTCAAACTCTTGGAGTCGTTTCTGATTTCATTTTAGAAGTTACACAGGGCTTTGGGGAGTACCTCGTACTTAGATCAATACTTCTCTTTTTCTTTGTTGTCATGAAATGGATGGTAAACTACCATTCCCAGGAGAGAAGGGCCTGGGGATAATGTGTGCAGAAGGAGGGGCGTCGGCAACTGTGGGTCTGGAGGTTGCAGCCACTGTGGTGATCTCGGGGTCCCCATGAAGAATCCTCAGCCCAGCTGAGACAATGCTGACCACACCACCCTGACCACACTACCCTGACAACAGTGACTCCCCCACCCCATGCAGCCTGACTTCTGCAGCCAGTGATGAAAATCTAGCTTTAAAGTCAAGGGCACAACCTAGCAACATGGTGGGGAACCCAGCCTGCTGACAGATTGGGGTATTTCAAGCATACCCCAAATGCTTGGCTTCTGTTAAAACATCAGAAATTTAGTCACATTGGGGCGAATTCCTGCCTGGCTGTTCTGAGCTGAGGCCTCTGCCCTCCAGGTCACTCCTGACCTCTCCTTTATGTGGCCACACAGCCTCTGATGACACCTGCGTTTGCAATCCCATCTCTATATAGAGCGGGCAGGAGTTTTGATGAGGTTATAGGTGGCTTTTTTTTTTCGTATGACTGCGCGCAGGGTCTAGTTCCCTGACCAGGGATGGAACCCTCCCCTACACTGGGAGCATGGCGTTTTAGCCACTAGACCACCAGGGAAGTTCCTATAGGTGGCATTTTAAGTGATAAGAAGCTTTCTCCACCCTGGTTGGTACAGGCATGGAATGGGGTGAAGCAAACACAGGACTGGGAACCAGATAATCAGTGGTTCAAAATCCTGGCTCTGCCATCCATTGACTGTGTGATCTTGGGAACTTCAGTTTTTTCATCTTGAAAATGGGAAGCTGTGTCCCACTAGACTATTGCAAGGAATGAATTAACACAAAAAGGTCTTCTATGCGCCAGGTAGAGTCAAGGGCAAGGGGCACAGAGGACTAGGCAAGTGATTGAAACCCAAAATCTATAGAGATCAGACAGGTAATGCATATGAGCAAAACAGCTCAGGTGTGGGGCAATAGGGATTGGTGGGGAGTGGAGTGAAGTGAACAAATGAGCACCTGCCTTGTTTAAAAGCCATTTCCAGCCAGTTGTCATTGTGTCAGAATGTAGGGCCCAAGGTCACCAAATCTTCTGATTTTTTTTTTAAACAAAAGCCAAAAATCTAGAGTTTTAATGTGAAATCTCTAACTTTAAAATGATGCCAATGGGACTGCCCTGGTGGTCCAGTGGCTAAGATTCCAGGCTGCCAAGGAAGGGGGCCCGGGTTCAATCCCTGGTCAGGGAACTAGATCTCACATGCCACAAATAAGAGTTCGCATGTCGCAACTAAAAAAAAACACTTCACATGTTGCAACTAAGACCCAGCACAGCCAAGTACATACATATATATGTATGTATTTAATGATGCTAATTTGTTAAAACTGATAAACAAGGGCAACTAAACCCATTTGTGGACCACCCATGGGCAATATATGGGTTAGAAACACAGGATTTCTGCTCTCATTGACTTTGCAGCCTGGGGAGTGCAGGGTGGGGAAGCTGGCTACAAGGAAATAATTTCACAATTCTGGATTTACCATTTGTGATAATTCTCTAAAGGGGAAGCACTGAGAGCTGGGAGAATGTATTCTGGGGAGAAAGGGGAAGCATCTTGAAGAAGTCATGGTTCAGCTGCGACCTGAAGGCTGAGCTTGTGGAGTGATGGGGGATGGGCAGGAGGCAGGGGAAGGGCAGGCCCAGTGGAGGGAACAGCATCGGCAAAGTCAGCATCTGACGTTAACCTGCCCGTCCAGGAAACTGAAGGGCGCCCAGCACAATACAGCTCCCTTGCCAACACAAGAGGTGCTTGTTACATCTCTCACCCTAGTGGGAAAAAAGAGGTAAGCCTTCTAGAGAATTCGGTGCCAAGCTCAGGAAGCACTAACCTGAATGCCAGTGAGTGGAGGGTCAGGCTACCCTGGAGACCCTCTCCCCATGGATTGGCTGGAAATCTGAAATGCAGGAGCCTCCTTTGGGCCTCTCTGGGCCTGATCTCCCCCAGGTCTTAGCTCCCAGGAGCCCTGCCCCAGCCCTCTTGTTCCTGCAGGAGGGAGCCTGGACACACTTCAGATTCCTTTGCAATTATGCGCTGTTTGGGGCATCTGGGGCGAGGCCTGGCACATTCCAGAACAAATGGAGTTAGCGGGTGGGGGGCTGGGGAGTTGGTACAACTTCAGCAGGGATTAGGGGACCACGAGCAGAGGAAGCAGATGGAGACCACCGACCTGGGTCTCACTCTTCTCTGCTGGGTCTGGATCCAGTTTTGAACTTCACTTTTTTTCTTGCTCTGGCCTCAACCTGTTCCAGCTCGACATGGGGTCTTGGAGAGGTGCTATGTGTCAGCAGGAATTTCTTCAGGGTCAGGCTCAAGGTCATACTGATTTGCATGTGAGCACCTGCTTCGGGCGGAATACGACTGAAGTGACTTAACATGCGTGCGCCTGCTCCAGGCCAGGACTGGGTTTACTTACAGTGGGAAAAAAAAGTCAGTCCTGTCTGACTCTTTGTGATCCCACGGACTGTAGCCCACCAGGCTCCTCTGTCCAGGGGCTTCTCCAGGCAAGAATACTGGAGTGGGTTGCCATGCCCTCCTCCAGAGGATCTTCTCAACCCAGGGATCGAACCCAGGTCTCCCACATTGCAGGCAGATTCTTTACCATCTGAACCACTAGGGAAGACAGCAAAGGCTTCACCACACTTGGGGGCAGGGCCGTTTTGGAGGCGAAGTTGAAGGGACTCTTAGTGCCCCTAATCCCTTACAACTGTCGCATAGAAGCTAGAACCTCTTCTTCCCACAAATACTACACTGAGAATGTGAACAGCCAGAGCTGGGCGCAAAATCAGTGCTCAATAAATGCACACCCAAAGAATGTTAGCAGCCAGGGCTGGGCATACAGTCAGTGCTCAATAAATGCACACTCAGTGCTCAATAAATGACCTGAAAAGGGACAGAACGCGTCTGCTTTCTTTGACCACACTCCACAGCATGGGCAACATGCGCACCCTCAGCCCATCTCCCTTCAACGACCACTGGGAAGGGAAAATATTAATATGTTCCACCCTAATCAAATCTGGATAATTTCACTAGAAACCTTTCCATAATTTCATCAGCGTTAAAGGATTACAATAGCAACAAATTAAACCAACAGGCATGAATTTAGTTGCTCAAGAGGAAAATGTAGCTTGATTTAGAAACGGATGTTACAGTTTATTAACCAATCTAAATTAATTCGATTTTGAGCCCCTGTTAAATATACATTAGGATGTATCACCCAGTAGCATAGCTGGCAGGGGAAGAGAAGGGCAAGGAAGGAAAAGAAGCAAGGCCGACATGAGCTTGGTGCCTGCACACAAAATAGTGTGTTGCTTCTGCAGTTTTGGGCTGGGTGTTCAAACCTGGAGAAGGGGGTCCCAGCTGGGACTCCCAGTAGCAAGAATCACAAACTCAATTCAAGCCAGCTTAAGCCAGAAAGGGGATTTATTATCTCAATATCTGAAAATTTCAGGGCTTGTGAAGCTTCAGGTACAGCTGAATCCAGGTGTTCAGGGTCAATAGGAACTGATCCTTCTGTTTCTTAGTCTGTTTTCTTCTCTGGAGACTCTACTCTCCATCAAGATAACCATCAGCAGCTCCAGATTTTTGTTCTACTGGCTTAGCCATCTTGCAGAGAGCTCACCCCACCCCCCAAGTCCCAGATAAAGCTCTCATTGGCCTGGCCAAGGACATGAACCATTCTGATGGGCTAGACTTGGGCCCCTCACTCATCCTTGAGCTAGAGAGGAGAAGAGGATGGTCAGATCCATGTGGGTCAGGTGGACGAAGAGCAGGTGAGGGGCAGTTCCCCAAAGAGAAGGAACAGAGGGGCAGTTACCAGTTTTGAATATGGAAGAAACAGCAATGGTCCTTCTAGAACGCAGGCCTCCTCCAGAAGCTGAAAGAGGCAAGGAACAAATTCTCCCCAGAGCCTCCAGGAGGAACCAGCCCTGCTGACACCATGGTACTAGTCAGTAAGGTTCATTTCATAGAGAAATTTTTAAATTTTCATTTATTTATTTTTGCCTGCGCTGGATCTTCATTGCTGCGCACAGGCTTTCCCCAGTTGTGGCAACTGGGGGGGCTGCTCTCTCGTTGCAGTGCACGGGCTCCTCATCGCCGTGGCTTCTCGTGTTGTAGACCACAGGCTCTGGGGTGTGCAGGCTTCAGTAGTTGTGGCTCAGCAGTTGCAGTTCCCAGGCTTTAGAAAGCCCAGGCTCAAAGTTGTGGCGCTCAGGCTTAGTTGCTCTATGGCGTGTGAGATCTTCTGGGATCAGGGATGGAACTCCGGCCCCCTGCGTTGGCAGGCAGATTCTTAACCACTGGAGCACCAGGGAAGTGTAAGACTCACTTTGGACTTCTGACCACCAGAATGGTAAGAGAACAAACAGACTTTGTTAAGTCACTGAGTTTTGGTGGCTAGTCACAGCAGTGAGACGAAACTAACACATTTGTGTAAGAATATGCACTCCCCTGAGCATGAGACATCAAACCCACTACAAAGGAGAGGAGACTTCAAAGGCCATAGAGAGAAAATACTTTAGGTTGCAACAGTTTCAGATCTACTAGGGTCCGGAATGCAAAATTTGCTTGAATGGTCACCTTAATATATAAGCCGTCAAGGACATCCAGGCTGGGGCTTCCCTGGTGGTCCAGTGGCTAAGACTCCAGACGCTCACAATGCAGGGGGCCCACGGTTTGATCCCTGGTCAGGGAACTAGTTCCTCCATCCTGCATGCTGCATCCTGCAACTAGAACACCCCATGTACCACAACTAAGACCTGGCACAGGTCTTTCATTGGAGTGTAGTTGATTTGCAGTGCTGTGTCAGTTTCGGCATACAGCAAAGTGAATCAGTTATACATATGCACATAGCCACTCGTTGTTAGCTTCTCTTCCCATTTAGGCCGTTACGAAGCATCGATAGTGTTCCCTGTGCTGTACAATAGGCCCTTATTAGTTATCTAACATATATAGTAGTGTGTATATGCCAATCTCAGTCTCCCAATTTATCCCTCCTCCCCCGCCCACCCCCTGGCAACCATAAGCTTGTTTTTACACCTGTAACTCTATTTCTGTTTTGTAGATAAGTTCATTGGCACTCTTTTTTTAGATCCCCCATATAAGTGATATCACATGATATGTCTTTCTCTGACTTACTATGCAGGCCATTTTTAACCATGCCTTCGCAGATCAGGGCACCCACTAGCAGCCACAGCACTGTCATGGCTTTGACCGTCATCCCCTGGGGTCTCCTACTGCAGGGCACATGACTGACTGATTGACAGCCCACTGCTGTGCTCTGAACCCACATTGTGCCCCGAACCCACCCTGTTCCCCATGGATGTGCCAGCCAATGACCCAGCATGGGAGGGAAATGAAGGTAGGCCCATCCCGGTAAGATATGGGATGTCTCCAATGGTAACCTTGGCTCCAGTTCCCATCAGCCTTCACAAAAAACTTCCCCAGAACTGTGCTGAGGCCTGAGCCCACTCCTGCCTGACCCTTCTTGCTCACCTCACTCCTACACAGAGCCCAGACCCACATCTCAGCCTGAAGTCTCTCCCACCTCCTCTTTTCCTCTTGGAGCTGTTTTTCCCAGTCACCATCTTGCACATCAAATCTCACCCTTGACATCCTTCTTTTTTTTTTTTTTTGCTTGCCATGCCACGTGGCTGGCAGGATCTTAGTTCCCCAAGCTGGGATGGAACCCACCCCCTCAGCTAAAATCCCAGAGTCCTAACCACTGGACTTTCAGGGAATTCTCTTGGCATCTTCTTAAAGGACCCAAACTGACCCAGCACTGTAGGCATTAGAAAGAGAGCCCCTGGTGGATGAATTATAAAACCAGGTGCTTCTTACAGGATAAGCAGCTGAGCGAGCAAGCCAGGCACAGACTGAGAGCACCCCAGTCACCTCTCCAGTGGGCACCTTTGTGCAGTGCACGGCATATACACTGTGCATGGCAGGCTGCTGCAGATCGCTTGGCTGTAAGGGGATTTTGGAGGGAACACTAACATAGGCAGTCCAGGAAGCTCCCATCTCACTACTCAAGGGAGCAGGAGAAGCCCAGGCACCCTCTACACACACACACAGGACCAAACACTTATCCCTGCCCACCTCCTGGGCTGTGCCCACTATGGGCCTCAGTAGCTGAGTGCAGACACTGTTCTCAGCAAGGACCACCCTACGCTGGGTTTTTGAGAACTTTGAATTGCTAGATGGCACCCTATACAATGGAGAAGGAATGGCAACCCACTCTAGTGTTCTCGCCTGGAGAATCTCATGGACAGAGGAGCCTGGTGGGCTACAGTCCACAGGGTCAAAAAGAGTCAGACACGACTGAAACGACTTAGCACGCACGCATGCACGCACACACACACCTTTTACGAAGGAGAATTTTAGCTTTAGCTTCCCTTGAAAACTCAGCTGACCTGGCACACAGAGACCATGTCCCCTACGTGGGCAGTGCCCCTTCACAGTGACCGAGTGTCCCAGCCGGCCACAGTCCCCCCAACACCCACCCATGCTAGCGGGCCCTGGGGGCTTGCCAGTCTGGTGATCCCACTGACTTGATGTGTGACCTTGGCCCAGCCAATGCCCCTTTCTGAGTCCTGCTAGCCTGTTCTTGCAACCAAGGGGGAAGGACAGGCTCTTCTCATCTTCAAGGGCCCTCCAGCTCCACACACTGACATTGCTGGGGAAGATGGAGAGGGAGATAAAGAGGGAATAGTTCTGCCTAATTGCCTCATTAAGCCCTCCTTGTTGGAAAGCCAGAAGTGGAGCAAGCGTCCTCTGTTTCATGGCTTGCCTGCATCCTCCCCAGCTGAATGATGCAGCTGAACGCTGAGGGGCGGGGGAGAAGCCCGAACACAGAGGAGGGTCCTTGGGAAGGGGCAGAACCTAGGCAACCTCAGGCACCATGAGATTCCCAACCCTGTCAGGGTTCTATTTGCCTGCACGGAACAGAACCCTCTCCTCAAAGACTGCTTTTTTTTGGCTGTGACTCGAGGCTTGATCCCCAGTCAAGGATTGAACCCAGGGCCCTGGTAGTGTAAGCACCAACTACTAGCCACTGGATCGCCAGGGAACTCCTGCCCCGACAGCCACTTAAGCAGTGTGGGATTTATATTTTCTTCAGTGTACCAGCGATGGTAACAAATGGTACTATGGAACGTGACCTACGCAGGTGCCCAGGGCGGTTCTCAGCATGTTGTGAGGTTAACTCACAGTAAAACATGTCCCGGGATGAACATCCTCTAAATTCACATCCACCTGAAACCCGTGAATGTGACCTCATTTGGAAAATGAGAGTTTGCAGATGTAATCAAGCTCAGATGACATCATACCAATTGGGGTGGGCCCTGAGCCAATGACCGGTGTCCTCATAAGAAGAGAGAACGTTGATCACAGAAACACAGGTAAGACCGTCATGTGTTGACAGAGGCAGAGATTCAAAGAATGCCTCAGCAAGCCACGGAATGTCAAGGATGGCTGGCCACCCCCAGAAGGTGGGAAGGGGCATGGAACAGATTCTCCCTCACTGATGCCAGAAGAACCCAACCTTGATTTCAGATTTCTAACCTCTACAACCATAAATGATTAGATTTCAGCTGTTTGAAGCCACTAAGTCCATGGCACTTTGATGTGGCACCCCAGAGATGACTACATTCCAAGCAGTGGGTTCTGTCATCATCCCTATTTACAGATGGGAAACTGAGGCAAAGAGAGGGTAAGTAACCAGTGCAAAGTTGCACAGTCTGTAAGTTGTAGAGTCAGGGTTTGGTTTGTTTGTTTTTGGCCGCACTGAATCTTGGTTGCAGCACGCAGGATTTTTGATCTTGGTTGCAGCATGCAGGATCTTTAGTTGCAGGATATGAACTCTTAGTTGCAGCATGTGGGATCTAGTTCCCTGACCAGGGGTCGAACCCAGGGCCCCTGCACTGGAAGTGTGGAGTCTTAGCCACTGGGCCACCAGGGAAGTCCCTGAGTCAGGCTCCATCTTAAAGAATTTCTGCCAGAGAGAGAGGCGTGTGTGCAAGTAGACTGGCATCTGTGCATACAGATGCGGTCAAGAACTTCTTCAGGGTCACCTGTGCGTGCAATAGGGTGCCAATGATGCTGAGACACAGGATTTGACCCGAGTCCACAGAAAGTGTGTGTGAAGCGATGATGAACGAGCCCTGGGATCCGAGCCTCCACTGCGTGATCACATGGTCACATTACCAGCCCAGCTGGAAGAAGTATGGCCAGATTGATGGATGAGATGTTGCTGACTGGGTCGGATGAGATTTAGCAAGTCAGAGCCTTTGCTGATGGGATAATCCCCGAGCGACTGTGCATGGAAGGAATGCTTGGGCTGGCCATCAGCATGGACCCTCAGGGACAGTGCTCACACAGAGAATGGGACCTCCTCGAAGACCAGGGGCTTCCCTCTGACCCCACCTCCCTTAGCCTGTCCAAGCCTTTGTTTCTTCCTCTGTGAAATGGGGCCATGGATACACATAAGGTGGATGCTCCCACAGACATCATGTTGAGTGGAAGAGGCTAAACACACAAAAAAGCATCTTCTGGATGAGGTCATTTTAAAACATTTTTATTTGTTTATTTTTGACTACACTGGGTCTTCATTGCTGCATGTAGGCTTTTTCTAGTTTCAGCAACTGGAGGCTATTTTCCAGTTGTGGTGCCTGGGCTTCTCATTGTGGCAGCTTCGCTTGTTAGGGAGCGTGGGCCCTAGGGTTCGCAGGCTCAGTAGTTGTGGTACTCGGGCTTAGTTGCTTCTGCAGCACGTGGGATCTTCCCAGACCAGGGATCAAACCCCTGTCCTCTGCATTGGCAGGTGGATTCTTAACTACTGGACCACAGGGAAGTCCATGGATGATGCCTTTAGTATTAAATTCTGCAATGAAACTCATCTATGGGGAGAAAGTCAGAATAATGTTTCACTCAGCAGGGTGTGTGCCACTGAAACAGCAAGGACATGAAGGAGCCTTCTGGGGGCTGGAAATGGTCTCTATCTTGAGCTGGGTGGCAGTTACTTGGGTATATAATAAACACATAGGAAATTCATCAAGCTGCCCCAGCAGGTTAGCTGCTTTTGCATACATGTAAATGCACAGGTATGTACATTTTGTTGGAAGGAAGGAAGGCTGTTAATTTTCGGTCACTAATGTTCTATGTGTTACATCCTATAAAATGGATTGACAATCTTCTGGGGCTGGTGCAAATTTTATTCCCACTTTACAATGAGGCAGTGCCTCCAAGGATCTGCAGGTGGAATCTGGCAGATGGGCTCCAAGCCTGTGACCTTTTGTCCCTAATCCAGGGTTTCCTCCAAGTACCACATACTTTCTACACTATTTTGTTATTGTTCAGTTGTTAAGTCATAGCTGACTTTTTGCAACCCCATGGTCTGTGGCAGTCTAGGCTGTCCTGTCCTCCACTATCACTCGGAATTTGCTCAAACTTACGTCCATCGAGTCAGTGATGCCATCCAACTGTCTTGTCCTCTGTCGCCCCCTTCTCCTCCTGCCCTCAATCTTTCCCAGCATCAGGGTCTTTTCCAGTGAGTTGGCTCTTCCCACCAGGTGGCCAAAGTATTGGAGCTTCAGTTTCAGCATCCGTCCTTCCAATGAATATTCAGGACTGATTTCCTTTAGGATTTTGACTGGTTTGATCTCCTTGAGTCCAAGGGACTCTCAAAAGTCTTCTCCAGCACCACAGTTCAAAAGCATTGATTCTTTGACAGTCAGCCTTCTTTATGGTCCAACCCTCACATTCATACAGGACTAATGGAAAAACCATAGGGATTTCACACTATGAATCCTTCCAAATACTGCCCTAATCCTCACCAAGAGCTGTGTGGAGTTGCCCTGATGAAGCTTCATGGCCATGGCCCCCAAATCCTCCCCTGAACTCCAGGAGAAAAGGAGGTGATTGGAGGGCAACGAGTCGGGACCCTTCCTTAAAGGAGGGCTCCCCACCCTGGCAGCACTGCAGCAGAGAGTGTTCTAGTTGTCCTCCCAAATCCAGTGGCCCCTTCTTCCTTAGTAATAGAAACTCTGAATTTTAGCTGGGTGCACAGCTGGCAGGAATAAAGACAACCTTCTCCAGCCTCCCTTGCAGCTAGGTGTGCTGGAACAACTCAGTCCTGAAACAGAGTCCCCCTAAAACTGAGTTCCCTTACTGAGTTTATGATTAATATCTCTATCCCAAACTTTATTCCCTTTCTTGTCCCCTCTGACCTCAGTCTTGTGCTCTAATTGAACACTAATCACTCAAAATCAGATGCTAAAATTGCAGTTGTTAATATCATTAATGTACTAAAAACTGCTCTTATAGATCTCATCATTAATGTACAAACTCGGGTTTTTTTCTCCAGGGCAAGATGAGCTCACAAATCCCCAAGCCATGGATCACTTGGCCAGAAAATCATAGAGTAGAGACATTCTGACTCCTGAAACTGTGATTAAGAAATGTCACAAGATGATGATTAATCTCAGCCTCTTCCTCTTAAAAAAAACAAAAACAAAAACAAAAACCCTAACTCAAAGACCAAGGTGGAGTAGATCTGAGGCTTGTCTCCCACTCCCTTGCTTGGTGCTCTCTGATAATCTTTACATTGCTGCAAACTGCCACTGTCAAAGTCTGGCTTCCTACACTGCAGGTACACAAGCCCTTTGTTCCATTTCAGTACTGGCTACCAAGATGTAACTGGAAGTTATAGCTTTGATGTCTGGGGAGGAGCCTTAAAGGATAAATGGTTATCTTCCGGATTTTTCCTTTCTGCTGGCTGGAATTCAGATGTGACAACTGGAGCTGCAGCAGCCCTTGTAGTCCATGAGATGCAAGCCACGACTCCCTCCTAACTTTGTTTTCTTCTGAGAAGTAAACTTCTGTCTCGTCTAGGAGTTCTTTGTCAAATGGTTCTCTAACTCATAATGACAATAAAGTGTCCAAGCAGTCACAGGGTTACAAGGTTTTGGAGATAGCCTCCAAGTAGCCTTGTTTTGGTTGAAAGGAAATTTTTTTTTTTTTTTTTGAGGGTATTTCTGAGGCCTTAGCACTGATCACAGAGGTGGCACTTGGAATGACAGAAGACCCCACCATGCTTGTATATGAACTCATTTGTACAGGCAATGTGATTTAAATTTTTCTAACACAACAAATGTTTTCCACCTTGGGGGAAAATAGTTCAAATAGCAAACTAGACTCCAGCAGCTATTGCTGCTGCTAAGTTGCTTCAGTCGTATCTGACTCTGTGCAACCCCATAGAAGGCAGCCCACCAGGCTCGCCCGTCCCTGGGATTCTCCAGGCAAGAATACTGGAGTGGGTTGCCATTTCCTTCTTCAATGCATGAAAGTGAAAAGTGAAAGTGAAGTTGCTCAGTCGTACCCGACTCTTAGCAACCCCATGGACTGCAGCCTACCAGGCTCCTCCGTCCATGGGATTTTCCAGGCAAGAGTACTGGAGTGGGTTGCCATTGCCTTCTCCAGCAGCTATTACTTCATCCCTATTCCAAATTCACTTTCTCAATATCTTGTAAATTGCAAACTATTTCCAACATAGGGTAATGTTATTAACAGTAACAGATTGTATAACCCCAACCACTCAAGTTAAACAGATATTAACATTTTGCCAAATTTGCTTCAGATCTCTCTCTTTACAGAATTAAAAGGTTGCAGATCCAGCTAAAACCTTCCTCCTCCCACAAGCACACAGAGCATCCTCTCCTCCTACACCACCCCTACCCCGTGAACGCCACCAGCCTCCAAACCCTGAGGTGGCAGATGACACTCCTGTGTGTCTCAATACTTCTCCTACACATAACGTCTCCATAAACCACAGGCTGTGGTAAAAACCACTTTCTTACTCCAGCTAGTTAAAGTCATTTGCTCATACATAGTTGAAGCCATCATTTTATGACAATTTATGTAAGACTACTGGGCCCATTGGGAGGATATAGGTCTTTGGGGAAGTTTTATTCCACAAATATTACCCAAAGACATATGTGCTATTTCATTTTTCTCTAGTCCATGTTACAGTAAATGTGTAAGTTATTCAAATGAAAAGAAACAGCTGAACTGTATACCAGCTAAAAATATCCTGTGCACCACCAACAGTACACTATGAATTGGGAACACAGTCTAACCAGTCCCATGAGAGCTAACTTCTGTGATCCCAGTCTCCTCTGAAGGTCAGCCAAACTAGAACGTTCCAGGCAATTCTGATTGTACCTTGTGACAATAAAAATAAAAGTTGAGCACCAACCTCCGTGATAACGAATATTTCTTAACTTGTAATTTATGCATCTTGTATTACTCGGCTGTTTTCTTACCACTTACCTGTGTTACTAGAATTAGCCTCCATCTGCCGCTTCTCTGCAGGGAGATGTTTAAGCTACTTGTCCATTTCGTGAGGGTTACTTCAGTTAATCCCTGTTACCTTCATCTTAAAGTCGCTAGCCCAGGCTTATTCACGCTGCAGTTGTGACCAGTGTGGAGGGCACTCCTCCAACCCCAGGTGCTTGAGGAACAAAAATAAGCATTTATCAAATGCTTACTGTGTTCCAAGCCTATTCTAAGCTGCTCTCCTCAGACTAATTTATTTAATCCTCACAACAGCCCAAGAGGTGGTATTATTGTTATCCTTATTCACAACTGAAGTTCAGAGAGGTTGAGAAAAGATCAAGGTCACAGAGCTGTCCAAGGGCTGATGGGCTGTAGTCCGTAGGGTCGCAGAGAGTCAGACACGACTGAGTGATCGAGCATGCACTGTTTTCTAAGGCATCTTGGGAAGGGATATGACGTGAGACCAGCCAACATTTGGTCTGAGAGAGGGGGCACCCATAACAAATCAAACTTAAAGACTATAAAGAATCTTTAACTGTAGATTACATTCTAAAGTGAGCCAATAAGAGACTTCCCTGGTGGTCCATGGTTAAGAATCCACCTTCCAACGCACGGGACATGGGTTTGATCCCTAGTCCAGGAGGATCCCACATGCTACAGGGCAACTAATCCCGTGCACCACAATTACAGAAGTCTCTGCGCCCTAGAGCTGGTGCTCCACAAGGAGAAGCCACCACAAGGAGAAGCCCACTCACCTCAACTGGAGAGTAACCCCTTGTTTGCGGGAACTAGAGAAAGACTGAGTGCAGCAACAAAGACCCAGTGCATCCAAAACTAATAGATAAATAAAGTTTTGAAAAATAAAGTGAACCAGTGAATATTAATTAAAAATTAATATAATCAAAGTTATCCTTAAATCACCCATAAGATAAGTAGTAGACCAGGTCATGGGAAGTATAGCACAGTAAGTGATTCCTCTGTTGTGGTGTGGGTCATTGCCTGCTTGCTCTACCCTAGAGAGCTACAACCTTTATTTGCTGAGATTTCAATCAGCTGGCTTCCTCCCAGGGTCAGCCAATGGGATGCATTGGTTGGAATTGGAGGGCCAAAGGAAGGACGCATCCAGAGTATTTCTCCCCATCTTTCTTATTTGGTGTTTTTTGGCTTTGCAGCTTCTGGGATCTTAGTTCCCCAACCAGGGACTGAACCCCTGCCTTTGCAATGGAAGCATGGTATCCTAACCTCTAGACTGCCAGGGAATTCCTTCCTTTGGTGGTTTTCTCCAGCAGCAGCTACATCTCTATTGTGTCTCTAGCTCTTGCCAAATGGCCCTGCCAAGACTGTAGTTCCACTGGGTGACCCAAGCTCCTAATTTGGGTACCACCATCTCCTCCGTCTCTCTAGTTTAGCAATGGCAGTGGCTTCCTCTTGTTACTGACCGCTGGGCTTCTCAGCTTTTCCATCACCTGTGTGACCAAATCCTTGCATTAAACTCCTTTTGTTAAAACACCTAGAATGGCTTCTGCTTTCCTGATTGGACCCTGACAGACACACATTGAACAATGTCTGAGGGCCAATCATATCGAAAATATGTACCTTTGGATGGCATGCCAAGTATAGACAAGTGGAGCAACTGGAACTCCCAGATATGACAGATGGCAGTGAAAATTGGAACAGTTACTTTGCCAAACTGTCAGTAGCTACTAGAGCAAGCCCACGCCCAGTCTATGATTCAGCAATCCCCATTCCAGACATGCACCCAAGAAAAAAGAGAACAAATGGCCATCCAAAGACATAAACAAAAACATCCACAGAGGCATTCTCTGAAATTGCCCCGCACTGAAAACAACCCAATGTCCATCAGCATTAAAATGAAAAATAAATTTTGATCTATTCACACAAGTGAAAACTGCACAGAAATTTACAAGATCAAAGAGTCGGTTTATATATCAGCATGAGTGACTGTCATTGCCAACGGAAAGCAGAAGCCAGACATTGTGGCTTTAAGAGCTCATACTCTGTCGTTTCACTGCAGTGACATTTGGGAACGGGTGCAAGTTATCTATGGTGGTGAGGGTCCCAGTAAGGGCGACCTCTGGAGGGGAGGGGTGGCTCTGTTGAGCAAACTCTGGGTGATTGAAATCTTCCACATCTTGATGAGGATGCTAATGACATTGGTGTAAAGATGTAAAATCCATCCAACTGCGCACTTAAGATCTGTGCACCTTCCTGTGTATTATTCTTCTAGTCAAAGCTATGATTTTTCTGATAGTCATGTATGGATGTGAGAGTTGGACTGTGAAGAAAGCTGAGCGCCAAAGAATTGATGCTTTTGAACTGTGGTGTTGGAGAAGACTTTTGAGAGTTCTTTGGACAGCAAGAAGATCCAACCAGTCCATCCTAAAGGAAATCAGTCCTGAATATTCATTGGAAGGACTGATGCTGAAGCTGAAACTCCAATACTTTGGCCACCTGATGCGAAGAACTGACTCATTAAAATAGACTCTGATTCTGGGAAAGATTGAAGGCAGGAGGAGAAGGAGATGACAGAGGATGAGATGGTTGGACGGCACCACCAACTCAATGGATATGAGTTTGAGTAAACTGCTGGAGTTGGTAATGGACAGGGAAGCCTGGCGTGCAGAGTCGGACACGACTGAGCAACTGAACTAAACTGAATTGAACGTGTTTAAAAAATCTTCACTTTGAACATGAAGTTCTCTTTTAGCATAACAATATAGCCAATGGGTGACATAGTCGGGGGGTGGATACCAAAGTTGGTCTCTCACCCTCCATCTCCACAAGCAGAGATGTGAACAAAGGCTTACATACCCACGTTCACAGCAGCAGTAGTCACAATAGCCAAAAGGTGAAAACAACCCAAGGGGCCTCCAGTGGACGAACAGAATATTGTTCGGCCATAAAAAGTAATAAAGTTGTTGTGAACCTGAAAAATAAAGTCTATTTAAAATATATATATATATATAGAGAGAGAGAGAGTGTATATGAGGCGGGAGGAAAGGAATAAAGTACAGATACGTGCTATGGCATAGATGGATCTCGAAAATACGATGCTGAGGCAAAAGGACAAATATTTCCTGATTCCAAGTATGACTTTTGTGGGGGAAGCAAACATTCAGTCGACAGCATATAAGCTCTCCGTGCTCAGTGGTGTCTGAATCTTTGTGACCCCATGGACTGTAGCCCGCCAGGATCTTCTGTCTATGGGATTTCTCAGGCAAGAATACTGTCATGGGTTGCCATTTCCTTCTCCAAGGGATCTTCCTGACCTAGGGATTGAACCCACCTCACCTAGATCGAATCCAGGCAGATTCTTTATCACTGAGCCACCTGGGAATCTCAGCATGGTATATTTTAGTACAATGAAAAAAATAGAGCAAAAAAAAAAAAAACAACCCACACTGTATAATAAAACACACACATGCATAAACCCTGACCTGTCTGGCTGAAGACAGGAATGACCTTGGTGCAATTTATGCTCCAGAGCCCAGAGCCCTTTGTGCAAGCAGGCTGAGACCACATGCTTATTTTCCCTGTGTTTTTCATGTGCTCCATCCTGCCTCCCTTTTCCACCTTATCCCTCTATATATCACTCCTGTAAGTATCTCTCTCTTGGGTTGCAATTACAAGGTGATCCAGAAAGGCCTTGCATGAACCCAACGGCATCGGAAACTTTGAGAAGGAGGAGTTGAAATCTCTCGTTTCAGAGAAAAGGGGACAGAGGACCAGAGAAGAGCCTTGACTTGGCCAAGATTCTGCAGGAGCAGGAGACTACACAGGGCTCAGACCCACAGCTCTTGGCATCCTGACTCTCCATAACCTTCTTTACTTGCGGCAGGTTCAGCTTGGCCATTTAGGTATAAAGCTGGTGCAACATCAGCCTGTCCCCAGAGGGCCAGAAGTCCTTCACAAGCCTGTGAAAATCTGGTTTGAGAGCTAATGGCCAGGAACGGCCAGGAACAACAGGCTCCTACTCCCTGGGACCTGCCCCAGGGCCCCGCTTGATGGAAGCGAACCTTGTCTTATTAAATCCACAGTCGGCACGTTTGCCCCAGACTCTGACCTCAGGAGCACGGCCCCTTGACCTCGCCCAGGGGTTACCAGCTGAAGCCAGGGCCACAGAGCACAAGCAGGGGAAGGGTGAGGGAAGCAAAGGACCCAGGACCTGCAGTGGGAAGTTTCATTTCTGGGTGGCAGACAGCAAGAAATTGTCCCTGTTGTTTAGTTGCTAAGTTGTGTCTGACTCATTGTGACCCCATGGACTGTAGCCCACCAGACTCCTCTATACATGGGATTTGTAGCTCAGATGGTAAAGAATCTGCCTGCAATGCAGGGGACCCAGGTTCGATCCCTGGGTCAGGAAAATCCCCTGGAGAAGGGAATGGCAACCCACTCCAGTATTCTTGCCCAGAGAATCCCATGCACAGAGGAGCCTGGCGAGGTACAGTCCATAGCGTCACAAAGAGTCAGGCAGGACTGAGTGACTACTACTACTAGGCAAAATTACTGGAGTGGGTTGTCATTTCCTCCTCCAGGGGATCTTCCTGACCCAGGGATCGAACCCACACCTCTTTCATTTCATTGGCAGCTGGGTTCTTTACCACTGAGCCACCAGAGAGCAAGCAGGGGGTGGTTCTCAAAGACACACACAAGTCCAGGTTGAAATCTCCACTTTCTGCGCCAAGACAGTCACTATATACAAATACAAACTACTGTGTCCCCAGACAGCACTGAGTGTCCTTTGAAAGGACTGACGACAGGACAGTGCACTAAAACAATTAGGGCTTTTGCATGTGAAAGGAGAGGGAGGGGAAGAAGGGAGCAGATCTTATTTGATTATAGTAAATAGCACGGGACTTCCCTGGTAGCTCAGATGGTAAAGAATCTCCCTGTAATGCAGGAGACCAGGGTTCCATTCCTGGGTCAGGAAGATCCCCCGGAGAAGGGAATGGGCTGGAGAATTCCATGGACAGAGGAGCCTGGCAGGCTACAGTCCATCGGGTCGCAAAGAGCCGGACACAACTGAGTGACTAACACACACAGTAAATAGCAGGAGGTAAGTTGGATAAAGAGAAAGCATGCCGGTTTTTGTTTTTGTTTTTTTTTAACAGAGAGGAGGCTGGCCACTCCTGGTTAGAGCTGTGAAGTGATTTATGGCCAGACCCCAGCTTCTTAGCCATGGGGGAAACAGACCTTGCCGGACAAGAATTTGAGAAAGATCGGCCGGCTTTATTTGACCAAGGGCAGCCCTAAGGTGGCTAGTGGAATCTGGGTCTCCTTCCATCGTAGTCAAGTGTGGACACTGTAAAGGTTGCAAAGATATTCTAAATACAGTCCTCCATAACCTACTAGTGCTGAGAGAAGAACGCATGGGGAGAAGGGAAGACCACATGTTAAGCACCTGCTGCTGCTGCTGCTAAGTCGCTTCAGTCGTGTCCGACTCTGTGCGACCCCATAGACGGCAGCCCACCAGGCTCCCCGTCCCTGGGATTCTCCAGGCAAGAACACTGGAGTGGGTTGCCATTTCCTTCTCCAATGCATGAAAGTGAAAAGTGAAAGTGAAGTCGCTCAGTCGTGTCTGACTCCTAGCGACCCCATGGACTGCAGCCTACCAGGCCCCTCCATACATGGGATTTTCAGGCAAGAGTACTGGAGTGGGTTGCCATTGCCTACTATGTCTATATTGGGTGATTTATCAGGATGCCTTTTATTGCCTGTGGTTGTATGTTCAGTAAATCTTTAGTGAACACCTACTATAAGCTGCAGAGCAAACAATCACAGGAGCTCAGTGCAGAACACAATTAACATCAACTTACCTGGGTACTAAAGCTAGGGCAGGCTTCAGCAGTACACGAACCAAGAACTTCCAGACGTACAAGCTGGGTTTTGAACAGGCAGAGGAACCAGAGATCAAATTGCCAACATTCACTGGATCATGGAGAAAGCAAGGCAGTTCCAGAAAAACATCTACTTCTGTTTCATTGACTATGCCAACCCCCTTGACTGTGTAGATCACAACTAACTATGGAAAATTCTTAAAGAGATGGGAATACCAGACCATCTTACCTGTCTCTTGAGAAACCTATATGCAGGCCAAAAAGCAACAGCTAGAACTGGACATGGAACAACTGATCGGTTCAAAATTGGGAAAGGATTTCAAGTAGGCCTATATGTTGTCACCCTGCTTATTTAACTTATATGGAGAGTACATCATGAGAAGTGCCAGACTGGAATCATATTCTGGAATCAAGATTTCCAGGAGAAGTATCAACAGTCTCAGATATGCAGATGATGCCACCTCAATGACAGAAAGTGAAGAGGAACTAAAGTATCTCTTGATGAGGGTGAAAGAAGAATGAAAATGCTGGCTTAAAACTCAACATTAAAAAAATTAAAATCACAGCATCCAATCCTATCATTCCATGACAAACAGAAAAGGGGAAAATTGGAAGCAGTGACAGATTTTATTTTCTTGAACTCCAAAATCACTATGGACAGTGACTGCAGCCGTGAAATGAAAAGGCACTTGCTCCTTGGAAGGAAAGCTATGACCAACCTAGACAGCATATTAAAAAGCAGAGACATTACTTTGCTGACAAAGGTCCCTATAGTCAAAGCTATGGTTTTTCCAGTAGTCGTGTACGGATATGAGCATTAGATCATAAAAAACGCTGAGCGCCAAACAACTGATGCTTTCAAATTGTGCTGGGGAAGACTCCTGAGAGTCCCTTGGACTGCAAGGAGATCAAACCAGTCAATCCTATAGGAAATCAACCCTGGATATTCATTGGAAGGACTGCTGCTGAAGCTGAAGCTCCAATACTTGGGCCACTTGTTGCAAAGGCCCAACTCATTGGAAATGACCCTGATGCTGGGAAAGACTGAAGGCAAAAGAAGAAGGGGGGTGGCAGAGGAGGAGAGAGATAGCATCACCCACTCAATGGACATGAAATTGAGCACGCTCTGGGAGATAGTGGAGGACACAGGAGCCTGGCGTGCTGGAGTCCATGAGGTCACAAAGAGTCCGACACGACTTAGCGACTGAACAACCACCACAAGGGTGGTCAGGACCAGCTGCTCTAGGCTAGCTCACCTGGCAGGCTCTGGATGTGTCACCGGGACAGGCTCTTGCCTCTGCAGCTCGCCTAATGGAGCGGCTCAGAGGCTCAGCTCTTCTCCTTCCTCTGGGACCAGCATCCTCTCCTCATGGAGATGAAGATGGGCAAAAGTGCGTGCAAAATCCGGCAAGGATAAGCTAGGACCTGGCACTAGTTTAAAGCCAAAATCAAGCGGCAGAAAAGCAAAAATGGGCTTTCCTGATAGCTCAGTTGGTAAAGAATCCGCCTGCAATGCAGGAGACCCCGGTTTGATTCCTGGGTTGGGAAGATCCCCTAGAGAAGGGATAGGCTACTGGCTCCAGTATTCTTGGTCTTTTCTTGTGGCTCAGCTGGTAAAGAATCCACCTGCAAGGCAGGAGACCCTGGTTCGATCTCTGGGTTGGGAAGATGCCCTGGAGAAAGGAAAGGCTACCCACTCCAGTATTATGGCCTGGAGAATTCCATGGACTGTATAGTCTCAAAGAGTTGACATGATTGAGCGACTTTCACTTTCTGCCCCTATAGTGGGAGGGGCCAGGTGAGTGGGAGGAGCTGGAGAGGCATGACGACAAGGAGGGCAAGGAATGGGAGCCAAAGTCATAATAGGGCGCTTGCACATCCTCTCTGCCAGACTCTGTACCGTTTGCTTGAGGAGGCCATTGTTTATTAGACACTGAATGTGGGCCACTTATTCATACATTCCGCAAATATTTACTGAGTGCCTGCCAGCCAGCACTGTGGAACCAGCACGGTGGAGTGTTGGAGAAACACTTGTCAACAAAAACTGATAAGTCACTGCCCTGGTGGACTTCACAGGGTGTGTAGGGGGAGGAGGTCAGGAAACAATGCGCCTGGTGCCTGACGGTTGGCTGTGATTAGCATTCTAAACAAGAGGCGCTTGTGCTAGGGGCGCCTCTATAATAAGGGACCTGACCCAGCCTTGGGGGCTGAGGGAACGCTCTCCCAAGAAAAAGATGATGGCGCTGAAACTTGAGAGATATGTCGTAATGCCCTTGTGAAGAGGGAAGGGAAAAACATCCTAGGCTGGGCTCTCAGCAGGTGCAGAGGTCTTGCAAGGAGAACTTTGCCTGCAGAGGCAAAGAAGGGTGGGGAGGCCGGTGGGGGACGCACGAGGGCAGATGACTTGCTATGAACACCAGACCCCAGGGCATGGCGGCTGCTGAGCCCTGGGGCACAGCACTCTAAGCCCGACAGCTCTAAGGGCTGGTGACGATGTCCGAGGACGTTAAACAGAGCATGTGCTGCCTCTAAAATAGAAAAGACAATGGCAGAATCCAAGTTAATAACTGTCGACTTGGATCGTGACAGGACTTATCATTCTGTTAACAATGGCAACAAGTCAAATACAACTCAAAAGAGCTCTTTGAGGTTGCTGCTTTTAAAGCACGATATTGGTAGGACTGGTGCTTCCAGATATACTTCACCCGTCTTCCTCCTACCGTGTGTGTGTGTGTGTGTGTGTGTGTGTGTGTGTGTTAGTCACTCAGTCGTGTCTAACTCTTTGCAACCCCATGGACTGTAGCCTGTAAGGCTCCTCTGTCCATGGAATTTTCCAGGCAAGAATACTGGAGTGGGTGGCCCTTCCCTTCTCCAGGGGATCTTCCCGACCCAGGGATCGAACCCAGGTCTCCTGCATTGCAGGCGGACTCTTGACCATCTGAGCCCCCAGGGAAGCCCCTTCTTCCTACTGCATATAACTAAAGAACACAGTGCTGGCTTATACTTATTTAGTCTTTTCGGGTGCAGCTGCTGTGTCAAGTGCTCTATGAAGGCCCATTATATTAATCTCATGAACCTCCCCCACGTACTAAGTCAGATGTCGTTAAGTGTTAAGGACAAAAATTAAAGAAGGGCAGGGAACCTAGGAGGTGTATCTTTTTTTTTTTTTTTTGACCACACCACATGTGAATCTTAGTTCCAAAACCAGGGATGGAACCACCTTCTGCATTGGAAGCTCACAGTCTTAACCACTGGTCCACCGGAGAAGTCCCTGGGAGGTGCAATTTTAAATAGAGTAGCAGAGGCCTTGCCACCAAGAAGGTGTCAATTCACCTGAAAGAGGAAGAGGGCACAGCCAGTGCAAAAGCCCAAGGCTGGCAAGTTTCAGGCACTGGTAGGAAGCCAGTGTGACTGATGCTGAGTCGGTGAAGGGGTGTCAGTATTGGGAAATGATGGCAGAAAGGGCATGGGAGGTATGCTGAGAAACCTGAGCTGGTGTATTGCATTAAGAATATGCAGACTAGGGAACTTTCCTGGTGGTCCAGTGGCTAAGACTCCACACTCCCAATGCAAGAGGGCCCGGGGTTCAATCCCTGGTCAGGGAACGTGATCCCACATGCCGCAACTAAAGATCCTGTGAGCCACAATAAGGATCGAAGATTGCGCATGGTGCAACTAAGACCTGGCTGCTACTGCTAAGTCACTTCAGTCATGTCCGACTCTGTGCAACCCCATAGACGGCAGCCCACCAGGCTCCCCGTCCCTGGGACTCTCCAGGCAAGAACACTGGAGTGGGTTGCCATTTCCTTCTCCAATGCATGAAAGTGAAAAGTGAAAGTGAAGTTGCTCAGTTGTGTCTGACTCCTAGCGACCCCATGGACTGCAGCCTACCACGCTCCTCCATCCATGGGATTTTCCAGGCAAGAGTACTGGAGTGGGGTGCCATTGCCAGCACAGCTAAACAAATAAATATTGAGGGGGGAGGGAATGAATGTGAGGGTTGGGAATACCCTGGCAGTTCAGTGGTTAAGACTCTGTGCTTTCACTGCATGGGTTCGTGTTCAATCCCTAGTCAGGGAACTAAGATCCCAGGGTCAGAGACAGGTGGCCCTCTCAGCACCTAAGCTCCCATTTGGGTTAAGTGAAACCCACAGGGTTGTTCTGATGGAAGATTCAGTTTCAATACACCCCCACAGAGGAAGCAGAATCATAAGATTTCTTCCACACATCCCAGAAACAAGGGGGTGCGATGCATGGGGGAGAGCAGGGTGGGCCTCTGTCCCAGATCACCAGGCAAAGAGACAGAGAACAGGGTAGCCAGCACTGATTACTTACACGGTGGTTGGAAAATGCTCCGAGAAACATCAAAATGGGAACTGGTGGTGGGCAGCCTAAATTCAAGCCCTTATCTAAATGTCCAGGCTCTGGGTGTGAGTAGGGTTGTGTGTGTGCTACATCGCTTCAGTCATGTCCAGTTCTTTGCAACCCTATGGACCATTGCCCGCCAGAGTCCTCTGTCCATGAGATTCTCCAGGCAAGAGTGCCATGAGAAGGGTTGCCATGCCCTCCTCCAGGGGATCTTCCCGACCCAGGGATGCAACCCACATCCCTTATGACTCTTGCATTGGCAGGCGGGTTCTTTACCACTTTGTGAGCAGGGTTATCATACCATAAATTTTCTGGGCAACAGCTCAGAAAAAAAAGTTGTTTTTCTCATCACAGGAGGTGAGAGCATGTGAGCTTTGAGGCCACATTGAGAACTTTGCTTTTTACTCTGAGGGAGGTGGGAGCCATGGAAGGCTTTAGAGCAGAGGAGTGGGGTTTGTTTGTTTGTTTTTGCTTTATTTATCTTTGGCTGCACTGGGTCCTCTTTGCTGCTCAAGGGCTGTCTCTAGTTGCACTGACTGGGGGCTATACTCTTAGTTACGGTGTACAGGCTTCTCACTGTGGTGCTTCTCTTGTGCAGCACGGGTCCTAGGCATGCCGGCTTCAGCAGTTGCAGCTCATGCTCTCAGTGGTTGTGGCTCACGGGCTTAGTTGTCTTGTGGCATGCAGGATCTTCCCGGACCAGGGATAGAACCCACGTCCCCTGCATTGGCAGGTGAATTCTTAACCTCTGGACCACCAGAGAAGCCCAGGAGTAGGCTTCAAGAGAATCCCTCTGGCTGCCATGTGAGGAATAGGTTCAGGGATGGGGCCAGGGTGGCAGCCAGGATTCCAGGAAAGTGGCCACGGCAAAAGCCCAGGTTGGGACCTGGGTAGGAGCAGTGGTGGTGAGGAAACGCGATCAGACTCTAGATCTACTGTGACCAGAGAAACAACTGGATTTCGTAATAAATTGGAGACTGAGGATGACAGGCTCAGGTTGGCACTCAGCAAAAAAGAGGGGTCGGAATGATTCCGAGGATGTTAGTCCAACAACCAGAAGATGAAGTTAGCATCCAGGGAGATGAGGAGACAGCAGCAGGAGCGGGTCTGAGGTCGATTTTAACACCATCAGCTTGAGCTGCCCGCGAGGCATCTGCAGCCAGCCAAGTTTTCCTCTAAGGACACAGCAGCAGCAAATGTAATGCACTGTCTGGTTGAAGCTTCTAAAAAATCTTTGCTTGTCAGATTTGTTCTCCTCTGGGGATAAAACAAACCGACCAGATCTTTCTCTGCCGTCTCTCCTGAGCGCGGCGAGCCTCCAACTGGGTCGGCCTGCATCGGCGGGGAAGCTGGTGCCATAAATCACCGAGTGATGATACCAGGGCCTTCACAGGACACCTGCTGGTATGAAGCTCAGACAATAGAAGGGGATTCGCCTGAGCTCACGCAGCAGCAGGCACATTAGATTTACCACAAATTATTATAAAGTAACAGGAAATCACAGTGATCTCAGCTGAGCTGCAGAAAGAACAAGCAGAGGGTGGAGGGACCCTCGCAGTCCCCGCATCCTTCAACTCATCACCCTGCTGTGTGTGTGCACATGTTTGTATATGTGTGTGTGTGTACCCCAGGGTAGGCCATCAACAGACTCAGCGTGAATGAGAAATGTGAAGGTTTTCTTGAGAACATCAGAGGATTTCTTTGCTTAGAGACTTTAAAGCTGTGTGTCCTTGAGCAAGTTATCTGACCTCTCTGAGCCTCGGTTTTCTCATCTGAAAAATGTAGATGATAACTGGACCTACTTCGAAACACAGCTGGGAAGGATGTGTGAGCCATTCATCCCTAAACCATTTGTTGTCTTTCTGGTTCTCCTGCCCAGCACACAGTAAGACTGCATTTCCCTACCCCTTGAATTTAGGTGAAGTCATGTGACATGCTTGCACCTATGAAATATGAATAGATTGATAGTATTGCTTTAAGAGCCCATGCACAGTACAGCATGATTCACTGCATTCATGTCCCTTCAAATACTCTGTTTACCAAGAGACAGCTGCTCAAGAATATATATATATATATGTATACGTATCTCTTTTCAGTCTTTTCCATTATAGGTTACTACAATATATTGAGTATAGTTCCCTGTGCTATACAGTAGGTCCTTGCTGGTTATCTATTTTATATACAGTAGTATGTATCTGTTAATCCCAAACTCCTAATTTATCCCTCTCCCCTTCCCCTTTGGTAACCATAAATGTGTTTTCTGTGTCTGTGAGTTTATTTCTGTTTTGTAAATAAGTTTATATGTATCATTTTTTTAGATTCCACATATGTGTGGGTGTGCTCAGTCCCTCAGTCGTGTCTGACTCTTTGCGACCCTCTGGACTGTAGCCTGCCGGGCTCCTCTGTCCACAGGATTCTCCAGGCAAGCATAGTGGAGTGGGTTGCTGTGCCCTCCTCCAGGGGATCTCCCCGACTCAGGAATCAAACCTGCATCTCCTGCGTCTCCTGCATTGCAGGTAGATTCTTTCCCCACTGAGCCACCTGGGAAGCCCTTTCCACATATAAGGGATATCATATATTTGTCTTTCTCTGTCTGATTTATTTCACTCAGTGTAATCATTTCCTCTTCTTATAAGGACAGCAGTCCTGTGGGATTAGGGCCACACTAATGACCTCATTTTAACTTAATTACCTTTTCAAAGACCCTGTTTCCAAATACAGTCACATCCTGAGATATTGACGGGTTTTCAACATACGGATTTTGGAGAAGACACAATTCAGCTCATGGTGGTTGGTTACCCTACCTAACAGCCCACAAGGAACTGAAACCCTGCCAACAACTATGTAAGCATATAAGCCAATTGTCCCCAACCTTTTTGGTACCAGGGACAGGTTTTGTGGAAGACAGTTTTGTCCATGGTCAGTGGGGTGGGGACGGTTTGGGGATGATTCAAGTCTTTATATTGATTGTGCACTTTATTTATTATTATTACATCAGCTCCATCTCAGATCATCAGACATTAGATCCCTGAGGTTGAAGACCCCTAATACAAGTTATCCTTCCCCAATTGGGCCTCCGGATGAGACTCTGTCCAGCCAACATGGGACTGCAGCCTTGCAGAGGAACCAACTAAGCCATGTCCAAGCTCCTGACCCATAGAAACTGTGAGATAAGCAGTGTGGGTCATTTTAAGCTGCTCACTTTGTGGTGATTTGAAATGCAGCAGTACACAATGAAAACACTGAGTCATATCAGCACCCTTGTCCAACGTCGTTGCTTTCTGCTGATGCCCAGCACAAAAGCCTCTATTCCCATATTCTCAAGATGTTCTTCTGGAAGGACTTCAAGTACTTATTCTTCAGGCTCCTCTTCTGTTTAACCTGATAACTCATCCCACTGGGCTCCTAATCCTTCGCTGAAGGGACGGAATTTTGTTTTTATCAAAGTGCTTTTGTATGCTTTGTTAATCAATCCGTTTTTGCTTGTTGGGTTTTTATCATCTCTCCAGTCACACAAGATAGCTGTTGCCTCCTAAATGCAGCTGGGAAGGTGAAGGTCAGAGAGGTGATGTAATCAGTGCAATAGACTCCATCCTCTGGGTACCTTTCACGTCACTAATCCAGAGTGCTCTGCCACAACCCTGTTGGAGCACAAAGATGTTCTTTGAAAAGCGGATTTCATGGACAACCGAATGTTCTCAGCACTGCTTAGAGGTGCACTTCGGGTATATCAAAGGCACTGATAAGCCCAGCACAGGAAGAAAGCACTTCAATGCCTTTAGACGAATGTGGCTGTGTTGCACATGGTGACCTTGCAGGGTAGGTAAAATTATGCCTACTTTACAGATAAGAACATCGAGGCTTATTCTAGTGCCTTGCCCAACGTCCCCCAGTTAATATAGTCAGGCTGGGAGTCAGACCCAGCCTGCGTACACCAAAGCCTGGTCCCATGTGACTTCTTAAACCACTCAACGAATTGAACAAGGCTTTGGTGGAGCTTAAGGGGGTGGCAAAGGTCAAGAATTTGCTGGAACAGGGACTTTCCTGGCAGTCCAGTAGTTAAGACTTTGCCTTCCAATGCAGGGGGCGTGGGTTTGATCCTTAGTTGGGGAACTAAGATTCCACATGTCACTCTCTGCCAAAAAATTTGCTGGAACAAGGGCAGGGACTGACTTGGGGGCCAAGTCGGATGTTTTGTCGGCTGAAAACGTCCTCTGGGTGAAATTCCAACCGTCTCCTCTTTAAGAACCACAAATTCATCTATATTTTTAAAATTTTTATTTTCTCTAAAATGAGATGAAATGAAGGAACTCGTCTGGACTCTGGTGCCTATTAGACTAACATGTGCTTTTTCCTCTGGAGGTTTTGCTGGGAATAGTCATACCATTATTAGTAATGGCTCATAGCTATTGAGCTCTCGTACGTGCGTGGGGTGCATGCTGTGCTAAGCATGGGACAGCAGTGTCTTACTTAACCCCGACAAGAACCCTGTGAAGTGAGGGGTATTCATATTTCATTTTGCAGATGAGGAAATACTGGGCTAGAAACAAGAGGCAAATGGCCTTCAGACACAGCGGGAGGGACATCCGTGAGATTTTATAGAGAGCTGCCAAGAGTATGAGAGATCATGATCTCTGCCAATATTGTAATAACATTGACTACCGGGCCTTGGTTAGCAACAACAGCTGTTTTTACCACGTGCCTGGTCCTGTTTTCAAGGCTTTGTCTAGCTGCAGTTGTTGAGTTCCCATGAATCCAAGAAGGGAAGACGTGTTATCATCCTCCCCATTTTCCTGATGATGAAACTAAGGCACAGAAAAGTGGAGTGCCATGCCTAAGGTTCTGCGGCTACAAAGTGCAGAGCTGGGACGCCAGCCCAGAGCCCTGTGCCCTTAGCCTTGTGCTCCACCGCCTCTCTGGGCCTTATTTCCTTTCTTTCCCCTGCTGGCCCATTTTGTAGAGGCAGAAACTGAGGCTCTGCAAGGTGATGCAGGTTGCACATGACCACCCAACTACTTGGAAGGAGACCTGATACCTATCTCACCCAGAGCCAGTGTTCTAACCACCAGGCACCCCTATCACTTCCCTGCAGCACCTGATGCCAGGCCTGAGGTGGGTTTCACCTTCCCAGTGCCACATCCAGCTTGGCTGGACAGGTCCTGATGGACCCCACCTTGTCTAGGCCCATCACCACTATCTGCTTAAATAATGCTAACCCAAAAGATCACAGGCAGACGATGGCTTGGTGCTCTCCACATCTGCTGCTTGCTCAGCATTCTTGCTGAACTCAAAAAAAAAAAAAATCCTTAAGAATGCCAGAAGCAGAGCTGTTGCTTGCTTAAAATGAAAAGAAAAGAAAAAACTGATAATGTCAGGAATCTTTCTTGCAAGCCAATGCAAATCAAACCAGCTTCAGCAAAAGGGGAATGCATTGGTTCAAGTAACTAAGATTCCAGGAATAGTTTCAGCTTCAGGCAGAGATGGATCCAGGGGCTTAGATAATGTTATTAGCTATGAGTGTCTGTCTGTCTGTCTATATGTCGGCTTCATTCACAGATGCCACATGGTGGCAAAATGGCTGCAGGAGTCTTATGCCACATTCCCCGGCTTGGGGTCTAACAGGAAAGACAGTCTGCCCTCACAGGCAAGTCGCCACAATTGGCTCTAATTGGGCATCCTGGACCAATCACAGAGGCCAGAGGAATGCAATAAGCTGGTTGGCTTAAACCAGGCTCCTCCTCCCTTGAGTTGGAGGTGCACCATCTTTGGCCTGTGGGTGGAAGCCTGGCTCCCCGAAGACAAATCTGGCTACTGCCAGAAGGAGGAGGAACAGGTGCTGTGAAGACAGACACAGGTTTTCACTAGACTAAGAAACGAGTCAGACCCTTTGTGCCGGCATCTTCTGTTTGCCTGCCTCACTCTCTTCCTTCCTGCCCCGGGCTCTCTGCCTGGAGGCTGACCCACACCACCCGCAGCCCGCTGCTCTCCGTGGTATGGATATAGACTTGGCCGATTCGGAGCCCCTGCAGGACTCTGGAGGAGACCGAGGTCAGGGGCTCCCCAGGGCTGGCTGTTTGCTTCCACTGAAGGACACCACGCCTCTGCAGGCAGGAGATGTTACATCCTCTCTCCTGCTGGTTTCTGGAATTTTCCCTCCCTCCTCCCTTCCAGCCCCCGGTGATAACCGCTCCTCCACGTCTAGCCCAGGATTTCCCCTAGGTCTGCCCACGCCCTTGCAAATAGCCCCTTTATCCAGCTCTCTTGGAATTACCCTTCTGTGACTGCGCCTGCATTTCCTGAAGCCTGGCTCCAAGAGAGATGCCGAGAAGTAATCCAATCCCGGCTGGGACACCTGGCTTCTCCCATGATCCTCTTGCACAGGCCCTGCCCCCAGGCACCCCATCCCCACCTGACCTTCCCCCAAATCTGAAAAGCCAGTGAGTTGGGGAAGACTAAAAAGTTCTGGAGGCTGATGGTGAACCAGTGTGAATGTAACTTAATGCCACTGAGCTGTACGCGTAAATATGGGGGAAATGGTAAATTTTATGTTCTGTTTTACCATAATTTGTTTAAATGCTTAGGGAGAAAAAAAAGCCAATACACACAGAGCCTTCTCCACCCAGTGGCCCATTTCTGACCCCCACCCCACCCCACCCCCGCCCCCGAGGTTGGGTGCTGGAGAAGTCCTACTCCGAGGCACTTGATGAGGGAGGCGGTCTTCTCGGAATCAATGCCGTATTGATTCTTGTTTTGTGCAGAGAACAAGGCACAGGCTGATTTCCTTCCAGTGGATCTGAACTTCAGATGCCCCCACGCCTCGGGTACAAAATGATGCAAACCGTTTCCGCAGCCAAATGGGAGGCGTCCCACCGGCTCGGTCGTGGCTGTCCGGGGGCGGCGGGCAGGGAGAAACGCGTTTGGCAACCGCGACTTGGGAAGGAGCCATGGTGACAAGGTCTCAGCAGACGCCCAAGTTCCCCTTCCCAGCGCAGGAACTGAGTCACCCTGCCCGCGCCCTCCAGCAGCTGCTCTTCCTCCTGTGGGCTGGGAATGCCCTGTTTCTGAGGACACACGCCCACGGTCAGCAAATCAATGATGGTCCTTCCGCTGAGAGAGATGGGGACCCAGAGCACAGGGCAGCCCAGACCCGAGACGTCCCTGATAAGTAAGTGAGCCCGGAGACTAGTGGCTGGCTTCACCCAGCTGGCATTCCAGAGCAGCTGGGAAAAGGCAGTGAGCCACATGTACAATTAAAAACTCCCTGTAGCCACGTTAAAAAGGAAAAAGAAACATGAAATTGTATAGCACAGGGAGCTCTGCTGAACAGAATCCACCTGCAGTGCAGGAGACACAGGAGACCCAGGTTCGATCCCTGGGTCAGGAAGATCTCCTGGAGAAAGGAATGGCAACTCATTCCAGTAGTCTTGCCTGGAGAATCCCATGGACTGAAGAGCCTGGCAGGGTCCAAAGGGTCCCAGAGATTTGGGCATGACTACAAAAAAGATCTTCACGACCCAGATAATCATGATGGTGTGATCACCAACCTAGAGCCAGACATCCTGGAATGTGAAGTAAAGTGGGCCTTAGAAAGCATCACTATGAACAAAGCTAGTGGAGGTGATGGAATTCCAGTTGAGCTGTTTCAAATCCTGAAAGATGATGCTGTGAAAATGCTGCACTCAATATGCCAGCAAATTTGGAAAACTCAGCAGCGGCCACGGGAAAAGGTCAGTTTTCATTCCAATCCCAAAGAAAGGCAATGCCAAAGAATGCTCAAACTACCGCACAATTGCACTCATCTCACACGCTAGTAAAGTAATGCTCAAAATTCTCCAAGCCAGGCTTCAGCAATACGTGAACCGTGAACTTGCAAATGTTGAAGCTGGTTTTAGAAAAGGCAGAGGAACCAGAGATCAAGTTGCCGACATCCTCTGGATCATCGAAAAAGCAAGAGAGTTCCAGAAAAACATCTATTTCTGCTTTATTGACTATGCCAAAGACTTTGACTGTGTGGATCACAATAAACTGTGGAAAATTCTTCAAGAGATGGGAATACCAGACCACCTGACCTGCCTCTTGAGAAATCTGTATGCAGGTCAGGAAGCAACAGTTAGAACTGGACGTGGAACAACAGACTGGTTCCAAATAGGAAAAGGAGTATGTCAAGGCAGTATATTGTCACCCTGCTTATTTAACTTCTATGCAGAGTACATCATGAGAAATGCTGGACTGGAAGAAACACAAGCTGGAATCAAGATTGCCGGGAGAAATGTCAATAACCTCAGATATGCAGATGACACCACCCTTATGGCAGAAAGTGAAGAGGAGCTAAAGAGCCTCTTGATGAAAGTGAAAGAAGAGAGTGAAAAGGTTGGCTTAAAGCTCAATATTTAGAAAACTAAGATCATGGCATCTGGTCCCATCACTTCATGGGAAGTAGATGGGGAAACAGTGGAAACAGTGTCAGACTTTATTTTTTAGGGCTCCAAAATCACTGCAGATGGTGATTGCAGGCCTGAAATTAAAAGACACTTACTCCTTGGAAGGAATGTTGTGACCAACCTAGATAACATATTAAAAAGCAGAGACATTACTTTGCCAACAAAGGTCCGTCTAGTCAAGGCTATGGTTTTTCCAGTGGTCACGTATGGATGTGAGAGTTGAACTGTGAAGAAAGCTGAGTGCCGAAGAATTGATGCTTTTGAACTGTGGTGTTGGAGAAGACTCTTGAGAGTCCCTTGGACTGCAAGGAGATCCAACCAGTCGATTCTAAAGATCAGCCCTGGGATTTCTTTGGAAGGACTGATGCTGAAGCTGAAACTCCAGTACTTTGGCCACCTCATGCAAAGAGTTGACTCATTGGAAAAGACTCTGATGCCGGGAGGGATTGGGGGCAGGAGAAGAAGGGGAAGACAGAGGATGAGATGACTGGATGGCATCACTGACTTGATGGACATGAGTTTAAGTGAACTCCGGGAGTTGGTGATGGACAGGGAAGCCTGGCGTGCTGCGATTCATGGGGTCACAAAGAGTCGGACATGACTGAGCGACTGAACTGAACTGAACTGAGCGACTAAGGATGCATGCGGGCATGCATATGAGAATCTAAAAAAGAACGAACATATGAATCACTTTGTTGTACACCTGAAACTAACACAACATTGTGCATCAACTGTGCATGCGTGCCAAGTCGCTTCAGTCGCGTCCGACTCTGTGTGGCCCCACCGACTATATACCAATGAAATTAAATTATAAAAATAAAACTGATGAAATTAAGTGTAATGTTTTATTTAACTTAATGGATCCAAAATATTTCTTTTTTTTTTATTTTGGAGGGGAGGACCCCCCCCCGGTCCCATACTACGCAGCATGTGGGATCTTAGTTCCCTGGTCAGGGATTGAACCCACACACCGTGCTCTGGAAGCAGGGAGTCCTAACCACTAGACTGCCAGGGAAGTCCCCAAAATATATCAGCACCCAAGCCACATGAAAAATTATCAGTGAGATCTTTACATTATTTTATTTTTCATATGAACTCTTTGGAATGCCCTCTATGTTCTACATTTGCAGCCCATCTCACTGTAGACCATCAGTTCCCATTGGAAATACTTGATCTGTATTTCAGTTTCATAAAACGGACAGTTAGAAAGGTGGATGGACCCACCCAGGTTGTCCTGCAGAGACTTTAGTCTTTCAAGCACTGAGTATTCAAAAGCCCTTTTGCTTTAATATTTGTGACCACATTTGTTGAAACCAGCTGGATTTTTTCATTTAAAATTTAAATGGATTAAAATTAATTAAATTGAAAATTCAGTTCTGCAGTTTCACCAGCTGCAATTCAGGTGTTCCAGTAGCCACGTGCAGCTATTACTGGGGGGCAAGGCTGGAGAGAGACATTAAAATACATATAAATAGAATCATTTCATGTAAATGGAATCACACAGTAGGTCCTCCTTTTGTATCTAACTTCTTTCACTTAACATATTTTGAGAGTTATCCATGTTGCTCCTTTGTGTGTTTATATACATATGAAAGTGTTGGTTGCTCAGTCATGTCCAGCTCTTTGTGACCCCATGGACTGTAGCCTGCCAGGCTCCTCTGTCCATGGAATTCTCCAGGCAAGAATACTGGAGGGGGTTTGCCATTCTCTTCTCCAGGGGATCTTCCCAATTCAGGGATGGAATGTGAGCCTGTCACACTGCAGGCAGATGCTTTACCATCTGAGCCACCAGGGAAGCCCTTATATACGTATAGTTTTAACCAAATGGAAGTTAGCACTAACAAGGAAATAAAGCAAAAGGCAAGACAGAGAGGAGTCTGGAGTTCTTTTAGACAGAGCAGAGATTTGTGCAGGCCTCTCTGTGGAGGTGACCTTTGGAAAGAAGCTGGAAGCCGGTAAAGGTCTGAGCCATGTTTGGATCTAGGGGAGTGGAAACCAGGCAGTGCAAAGGTCCTGAGGTAGGAGTACACCTGGTGGGTTCGGGCAGCAGGGCAAAGGCAGGCAGGGGAGAAAATGAAAATAGAAGGGTCTTGGGGCCAATCTTGTGGATCTTGTGGGATTCCATAAGGACTCGGGCTCCTACTCTGAGAGCCACAGTCCCCTCGCTGGTGGTGTGCACGGCCCTCTAGCCAGCGCATGCTCAGCCCGGTTTCCCCTCTCCTTGTCTTTCTTTGCTCCATAGTTATGCTGAGAGTCGTTCATATACTTACGTGTATCAATAGTTCATTTTTTATTCTTGCTGAACAGTATTCTGTGGTGTGGATAAACCTTTGTGTGTTTATCCATTCGCTTATTGATGGACCACTGGTCTATTTCCAGTTTTTGGTTATCACAAAAAAGTAACTCTGAACATTCATGTAAAAGTCTCCATGTACACGCTTTCATTTCTGTTAGGTAACTACCTAAGAGTAGGATTGTTTGGTTCAATGGCAGATATACGTTTAATCTTTTAAATTCCCAAACTGTTTTCCAAAGTGGCTGCACCATTTTACTCTCTTTCCAGCTGTGTATGAGAGTTCCGGAGAAGGCAATGGCACCCTACTCCAGTACTCGTGCCTGGAAAATCCCATGGACGGAGGAGCCTGGAAGGTCGGACACGACTGAGCGACTTCACTCTCACTTTTCACTTTCCTGCTTTGGAGAAGGAAATGGCAACCCACTCCAGTGTTCTTGCCCGGAGAATCCCAGGGATGGGGGAGCCTGGTGGGCTGCCATCTATGGGGTCGCACAGAGTCAGACACGACTGAAGTGACTTAGCAGCAGCAGCATGAGAGTTCCAGTGCCTCCATGTTCTCATCAACCCTTGACACTGTCAGTCTTTTTAATTTTAGTCATTCTAGTTGGCGTGCAGTGGTATCTCATCATGAGTTTGGACTACACGATCTTTCAGGTCCAGAACATTCACTCATGCATTCAACAAATATTTGCTGAGGGTTCACAAAGCCCCAGGCACTGTGCCTGTGCTATGCACAGCTTTTAGTGAAAGCAAGCACAATATTATGGCATACTCAGTTTTGTGTATGAGATTGACATTTACCAATTATTGAACTGCATGCTTTGTCTCTCACTCACGTGCGACCCTATGGACCATAGCCCACCAGACTCTTCTGTCCGAGGGATCCTCCAGGCAAGAAAACTGGAATGGGTTGCCATTTCCTCCTCCAGGAATTGTTGAACTACAGGGGCTTTAAAGGCACATGATGCCAGGCGTGTGTGAAGCCAGGAAGCATGATCTGCTCTTGGGAGGAGGGAAGCAGGGCAAGCTCCTCTGAGGAAGTGACATTGGAGCTAAGCTCTGCATAGAGGAAGAACTACCTAGTTGAGTTGGGGGGTGGGGGGAGGGCTGCCTGTGAATGAGTTGGAATGTTTTTTGGCTGCAAGTAACAGCTATGAAGAAATTTAATTATCTCATAAGAAATAAGAAGCCTGGAGAGCATCAGTTTCAGCATGATTTTGGTTCTACAATCAAGAACCTAGGAGCTTATCAACTTTCTGCCCTACTATCCTCAATAGGTCAGCCAAGTTAGCCTCACAGTCATAAAATGGTTGCTGTGGCTCCAGGCAACACTCCCTCACACAACAGTGAACCAAGCAGGAAAGAAGGATGAGACAGCAAGAGAAGCTTTTTTCTCATGTGCTTCTCTCTTCTTAAGGGGAAAAATCTGTCCTCAGCAGAGTTGCCCTAACATCTCCTTGGCTAGAGTTGATTCTCATGCCCACTTAAGATCAACAAGAAGTAGGATTTCCTTAGGCCTATCTGATTGGTCTCCCGGGAGAGGGTTGCTCATCTCCCAGATAAAATCCAGGCTCTGTTGAAAAAGTAAAACGGGGAACAGTTGCTGGCCCCAGGACCCACCTGGCTCACAGATTACTGTTTAACTGAACTGGCTGCCAGTTTAGGAATGTTTACGTCGCTGGCCTGAGAGAATTCATCCAAGGTGACATGGCGAAAACGGAGGGATGATCCAGGTGGCGCAGCTGGAAGCAAGGGTTGAGTTACAAGAGCCCACTCATGAGGTTTTCTGAATGAGGGTCCAGAGCCCCCTCTCTCCATGCCCCACTGAGACATCTGGAGTGGAACTGGGAGCTGGGCTGGGTGGCAGTTCAAATCCTCCTTGGCACAAATCTCAGCCCAGCCAGCTGCTGGCACTCAGTCAGTCCCCTCTTTCTCTCTTGCAAAGCTCTTTTTTTTTTCACTTCCCTATGGGAAACATCTCAGCAATTCCAGAGTGCAGCTCTGAAGAGGAAGGTCAGCGTACAACAGGACTCATCAACCCCTCCCAGGTGAGGGGAGCCCGGCTGGGTTTGTGTACAAGAGTCTGTCCACATCTGCAGTTGTGTGTGCACAGGGGGAGTGGGTCTGTGTTTGCAGGGGGTGTGGACTGCACTTAACAGGTATATGCTGCTACCTTCATTCATTTGGCCAGGATTGACTAACAACCCACTACAAGCCTGGTGCATCTCGGAGTTTCCAAGATAATAGCAGAACAAGATTCACCCCAATTAGCAGGCTTACTTTCTCCAAAAAAAGAGAGATACAACATATAAGAAAACAAATGGGGTCATTTTAGATAACACTTCTCCATGCTGGGATGCAATGAGAGCCTGACAAAGTCTTGGACTCTTCTGCCTAAAAGGCCAGAGCAGTCCTCTCTGGGCAGCTGATGTCTGAGCCAAAAACTAGGTAAGAAGGAGCCAGCTGTGCTAAGAGCTTGGGGAGGCTGGTTCCAGGTGGAAAGTACATTTAACACAAAAGCCCCAAAGTGGGAAATTAACCAAGGGGAAAAAAAGGAAAGCCTCTGAGTTTAGGGGGCAGTGTGTGTGCCCCTCTGAGGCTCTGGGTATGATTGGAGGGTCTGGATATTAAAAGTCAGATCAGGCCAGAAGGACTCTGGGCTTTCTTAGTGGAAATTTACTCTTTCTGGAAACCCTGGAGGCAGGTGGAGCAGTTAAGAAGCTGTCTTTGACTGTGGTTGCTGCATCAAGTATCAGAACCACAATTTTTTCCTGGGTATTGGGGCTGGAGGGGGCAGAACTTGTTCCTGGCTAGAATTCCTTTTCCAGCCTCCTTTGTGGACATAAGTGGTAAGCAGGAGTTGTTAGGACAGACTTCTCAGAAAACTTTTTTTTTAAAGTCAGGTTTATTGAAGCATAATTTATATACTGTATTCAGTAGCATTCTACCAATTTTCAGGAATTTTGTGCAGCTGTTAAACTGTTGGCCTTGTGAAAGCTGCAGTGGTGGGAGTATTTACACCATGGAAATGGGCAAACGCTATACATCAGGGCTTCCAGCTACCTGCCCTACTTCCCCTACACTCCAAAACTTTGACTTAAAAATGCAATTAAAGTTTGTATATCCATCATGATCAAAATACAGAATGTATATCATCACCCTCCAAATTCTCCTGTTCCTTTCTAGTCAATCCTTTCCCCACCCTAGTCCATACCAACCACTGATCTTTCCCCTGTTCTTGTAGTGTGGCCTTTCCCAGAATGTCATGTAAATGAAATTACATATCTTCTTTCATTTAGCAAAATGAACTTGAGATGTACCCATATTGCTGTATGAATGAGTGTCTTGTTCTTATTTAACACCAAGTAGTATTTCGTTGTATGGATACATTATAGCTTATTTATCTGTTCACCTATTGAATCTCCCCTTGCCCCTTTCACCTCCTTCCTGTCTTCATATAGATATAATGACTGGAGCTACAGCAGCCATTCTGTCACCATGAGACAAACAGCGACAATGATAAGAATGGTAGTATAAAATGGTAGGAGGAGCCTGAAGACAGCAGCATTCAACTGTCTTCCAGTTGAGCCCCACCTGCCTCCAGACTTTTTTTTTCTTAAATAATTTATTTTTATTTATTTGTGTATTTTTCTGGTTGCACTGGGTCTTCAGTGTTGCTCTTGGGCTTCCTCTAGTTGCAGTGAGCAGGGGCTACTCATTGTCACAGTGCCTGGGCTTCTCACTGGGTGGCTTCTCTTGACTTGGAGCACAGGCTCTCGCACACACAGGCTTCAGTAGCTGCAGTGCACTAGCTCAGTAGTTGTGGCTCGTGGGGGCTAGAGCATGGGCTCAGTAGTTGTGGTACACAGGCTTAGTTGCTCCAAAGATGTGGAATCTTCCTGGACCAGGGATTGAACTTGTGTCCCTGAACTGGCAGGCAGATTCTTATCCACTGTACTATCAGGGGAGTCCCCAGACTTCCTATGGGAAAAGAAGTTCTTTTATCTAATCAACTCTTAAATGATTTTCTGCTACTCACAGCCAAATCTACTCAAACACCAAGCAAAGTCTAAACTTCTTTGCTCCCTCACCTTATGAATTTCTCCAGGAAAAGGGAAGGATGTTGGAGGGATATACACTTTAGATAGAAGAGAAGACCATTACATGAGACAGAGTCAAGAGTCAGAGGACAAAGGACCCTCCAAGCCAGTTGGCCATTCCTTCTTGCTCCTTCCAAACTGGGATTCTCCCAGTTCAGAGAATGTATTAGTTTCGAAGACTGGGTAACAAATCATCACAAGTTTATGAGCTCAGAACATCTAGTGATTACCTCATTGTTTCTGTGGGGCAGGAATGCAAGCCCAGGCTAGCTTGACCCCCTGCTCAGGGTCTCACCAGGCTGGAAGCCAGGTGTCAGCAGGGTTGCTGAGACTCTGGTTCCTCTTGCAAGCCCCTCCAGTTGGCAGAATTCACTAGGACTGAAAGCCTCATTTTCTTGCTGGTGGTGAGCTGGGGCTGGCTCTTGGCTCTCAGAGACCCTGCAGTTTAATTCCTCAAAGCCAGCAGGGAGGGGTTCATCTCACTACTGTCTGCTACTATAAGATAGATTTTTATGTAACATAACTATGGGAGTGACTACGTGTGCACGAGTGCTACGTTGCTTCCGTCATGTCAGACTCTTTGCAACGCTATGGACTGTAGTCCACTAGGCTCCTCTGTCCATGGGATTCTCCAGGCAAGAATACTGGAGTAGGTTGCCATGCCCTCCTCCAGGGGATCTTCCTGACCCAACGACTGAACCCAAGTCTCCTGTGTCTCCTGCATTGCAGGCAGATTATTTGCCACTAAGCCACCAGAGAAGCCCCAGCTGTGACTATACCTTTACTTTCTTTTTTCATCTATAACACAACCTGATCAAGACAATGTCCGTCTCATCACATTCACATCCCAGCAGTGGGAATCACATGAGGCATTCACGCCAGAGGAGGGATGATCTTGGGCCTATCTTAGAATTCTGCCTACCTCAGAGGACAAAGCTTTTCACAGAGGCCTGGCCTGATACAGATGCCAAACCTCAAGTCCCAGGAGGGTGCAGAGATGATCCCCGCCCACCCCTCACCAACAAAGGGTGGTGTCTACAGTCTCACTGGGAATTCTCCACTGGCCAATTTCGAGCAAGAGATTGCTAACTCTTCACCCTGCATGACCCAGACACTCTTGAGTAATCCAGGAGAGGTTAAGGAAGGCAGGGAGAAGCCAGGAGAAAGCCAGGCTGAGGAGAGCCTCAAGAGAGGTGGAGAAGGCAGCCAGCAGGAACCACCTGTGGAACCAGAGGGCAAAGGACCAGAGAAAAGTCATGTTAGGAGTTAGAATTAGATTCGGTTGCATGCAATAGAAAATCTATTTACTGAGCAGGGTGGGGATCTGCAGGGAATTCCTAGTGGCTGTCGCCTGTATACATATTAATAGAAAACAAAACCAGCTGCCCACAGAAAGTTACCTCCATTTTGCAGATTAAGAAACTGACACTCGGAGAGATTAAGTAACTTGCCCAGTGTCACACAGCAATGAAGTGGCAGAATTTGGGATTTGAACCCATTTGATTTGGCTGATTATTATTTAAAAAAAAAAATCAGCCAGTAAGTCCTAATTAATAGATCATGCAACCCTTGACACACTCTGAGTCAAACCAGGGGGTGAGCTGGCCCTCTATGAGCCCCTTCATTCTCAACAAACAGGCCAAAGTCCCAACTTTCCTCTGACAGGAACCCCTGGCAAACAAAGATGGGCAGCTCCCATGCCAGCAAGAAAAACCTCCAGAGGGGTCAGGCATCATGAGACCACAAATGGAAAAAGCCACATTTCTTTCTCCCACACCATCAACAGACCAAGGAAGATTTGCCGACAAGTTCAATCTCCTTTGAAGTCTGAGTCACGAGATGAAGATTCCATTCTAAAGCTCTGATATAGCAAAAACCATTGAGACTGCTGAAGCTTGAGCACACCAACCATCCAGGACCCTGGGGTTGGTTTGACAGTAATTGAGGATGGATCAAAGCTGGCCTGTGACTCAAGAATGATCCCACCCCGAGGAAGTCACAAGGCGGTGGCAACCAGCTCCTGAGAAAACAGAGGACCAGAGAAGTTAGGCCACCTACCTGAAAGCGCACAGCTCATGAGACAGAAAACTGGGAATTTTAAAACCCAGGTCTCCCAATGCCCCCCAGTGCTCTTTCCTCTTACTTTAGAACTAGGTGAGAATTTCCCCTCCTCTGTTGTAGTGAAAGGTTGCTATTTTTAGCTATATTGCATTAATTCCCATTTCTAGCAGGAGTAGAATCTGAATTTCCTTCACCTCCCTAACCTGATTCTCAGTTCAGGATGTTGCTGTGGGGCTCCACCCCCTCAAGGGGAGGAGCCTTGACCCACACCTGGCCAATCAGAGCATTGCTTGCCAGGTGATTGGCTCAGAGATGGGGAAGTGACCCAAACTGATCTAATCAGAATAATGACTTCTGCAGGAGTTACCAGGAAGAAAGTGTTCCATCTTTTCTGCTAGACTTGAAGCCAAGGCAGATGTGAGTTTAAGCAACATAGACTGATTATCTTACAGTTCTGGAGCTCAGACGTCTGAAATGAATCTCACCAGGCTAAAATCAAGGTGTCAGCTGGGCTGCGTTCTTTCTGGCAGTTCTAGGAGAGAATCCATGGCTTGCCTTTCCCAGCCCCTTCTAGAGGCTGCCCACATTCGGCGCCTCACATCCTCTTCCAGAAATGGCATCACTCCTATCTGATCACTACTTCCATAGAGTCACATCTCCTCTCTGTGATAGATTCTCCTTCCTCTCTTTCACTGAAAAGGACCCTTCTGATAACTCATGTGATATTCCAAGATAATCTGCCCATCTCAAGATCCTAAACTGAAACACATTTGCCAAGTTTCTTTTACCATGTAAAGTAAGAGTCACAGGTTCACTGAAATTAGGGCATGGACATCTTTGGCGGGGGTGGGGAGGAGTCCATTATTCAGCCTGCCACAGAAATCAAAACCATGAGTTCTGAGCTGGAAAGAAAGTAAATCCTGGTAAAGGTTTCTAGCCCCTGAGTCAAGCTGTACCTGACCTCTCAGTTACATGATGACTGTCACCTTTCCTTTGCCTTGAATGCCTTTCCTTTGTGCGTAACCAAGTTTGAGGTTTTTGCTTTGTTTTATCACTTGCAAACAGAGCCTGACTAATCCAATTCTCAACCCATAAGAATGTCACAATGAGTAATTACCAGTTCCCGCGTCTCTCTCACGTGAGGCTGAGATTCTTTGAGAGCAGAAACAATACCTTATTTAACTTTGCATCCTCAGACCTCGCAACAGCGCCCGGCCCGGAAGAGGTCCTGAACAAGCGTTTGTTGATTGAATAACAATTTGCTGATTGAACGACTGAATAAACACCCTCCCACGTGCCCTCTCTCAGCAGCCATCGCTAAAACACGAGGATGGAGAGAAGCCTCAGCAGAATTTTCCAGGGGTGAATTGCAGGCCAGTCATTTCCTCTCTGAGGGTGGCAGCTTCCTCAGAGAGAGGCCCTGGGAGTGACCCAGACAGAAGGCTTGGAGAAGGCCTGACCTTTGTGGGCAGCCAGCAGCCCTGCCATCCTGAGGCAGCAGTTCCAAATTAATCCCAGGATGGCAGCTGCAGTCCTCCACCGACAAATCTATCTGAGTCATTTCTGGTCAGGAAGCGCCTCGCTCTTAAATGAGAATCACAGCAGGTCCCTTTGGGCAGCCGGAAAAGACAGACTCCTCGTTTTCCAGGGCTGCAGGGCCGGCCGGCCAAGGCCTGGTAAGAAGGGTTTTCATGAAAGGAGGAGGGAAGATGAGAGAATAAAAACCTACCTGGCTCTGTCGTCAGAACTGAACCATGTTTTTTTTTAAACTGTTTTTAAACAATTCATTTGGCTGCAACAGGTCTTAGTTGTGGCACTCAGGATATAGTTCTCTCTGACCAAGGATTGAACCCTGGGCCCCCTACATTGGGAGCACAGAGTCCTAACCATTGAACCTCCAGGGAAGTCCCTGAGCTATCATTTTAATCAACAAAGCCCCTGCCATTTTTGTTCCCCCCACATAGTTCTGAGAAATGAGGTCTGAGGGAGTGATCCTTCCCTGTCCTGCACCCCCATGCCAGACACATCTGCCTGTTCCTTTCCCATCTCACTTTAGAGGGTATGGTTTATCCCTCTAAAGGAATTATGGTGAACTCTTTATGGTGAATTCCAAAGGGCAGGGCTCAGCCTTTGCCGCACCTGCACTGGGCCACGTACTCAGTTCATTGCGCACTGAAGTGTAGCAATAATGCAAGTCTTCGCACACGCTGTTCTTGGGACACTGTTCCCCACACTGGTTATGCCTTTGACTGGCTAACGTCTTCCACGGATGCTTGAAGTCTGAGACGATATGTCACATTTGTTTATTTAATCAATTGGGATTGATGCAAATAATTAATGACATGCAAATAATTAATGACGCTTAGGGCTTCCCTGGTGACTCAGTGGTAAAGAACTGGCCTGCCAATCCAGCAGACGTGGTTCAATCCCTGGGTCAGGAAGATCCCCTGGAGAAAAGAATGGCAACCCACTTCAGTATTCTTGCCTGGGAAATCCCATGGACAGAGGAGCCTGGTGGGCAAGAGCCCATGGGATCACAAAAGAGTGAGATGCACCTTAGCAGCCAAACAGCAACAACAATACAGCACTTAGGATGTACCAGACTCTGCTCTATCTATTAGAGATGTGCGTGACTTACTTAATCTTCACCACAAGTCTAAGAGACGAGAAAACTGGCACAATTGGTGAGTGGCAGACAGACAGAGCTGTCCACAGAGACTGACTATTCAACCCCTGAGCTGTACCAAGCTGAACCCAAGGCCAAGTGCTCTGCTGTGTCCGCCCCCAGCCCCCATCAGATCCTGTGCTCCATGAGGACAAGAACTGCCACATTCACCTCTGACCCCCCAGCACCGCCACTGGATAGATGCGTAAATACATAAGTAACTGAGTATGCAGTCAAGCTACGTGACCTTGGGCACTTAACCTTTGTATGCCTCAGTTTCGCCTTTGTGAAATGGGAAGGATGATAGCACCCACCTTGACAAGGATGGACCTGGGTATCTCCTCTTAAGAGGGGCTCTCGGAAGGAATTCAAACAAGAGACTGGGGGTTGGTCTCGATACACCTTCAAGTCTGTGATTGAGGTCACACCGACCATAGAGGCCCAGGGGTGATGTTGTAAATATTTAACAGGTTCGTCAGCCTGGGCACCTACCATCAGAATGAAACCAGTCATAAACTGCTCTCAGGACAGTGGACTGGCACGGATCCAGGTACGTATGCCCCCAGCCAGCTCTGACAGGTGGGTGCTTCGGCCTCCGACTAGCCCACACTTGCACTGGGACAAGCCAAGGGGATCTTACAGGAGCGGGAACAGTGCCCAGCATGAGTGAGTCACGGGGGCCCTTTGCAGATTCCAGGGGTGGCGGCCAAGCCTGGAAAAAAACTGGAGAGGGGACCACTCCACTCTCCACCCAGGTTATCCTCCCCGCACCCAGGGGAAGCTCTGAGACCTGTCTGACTCTGATCCCCGCTGAGATCTGGCTTCTCCCCTTGGCTTAGGCAGTGGAGTGTAAGTGGCAAGGGGAGCCCTGTTGGAGGGTGTCATCAATGGCTTGGGATTTAGACATCCAGGCTGAGGACTTACCTAGTGGTCCAGTGTTCAATTCAGGGGGTGCAGGTTCAATCCCTGGTCAGGGAGCTAAGCTCCCACACGTGGTGCGCACAGCCAAAGAAAAGTCCAGGCTGCGGGAATTCACCAAGCCAGGAGTTCCCCAGAGAACTGGGCTCAGAGAAAACTTACAAACCCATGTGTTTCTCTGATTCTGCTTGACAAGTATAAGATCACAGGATAACTCCTGGCAGCCCCCCGATCCTAAAGAAGCAAGATCTGGATCTCGTCAAATGATAGCCAGGAGTTCTCAAGCAGGCCAGAATGTTGTGGGCATCCTCTAACAGAGGAGCAACCTACTTTGGGGGTTAGGGGTCACATCTGCAAGCTGGCCTTAGTGGGCAGCCAAGTTCCCCTTACATACCCCCAGGGACGGGGCGCTCACTCCTTTCTGTGTTCCTGATTCAGGATTATGAATTGGTGTTCGCCTCTGCAGAGAGGACTCCAGCAACCACCTGTCTTCCCCGCACTGTTTACACAGATGCCAGTATATCTCTGTACTTCTGTCAAGTTCACCATACATCTTTGCTCAACCCCACAGTCATTAAAATCAGTCTGAAATTGCCAGAACCCCCCAGGCCCTGGGCCTCCTGGGGCTCTCCTTGTTCATGGAGGTTATATTCTAGAATGAGGAAGCAGACACTCCAAAATAACCAAAGAAATAAATCTATAATTACAAACTGTGATAAGTTCCATAGAGAGAAGTGGCAGGCAAAGGAGACAGGGGTTACTTATAAATATGACTTTAGACACCAACATTTTAGAATGTCCAGGATAATTCCTGGCTTTGAAGAATGAGATTTTTTTTTTTTTAGTTTTTTTGATGTGGACCATTTTTGAAGTCTTTATTGAAGTTGTTACAATATTGCTTCTGTTTTATGTTTTGCTTTTTTGGCTGTGAGGCACATGGGATCTTAGCTCCCCAATTAGGGATCAAACCCACACCCCCTGCATTGGAAGACGAAGTCTTAACCACCAGGGAAGTCCCTGGATCCCCTTGGATGTAAGCTATCACGTGCCTATGTTCTTAACACTGTTTTCTCTTTTTTTTCTTCTCCATTTTTCAGTTTTCTTTTCAGATTCAGTTAGTCTTTTTTCAAGTCATTTCCCTAGACGGAGACCTGGAAGTTATATTCTCTGAATCCTCGACTATTCTCCTTTTGCTGCAAAAGATGGAAAGTACTGAAATCACTGTGGATGGTGACTGCAGCCATGAAATTAAAAGACGCTTGCTCTTTGGAAAGAAAGCTATGACTAACTTAGCATACAACAAAGGTTCATATAGTCAAAACTATGGTTTTTCCAGTAACCATGTACAGATATGAGCATTGGATCATAAAGAAGGGTGAGGGCCAAAGAACTGATGCTTTTGAACTGTGGTGTTAGAGAAGACTCTTGAGAGTCCTTGGACTGCATGGAGATCAAACCAATCAATCCTAAAGAAAATTAACCCTGAATATTCATTGGAAGGACTGACAGTGAAGCTGAAGCTCCAATACTTTGGCCACTTGTTGGGAAGAGCTAACTCATTGGAAATGACCTTGATGCTGAGAAAGATTGAAGGCAAGAGGAGAAGGGGATGGCAGAGCATGAGATGGTTAGACAGCATCACCGACTCAATGGACATGAATTGGAGCCAACTCTGACAGACAGTGGAGGACAGAGGAGCCTGGCATGCTGCAGTCCATGGAGTCCTAAGAGTCGGACATGATTTAGTGACTGAATAACAACAACAAAGTTTGAAAACTGGATAGAAGATTCTTGAGTTTGCATCCCTTCTCTCTCTTCTCTGTAGATACTGTTCCACTGTCCTCTTTCCATAGCTTAGATGAAAATCCAATTCCAGTCTGTTTTTTTTTCCTTCGTGAATATCTTCTGCTTTCCCTTTGACACTTGTAAGATATTTAAGAATTTTACCAATTAGGGATCCCCACATAGGACTCTTATCTCATCAGACCAGTCTGGAACTCAGTGAGCCCTTTTTTGAAAAAATTATTAATTGCTTAACTTCTTTTGGCAATGTCCCCCAGCATTCGGGATCTTAATTCCCTGGCCAGGGATCAAACCTGCGTCACCTGCAGTGGAAGCACAGAGTCTCAGAAGACTCTTGAGAGTCCCTTGGACTGCAAGGAGATCAAACCAGTCAGTCATAAAGGAAATCACCCTTGAATATTTATTGGAAGGGCTGTTGCTGAAGCTGAAGCTCCAATACTTTGGCCACCTGATAAGAAAAGCCAACTCATTGGAAGAGATGATGTTAGGAAAGAGTGAAGGCAAAAGGAGAAGCAGGTAGCAGAGAATGAGATGGTTAGACAGCATCACTGGCTCAGTGGACATGAATCTGAGCAAACTCCAGGAGACAGTGGAGGGCTAGACCACTGTCCCAGGAATGAGGATTTTTGTCCCAAAAAATAAAGAAAGAAAAGTGGTAAGGAGAGAGGGAAGAAGAGGGAAGGAGAGGAAAGGAAAAAAAATAAGGAAAGGAGAAAGAAGAGATATTCAGTCCCCATAACTATAATCTAATCCAGGAATCAACCAACTACAGCTGTGAGCCAAATCCAGCCTGTTTTTGTGCGTCCTGAGAACTAAGAATGATCTTTTTACATTTTTAAAGGGTCATAAAAAAAATCAATCAAAACAAGAGACAAAGAACACATAACAGACCTTGTGGCACACAATGCCTGAAACATTTTCTGTTTGGCCCTTCACAGAAAAAGTCTGCCGCCTCTGAATCCTACCAGTTTCCGCTCCTGTGAAACGTTCCCAGCCTGGACCAGCTGGGAAAGGCAGAATGAAGGGACAGACCAGACAGCAGAGAATTTTCCATTTCTGCCCACGAGGCCAAGCACGATCCATCATAAACCTTTCAAAGCCAAGGCCCAGAAGGTTAAGTGATTTCTGCTCCAGCTCAGTGAGGCGAGGTCAGGGGCCGCGGGAAAATGGATGTCCTCACACACCAAACAGAAAGGAGTGGTCAGGCAGCCTCCGCCATTACCCATTCCTCACCAGCTTTTTAGAAAGCAAGGAAATTAATTTTCCCTGTTCTGCACATGGGGAGGTGGCATTTCTGTTTTAGGAAACAAAGGAAGACAAAAGGCCTAGTTATGAGTCAGGACTCTTCCTTCCAAGTGATAAAATCCCAATTCAGAAGGACTGAAGCAACAAAGAGAGTTTATTGGACCATGTTACTGAAAAGTCCAGGAGTTGCACAAGCTTCAGGCATAGCTGTATCTAGGGGCTCAAAATGGCACCATCTATATTCATTCCCTCCATTTCTTCTGGGTTGGTTTTGTTCTCAGGAAGGCTCTCCCCTCATGAGGCAAGATAACACCACCACATTCCTTCCCTTCCACTTGCCATCCCCAGCCAAAAGAGGTTCTGTCTTTGATGTTCCAGAACCGAATCTCACTGGACCCTATCTGGATCATGTGAACCCTCCCAACCAATGATTGTGGTTGAGGGATGGGATGATCTGATGGCCAAGTTTGGTCATGTGCTCCTTTGGGAGTGGTGAAAGGGATCAGCCAGCCCCACCTGAACCACAGCCAAGAGAGGTGAGAAGAGAATTATTTCCCCCAACAAGACTGGGGCCATTATCAGAAGGAGACACAGGTGCTGAACCTTCAAAACCAACTCCTGTCCCTACAGAAGCCAACTGATCTTTTTTCTTTTTAAGCCACACCACACGGCTTGTAGGATCTTAGTTCCAGGACCAGGGATCGAACCTGGGCCTTTGGCAGTGAAAGCAGTGAGTTCTAACCACTAGACTGCCAGGGGATTTTCCAGACTGATATTCGCAGGCCCCTTTGCTAAGTTTCACCACCACCCATATGATAGTTGAAACATATCCTGGAGGTAAAGTCAGTCTCTCAAGGAGACAAACCTGGTTGATGCGGGAGACAGGATTCTAATCTTAATCTGAGCCTGACTCATAACACCTACTGCCCACATGGACCATCATGCATCTCCAATCCTGTCCTTAAAAAGCCTAAGAAGCCTACACATAGTTGGTGTGCAGTAAATGCACATCATATCCAACCATTGTTAAGTGACTGCCTCCCCTCTAGACCATAAGATACCTGAGGGCAGAGACCATGTCTGCTTGTTCACCCCAGCATCCCACCACCTGCACATAGTAGGTGGTCCACAGACACTTGGCAAATCTATGCATACAGCCTTAGCATTTAGCACATAGTAGGTGTTCCATAAGTAGTTGGTGAATAAATGAATGAATCTCAATAGAAATCAAGCTGCCCGGCACTTCAAACATTTCCAGATCATTAATAGATGATCAGTGAACGAAATGGATGGGAATTAGCAAATTTAATTCTGGTGACCATTATATCTACTACTGTGAGCAAGAACCCTTTAGAAGACATGGATTAATCCTCAGAGTCAACAAAATGCAGTACTTAGGTGCAATCTCAGAAACAACAGAATGATCTCGGTTTGTTTCCAAGGCAAACCATTCAATGTCACAATAATCCAAATCTATACCCCAACCACTGATGCCAAAGAAGCTGAAGTTAACCAGTTATATGAAGACCTACAACACATTCTGGAACTAACACCCAAAAAAGATGTCGTTTTTATCATGGGGATTGGAATGCAAAAGTGAGAAGTCGAAATACCTGGAATAATGTGCAAGTTTGGCCTTGGAGTACAAAATGAAGCAGGTAAAAGCTAACAGAATTTTGCCAAGAAAACATGCTGGTCATAGCAAACTTCCTTTTACAACAACACAAGAGACGACTCTACACATGGACATTGTCAGATGGTCAATTCCAAAATCAGATTGATTGTATTTGGAGAAGCTCTAGACAGTTAACAAAAACAAGACCCAGAGCTGACTGTGACTCAGATCATAAGCTCCTTATTGCAAAATTCAGGCTTAAATTGAAGAAAGTAGGGAAAACCATTAAGCCATTCAGGTATGACCTAAATCAAATCCCTTATGATTATACAATGGAGATGATGAATAAATTTAAGGGATTAGATCTGGTAGACAGAGTGCCTTAAGAACCAGGGCCAGAGGTTCATGACATTGTACAGGAGGCAGTGACCAAAACTAACCCAAAGAAAGAGAAATGCAAGAAAGTGAAGTGTTTGTCTGAGGAGGCCTTATAAATAGTTGAGGAAAGAAGAGAAGCTAAAGGCAAGGGAGAAAGGGAAAAATATACCCAACTGAATGCAGAGTTCCAGAAAATAGCAAAGAGAGATAAGAAGGCCTTCTTAAATGAACAATGCAAAGATACAAAAGAAAACAATAGAATGGGAAAGACTAAAGATGTCTTCAAGAAAATTGGAGATATCAAGGGAAGATTTCATGGTAGGATAGGCACCAAAAAGGGAAGAAATGGTAAGGACCTAACAGAAGCAGAAAAGATAAAGAAGAGGTGGCAGGAATACACAGAACTATACAAGAAAGGTCTTAATGACCCGGATGACCACAATAGTGTGGTCACCACCTAGAGCCAGATGTCCTGGAGTATGAAGTCGAGTGGGTGAACTCTTACTATGAACAAAGTTAGTGGAGGTGACGAATTCTAGCTGAGCTATTTAAAATCCTAAAAGATGATGCTATTAAAGTATTGCACTCAATATGTCAGCAACTTTGGAAAAGTCAGTCCAGTTCAGTTGCTCAGTCATGTCTAACTCCGTGACCCCATGTACTGCAGCACATCAGGCCTCCCTGTCCATTACCAACTCCCGGAGCTTACTCAAACTCATGTCCATCGAGTAGGTGATGCCATCCAACCATCTCATTAGTGGCCACAGAGTTGGAAAAGGTCAGTTTTCATTCCAATCCCAAAGAAAGGCAAGGCCAAAGAATGTTCAAACTACCCTACAGTGGTGCTCATTTCACATGCTAGCAAGGTTATGCTCAAAACCCTTCAATCTAGGCTTCAGCAGTATGTGAACCAAGAACTTCCAGGTGTACAAGCTAGATTTAGAAAAGGCAGAGGAACGAGAGATCAAATTGACAACATTCATTGGATGGTGGAGAAACCAAAGAAATTTCAGGAAAACAGCTACTTCTGCTTCATTGACTAAGCTGAAGCCTTTGTGTGGATCACAACAAACTGTGGAAATTCTTAAAGAGATGGGAATACCAGACCTCCTTACCTGCCTCCTGAGAAATCTGTATGCAGGTCAAGAAGCAATAGTTAGAACTGGACATGGAACAACAGACTGGTTCCAAATTGGGAAAGGAGTACATCAAGGCTGTATATTGCCACCCTGCTTATTTGACTTATATGCAGAGTACATCATGCAAAATGAAGGGCTGGACAAGACACAAGCTGGAATCAAGATTGAAGGGAGAAATATCACAACCTCAGATATGAAGATGATAGCACTCTAATTCCAGAAAACAAGTGAAAGTCGCTCAGTCATGTCTTACCCTTTGTGACCCCATGGGCTGTATAGTCCATGGAATTCTCCAGGCCAGAATACTGGAGTAGGTAGTCTTTCCCTTCTCCAGGGGATCTTCCCTACCCAGAATCGAACCCAGGTCTCCCACATTGCAGGCGGATTCTTTACCAGCTGAGTTGCAAGGGAAGCCCAGAACTAAATCTTAATGAGGGTGAAAGAGGAGAGTGAAAAAGTTGGTTTAAAACTCAACATTAAAAGAACTAAAATCATGGTATCTGGTCTCATTACATCATGGGAAATAGAAGGGGAAAGTGTGGAAGCAGTGACAGATTTTATTTTCTCCGGCTCCAAAATCACTGCGGATGGTGACTGCAGCCATGATATTAAAATGCTTGTTCCTTGAAAGGAAAGCTATGTTAAACCTAGACAGGTATTAAAAAGCAGAGAAATCACTTTGCCAACAAAAGTCCAAATATAGTCAAAGTTATGGTTTGTCCAGCAGTCATTTACGGATGTGAGAGTTGGACCATAAGGAAGGCCTAGCGCCAAAGAATTGATGCTTTCAAACAGACTTAAGAATCCCTTGGACTGCAAGGAGATCAAACCAGTCAATTCTAAAGGAAATCAACCCTGAATATTCATTGAAAGGACAGATGCTGAAAGTCAAGCTCCAATACTTCGGCCACCTGATGCGAAGAGCTGACTCATTGAAAAAGACCCTAATTCTGGGAAAGATTGAAGGCAGGAGGAGAAGGGAATGAAAGAGGATGAGATGGTTGGATGGCATCACCAACTCAATGGACATGGATTTGAGCAGACTCTGGGAGATCATGGTAGACAGAGGAGCCTGGCATGCTGCATGCAGTCCATGGGATCGCAGAGTCGGACACAACTTAGCGACTGAACAACAACAACGGAGAGATGCAAGGACTTCCCTGATGGTCCAGAGGCTAAGACTCTGCACTCCCGATGCGGGACGCCTGGGCTCAGTCCCTGGTCAGGGGACTAGATCCTGCATGCCACAGTTAAGAGTTGGCATATGGCAACTAAAGATTTCGAATGCCGCAAGTGAGAAAATCCCTCCTGCCATTGCAAAGATGGAAGACCCTGCATGTCAAACCTAAGACCTCATGCACCCAAAACCATTAATTATTTTTAAAAAGATAGATACAGATAAGGAGATGAAGGAGAGGTGGGAAGGATGAATGAATGACAGTCTTCTAGAGTCTGGAACGCTCAGAGCAGAATCCATAGATCTTGTCCTAGACAATGAGAATGTCAAGGTTATTTGGAGAGCGTAACCAAGTTTTCATAGGGACGCTGAGTCTTTTCATAGGGACGCTGAGTCTTTGTGAGGCAGGAGAGGGGGTGGTGGGGCTGGTAGGAGGAAGCCAGGTCAGCCAAGACCCAGCCAACCGGCTGTGCCAAGGACACTGTGCCCCGGGCAGGGCCAGAGCCCCGCCCCATTGCCCCTGACCTTGCCTCATCCCACAATAGAGCATCCATTGTAAGTGGATAACTGGGTTCCGGCGTATCCCCTCCCCAGGCGGGGGGTGGAAGTGAAGGGAAATGCAATCTGTTTTCTATTTGTCACAGCTGCCAAGATGCCACTCCCTCCTCTACTGCCCACCCTCGCCCCGCTGTGTGACAGCCACTGTGACATTCCTTGGCCAGGGCTGAGTGTGGAATAGAGCTGCCGCCTGGGCCGACTACCCCAGGAGAAACGCGACAGAAACCTAAAAGCAGCCTAACAAGCCTCGTGGCCTTGGTTTGTATCCTGACCTATGGGGAGCTTAAATGTTACCCTAATGGGAGTCTCTCCATCCAAAGGAGGGAGTTCACATCTCCTTTTCTTTGTGGCTATGTGACCTTGAGCCAGCCACCTGACTTCTCTGTGCCACGGTTTCCTCAACTGTAAAAAGCAGGTGATGGTGATAATACTAGGAAAGACTGTAAGTTGTCTTGAATGTGTTCATCCATCAGGGTGCTGGGCGTTGTAATGTTTGGTAACTGCTGGTAGTCACTGGATTTACTGTTTAGGAAGTTGAAGCCTCCCTGTTTCAATTTAGTTTGCGAAGTTCAACATCTCTGACCCAGACCACTCGGGTGAGGGAGTAAAGGGCGAATAGCTCAGAGAGGGTCCTTCCTCTGTGTGAGCCCCAGGGCGCCACCTCCTTGCTCCACACACTTATATCCAGATTTAAGTGGGTGGATTGCATTGTATGTGAATTACGTCTCAATAAAATTGCTATTAAAAATAATAATTAGGGGGACTTACTTGGCGGTACAGCGGATAAGAATCCACCTGCCAATGTAGGAGACACGGGTTCGATACCTGGTCTGGGAAGAGTCCACACGCCGAGGAGCAACTAAGTCCATGTGCCACACCCACTGAGCCCACAAGCTGTAACTAGCTGTAGCCCACGTGCTACAACCACTGAGGCCCACATGCTCCAGGTTCTGTGCTCTGCAACTAGAGAAGCCACCACGATGAGAAATCCATGCACCACACCTAGAGAGCAGCCCCTGGTCACCACACCTTGAGAAAGCCCACGAGCAGCAACGAAGACCCAGTGTAACCCATAAAGAAATAAATAATAATGAGGGACTTACAGTCTATGGGGTCGCAAAGAGTTGGACACGACTGAGCGACTTCACTTTCACTTTCACTATCCCCAGTGCTCCAGTGGCTAAGACTCTGTGCCTCCACTGCAGGGGACGTGGGTTCAATTCCTGGTTAGGGAACTAAGATCTCACGTGCCACATGGTCAAAAATAGAAAATATTAATCATAATAATGAGAAAAATGTCACTAGTGTCAGAGTTGAGAAATTCTGCCATACACTGTTACTAAGATTCACCCTGTGCGGGCCTGGAATTGCTACCCGTTCATTTTCACTGCTGTATAATACTCCACAGTGTGAATACATGACACTGTAGTTGTCCTTCTTCCTGCCAATGAGTACTTGGGTTGGTTTCAGGTTTTGCCGCAGTGAACAGAGCTGCCGTGCACCTCCTTGTACCCATCACTCAGGGGGCACATGCGAGAGTTTCATTTTGGCGTGGATGTAAGAGAAAAATGACTAAGTCACGAGGAACGTATACCAGAAAATTCCAGCCATTTTATTATTTCTAACTCACGCCAGGCAGGCTTCTCCGGTGGCTCAGTGGTAAAGAATCCGTCTGCCCTCTTGCACTGTTGGTGAGAATGCAAACTGACACAGCAACTATGTAGAATAGTATGGAGATTCTTTAAAAAACAAAAAACTAGGAATAAAACTACCATATGACCCAGCAATCCCACTGCTGGGCATATACCCTAAGGAAACCAGAGTTGAACAAGATCCATGTACCCCAGTGTTCATTGCAACGTTATTTACAATAGCTAGGACATGGGCTAAACAGTCTACCTGTTTTCTCACCCATTTTCAAGAAAAAGACACTGAGGCTCAGAGAGGTGAATGAACTGGCCTGGCCCAGGATGAGCAGATCAGACATAAGCTGTCAGCCACACTTTCTACAGTGAACTCCCCTGCACGCCTGAGTGACAGGCTTCCCCAAGCTCCATGCTTCCAGCAGCATTGGGGGCGGGGAATGGGGGACTTGCACAGAAGCCACTTTGAATAATTCACCAGCCGCTCCCAGCTCAGCCTGGATACAGAGATGACAGCAGGAGACAACTTGTTTAGAAAACAGCCCACTGCTTCCGAGACATGCATATGGAAGAGCCTCCAAGAGGCTTCCCAGGCTGGGGCCTGCTGAACTTTCTAGATGGTGCTGGCAAACCCACATCACACATCACAGCCCTCTCCTCAGGCACCCAGAATCCACACGACAATCTCAACACAAATGTTCATCATAGCATTATTCACAATAGTCAAAAAGTTTGAGCAACCCAGATGTCCATATATAGATGAATAAACAGAATATGGTCCCTTCATACAATAGAACATCATTCAGCCATAGAAAGGAATGAGGCCCTGACACCTGCTACAATGTAGATGAACCTTGAAAACATGACGCTGAGTGAAAGAAACCAAACACAAAAGATCACATATCTGCAATCACATATCGCGTGATGCCACCACCCCCATGCCTCTCTCCTGTCCTGTGTCTTAACTCCAAACAGCACTTGCACACCAAGCAGAATAGGAGGGTGTAGCGGTGATGCCCATGGGGTCTGCTAACCTCATTCCAAATCCCGCTTTTACCACGACTTGCTGTGTGACCAGGGGACAGTGACTTGACATCTCTGAGCCCGTCTCCAATAAAATGGGGACATTGATGCAGGCGGTGGCATCATTGGTATACATCCCAAATCCGAGTCTGCAAGATGGAACCAATTTTACTTCTTTCTGATCTACATAGAGCCAATTCCAAGCCCATATCCTCCTAAGATGGTAAAATAGATAGATAGATGTAGATATATTCTCAGTCTCAAGATTGGAGTTCCTCCATGCTGGCTCATGTCAGAGACCAAATCTGAGAGTCCATCTGGCCACTGGCTCCCACTGAGAATCCAGGAGATCCAGGACGTGCAGCCTCTTCTGATGGGAAATTCTTCAGCATCCCTGTGGTGGGGATGGGGGGAGGGAGCTTGTCTGCACTAGGACCTCTTCACTCAGGGTGCCCTCTTCCTGGTACACAATGCAGCTTCTAGATTCTGACACCTCCCAAGAGCACTGCCACCAAATGAAGTCTCCAGGCCGGCCTCCCTGCTGCCAACTCCAGCCTGTGCAAATTTCCCGCCATCGCTCGCTCTCCCTCCAGAATCAGGGAGTTTTCAGCCAGTTCCAGGATGACTGCTGTCCTCCAGGAAGAGAACTTCCGCTGGGATCTGGCTGCTGAGCCAGAAACACCATCTTCCAGCCCCTCTTGCTCCCCTTTGAGGCCGAGCAGGAATGGTTTGTGTGGCTTGCACACCACTTGCTTAACAGGAAGTTGCCTGCCTCCACTTTTTCTCTCTCTCCCCATTTCTGAGAGCTGGCACATGGATCTGGTTTTGCTTCTGCTTCAGCCGTGCTTTGAGGGAGCATCCATAGCCTTTGTTGTTGTTCAGTCACTCAGTCGGGTCTGGCTCTTTGCGACCCCACGGACTGCAGCACGCCAGGCTTCCTGTCCTTCACTATCTCCCGGAGGTTTCTCAGACTCATGTCCATTGAGTCAGTGATGCCATCCAACCATCTCATCCCCTGTCACCCCCTTCTCTTCCTGCCCTCAGTCTTTCCCAGGATCAGGGTCTTTTCCAGTGAGTCAGCTCTTCACCATCAGGTGGCCAAAGTATTGGAGCCTCAGCTTCAGCATCAGTCCTCACAATGAATATTCAGGGTTGATTTCCTTTAGGACTGACTGGTTTGATCTCCTTGGCATCCAAGGGATTCTTGAGAGTCTTCACCAGCACCATAGTTTGAAAGCATCCGTTCTTCGATGCTCACCCTTCTTTATGGTCCAACTCTCACATCTGTACATGACTACTGGAGAAACCATAGTTTTGACTATATGGACTTTGTTGGCAAAGTGATGTCTCTGCTTTTTAATACACTGTCTAGGTTTGTCATAGGTTTTCTTCCAAGGAGCAAACGTCTTTTAATTTCATGGGGGCCGTCACCATCCACAGAACAAAACCGAAGGGTCTGGGACCCTGATGGCTGCAGAGCTGAGCCCCTAGCCCTCCTGGCATATCCCCTACCCTCAGACCTCTTACATCAGAGATATATAAACTTCAGTTTTGTTTTAATCTATGTGGGTTTTTTGAGGGGAATGGGGCCTATGTTACACAGGCTGAGCTTATATCCTAATACACAAAGTTTTCACAAAAGACTTGTGATGATTAATTTTACATGTCAATTTGACTGGACCATGGGCTGTGCAGATATTTGGTTAAATGTTATTCTGGGTGTGTCCATGAGGATATTTCCAGTGGAAATTGACATTTGAGTCAGTAGACTGAGTAAAGCAGATTGCCCTCCTCAATGTGGGTTCAGTTCAGTCAGTTCAGTCGCTCAGTCATGTCCGACTCTTTGTTACCCCACGGACTGCAGCATGCCAGGCTTCCCTGTCCTTCACCAACTCCCAGAGTTGCTCAAACTCATGTCCATTGAGTAGGTGATGCCATCCAACCATCTCATCCTCTGTCGTCCCCTTCTTCTCAATGTGGGTGGGCCTTGTTAAATCAGTTGAAGGCTTGAGTAGAACAAAAAGATGTGGAAGGGAGAATTCACTCTCTCTGCCTTATTGTCTTCAAGCTGGGACACTGATCTCCTGTCTTGGAACTCAGACTTGAGCTGGAACTCAAACCATCAGCTCTCCTGGGTGTCCTGCTTGCAGACGGCAGATTGTGAGACTTCTCAGCCTCCATTACCATGTGAACGAATTCTTTATAATACATCTCTTTGGACTTCCCTGGTGGTCCAGTGGTTAAGACTGTGCTCCCAACACAGGGGGCACGGGTTTGATCCCTAATCAGGGAACTAAGATCCTGCATGCCTCACAGCAAAGCCAGATGAAAAAAGAAAACTCTTTGTAAGTAGATAAATAGAGATGATAAGGATAGAAACACGCTATATCCTATTAGTCTCTGTCTCTAGAGAGCCCAGATTAATACAAAGCAAGTAAACTATCTTCCAGAAACTTCTACCCTCTGCTTGGGGGGAGAAACATAAATTAAGAAAATACAAAGGGCTGAAGTCTGTCTTGGAATCCAATGAAACAAAATTACAGGGTGAATAAATATGAATGAATAGCTCCATAAAGAGTCCTGCTCATTGTTAACAATATCATATATTTGAAAGTTGCTAAGACAGTAGATCTTAAAAGTTCTCATCACAAGAAATAAAAAGTTGTAACTATGTGAGGTGATGGATGTTAACGAAATTTACTGTGGGGAACATTTCACAATGTCTGTGTGTGTATGTGCGTGTGCTTCGTCACTCAGTCGTGTCCGACTCTTTGCAACCCCGTGGACTGTAGCCTGCCAGGCTCCTCTGTCCATGGAGTTCTCCAGGCAAGAATACTGGAGTGGGTAGCCATTCCCTTCTCCAGGGGATCTTCCCAACCCAAGGACTGAACCCAGGTCTCCTGTGTTGCAGGCAGATTCTTTACCATCTGAGCCGCCAGGGAAGCCCTTCACAATGTGTACATATATCAAATCATCATGGCATGTGCCTAAAACAAACACAGTGTTGCATGTCTATCATATTTCAGTGAAACTTGGGGAGAGGAGTTAAAATTTCAAATAAAGAATCCTGTCACAGTAATGCCTACTGTGGGGTTGGGGGTGGGGGTTGCTTGAAAGATGAAAGGGATCATGCCTGCACTCAGGGCAATTGGCTCATGAGGCCTGGCCCTCAGCTAGTACCCAGTAAGTGGCAATGACCCCTGGGGCACCAAGCACGTAGGATTCTGCCTTTGACGTTTTCCAGGGCATGTGATGTCCAGTACATCATTTCACAATTGCAACGAGTAATCATTGAACACTTGCTGTGGGCCAGGCACTGTGGTAGATTCTGGGGCTACAGTGGGGGTGGGTAAGAAATAGCTAGCCCCAGTTCTCTCTAAGCTATATTTGGGGCCCTTGAGAGATGCCAGCCTTAGGGGTTCTTAAATGTCAGGCTGCCCAGCTTTAATGTTCAGCAATAGACATGGAGGTTCACGGCAGATGGAGTGACATGGCAGAAACTGGGGGGGAGGGTGACGAAGCTGGCCAGAAAAAGCATAATGGATTAGACTCAGATAATTAGCATCTCCAGAAGGGAGAAGAAAATTCCTGACTTCTATGATAGCTCAGCAGAACAGCTTTCACTAATAAATACTAACCCTTCTGGCTTTCCAGCTAATAGTAAGGTCTCTCTTCTCCACTCCCACCACCCCACCAGGAGTTAAGCATGGCCACATGACTTGCCTGGACCAACTCAATATGAGTGGAAGTGATGTAAGTTGCTCATGGGAAGAATCTTTAAGAACCATTGCACGACTTCCCTGATGGCCCAGTGGTTAAGAATCCTCCTGCCAATGCAGGGGACATGGGTTCAATCCGTGGTCCGGGAGGATCTCATAAGCCCCGGAGCAACTAAGCCCATGTGCCACAACAAAGAGTAGCACCAACTCTCCACAACTAGAGAAAGCCCAGGCATAGCAACAAAGACTGAGCACAGCCAAAAACAAATAAATAAATTTGAAAAAACAAACCAACCAGTGCACAATTTCCCCCATGCCCAATGATGGTCATGCTGCAGATGGCACATTCCATTAATCTGACTCCCACAGTGAGGAGGTGTGGCAAAGAGTCACCAGCCAACCCACCATAGCCATGGAGCATCAGTGAGATACAAACTGGTTGTTTTAAGCCATGAGGTTTGGAGGGGGCTGTTTGTTACTGCAGCATAACTAAGATGATGCTGACACATACCTCTCCATTTCACAGATGGGGAAACAAAGTCTGGAAGAGGTCATGGACCTTACCCAAAGTCAAACTTGTGGGCACAGCCGAGACTCAAAGCCAGGCCTGCCCTTCACTGTGACCTTTCCAGACGTGGGGTGTCTCTGCTCTCAACAGATCCGGTCAAATCCCTCACTTCTAACCCCTTCGATTAAAGCCAATTTCAAGGTCTTCTGTTTTCTAAATAAACAGCCCTGATCATGTTCGTTAAAGGCCCTGTCTGCTCAGGCTGCTCATTTTATCAGAAGCCGCCAACAAGATAAATGGCCCTGTAACTTATTGTTCTGCTGCAAAGCACCTCACAGCCAGTGGCAGCACAGATGCCAGGAATAAATCACATCTGATCTTCTGAGAGTCAGGCCTAGCTCCCGCGAGGGATGTTGGAGACAGGGGAGTGGCCTGGAGCAGCTGCAGACTCTGGGGGACTTCACCAAGGACCACAGAGCTGCTGGGAGGTCTTCATCTGGACCCCAGAGGTCTGGGGTGAGCATCATTTTTTTTTTAATCTTCCCAGCATCTGTTTCCTCTTCTTAAAGTTTAATAGCAACACTTTTTCTTTAGAGAAAGTCCTCTCTCCTCCACTCTGAGTCCATATGGGTCAGGTGGGGTCATCACTCCCCTCCAGCCACAGAGAGTGAACATGAGATCTAGCCTTGGCTGTTCACAGCCCACGTCCTGTCGCTGCCATGAGTGGTTCACAGTGAGGATATACCCTGGGGTGATGGGACTTGATTTTCAGACTTTTGTTGAAATCCTCAGAAAAAGAGAAGTTCCCTTTTAACAGACATTGCTCACAGAAGGAATATCTTTTTCATTGAACTGTCTCTAGCTGCTACCACAATTCCACATGTGTAGTCGATGCTCGATAAACATGGGTTGAATGGGTGAGTAAGCAAGCTGGAGTCAAGATGGCAGGGTTCTTGTCTGGACTCAGCCACATCAACTCTGTAACCTCTAAACGCTCTCTTCACCTCTTTGTGCCTCAGTTTCCTAGACTATGGAATGAAGTTAATAATTACACTTACCAATTGGTTGTATTGGTTAGCTATTGCCACCAATATGCTGCATAACAAATAACCCCTAAATTCTGTGTCTTAAAACAACAATCATGCTTTATCATTCACACATCTGTCAGTTGCATCTTGGTGGGGGAGTTACCTGATCCAGAGTGGGGTTTGACTGGTTAGCTCTGCTCCACCAGAATTTCATTCTCTTGAATTAGCAGACTAATCCAGGGTGTTTGTCACACACCATGGCAAAGGTGCAGAAAAGCACAAAGCCTCTCAAGGGACAGGAGTAGCCCAGCATCACTTCCATTTCATTTTTTGGCCAAAGCAAGCCACACAAGTTGAAGTTCAGGGTCAACTCTATGGCAAAGAACATAGATGCAGGGAGAGGTGAAAAACGGAGCCCACGTGTGCATTCTCCCACACAGATGTGACCATTTTTGTTTACCTGTTTCCTTGTTCAAAGTCAGCTGCTCTACTGGAATATAACTTCCCCCAACATGTGGCTCTTAACTTGCTCTGCTCCGGGTGGTGGTGGTAGCTCCAGGCCCCTAGAACAGGGCCTGGGACTGCGTCAGTGTTCAGCAAACTTTTGTTGAAAAGCTGAGAGGATGTCCTCCTCTCCCTACGCTGTCACAAAGACTAAACCAGGTCAGAAACACAAGCAACACTCTGGGATTTATAGAAGCCCTCCCAGGGACTTTCCTGGTGATCTAGTGCCTAAGACTCTGCCTTCCAATGCAGGGGACATGGGTTCGATCCCTGGTTGGAAAACTAAGACCCCACATGTCCCAGGCCAACTAAGACCATATGCCATTGACTTCTGAGCCTGTGTGCCACAACTAGAGAGCCCATGCACTGCAACAAAGACACAGCACAGCCAAAAAAAAAAGAAGCAGTCCCAGGGTGGTGATTCTCACTCCACCTGCATGTTGAGTCTCCTCAGGGAACACGGGTAACTGTCCCATCTCTCCCCCTGATAAACAACAGAGTCAGGGCTCCAATTATGGGTGGGGGCGTCACACCCACCCTTGGTTAGTCTGTATCTCTCAGTCTGCCCTGGTGGTCCTGGAGAGGCCCCTCCACCTTAGATCAGGAAGTTCAGGTTCAACTCTGGGCTGAGAACACAGATCTCTCTGGGCTGAGAAGGAAGTGGCCCCAACAGCCCCAGGAGAGACAGCCCGCTGTGGCCTCGTGCTTGGCCCGGAGCCCCTGAGGCCACGGTGCCGCCCTGTGTGGTTTCCCTCCAGCCCTCCCTCCTGTCTGCTGGAAACAGCAAAGTCAAGGACCCTCTGCCCACTCTGGGTCTGCCCTCTCCTGGGGGAGCTGCCCGCCCCTCGTGTCCATCTGGCCCTCAGCACCTCCATCCCACCGGGCAGAATGGGCTCCCCCAAACCCCACACACCGGCAGCGTCTCCAGTCTGCCCCCGCGCTGCACACTTCAGCACAAAACCCTTCTCCAGGCCCAGCCCGAAAGAACCAAATGTTCCTCTATTATGCAAGCTCATTTCTCTCTTCCTGCTGGGCCCAAATTGCAATCTGCGCCAGGGGAAGAGAGGGAGACGGAGGCCTGAATTGGGGAGCTGAACAGCTCTGGCAGGAAACCTCTTCCCCACCACTATCCTGCCCAAGGCCCCAACCCCTTACCCTGTAGCAACACTGGCCCCCTCAGCCCCCCAGGTCTGAGCCCAACACCCCAGCAGAGGGGAGCTGTGTCAGTGCCTGTCACCCAGAATTAACACAGCTGTTCCTGGGGTCTGCCCAGGACAGATAACCCCTGGTTGTGTTCAGAAAGGGCAGAAAATCATCGCTTTGTTTGTTTTTGACAGCTCTGGGTCTTCGTTGCTGTGCTCAGCTTTCTCTAGTTGGGACAAGTAGAGGCTACTCTCTAGTTGAGGCTCACTGCAGTAGCTTCTCTGTTGCAGAGCATGGGCTCTAGAGCACATGGGCTCAGTAGCTGTGTCACACGAGCTCAGTTTCCCTGAGGCACGTGGAATCTTCCCGGACCAGGGATCGAACCCACGTCCCCTGCCTTGGCAGGCAGATTCTTAACCACTTGACCACCAGGGAAGTCCCAGAAAAGCATCACTACAAGCCGTCCACCAGGGCGGGGTCAAAAGCAGGATCTAGGGCAAGAACTTTGCATAAAACAACAGGTGGGTATTATTTACTCTGTGTCAGGCTCTTCTCTAAATACCTTCTCATGTAATCTTGCTCTCTGAATAGATGCTCATATTACTGCAATTTTGCAGAGGAGGAAACTGAGGCTCAGAAAGAGTGATTCAGCTGAGAAAACAGTTAGGAAGCAGCAGAGCTGGGATCCAAACCAAACAGTCAGGCCGCAGGATAAAGCTTGTCCAATCAACTGCTGCTCTGTAAATGTGTGGATCTTTGTTCCCAAAGGGTTTGCCCACCAGGCTAAAAGGCATACCACTTGTGGGACTTCCCTGGTGGTCCAGTGGTTGAGACTCCATGCTGCCAATGCAGGGAGTGAGGGGTTTGATCCCTGGTCAGGGAACTAAGATCCCACATGCCATGAAATGTGGACAAAAATAAATAAATAAATAATTTAAAAAGTCACACTACTTGTGATCCAGCCATCCCACTTCTGGGTATATAGCTGACCTTGAACGACATGGGTTTGAAATACACAAGTCCACTTATATGTCTGTTCTTTTTTTTTTCAATAAATGTATCATGTATACTGGGCTTCCCAGGGGGCGCTAGTGGTAAAGATCCCATTTGCCAATGCAGGAGACATAAGAGATGCGGGTTCGATCCCTGGGTCGGGAAGATCTCCTGGAGGAGGGCATGGCAGCCCACTCCAGTATTCCTGCCTGGAGAATCCCATGGACAGAGGAGCCTGGCGGGCTACCGTCCATGGGGTCACAAACAGACACGACGGAAGCAACTTACACGCACGCACCGTGTATACCACTAGGTTATTCAGTCTGAGGTTGACTGAATCCATGGATACAGGTTTGAATCTTAGATACAGAGAACTGACTGCAAAGTTATACTAAGATTTAAGACTGGGTGTGGGGGTCCACCCCTATCACCCCCACATTGTTCAATGGTCAACTGTATGCCCAAAAAGATTGAAAGCAGGGTTTTGAAAGATTAACTACACACCCATGGTCCTGGCAGCATTATTCACAATTGCCAAAAGGTGCAAGCAATCCAAATCTCCATCAATGGATGAGTGGATAAACAAAATGTGGTCTATCCATATAATGGAATATTATTCAGCCTTAACAGGGGGAGGAGATCCTGTCACACTAGAGCATGGATTCCTAAGTGAAATAATAAAAGCCAATCCCCAAAAGATAATTCCACTCCTATCAGGCCCTGGAGGAGTCAGATTCACAGAGATAGAAAATAAAAGAGTGGTTGCCAGGGCCTGAAGGAGGAGGAAGGGGAGGCAGGGTTGATCGGGTACAGAGTTCCAGTTTTGTGAGATGAACAGGTTCCCGCTTGCCCTCCTGCCCCTCTGCCCTCACCATGGGTCACGCCTGGGCTAGCCTTCTGGAGGAGACACATGTGACACAGAGCTCACCCAACAATCCCAGCTGAGGCTCCCCAAGATCAGCCAATAGCCACTGGCCCCTAGATGTGTGTCTGAGCCCAGCTGAGCCAGAAGAACCATGTCCACCCCAGCCAAGCCTAGCCCCAACCTCTGACCTGCAGACTCATGAGCCACATAAATTCTTACTGATGAAGGTCATCCATATTTGGGTGCATTGTTATGCATTTGTTATGCATTATTCTGCCAATAGGTGACTGATACAAACTCACGTAAAAGGCCTCTAGCCCTTCAGTCACTTATTCAGCTGCTTCAACACATAAGTACTAAGCCCCTATTCTGTATCCAGTAACAGAACAGCTGGCAAGTTCCTCTTGGAGACCATAGTTGAGAGAGGGGAGACAGACTATAATCCAAGTACTTCATTCTTGTTGTTCAGTCAGTCATGTCTGACTCTTTGAACGCCGTGGACTGCAGCATGCCAGGCTTCCCTGTCCTTCACTATCTCCTGGAGTTTGCTGAAACTCTTCTCCATTGAGTCAGTGACGCCATCCAGTCATCTCCTTCTCTGTCGCCCCCATCTCCTCCTGCCCTCAGTCTTTCCCAGCATCAGGGTCTTTTCCAGTGAGTTGGCTCTTCGCATTAGGTGGCCAATGTGCTTACAGTGGCATAATTAAGTGCTGTGAAGGGCCTAAGTATAGGGACTGTGGGAGAAGCACATGAGAAGGGCTTGGGAGGTCAGGGAAGGCTTCCTGGAAGAGGAGTTGTTGAAATGGAGGCCTGAAGAAGTAGGAGATGGCCAGGTGAGGGTTATGTTAAGGCAAGAGCAGAGAAGGGTGTCCCAGGCAGAAGGAACAAGAGTAAAGGCCCGGGCTGGTTGCGGAGACAGAGCCTGGCTGCTTGGGAGAAAGGCAGGAATGCTGAGGAAGCTGTGCTGGAGCCAATTCTGAGCAGGGACTTTATCCTGAGGGCCTGGGGCAGGGCTGTGGTGGCTGGGGTAGGGGGGGTGGGGATTTCAGCCATATTGCTGCGTGATCAGAAGTGCACTTAAGAAAGATCACTCAGGCAGCCGCGCGGAAGGGACGTTCACATGCAGTTAAACCCGGCAGTGAAGGCTGCCTGGAGAGTCAGAGGTCCCTGTGCCAAAATGTGGTGCAGATGGTGCCCGGATCATCAGGAGTCGCCAGCGCTCGGCTGTTTTAGCTGCCCATTGCCCGGGCTGGCTCCCTCTGGGGTAAACGCGATGCAGAAACTGAGGTTGTCCCCAGGGACGATGCCGAGTCAGAGAAGAGGCCTTCTGCCAAATGTCCGCCCTCTCCCCACCCAATCAGCAAGCCACCACCAGCTGCAGAAGATGCCCTGTCCAATCGGGAGCTAGGACACCCCCACAGGCCACCTCCAGTGCATCCTTGGGGAGTGAATTGGCTGATTCTGGGCAGAGACAGAGCAGCCAGAAGCCTCCCGCCAACCCCATCCCAATGTGGCCACCTGGCCCCGCCACGGGCACCCCTGCCCCAGCTGGCCTCCCCCCTGTACCGGCAAGATCCCACATCCGTCAAACACCGCCATCCGCTGGCATCCATCATCATCGGAGAAAAGAAATAAAGACGTTACCCTCTCGTGGTCCCAGGATTAATGTCCCTGCTGTGAAAACAAACGTCGCGTCTTCCCGCCAACATTTATTTTTGATAAATGCTGTGACTTTGCCTTGACATTTCGGAAGCAGCGGGAGACCATTACCCGGTGACAATGTTCTATTCCACTGACATTATCTCTTAATTATAATATGCAAGTAATGCTGAAAAAAATGGCCCATAAATAGCTCGTTTGGAGCTGCTGCATTCTCCTGTCGGGGAAACGCTGAAGGATTTCATTCAGCTCTTGCAAATGAGGAGAGACAAATGGATATGGGGGCTCTGTGTGTGTCCTGCCTCGTCAATGACAAAGCTCCCAGGGTGGCGGGAGGTGGCAGGGAGGTGACGATTTAAGGGCATCAGCTGGGCTTTCGCCTCCCCCCACTGCCCCCTCCCATCCATCTCCATCCCCCCAAATCAGAGGGCGCTTCACCTCATCACAATTAATAAGCCTTCAACTCTAGTCCTGCAAAACGATTTGCTATGTCACATAAAGGAGACAGGCAGTGCTTTTTTTTTTTTTTTTTCCCCAGGAAATTAATTCCGTTCAGGGGCAGGGAGGTCAAGGGAAGAGCTTCTGGAGGAAATCCCATTTTGCAACTCCTCTGGGTCCTCAAGAGCGGAAGAAACATCTGCCAAAGTTCAGAGTGAACAGGGTTCTCGGGGGGAGGGGTTGCTTGGGGACAGGGCAAGCAGAGGCTTTGAGATGGCTCAGGAAAGCAATCTGGACACCCTTTTGGAAGTAGTGGACAGTGGAGAGGGGTCAACCAAAAGTCAGAGTCATAACATTAACATTTATGCGAATCTGACACTTTGGGAGCAAGAGGGGCCAACTGAATTCACGCTTTGAAAGCCTCAGTGCTCCAAACCCAAACCGGTGAATACTCAAAGTCTAAACCAGTGGCTCTCAATCAGAAGTGATTTAGCTCCCCCGCTCTGGGTGGGGGGTCATTTGGCACAGTCTGGAAACCAAGGGCTGGACACTACTGGCATCCAGCGAGTAGAGACCAAGGATGCTGCCAAATGTCCTCCAATGACCAGAAAGGCCCCCACCACAGGGAATCATCCAGCCCAAAGGTCAACAGTGAGGCTTGTGAGAGGGGAAGGGGTTGGTGAGTTTGTTGGAGAAGGCAAAAGGCCTTGATGTGGTTGAGAAGAATCTAGAAATACTGCATAGTTGCCCACTTTGCGAAGAAGATATACAGATATGTAGCTTAAACACCCAGGGGTAGCCAGTCAAAGGATGGATTCCAACCTACAGTGAAAGCCTATCTGGGGACTTCCCTAGCGGTCCAGCGGTTAAGGCTCGCTGCGCAGCTTTTGCCAGCTCACTCAACCTCTCTCTGAGCCTCGGTTTCTTCATCTGTAACCTAGGGTGAATTCCTTCTTGTAGGAAGAATTTGTAGGAACAGATGAGCATAAGATAAAGCAAGCAAATGAAGAGGCACTTGGTGGTTGCTCCCTGGCAGCCCAGTGGTTGGGACTCTACCCTTCCACTGCAGGGGGCACAGTTTCGATCCCTGGCTGAGGAACTAAAATCCTGCTTGCTTCACAGCACACCCAAAAAAAAAGCCTATCCTGGAGTATAACCACAAAAACCACCCCTGTCTCAGTTAGGATTTCCCATCTGCCCTTTGAGAACATTATTATGTTTCCTCTTTATTTTACAGACCAGGAAGTAGAGTTCCTGGGGTAGGCTGCCCAGTCACAATAGCAGTTAGGGAGACAAAGGGGTCAGGGAAGAGGGTGGCCTGGGCTCAGAACCTGGCCTCATCCTTTGCCAGCTGGTCATGTTACATGAACAACTCGACCACTCAGGGCCTTTGTTTCCACATCTGTAAAATGGGCTCATAAACCCACCCCACGAGGTTGCCCCGGGAATGAGCTGGATAGCCCTTGCTGTGTGCTGTGCTTAGTCGCTGTCGTGTCCAACTCTTTGTGACCCTGTGGACTATAGCCCATCAGGCTCCTCTGTCCATGGGGATTTTCCAGGCAAGAATACTGGCATAGGTTGCCATGCCCTTCTCCAGGGAATCTTCCCAATCCAGGGATCGAACCCAGCTCTCCCATATTGCAGGTGGGTTCTTCTCCATCTAAGCCAAGAGGCAAGAATACTGGAGTGGGTAGCCTATCCTTTCACCAGAGGATCTTCCCAACCCAAGGTCTCCTGCCTTGCAGGCTGATTCTTTATCAGCTGAGTTACCAGGGAAGCCTGAGTTAGCCCTTAGATGTAAGGAAATAGAATCCAAACCCAGTGGCTTAAGGGATTTTAATCAAAGGAAGTATGGACAGAGATGTGGGCAATGCTGGGCAAGGGCACTGAGGTACCCAGGGGTGGGCACCAGTGCGAAACTGTTGCCAGAATAATAGGGGAAGGGGCTGAGGAAGAAATATTATGCCTGGAGGCAGGGGACTGACCAAGCCAGGCTCTGGGAATAAGGACGTGGACATCAGTGGCCAGGGGAGGGAGGGGCACAGTCTTCATTGTTACCATCCCCCATCTTCATTTGGTTTGCTTCCTGCTGTTCCACGCTGCTTCTCAAGAGAAAACCTGGAACATCGAGGGGTCACTTGCAAGGTGGCAGCAGAATGGAAATGAGGGACTGCCAGGCCGTGGGTCCACACACCACTGACGGGCTCTTCAGAATGTGTTCCGGAGTTCTGGACAGCCCTCGGCCAGCTTCAAGAAGTCTGTTCCAGGAGTTCAGGTTCAGTGCAAGGTTGCCGGCTCAGATGCCACCAGGGCACGTCAGCATTTATTGAGCGTGGCTGACCTGGGTAGTGACGTGGAGAATGAGTGTCCCTGCTCGGAGCAGCCACCACCCCGGGGGAAGGGGTGGGGACAGCTGCCAGGCAGGCATGAGGGCTCAGTGTGGCCAGATGCTCAGATTTTTGCGAAAGTAGCTGAAGTACAGATTTTTCCATGAAATCCCTTGATTTTTCAATATTGGCCACTAATTCAGGTTTTTCTTCCCCCTTCAAACACTGTGTAAGCCAAAGTCAACAAGTCTATAGGCCACTGGTTTGCACCCTCTGGTCTGGTCCACAGCCATTCCTCTCCTTTGGGAGATGATGTCACGCCTGCCTGGAGTTATCCTAGAGTTCACCCTGCTCAGGGTCACAGCCAGAGACACAGCCACGGCGCCTCCTGGCCAACGGGCTGCAGGGGACGTGCACCTGAAGCCTGGGGACCCTTCAGCTGTCCCTGACTCCTCCCTTTGCCCCCAGAGCTCTGCACCAAATCATTTCCACAGACACCCTAGGCCAGCTGGCCACATGGCTAAATCAGGTCCCTGAGCCTCGGCAGCCCCATCTGTATAATGGGCCTCTGTGGAGCCTTGTGAGTGTGGAGAGAGAGTCCAGATGGAGCACTTGGCAAGGCCTATCACAGTGGTTCTCAGTCGTCAGGGCAAAAATTATCAAAACCAAAAAGAACAATAAAAGATGGCCTTGGCTGGATTCTCCTGGAGAAAGGGGCCCAAGACTGTCTTGTCTGTATTTTCCTCTCGTTCCCAAGAATATCATGAGAGGTTAGCATAGGAACTGGGGTCAGAAGACCTGGGTTTGGATACCACCCACCCTATTACGTCGCTGTGCAGCTCTTGCCTGCTTACTCAACCTCTCTGAGTCTTGGTTACCTCACTTGTAATCTGGGGTGAATTTCTCCTTGTAGGAGAAATTTGTAGGGACTGAAAGCATAAGATAAGGCAAGCGCTGTGCTGTGCTTAGTCACTCAGTTGTGTCCAACTCTGTGCAACCCCATGGACTGTAGCCCATAAGGCTCCTCTGTCCATAGGGATTCTCTAGGCAGGAATACTGGAGTGGGTTGCCATGCCCTTCTCCAGGGGATCTTCCCAAAACAGGGATCAAACCCAGGTCTCCTGCATTGCAGGCAGATTTTCTACCACTGAGCCAACAGGGAAGAAAGCCAAACACTAAGTACATGAAAAGGCACTTGATGGGAATTCCCTTGTGATCCAGTTGTTGGGACTCTGCCCTTCCATTACAGTGGGCCCAGGTTCAATTCCTGGTCAGGGAACTAGGAATGTGATTTCAAAAAAAAAAATTAGTGTCCTTTCAGAAACTCCCCGCACCCTCTTTTCACCCACTTCCTGGTTTAGGTGTCGAAGGGAGCGGAGCTTGAACAGAAAGCTTTTACACCTTCAGGTTTTCTAAGATGTGCGGTGCCTTCCTCCCCAACCCGGGGCGGATGTGTCTTGTACCAGCTCTGTGTCTCCTGCTTCCCAGGGAAAGTCAACACTGACCTCTGCCCAAGGCCTGGCTGTTACTGACGTCACCGTGGGCAGGCTGCGGTGGCCTGGCCTGAAACGTTCATGATTGCCACAGCCTGCCTGCTACCTCCTCCAAACAGAGAGTTTGCCTGCCACCAATGCTATCTTCTCCCAGCCCCTGTTTGCCTGCCACCAATGGTATCTACAGGCCTGCTTTCGGTCATTCTGAGACCCGAGCCGATGGAGCACCCAAAAGCTCAGACATTGCCTGTCACCAGAGAGTATACAACCTCAGAGAGGTTAAGTGACCTCTCTTAGAGAAAAGGGAGATTCTCACCCCTGCAATTAAATGCTGCAGCCCAAGAAGTGATACAGTGATACTCTGCCCTCATCTCATCGGCCAGAGTGATCCCAACCAACCACGTGGGGTTGGAAATATTTTCCACCCAAATGCCCAGAAGGTGAAAGTTTAAAAGATCTGGTGTACAGACCACTAATGGCTACCACAGTCGTATTTTTGTTATCTCCATTTTTATAGATGAGGCTATCAAGGCTCAGAGAAGTTAAGTGACTTGCCTGAGATCACAAAGCTAAGAAATAGCAGATCTGGGATTTACACCCAGTTCTATCTAACTCTGGAAACTAATATATCAGCCATTACCACTTATAAACCCTGAAGTATGACCTGTTCAACCATAAATTTGTACCTAAGACAAACACATTCTGGGAGTTCCCTGGTGGCCTACTGGTTAGGATTCCAGGCTTTCACTGCCATGGGCCTGGGTTCAATCCCTGGTTGGGGAACTAAGATCCTATAAGCTACTTGGTGTGGCCAAAAATAAAAGTTAAAAAAAAACATATTCAGGGAATTAGGCTGATAAAAGACATCTTTCTGAGGGGCTTCCCTGGCGGTTCACACAGTAAAGAATCCACCTGCAATGCAGGTGACCAGGTTTGATCCCTGGGTCAGGAAAATCCCTTGGAGAAGGAAATGGCAGCCCACTCCAGTATTCTTGCCTGGAGAATCCCATGGACAGAGGATCCTCGTGGGCTACAGTCCATGGGGTCGCAAAGAGCTGGACACGATTGAGTGATTTAGCACGTACACGCAAGACACCTCTTTACACACCTCCAGAAAGGGGGGGCATATCACCACAGTCACTTATACTTAAATTACACAAATAACAAGCAAAGGCAAATACTGAGCAAAAACAAATAGACCAAGTCCTATTCAAGACACATTTGCTTCGGCCCACACAGTATTTTATTTAATTGGAATATGTTGCCAATAATTAAAAATCAGGAGATTTCACTTTTTAAAAAATTCTCTTGAAATTTAAAAAAAAAACAAGAACAACACTGAAAGACCTGGTAACAAGAGCCTGCATTCCCATCAGATCAGGCAATCATCAGCGTGACTGAAGACAAAGCCAGGTTCTCAGATGACAGAGAGGCAGCCTGGACTGGAGTCTGCAAGGCAAGGTGTCAAATAACCCAGAACCCCAGATACAAAATGACGCTCTCTTTAACTACAGGTGTAACAGCCTCACTTTCACACTTTAACGTAATTTCATCAAAGTCTTAGCAATAACGGTGTCATCTGTACTTTTAAAAAGTGTTGAGAAGGTGTCACTTTGGAAATGCATATACCCACTAGCTCTCTTGTGAAGTTTTGGGCAGATAAAACCTTCTACCACTAGCTACCCTACCACTCAGAGACCAAACACCAGGCCTTCTGGGCCTATTGACATTGCTGCCTGGTTCTGTGGGCATTTTAGTCAAGGCTATAGTTTTTCCAGTGGTCATGTATGGATGTGAGAGTTGGACTGTGAAGAAGGCTGAGCACCAAAGAATTGATGCTTTTGAACTGTGGTGTTGGAGAAGACTCTTGAGAGTCCCTTGGACTGCCAGGAGATCCAAACAGTCCATTCTGAAGGAGATCAGCCCTGGGATTTCTTTGGAAGGAATGATGCTAAAGCTGAAACTCCAGTACTTTGGCCACCTCATGTGAAGAGTTGACTCATTGGAAGAGACTCTGATGCTGGGAGGGATTGGGGGTAGGAGGAGAAGGGGACGACAGAGGATGAGATGGCTGAATGGCATCACTGACTTGATGGACGTGAGTCTGAGTGAACTCCGGGAGTTGGTGATGGACAGGAAGGCCTGGCGTGCTGCGATTCATGGAGTCACAGAGAGTCGGACACGACTGAGCGACTGAACTGAACTGAACTGAACTGGTGGCTCAGACAGTAAAGAGTCTGCCTGCGACTCAGGAGACCTGGGTTCGGCCCCTAGGTCGGGAAGATCCCCTGGAGAAGGGAACAACTATCCACTCCAGTAGTCTTGCCTTGAGAATTCCAAGGACGGAAGAGTCTGACAGGCTACAGTCCACAGGGTCCCAAAGAGTCAGACACGACTGAATGACTAACACTTCCACTGATCTACACATACCATTTAAAGAAGCTAGTTTTACACAGAAGATATCCATCCAGTGATTCACCTGGGAGAACGCCCTCACCATGTGTGACAGCAACGCCTCCTGGGGATGTATGGTTTCACAGCTCACCTCTACTAGACATTACAGATACTTAGGTAAACTGCATCCTGAATGTTTGATCCAAGAGTACTTTGTGACCCGTTTGACAGTCTTTTCAGGACTTCCCTGGAGGTCTAGTGGCTAAGATGTGCTTCTACTGCAGGGGGCAAGGGTTCAATCTCTGATCAGGGCACTAAGATCCTGTATGGCATGTAGCGCAGCCAAAGAAAGAAAGGAAAGTCCTCTGTGTGACCATCATGAGGACCTATGAAATCAATGCAACAGGAATTGGAGTGTCTTTTGGAGAGAGGAGAGCAGGGGCACCAAGGGGTCAAAGTGACTTGCCTGCAGAACACAGCATGTCAGGGCCTCTTTGCAAACAGCTCTGGCTTCCAAACCTCCCTGGCTGCCTAATCTCTAGGTCTGATATCATGGAAGAAACCATGTCCTTCCCCCAAACAGTTGCAGCTGCCACAGCCAGAGACCACAGGGGCTGGGTCACCACCCTGTGACCAGAGACTCTTCGTGTCTTCTCTGGGAGTTCCTGTCCCCTAAAATGGAAGAAATTCCAGCAGCCCAGGGAAGAGCAGATGGGGCGGGCCATGGGCACAGATGGAAGATGCCAGAGACCAGAGCAACGTTCCACAGTTCTGAGAACCTGCCACAGGCCGGGCCACCACAAGGATGCTTTCCACGCCACACTATTCCAGCCCATCTGCTGAGATGTCTTCCCCGGAGGAACGGAAGTCCCATTTCATCATGGAAGTTGAGGGGGTGGATGAGAGTCAGTGTGCAGAAATGTGCATCGTGACTGATGTTGCTCAAACATCTGTCACTTAAAGTTGAAAACAAATATCTCCATCTCAAAGGACCCCCTTCGTCTTCAGCTGAGGACCTCTGGATGTTGTCAAGTTTGCTGCGGCTCGGGCCTCATGGCCAAAGTGCCTGTGAGATCTGGGAACGTTCACAACTCCAGACTCCAAGACACGGCCACTTGGCCTTCACCCTCTGGGGAGGCATGCCAGGCCTGGAACCCTCAGAAGCTGGCACCCGAGCCCTGGGAGAGAACAGTCTGAGAAACAGCCCCCACTGAAGCAGTGGCCCTTAGCCCTCCCTCTGGCAAAAGTCCTGGGCGGCTTCCTCCAGTCTCCTCTGCCCTCCCTTTGCAGTCTTGTTGTGGGTGTGAGAGAGCCAAGCACTATTTTTAGCATGTTTATTCTTACTCTTCTCCTTCCCTCCCGTTCTCAACCTCTCTGGAACGAGCCTAGATGTTCCCCCGCTAAGGGTTTTTCTGGCATCACAGGGCATGTGCTGGTGTGCGGGACCTCTTTCTGGATGGAGCTGGGATTGAGTTGGGAGTAAACAAACTTTTCAATCTCAGATGCTCCAGAATCAGGACCCATCTGTATATTTGCTTGAAAATGACGTTCCTCAAAGCTGGTTTCCCCAGCATGATTTCCAGAAAGGACACAAGACAGCAGGAGTCTCTGGACTTCCCTGATGGTCCAATGGTTAAGACTACACACTTCCAATGTAGGGGACCCAGGTTCAATCCCTGCTCAGGGAAGTTCCACATGTCACACAGTGCAACCGAAAAAATAAATAAAATAAAAATAAAGATGCACATACCTTTAAAAGGGGCTTCCCTGGTGGCTCAGATGGTAAAGAATCTGCCCACAATGTTGGACACCTGGAGTCAATCAGTGGGTCAGGAAGATCCTCTGGAGAAGGGAATGGCTACCCACTTCAGTATTCTTGCCTGGAGGATTCCATGGACAGAGGAGCCTGGCGGGCTACAGTCCCTGGGGTCGCAAAGAGTTGGACCCAACTGAGCAACTGACACTTTCAATTTACTTTCATACCTTTAAAGGTGGGGCGTAGCGGGGGCAGTATTTTCCTGGTGATCCAGTGATTAAGACTCTGATCTTCCAATGCAGGGTTCCCAGGTTTGATCCCTGCTCAGAGAACTAAGATCCTGCATGCCACATGGTACCACCAAAAATATATATGTATACATATATTTTTTAATTAAAAAAGAGAGAGTAGGAGTCTCTGACAAACAACAGTCATGAGTCCTGGTTAACTGGACCACGAGGAGATGCTCTGGGTGACAGATGAGCACGCATGCCCTGGACCCAGCTACTGAGCCTAAAATCTGGACTCTGACACTTAGCAGCCATAAGACCTTGGGTGTTTACTTGTCCTCTCTGCACCTGTCTCATCTGTAAAAAGATGGTGATGATAAGAATGTTCACCTGGGTTATGAGGGAAATGAGACGCCCTCGTACGAAGAGTTTAAAGCAGGGCATGGTACATAGGAAGCATTCAGTTCATGTTAGCAGCAGCCTGTTTCAGGAGATGAAACCAGTCCACCAGAGCCCGGCTCTGGGCCAAGAGTCCCCAGCATCTGCGATTTGAGTGAGGCTCAGGCCCGTCTCTGGTGGGGCGGGGTGGGGCTGGGGGGGTGGTCAGCCATGAGGCCTGGAGCCACCAGGAGCCACTCTCCAGACCAGGTTGAAGGCACTGTCCTGGAACCCGGGCCACCCAGATTGAAAGAATCATAGTTATTACCCGTCAGCCAATCCGGCCCTCTGTGGACATTGCTAATTAATAACTTTACAGACCCTGTAACTTCACACGAGAATACTGCAGAGCATTTTTTATGTGTAGAAACTCTTAATATGTACAATGGAGAAACACAAGGAGCACAGGTTATGCAGCGCTGATCTGTCGATCTTTCTTCTTTTTTTTTTTTCCACTCTTGAATGAAAAAAAAAAAACAAAAACAAAAAACAAAAAACGGACGTGGCTCAGGCCCCTCTCGACTGCCAGAAAGGCCCAAGTTGAGCCCACGTCTTTGAATACATAACCAGGAGCTGCCCTTCAGAGGGCGGGCCCATGGCGCCCCCTGGTGGCCAACGTCTGCACTTCCAGCATCTGGCGGGGCCCTGGGCGGGCTCTGGGGCTTCAACACAAGGTGGGGATGGGAGAGAGAAGGGAGGGGTGCAGAGCGAGGCAGCTGGGCGTGCGCGGGCTCTGCACTCTGCCCTCCTTCAATCACATCTCTTACGTTCACCACTCCCCCATCATTCGTTCGTTTATTCCACAAAGCCTTTGCGCACCCACTTTCCTGCCAGGCACTGTGCCAGACTCCAGGAATACAGCTGGTACCCCCTACAGACCAAGTACATGCCCTCAGGAGCTTAGAGTCTAAGGAGGGAGGCAGAGCGTGATTAAATGCTTACACACACACAAAAAGATCAAACTGCAAGGGCAAGACCTTGAGAGTGAAGAGCCAAAGGCAGACGGCCTCCCCTCAAGGGATCACCCAGGAAGCAAAAAAGACGAAGTAAGGAATGTGTTTCAGTTTCCCCACTGGTAAATCCGGCCTGATTCTCCTGCCCCGGCCACTCCACGAGTGCTCTGAGTGTTCCATGGCAAGGGCAGGGGGGAAAGGGAGGTTTTATAAACTGTAGCGTGCCTCCTGCCACCTATCTCTTCACCCACCTGTGCCCCCACCGTAATTCCCCACACAGCCAATCAGCGATCACCTTGCTGCCCAGCTTAAAACGCTCCAATGACTCCCACTATACTTAAAATCCAAACTCCAGGGCCCTGCCGGATTTAGCCCCCGCCCAGTTCTACAGCCTCCTCTGCCTCTGTGTTGGGTACACTCCAGCCACGCCCCATTCATTTCCTGTCTGTCTGCTGCTACCTCAGGACCTTTGCACGTGCAGACCTTCTCGATTCTTAAAGGGCTCTTTTTCCTTCAAATCCTTTGGGAAACAGCATAAATAGCCCTTCTCAGAGCATATCTAAGTAGCACCCTTCTCATCTAAGTAGCACTCCTGCCCCCCCCCCCCCACAACAAACACTTCCTCTCCTCATGTCATCTGTTTTACTTCTTTCCTGGCACCTGTCACTTCTGGTGTTATCTTACTCACTTACTTGTTCACTGTTGCCCCCATTAGAATATAAACCACGGGGCAGGGACCTCTCCTGCTTTGTCCACCACCATACACACACACACACACACACACACAGTTTGTGATTGGCCTGGGTCTTCCTCGCTGGCTTTCTCTAGTCGCAGGCGAGCAGGGCTTCTCTTTGCAGAGCACAGGCTCTAGGGTGCAGGGACTCAGTAGTCGTGGTGCGTGTGCTTATTTGCCGCACAGCAGGTGGAATCTTCCCGACCAGGTGTCACACCTGTGTCCCCTGCATTGGCAGGTGGATTCTTATCTATTTACCGCTAGGGAAGCCCCCAACCGCTGTGTTTCTGAGGCAGATAGCACTGGTACTCTCACAGATCCAAACAGATCCCTTTTGACTGTTTCTGTGTTCCCCCTGGCTTCTGGGTACTTTCCCCCCAAAGCCCAGTGCCTGCTGGTCTTCCTTGAAAAACTACCCTCTCTGGCTGCTGGACCCCAGTTTGCCTTCCTGGGACACCCCTTGGCCAGGAGTCTCTGTGTCAGCATCTCCAAGCAAGACAACTCCCAATGTGTGTACTCAAGCACCTGACACACAGTTAGCACCCAGAAAATATTAGCTGAATGAATGTATCCATCTACATAGCCCTTTGAGAGAGACTCCCTCTCAGTGCCCGCCCAGTGCTCTGCACACAGTAGGTATCTAATAAATGCTTGCTGGAGGCTCAGTAGCTGAGATCTTTCACAATAGTCCTGGACCCTGTATGTTCACACATTCATTTCTATTCCACCTTCATAAGGCTTCTCAGGAATTCATAGAGCAACAATCTTTACTCACAAGGGCAGGAAACTCAAGGTTCAGAGAGGTTACAGTTCTCCAAGGCTGCCCAGCAACGGGTACAACTGAACTCGTGTGCGGGTGACCTGCCTCCAAGATCAGAGCCCTTTCCTCTTCATGTTAAGGAAGCATGAATATCCCATGAACCTAGTTTTATTTTAGGAGTCTCACTCTTGCTCAGAGGAAACTTGGAGGTCAAGACCCCTTTGAAAATCTGAAGAATATTAAGGAATCGCTTCCCAGAAAATATGGTTTTTCCAGTTGTCTTGTATGATGTGAGTTGGACCATAAAGAAGGCTCAGTGATGAAGAATTGATGCTTTTGAACTGTGGTGTTGGAGAAGACTCTTGAGAGTCCCTTGGACTACAAGGAGATCCAACCAGTCAATCCTAAAGGAAATCAACCCTGAATATTCATTGGAAGGACTGATGCTGAAGCTGAAACTCCAATACTTTGACCACCTGATGCAAAGAACTGACTCACTGGAAAAGACCCTGATGCTGGAAAAGATTGAAGGTAGGAGGAGAAGGGGACGACAGAGGATGAGATGGTTGGATGGCATCACCGACTCCATGGACATGAGTTTGAGCAAGCTCCAGGAGCTGGTGATGGACAGGGATGCCTGGCATGCTGCAGACCATGGGGTCACAGAGTCGGACACGACTGAGCGACTGAAACTGAGGCATAAAATGAAATTTCTGGAGGTTGCAAGTTTCTGAAGCCAGACTGTGACCTGCCGAGGTCCAGCCCCGGCTGATCCAGGGTATTCGAAGCAGGGATGGCGTCGGCGACCTATTTATTTATAAATATTTATCAAAGATATAAAGAGTAATAGAATGAGGATAGCTCAGTAGGAAAATTCAGTGGAGAAAAGAGGCTGAGTAGCTTGGTTTATGTGGGAGACCAATAAAACTTCAAGACAAGAAGTTTGCACCACTTACGTAGGCCGCAGGCGTCCTTCCGTTCTCCCGAAGGAGAGGAGACACTGAGGCCTCCCTGGTCAGATCTTAGAAGCCCAGGCATAATTAGCAAGCATGGTGGGTTCCGCGCTCCAGATGGAGACTCAGCCAGAATTTGAGAAAGAGAGCAACATGGGGAGACCAAGTTTCGGTGAACAAGGCCCGCACTTTATTTTCCACAGTAGTTTTTATACCTTAAGTTGTGCATAGAGGATAATGGGGGAAGGGGTGGAGTCATGCAAGGACAGCAGTTCCTGGTTCTACTCGAAGCCAGGCTTTCAAACTTATCATATGCAAAAGTTCAGGTGATTTACATCATCTTCTGGCCAGGAGGCCTGTTAACATTTTAAGAAACTTATTTTTCTCTAAAGGTGATTATTCCAAAGTCAGGCACCAGCCTCCAAAAAGCATTGGACAAAGCTGCATTCCTATAGGGCAAAGGTGAGGTGGGCTCAATCAAGAAAAGAATTAACTCAAGGGTCCAAGGTTATAAACATTGAGGCTACTACTTACATTTCTATACACCCATTGTATCAATCAATACACTGCCAAGGACACAGTAGGCAAGGAGTATGGAGACTTAGCAGCAAACATTGGCCCAATAAGTGAAAAACCCTTCACCAATACAATTTCTAATCAATCTTTTAACTACTCAAAGGAATCTGTGTTTAGACAGTTTAGAACATCTCCTGCCTCTCACAGTTGGGAGGCTCTGAACAATCACATCTGGCCGGAAAAACCTATTCAGGCAGGCTAGAGGATTGCCAAAGGAGTTTGTAGGTTAAACACTGTCACACCCAGGAATTATTAACTGGAGCTGTAAGCTAACTCTTTTTTCAGAGAGAGGTCATGGGGGACAGCCCCCCGTAAAGTCAGAGGTGTAGGTGAAAGCACAAAGCAGAAAGTAGGCAGACTCTGGTTTTGGGGGTAGATTCTCAAGAACTTCCAGGGGGACTCCTGAGGCTCGAGCCCGCCTTTGCGTAGGCCGAGCCTCCTTCCTCATGACCTTTGCCATGGGCGGAGCTCCTCACGCTGGCTCCTGGCAGTGATAGACTTCCAGCTGAGCTATTCCAGATCCTGAAAGATGATGCTGTGGAAAGTGCTGCACTCAATATGCAATATGCAGTCAATATGCAATATGCCGGCTCCCGGCAGTGACCCCTGCATTTCTCCCCTTTCATTGTAAGGAATTTAAGAGGTGATCTCAGCACCTCTGAGAATGAGAACCCAGACCTCCTAACCACCTGTGTGCGCAGCTCGCCCTCCAGTGGCCAAACCTGTAATTGCCCAGAAGCCCAGCATCACAGCCTGAAAAGGGGAAGGATTTTCCTATCAGCCTGCGAGAAGGGGATTGACCCTCCAGGTGGGGAAAAACCCAGTAAGGATTTAAACAAAAGATGAGTGTGGTGATAGTTTACATTTCAGGAGGGCCTCTCAGGGCTTGCTTGAGGAAGGGACCGCACAGGACAAGCGTGGTACCCAGATGGACCAGGCTGCCACAGCCTCCTCCAGGCGAGAGACCCCAGGGGCTCTGGAATTGGAGGGTTGAACGCAGGGTCCCCAGCCCTGAACCCACAAATCGGGTCCACCCGTTTTTTTGAGCTCCGCACTGACTTTGCCAAGAAGGTATTCTTCTTCTTCTTTTTTTAAATACTAGGAAAACCACCCTAATAGCTTCATTCTCAGTGTGTAGCAAACACTCCATAAATATTGGTTGAAAGAGTGACCATCTGAATGAGCAAAGGAATACATGGGAATGTGAGTAACCATCTTGGTTAAAACTAGTTTCTGGTGAGGTGGCAGGGCTTACATTACAGGCTCTCGGGGTTTAGGGACTCCAGTAACTGGGGTTAGGACTTCCAGTATTCTAGAACATTCTAGTATCGTCTAAGGTACAGACACAGCAACTCAGGAATCCCAAGCAGGGGGTTGAGGGGGGAGCTGAGTGAGCACAAGAGATCAGGGAGGCTTCCTGGAAGAGGGGACATGGCTGGAATTGAGTCTTTGATGATGGCCAGGACTGAGCCAGACACTTATTCCTCAGGCAGAGTGAGTGGTAAGAGGAGGAAGTGGAGGACACAATAAGGCACAGTATAGAGTTCCTGAATTAGGCAGGTCTGGTGGTACCCGGATGAACACCTTTAAGCTTTAATAGTTAAGTATTTTTTAATATATTTTCCGATTGTGGTGCTGTTGATGTACAATATTATGTAAGCTTTAGGTGTACAACACAGTGGTTCACAATTTTTAAAGGTTATATTCCATTTATAGTTATTATCAAATATTGGCTATATTATCAAATATTGGCTATATGTACAGTATATCGTTGCAGCTAGTTTTTTTATACATAATAGTTTGTACCTCCTAGCTCCCTAACCCTATCATGCCCCTCCCCCGCTTCCCTTTCCCCACTGGTAACCACTGGCTTGTTCTCCACATCTAAGAGTCTGTTTCTTTTTTGTTATATTCACTAGTTTGCTTTATTTTTTAGATTCCACGCAGTTACGTCTTTGTTGGTGGCTCAGAAAGTGAAGAGTCGGCCTGCAATGCAGGGGACCCGGGTTCGATCCCTGGGTCAGAAGCTCCCCTGGAGAAGGGAATGGCAACCCAACTCCAGTACTCTTGCCTGGAGAATTCCACAGACGAGGAGCCTGGCGGGCTAAGGTCCATGGGGTCGCAAAGGGTTGGACACGACTAAGCTACTAACAACAACAACAAGAAAAATGTAACTTGCCTGTTGGACCCACAAGTTCAGATAAAACTTTTTAAAAGAACAAATTTTTTTAAAGAAAATTTCTTTTAAGTCAAAAAGTGGATCAAATTGAAGAAAAATATTGTTAGCCAAGTCATATTGTAGGCGGGGTGGGGTTACAGTGTAAAGTGAGAGGGTAGGAATAAAGCCTGAGTCAAAGGCACTCCAAGAACTCCCGAGGCCCTGGCCGTGTTAAAGCCTGATGCCGTGTCTCTTAAGGTGGCCTCGAAGCCCATCCTCCCCCTGTGAGGCCAGAGGGCAATTCCTCTCTGAATCCTCAATGAAGTCAGTGGCTGGGTTTAAGGACCAAGCTTGTACCAAAAAAACAAATTAGCTTGAACTTTACCAAGATATTCAGAAGCAAGACGTTCACATAATGATATGCCTGGAGGCTAATTCACCTCTTCCATCCTGTGATCACTTGGGGACACACACACACACACACACACACACACACACGGCAGAATGGTTTGTGGAGACTGTCTCTTTTTTCCTTCATGAGCATGCAGGGCTGAACGCAAAAGTTGCAAGTGTCTGTGATGAGGCTTGGACACGGGGAAGTCAGCAGTCTTCTCAGTGGTCCTCAAACTCAAGCTGAGGAACACTTGTCACCTGTGAGTCTCCCCAGAAGCAGGCAGCAAGCTCTCTTCCCTGGGCCCCTTCACAAGCTCCTCACTCTGAAGCAGGCAGGTGCAGCCCTTCCCGGCCATTCAGCCCCCACCAGAGGCACACTCTCAAATACTGGTTTCGAGAACTGATCTAAAAGACTGTGTAACCCTTTTGCAAGTCGGTGGTTTCCACTTTGTAGCCTTCTACGAATGTGAAGAAAGGTCAGATGGAGGTGTCAGTTGATAGATCACTAAAAATACTTTTTGGATGATAGATCACCACCCTATTTTTGCCCATTACTCAGCAGTCTAAAAATTGAGTGAAGGACCTCCTGTATAGCATGAGGAACTCTGCTCAATACTCTTAATGATCTACATGGAAAAATAATTTGGGGAAAAAAAATGCGTGTATGTGTGTGTATAACTGAATCACTGTGCTGTACACCTGAAACTAACACAGCATTGCTAATCAACTGTGCTCTAATCTAAAATAAAAATACCCTCATCTTTTAAAAATAAAAAAATGTAAATAAAAGAATTGAGTGACTCTGCTATCAGAATATTCCTTCTACTTCCAGCTATTTATTCATGTAAACAAGGCTTCTCTGCACTTATGCAAAACAAGAATAGGATTGATGACAAAATTGGTCCCATTCTGGCAGTCGCAGTCATTCATGGATACATAAATTAGCTGAGAGTGAAGAGGAAACCACCATCTCATTAGCAAATGTACTTCCATGCAAATAAAAATCACAAAAAAATGTGATACCACTACAAATGATAATGATTTTTTAAAAACCCAGAAGTACCAAGGTATACCTAGATGGTGGGAATGTAGAACGGCGCAGCTACTGTGAAAAAGGTTAAACACAAACTTATGTGTTACCATGTGACCTAGCACTCTCATGCCTACCTATTTTCCTTAAGAGAAATGAAAATCGGGAATTCCCGGGTGGTCCAGTAGTTAGGACTCTGTGCTTCCCCTGCTGTGGGCCCCAGTTCAATCCCTGGTTGGGGAACTAAGATCACAAGAGCAAAAAAAAAAAAAAAAAAAAGGAAAAGAACAAATATATGTTCACACAAAAACCTGTATTTTCGTGTTTGTAGCAGCATTCTATGCATAATCACCAAAAACAGGACATATGTGAAATGTCCTTCAACTCACAAATGGTTGGAAACCTGTGGTACGTACCTATGAGGGAATTCTACTCAAAAATCAAAAGGTGGGTCAAAAGATGGGGTGGGGATAATGGTTCACATGGATGCTATTCTTTCTTAAGGGGAACTGAATTCATGCAGAATTTATATAAAATGTTAAATATACACAAGTTGGAATTCTTAAAACAGTGGAAAGGCAGGCCTGCAGCCCAGTCTCTGAGAGGCACTCATGGCAGTAACGAGAAATGAGATACTGGCTAAAAAGAGCCTGGGGCTTCCCAGATGGCGCTAGTGGTAAAGAACCCGCCTGCCAAAGCAGGGGATGCAAGAGATGCAGGTTCAATCCCTGGGTTGGGAAGACCTCCTGGAGGAGGAGATGGCAAGCCGCTCTAGTATTCTTGCCTGGGAAGCCCCATGGGCCAGAGGAGCCTGGCAGGCCACAGTCCATAGGATCGCACAGAGTCAGACACAACTGAAGTGACTTAGCACTCGAGAAGAGCCTAGAACTTCCAAAGGAACCGCACCCCCTCGCCAACCCAGCCTCCCATAAACAGGCTGTTACAGACTCAGGCAATCACTTTTTAAAAAGGTTTATTACTTCAATTGTGAATTATTTTTAAAAGATGATATTCAGTTTTTCTTCCAGTAGAAAAGAGACAGAGGCTTGTCCCAGAGACCAGGAGTCCCAGACAGATGGGTCTCCTGACCAGACACCCAGGCTGACGTCCCAGACGGAGCCTCTCTACCTCTGCCCTGGCACCTGGTAGCTGCAGACCTTGGTGGGGGGCAGCTCAGGGCACAGCTTCCTGCCACCCCAGTCAGGAAGTGACCAGCTCAGTATACAGGATGATGTCAGTTTAGGCTGGAGGGAAGGGACCCGCACACCCAAACCCATGATCCTGCAGGGGGTTTAGGATGCATCTCCGTTTCTGAGGCCCAGATGGCTGTCCAGTGGCTACAGCTTTGGTCCGGGCTGGGTGCTGAACCACAAAACCTTGCCCACCAGGTTCAGGCACAAGAAGTCAGCACTCCTAGGCTGGATTTGGGGACAGTGGCGGCCTCTCAGGGCAAATGCCCTGTCCTGCATGGATGAGCCACCAGGAAGGGGCTGCAGTGTTTCACAGATGGAGCGGGCCGCTGGGGAGAGGTGACGTGAGTCACTAAGAGCCTGGGCTAGGGGACCCCGTGCCCATAGCACCTACGGTCAGGCCTGTGGATTACTTGGAGAGAAGTTTCCAGAACAGCCCTTGTTGACCAGTCTTTCCCCCAAGTCTCTCAGCAGCGGCTCCATCCCTGAGTATCTGCACACACCTGTGCACACGTGTGGACACGTGCCAGGGGCATGTGTGTGTGTGTGTGTGTGTGCGCGTGCGTGCGTGCAATGTGCAGGAGGTGGGGGGCTCAGACTTTGGGACTGGTGGGCTGTCCACGGAGCGAGTCCTGAAGAAGCGGGGTGTAGGGGCTGGGAAGTTGGTCTGGCTGAGTGGCCAGACAGGGCTGGCTGATGGCATCTTTGGAACCCTGTGGAGAAAAGGCAGGGCACGCTGCATCACTAAGGCCGGCCACCAAGCCCCGCCCATGCCAAGCCCCGCCCACAACCCACCCCGCCCCTTCACATCCTCCACCAGAATGGAAACCCCCCTGGGAGTCCCCATCAGCAGTCCCCACCAATCAAGCCTGAGATGAGAAAAGACTGGAGTGACCTACAGACTCCTGGGCCGCAACTGCAAGGGTCTCCCCATCTCATGAAACACCATCCCGCCCTGCCCTCACCCCATTTTAGAGATGGGGAAACTGAGGTCCAAAGGGACTCGCCTAATACAGAGAAAAGGGCAGAGCAAGGTATTCAGGGCTTATATAAGCAATACTGTCGACACAGGAAAATTGGAAACCGCCTAAACGTCCACTGATATCATAATGCATCAAAAACATAGAGTCGCAAAGTGGTAGTCAACCTACACAGCTGTCACAAACAGAAAATCGAGAAAGGGAAAGCCAGCTGCAGAGTGATTCACATAGCATGTCCTCCAGAGATGTTTCAAAAACTGATCTGTTGCTCATGGATACAGATTTAGAAGGGGAAAACAGGCACACACCAAATTCCTAGAAATGACTGTCTTGGGATAGGGGGAGGGGCTGTGGGGCTTGGTGGGGTGGGGGCAAAGGGCACACAGTGAAATGGAGAACTGGGACAAGATGTGAACAATTAATGCTGCTGAGTCTGGGTGAGAGGGAACTCGGTGTCGTTCATCTAGCTTTACTTTTTTTTTTTAATTTCACAATTTAAGGAAATTTCATGAAATTAAAGAGACATGGATGGACCTAGAGCTGGTTATACAGAGTGAAGTAAGTCAGAGAGAAAAACAAATATCGTATATGAACGCATGTATGTAGAATCTAGAAAAAAAATGGAACAGATGAACGTATTTGCAGGGCAAGAATAGAGAAGCAGATGCAGGGAGCAGACATGCGGACCCAGGGGAAGGGGAGGGCGGGCCGAGCTGGGACACCAGGACCGATGTGGGCACTGCCATATGTAAAACAGATAGCCAGTGGGAAGCTGCTGCATAACACAGAGAGCTCAGTTCGGGGCTCTGTGCTGACCTAGACGGGTGAGATGGGGGTGTGGGAAGGAAGCTCAGGAGGGAGGGGATATATGCATGCATATAGATGAGTCACTTGGTTGTACAGCAGATACTGGCACAACATAGTAAAGCAATCATACTCCAACAAAAAAAAAAAAATTAAAGGTAAGCTGTGATAATAAAAACTGGGGTAACTTTTCATCCCCCTAAGCCTTCTATCTTCATTCGCCTTGAAGAATGGAGAGAGATGCCTTCTTGCCCAGCAGCTGTGGCTGGAAAACCCCCAAAACCCCTGCCCGCTTGGACCTTGCGCACAAAGCCCAGAGGTCTGCTTCACTGCGGGGTGGGGAAAAATCAAACTCCACTCTGGGCAGGACCAAGGGGAAGGTGAAACTCCCGGCTCCTCTCCTGTGGGACTGATCTCAGGCTACCCACACTGAGCCACATTCCAGCCAGGAGCAAGGAGGGGAGGTGGTGGGGGTATGGTGTCAGAACAAGACCAGTGCCCCCCGCTGACCCACACTCCCACATACAGGCAGCACGCGACAGTCGGGGTGGTGGGTGGAGGGCAGATTCTCAGCAATGTGGATCCAAAGAACTAAGACTGGAGACAGCCTCGCTCAAAAGTGATCAGTTCTAATGAGGTGGATGAAACTGGAGCCTATTATACAGAGTGAAGTAAGTCAGAAAGAAAAACACCAATACAGTATATTAACCCATATATATGTAATTTAGAAAGATGGTAACGATGACCCTATATGCAAGACAGCAAAAGAGACACAGATGTAAAGAACAGACTGTTGGACTCTGTGGGAGAAGGCAAGGGTGGGATGATTTGAGAGAATAGCACTGAAACATGTATACTATCATATGTGAAACAGATCGCCAGTCCAGGTTCAATGCATGAGGCAGGGTGCTCGGAGCTGGTGCACTGGGATGACCCTGAGAGATGGGATGGGGAGGGAGGTGGGAGGGAGGGTCAGGATGGGGAACACATGTACACCTATGGGTGATTCATGTGAATGTATGGCAAAACCCACCACAACACTGTAAAGTAATTAGCTTCCAATTAATTTTTTTTTTAAGTGAAAAGGGGAAACTGCTTTTTCAAGAAAGACACATGTAACAAACCCTCAAGGAAGCAGAACCTGAGACAGATTCCTCCTCCTCCTCCTGTTCCCTAACACTGTCCTTTAACTGAGGAATGAGGACTTGGAAATAATGAGACTCATAAGAAGGTAAGAAAGATCCAGGAACATGCCCTGCAGGGCTGCCTAGTACAGTTGTCCAGGTTGATCACTGTACAAAGGCACTCAGCCAAGGGGGCTATACATGGGTTGTATTCTGTGTTCTAAACCTTCAGTCCTAAAGCAGGCCATGTCTGCGCAGAGGGGCTGTATTTTTCTTACTCACATAAAGACATCTTTCTGGGCTAGCAGCTAAAGGCCACCCCATGCCCAAGTGCAAGGCAAGGTGTGGGATCTCCCCCAGGTGTTCAAAAAAGGTTAGAGGCTTCCCTGAAGGGATTCTAGGTCTTCTGGACCACTAGCAACTTCTCAGGTGCCTGCCTGGCCCCCTAAAACAGCATGAACAGGACACTGCCTTCCCCAAGCACACATGACTGGGGATAGGGGTCTCATCTGGGCTCAGCCTTCCAGAAGGCAAGGCAATAGAACCTCTTTAATCAAAAACTTCTCTGGGACTTCCCTGGTGGTCCATAAGACCATACTGCCAATGTAGGGGGCGCAGGTTCGATTCCTGGTCAGGGAACTAAGATCCCACATGCTGTGTGGTATGGGCAAAAGATTAAAAAAAAAAAAAAAAAGCCTTCCCTGATAACTTGAAGCTTGAATTCTGTTGGTAAAGTCAAGAGGAGACTCCAATGTTTGGTGTGGATTTTTTTTGGAGGGGGGCGGGGCAGGGAGTGGTGGGCAGGATATCCTGGCTGCGTCCAGGGAGGCATAGCCACAGGGCTGAGACCTCACAATCACCAGCTCTATCTTTGCTAAAAGCCAGTAACACCCTTCTAGGAAGACCTCACCCTTACACCCCCAGAACACGAAACAAGTTTCTGCAGAAGGGAATTTTGGCTGGAAGGGGGAGGGGTATCCAAGGGGCCAAACTGTACCTAAGAAGGCGTCCCAGAGGAATTCTGGGAGAGAGGAAGGAAAGCGGGGTACCCATCTCTGGCTAGGATGTCCTGCTCCCAAGCTCAGGAGGACACCCCCTTAACACTCAGCCCTGACGTGGTCGGGCTCTCTTATCCCCAGATCGGCAGGAGGAGCCCCCCAGAATCTGGCTGGGGACACAGCTGTCCCTCCCTTCTGCTCCTCGCAGGGACTGGCAGCGCCTGCCAGCAAACACACCCACGCCAGCACTTGGCGTGTTCCGTTTTCTCTCCTCCTCCAACCCTGGCAGTCGAAGCAAACTGGAGCAGCCAACTGGCCCCAAAGAGAAGGGCTGTCGACTCGTCCTCAGGCTTAGCTCTGAAGAAAGCTATTTAAACCCGGGCAGGCACAGCCCAAGAAGCTGGCGAGGGCGGCACATTTTTCAGAAACCAAAATAACAGCTATGATCAGAGGCACAACCATAGTGCGACTGACTCACTCCTGCCCAAACCCCAACAGTAGGGCTAAGAGCTCTGCCTGTCACCTCCCCTGGCTGGACTTAGCTCTCCTAAGACCTCAGACCTAAAGGAACACAGCCCAGAGGAAGGTGAACCCACAAGGCACCAGCCTACTTCTTCTGCAGGTAGGTTGTCAGATACAGGGAGGGCAGCTCGTTAAATGTGAATTTCAGGTAACCAACGAACAGGTTTTCAATATAAGCGTGTCCCGACAATTGCATGGGACACACTTAGGCAAAAAATCATTCACTGTTTACCTAAAATTCACATTTAACTGAGCATCTCTTTGCTGCTGTTATTTCTTGGGAGTTTTTTTGGTTTGTTTTTGCTCAATCTGGCAATCCTACCTTCAGACTGAGTCCTGGATATATACTGGGTGCCCAGGTGATGTCTAAATTGTTTCTTCCTTGGTCAGTCATCCCAGATTCACTTAAACCAATCTATATCAGGGACTTCCCTGGCAGTCCAGTGGCTAAGACTCCACGCCTCCAATACAGGGACGTGGGTTCGATTTCTGGTTGGGGAACTAAGATCCTACACTCCGCAGGGCGCAGCCAAAAATAAATAAATAGACCAATCTACTCATAATCCCCTTGGTTCGTGTGCGCTTAGTCGTGTCTAACTCTTTGCGGCCCCATGGACGGTAGCCCACCAGGCTCCTCTGTCCATGGGGTTTTCCCAGGCAAGAATGCTGGAGCAGGATGCCATTTCCTTCTTCAGGGGATCTTCCCAACCCAGGGATCAAACCCACGTCTCCTGCACTGGCAGGCGGATTCTTTACCACTGAGTCACCAGGGGATTAAAATAACACATTCCCGGGGCCTGTCCATGATTCTATTTCAGGAGGTTTAGAAGAATGTCCTCAGATCTTCATTTTTAGCAGACTTCCCCAGAAGAGTCAATTGCACCGGAAGTCTGAGAAGCAGCTGACCTAAACCTCGATCCTGCCTTTTTAAGACAAACTTGAAAATAAGACACCAGCCCTACTAATCGCCCTCCATCCCCTACCACATCTGGGATCACTCAGAATGTAAGAAGACAGCAAAGTACACATTTTCAGTCTGTAGACAGGTGAAGTGCAGGCTGAAGAGATGGATGAGATCCAAAGCCTTTAAGGGTGCCAGAGTTCTACTCACTACGGGAGGAGGTGGGGAGTGGGGGGGCATTACCTGGTACCCACCTACAGTCTTGCTTCTTGCAGTACAGTTCCCTTGGGAGCTGATGTCATCAGGAATTCAGAATAGGCCTGAACGGCCTCCTTATCCTTTGAGCCCTTTTTAAAACTAATCCAAAATAAATAGCATTTCTCCTAGAAGATAACCAAGCTAATTTATAGTTGCCGTCGCAGCTGAACACACACGGGTTTTATAGGTTTCTTCAATTTGCAGGGTTCTTCAAAAAGCAGAGGGTGGGGTACAGAACTTTCACGTCCAACCACCATTAATGATTTGCAGTTGGGAGATCTGGGAAGTGATAGTGCCCTTCACCCAAGACACGTACACCAGCATCTTCAGGAAACACATTTGGTCAGATGGGCAAACTAAAAAGGGTCTTTCGGCCTGAGAATTTAGGCCAAGTTGAGCAGGGCAGATGGGCTATGGTGCTCATGGCGGCTCGGCCTAGTCTCAGAGAGGTGAGCAAGTGGCATGTGGAGAATTTCATGCTGTACTGACTGAGCCAGCAGGTGGCATTTTAAATAGACCAGAAACAGAGGTGTTTCTGTTTAAAACAATTTTTTTTTCAAAAATGACTTGAACAAAAAAAACGTCTTTGAAGAGAAATTAAAATATGTTGAGTTTAACGACGTGCCATTCTTTTTTTTTTCCCCCAGGGGAAATATATAAAAACACAAAAGGCCTAACCCTTGCTAAACCAAAAATTACACGTGTTTGTCATTCAGCTGTGTCCAGCTCTTTGCGACCTCATAGACTGTAGCCTGCCAGGCTCCTCTGTCCAAAACACACAATGGGATAAATTTCATTGATTGAGCCTCCACTATAACCTGTGGGGAGGGAGCCTCACCATAATTAATAGAAAGGATGAATAATCTTATGGGACTTGGGGAACAAGGATGGGGGGTGAAGCAGGGAAGTGTTCACATCCTGCATCCTCAGTCTCCTCCCCCTTCCCCTTCTAATAGACCATTAGGAGAGAGACAGAGGGGACAGAGGGCGGGGGCTGTCTGGCCCCGCCCTCACCAGCTGCTTCCCCTGGCCACGTCCACCTCACCCCCACCCCCCGCCTATGTGGCTGTGTATGTCTTCACTCCTGGAAACGCACGGTGATGCTGGGCCTGGGGAGTCATCCACAGACTGGGGGCTAGGGCCTCTGGTCCCCTCTGTCCTCCAGCATAATTCATTCCAAACACCACTGGGAGTTCCCTTCTGCTCTGGCTGGGACAGTGACAGAGGACAGGGTCCCCAACGTTCATTGGGGGCTCAAGACACCAGAGGCCCTGGTACCCTCACATCAGTGCAAACCTTTTCCCCCGAAGGATGGGGAATTTGGAAGAGAAATGGTGATAAAGGTCTGAAAGCCCAGGTTAAGAGCCTGGAAAGGTTTAATATCGCCCCAGCTACCAACAAGCAAGCAAGCATGCAATCTGCCTCCGAGAAAAAGGCAAAAGAGAAAAGGCTGTTTGCCAAAGCTAAAGCAAGAAAGCGGGTGTTGCAGGTGGCCCGAGGGGGCAGCAGAGAAGCTGGGCAACCCCCCTCCGAGGCCCAGGCCTGGGGCTCCAGGAAAACTTGGAGGGGGGGGCCCCACAGGGGGGTTTCTGGTTCATGGATTCAATATGGCCTTGCAAGACTCTGCCACTGAGTGGTGTCCACTGTCTACCAGCTAGCTACTCACCCAAGTCCTCTGCCCTGGGGACCCTTGTCACCATGTGATGGCAGTAACCTGCCTAAAGCCCCCTGGTCTCCAGACCTCACATCCTATTCAGGTCTATACCCCCCAAACTGTGCAGTGTCCCCTCAAAATAAGCTGTGAAAGTGTCAGTTAATGCCATGAATGAATTCCTGAATGATGCCAAATCAGAAAGGGGTTTTCCTTGGGACTTCCATGGCAGTCCAGAGGTTAAGACTATGTGCTTCCACTGCAGGGGGCAGAGGTTCAATCCCTGGTTGGGGAACTAAGAGCCTGCATGCCCTGCCGCAAGGCAGAGGGAAAAAAAGACCAAGGAAGAAAGAAAAGAAAAAAAGAAAGGGGGTATTTGTTGTCCCCTGATCTTCTTCCAGACTTTGAATGGCAGATGCCCCAGGACTGGTTCTTCAGGGCTCTTGTTCCTGAATACTTGCTCCCATTCTGGTCCAAGCCAGAGTATCCTAGCTCACCTGGGCCTCCCCACTGGTCCCCCTGCTTCTGCTTTCTCATTGGAAGGTCTATTAATAGTTGCCACATGTCAACCGACCCAGTCACTCCTCTCCTTAAACCTATTATTGACCAGAGACGTATCAACATGTTTTTAGAGAGTGAATTAACATGTTTAAAAAAAAAAAAAACACGTTAATACAATTAACATCACCATGCGAAGTTGTTAGAGCTTAAAATTGATTAAGGGCTCATTATACAGCTTATGATTGTCATTATCACTCACGGTTTGCTTCATTAAGGTTTTTGTTCCAATCCTGTTTATATTATAAACGTAAAATTTTCCCCAAAATGACACATTGTGAAATTCTGAGTGAAGAATAATTTTTTGGTGAATTTTAGGCAGATACTTTCTCTGACTGTCTGCACAACATATATACTAGTGTCTCAGAAGACAGAACATAGTTCTGATTCAGACAATGTGAATATTAGACCAACAAAGAGACAAAAAACCTTAGTGATTGATTTTGATGCAGAAAGTGAAAACAGAACTCACGATGCTAGAGAATGCTCCTTTGTTTCTACAGAGGAGTGGGTTGAAGACAACATTTCATGAAAATGAGAAGACTGTACAGGTGTGTCAGGGGTAACTATTGATTGCAATAACCTACACACAGTCAAATAACAGAATTAATTTTTGGCTGGCCAAAATAAAAATCGCCGGCTACAGGCATTTGTTTCTGCAAAAATTCCCCAGTCAATAATGAGTTAAAAGCTTCCAGTCATCCCTTGGAATCAGTTCCAAGCCGCTCACCCTGAGTTACAGGGCCAGGAATGACCTACCTCTGCCTCTGAGATACCACCTCCCCTGCTGCGCCTACAGCCAATCTAGTGTGGCAGGATCCTCCAATACAGCCCCACCCATTCCTGCCTCAGGGCCTTTGCACTGGCCATTCCTCCACCTGCAGCAGTCTTTCCATGACTCTGTGCTGAGCATTCACATCTAAGCCTAAATTCAACCTCTTCAGAGAAACCTCTTCTGACATTATTGCTATCACTGTCCCCAACCTCCCTGGATACTGTGGCGCCCAGTCTAGCAGCCAAATGTGGCTGTGGAGGCTTTGAAATGGGGTGAGTCCCAATCAAGATCTGCTGTAAGTGTCAAATACACACCGATTCCAAAGACTGCACTCAAAAACATAATGCAAAAGTACTTAATTTTTTTATATTGATTGCAGATTGAAATGGTAATCTTTTGGATATATCCAGGTTAAATAAAAGATATGATTGAAATTAATTCCCTTTTACCTAACGTGGCTATTAGAACATTTAAATTTAAAATCACACATGTGGCTCGTGTGGTATCTGTCCTGGACAGCACTGCCCTGAGCCCATCACATTCTCTATCATCTTTATCATTGGTGAAATCACTTCTTCTGTTTAGTTACTTGACTCCCACCTGTCTTTCCAACTAGAATGCTGGTCCCCGCATGCCCATCAACAGGAACTGTCTTGTTCACTGTTGTACGCGCTGTACCTGCCAGAACCTGGCAGCCAGCAGCTGCTGACTAGATGAACAAACCATTCGAGTACCAGGTCTCATGATCCAAAACCACTGCGGTGCCTCTAAAGTTGGGCCCCCTAGCCTCCCAGAACAGGCAGAGAAGTGGTAACAGAAGGTGCAGGAAAGGCAAGGATGCAGTGATGGATGGCTCCCCAGCCCAAGTAGAGACCTAGGACTGCTGCTCGAAGTGGGTGCAGGCTGAGGGTGCAGGCTGTGTCCATGGGCACAGCAGGAAGGGACAGTTGGGGAATCTGATTTAAGCCCCTCCTTCCCCCAAGGAGGCAAGCAAGGGACCACTCAGCCCAGGCCATGCTCTGACCACTACTTACTTGGCTCCGGATTTGGTAGATGATGGGGATGAGCAGTAGGACGCAGCCCAGGGCAAGGAGCACATACTGGGCATAGTGTAGCACTTTGGGCATCAACACCAGCTGGATATAGAACGTCTCAAGGGTCTCACCCTCCATTGCTCCACTCTGGGGAAGAAGGACAAACAGATCGACTAGGGCCACATGCTATAAGCTGAGGGTGCAGATGCCACTCTATCCCTTCCCCATCCCATGACCACTGGCCAAAGCATGCCATTAGCCAGCCTCTATGTCCTCCAGGGCCACACAACAGGACTATATTTCCCAGACTCCCTTGCAGCTAGGCAGGCCCATGTGACTTCTTCTGGCCAATGGGATGTGGGCACAAGGATGTTACAATTTCCACGCCTGGCTCCCATGTGATTCTCTCCATCTCTTTGCCAATTTACTGAATGGAAATGGATTCTGAGGATCTCCGAAAGGTCAGGACCAAACGATGGAAGGAGCCCAGATGTCCCCAAATGTCTGCATGGAGCAGAGCTCCACCTCCCCCCTCCATCAGACTGTGATGTGAGCAGGAAGCGAATTTGACATTTGGAGACTGTCTGTTCCGGCTGTTAGCTCACCCTGAATTAAAATGAACTAAGCCAGAAGGAATCTTGAAAAGCTGGGAGAAAAGGAAGTTCAATAAAAAGCTGACACACTGAAAACGAACTTCCCTTCATCTTTGGAGAAGTGGTCACATGCATTAGCAAAATTATTTTATACCCTGACCAGGGACTTTACAATCTCAGGCAGCTTCGTCTTTCTCATCTCAAGTGAGCCTTTCAGTCCAGTGGCGTGATTGACATAAGGTGCTTGGAGAGGGCGAAATTTCTAATAGACTGTTCTGCATCACAGAGTCCAGCCACCCAGTCCCGCCTCCCCACCACACACAGCCTCTTGCCTCAAATGCCCACATCAGCTCCTCACTGAGGCATCAGACACCATGACCACAGGTACCTGATACCCAGGGAGAGGGAGGCAGCCTTACCTCTTCGAACCACATTAGCGGCAGGACCACTGGCTGGATGTTCCCAGTTTGTCTGGAAATAAGGGAGATCAAGCAAGTGAGAAGTTTTGTCAGGGTGCCTCAGGTCAGACAGCTCTGGACCTGTGATTCTACAACGACTATATCGGCGTGGTCTTGAGGAATGGGTATCTCCTGACGGGAAGCAACCTGACAATCTGACAATATCTTTTTAAATGAAAACTTCATGTCTTCTATGTGGTAGGTGCTGCCAGGGACCTAGCTGATGTGCATTTCTTCCTCTTTGAAACAGAATGCCAGTTTTTTGCAGGATGGCAATGTACCCAGCTAACAAACAATGTGGTTTATGCTGATCCCCTGCTTTCCTTCAGGGAGTCTGGAATTTGGGTGCATACCAGGCAGAAAGCGCCGATGTGACCAGCCCCCAGTAAACATCCCCTGGGAAGAGTTTCTACTGGGCATCCCTGGTAGGGGACACTTCACACATATCACAACTCATCACTGGGAGGAGGAAACATGTCCTATGTGACTCCCCTAAGAGAGAGCTCTAGAAGCCTCTGTCTGGTTCCCCCAGACTTCACCCTGTGAGCCTGTCCCCTTTGCTGGTTATGTTTTGAATATTTTCTATATAATAAATCACAGCCGAGTCTTCCCAGTGAATCATCGAACCTGAGAGTGGTCCTGGGAACCCCCGACACAGTCAGTTACCAACAAGCTGTGTGACCTCGGGCATGCCCCTTACCCTCTCTGTGCTTCCTCTGAAAAATGGGGATTATAATGAATTCCCCACAGGGTTCTAGTGAGGACTGAATGTGGATACATGAAAAATACCCAGCATATAGAAAGTGTTCAGTGTTTATTACTGTTGTCTAGTTGTTAAATGGCTTTCCAGGTGGGTGGTTCCATGGTAAAGAATTTGCCTGCCAGTACAGGAGACTCAGGAGACACAGGTTTAACCCTTGGGTTGGGAAGATCCCCTGGAAGAGGAAATGGCAATACATTCCAGTACTCTTGCCTGGAAAACTGCATGGACAGAGGAACCTGGAGGGTTAAAGTCCACAGTGTTCTAAAGAGTCAGACATGACCTAGCGACTGAGCATGCAGCTGTTAAATGCCAGGAAACAAGAGAACAAACAAATATTCCGTAACTTCACCTTCCTGAGTCTGCTTAAAGAAGGCACAGCTGGAGGGGAGATGGAACCCACTAGGGGGACAGGCACTAGAGTCGGCACAAAAGGCCCAAATCCTCAATCACAATTCTCAAAGATCACTTATTAAGGAGAGTGCTGGGTAGTGAAATGAATTTACACAGTATCACCTGCAGAGGAGACAGACATGGAAAACATTCTAGAAATACAAGGGGGGTCCACCTTCACTTTGGCCTCTTTCATCTGAGTTTCTAAGAACTGATGTCAATTAAATGCACAGACCGTGCAACCCTCGTGCCTCTATCTTGTGACCAAACAGCACAGAAGTTCCTCGGAGAAGTCACAGCTTGATGGCTCTGTTTCTGGAACAGCTGTGTTTCTAGACTTTGCCCACACTGGTTCCTCAACAGCCCTCAGGGATGTTGATAAACACCATCTTTGAGACCACCACCCCAGCCCACAGCAGCTCTGAACAGCTGGGGACACAGAGCCCCAGAGAGATCAAAGTAGCAGTGTGTGGCCACCAACAAGTAGAATCCAGCCACCCAGAGAGACTGACCGCTGGCTTGGGCAACATTTGTCAGAATGAACTCTCAACAGGTGAAACTGAGGTGTTAAAATCCAGATTCTGAAACCTGCGTTTGCAAATGCATCGGATGTGGCCACACTGAGCCCGAGGCCCCTGGTGCTCTACAGAGACTGGCCCTTGGCCCGTCCCCACCCAGCCTGTCCGGTTCCTCTGTCCTAGTCACCTGCCCGCCCTGAGCATGAAGTTAGCAGACCAGGCATTGAGTGATGGGGGGCCCTCCGGAACTCCAGCCTGAGCAGCAGACGCCTAAGGCCCAACATGGGGCTGTCTCACCAGCCACAAACACTTCAGGAACAAACTCTCTGAGCAGACTCAAAAGGTAAAGATGGAAAGCTTGGACTTGTTGGCGGTCCAGTGGTTAAGAATCCACCGGCCAAAGCAGGCGACACAGGTTCAATCCCTGGTCGGGAACATTCCACTTGCTGTCGAGCAACTAAGCCAGCACACCACAACTACTGAGTCTGCCCTCTAGAGCCCGAACTCTACAACAAGCTAAGTGACTGCAACGAGAAGCCTGTGCACCTCAACGAGACAGCAACGAAGACTTAGCAAAGCCAAAAAAATTAAAAACTAATTAATTGAATTAAAAAAAAAAAAAAAAGCCAGCAGAGGAGTGCAGATGAGCTATACGAATGATCCCCAGTGCACTCAAAGTGTTATTATTCTTTCCAGCTGAAAGACATCTCACAAAGCCAAACAGATGCTCACATTCCTGCAGCCCAGGAATCTTTCTGAAGGATTTTTTTTTTTTTTTAATGGAACTATTTCAAACACACTAAGTACAGACCCTGACAGAACAACCAATCAGCATGCTCCCTCACCCGGCTCTATCCTGAATGAGTGAGTGAAAGTTGCTCAGTTGTGTCCAACTCTTTGCCATCCCATGGACTGTAGCCCACCAGGCTCTCTGTCCATGGAATTCTCCAGGCCAGAATACTGGAGTGAGTTGCCATTTCCTACTCCAGGAGATCTTCCTAACCCAGGGATCGAACCCGGGTCTCCAGCATTGCAGGCAAGATTCATTCCCATCTGAGCCACCAGCTCTGTGCTATAGTGATGTTATAGCAAGAGTTGGCGAAGACATGGAGATGCTGGCACCCTCCCACGCTGCTGGTGGGAGTGTGAAATAGTGTAGCCGCCCTGGATAACAGTCTGACGGTTCCTCAAACGGTTAAACATAGGGCCACCAGAGGACCCAGCAATTCTGCTGTAAGATATCTATCTACCCAAGAGAAATGAAAACATACATCCACATACTCAGGCATAAATATTCAGAGCAGGACTTCTCTGGTGGTCCAGTGGTTAAGAATCTGCCTGCCAATGCCGGGGACCCAGGTCCCATCCCTGGTCCAGGAAGACTTGACGTGCCAAGGGGCAACTAAGCCGGTACACCCCAACTACTGAGCCTGTGAGCCTAGAGCCTGTCCTCCACAACAAGAGAAGCCACCGCAACGAGAAGTCTGTGCAACGCAACCAGAGAGTAGCCCCTGCCCGCTGCAACCAGAGAAAGCCTGAACACAGTAATAAAGACGTAGCACAGCCAAAAACGAAAGACACAAACTTTTTTAAAGATTTAGAGCAGCATTATTCATAATGGCCAAAGAGCAGAAACAGCCCAAATGTCTATCAGTTGATGAATAAAAGCACGGTCTTGCCAGGCAATGGCATATTATTCAGCAGTAAGATGGACTGAAGTGCTGACACCTGCTACAACATGGATGAGCCCTGAGAACCCCAGGCTAAGTGAAAGAAGCCAGTCACATACAACTCTGTTCAGATAAGATGGCCCAAATGGGTAAATCCAGAGAAATGGTAAGTAAATTAAGGGTTGCCTGAGGCTGAGGGAAGTGGGGAGTGACGGCTAATGGTACAGGGTTTCTTCTGTGGGTTGATGGAAAAGTTTCAAAATGGACTGTGGTGATGTCGTCCAACTCTGTGAATATCCTACTGCACTGTATGTTCTTAAAGGGTGAGTTTGGTACCGTGTGAATTAAATCTTGATGAAGCTGTTACTGGAAAAACAAAAAAACAGAAAAAGAAAACCTGTGCTTAAAAAATTTCTCCTGTCTACCATATGACCCAGCAAGCCCACTCTTGGGTATATACCCAGAGAAAACCGTAATTCAAAAAGATACATGCACCCCAGTGCTCACTGCAGCCAAGACACAGAAGCAACCCAAATGTTCGTCAATAGAAGAATGGATAAAGATGTGCTGTGTGTGTGTGTGTGTGTGTGTGTGTGTGTGTGTGTATATATATATATATATATATATATATATATATATATATATATATATATTGGAATATTACTCAGTCATAAAAAGGAATGAAATTGTGCAGTTTGCAGAGACACGGATGGGCCTAGAGACAGTCACACAGAATGAAATAAGAAAGAGAAACACAAATGTTGTATATTAACACTTATATATGGAATCTAAAAAGATGGGACAGATGAATCTATTTGAAAAGCAGAAACAGAGACACAAACATTAGAGAACAAACGTATGGATTCCAAGGAAGGAAGGGAGCTGGAATCAGTTGGGAGATTGGGATTGACATAAATACAATGGATACTATGTGTAAAATAGATAACTAGTGAGAACCTGCTTTACAGCGCAGGGAACTGTACTCAGTGCTCCATGGCGACCTGAACGGGAAGGAAACCCAAGGAAGAGGGGATGAATGCACACACAGAGCTGAGTCACTCTGCTGTAGGGCAGAAACAAAGCAACATCGTAAGGCAACTACACTGCAATTAAAAACATAAAAAAACACCTCTCCCCCCTCAGGTGAATGGTCTCACTAGAGAATGAGGTTGGCCAAGTTTCCATTTTCAAACACGGTTTTAATTTTTGCTACCCTGTCAAGGGAGAAACAGCTTGGATAGAATATTCTGACTAACGGGGGACAAACGTCAACAGAGAAAAGGCAAGGGTGTCAGGATGTGGTCTGGACTCAGCTCAGAGCTAAGATTCTCCTTAGGAGTTCAAGGGGCAGGGACCAAATCCCACATCCCTCCCCAGACTTGAGTTCCCAAGAACAAGGCCAGAGTCTCCCTGAGTCCCCGATCTGTCAACCGCAAGGCAGCCCCTGCTCACAGACCCCACTCACCCGATGCCTTTCACAGACTTAACGAAGAGGCTCAGCTGCAGTTTCACAGAGCAGTTCATGGGGATTCCGGTGACCTGCGGCAACAAGCACAGTGAGGGACTAGCCCTTCCTGAACCCCCAGGAATCCCTTCTAATCCCCCTCTCCCTGGTCCCATTCAAGAAGGTGCATGTCCCAGGTGAAGTGCCCATCTGCTGGGGTCTCCTCTACCCACTCTAACCCCTGATGGGTAAAAACATATTCCCCAAATGGCTCTTATGTCCACAACGTTGAGGGAACCCCTCCAGAGAACCAGACTATCTCTGGATGGGAAAAAATAATCCTTTCCATCTTTCCACTCATACAAGGCATTCCTGAGTACAGAAGGATATTTCTCAGTCATTGCCTCTCCCTCCAGCCTCCAAATAAAATAGATTTGCACGTTGATAAAGTCACTATCTTCTCCAACCCCCCACCCCTCTCCATTCCCTCCTGCCAGCATCTGAAAGAGAAAGTCTGAATCAGGAAGCATGCCTGGTCCCTACTGTTTACTCCCTCAGTCGTGTCCGACTCTCTGTGACCCCGTGGACTATAGCCCACCAGCCTCCTCTGTCCATGGGATTTTCCAGGCAAGAATACTGGAGTGGGTTGCCATTTCCTTCTCCGGGGGAATCTTCCCCACCCAGGGATCAAACGCGCTTCTCCTGCATTGACAGGAGGATTCTTTACCACTGAGCCACCGGGTAAACGTGGCTGGTCCCTAGTGCCTCTGAAATACATTTTCATGGAATCTCTATTTCAACAGAGCTCATGCCAAGGGCAGGCGATGATATTTCACAGAGAGTTTAGTGATACTTTTTCTTTATGTTTAATTTTATGTTAACCTTCTTAGAGAAAATCTTTTTCCTTTTGTTTTTTTTTTTTTGGCTCCACTGCACAGCTTGCAGAATCTTAGCTCCCCGACCATAGATCGAACCCCAGGCCACCACAGCAAAAGGGTGGAGTCCTAACCACTGGACTGCCAGTGAACTCTCCATTTGGAGAGAATTTTTTTTTTTTTGGCTTTGGGATCTTAGTTCCCTGACCAGGGATCAAACCTGTGCCCCTGTATTAGAAGCGCAGAATCTTAACCACTGGACTGTCAGGGAAGTCCTGGAGAAATTTTTAATTTCCAATTTGAAAGCTTCCTTTGTACAGGATTTTTTTTTTTTAATGAGATCTTGTTTTTTAAGCAGTAAGTCAATAACGGGAGAAGTGACACACATCTAGAACCAAAAACCAGGAAGGTGGTACCAGAATGGTGTCAGGAAATGAGACTGGAGGGACTTTCCTCGTGGTCCAGGGGTTAAGAAACTGCCTTGCAATGCAGGCGACACGGGTTTGATCCCTGGTGGGGGAACTAAGATCCCACATGCCTCGGGGTGACTGAACCCTCGTGCCACAGCTACTGAGCCCGTGCCACAACTAGAGAATCTGTGTACCATGAAGGACCACGTGATGCACCCAAGACCCAATGCAGCCAAATAAATTTTTTTAAAGAAAGGAAATGAGAATGGAAAGGAATCTAGGTTTGAGGACAGACTGCTGCTTCTCAGCTGAGACTCTTTCTCATCTGAAAAGTGGAGACAGCTCTGCCCACCTCGTAGGGTTTCTGCAAGGGCAAAGTCAGGGATGCAAGACAGCCACACTCAGGGCCATAAACGCTGCGTCGTTATCACAGACACCAGTGGGAACAGGCATTATCTTCTAGCATAGCCCAGCATCCTGAGGTCTTCTGGGGCCCCAGGGCACAGAGGAACTGGCCAAAGGCCATGCTGCCATGACCGGGGAGAGTTTGAACTTGAGAACCTGGCAGGATGTGAGTGAGATCCCCCATGTGTGAAAAAGCGTTCATCCGGTGGGCCTGAGGCTGCCCTCCTGGCATGGTGGCCCCTGTTTGGCCTCTGGGATCCTGGATTTCAGGGGGCTCCCATCTCTCCCTGACAGATAAGAGGGGCTCCCTGGGCCTAGAGGGTTTGTAAAACAGGTTAGTTTATGCTGACACCTGCTTTCCTTCCTGGAGTCTGGAGTCCGTGCCAGGCAGAGGGTGCCCGCAATAAACACCCTGGGCGCTGAGTCCTGACTGAGCGTCCCTGGCTGAGGACACCTCACACGGGGAGCGAAGTGTGCCCTGTGTGATGCCCCAGGAGAAGGCTCTGGGAGCCTGTGCCTGGTCCCCGCAGACTTCACCCGCCGTGCCTTCCCCCTTTACTGACTGTGCTTTCTGTCCTTCACCGTGACACATCACAGAAGTGAGTGTGACTACCTGCTGGGTCCTGGGAATTCTTCTAGCAAATCCTCCAATTTGAGGGTGATCCTGTAGACCCCGACACATCCTGCTCTCCAGACTCTACATGCTGAGGTCTCTGCTCGGGCCACTTCCTTCCCCAGGAAATATGTCTCCTTCCCTCCCTGGCTGTCCCTCCAGCTGCTGTCTGGCCACCTCTTCTTGAGCAAAGCCCTGCCTCTCCCCCTCATCCCAACCCCACAGAACAGATACTTGCCCCATGAGCCCACATCTGTCAGGGGTTTCCCTCCCCCAGTTTCCGGAGCAGAAAAGCAGGCCACAGAGAAGCCGCTGCCAGGAGGCATTCTGTTTTCAAAGCTAATGAGAACAGAAATCAGCAGATCCACCCCCATGCTCATCCTCCCCAAATCAACAACAAATCCGAGGCCACTTCCTCTCCCTGTCTGCCTCCAGCCTGAAATGAGAACTAGGAGAAGACTACTTCTGCATCTGCTGATTCACTGCTGCAAAATAACTCTTTGCATCTCTCCAGCCTCCCAGACTTAACTTGCTCTCTCAATGTGGGGGAGAAAAAGAAAGTCCATACGCTAAAATGAAAGTCACCAGTGAGAACAGAGAAAAGTCAGCAGAGAGAAAAAAAGGAATAGAGAGAGAGAAGCCGTGAAATGAATGAACTAAAAACGAACGTGGAAAACCATTTGTTAGATTTCTAATAAAAGCCTTTGTTTTTTCTTTCGGCCATACCGCATGGCACCTGGAATCTTAGTTCCCTGACCAGGGATCAAGCCTGTGTCGCTTGCATTGGGAGTGCAGAGCCTTAACCAAAGGACCACCAGGGAAGTCCCTAATAAAAGCCTTTTAAAAACTGGTTAAAAGTTTAAGACAATATGGAAAAGCCTTAACATGTCTAACAATAAAGACTGAATTTAATCTAGAACATGTAATAGAATCATATTAATTATGATCAACTTAATTCATTAATACCCACTTCATCAACTGAATATTAATACAGGACAGAAGGTAGTGGGCATTAAAAGACCTGTTTGTATAGTCAATACTTTAAATTAAGTAACTGTAAGTGTAGTATAAACTTTAAAAATTGTGAATCACTGTATTATACACTGGGGCTTCCCAGGAGACTCAATGGTAAAGAATCTGCCTGCCAATGCAGAAGACCCAGGTTGGATCCCCGGGTCAGGAAGATCCCCTGGAGAAGGAAACGGGAACCCACTCCAGTGTTCTTGCCTGGAAAATCGCATGGACAGAGGAGCCTGGCAGACTACAGTCCATGGGGCCGCACATTCAGACACGACTGAAGCAACTGAGCACAAGCACTTATTATACACTTGTCATATGAATAATACGGTCTATTAATTATACTTCAGTTTTTTTAAAAGGTTACATCCTCGAGGGTTCCAACTATATGACATTCTGGAAAAGGCAGAACTATAGAGATACAAAAGATCAGCTGCTGCCAAGGGTTTGATGGGAGTGAATGTAGAAGGTAGTCGGGGGATAAATGGATAGAACACACGGGATTCTGAAGGCAGTGAAACCATTCTTAGGAGACTGAATGGTGGATACAGGTCATCATGCATTTGTCAAAACCCATAAACCTGAACAACACAGAGTGAAGCCTAGCGTAAGCTACTGACGTTAGTTAATAACAACATTCATTCATCCATTGTAACAAACTTGGTGCCAGGGGAAAACGAGGTCTAGGAACTCTGTATTTTCTGCTCAGTTTATCTGTAGGCCTAAAACTAATCTAAAAAACAAAACAAAAACAAAGTGGGGACTTCCCTGGAGGTTCAGTGGTTAAGACTCCGTACTTCCACTGCAGGGGGCAAGGGTTTGATCCCTGGTCAAGGGAACTAAGATCCGACGCGGTATGGTCAAACAAAAAACAAAACAACATCAAAAAACAAAGTATATTATTTTTTAAAAGACAGACATATGCAAATGATACTCAGGTTTAAAGAAAAAACATTTTGAAATAAAAAAAAATTTTTAATTAAAAAAGAAGACCTATGTTTGAATTCAGCCTTATCCCTTGCTTACTCTCAACCACTAGGATCTCAGTAAATCAAACCCATGTTTACTGAGATATAAGTACTTCTGTGCTAACCGCTAGAATTCAAGCAATTAACAGGACAGAACAGCTCTTTCCCTGATGGAGCCAAGAACCCCATTTACTAGCTGGAGCACTTAACCTCTTTGGGCTGCAGTTTACCCATCTGTAAAATGGGAATGGCAATGCCCACCTCCCCGACTATTATGAAAATTAAATGAGTTGGTGCATGTGGATGAATAGGATTATGTCTGGAGCATAATGAGCATTCTAGAAATATGAATGTGAAGTGTGTGCAGTCATGGCTGACTTCACTAACCCAGATTTATTTTATTTTATTAATTTGGCCAAGCCATATAATTTTCGGGATCTTCATTCCCCAAACAGGGATTGAAGACACACCCTCGGCAGCGAAGGCATGGAGTCCTAACCACTGGAATTCCCTAACCAGGGAATTCCCAGTCTGGATTTTTAGTGAAAAAAGAAGAGAGAGCTAGAAGGTGGAGTGCTAGGGGCTGTGGGTTGAGTCAGTGGCTAAGAAAATCTGAGTAGTACACCAAGGAAAACAGCATGAAAAAGCATCAAGGAGAAGAGCTTCCAAAAAGGCCTATGGAGGGAGACCACGAATGTCCACTCCAGAAACAGAAACCCAAAGAATTTTTTTAACTAACGATAAAGCCACCAAGTCCAAAAGGGCAAATTTGCAGTGAATGGAGGCCCTAAGAGAAGAAGCAACAGGGTAAAGACATGCCCAAGGGAGGGTCACGTGTGCAGGTCTGATATGCTCCTGGTCCCTGTTTGTAGACAAAACATCACACAGGACAAATTCCCCCGAACCCAGTTTATCTGCAAGACGTGCCAGGTTCTTGTCGGTATCTAAAGATCTTTATGGTATGTTGGCACAGCCAGAGGGCTGCCTCTGGCTAATTTACAGGTTGATAACTCCTAATTAATTTACTGTATTATGATCTTTTTATAGAGACAGTTCCCTTATAAAGAGATAATAAAGTCCTTGCACTATGGAGTCGGGGCAAACTTTGATGACTTGATAGCCTAGAAGCTATCAATGCCAAAGGAACCCAGGCTTCCCATCCCCACCCTGGAACAGCCTGGTACCTGGCAGGGAGAGGAGAAAGTTGAGTGCGCTCCAAACAGAAATTCCCCCCACCCCCACCCACAGGCTGACAGGCAGGGGCTCACCGGGTGGATGTCCAGGAACAAGGAATGTTCTTTTGGGTTAGGATGGAGGCCAGACACTGCCTCTGCCAGGACTGGGTCAGCGTTGTAGAAGTGAGGATGGGAGAGAAACAAGGGCGCATCTGGAAAGCAAAGGGGCAGAGAGGGGGTGTCAGACAAAGGCAGCACGTTTGCACATCCAGAGACCTGCTCACGTCATGCCCTGAGCTGGGTGAAGGGAGGCACAGGCGACGAAAACACAGCCACTGCCCGCAGTGCACCCACTCGTGATGATGACAAGATGCAAACAGCAGTAACTAGACAGAACTCATTCGGTGTGTGATTATTTACCAAGCACCCAAGAGGCGCCAGGAACTGGAACCCACCCAGCAAGGGACAAGCTCGGTGCCATAGGAATGGTAAAGGAGGAGAAATCAAAGCAAGGAGAAGATGCTGGCTCAAAGATGCCGGCAGAGGAGTTCAGGGGATGGCATTCCAGGTGAAGGGACGGCAGAGGTGAATGCAAGGAGGTGAGGAAACGCACAGTGAGTATGGAGCAGACAGTGCCTGGAAGGAATGATGGAAACTGAGGATAGAAAGACTTGAACTTGGGTGAGAGGAAGGGCCTCTGGATTGCCAAGCCAAGCAGCCTGGACTGTCTTCGGCAGGCAATACAATGATCAGAGTTGTTCGGGTGTGCACACCTCAGGTCTCCCTAACGTCCACGGGAGGGGAGAAGACACACCTGCTTCGTTCCTTCTCTCCCAGCAGCTGGTCTGTGGGATGAAGGCCAGTGTGTGAGAACAGACCCTGACTCGGATCCCTCCGAGTGAGGAATTCACACCCAGATACCTGAAGCTGAACCTCTCCGTCAACCGACCGAGAGAGGCAAACACCAGGGCATCCTCATGTGCTCAGGACAACAGACAAGCCTGACGGACAGTGAGTCAAGGAGGAAAAGAATAAGCCTCCCCCAGAAACCGGCAAAGGTCAAGAATGGGCAAATCACAGAGACAGAGCACAGCCGGCAGTGACAGGGGCCGGGAAGAGCAAAGATGGGGAGTGCTAAGGGGCACTGGGGCTCCTCTGGGGTTGATGAGAACGCTCTGGAACTAGACCGCGGCGGACGCTGCACAACATTTTGAATGTACTAAACGTCACCGAATCGTAAACTTTAAAATGGTTAACTGGATATTACAGGAACTTCACCATGATGCGAAAAAAAAGAAAGAACAAAACTCACAAGGTCTCGTCCCCTAAAACCAGCAGCCCATCAACTGCCAGCCAAGTGACCCACATTCCTGTTTGTGTGTGCCTGGCAACCTCAAATGTCTAGGTTCTTTCTGCTTTTCTTAGCAAAGCCAAGCACCGGTTTAAAATAAAAGCTGGGGTTTCACTGCTGTCTGACTTCATTTTTCCCAGAGTCCTTTCCCATCCATTGTCTTCAAGTTTCTCAACATTAATTTATTCTTCCCAGTATCTCTCTGATGTGTTGCCATATCCGGATACCCCCTGCACTGTTACATAATGTGCTTCTTTGAAGCAGCTGCTACTGCTTTATTTCAACAGCTATATTTTAAAGATGCTTGCTATCTGAGGCATAACTGGTAAACACCTGATGGAATTAGAAAATAAATACAGGAATAAATACAATGTGAACAAATGAATGCTGTAGATTCTATCCAGAGACTGTTACCTGCATGAAAAGAAGAGTCTGGCACCCTCAGACTTGCTTTTTCTCTGTCAAAAAGGACACATGAGTGTTAGAAAGGCACTCAAGCCCTCTTAGCACCAACACTTTCTCCTGGAGATAGTCAGGAGGAGAAAAAGAATGGAAAACAGAAGCCGTATCTCACCCTATCTGCGCGCCTGCACACACTCAATTGTGTCTGACTCTGTGATCCCGTGGACTGTAGCCCACCAGGCTCCTCTATCCATGAGATTTTCCAGGCAAGAATACTGGAGCAGGTGGCCATTTCCTTCTCCAGGAGATCTTCCTGAGCCAAGGACCGAACCCTCCCCTCTTGCATCTCCTGCATTGGCAGGTGGGTTCTTTACCAGTTGAGCCACCCCAGAAGACCCCCTCGCACCATGTAAGTCAATTTTATTTAAAGCTGCCTCCTTGAACCTTTGGGGTCTTGGGCACCACCAAGGACAAGGTTTCACAATTTGAAAAACCTTGCTTCCCATTCTCCCATCTCTACCATGAGAGGAAATCAACGGAGCAAACACACGAGGAACGCCTCCCCCTCGGTAAGGGAAGCAGTCACTGAGCCAGGCCCTAGAAGATGATGAACCTCAAACAAGCTCCATCACGCCTGCAAGGCTCGGGGGAGACTGAGATGGGCTAGACCAATTTGCCATCACCTGCTCTTGCTTCAGCTTGCTTGGTTTTTTAATAGTATGTACACATGTACATGTTTTTTCTATTTTATTTCCAAACAGATTGAGAGAGACAACGCCCAGGTAATAAGTGGTAATTAATTTATAGCTTTATGACACATCTAACCAGACCTAATTGCCCAGGATCACCATGGATTACAATTAAGGGGCTCCAGTGAGCAAGTTTCAGGACCTTACACAGCACGGAGGTTGGAGGAGAGACAGTTTTCTGAGTCCAAGAACTCCTCAAGGCCCAGAAAGGGAAATGAGTGGGTATTTCTTATCTTCAGATAAAATACCACAGAAATACACACACAAGTGCACCCAAAAACATGTATGAGAACATTCCTAGCGCTACTAAAGTAATGGTCAATGAGCAGAATCTTATTGGATGCCCATGAACAGTACAAGAGGTAAGGAAATGGAAGTGCGGTCCCACTGAAATACTATACAGCAATGAAAAGAGCTCTCACAACAATGGGGACGGACTTCACCAATTCGAAAATGGGTGAAAGAAGCCAGAAGTAGAGAACAAGAAATACATGCTTTATGACTCCATTTACATAAAGACCAAAGGCAGGCAAAGCCGTGGTGCTGGAAGTGAGGCCAGCGGCTGAGAGGATCACTCCTGCTCTTTCTCCATCCCTTTGTGGACTTTCAAAGTGCGTATATCAGTTGGGTATCTTTCTTGTATATATTATTTCAATGTAAAAGAAAAAATTGTATTTACATAATGCATACGTAATTCCCTTGCACTTCTGAAGTTCTTTTGGCACACGTGCTAAGATGAGGCAGTGTAATTCTCAAGCCTAGCCCTTGGCAGTGGATGGATATGTTGTTTGTGCCTGCCCCGTATGCACCATCTCCTAGAACCCAGGCTTCAATTAAGCCCCTCCCCTACTTTCAGCCTCTTGCCATGTGGGTGCTGGCTCCACTCACTGGAACCAGGGGCTGAGCACCTGCTACAGCCTGCCCAATCTGCATAGCCCACCCTTGGCCACTGATTGGCTCACAGCCAGTCATGTGATATAAGCCAGCCCAATCAGAGCAAACTCTGGGACTTTTGCTGGACTACAGAGGAGCCACAGAACCCTTTTCTGCTGGGAGGAGGTGAGCCTGGACCCTGGAGCCAAAAGCCTCCCTGGCAATGAAACCAGTCCAGAGGAAAATCGAGCTGGCCCATGGCAAAAGGCAGCTTTGGACCACAGCTGAGCTCTGGAGCCATGCCTAATACAAAGATAAACCAAGAAGTGCCCTTTTCGGCCTAATCAGGCTGGTATAGCATCTGCCACTTGCTATGGCAACTGTGTAGCACACAGCCTACCAGGTCTCTGCACTGTCAGCTCACCTACAAGCAGAAATTCCCATAGACACCAGTGAAGAAAGAAGCAAACAGAGGAAAAGGGCAGGAGGGCCAGAAACGGCCATGCCAGAAATGGGCACTTCCAGGTCCCAGCTTCAAACATGAAGTACCTCATTCTGCCTGAACTTGGGGAAACCGTCCAACCTGCTGACAGTCCCTCCTCCAAACCCTCCTGCAAACAACCCCTCCCAAATCCCCATCTCCAGCTGACAACGTGGCTCTAATCAAACAGGCCCCAAAAGACAAGACCTAGAAAGATGAGGAATGGCTTCTTGTCCTACCAGCCCTATGAGCTCAGTCACACCCCAGCCTTGAGCCTCAATTTCCTAAGTAAGATACACTCACACATCCCTACGTTTACACACTGCGTGAGTCCCCACTACATACCGAGCACAATTCTAGAAGCTGAGGACACAGACCTGCCTACAGTGTTTACCGTCCAGTGGAGACACTTTCAGTGATTTCAGGGGGTGATGAGCACCAGGATGATAATAAAGGGTGAAAGACAGAGTATTTGGGAGGTGGGGTGGGGAGAGCAACTTTAGAGTGGCAAATCAGAGCAGGCCTGCTGGAGGAGGTGCCATTGGAATAGACCAGGAGGAGGTGAGGGAAAGACCCATAGAGATCTACAGCAGCCTGGGGAATAGCTGACACAAAAGCCCTGAGGCAGGACCAAACTAGATATATCTTAGAAAGAGGGCAAAGGCAGTGGGGCTAAAGAATAGTTAAGGGGAAAGTACGGGAAGAAATCACATTAGAGAGACCAGCAGAGGCCACATCCCGACAACAGTGGGCCCCCTGTAAGGACTTCGCTCTACACGCATGGGTTGGACATTTAAAGAAAACGGTTGGGTTGCCAGTCAGAGTCTCGGAAAGGCCCCCTGGGCGGCTGGCTGGAACCATGTCCAATAGAACTTCCTATGATAATGAAAATATTCTCTTTCTGTACTGTTCATCCCATAGGACAGTCATTCGACTCAGCACATGAAGGTGGGGACCATCTGAAATATGGCCAATGCAATAAGGCACTGCTTTTTTAATTTGATTTCAATCAAACCAATTTCAATTTATTGATTTCTTTTTTTTTTTTTTCTGGCCATGTCATGTCATATGCAGGATCTTAGTTCCCCGACCAGGAATCGAACCCACACCCCTTGGAGTGGAAGCCTTAACCACCGGGCCACCAGGGAAGTCACCGATTTCAATTTAAATAGCCACATAAGGGGAACACACTGCGAATTCTGAGAAATGGGTGGCACAGAGGGTAGCCACAATGCAAGAGGAAGGCCAACTGAAGGGCCCTGGACCATGAGGCAGCAGGAAGACAGGAAGGACTCAGGAATTAATTTGAAGGCCGGGCTTGCCAGTGACCTGGATGAGGGTCAGGATAGGGAGATTGCGCTGACATCCAAGTCTCCACAGTAAGCACATGAGGCGGGGTGCCTCGAGGACTGGCACACAACCAGAAAACACTGACGATGCTAGAGGACAATGCGGCAGCGCCAGCGGCCACACCCAAGCCCGTAACTGCACGCCACTGAACAAGTTTTTTTTAATTAATTATCTTTTGTGGTTTTTTGGCCATGCCATGCGACAGGCATGCTGGATCTTAGTTTCCTGATCAAGGATCGAACCTGAGCCCCCTGCAGCGGAAGTGCGGAGCCTTAACCACTGGACAGCCAGGGAAGTCCGACGCTGAACAAGATTTCACGGAACTCAGGCCGTTGCCAGCTTCCTTTCCTCCCCAGATGAGGGGAAAGGTCCTCCCTACGATGCCTCATTTTTAAGCTACCTATCATGGCCGGGGAGGCAGAATGATGCCCTTCCCAAAGATGTCTGCTTCCTAAGCCCTAGGACCTGTGGATTACAAGGGTCACAAAGGGAATTAGGCTACAGGAGGGGTGAGGGCTGCCAATCAGCCTAAAATAGGAGTGTGGCCTAGATTGTCCAGGTAGGCCAGATAGAGTCTCCAGGGCCCTTAAAACTGGAAAAAGGAAGCACAAATGTATCAGAAAAAGAAATGTGACCACAGGAGTGGGATCAGAGAGCTCTGATGTTGCTGGTTTTGAAGATGGAGGAAGGGAACCCTGAGCGAGGAATTCTAGGGGTCTCTGGAAGCTGGAAGCAGTGACAGATTTTCTTTTCTGGGGCTCCAAGTCACTGCGGATGGTGACTGCAGCCTTGCAATTAAGAGATGCTTGCCCCTTGGAAGCAAAGCTATGACAAACCTAGACAAGGTATTAAAAAGCAGAGACATCACTTTGCCAACAAAGGTCCATCTAGTCAAAGCTATGGTTTTTCCAGTAGTCATGTACGGATGGACCATCCACACATGAGAGTTGGACCATAAAGGCGGCTGAGTGCTGAAGAATTGATGCTTTGGAAGTGTGGTGCTGGAGAAGACTTTTGAGAGTCCCTTCGAATGCAAGGAGATCAAATTAGTCAATAATGAAGGAAATCAGTCCTGAATATTCATTGGAAGGACTGATGCTGAAGCTCCAATACTTTGGCCACCTGATGTGAAGAGCTGACTCACTGGAAAATACCCTGATGCTGGGAAAGATTGAGGGCAGGAGGAGAAGTGGGTGGCAGAGGATAAGATGGTTAGATACCATCACCGACTCAATGGACATGAATTAGAGAAAACTCCGGGAGACAGCAAAGCACAGAGGAGACTGGAGTGCTGCAGTCCATGAGGTTGCAAAGAGTCCGACACAACTGAGTGACTTAACAACAAAAACTAGAAGCTGAAAAAGGCAAGGAAACAGAGACACCCCTTCTACCTCCAGAAAGGAATGCAGCCTGCTGACACCTGGCTCTTAGCATGGGGAGGCCTGTGTCGGACTTCTAAACCACAGGAGTCCTTAAGATCGTAAACCTGTGCTATTCCAGGCCACCAAGTTTGTGGGAATTTATTACGACAGCAACAGATACACATGGCACATTTTTTTTTTTGAGTTATCTTCCTGGCCCCTCACTATCTCTGGACTAATGGAATTATCAAAGGTACAGAGGCCAGGCATTAAAGAGACAGACAAGCCCCCCGGCACGGGCCCCACCTCCCGCCCTCCCACAGGGACGACACGTACTGAACCTGCAGGTGCTGACGTTTTGGATTCCGGACTCCCGGCAGGGGCAGAAGCCCTCGTTGGGCGGGTAGACGGACCCGTTGGCAAATAAGGTGCTGGGAGCCACGAAGCGAAAGGTGGGGATGCCTCCAAACACCCCCTGCTCCTTGTAGACGAGCTTCATGGACCTGCAGGGACAGATGATGTAGGATGACATCCCAGCAGGCGGTGACCGGAACTGGGTGGCCTGAGTAAACTCACTCCCCACAGGCATGGCCACCCCCGTTCCCCCGCCTCGTCCCAGTTTGCTCCGTCTCTCCCTGGCAAATTACAACAACCTCCTTATGTGTCTCCCTGCCTCCACCACCTACACCAATCCATTCTCCACAAGCTTTAAAACAAGGACAAAATATATCACAACAACCCCGCATAAGACTGCAACTACTTCCAGTCTAGAATAAAATCCAACGTCATCACCATGGCCACAGGCTTCTATAGGATTCAGCCCCTGCTAACTGGAGAAGACTCTTGAGAGTCCTTTGGACTGCAAGGAGATCAAATCAGTCAATCCTAAAGGAAATCCACCCTGAATATTCACTGGAAGGACTGATGCTGAAGCTGAAGCTCCAATACTTCAGCCACCTGATGCAAACAGCTGACTCACTGGAAAAGACCCTGATGCTGGGAAAGATTGAAAGCAAAAGGAGAAGGGGGCCGCAGAGGATGAGATGGTTTCACAGCATCACTGATTCAATGGACATGAATGTGAACAAACTCTGGGAGATAGTGGAGGACAGAGGAACCTAGCGTGCCGCAGTCCGTGGGGTCGCAAAGAGTCGGACACAACTTTAGCAACTGAACAATAACCCGGCAACACCATGTACTGCACCCCAGGGGCCTCCTGGCCATTCTTCCCACATGCTCCCTCCTGCCCCAGGGCCTTTGTACCTGCTGCTCCCAGTGCCTGGAATGTTCCTCCCTCTTATTCCCACATCAGACTTCAGTTCTTCACTCAGGTCCCGTTTCTGCTGTCACCTCCGCAGGGAGCAGCACCATCACCCACCCCCATTCACCCTCTTTCCGTTCACCTGGCCTTATTGCTCAAAGGCACTTCTAAACTTGAACATGGCCTGTGGATGAGAACCAGCCCACCTGTCCTATCCACGGGGTCCACTCAGCATACATGGCCTTGGAGCCCTTGAAATGGGGCCAGTCCAAGTTGGGATGTGGCTATGTCAAATACACTCCAGATTCCTATGGCTTGATACCTCCAAACAATTGGGTAAACAATTGAAAACAGCTCTTCAATATTTTTCTCTCTCTCTTTTTTTTTTTTTTTTTGCCACACTGCACAGTTTGTGGAACTTCCCTGGCCAGGGACAGAACCCATGCCCCCTGCAGTGGAAGTGTGGAGTCTCAACCACTGGACGCCCAGGCAAGTCCGTCTTTAGTATTGTACATTTGTTTACCCACTGTGACATGATACCATTTTGGATCTCCTGGGTCCAATAAAACATCATTAAAATGACTTTACCTGATTTTTCCTTAATGCAGCCATTAGGAAATTTAAAATTGTGGATGGGACTTGTATTATATTTTTATTGGAGAGTGTCACCCTAGACAATAGTATCAGGTCAATGCTAAATTTTCTCATTATGGTGGTTTGAGGTAGTTACATAAGGAAATGCCCTTGTTTTTAGAAAACACCCACTGAAGTATTTAGGTGTCCAACATACTCTCAAAGGGTCCAGAAAAAATATACAGAGAGAACAGAGGGAGGGAAGGAGAGAGAGAGGGAGAGAGAGAAGTCAGGAGGATAAAGCTGATGGGGCAAAAGAAACAATCAGGAAAACTGGAGAAGGGAATGCAGAGAAACAGCTTCCCTCGTGGCTCCGCGGTAAAGAATCCGCCTGCCAAGCAGGAAATGCAGGAGACGAGGGTTCCGTCTCTGGGTCGGGAAGATCCCCTGGAGAAGGAAATGGCAACCCACTCCAGTACTGTTGCCTGGAGAATCCCATGGACAGAGGAGCCTGGCAGGCTACAGTCCACGGGGTGACAAAAGAATCAAACACGACTTAGCGACATTTTAAACAACAGCAAATGCAGAGAAAACTGCACTTTCTGGGAACACTTCTCTAAGTTGAAATTTCTAATTTCAGGAAGTGAACACACACAGAACAGAAACACCTCCACTCTCTGACCCTCCCCTGCAGGTCCATGGGCCTGAGTCCCCTGCCAGGACACAACCCCCAGGGACCAAGGACCCGGCCATCCTGTCTCTGCAGGGACCCCAGTGCCTCTCGCAGACAGGGCTGTGTCAAGATCTGCTAGGGTGGCAGGTGAGTCTCTTGAATTCACATCAGTGAAATCCCAAGCAAAGGATTTTTCCAGAGTGGCCTCAACAGAGGAGCCGAGGACAGGGAAACACCCAGAGAACGGCTCTAGGAGCCGCTGTCTCTTCTCATCCCTCTGCCGGGGCCACTGGAATTGTTTAGCCCCAAGCTGACCTCCGAGGCTGTACTCTGGAAAGTGGAGGGGCTGCAAGAGAGGCATCCGGGCCTCTCAGCACCCAACTGGAAACAGGGCAGCTGGCCCAGGGAGCCCATCGTTGCCTTATTCCACGGCCCCTTGCCATCTTGCCCATTTTCTGTCCATCACCACCACCAAGCCCCAACAACCGCCAGCAGCCTCCCTGGGCCTTGCAAAAGCACCACCAGTTGGAGTTCGGCTCTTCATGGAGCAGCCAAAGAGAATTCAAGCGGGCGCCAGGGGCCAGTGGACATGCAGAAGAGCCAGGCGCTTTCCAAGCACACGCCACAAGCCACTTGGTTCAGCTCTGAGCATCCACAAAGCAGAAGGAGGCCCTGTCACACATCAGGGCGATTACCGGCAGGCCTCAGGGCTGTAAAATTCCAGCGAGGATTCAGGGGTCATAAATGGTGCCCACATCTGCCCGGAAGTTCCGTTAATCATGTTGCACTGATCGGAATGCCAATAGTTGACCTGTGGGGAAGCATTTAAACACAGCCTCTTAGTCAAGCAAGAACTCATAAAGACTTGGACACTGCCCACGTGACTTGGAGCTCCAACTTCACACACCATGTGAAGTCACCACCCAATTGAGAGAAGCCAGTCCTCCTGGATAGACGTCCTGGTGCAAGGAGATCAGGCTGTGTAGACAGACAGCCAGAGAGACTATCGATGGCAGCTCCCCATTCCCTGACCGTGCGTCCCTGAACGTACAACTTTGCTGGGGACTCAGTAACTTCATCTGTAAAGCGGACCTGTCACTCACACCTCCAAGGAGCACAGTGAGCGGGAGAGACAGACATCATCGCCTCTCAGACAGGAAGTGGGCAGACACGTCATCAAAACAGTCAAGTGAGAAGGTAGTTCCATAAGTAAAATATTTAAAATCATAATGGTCGCTACCAGGAGATTACAAAAACCGTAGTTGCTTCTGGAGAGTGACACTCGGACAGAAAAAAAAAAAACTTCTCACTTTTTACCCATCTGTCCCAGTAGAAGGTTTTTAAGCATATGTTCATATGTGCGTATGTGTGTATGTGTGTGTGTGTATATATGTACATCATATTGGGCCTCCCTGGTGGCTCAGTGGCAAGGAATCCACCTGCCAATGCAGGAGACACAGGTTTGATCCCTGGGTCGGGAAGATCCTCTGGAGAAGGAATTGACAACCCACTCAGGTATTCTTGCCTGGGAAATCCAATGGACAGAGGAGCCTGGTGGGTACAATCCATGGGGTCGCAAAAGAATTGACATGACTTAGAGACTACACAACAACCACATACATATACACACACACATATTTTGGCCACACCATGCTGCATGTGGGATCTTAATTCCCCGACCAGAGACTGAACCCGGGCCCCCTGTAGTGGAAGCTCAGAGTCCTAACCACTGGACCACCTGAGAAGTCCCTGTACATTTTTATCTTGAGAAAGCAAGCCAAAGAGAATTCCCACAGTGTCCATTCAGAATGGTTATTACTGGTTGCGATGGTAATCCTGTCAGTCCGGGCCCTGATGGGGGATAATCTGTCCCCAGCCCTCAGCCCAGAGGATAATCTATTACAGCCCTCTCTGCAACCGTCACCCTGATGAGCGTTTGGAAGGTGTGGGCACCACCACCACATAATCATTTTCATGAGAAATGCTGAAAGGCCACTCAGGTGAAAAAAGCAAGTTGCAAAACAATGCACACAGTATGATTTCATTCTGCTCCTAGAAGAAAAAAAAAAAAATCGCACCTCAAATGGATAAAAATACACAGGAAGAATATACCCAATACTGATAACTGTGGGTTTCCTCTGTAGTTCGGGTGGGAATGGGGCTGGGCGTGTGAAGACATACAAAGTGCACTTTATATCTGTCTCTATTATTTTATTTTTTAATGTGAATGTCTTCCTGTGTTTCTAGTGCAATTTTTTTTTTTACTCAATCTTTTAGTACAAAGGATGGCTGTATCTTCAGTGTAATATTTTTGAAGCATTCTTGTAAGTGAAGCACCAAAGGAAAGAAACAATGGGGTCCCTAGCATACAGTAGGTGCTAAATAAATGATATGCCCCACCCACCCACTGGGAACCAAGAACTAGTTTTCCTTTTGTTTCGTTTTGGCCACGCCTTGCTGCAAGTGGACAGAACTTCCCCCAGGAGGGATCGAACCCACCTCTGCTGCAGTGGAAGGGCAGAATCTTAACCACCGGGCCGCCAGGAAAGTCCTAGCTGAGGCTTTGCTTGCTTGCTCAATCCTGTCTGACTCTTTGCAACCTCATGGACTGCAGCACACTAGGCTCCTTTGTCCATGGGATTTTTCAAACAAGAAAGAATACTGGAGTGGGATTGCATTTCCTCCTCCAGGGATCTCCTACTTGGCAGGCGCGTTGTTTACCACTAAGCCACCTAGAAAGTCCTGCTGCTGCTGCTAAGTCACTTCAGTCGTGTCCGACTCTGTGCGACCCCATAGTCGGCAGCCCACCAGGCTCCCTCGTCTCTGGGATTCTCCAGGCAAGAACACTGGAGTGGGTTGCCATTTCCTTCTCCAATGCATGAAAGTGAAAGTGAAGTCGCTCAGTTGTACCCAACTCTTAGCGACCCCATGGACTGCAGCCTACCAGGCTCCTCCATCCATGGGATTTTCCAGGCAAGAGTACTGGAGTGGGGTGCCATTGCCTTCTCTAGTTGAGCCTTAAACACAGATAAGGTCTGGGACTCAAGAGCATCTCCCCTACAGATGCAATCCCCTCCTCTGTTTTGTTTCTTTAACTGAAGCATAGCTGATTTATAATGTTGTGTTAGTTTCAGGCGTACAGCAAAGTGATTCCACTTTACATACACATGTATCTATTCTTTTTCAGATTCTTTTCCCATTTAGGTTATTAAGGAATATTGAGCAGCACTCCCTGTGCTACACAGGAGATCCTCGTTGGTTGTCTGTTTTAAATATAGCAGTGTGTACACGTCAATCCCAAACTCCTGTTTTAAGAGGAAGAAGGTGCTCTGGGCGGTGGATCCCAGCCCTTGCCACCCCCATCTGGTCCCTGCACAGGATGGCTGTCACCTCTTGCCCTCACCTTGCTGACTCCATTCCACTTGTCCACGAGATGGATCCTGCTGAAGTTTTTGACCCCTGTGAACACGGTGAAGAGGCCAGAATCGGAGTTGTTGAGCTGCAGACAACAGCAGAGAATGACATCTTTAAGCCCCAGGATGGAGGTAAAGGACATGGGGAGTCAATACTCAGGCCCACCCACAGGCTGCTCCCCCTTCACCCAGAGAACAGGGGCCTCATTGTCTTGTTCACCGCTGCAAGTCCAGCACTGGGGGAGTCGAGAGGAGGAGGACTTGAGGGCTTTCTAGGAGGGACACTCCTCTGAACACCACATCCGTCCTAGAAAACGTCCCATTTTCCCTTCCTAACTCCAGGAAAGTCTGGTTCTCCTCTCAGGTGAACGGTAGGGTCACCCCATCCCATTCACCAAATTACAAGAAAGCATGGCCACGTGACCTCTTCGATCAGTGAAAAAGGAGAGAAAGGATAATGTCACTTCCGGGTGGGAGCTTTAAGAGCTGATCATGCACATGTCACTGTGCTTTCTATCACTGCTATCGAGACCAGAGAAGCATGTATCCAGCAGAAGCCTCCCTCAGCCTGGGTCCCTGAGTGACCACAAAGAGCAGAGGAGCCCTGGTCACCCACACTAGACCTGGCATACAAGTAAGAAATTAACCTTTGCTATTCTAAGCCATGGAGATCTGGGGGCTGCTTAACCCGGCCTATCCTGAAACATACAGGCAAAGAGAACTTGATGTTTATCAAGTTCTTTCCAGACAGAAAGTCCAGGCTTTGGCACCCTGAGGGAATTTCTTAGAAAAAGATTTCTAATTCAAAGCAAAACTGTGCAAAGCACACACAAAAAAATCAGTGGCCGCTGGGTAAAATTTAGAAAGCACCCTTTTACTTCTGAGGATGCCGTATAATGTAAGGTACAGCACCCGTGAGGAACTCAGTAGGGGTTGTTTACCGGCCAAATAGCTACATTGATTACTGACTGGGTAAGCCAACAGGGCCTAAGTTCAAAGCCTACTCTAGCTTCCTGATATCAGTGTGCCCTGTCATTTGTCCATTCAGAGCTTTAAGAGCCCAAACTTCAGCCAGTATAAAGAGACAGTAACAGACACCACTACAAAGAGACACTGGGAGTGTTAAAAGACCTAATGTGTAAAAACTGTTCAGGATAGTGCCTAAGAAATAGTAACATCTCCAAATGCTAGCCTTTATTTTTATTATTGCTGTTATTATTATTAATAAATGCTCACCCAAAATAATACTATCATAATAATTATAACCAAGTGTATCAGAGACTTCTAGTTACTCCCCAGAGTCCATTCTCCCCTTTCTCCTTCATATCAAAACCCAAACCTTACTCAGAGCATCAACACACTAGCTGTAAGTTAACATTTTCCAGCTTCCCTTGCAGCTAAGTGTAGCCACAGGTCTAGTTCTGGCTAACGGAAAACAAGTGGAAATTGGTTTTCTCCGTCCCAAAGAGGGAAACAGCCAGGGCATGTTGCTTTGTCCTCAACTCCCCCGACTGCCCCTGAATCCCCTACCACTTCTTCCTTCCTGCTGCTACCTGGAAAGTGAGTGTGATAGCTGGTGCCCCAGCAGCCTCTTGGACCATGCAGTAATCTTGAGTATGGAAACCACACTCTAAGGTGGGGAGAGCAGAGTAGTAAAATTCTAGATCCCTGAAGAGTGGGAAGCCACCACACCAACACTGCTGGGCTATTGCTTTGGAATTTCCACTATACCTAGTCAAAAATAGTTTATAAGCATGTGACTCAATCTCTAATAACTTTCATTTGTTTACCAGTTTACAGTTTGCTTTGACAAGAATCATGTCACTTACCTTAAACCTGTCAACTTACCCACACACCCAGAACCTGTCATCCTGCTCAAAAATGTACTGAGCAGCGATCACATGCCTATAACTGAATCATGATTTCTCCCTCCTACTACCCCCAACACCAGATCAGCAGAGCCCCAAAAGGAAACTCAGGCTGGAGCAACTCAGAGGGCTGTTTACAATCTGTGATTGAGGGAGCCAAGGTCAGGGATCAGAGGTCAGGGATCCAACTCTACATCAGATCATGACTCAGGATCCCAATCACTGACACCACTAGGTTATGAGGGATCACGATTAAGATAAAGCAGGCAACTCAGAGCAAAGCAATAGTTGGCATTTTTGACCTGCCTCCCCAGCAGCCATTCCCCTTTCTTCCAGCACCAACCTCCAACCATCTAAGCTCAGCCCCAGTCACATCATTTGAGCCTGGATCAAGCTGTGCCTGAATCTCCCTACAGTTTTCAGTTATATGAACCAATAAATCAATAAATAGAATTTAACTGAAACTGGCTTTGGCTTAAGCCAGTTTCAGTTAGGTTTTCTGTCACTGACAACCCACAGCTCCTGGGGCCTCTGCCAGCTCCAAAAGCAAGCTGGTAACTGGTTTCCAGGCTGTGTCAGTGGGGGACAAGACAGCGGCCCTGAACTTCTCACTGGGCCACACTTACCTCAGCAAATAAGCCGAACTTGCCCTTGAAGGGGAGCGAGTTTGGGAAGTACTGATTGATGAGGTGGATTAAGGGGTCATCATAGCCCCACATGATCTCGCCAACAGTGCGGTTCATGAAGGCACGCTGGCCAAGCGTGCTGAACGCCAAGGTCATCATCAGCTTCAAGAGCCCGGGCCTGTTCTCCATCATCATTGACGCACTCTGCAGAGCCAGGGGACACCACAGGTTAGAGGCTAGACACAGCTTGTCTGCCCTCCCTGGACCTCAAGCCAAGCTTCAAGGCACAGCCATCCCGGGACGTGGTCAGGCCTAGAAGGATCCCTGCAGTGGGCATCTGGGGCATCCGGAACCATCCCCTGATCCTTCAGTAACAGGACCACCTGTGCTCTCGGGTTCAGGCCGACTTAACTCCACCCCGAGCCCCAGAGGCAGTCGTGTGCCTTAGCCCTGGTTAATCAGAAACCTTCCTCTCTCTGGCTTCAGTGATTGGTCTGGGAATATGTATGCAGCCCCATCAGAACCAACAAGCCACAAGGAGCAAACCAGCTGGGGTTATGGGGTAGAGAGGGAAGGTGGCTCTGGCTGCCTTTGAACGTGGTGTGTGTAAGACTGCAGCCACCCTGAGGAGTGGATCTACCAGAACATGGAACCGACACAAATCTGGGCAACCTCATTTGCACTCTGGATCAAGCCACACCTGAAACCAGGCCAACTCCTGCCCTTTCAGTAACATGAGCCCATAAATGCCCTTTTTACTTACGCCAATTTAGAGTACCTTTCACTGTCACCTTATAGGCAAAGAATCTTAATGCAGACTGTACTCTACTTCCTTAGCATCTCCCTTCCAAACTCCAAGAGCCCCAAGCACCAGTTCTACCTAGTATCTGGGTGCTTAGAATATGGGTGAATTTATTTTCGAATTTTTGTTTTCCTCTGGAGATACCATCTTGGCACTTGGTTTACTTTTTAAAGGTGCCTCATCCAATGACTGTGTGGATCACAATAAACTGGAAAATTCTGAAAGAGATGGGAATACCAGACCACCTGACCTGCCTCTTGAGAAATCTGTATGCAGGTCAGGAAGCAACAGTTAGAACTGGACATGGAACAACAGACTGTTCCAAATAGGAAAAGAAGTATGTCAAGGCTGTATATTATCATCCTGCTTATTTAACTTATATGCAGAGTACATCATGAGAAACGCTGGACTGGAAGAAACACAAGCTGGAATCAAGATTGTCGGGAGAAATATCAATAACCTCAGATATGCAGATGACACCACCCTTATGGCAGAAAGTGAAGAGGAACTCAAAAGCCTCTTGATGAAAGTGAAAGTGGAGAGCGAAAAAGTTGGCTTAAAGCTCAACGTTCAGAAAACGAAGATCATGGCATCCGGTCCCATCACTTCATGGGAAATAGATGGGGAAAGAGTGGAAGCAGTGTCAGACTTTATTTTTCTAGGCTCCAAAATCACTGCAGATGGTGACTGCAGCCATGAAATTAAAAGACGCTTACTCCTTGGAAGGAAAGTTATGACCAACCTAGATAGCATATTGAAAAGCAGAGACATTACTTTGCCAACAAAGGTCCATCTATTCAAGGCTATAGTTTTTCCTGTGGTCATGTATGGATGTGAGAGTTGGACTGTGAAGAAGGCTGAGCGCCGAAGAATTGATGCTTTTGAACTGTGGTGTTGAAGAAGACTCTTGAAAGTCCCTTGGACTGCAAGGAGATCTAACCAGTCCATTCTGAAGGAGATCAGCCCTGAGATTTCTTTGGAAGGAATGATGCTGAAGCTGCAACTCCAGTACTTTGGCCACCTCATGCAAAGAATTGACTCATTGGAAAAGACTCTGATGAGACCGTATGAAAAACATGAAAATTATATGAAACTCACATTTCAGTATATCCACGAAATAGGTCTCTTGGCATATAGCCACGCCCACTCATTTGTTTTTGTCTTGGGCTTCTTTTGCATTTTAAAAATATTTATTTATTTATTTGGCTGCTTCAAGTCTTAGTTGAGGCATGCAGGATCCTTCATTACAGCATATAACCAGGCGCCATCCCTGACCAGGGGTCGAACCCAGGCCGCCTATATTGGGAGCTCGGAGCCTTAGCCACTGGACCACCAGGGAAGCCCCTGCTTTTGCATTATAATGGCAGATTTGAACAGCTGCAACAGAGAACATCTAGCCCTCAAAGCCTAAAACATCTGTTATCTGGCCCTTTATAGAAAAAGCCCAGCTGGTCAAGGCATGTACAAGCACGTGTGTAAGTGAGTGTGTGCATGCATGCAAGTATTTCTCCTTCAGAAACAGTAAGTAGGGGCACTATGCTTGTGTTCGATTTTCCTTAGTTAGACATAACTAAGAGACTGCTTCACGACACCCTCTGCAGCCCTGCCTCCTTTTGCTGGATGTATACTAATCCACTGCTCGTCTGCAGTAGATATCACAACATAACTCCCCATGATGATCAGTAGATGTTTGCTCTGAAAACGTTGCTGAAATAAACATCCTTGAGAACAAACATCTTTGCCCACATGTGTTATTCTACCAAGAGGACACATTCCTACCTATGGAAACTTCTGAAGTCAGGGGCACATGCAATTTACATCGAAAATCACTTCAATTTAAGTTGAAAATTACCTTCCAACAGCTCATACCAGTTCCGTTCCTAACGACAGTGTCTGTTCCCACAAACGCTCCTACGCCCTGGGCATTTATCACACAGTCTTTGCCAACCTAATTGGTGGGGGAAAGTGACTTCACTGCCTAAACACGCACATCTGACTCTGAGGGAGGCAGCAGCAAGGCTTCAGGCTGTATTTATCTGAGCTTTCATCCTGTCCACCCAACAGACTTCGCAGGTGCATTCACATCTGATCCTGAGCCCAGCCTGGGGCCAGCCCCGGGGCACACAGCTGCTGACCCTCAACTGGGTGGACAGAGGATTGAATGGGAGGCTGAGTGCCACAGAGTGGCAGCCTCATAGACCAAACTAGTTTCAAAACCCTAACCTGCTACCTGCTAGTTGAGTGACTTTAGATAAGTCACCTAACCTCTCTGTTCTTCAGTTTTCCTCTTCTACAAACAGAAAATAATAGTACCTAATGATCGTGGGATTGCTGACAAGTAAACAGGTAGTATGTGTGAAGCCTGACACACTAGTTCTAACACGTAGTGTCAGCAAGATGCTCACACAGCAGACCTGAGACAGTTCTCTCTAGAAAGGCCTGGCCCTTGCTGGCGTCTGAGATCCTGATGTTAGGAGGGCTCCCACCGCTTCCTAACTGATAAGAGGGGTTCACTGTGCCTGGACTGTACCACCTGCTTTCCTGGAACGCAGATCCGTGCCAGGCAGAGGGCGTCTCCGTGACAAGCCCCCAATAAATACCCACTAGGCGCTGAGTCTCTGTAGTGAGCATTCCTGGTAGGGGAGACCTACCTGTGTGTGGTCATAAATCACCGCTCAAGGAATGAAGCGTGACTCCCCTGGGAGGTGGCTCTGGAAGCCTGCGTCTGGTCACCATCCCACGTGCCCTTTCCCTCTGTGGATTCTCTTCTGCCTCCTTCCACTCTACCAAACTACAGCCAAGAGCACAACCATATACGCCGGGTCCTGCGAGCGCTACGAATGAGTCAGTGAACCTGGGGGTGGTCTTGGGGGCCCCGGCACACATGGCAGGCAGGCAGTAAGCCCAGCTACTTCTGTGACTCTTACCTGCAGAGAATGGACATCCTGTCCACAATCTCCCTCCAAACACCACAGACAAGCACACAGCACCCCCATTCAGCTTCCCACAAGTACTCCCTTTTGGAGAGTCTAGATTTGTATTTGTTGTTGTTGCACACGATTAGGGGTTTAACCCGCGTACCCCTGCAGTGGAAGTCTTAACCACTGGACTACCAGGGAAGTCCCTAGATTTGCAGATTGAAAAGGGAAAAGCCATGACTTTGACCAATGCTCCCAACCAGAGACCAAGGTGCACCCAGGAAGCCCGCCGAGTCAACCCAGGAGCCACCGATTGAGCCCTCAAGGGACCGCCCAGTGCAAGGGGCAGGCGGAGAGACGACCAGGGGTATCTCACCAAGACCAGGATGTTGGGCATGACGATGTAGTCGCTCTCCTGGCCGCGGGACTTATCCGGCTGGAACTGGTAGCTGCGGTACTCCAGGAAGGACACCGTGTCATTGTTGTTGAAGGTGATGTTGCTCTTGTGCCTGAACTCCCTGTGGGGGAGGAAGCTGGTGGGTCAGCTGCCAGGAGCCCGGGGGCCCCTCGGCTGTCTGTCTGCCAAGCTTGACTGCCTCCTACACGTCTGTTCCACCACCCACCCACTGTGGTATGTGCTTAGTCGCCTCTTTGTGACCCCAAGGACTGTATGTAGCCCTCCAGGATCCTCTTAAAGTGAAAGTATTAGTCACTCAGTTGTGTCCGACTCTTCAGGACCCCATGGACTGGGGCCTGCCAGGCTTCTCTGTCCATGGGATCTTCCAGGCAAAAATACTGGATTAGGTTGCCATTTCCTTCTCCAGGGGATCTTCCTGAGCCAGGGATCGAAGCCGGGTCTCCTGGGTCTCCTGCATCGGCAGGCGGATTCTTTACCACTGAGCCACCTGGGAAGCCCACCTACTGCAGGACAAGCACAGAAGCCTCTTGTCACCAAATCCCATATGCTCCCTCCCCCTGGGCAAGCTGCCACCATCCCTCCGTCCCTCATCACCCTCCCCCTGGGCATCCTAGCTTTTCTGAGGGAGGCGGCGAGGATGGTGGGTAGGAATATGCACTCTGAAGACAGAAGGTAGGGGGCCCGAATCCTGTCTCCATCACTTACTACTCAAGCCTGTTTTCCCATGTTTAAAATGGGAGTAATGGGATTTCCCTGGCAGTCCGTGGTTAAGACTGCATGCTTCCGCTGCAGGGAGCATGGGTTCAATCCCTTGATGGGGAGCTAAGATCCTGCATACCACGAGGTACAGCCAAGGAAAAAAAATAAAATGGGAGTAATAAGCAGACTTATGTCATTAGGTCCCTACTTGTGAGAATTGAGTGAGCTAATGCATGTCAAGCAACTAAAACGATTGCCTAATGCACAGAGAAAAGCATGTATCAGCTGCAGTTTTTATTGCTGTTATTCTCTTTATTCCATCATGCTCTGCAATCCATTCTCTGCAGAGCATCCAGAAGAATCTTTGAAAAGGGGAAATCAGATCACGTCATCCTCTCCCCCAAACCCTCCTTTGCACACAGGATAAAACTGAGCTCCTTCTGTGGGCTCCAGGGTCCTCACCATCCGGCCCCGTCCAACTCTCAGGTCTCCTCTCTCCCACTCACTCTCCCCTCGCTCCTAACACACCAGCCACACACGCCTTCTCCCCTCCTAGACTACCTTCCCGCCTCAGGCCCTTCGCACCCGCTGCTTTCTGTCCAGGACTCACTTCCCCCCAGATCCTCACACTGCAGTGCCCGCTTCTCACCATCTGGGTCTAGGGAAGTGTCCCCCTTTGTCAAGGTCCTCCCTGACCCTGCAGTTAGACCAGCCCCCGCCAAGCCCTGCCTCCAGCACTCTCCACGGCTTGACCTGCTTTGTTGGCACCACGCTTATGCTGCTGGGTTTCCCCTCATCTGTTCACTTGTTCATTCTCTCCCGATGGGAATGTCAGCTCTGTAAGGCAGGGGCTCTTGTCTGCCTTTAACAGTGAACTGGCACAGTGTCTGGCATACAGGAGATGTTCAGTACTTCATAAAGGCTTATGAAATGAAGAGATAAGTAAGAACTTTGGCAAACCAGGCTCAGCTTCGATGCAGAAGTCTTTATGAGCTAAGCCAGGATTGCAGTTTCCTGAGGGCAGAATGGGCAGCACCAGAAATTGGGTCTTGTATTCCAGGGAGCCCCTTCCCCAATGTCCCTGTGGAGTCTGTGATGCAGGTTGGCACCTGGCAGCTCTTCTGGAGCCTTGTGGCAGAGCATCTCTTGGAAAACTGCTCCAGCCAATGCCAGGCAGCCCAGTAGCCACTGGAGAGCTTCACCCTCCCAAAGAAAATGATCAAATGAAAAAGTTGTGACAGCTGTGGTCATAAAGAAAGACAGCAGGACCCTGTGGGGCCCTCCCAGGTAAAAATCCTTTTCCGTGTCCCCAGTTTTTGTGTAGGGAATACACTTCATTCAGCCTCTTTGACCTTCCCTGAGTTCCAGGGGGCAGATTCAAAGAGTTGTTTATCAGGGGAGGGAGGGGACGCAGAAGCAAAGGAGGGGCAGTCAGGAAAAAATAGTGCAGCCTTGGGGCAGGGTCCTGGCTCCTCCTCAAGGGATACACAGAACAGTATCTCTGAGTTCTTCTGCAGGAACTAAGGCCCCCACCAAGGTGGAGGATGGTACCCTCTGCCAAGCAGAAGACTCCCAGAACACCTCCCTGTTAACTGCACCACCAACCAATCAGAACAAAGTTTTGCACACAGTGGAAGAAGATAAAGGCCCTGACCTTTTCTCCAAAAGATTCTCCCTTTAAAAACTTTCATGGTTGAGCAGAATCTTTAGAGTTGGTTTTTGGACGTGAATCCGCCTTCTCCCCACATTGCTGGCCTCCTAAATAAAGCAATCTTTCCTTTCCAACCAGCACTTGCCTTTTTTTTTTTTTTTTTTAAACTTTTTGGCCACACCTCGAAGTTCCTGTCTTAGTTCCTTGACCAGGGATCAAACCTGCGTTCCCTACAGTGGAAGTGCTCATTCTTAGCTGTTGGACTGCCAGGGAAATCCCAACACTTGCCTTTTGAGTGGCAAGCAGCCAAACTCAGGTAATGATAATGTGTTAATAACTAACATTTACTGATCACTTACTGCATGCCAGGCACTGTGCTGGGCTCCACATAAGCTCATCCAATCCTCATAACCACTCCACCATGGATACGGTCATCCCCATTTTACAGAAGGGGACATTGCAGGACAGGAAAGCAAAGGCCCTTGCCCATAGTCAGAGACCTGCTGAGTGGCAAAGCCAGGCAGCCATTCCCAAGTCTCAAGCACTGGAGCACCGGATTGGAGCAAGCAGATTGGCCCTGAATGAGCCCTTCTGCAAGGGGCCTCAGTTTCCTCATCTGTAAAATGGGGTGATGACCTGAGTCCCAGCCCAACCCCCTCCATCCTCACCTGTACACATAAGGCCCGTGCTCCTGCACCTGTGGCTTCTGGCCTTGGATGATCCCCTCAGGGTTGACGATGTTGAAAAAGTAGACAGAGAGGTAGAAGGGGACAGGGATTTCCTTCCACATGTTGAAAGACAGGCTGTTGGGGTCGATGCGCACATTCTGTGGGGGACGAGACAAACAAGCTCATGAGGAAGAGGGCCAGGACCCCCACCCACCCACCTGCCCTACCACAAGGCTCCAAAAGGGCTGCTTGGTGCCAGCCTGCATCACAGACTCCACGGGGTCATTGAGGAAGGGGCTCCCTGGAGATGTTCTAGGAGCAGGAGGAGGTGGGAAAGCTGTTGACACATGCTGCTCCAGAGTTGACATATGACATAATTAATGTTAATAGTTGATATTATTTGTATGCATTATTTTTAAATGTGTTATAATAACAACAGCCTGATCAAGAGACTGGGAGGTGGCCACTGCTCAACCACAGCTCATGACACCTGGTGGGAACTGAGCTCCGTGTGTCAAATTCATCATTCATTCATTCACTCATTCATTTAACACACATTTTGAAAAACTGAAGTATAGTTGATTTACAATGTTTCAGGTGTACAGCAAAATATTCAATTTTATATATATATATATTCTTTTTCAGATTCTTTTCCACTATAGGTTATTATAAGATATTGAATATAGTTCCTTGTGCTATATAGTAAGTCCTTGTTGTTTATCTACTTATATATAGTTGTGTGTATCTGTTAATTCCTAATTTATCCCTCCCCCTTCCCCTTTGGTAACCCTAAGTTTGTTCTCCATGTCAATACACATTTACTGAACACCTACGACATGCCAGACCCTCTTTTAACAGCTGGTGTTAGAAAAGCGAACAAGACAAACCCAGATCTCTAACTTCACGGGGCTTTTATTCCAGTAGAGGAAAGACAGGTCATCAACAATTAGGGTACAACATGTGGTGTATGAAAGGACATAGTGAAAACACAGCAGGGACTGGGAGGAGGACTGCAATTTTAAACAGAGGAGCCAGGCAGGTGAAAATGTAAGGAAAAACAAAGCAAAAAAAACTAAACCAAAATTAAAAACTAAAGGCACTGGAGGGATTTAGTGGTGGTGGGTAATTTCATGCATAAGATACAGCCTGTGCAAAGGCCCTGGGGCTGGGAGAACTGAGACAGAGCAATGGGGAACAGCCAGGAGGCCAGTGTGGTGGGGAGCAGAGCCTGTGAGTGGGAGGGCAGGAGATGAGAACAAGAGCAATTTTCGATGAAAAGCCAGAAATACAGAAATTTATGTGCTGTGCTCTTGTGCTAAGTTGCTTTGGTCATGTCTGACTCTTTGTGACCCTATGAACTGTAGCCTGCCAGGCTCCTCTGTCCATGGGATTCTCCAGGCAAGAATACTGGAGTGGGTTGTCATTTCCTCCTCCAGGGGATCTTCCCCGACCCAGGAGTCAAATCCGTGTCTTCTGTGTCTGCTGCACTGGCAGGCAGGTTCTTTATCACTAGCGCCATATGAACTATAAATCTCCAGGTTTATAAAGCTTGGCAAAAACCCCTTGTCACCTAACCCCGCTCCCAACCTGACCAGCCCATCAGGTAGTTGCTCCATGTTGCAAAGCCAAGTGTCTGGAACAGCTTGCGTCACCTTCACTTTTTCTTTGAATGTGGCCTCCCAGGACAAGGACAGCCACTCCCACTGTCCCCAGACTGTCCCAGAACCGGTGGGCAGGGGCTCTGGAGAAGGAAGAAGACTGGAGCTGGCCAGTCAGGCCCAGCCCCATGTCCCTAACTGGTAGATTTTGGGAAGAAGTGGATTTGGAGAGAGTCAGACCTGAGGGCAAGTTGGCCAGCCCTGAACCTCAGTTTTCCCATCTGTGCAATGGGGCCAGTGACTCTGTAACCTCAACTGTGCTTCATTTGATCTACATGGCACTTCAATGAAGAAAAGTTGAACTCATTGTCAAGAACAACAACAAAAAAAATGATTTAACATAAAACCTGGATTTCGAAGTTCTCTTGAAAATATCAGATCAGAGACTTGCCTTAGGGTGTAACAATCCTTTATTGATGAACACATCTTCCTACCAGCTACAAGAGTCACAAGGATCATTTTTTTTTAAGGTTTTTAAAATTTATTTATTTATCTTTGGCTGCGTTGAGTCTTCACTGTTGCATGCAGACTTTCTCTAGTTGCAGGGAGCAGGGGCTACTTTCTAGTTGCAGCGGTCAGATTTCAGTAGTTGTAGCACGCAGGCTCAGTATTTGTGGTCCACAGGCTCAGCTGCCCCACAGCATGTAGACTCTTCCCAGACCAGGGATCAAACCCACATCCCCTGTACTGGCAGGCATATTCTTAACCGCTGAACCACCAGGGAAATCCAGGATCATTTTTATAACCTGAGCATCGAGTACATGCAAATAAAGGTGACGAGAAAATGTGGTTTGTACAAAGCAACACACAAATGAGCGTTTCCTTGCTGAAGAGGGTGTGGAGAAAAAGGAACCCTCCTACAATCTTGGTGGAGATGTAAACTGGTGCAGTCACTATGGAGAACAGTATTGAAATTCCTCAAAAAACTAAAAATAAAATTACCATATGATCCTGCAATCCCACTCCCGGGCATACATCTGGACAAAACTCATTCGAAAAGATACATGCACCCCAATGTTCACTGCAGCACTATTTACAATAGCCAAGACATGGAAATTACCTAAGTGTCTACTCACAGATGAATGGATAAAGAAGTTATGGCATATATACAATGGAATATTCTCACCATAGAAAAGATGAAATAATGCCATTTGTGGCAATGTGGATCAAACTAGAGATTGTCACACTAAGTGAAGTAAGTCAGACAAAGAAAGACAAATATCCTATGATATCACATGAGGAATCTTAAAATATGATACAAATGAACTTATTTGTAAGACAGAAACAGACTCATAGACACAGAAAACAAGCTTATAGGTGCCAGGGAGGAAGGGTGGGGACAGGTATATATTAGGAGGTTGGGATTAACACACAGACACTACTGCATACAAATTGCTGTGCTGTACACTGGAAACTCACATAACACTGTAAATCAACTTTATACCAATACAAAATTAAAAAAAAAAAAACACAAGCATTTCCCAGGGATTGCCTGTGTGTCAGGTGCTGTTCTAGGCTCGTCACATCATTGTCACCTCCCCAACCAACACCATGACCCCTCGAACCAAGAGGGTCATGGCCCTCACCTTCAACAAAGGCAGCAGCTGCAACTCCCTTCTGGGCCCCGAGGTCCCTGGGGCTCAGGTTTTTCCAGCTCCTCCCAAATTATGTGAGCTGCCAGAAATCCAGATGTTTCTATGGCATCTCCCGATTGTTTCAAGAGCAACACGGTATTATTCAAAATCAACACACCCGGGAAGCAGATGGCGCATCTTCAGGCCACGGCTGGACCCCAGGAGACCCCTTTGTCACACTTGCCAGAGCACCTCACCCAGACCATCTCCCAGAGCGGAGGACCTCTCCGTGTCACAGGCAGGGACGCTGGGGCCCGGCGAGGCTGTGTGGCTCCTCTCCAGCCCCGCCACCCGCCCCCTCAGCACGGGCTTGGTGAATGAGGTGAATGCTTGCCCCGTCATGTCCGACTCTTTGCAACCCCATGGACTGGGGCCCGCCAGGCTCCTCTGTCCGTGCGATTTCCCAGGCAAGAGTACTGGAGTGGGTTGCCATTTCCTCCTCTAGGGGATCTTCCTGACCCAGAGATCGAGCCTGCATCTTCTGTGTCTCCTGCATTGCAGGCAGTTTCTCTACCACTTGAGCCACTGAGGAAGCCAAGAAAGTGGAATTCCGACCTCAGCCTGGAAGTTGTTGGTGGGTTTGGGGGTCGGATGGAAACCTTCAAATTTTAATACGAAGGAACAAAGACAGGCCCACAGGCGGAGGCAGTCTGTCGTGCCCTCTCTCCATCCCCTCATCCACAGAACAGCGGTCAGAAGAAAACACATCAACCCAGTTTCCTTCTTTTTACATGTTTGTAATAAAACACATAAGCTCTAACCTCTTAGCAAATATTTAAATATACAATGCAGTGGGTTTTCTATTTTTTGCTGTGCTTGTCAGACCATAGTTCCCCAACCAGGGACCAAACCTGGGCCCTGGGCAGTGAGAGCACAGAATCCTAACCACTGGACCGCCAGGGAGCTCCCTACCATGTGGCACTGCTAACTCTGGGCACTATACAGATCTTTTATTCATCATGACTAATAATAATATTATATAATGTTGGAAATATAATTGTAAAAGACCCTGATGCTGCGAAAGATTGAAGGCAGGAGCAGAAGGGGACGACAGAGGATGAGATGGTTGGATGGCATCATCGACTCAATGGACAGGAGTTTGAGCAAACTGCGGGAGATAGTGAAGGACAGGGAAGCCTGGCGTGCTGCAGTCCACGGTGTTGCAAAGAGACAGACACAATTTAGCGACTGAACAACAACCATAAATAAAAAGGAAGGAAGGAAACTTTCAGAGGTGATGGACATGTTTAAACGTAGATTGTGGTGATGGCTTCACTTCTCTGTAAACTCATCCGGTTGTATACATGCTTAGTCGCTCAGTCGTGTACGATTCTTTGCAACCCCATGCACTACAGCCCGCCAGGCTCTTCTGTCCATGGGATTTCCCAGGCAAGAATACTGGAGTGGGTTGCCATTTCTTTCTCCAGGGCCTCTTCCTGACCCAGGGATTGAACCCCACGTCTTGTGTCTCCTGCATTGCAGGCGGATTCCTTACCCGCTGAGCCATTAGGGAAGTTGTATAATTATATACATACAACTAATTTATTATGTTAATCATACAGCAGTAAAGTGGCTTAAAATTAAAACAAAAAACAGTTTCCAGTTCCTGCCTCCCTCCCCCAGCCCTGTTTTTAAGCAAAGGTACAGTGACCCAGAGAAGCCTGGAGAAGCCTTTGAAATTCCGGAATTCTGCTGTGCTTTCCTAATCTCCTGGTCTTCCCACCTAATTCAGGGATAAATCAAGGTCGAATCAATGAATCACCAGATGAAGGCTTACGTTTCTCTCTTCAACAGAAGGGGCTGTGGGGTTCTGGGGCTCCACTCCGTTCGTGGGTACTCACTCACAGGGAATCTCCCATGAGCCAGCTTTGCCTTATGGATACGTTTTTAATCCTTTCTGTGCCTCAGTTTCCTCATCCATAAAATGGGTGCAATGATAGCATCCATCTCATAGGTCTGGTGTGAGGTTTAAATGCCTTTGTAAAATGCTTAGAACAGGGGCAAGTAGAGCCTAGGGACCCAGCAGGTCAGCCAAGCAGTCACCTGGCACAAAGTGACCAGCCCTTCCCCCTCCCCCATTGCTGCCCCACCTCTGGTGGGGGTTGGACTTTGCACCGCTTACAATCAGAGGGATAACTTTCTTTCCGTCACACTGGACCAGAAGCATTAGGACCAGGCAGCTGATTAGATAACAGTGCGCAGGCCAAGCTCACGGCCTTTTGCCCAACATAGCTGATTCTATCCCTGCCCCCACCCCCCAAGGTCAAAGATCACAGCCCACACACAAAGACCAAGAGAAAAAGCCAAGGTGATCCCTTCCTGGACGCAGCTCCCTCTTATCCAACCAGATTCTCTGAGCTCATTCTGGACAGGCAAGAGGGCTGCCTGGAAGAGAGGGCATGTGAAAGAAAGAGTTGGGCTTTGTCATGAAAAAAAGACGAGGAGGGTGTTACTGGCAGGGGACACAGCCTGTGCAAAAGCTAGGTGGCTTCTAAGAACGTGATCTACCTTAAAGTCCACCAATCCCAAATATGCTTTTAAAACAACTCAAATGTTCACGATGGATAAACCAACTCTGTGTATCTATACAACGGAATAGATAGATAAAAAGGAGAACCGATGCTTTCAAATTATGGTGCTAGAGGAGACTCTTGAGAGACTCTTTGCAACCCTATGGACTGTAGCCCTCCAGGCACCTCTGTCCATGGGATTCTGCAGGCAAGAACACTGGAGTGGGTTGCCATGCAGGGACTGAACCTGCATCTTTTACGTCTCCTGCTTGGCAGGCAGGTTCTTTACCACTAGAGTGACCTGCGAAGCCCTGTAAAGAGAATCATACAAGTCTTCAAATGTACCCATAATTCTCTATTTCTTGAAAACAAGCAGAGATACAAAAGACCATAAACGTCTCCTTTTACTTAGCAAAATATTTTTGAGGTCCTGATCATTAATCTTTTTAAAGCGTAGTTTGCTGACTCTGTTGTTGTTGTCTTAATGTGTTTGCTCCAGTCTCAGTTGCAGCATGGGTGATCTTTTAGGTGCGGCACGCGAACTCTTAGGTGTGGCACGTAGGACCTAGTGCCCTGACCAGGGATCAAACCCAGGCCCCCTGCAATGAGAGCAAGGTATCTTGGCCAACGAGGAAGTCCCAGTTTGTTGACTTTTATCAAATACACATACCTCACCTGTCTGGCAACAAGAAATGGGACATTTTCATCACGCCTTGCTTAAAAGGATGCGTATGAGCCTTTCTGTGCTCCTGGCAGCATTATCTATAAGAGCCAAAAGGTGGATGTGACCCAAGTGTCCACTGACAGATGAATGGATGAATGTAATGTGCTGTAGCCAAGGTTATTCAGCCTTAGGAAGAAAAGGGAATTCTCATCTGTGCTACATCATAAGGGAACTTTTAAAACATTACTAGAGGCAATAAGACAGTAGAAAAAAACACGTATTATACGATTCCATTTGTGTGAAGTGTCTAGAACAGGCAAGGGAGTTCCCTGGCAGGCTAGTGGTTAGGATTCCAGGCTTTCAGGGCTGTGGCCTGGGTTCAATTCCAAGTCAGGAAACTGAGATCCCATAAGCTGTGCAAGATGGTTAAAAAAAAAAAAAAATAGGCAAATCTATAGGGACAGATCTATAGAAGAAGATTCTGGAGAGTCCCTTGGAATGCAAGGAGATCAAACCAGTCCATCCTAAAGGAAATCAAGCCTGAATATTCATTGGAAGGACTAATGCTGAAGCTGAAACTCCAATACTTGGGCCACCTGATGTGAAGAACTGACTCATTGGAAAAGACCCTGATGTTGGGAAAGATTGAAGGCAGGAGGAGAAGGGGACAACAGAGGATGAGGTGGTTGGATGCCATTACCGACTCCATGGACATGAGTTTGAGCAAGTTCCGGGAGTTGGTGAAGAACAGGGGAGCCTGGCATGCTGCGGTCCATGGGGTCGAAAAGAGTCGAACTGAACTGAACTGAACTGATAGGCGCAGAAAACTGAACTGAACTGAACTGATAGGCACAGAAAACAGTCTGGGAGTTGCCAGGGGAGCATGGGGAGTGACTCCTTAATAGCTACAGGGTTTCCTTTTGGGGTGATGAAAATATTCTGGAACTAGACATGTGGGTAATGGTTATACAACATTGTGAATGTCCTAAATGTCACTCAATCGTATGGTTTTTAATGGTTTAAATGGTGAGTTTTTTATTAACTGAAACTTGAAAAAAGAAAGTGAAAGTGAAAATTGCTCAGTTGTGTCCAACTCTTTGGGATCCCATGGACTACTCCAGGCCAGAATGCTGGAGTGAGTAGCCTTTCCCTTCTCCAGGGTATCTTCCCAACTCTGGGATCAAACCCAGGTCTCCCACACTGCAGGAGGATTCTTTACCAGCTGAGCCACAAGGGAAGTCCAAGAATACTGGGTGGGTACCTTAGCCCTTCTCCAAGGGATCTTCCCAACCCAGGAATAGAACCAGGGTCTCCTGCATTGCAGGCAGATTCTTTACCAACTGCAAAATCAGGGAAGCCTTGACACAACTTTAAAAAAAGAAAAAAAAAAGACTAACTGCAAATTAAAACAAGATCACTTCCCAAAAGATGGACACAAATTAAGTCACCTGAGAAAAACAAGCCCAGGAAAAGGTGTGGGGAGACAGAGATGCCCAAGAATGTGAGCACACCGCCCCCGCCTTCGTGACTCTACGGTGCCCTGCTTGGCACACTGGCTTTCAGACACTGCTGACCCCGCCCAGGATCACTGCCTGCACACATTGGGTGACGGAAACAAGCTTCAGGAACGAACTCCCGCCTTTCCAGCACAATGCTACTTACACTCCCAAAGGATTATCCGCTACTCAGATATTCTCTCCTCGTCTGTTTTGTTCTTACAGTGCTGGTCGACACTCACGCCAGTCATCTCGCATCCCAAGATAGGATCGCATGCAGCCCAGAGCTGGACAACTGTGCCCTACAGATTCCCACATGCGTACAAGATGGCTGAAAAACAATCACTGAAGGACTTGCCTGGTGGTCTAGTGGTTAAAATTCCATGCTTCTAATGTATGGGTTCGATTCCTGGTTGGGGAACTAAGATCCCACATGCTTTGTGGCAGACAGAAACCTGAGTGAAAAAAAGACAAGCTGCAGAAAGATAACAGTCACTATGGCCTGTTCATGGAATCACCGACTCAATGGATATGAGTCTGAGCAAACTCTGGGAGATGGTGAAGGACAGGGAAGCCTGCAGTCCATGGGGTCGCAGAGTCGGACACGACTGAGTGACTGAACAACAACTGCCTATTCACATGAATTTTTCAAACACGCAAAATACCATGAAACATTTTATTTAAGTTGCCAGCACAGTGTTGGCCTAGAAGCCAACCGGCCTGGTCCCTGTGGCCTCTCCAGATCCGACATCCTGCCGTGTCCCTGTTACTCAGCCAGCCATGCTGGCCTCCTTGCCATCCCTTGTACAAGTAGGCACAGCCCTGCCCCAGGACCTCTGCATAGGCTGTTCTCTCTGCCCTCAATGTTTCTCATGAGGTAGCAGCATAGCCAAATCTCTCATCCTTCTTAATCTTTCCTCACATGCCTCCTCTCAGGAAGACACACCCTATCTACCCTCAAATCCCTGAACCCCCTAACCTGCTCTATGTTTTCCAGAGTCATTGTTACCTTCTGGCATACTTATAATTAATTATGTCTACTGTTCTTCATCTGTCTCTCCTGTTAGATCATAAAGCCACCAGGACCAGATCCTCAGTTGCTTTATTCACTGATGGATCTCCCAGGCCTGGAACAGAGGTTGGCACCCAGCAGGCACTCAGCAATATGAGCTCAGGAACAAACAGAATCAGAGTAGAAATGTCTAGGGAGCAGCTATCTGCCTTCTCCTTTGTGTATGTTTTAAAAAGCTTGTACTTAAGGTACTACAAAGTAGGGGTTGGGGGCAGGGGTGGCACACTACGAGGTTTGCAGTATCTTAGTTCCCTGATCAGGGATTGAACCCAGGCCCTCAGCAGTGGAAGTGCAGTCTCAACCACTGGACCACTAGAGAAATCTCTCAATTAAGTAAATCTTAAATATTACAATGCTAAAGGAAATCAACCCTGAATATTCACTGGAAGGACTTATGCTGAAGCTAAAGCTCCAATACTTTGGCACCTGATACGAAGAACAGACTCATTGGAAAAGACCCTGATGCTGGGAAAGATTGAGGGCAGGAGGAGAATGGTATGACAGAGGACGAGATGGTTGGATGGCATCACCGACTCAATGGACATGAGTTTGAGCAAACTCTGGGAGATGGTGAAAGACAGGAAAGCCCACTGTGCTGCAGTCCATGGGGTTGCAAAGAGTCAGACACAACTGAATGACTGACCAACAGCAAACATTATAATTTTAATTAAAATGTGATCTGCAACTTCACTGGCCAGGCCGCAGCCTTGAGACTGGGGTGAATGGATGCTGAGACTCAGATCAGCAGTGGTCCACCTCCAACAGCTCCCATTTCCTTTCTGGGTGGGGCAGTAAAGACCCTGCCTAGAGGGGGTGCGGAGCAGATGTCCTGAGGCCCAGGGGCAGAGAAGTGGGACCCCAGACCAGTCTTCTGCTTCACAGAGAGGCCCACAGAAGGCAGGGGAAAGGCCCAGGCTTCACGTAACTGTCCCTCCAAGGAACTCAGGCCAGCCAGGCAGGCCTCCAGCACAAGCCTGGGATGAGCTTGGAGTAGAGAAGCAAGCAGAGGCTGAGAGGGGCCCCACAACTCCAGGGGCCTCTGTCCTCACCCCTGGGAGTCAGCAGCCAGATCACAGGATCTCTGCTCACAGACGCCAGGAAAGCATCTCTCAAGGGGTCACTGGGGCCAGGAAGTCTGCGAGCCCGGTTAAACCAGCCACCAGGAAACCTCCCCTTGCCCATCTCCAGAGCGGTAAGGCTCCTTGGGCTGCTGTAACAAAGCCACACTCTGGATGACTTAAAACATCTATCTTCTCTCACCTCTAGAGGCTAGAAGTCCGGAATTGAGGTGTGGGCTCCTTCTGAAGGTTCCAGGGGATGAGCCTAACTTGCTCCTCCAGCCCCTGGTGGTCTCAGGCATTCCTTGGCTTGTAGCCACCTCCCTCCAATCTCTGCCTCCATCATCGCATCCCCCTCCTCTCTGTGTGTCCTCTTCCTATAAAGACATTCCTGGTGGACTTAGGGTCCATCTGATCCATACTTTCATCACATCTGCAAAGACCCTATTTCCAAATAAGATCACATTCGCCAGTAATGGGAGTTAGGACTTGGACATACTTTTTTTTGGGGGGGTGGGGCAGGGGGAGACCCTGCTCAGCCCAATCCAGGGAGAAAAAGCCAGGGCAAAGCTGAGTGATCAGGGTGTTGATTGAACCACAAGTGCCTACTGCCTCCCGTTGCACTCTTCTATGCTCCCAGGATGACTCTGACTGCCAATTCCAAAACCCCACTCTCCAGGTGCCACCTCCTCCAGGAAGCCTTCAGGGAACTACCTAAGATGAGCCTGCTCTGATCTAATTAAGACCTGGGTCATTCCATGGACAGTCACCCCATTCCATGCTAGATGCTATATTCTGAATTTACAGATAGATGAACAAGGGACTTCCTTGGTGGACCAATGGCTAAGAATTCTTGCTCGCAAGACAGAGGATGCCGTTTCGATCCCTGGTCAGGGAACTAAGATCCCACATGCCGAGCGGCAGTTAAGCCCTTCGTGCCGCAACTACTGAAGTCTGTGTACCACAACTAGAGTCTGTGCATTGCAACAAAAGATCCCACATGACGCAAGGAAGATCTTGCATGCCGCAACTAAGACCCAAAACAGCCATAAATAAGTAAATGTTTTTAAAAAATAAAGATAAATGAATAAGATGGGGTCCCTGAGAAGCTGGGGAAGGGCAGGGAAGCCAGAGAATCCTATCCACTATCTGTACAGCACTGGTCTGGTAACAAAACACTTCCGTCTACCTTGCCTCATTGTATTCTCAAAGACCCATTGAACAGACACAGACACTGAGGCCTGAGGGCCAAATATCACCTGAGGTCACAGGTGCAGGAAGAGACTGAGCCCCTGGTTTTGCATCAACATGCAGGCCTGTATCCTCATGTTTCTCTCCCACTGGGCTCGGAGCACACAGGACAGGAGTTTCACAAATTAATCATTAATCTGATCTGCCCAATGAATTGCAAAACGCAATCCTGCCCCCACCGGTAACAGGAAACACACCTCTAATAACCAGATGAGCCAAGACTCTGATTCACCTGTACGAGGCCGGGTTCTGGGACGAGACCAGACTCTTCCCGCTCCAGCCAGTCACTCTCTACCTCCTGGATCCCAGGATCCAGAGACACCCCCAGCCCCATAGGGCTCATTTTGTTGTCATTGTTCAGTTGTAGGGTCGTATCCTACTCTTTGCGACCCCATGGACTGCGGCACTCCAATCTCCCAGAGTTTGCTCAAACTCATGTCCATTGAGTCAGTGATGCCATCTAACCATCTCGTCCTCTGTCGCCTCCTTCTCCTCCTGCCCTCAATCTCTCCCAGCATCAGGGTCTTTTCCAATGAGTTGGCTCAACTCAGGGAAGACTGTAGTGTGGGCTGATTCAGTCTGGATTTGGGAATGCCATACCCTTGACTAAAGTTCTGACTTCCTTTGATTTTAAAGGCAAGAAGAATTAAAGAAAAAAAAAAAAAAAACAGGAAACCCAAGCACGTTGCTAAAACAGCAGAATGAGTTGCTTAAGCTAAGAAGTTGAGTCATGCTTGACTCCTCCACTTCTCTCCCACCCAAAAACCATCCATCAGGAAGTCTTGGCTGCTCTTGCTCTAAGACACACCCAAAATCCATCCACTTTTTTCCAACACCACCCCTGGCCCCTAGCATCATTTGCTTAGACCAATGCAGTCATCTCTTCACTGGTTCTCTCATGTTTGCCTTTGTCCCTAGGCTGTTCCCCACACAGATCAGAGCTACTGGTTTAAAAGGTATATCTGATCATGGCATCTTCCTGCTCAAACACCTCCCACAGCTCCCTACTTATCTAGGGATTAAATCCCAACCTCTAACAGTGACCTACAAAGTCTCACACCCTCTGGCTCCCTGCAGCTACACTAATCGCAGCTCCCTTTACAGTCCACCTTGCTCACTCTGATCCAGCCACATTGGCCTCACTGTTCCTGAGCCCACCAGCCAAGATTCTGGGCCTGGTAGGCATAGGGCTTATGCATTGACCGTTTGCTCCTCCAAGGGCAATCTTCTCTCCAAGGTCCACATAGGTGATCCCTTCATTTCTCAAGTCTAAAGTCACCTTCTCAATGAGGCCTTCCATCAACAATATTTGCTGGTTTCTCACTGCATGTCAGGCTCTTTTCTAGGTCCTGGGGACTATAGTAGTAAATGAAATGGACAAAGAGACTATCCTTTCTAAAGCAGTCCTTCCCCCATCACATCCCATCCATCACCTGTTTTGTCTGCCCAGCATTATCAACATCAGCAATTCCTATGTATTTGTTGACAAGTCCCCCTTCCTACTGCCTGGAATGCAGTCATGATAGATTGAGCTACAGCAGCCACCCTGGGTCATGAGGCAGCCTTGAGAATGGAAGCCACACACAAAGGATGGTAAAGAAGAAAGATAGGAAACACAATCCCATGACTTCATGGAGTCACCCCAACATCCCTAGGCAGTGAGTCCTCAGAGAAAGGTCCATTCGACTCACAAAGAGATCCTATACCATATACCAAAAGGGCTAACGAGAAAAAGACCGACAGATGTCAGCAAGGATGTGGAGCCACCAGAATGCACACTGGTGAAAGTGCAGTTTGGTACAGTCAGTACAGAAAATGATGTGGCAGTGTCTCCTGAAGCTAAATAACACACATGTCCACAAATGAGTGACAAATGGCATGTTCATACAGTGGGACATCACCCAAGCAAAGAAAAGGAATGGACACAGATGACCTAAACGAGCACATCGATGACCAACAGAAACTCGACGCCCACTGATGTGATATTCCAGGGAATGGGCAACGGTAGTCTCTGGTGCTAGAGGCGGGGGTTGCAGCACCTTGGGATGACAGCTGACATGGAGGGATTCAGGACAGCCTTCCACAGGTGAGCGTGCCAAACACACATCCACGTAATTCCTCGACCTCTACACCTAAGGTTGTACACTTTCCTGCACTGATGCTAAATCTAGAATTTTTTTTTTTTTTTCAGCCTCGCCACTCAGCTTGCAGGATCTTAGTTTCAGGACCAGGGATCAAACTCATGTGCCCTGCAGTGGAAGTATAGAGCCCTAACCACTGGACTGCCAGGGAATTTAGATTTTTTTAATGAAAAAAAATTAAAGCAAAAGAAATTTTAATATAAAGGGTGAGGGCTTTTGAGCTGTTTAGCACTCCCTCAAGAGGCACCTCAGCCCACAAAAGCTCAACAGGGAGACTGTATCCTGTCAAATCTGACCTCTGAAGCTCTCAGGCTGCCTCTGGGAGACCAGCAAGGAGACCACTGGAGACCCAGAAGGAAGGGGGGTCTGGAGGCCCTCCCTACAAGCAAGGGGACCCAGCTCTATGTCTACAGTCAGCCACTCCCCATCTCCTAACTTCCTGCCCTTCTCCATCTACCAGAACTTTCTGTGCCCTGGTTTCCTCACCTGTAAACAGGGTTTGGAAACAGGGAGGACCAAGCTCAACTGGGGAGTCATATTGACATAATGAGATGAGCACAGCACTGAGCCTCTGTGCTCTTCCTGCCCAAACCCAGAACCACAATCTAATCACAAGAGGAACATCAGACAAATCCCCATGGAAAGGCATCCGACCAAACCCCTAACTAGTGCTCTTCAAAATCATCCAGGTCACCAAAACCAACAACACCTGAGAAACAGGCACAGCCAAGAGAGCCTAAGGAAACACAACGACTAAGTGTGGCATGGTGTCTGGACGGGATCCTAGGAGGGAAAAAAGGAGATGAAGGACTTCTCTGGAGGTCCAGCGGTTAAGACCCTATGCTTCCACTGCAGGGGGCGCAGTTTCGATCCTTGGCCAGGAAACTAAGATCCCACATGCCTCGAGGTGCAGCCAAAAACAATTGTTTTAAAGGGAAAAGATAAAGGAGATGAGATAGGAACTAAGGAAACCCCAACAAAGTGCTGACAACAGTTTATACTAATGGATCACCACTAATGGACTACACTAATTAAAGATGTTAACAATAGGGGAAGCCAAGTGTGGGAAACGAGGGCGCCCTCCGTATTGTCTCTTCCATTTTTCTGTAAATCTAAAACTGTTTTAAAAATAGGAAGCTATCAAGACACACAGGGCTCCATGAGGGTCACACCAGTGCCTGGCTGAGTTATATCAGAGCTGAGAAGCAAAGGAAAAACGCGAGCCCCAGTAATGCTCCAGAACAGTAAATTCATTGAGAAAATAGTGAAATGTTTAAAAGTAGATATATTAAAACAATATTGGGACTTCCCTGGTGGTCCACCGGTTAAGAAACCACCTTGCAATGCAAGGGAGCCCTGATCAGGGAGCGAAGATCTTACATGCCATGGAGAAACTAAGCCTGTGTGCACGGCAACTAGAGAAAGCCCACACACCACAACGAAGACGCAGCATAAAAATAATAATAATAATAATAAATAAATAAAACATTAAGTTTAAATATTTTATTTAAACCCAAACCAGAATTTATTATAAATTTACCCCTGGCTTTTCTTTTTTTTTTTACTTCCCTAGCTTTAATGGAAGCAAATTCATTGCATTCAATTTCTATTGCCATGTAACAAATTATCAAACATGTACTGGCTTAAAATGTCACACATTTACTATCTAACGGCTTTGGAGGTCAGAAATCAAAAATAGGTCCCAGGTGGCACTCGTGGTAAAGAGCCCATCTGCCAGTGTGGGAGACCTAAGAGACATGGGTTCGATCCCTGGGTTGGGAAGATCCCCTGGAGAAGGAAATGGCAACCCACTTCAGTATTCTTGCCTGGAGAATTCCCATGGACAGAGGAGCCTAGAGGGCTATAGTCTATGGGGTCGCACAGAGTCGAACATAACTGAAGTGACTTAACAACGCACACACCATAACAGAGCTAAAATCAAGGTGTCTGCAGGGCTGGTTCCTCCTGGAGGCTTTCTAGGAGAATCCAGTCACCTAGCTTTTCCAGTTCCTAGAATCCGCCTGCATTCCTTGGCCCCCTTATCACTCCGACCTCAGCTTTCATCATCACATCCTTTCTGACTCCCCTGCCTCCCTCTTACAAGGACCCTTATGATGACGTTAGTCCCATCTAGATAATTCCGGACAATCTTCCCACCCTGAACTCCTTAATGTAATCACATCTACAAAGCCCCTTTTGTCACATGGGGGTAACGCATCCACAGGTCCTGGGATTAGAACTTCTTTGAGGGGCCATCATCCTGCTTCCCATACCCACTCAGACATGTGAGGCTTCCTCCCACACAGCCCCGTCCACACCCAGGAGCACCCCACTGCCGGGGCGGGGCGACCTTTGTTCCCCATGCGCCCCTTCCTTTCCAGGGCATCCTTGCCTGCAGCCACCAAGCAGGGACCCCGCCAGGACAAGGTGGACCAGCTCCCACTGCGGGAGGCCCACTGTCCTCCTAAAGTGCCCCTCCTTGTGTGAACTTCCTTAAAAGAAACAGACTGGGGGAGGGTTCCCTGGTGGCTCAGTGGTAAAGAATCTGCCTGCCAATGCAGGAGACACAGATTCAACCCCTGATCTGGGAGATTCCCACGTGCCGCAGAGCATGTAAGCCCGTGCACCACAACTACTGAGCCTGCGCTCCGGAGCCCGTGAGCCGAAACCACTGAACCCACATGCCCCAACTACTGAAGCCCAGGTGCCCTAGAACCTGAACTCCACAACAGGAGAAGTCACCGCAGGGAAAGAGTGATCCCCACTCACCACAAGTAGAGGAAAGCCCGTGCAACAACGAAGACCCAGCATAGCCAAAAATAGATAAATAAAATTATTAAAAAAAGAAACACGGGGCAGAACAAAGTCTGGGTGGATTTTCTTGCAAGTGCTGCAGTGGGGCGGGGTGGGGAGTGCCTTTGTTCTCAAAACTCAGGTCTGCGAGAAGCCCCTTTGGGGCCTCAGACAGGCCCCTTCCTCCTCCCAAATTCTAAGACCAAAACACAGCCTGGCCTGACAATGACACAGGGTGTCCATTGGAACAGGAACTGAGACACACCCCAAAGAACTCCACGAGCTGCACTGTCAGCCAGAAAGCTGAGGGCCTAAAAGCCAGCCTCCCCTCTCCCCAGGGCAGCATCAGAATTGGGGAGGGGGGTATCTCCCAAAGCAACCCTCCAAAAGCCAACAGGTTCCCACAGGACAGATTGGGGAGCAAAGGTCAGAGGACAGACAGACTCAGGGTTCTAAGGGTCTCAGGAAGCTTCCTGGCCGGGCAGGGCCCAAGTGACCACTGAGCCACAGTCCCTCAGCCCTGCAAAAGGGACCCAAAGGTGGGGGCCCAGGACATTTCTAAACAGCTGAAAAAGTTCATCATTTGGAAAATTCCTCACTATACCTTGGAATTCTTTTTGACGGAATAACAGCCTGGTGGCAGCTTCAAAGGCACGGGTCCTTTGCTTTACATCATTGTTTACCATGCGCCTGTTTGAGCAGTGGTTCTCAAAGTGTGGTCCCTGGACCAGCAACATCACCTGGGAACCTGACAGAAATCCTGATTCTCAGGTCCGTCTCAAATCTGCCGACTCAGCATCTCTGGGGAAGGGACTCAGATATCTGTGCTTTAACAAGCCCTCCTGGGACTCCTGCCACATGAGACAGTTAGAGAACCAGTGTCAGAGACTAAGATGAACTGATGTCAGATACTTGCTTCAGAATAAAAATACTTGCGGTACAGATGAAAGAGGAAGGCGGGACTCGATGTCTATTAAAGCAGGCGAAGGGCACGTGGCAATCTTGCTGTGCTCTTTTTTTAAATGCACATTTGAAATTTTCATAACACATTCTTTTAAACCAGTTAAAATTTGCAACCCCTACCGCACCCCCAGAGAAACAGATCTGTCTTCCTGAAGCCAACTCCACAAACTGTCAGATTTGGCCACTGGATGAGTTTGGGATCACACTGTACTTCAAAATACTTGAATTTGTTGATAACATCTTAAAAATGGCAGGTACGTTCTGGATTTCCAGCTTCTTCTAAAAAACCGGGAGGTGTGCTGGCTCTGGGTCTGCATCCCCACGTAGCCTAGCATGCTGAGCTAAGGAGCAGCTGCTCCTGGCACAGGACTTGCAATCCGAATCACCACAGGCTCCATGGCTCCCTAAGACCTCACACCAGGCTGCTTTACTCACTGGCATTGTCAGCATGGCCCTTCCAGGGATCTGAGTTTGTAAGCCCTGACCTACAATAACACAGGATGAGAATATGGTATTCATTCATTCCAACTCTGCCTAAGCATCTACTATGCTCACAACTGGTCCTCAAGTGTCATGGGGAAGCAAAGTTCATCAGACAGAGCTGAGCAGGGATTAGGAAAATGACAGGTTATTCACAAATGATTCAGACACACAATAGGAAGAGCTCAGCTCATTAAGCATATCTACTGGCACTGGAACATCATTTAACACTGGCAGGAGTGGGACTTCCCTGGCGGCCCAGCGGTTAGGACTCCACACTTCCACTACAGGGAGTACAGTTTCGATCACTGGTTGAGGAACTAAGAACCCGCATGCCACGTGATGTGGCCAAAGAAACAAAACATTGGCAGGACTGTCAATAGGCTGGCATGCTGTTGGGGAATCAGCTACTAAAGCAAACTCTGGTACGAGTGATGATACACTCTGGTATACACTCTGGGATACTACTGGGGAATCAGCTACTAAAGCAAACGTCCATGCCCAACACCCCAGTAATCCCATTCCTGGGTATTCGCTAAGAGAAATGAAAATCCACGTCCACACAAATGCTCCCAGCAGTTCTACTCCTGGTAGCCTCCAAACCAGAAACAACCCAATTATTAACCAGGACATCACTGTATATTCACACAATGGTATATTTACACAGCAGTGAGGAAGAACAGCCACATGCAATGTGGGTCTATCTCACAAGCCTAATGTTGAGCAAAGAAGCCAGACAATATCAGTACCCACTGTGTGATTCCATTTTGATAAAGTACAAAACCAGGTAAAACTAAGCTATGCTGGAAGAAGTCAGGGTAGCAGTCACCCTTGGGGCTGGGTGGCAAAGGAGTGGGGAGCACCAGGGGATTCTAAGATGCTGCTGGTTACTTGAGGATGTTCAGTTGTGAAAGTTCTGCCTGTCTGATATGATGATGCCAGCATTTACTGGGTACCAGGCTCAAAGGTCACCTTTATCCCCTTCTCCCACAAAACAAATCCTGACTTGCTTCCAGTATTGGGCACAAAGCCTTAAATCTCAGAGAAGATGGCCCCCGACTGTAGTACAGGCCCATGAGCCTGTCTAGCTTCTGAGAAAAAAAAAAAAAAATCCTCTTGCAATAAGAGGAAGAACTGAACAGAGCTCTCCCGTTGTACCATCCCTCTTTCTGGCTTTGAGTGATGTGTGTGACAGTGTGATGTCTGGCACTATGGCAGTCATCATGAGATTATGAGGGCAAGGCTCAGAAAGTCACATGGACACTGACCCAGTGCCCTGAAATAACTGAACTGCTGAATAAATCTGGAAACATCCACCACCTCCAGTCTCTCCCGAAGCACAATAATAAAGCTCCCTATTATACCAGCGACTTGGAAGCAGGTTTTCTGTTGCTTCAGCCCAAAGGATTCCATCTGAAGCAATGCTTTCATTTAAATCTGACAGTCCATGAGGCAGGTACCATTATCTGCTCTGTTTTGTTGATGAGAAAACTGAGGCACCCAGAGACTAAACCACTTACTTGCCCCCAAGGGCACAAACCCAGTAGTGACAGAGGGTCCTCAACTCTAGTCTGCACCCAGAGCCTGGGCCCTAACATTCTACTGCCTTGGTAAAGGCTCATCGTAGGTGTGGATGGGAAAGGATCACAGGGGAGGGAGAAGACTGCTGAAACACACACGCAGTTCCGATTCTATGACCCCAGGGGAATCAGGCACAATCTCATCCTCCACCGACTACACCACCATGATGGGAACTCCAGGCAGTGCAACTGGCCCTGCTCTTTAAGACAAGCACAATTTCCCCCAGGACTGACTTCAGCCCCACTTTCTCCACATAAGTCAGGCAGAGGATAGCCCTTCCTTCAAACATTCCAATTTCACCCCAATAAGAAAGTGGGCAATTTCTCAAGCATGAAACAATTCAGCAAACTACAGCCTGTGGGCCACATCTGGCCTGGTGCCTGTTTCTGGGCATCCTGGGAGCTAACAATGGTTTTACATTTTTATTTTTTAACTTTCTATTTTATATTGGAGTACAGCCGATTAACAATGTTGTGATAATTTCAGGTGGACAGCCAAAGGATTCAGTCATACATGTACATGTATCCATTCTCCCCCAAACTCTCCTCCCAACCATACATTCTTAAATGTTTGAAGAAAAAAAAGAAACAAGAATACTTATTGGCAACACATGAAATTTACATGAAACTCACGAGTTGGTGTCCTCAAGCAAAGCTGTTGTGGCACTTAGACAAGCCCCCACTCAGGGATGTCTCAAGGATGTCCACATAGAGGACCATGTGGAGGTGAGAGGCTGAGACAGAACCTGTTTGGCCTCTAAAGTTGAAAAATATTTACTATTTGTCCTCTACCACTAATGTGGTAACCCCTGTCCCCTCCCCCTCAGTCGCCATGGAGACGTGAGTACCTCCCCTTCCTCCTCGGTGTCAGCGCCAAGAATCAAGTGACCAAGGACATGCACTGCTCTGAAGAATGCACCCGGGTGTAGAAAGGCCACACAACGATGGTTGCTAAATGAGGCTTCCTCCACTCACCCTGGCCCGGGTTCAAGAACGCATGGGGAAACTCACCAAGGTCTTGTAAGATGGCGCAATGGTGCTGTAAGCCTGGAAGAATCAGCGGCTCAGGGTTGCCTCCTTCAAAGACTTCATCTTTTGCAAGCAGCTGGGAATGCTGTAATCACCCTGGGGGCCGGGCAACCCGGTCTACCACCTACTGAACCCGATCCATGCCACCGGGATGAGGTTGGGGGGCAGGAAGGGGACAGGTACCAACCCTCTCTCAGGTTAAACTCTATCATGACTTTTTAAAATTGTGCTCCAGTACACATTAACATCGAATGTACCATCTTCACCATTTTTAAGTCTACAGCTCAGCAGCATGAAGTACATTTACATCATTGTGCAACTTCTCATCTTCCCCAACTGAAACTATATCCCCATCAGCGCCTGGTACCCTTTGTCTCTATGAGTCTGCCTCCCATGGGGACCTCCCATAAGTAGAATCAATCGTACAATATGTGTCTTTTCATGACTGGCTTATTTCACTCAGCACAATATCCTCAAAGTTCATCCATATTGTAGACTGCGTCAGAATTTCCTTCCTTTCTGAGGCTGAATCCCATTCCAAAATATGGATGAACCACATTCTGTTTATCCATCCATCTATGGAGGGACACGTGGATTGTTTTCACCTTTTGGCTATTGCAAATAATACTGCAATGAACATGGGTGTGTACCTAGCTCTTCAAGTCCCTGCTTTCAATTATTTTGAATATGTACCCCAGAGGTAAAATTGTTGCATCTGATGGCAATTCTATGTTTTCATTTTTTGAGGCACTGACTGCCAGACTTACCCCACAGTAGCTACACCATTTTACAATCCCTCCAACAGTGCACAAGAGCTTCAATCTCTCCACGTCCTGGCCAATCACTGTCATTTTTTTTTTACTAGCAGCCCTTCCATCAGGCATGAGGTGATCACTCACTGTGGTTAGGATTTGCATTTCCCCAATGATGAGTGATGCAGGGCGCTTCCTCCTATGCCTGTTGGTTATCTGTATATCTTCCTTGGAGAAATCTCTAAGTCCTTGGCCCATTTTCTAATTGGGTTCTTTTTTGGTGTGATTGAGTTCTCCTACCAAGACTGTAAGTCCAGATTTATGCCCCATACTTTCCATCTCCTTTTATATATATACTTACTTATTTATTTGGCTATACCAGATCTTAGCTGCGGCACACAGGATCTTTTTTTTAGATGTGGCATACAGACTGTTAGGTGGGGCTTCCCAAGTGGCTCAGTGGTAAAGAATCCGCCTGCCAATGCAGGAGACGCAGGAGACGTGGTTCAATCCCTGGGGCGGGAAGATATACTGCAGCAGGAAATGGCAACCCACTCCAGTATTCTGCCTGGAAAATCCGATGGACAGAGGAGCCTGGCGGTGGGGTGGCAGTCAATGGGGTGGCAGAGTCGGACATGGCTGAGCGACTGTGCACGCACACACAAAGACTCTTAGTTGCAGTACGTGGGATCTAGTTCCCTAACCAGGGATCAAACCCAGGCCCACTGCATGGGGGGCATGGAATCTGAGCCACTGGACCACCAGGGAAGTCCCTCCACCTGCTTTTGACCACCCTCCTGTATATTTCCATCTGGGAAAACAGCTCCACCATTCACGGAGTCCCTCAGATAGAAACTAAAGAGTTTGACTTCTCTTCTGCCCCCACACCGCAAGTCTCATCTGTCAGCACATGTGGCTGACTCTCCCTGCAAAAGGGATCTGGACTCTGTTCACTCCTTCCAATTACACTGCCTCCTCCCAAACTCCCCAGCCCTTCCCCCCACCCAACCCCCGCTTTCTATTCACAGCACCAGAGGGCTCTGTAACACGCATCAGATCATGGTCTCCCCTGCTCAGGAACACTGGCATCTCAAGGAACTGAAAACCATATCGAAACTCCTCCCCAGGTCCCACAAGCCCTCAGCCCGCCTCTCCCCTCTCACCACCCTCTCCCTGTCCCTGCTCCCCGAGCCCATGGCTTCCTCTTCCTCCAGTGTGGTAAGCAACCTCTCACATCCAGCCCTTTGTACTTGCTGTGCCCTCGGTCCACCCTGCTGTTCCTACGCCCAACTCCTCATCACCTCAACCAGCCCCTCCTCAGGGAGGCCCTCCCAACCACCCACCCAAAGGAGAAGGACCTGGCCTGAGGTGTCCATGACTGCAGCTCCCCTGCCCCGCACAATGCCCGGTTCACAGTACCGGCTCAGAAAACACGCACTAAAGTCCAAAACCACCAAAAGAGGATTCAAAAAACACCTCCCCACACTCACCCCACTTCCCCCGGGTTGAAAGGACATCGAAAGCCTCAGCTGGACTCTGCCCCAGCCTCCGGCCTTTCTCCCTCCCCCGCCAAGGACACAGGTGGCCGGGACTGCTGACAGCTCTGCCCCACTTATCTGGGTTCCCAGGCCGCACATCACAGCTGCCAGAGCCCAAGGGAACTTGGAGGTCAGTGATGTCATCCTCTTGCAAGACAGGACAGGGAGGACCAGGATGCTCCCAGGGACAGGGTCCAGCTCCAACCCCAGCCCAGACCTGTGGCCGCAGCCACCTCGGCTCCCACTTCCCCAGGCCACACTATTCCATGTGCCCTGCCACACACCCTTCTTTCCCATCCCCAGCACCACCACCCTCATCATCATCCCCACCACCACCCCCCGATCCCCACCACTCCCATCTTCCCACCCCCTCCACCACCCCCACCATCCCCTTGGCTCTCTGTAAGGGTGGGGAACACTCGAAAGCACTTTGCTCCCTGAATCCCGCAGAGAGCTCCATGCCGTGGACACTAGCATCATCTCATCTGACATTTGAGGAAACGGAGACTCAGGAAGATGAGATCACTGCCCAAGTATGGCCAGTTTTCTGAATCCTCACCCTCCCTATATATATACTGCCACATATACTATCAATAGAATGATAATTATAGTCATAAATTATATTTTTAAATTATTTTCATTATTCCCTCACTTAAGCAGGCAGAAAGCACAAGTACTGTCAGAGATACGGAAACCGAGATTTACAATGCACCTAAGGCCATAAGCAGTGCCAGAACCCTGAGGGGCTCTCAACTGCCCAGCTTCCCGCTACAACCAACGCTTCCATCACCCAGGACCCTGGACGACCTCCATGAACTAAGTCTGAATGTATTCCAAAAGAGGCTGGTGATTAACAGCTGGGCTTCCCTGGTGGCTCAGTGGTAGAAGAATTCACCTGCCAGTGCAGGAGACACGGGTTTGATCTGTGGGTCGGGAAGATCCCCTGTATATGGCAACCTGCTCCTGTATTCTTGCCTGGGAAAATCCCATGGACAGAGGAGCCTGGTGGGCTACAGTCCATGGGGTCACAAAGAGTCAGACACGACTGAGCATGCACGCATGCACATACAATTAACAGCTACAAGGCCAGCCTGATGCAGCCTCCTCACGGCTCACAACTGCAGCCAACAGCACTTACTCACTTCCCATTTATCAACCCACTTATCCCTCACAGCTATAACCCATGAGGCCAAGGCTATGATTATCCCCATTTTACAGAGGAGGAAATTGAGGCCTGGAAGGGCCAAGTCACTTCCCCACGGCCATGTAACTAGGATACATCAACCTGGCAAGAATGAGGCCTACCAAGGAACAGACCTCATCCAACAGGGACAGACCCTGGCCAATGGCTGCCGCGTAGAATTTCCAAACTGTCACCATTGCCTAGAAATCTAGATTTGTATCTATCATCGGCCCATCTTTAAACTTTAGTGACCAGTTTCATTTTTTTTAATAGCAGCATGGACCACACAAAACATCTCTCCAACCTGGTCTGAATTCTGGGAGAGGCTGGGCTGCAACCTTGGGACAAAAGTGAGGAGCTCAGGCACTGGTCCAAGTTCTGTCTACACCAGCTGTGTAACTTCAGGCAGGTGCCTCAGCCTCTCTGAGCCTCCATGACTCCAGCGGGAAAATAAACATTACTACAACTCAGAAGAGTTTGCTGCTGCTGCTGCTGCTGCTAAGTCGATTCAGTCGTGTCCGACTCTGTGAGACCCCATAGACAGCAGCCCACCAGGCTCCCCCGTCCCTGGGATTCTCCAGGCAAGAACACTGGAGTGGGTTGCCATTTCCTTCTCCAATGCATGAAAGTGAAGAGTGAAAGTGAAGTCGCTTAGTCGTGTCCGACTTTTAGTGACCCCATGGACTGCAGCCTACCAGGCTCCCCGTCCCTGGGATTCTCCAGGCAAGAACACTGGAGTGGGTTGCCATTTCCTTCTCCAATGCATGAAGGTGAAAAGTGAAAGTGAAATCGCTCAGTCATGTCCGATTCTTAGCGACCCCATGGACTGCAGCCTACCAGGCTCCTCTGTCCATGGGATTTTCCAGGCAAGAGTACTGGAGTGGGGTGCCATTGCCTTCTCAGAAGAGGTTATGAGGATCCAATGAACCTATACAATAGGCAGCCTGGTGCCTAGCGCACAGGAAGTTCTGCCCCAAAACCTGTGAATATGGAGACTTCCCTGGAGGTCCAGTGGTTAAGACTCCCAAACTCCCAATGCAGGGGGCCCAGGTTCAGTCTCTGGTTAGTGAACTAGACCCACATGCCACAACCAAAGATCCTGCATGCTGCAACTAAGAGATTCTGCGTTCCACAACAAAGACCTGGCACAGCCAAATTAATTTTTTTTTAATTGTGAACATGACTTTATTTGGAGACAAGGTCTTTTTTTTTTTTTGGCTGCATGCGCCATGCTGTATGTGGGATCTAGTTCCCTAACCTGGAACAGAACCTGTGCCCTCTGCATTGGAACACACAGTCTTAACCACTGGGCCACTAGGGAAATCCCAGAAAAAGATGTCTTTGCAGATGTAATTAAGGATCTCAAAATAAGATCATTCTGGATTACATGGGTGGACCTTAAATCCAATGATGAGTGTCCACAGTAGCAAAGACACAGAGGCAGACGCCATGGGAGATAAAGGCAGAGACCAGAGGGATGGGGACACAAGCCAAGGAGTGCCTGGAGTCACCAAAAGACACAAGGCTCCTTAGTGAGAGTATGGCCAACACCTCCACTGCAGACTTCTGGTCTCCAGAACTGAGAGAGAAGACATCTCTATTCTAAACCACCCATCTGTATGGGTCTCTCTGTTGGTCCAGTGGTTAAGACTCCACCTTCCAATGCAGGGGGTATGGGTTCAATCCCTGGTCAGGGAACTAAGATCCCACATGCCTTGAGGTGTGGCCAAAAAAGTAAAATAAAAGACATCTGTGATCATGTGTTACAGAAGTCCCAGGAAACACACTTGCCCTGAGAAAGTTCCAGAAGACAACATGGCCGTCACCAGCAGGAAGGTTTCTTCACAATGGATCCGGACCTGTGTCTTCCTTTGTCAGGTCCCAAGGAACGAGTTCTTTGGTCACAGTTTCAGCAGTAAATAGAGAAACAGCCCCAGCCTTTACAGCGCTCCGTATACAAAGCCCACAGCTTTGTACACACAGAAACAGGCCCTCAGCCCAGGAACAGGAGGGTGAGTTCCGGGCTAGAACAAAGGTCTCCAAGATACCCCCTTGGTGCCAAACCAAGGTGGAGAAAGGCAAGCGGGGTCCTGGTGGGTGGACCTGACGGGAAGATATCCTGCTCCCAGTGAACACAAACACTATTTGTCAGGAAGGAACTATTAACCCAAGTTGCCTTTGCAGCCAGGACCGCTGTGGGGCAAGGGAGCTATAACTTTTTATGTACTGCCTTTTCTTTCTTTTTTTTTTATTGCAGTTGTGACTCTTTTTCTGTATGCTTTCAATTTTTTTTTTTTTTTAAGAAACTTTAATCTTTATTTATCCTGTCTTAGGCCAGGCTATGCATGGCATGTGGGATCCTAGTTCCCCAATGAGGGATGGAACCTGTGACCCCTGCAATTGGGAGCTCAGGGTCATAACCAGTGGGCCACCAGGGAAGTCCCCACTTTCAATTTTTTTCACTGTGCCCCTATTTTATTTTCCTTATTTCTGGTGCCAGTGGGGGCTGTCTTGGCAAGAGCCGTCCTACCAAGCACGTCCCGTCCAGCTGTCTTAAGTGGCATGTCTTAAGCTGTCATGCCACATCCGAGGCCGCTCTACCTGTATTTTAGTTTGTGGGAGCTGAGAAAACCAGCTGCCAATTGCAGAGAGGACATTGACTTTCAGAAGAAAATCAAGTTCCTAGAGAATCCAAGAGCCAGGGCCTGGATTTGAACCTGGAGTTCTGCTGGTCCGAAGGTCGGACAAACACTTGGTTCTGGGTCGAACAGTATCCCCAAGAAGTCATGCCTAGCTGGAACCTCAGAAGGCAACACTGGAAAAGTGTCTCTGGAGATGTGAACAAGTTACTGATCTCCAGATGAGGTCCTCCTGGACTGAGGGTGGGTCCTAAATTCAGTGACAGATAAGAAAAGGCAGGGAGGGGACTTCCCTGGCAGTCCAGTGGTTAAGACTTCCACTGCAGGGGGCCTGGCTGTGATTCCTGGTAGGGGAACTAAGATCCTGCATGTACGCAGTGTAGCCCAATAAAAAAAGTGTGGCCAAAAGTCAAATAAAATTAGAGACAAGGACACAGAGGCATACAGAGGGGATGGCCACGTGAAGACAAAGCCCTCGGAAATAAAGACACACATGACAATTACACAGCAAGGTGACCACAGGACACCCTTAGCGGGAGGGGACCCCTATGCTGACCGCAGACAATAGCCCAGGGTACGTGGGGTCAGCTACAATCCCTCCCCATCCTGAATAAGGCTGAACTCTCCCACTGAGCCTCTACAGCTGAACAGATGCCCCTAGTATCCTCTGTCCTCTCCCTGCAGCTGACCTTGGTCACTGGGGACAAAAGATTTCTAATTAAACCAAGTCCAAATTCTGGGGTCTATCTCCAGTTTACTGTGTGTACCCCCCACGGGTCCCCCCAAACTCTGAGCCTCGACCCTGTACTCCCATTGGCTTACAAATGGAAGAAGGATTGAACACAACTTAGAAATGCAAAAGAAAACAACACCCATGGCAACCGCTGGCATTCTAGAAGGCCAGATGGTATCAGGTGCTGGAGGAGATGTGGGAGGGCATGGCAAGAACCCTTCTGGAAGGCACGTCTGATTACTCTGGCCCCCCTGCCTCCCCCTTCCCATGCGTGCCCTACAACCTGGCTGTCCCAGGCCCTGCACATCCCAAGGAAATACGTGAGAACTTTACGATGGGAAGTTCCAGGACGTTTGCTGCTTGGGGAGGTAGGAGTGGAAGGAACCAGACACCCGTCATAAAAGGAATAAATAAAATGAGAGGAATATAAACTCGGAAATCCAGGCATTAGAAGAAGCCATGGGCCAGACAAGAATACGTGGATAGATTTCCAGATGATGAAGGGACAAGAGCAGGGCTAAGAGCAGGAGTCGGGGACCAAGAAAGAGGTCTGCTCTCTTCCCAGGCTCTGGCAGCCCATGTGCTAGGCATAGGACCTGCCTGGCCATGCCCAGCTCAAAGCACTTGCCACCTATTAGCCCATTCGATCTTCATTTCAACCCTTTGGGAAGGCGTGGTTTGTACTATTTTATGGGAGTCTAACCAAACCCAGAGACTTGGGAAACCTGCCCCAGGTCACGCACAGGCAAAAGGCAGAGCCAGGACGGGCTTCCACACCTACCTTGCTCAAAACCGAGCTCCGGACCACTGTTCCAAGCAGACCCCCAGCACCACCTGTGGCACAAGGACATACATGTCCTATTTAAAGACATACCCCCCAGGGGATGGGTGCAGGGGCAGTGAGGGGTGAGACATGAGAAGGAGGAGGAGAAGAAGAAATATAAGGAGACAAATGGACTTCCCTGGTGGTCCAGTGGTTTAAGAATCTGCCCTGCAATGCAGGGAACATGGGTTCACCCCTGATCTGGGGAGATTCCACATGACTTGGGGCAACTAAGCCTATGCACCACAAGTACTGAGCCCGAGCGCTAGAACCCGGGAGCTGCAACTAATGAAGCCCGAGAGCCTAGAGCCTGTGCTTCACGAGAGAAGCCACCACAAGGAGAAGGCCAAGCACTAAAGAAAGCCCACGTGCAGCAACGAAGACCCAACACAGCCAAAAATAAAATATTTTTTTTTTAAAGGAGACAATATTTTCAAAGGGAAAATAAACATGTGTACACACAAATCCCCAGCAGCACCATTCACAGTGATCAAAAGGTGGAAATAACCAAAGTGTCCCTCACCGATAGATGGATAAACAGAATGTGTTTCATCCACACACAGTGAAATATGATTCAGCCATAAAAAGGAGTAAAGCGCTGACACAGGCTACAACCTGAAGAACCTTGGAAACATGATGCTGAGGGGAAGAAGCCTGGCACAAAGGGCCATGCAGTGTAGGTTTTCATTTAAAGGGAATGTCCAGAACGGATACATCCATAGAGACAGAAAGCAGACTAGTGACTGCCAGCGAACAGGGGAGTTGGAAGGAAGAAAGGATGGTGATAGAAACATTCTAGAAGCAGACAGAGGTGGTGGTTATACAACACCGTGAATGTGCTAACTGCCACTGAATGGATCACTTTAAATGATTCATTTTACGTTATGTGAATTTCACCTCTATACGTTATTAAATAAAAAGCCTGTAATGAAACGGAACACTGATTCGATCACTTCGGAAGTCTGGCACTTCCGGGAACCCGCAGGTTTGCCTCTTTTTGTGGACCCTAGAGGAAATCAGGCTCGTGCACTCCGAGGGCAAGGGCCAAGAGTGTTCATAACCTGGAGCTGGAGACGCTCGCACGATGGAGAAACCAGGACAGCCTCATGGAACATTTTACAGATATGAAGATGGGGCGTGGTTTATTGTAACAACATGGATGGGTCTCACAAACATAATGGGAAGCAAGAACAAGACAAAATTAAAAAAAAAAATACAGAGTATGTGTCTTATTCCATCAGGGCTGGGCTGCTGTAACAAAACATCACCGAATGGGTGGCTTATAAACAACATTTATTTCATAAGGCGGCAGGCTGGAAGTCTGGGATCAGGGTGCTAGCGTGGTCCGATGAGGGTGCTCTTCTGGCGTGCAGACTTCTCACTGTGTCCTCACATGGTGGAAGGGGTGAGGGAGCTCTCTAAGGTCTCTTTTATGAGGGCACTAATCCTATTCAGGAAGGCTCCATCCACTGTCATAACCAAATCACCTCCCAAAAGCCTGACCTCCCAATGCTATCACCGAGGGTATTAGGTTTCCAACATATGCATTTGGGGGGGCCAGGAAACACAAACATTCAGGCCATAATGAATGCTGCCCCATATCCATGTCTCTCTCACAAGTCATCAACCCAAAAGTTGAAGTCCAAAGTCTCATCTAACTATATAAATCAAAAATGAGTGAGGGGGGTGTGGGAGGGAGGTTGAAGAGGGAGGGGATATATGTATACATATAGCTGATTCACTTTATTGTACAGCAGAAACTAACACATATTGTAAAGGAATTATACTCCAATAAAAAAAAATTTTTAAAAAAATAAAATAAAATAAAACAGGTGAGACTCCAGCTGTGAACCTGTGAAATCACATATGTTATGTGCTTCCAAAATGCAGTGGTGAGATAGGCATAGGACAGGCACTCCCATTCCAAAGGGAGAAATAGGAAAAAAAAAAAAAGGGAACAGGTGCAAGGTGACCCCCAAACCTAATGGGGCGATCAACATATACTCCAAGGTTCAAGAAAAACCCATCCTTGGGCTGATGTTCTGTCTTCCAGACCCACTGTGGCTGTGGCTGGGCCCCCACAGCTCTGCGGGGGTAGCCACAGGCCTAAGGCTCTCCAGGTGATACTCGCACCCTGGTGGCTCCACCTACCTGGGTTTGTTGGGGGGGGCAGCCCGGGCCCCATGGCTCCACTGAGCAGAAGTCATCTGAAACGTGGGCAATGACCCCACTTTTGAGGAGGAAGCCCTGGTGATCTCTGAATGGCCTTCTGGTCCTTCCTCCCTCGTTTTAAACAGCATTTTCCCAGTCAAATAGCTCCCTAGTCCTGTCCTGAAAAATCTAAGAATCCCGACCTCCCACCTCATGCCTTCCGGTCTTCCCCTTCAGTCCAATCTGGCTATTTTCCTGCTCAGGTGGCAGATGTCTTGTTGACACACACACTAATCTTATCAAATTGTCATTAGCCACACCCTTGGTCTTCTCTTCCCAACAGGCAGTCTCCTTTTCTTGGTTTTTGTTTTCCAATACAGATAGGTTGAGACTTTTCCAAATTTTTAAAGATCAGATTCCCCTTTGAGTATCAATTCTATCTTTAAGTCCTGTCCTTCTGCTGGCATTTGATCATAAGCATTCCAGAGCTACTGTGCTTAGAACCAGCTGCAGGCAGGTAGCCACTTTCATCACCCACCAATTCTACCAAAAACGTTGCAACACAATCATAACTCAGCCAGGTCCTCTGCCATTTCACAACAAACATGGCCTTTCCCCCAATTTGCAAGTTCCTCTTTTTCACTTGAGATATCATCAAAGTGGCCTCACCAACATTTTGCTCACAGCCTCTTAGGTTTCTCTAACAAACCAGAGGCTTTCTCAACAACTCTCCTCTCTATCTGAACCCCCACGAGAATCACTTTATTCTTTTTTTAAAAAATATATATTTTCTTGGCCACACCACACAGCATGAGGGTGACATGTGGGAGCTTAGTTCCCCAACCAGGGATTGAACCCATGCCCCCTGCATTGAAAGCATGAGGTCATAACCACTGGACCACCAGGGAAGTTCTTAGAATTGCTTTTAATGATCTCTTCGTGGCAGTAATAGGCTTTTCCAGTAAGCACCTGAAGACTCTTCCAGCCTCTATTCATTGCCCAGATCCAAAGCCACTTCTGCGTTTTTAAGTGTATTACTGCAGAGCCCCTCCTGGAACCAATTTCTGTCTTAGTCCGTTTGGGTGGTTCTCACAAAATGCCATAGACCAGATGGCTTAAAAAAACAGGAGGCTGGAAGTCTGAGATCTTGGTTCGGTAAGGACCCTCTTCTGGGCTAGAGACTTTTACTGCGTCCTCACATTATGGAAGAGGCAAGGGAGTTCTCTGTGCGGCGGTGGCGGCGGGGGGCGGGCAGGGGGGTTCTCTAAAGGGCACTAATCCTATTCATGAGGGTTCCACCCTCATAAGCTAATCACCTCCCAAAGGCCTCACCTCCTAACTTCATCACTTTGGACATTAGGATTTCAAAGTATGAATTTTGAGAGAATACAGGAAGTCAGATCATAGCAGTAAGATTCCACTCATTTAAAGTTCACAATCAGATAAAGCTAATCCCAGTGTTTAGGGATGTAGACATCATAACATGATAAGAAGCCAAGCAAGCTTCTGCAGGGGCTTCTGGAGGGCAGATGAGGTTCTGCTTTTTTATCTGGAGATGATCACACTAATGCTTATCTTAGATATTTATTTAACATGTGTGTCTTAGACACTTACTTTCAAGTATATAATATTTCTTTTTTTTATCAGCCTTATTTTTAATTTTATTTAATTTAACTTTACAATATTGTATTGGTTTTGCCATATATCAAAATGAATCTGCCACAGGTATACATGTATTCCCCATTCTGAACCCTCCTCCCTCCTCCCTCCCCATACCATCCCTTTGGGTCGTCCCAGTGCACCAGCCCCAAGCATCCAGTATCGTGCATCGAACCTGGACTGGCGACTCGTTTCATAAATGATATTATACATATTTCAATGCCATTCTCCCAGTAATATTTCACAATAAAAAGAAAGGGGACTTCCCTGGTGGCCCAGTGGTTAAGAATCCGCCTTCCAATGCAGGGGACTCGGGTTCGATCCCAGGTCGGGGAACTAAGATCCCACACGCTTTCGGGCAACTAAGCCCATGCACTGCAACTACTGAGCCTGTGCTCTAGAGTCTGTGTGCCACAACAAGAGAAACGCAGAAAAAACAAAATTCAAAGTTGAAAATCCAAAGCAGGAGACTGCAGCAGATGGAATCCGCGGACCCTGGGAACAGGCAGTCGAAGGAAGTCCCGAGGCCTAGTTGGTCTTTCAAAGCTGCCAAGGGATTCCAGCGGCAGTGGGCTCTCAGCCGAGTAAATCCAGAGTGACCTGCATCTGCCAGCCAAGAGGCCAGATGGGGTCAGGGGGACCTGGCACAAGAACTTCTGTAAGGCTCAGAGGGACAGGCTGGGAAGACAAGAAGGCCCTCACCTGCCATCCCATCTCCACCAGGCAGGCTCTGGCACCCCAGAGTTGCAATGCCTTCCCAGGCCAGAGGATGAGGCGGCAACCCAGCCCACAAGGCATCATGTTTCCATGGTCCTGGGAGACGATGAGGGCTGGAGGGGAGCGGGCAGGCTGGCTGAGGGCGGCTGGAAGGATCCACACACCTGGGCGTGAGGGCAAGGAATCAGAGCTAAGGAAATTAGGAAGCAGATGGAGGAACAGCTGAAAGAGCCAAGGCCAGATGGAATCAGGGGCTTCTTCCAGTCCAACTGCTAAGCCGTTAAGTCGCTTCAGTCGTGTCCGACTCTGTGCGACCCCATAGACAGCAGCCCATGAGGCTCCCCCGTCCCTGGGATTCTCCAGGCAAGAACACTGGATTGGGTTGCCATTTCCTTCTCCAGTGCATGAAAGTGAAAAGTGAAAGTGAAGTCGCTCAGTCGTGTCTGACTCTTCGCGACCCCATGGACTGTGGCCCACCAGGCTCCTCCGTCCATGGGATTTTCCAGGCAAGAGTGCTGGAGAGGGGTGCCATTGCCTTCTCCGCTTCCAGTCCGTGGGGCGATTCAAACTCACCCGGGGGGGCCCAGGCTGGCTGCAGGAGGGGGCTGGCTGCCAAGCTGGGGGTGAGAGAGGAAAGTCCCGATATCCATCCCAACTCAGCCAGGAGGGCTCTACTCCCATCTGACTCAAACAAGGAGACTTTTGTGTAGGAATCTGTCAGAAGAAAACGTGCGTTCATGCAGAAAGAGACAAATCCAAATTGAAGGGCATCCTGCCAAAACACTGGCCTATCCCTTTATAAACACTAGTGTTGTGAAGGGTTCAGTAAAAAGAACAGGGCTGGAGGACTAGTCTGGATTAGAGGAGGAGAAAGAAACAAGGCAACCAGACACAGGACATGATTCAAACAATAAAGACAAAAAATTGTTGTAATAGTGCTCTTGGCACAGTAAGAGACTCTGAATGTCATCTGAGCATGAGATCAAAGAAGCAAACCAACACAAGCTTTCCTGAGTGTGACGGTGACTGGCGGTTACAAAAAAAAATATTTCTGTCCTAAGACACGCACGCTGCAGTGCTCCAGAGTGAGATGTCATCACGTTCACAAGCAACTCCCAGATGGTTTGGCCACGAGAGACAGAGAGTGCAAATGCTACAAATTGTCAGCATCAGTGGAGCTCGAGAGAAGGCTTACAGAAATTCACTGCACTGTGTTCACAACTTTCCCAAAACAAAAGTTTTCAAACTGAAACATCAGGGTGGGAAAAGAACACTACTGCTCATGGGAATGGCTGGTACAACCGTGGGATGTTCAGTCATCTAGATACCCACTGAGAGCTACCCAGGTGCCTGGGGAAAATTCAGAGAAGAGATGGAGTCAGAAAAGCAAGATGCTGGAAAGTGGGCATAGTGCAGTCCCATTTCGGTAAAGTGACCAACTAACTAATCCTACAATGGATGTGTGTATAAGGTTAATATGATGACAAGAGAAAAAACTCAGGTGACACTTGCCAAGCTGTTATTCTAAGTCAGGGGTCCCCAACCTTCAAGATCTAATGCCAGATGATCTGAGGTGGAGCTGATGTAAGAAAAACAGAAATAAAGTGCACAATAAACGTGATGCATTGAATCATCTCAAAACTATCCCCCTTACACCTGGGTCCCTGGAAAAAATGTCTTCCACAAAACCAGTCCCTGGTGCCAAAAAGGCTGGGCCCACGTTCTAAGCACGTCACACGTGCCCACACCCCATCTTCATAAGAGCCCTGTATAGGAGATACTTTCATTAATTCCATTTTACGGAGGAGGAAATAAGGCACAGAGAGGTTAAGTCACTTGTCCAAAGACATACAGCTAAGAAAGGGCAGAACCAGGATTTGAACCCAGGCTGCCTGGCTCCGAAGTCTACGCTCTTGGGTCCACCTAGCTCCTGGATGCCAAAACTCTGGCCAGACCCTAGAGAGAATCCTGGGGGTTTGAGAAGCCATGCCTGACCTTGATGATGACATGTCAACACTGCCTGCCAGCTCCCCCTGTTCCAGTCTGTCCCATGCTTCTCATTCAGGTGGAAGGTTCTCACTCGGGCACACAGGGCACTCTCTGTGTGCAAGGGGATGCTCCCAGAGACCCTGGCTGTCCAGGTGGGTCACTCCCACACCGACCTCCTCACTGTCCTAGGTGAAGAAGGGTATGTCCTAGGGTGTGGGACAAGGATCAACAAGGTTGTCAGGAGTTCATCCGGGGGACTGTTGATGACAGGTGTGCTGGTTCACAGAATATACCTGCTAGCTACAATGATTCCCGGTCAACTCCTCTGCATCTGTACCTGGGCAAGTTCTGATGAAGGTGAGAAACTTCGCTTATCTCTCTTCCACGCCACCCCCTCCAGTGCACACCAAGGTTGGCTCCCACCCGGGAAAGACAAAGCCTGCACTTTGGCACACCCCAGCCCTGACACTTCTCCCAGTTTACAACAAACACCTCCTCCCAATCCTGCTTCCAGGAGGTGGGTGGGCAGGCATACAGACCAGGACCCTGGGAACTTTCTACCTGAAAAACATTAGCTCATGACTTGGTTTCACAACCACTGGGCTTCTCCCAAGCCCTGCTCCCCCAGCCCATCTGATCACCCACTTTCCCTCCCCACTTGACAACAGTCTTCCCTGACAGTGCTCACTCCTAATTTGCTCTCTGGCCTGACTTAAATCCTAGCTCCCTCTGGGTTTTTGTTTCCTCAAAGAATAAAAGATGGAACTGAGTGCCAGATCTAACAATCTGAGTTTATGAAACATTCCCTGACAGAAACAATTAGCTGATCAGTTAGTTACCACCCTCTCAAGCAGTCCAAGGTAGAGACAAAGAAAATAATCTCTAACACTACAATAGGCAGAGGCAGTGGGAGGCAATGAGATGAAGTGAGAAAGCTATTCTGGAGAAAAGCATCCATCAACCATTTCTGCTGCCTGTCACCCTTTCCTCCTTCTCCTAACAGTCCTTCCCACCCTTTTCCTTTAGGGCACCACCCACCCCACCTCAGTCTCCCTGCTTTAGGGGGGAAAAAGGCCTCCTTCTCCAACTCCAAGGACGGGCATCTAATCCAAGGTTGACCAATCAGAGCAGTCCATTTCTCAAGCTACAGTGATTGGCTCAGGGATAAGCATATGAGACAAGCCCTGCCAATCAGAGCCCATGAGCCTTCATACTACAACTTTACCCGGCCACTGGGAAAATTCTCTAATTACCTCTGAAGGTCCCTCCATAAAGTTCCCTTTGGAGACTCATGGGGAAATTAAAAGCAACCAGTTTCTCCCCCATGTGGCGCAGGTGGCCATCTGAGCCCTAGGTTTAAAAATGAATGTTTAACTCTTGGATTGCATTCAGGCTGGATCCCTTACAGGACCCACAGGAGAAACAACAGGGCCACAGGAAGCTCCCTCCCCACCGCCTCTCTGCACCCTCCAGGCCAATACTGACCCAGTTGACTTGTGGTTTATTGAGTGCAGGTAAATGATTTTGCATGGTTGAGACGACATGAGATCCTATACGTACAGAGGAAGTACATATCACCAGCAAACTGGACCTGGGTCTCCCAACTCCAGCCTCACGTGGGCCATTTCTGCCCACGAGGACAAGAAACATAAACAATTCCACTTTAATGATGACCCAGGGCCTCAATGCAGTGGGAGGGAAATACCACCCCTCCCCCAATCCAAGCCACCCAGCTGAAGCCAAGATGCCAGCAGGAGGATCCCTTCTCCCTCTGGGAGGCAGAGTGAGGTGGCTCCAGGCCAGCCTCCACACCTCCCTGGGCCCCTGGGCCAAGACAGGTGCTGTTTTTTAACCTACCACCCCCAGATGGCCCCAGTGACAACTTTCATAAACCGATGTCCCTTCGAATTGGGGCAGAGGAGGGATCAATCAGAAGACACCAACGCTCAGCCAGGAAAAACACCCAGTCACTGGAGTCAGAGAGATATCTCTGGAATACAAGCAGGACTTGTTGAGATTCAGGTCCTGAATCCATGAACACACCACAAAGACCAGGCTCCCAGGTCCTCTCTGGTGCGGGAGATAGGACGGGAAGGAGGGGAAGAGCCAGCATTGAAGCCAAGGAGTCTGCCTTCCAAATCCATGAATTTGAAGATCCCGATTGGACTCCTCTCACTGGCTCGGCCTAAGGTCCCTTCCCAGCCAGGTCTCTGCCCTAGACCAGGGTTCCCAACCATGGGATACAGTCATGAACAAGACAGACGAGGCCCCTGTCCCGGGGAACCTCAACCAAGTGAACAGTATCATTCCAGAATGGTGACAGGTTAGAAGATAATAACATGGAATGCTTATAACACAGATAGGGTAGGTTCATAGGGTGGGGAGTGGGGGAGGAGAGGGGTAATCATCAAGAGTACCATTTGAGCTTAAAAATGAAAAGAATCCAGCATAAAAGTCAGGAGGAAAAAGGCTTCTGGGGAGAAGGAACAGTCTGTGCAAAGGCTCTGAGGCAGGAAAGAACATCTGTGCATGGGAGGAAAAGAAAAGCTCATGAGGCGAATTCTTTGGTTGTCCAGTGGTTAGGACTCCATGCTTTCACTGCCTAGGACCCAGGTTCGATCCCTGGTCGGGGAACTAAGATCCTGCAAGCTGCGTGGCGTAACCAAAAACAAAAAACAACAAGAAGAAAAGTCTGTGAGGCTACAACAGACAGAAGTGCAGGGAGTGGATGCAGGAAAGGGGCTCACAGGCCATGAGGAGCAAATGGGTTTCATACCACACCCAAGAAGGTTTTAATCAGTATTGTGAAATGATGCAATTTACATTATTTTTAAGAGCATAGGGGGACTTCCCTGGTGGTCCAATGAATAAGAATCCACCTGCCAATGCAGGGATCGTGGGTTCGATCCCTGGTCTGGGAAGATTCCACATGCCACATGGCAACTAAGCCTGTGGGCCACAACTACTGAAGCCCATGAGCCCTAGAGCCCAAGCCCCACAACAAGAGAAGCCACCTCAATGAGAAGCCGGTACGCTGCAACACCGCAGCTAGAGAGCAGCCCCCGCTCCCCGCAACTAGAGACAACCCTTGCAATGAGGACCCAGTACAGCCAGAAACAGATAAAGTACGTACATACATAAGTGCAGCTGGGCTTCCCTGGTGGTCTAGTGGTTAAGACAACATGCTTCCACTTCCAGGGGTGTAGGTTCAATCCCTAGTCAAGGAAGTTCCGCAGGCTGTGAGGTACAGCCAAAGAAAGAAAGAAATATCAAAAATAATCCCAAAGAAGACAAACAATAAAGAACATTCTACTGTGGCAGGGAAAATGGACAAGAGTGGCGTGAGTAGGAGCAGACGGCCCGGAGAGGGAGCTCCTGTAGTAGGTGAGAGATAGGACAGCTTCATGTGGAGTGGAGCCACACAGGGGGAGGGGAGCCCCCCACGTCACCATAGAGGGTGACAACTTGCCACTGGTCACGTACCTCCCTGTGAAACCACTCTCGTTTTCTAAACATCCATTCAGTAACTATTCGAGAACCTACCACTATGTGCTAGGCATCGTTCCAAGTGCTTGGGACACAGCAATGAACAAAACCCAAGGTCCCTGCCCTCATGGGCCTGACACTCTCATGGAGAGAAACAGACAATAAGCAATAAACAGGATACAAAGGTGAATTCTGCAGTATCTCAGCGGATGATGGGGCAACAGAAGAAAAACAGCAGGGTAAGGAAAGTTCGTAGCACCGGGGAAAGGGAAGAAAACTTGCAATATTCAAAAAGAGAAGGACTTCCCTGGTGGCCCCATGGTTAAGAATCCACACTTGCACTACAAGGGGCACAGGTTCGATCCCTGGTAGGGGAAGTAAGGTCCTCCCGCATGCTGCACAGTGAGACCAAAAAAAAAAAAAAAAGAAAGACATTCATGAGAAAGTGAGATCCGAACAAAGGCCTAAAGGAGGCAGGAGAGAGAATCACGCACACGTCACATCAGGGAAAGAGCTGTGGGCAAAGGGAAGAACTCAATAAGGCTGATGTGCCAGTTAGTCTGAGGAACAGCCAGCAGGGCCGGGTGCAAGGTCAAGCTGAAGGGGAGGACAGAAAGGGGTGAGGTTTGGATGGTACGGGCCTCAAGGGCCAACATAAGGCCTCACCTTGACTCGGAGGGGATGGTGTGGGCCCACTGCCGGGCTTTATTTAAGCAGAAGAGGCTGATGCTCTGATTGCAGATTTCATGGGATCCCTTTGGCTGCTGTGCTGAAAAACCTAGCCAGGGAGCAAAGGTGGACACGGAGATGTGCAGGAATCCAGGTGAAACTTGATGGTGCCTTGGACCAGGGTGGTGGCCCTGGGTGTGGAGAGAAGCTGGATTCTGGGTACATTTTTACTTTTGTGTTTTTCGGGTTATTTAGTATCTTACGTTTATCTGTTTATTTATTTAGCTGTTCCACATCTTAACTAGGGCACAGGGGATCTTTGATCTTCATTGCGGCATGAGGGACCTTTTTTTTTTTCTAAGTTGTAGCATGCGAAATCTCTTAATTGCAGCATGAGGGATCTTTTGTCCTGGAATGTGAACTTTAAAAGTTGCGCCCTGTGGGATCTAGCTCTCTGACCAGGGATCAAACCCGGGCCCCCTGCATTGACAGCGTGGAGTCTTAGCCACTAGACCACCAGGGAGGTCTCTCTGCATATATTTTGAAGATGAGGCCAAAAACAAAAGGTCCCACGTGGGAAGTGAGAGAATCAAGGCTGACTCCAAGGCTTTCGGCCGGGGGAGCTGGCAGATGGAGAAGCGATGGCCTGAGATGGGAACGTGGTGGGAGGAATGAAGTTCTGGGGCAGGGGCAGTGATGCGAAGTCAAGCACTGGCTAGAGTAAGCATGACTTGCCTTTGAACACCCGGGCTGAGATACAGAGCTGGCCACTGGATGCTCAAGGCTGGAGTTCAAGGGGAAAGGCCTGGGCCTAGGATATAAATTTGGGAGGGGCCCAGACAAAGATGGCATTAGACGTGTGAGATCGTGTGACCTCAGCCAGGAAAGGCTTTAGTGCAGGGACGTGCCAATGGCCAGCGGTCAGGGAGATAAGGAGACACCATCATCTGAGTTCAAGAGCAGCCCAAGAGACCACACATCAAAGCGTCTGGAGAGTCCTTCTAGCAGCTTCCAGAAAAGGTGGAAGGAACTTCACCCCAAATGCCAGGAAGCAAGCACAGGTTGGGCCACTCCTATTCCTTCCTCCTACCCAGCACGAAGCAATAAATCGGGGCACAGGAGGAAACGATGGGGTGGAGGTGGGGGAAGGAAGCCAGACAATGAAGCCAGCTGTGCCCAGGGTCACCAGGGGCCCGGACCTCTGGATTCAGGGAGGTTCTGAGCAGAATGACTCTGAGCTTCAAATGTGGGTCCCAGGCACCCCTGGACAGGCTGTAATTCGCCAGCTCCAGGGCCCCAGAGAGCCCCAAAGCCAAGAATGAGCTTTTTGGTGTTGGTTTTTGTTTCTCTTTGCATTTCAGCTCCCATGGCCCCTCCAAGGGCCAGTGGAGGCCAAGGTCACATCTGAACCAGCGGGTAGGAGATGAGGTACATAAAAGAACTTCTCCTTTTTTTTTTTTTTTGGCTGAGTCCTACCTGGAGTTGAATTCTTTGCACTCTAAATGTGTTTATGGGGACAAAGCTGCTGGATCTCTATGGCACAGAAGAGGGGTGGGGGGAAGGGGAGTAGATGCTCTAGTAACCAAATTCTCTAATTCTAAGATGATGAGCCAGAGAAGTCAGCCTTGTGGCTGAAACCTGCCTTGGGGGGGCCTCTCTGCCCAGGGGCCTCTCTGCTGCTGACCAAGCACATAGGATCATGCTTCCAGGCACCAAGATCCACAGTCACTGATGGAGCAGACGTGCCTGGGCCCAGGTTCCAGCAGAATAAAACTGCCCAAGGGAAAATGAAAATCTTCAACAAGGAAGTCCTTGACATCCACGCACTTCCATCCCGTTTGCTACATGTTGAAGTCATAACAGGATGATTCCAGATAGCCAAGCTTCTCTAAATTCTAGCTAACCACATGGGTCACAGAGAGAAGGCCTGGCAAGTATGAGTCATCCTAGGAAGGCTTGGGGAACATGTCATGAAATGGGAAAAGCCAGGCACACTGAACCCAGGTCTCCCACACTGCAGGCAGACTCTTTACCATCTGAGCCTCCAGGGAAGCCCTCCTGAGATCCCCTGGAGAAGGAAATGGCAATCCACTCCAGTACCCTTCCCTGGAAAATTCCAAAGACGAGGAGCCTGGCAGGCTACAGTCCACGGGGTCACAAGAGTCAGTCACGACTAAGCGACTTCACTTTTTCTTTCTTTATTTCTTTCTTTAGGTGCACTGAACACAGCCCCGGGCCAGGCCTCCAGAAAGCCAGACTGCAATACGACACATGGCCACGTGTGTGTATACACACCCCAACACGCTTGGAACACGTGTTACCATAGGTGTCCACATGTGTAACTATACGCCCAGCATGTGCCGACACACATGTGAACCCACGCATATACACATGGATAACAATAATACGTGTGAACCCACGTGTGCCAAGAACCAAGTGTGGGCACATGTCAATGTGTGTGTACACATGTGTTCATGAGCATACATACATATGCTATCACAAAGACACTGTGCCCCCATGCCAACACACAACATGAATGTGTGCATGCTTCAGCATATGGTCACACACAAGTGTGCGTGGGTGCGTGCCAACACATGTTCATGTGTCATACGTGTACTACCAGCACGCGTATACATACATCAACATGTATATGCAGCACACTCTCAAACACACACACTGGTGAAGCAAATCCATGAGAAGCAAAGAGGGAAACAAAAATAACTGACACTCAGGGAAACTAAAAATAGCCCATGTTTTTCAGCCCTGGCTCTGGAGTAGTGGAAGCCGCCCTCTCACACACCAGAGGGGTAGGAAGCCCCAGGCAGGAAAGAGGAAGAAAAACACAACAAAATTGGAACACACCTGCGACCCCACTGCCCCCTGAGAAGGGAGTGCATCCCCTGCGATCTGCGGCCACAGGTCAAGTCTACAGCCTTATCCTCCATGGCCAGAGGCAGCCAGATGCAGTCAGCCCTCAACACTTTGACACCCTCTGAGACACGACCCCTGGGGCTTTCTGGAGCCCCAGACAGGGGACAGGGAACAGAGCTGGCCAAGCAGACCCTGCAGGACAGCAGGGCCACCCTGAGAATCGCTGGGACCACAGGCAGCTTCCCTTGGCATTGGTGATTCTAGAGCCCACCCAGGCCTATCGGACAGCCATGGAGGGAAGGCGTCGGGAGGCACCCTGCACTCACAGTTTGAGGGAGGTGATGATCAGGAAAAAAGCCTGGGAAGGACCCCACCGCCCCACTGTGCAGGAAAAGGACAAGGGACGGTGGACCCAAGCAGAGACCCAAGCAGAGCAGGGGAAGGGTTTGCCCTGCCTCCAAACACCAAGTTGAGCTCTGAGGGATACGGAGAGTGGGGAAGAGGGGCCACAGGCAGCAGCCCACCCAGCTAGAATCTGGGGCTGCCGCTGCTGCGGTGCGGCCTGCGGCAAGTGTCTTTTCGGCTCTGTGCTTCCATTGCCCTCAATAAAAAAAGAGGAAGCTATTTAGATACTAAATGAAGCGAATGACTGCAAGTTAAACACCTAGAAGGGTATCTGGTGCTTAATCAGTGTCTACGATCGTTATCTCTCCCCAACCCCCACCTCTGAACTGACACAAGAAAGAAATCTGCCAGAGGGCGAAAAGCAACTGATGGCTTCCAGGTGGTTCCGTGGTAAAGAAATCACCTGTCAGTGCAGGTGACACAGGAGATGTGGGTTTAATCCCTGGGTCAAGAAGATCCCCTGAAGGACGAAACAGCAACTGGCTCCAGCATTCTTGCTGGAAAATTCCTATGGACAGAGGAGCCTGGTGGGCTACAGTCCATGGGGCCACCAAGAGTCACACACGACTGAGCACTTACGCCTTGGTGAGAAGCAACTGGGACACAGCATGGTGTCCTAAAGGTTCCCTGGGTGGCCCTTGCAGAGGGAGAGGGGGTAAAAATAGGGAGGCTAAGAGTGGGGGTGGGAAAAGGCCAAGGAAGAGCCCAACCTCAAAGCGCTCAGGGTCTGTTCATCCCACCATCCCATTGTGAACCCAAGTGCTGATCTGGTCCTGGGGTCACTACAGAGAGAGTGACAGGAGAGCCCCCACTCCTGCCCACGAGGGAGAAAGAAAATGCACAAATCAACATGTAACATAAGTGGGGGGTGGCTTTTAGGGATGTGAGAGGTGAGCTATGCAGATATCTGGGGGGCGAGCCTTCAGAGCGGTGGGGAAAGGAAGCCAGAGAGTTTGGTGGAACCAGGCTCAGTGGGCTCAAGGACACTGAAGACTGGACACTGTGGCAGGTGAGCAGGGGGGCCAAGGCAGGGGGTGCAGTGAAAGAGGCAACAGGAGCTGGATCATGGCAGGGAGGTCACCACACTGACCTTGGTATTCACTCAGAGTGAAATGGGGATACCTTAAAGGGCTGTGAGCAGAGAGGACACGTGATCAGGTTGTCTATGGAGACCAGAGATGAGACTACAGCATCAGTCCAAGTGGTGAATGGAGAAGGCCAGAGTGGCAAAGATATTGACAAGGTGTCAGAATGCAAATATGTTTTGAAGGTAATCCTAATAGATTTTGCTGATGGAGCAGATACAAGGATACCACAAAAGGCATCCAGGATAACCCAAGGTTTGTGCTTGAGGGAACAAATGGAGGTGTCATTTATTGAGCTGGGGACACAGGTGAGGGAAGAATTTGGCAGCTGGACAAATGAGTGGATAAAGCACCCAAGGCTGATTCCAACTATAAAACTTTAAAGATGGCAGAGAAGGAGCTTCCCTGGTAGTCCAGTGGCTTACAGTCTGAGTTCCCAATGCAGGGGGCCCAGGTTCGATCCCTGGTCAGAGAACTAGATCCCACATGCCACAACTAAAGATTTCACATGCTTCAACTAAGACCCGGCACAGCCAAAACAAATAAAATCTTTTTTTACAAAAGAGAGATTCGGTTTCCCACTTCCCCCACCCCCGGCCGTGGAGAAGGCTACCAGGTCCATCACTACACGCAGTGGCCCAGCAGATAAGCCCCTTCCCCTTGGCCCAGCAGGACCTCCCCTGGTGGACCAGAGACAGCCAGTAATTTGGGAATACATGCCCAGAGACCTAGCCCAGGGTTCCTGGTCCATACAAACAGAGAGGGCCACGCATGCCAGGCTCCATTCGAGGCTATGGATACAAGCATGCCCGTCCTCCTGGGATTTGCCTCAGACTATTTACACACACACACACACACACACACCAGCAAATTACTCTCTTAAGCTTTTGTTTCCCTAACTGTAGACGATGACAATGAGAGATGTGTCCCAGAATTCTCCCAGGACTAATTGAGATGATTGACATTTACCAAGATGCCTGGCACGTAGTCATCCTTGATTACACTCCTAAATGTGTTCAGTCTGAATACCTCTCATCCAACCCTCCCCACTAGCGGGGAGAAAGGAGAAGAAATGAGTCTTCTTCTCCCTCAAGGCCTCTCCCAGGGAGCTCCATCCACAGGTCCCCTCAGCTGTGAGCCTCCCACACTCTGTATTGAACTCATCTGGCCATTCTTTGGGGGAAAGCTATGGATTCATAACTAACCTTTAACTAAACACATAATACATGAATATATTCTCCTTGTTTAAAAAGAAAAAGTCTGGGGGTTTGTGGCTAAGACTCCACACTCCCAGTGCAGAAAACCCAGATTCAATCCCTGGTCAGAGAACTAGATCCCACAAGCCACAACTAAGAGTTTGCATGCCGAAACTAAAAAAGCTCTGCATGCTGCAACTGAAAAAAAAAAAAGATCCCATGGGCCAAAATTAAGACCTGGAGCAGACAAATTAATAATTAATTAATTATTAAAAAAAAAAGTATGAACTTCACAGATAAAGCATGTTTCCCCCCACCACACCCCCAGTTCCCTGAGTAACCACTTTTGTCAGTCTGGTGCACCCTTCCACACCTTTTTCGGTGCTTTTACAAGCACTGATAGAAATCTAGTAAAAATACAGAATTTCATGGAGTGTTTTTTTTTTTAACACAAAGAACCTTATGGCTTTTTTCAATTAGTCACATGTTCGTCCGCTTTGCTTTTCTGTGCCCAAATATATAAAGATCTTTCTCTATAATCTCTGCCCAGAAATCCACTGGATAAAAGACTTCTGCATTCCTTCCTATTCCCCTATTGAAGTGTAGACCCAGATTTGTGGTCAGGATTCCTGACCATAACTGCCATGAGCTGTGTGAACCCTGACATGTCTCTGGGCTTTGTATGCCTCAGTTTCCTTATCTGTAGGAAGGAAAAACACCACAACAGCTTACATGAGTGTGATAACCTTCAAATGGGAAAACGGGTACATCCAGGGTTACACACATGTCATCGCCTTTGCACTTCATCATCTTGACAGGAGGCAAACTAGATCTGATTCCTGCCTCAGAGCTGAAGACACAACCCCTGGCTCAGAGGTGAAGTACCTGGCCTGAGGTCCCCAGCAAGCAAAGGGCACGCCCAGGTCTGCAAACCCTGAGCTCTGGAAACTGACACCAGTTTCAAAACGGGTGCAACCCCATCAGCAACCTGAGAAATGTAAATTACACGCATCAGATTAACCCGCCAAAATTATTCAAGATGCTAATACACTGGTCATCACCAATAATGGCAGAGATGTGGGGGAGTGAGTAGTTTCATACTCTGGATGGAATTATAAATGCTCTTGATCTTCAGAAAGGTCATTAGGCTGTGACCAAATTCAAAATGGACAGACCTTCTGGTCTAGAGGTTTCTCTTCTAGAAATGCACCCAGTGGAAGTGGTGATCCACATACACAGAAATGTATGTATGAGAAAATTATCAGTCAGTGGAGAAACAGGTAAGTGTACAGTATTCAAAGAAATACTATGCAGCAGTGAAAATGTGACAGATATGGAAACATTTTCAAATGGTATCTGTGAATTGAAAAGCAAACTGCAGGCTGTTTAGACATAGTATAGTTCAATACGTGTAAGTATATATTACTATGTCTAAATACACATCCATGATGTGTATCTCTATAAAAGTCTTCTTACAAAGATAATCTGATGATAGTGGTACTCTCGAGAAGGGGAATAAAATGAGCGAGGGGAGAGACCCTGTTTTCCCTCAACTTGAATTTTTTTTTACAAACAAGAATGCATGTCCTGGGGCTTCCCTGGTGGCTCAGTGATGAAGAATCCACCTGCCAATGGCAGAGACACACAGTTTCGACCCCTGTTCCAGGAAGATCCCACATGCTGCAGAGCCACTAAGCCCGTGCACCACAACTACTGAGCCTGTGCTCTAGGGTCCAGGAATCGCAACTAGTGAGCCCACATGCCACAACTACTGAAGCCCGAGTGCCCTGGAGCCCCTGCTCCACAACAAGAGAAGTCACCACAATGAGAAGCCCGTGCACCGAAAAGAGGGGCCCCTGCTCGCCGCAACTAGAAAGAAGCCCTCACAGCAGTGAAGAGCCAGCACAGCCACAAAACAAATAAATAAAATTATATTTTAAAAAAGAAGAGAAATAGTTTCTCGGTTAAAAAAGAATGCATGTCTTTTATATACATGGACTTCTTTCATTAACCCCAAAGCATAAAACAGTAGAAATCAAAGCACAAGTCCTCCCATTCAAGTTGTACATGGACACGTGCAGCCAAAGCAAACACCAACAGGCCATCCCTTCCTCTCCTAATGTACTATTCACTCAGTCTCCTGAACACACACTCTTCTTCTGACGGAAGGCTCTTGGCCGGAGCTTCGCCTGAGCTGTCCAAGAAGCTGGCACGGGCTGGGCTCGCCTCCGTGTCTTCACACCACTCAGCCACAGACCAATCACCTTTGGGATATTTATGGTAGATGCTGGGTGACTCTCCCTCAAGTTTAAGCCTGGAAATCTTAGCTCCGGGACAACTGAGGACAGTGGTGCTTTCTTCTCTGGAAGCCCAGAGGAGGAATGAGAAATTAGGTAGGGCATGCATGTGCGCATGTACATTCACACAAACACATACACATCCTTCTGACTGCCATAAAAAGAAAACACCTGCATTAAGTCCAAGAAGGGCTGGGTTGACAAGATTCTTTATCAACTATAAATTCCACTCATTCCCCATCCCCCCACCCCCAAAGTAAGAGGCTCTTGCACAGGATCACGACAGGGTTCACCATGCATACAGACACGAGTGACCATCCCTCCAGGGTACACACAGCACAGAAACTACAAAATTGGCAGGCGTTTACAGCCGGCTTTCACTGAGATAAAGCTCTCACAGCTACTTTTTTTTTTTTTTTTCTTACAGCTACTTTGAAAAGCAAAGCAAAAACACCCATTGGCCGCCATGGGATAAAAAGAAGCAGTTCTGTTGCTCTGAGGTCTCCCCACAAAACTTTTTCCCGCCACTTCACAGGCAAAATTAAAAAACCACTAAGAGGAACTCAGAACTCAATGTCACCATTGGCCAGGACCTCCCTGCAATCAGATTACAGGACTTAATGGGACAAGATTTGAGAACAAAACAAAGGACATGCTGTGGCCAATATGACCCAGACAACCACTGGCCCAGAGACCTCGAGAAAAACCAGAAGGGTGTTGCTCCATCTTTAAAGCCAAAAAAATGGCAGCCGGGTCTAAGCAGATACAGCCTTCATTCATTCATTCATTCATTCGTCTCTCAAGCATCTTGCATTGGGCATGGGGCATGGACATGAAATGTGACCCAGTCCTCATTCTCAAGAAACTCGCCTAAAGCAGGGGGAAAGAGCAATCAATTAGCAAGTGACAAGAGCCACATCTTTATCCCAGCTCTGCATCTTGGCTGTATCTGGGAGGCGCCAAGGTGAGCCTCAGTTTCCCCTCTGAGCCCTGCAGGTGCTGTGGCCTTGGCCTCAAAGCCCTGAATGGTTTTAGCTTGAATGTGATACTCTGGAATCTGCCTGTCCTTTAGTAACTCCAGGCTCATTCAAACAGGCTGCCCAGACACCCAGGGCAGAGTCTGCCGGTCTGAAGGCCAGCCGACAGCCTTAATTTGTCTCCCTGGTTGAAAGGGCAGTGGTGTATAAGGTTAGGATCAGAGGAAAACCCTCAGGCTGTGGGCTCCTGAAAGACCCTGTTTATGCAGCCTTGGGCTTATTCCTGCCCATGCGTGGATCTGGGGAGTAAAGCAGCTTATCACTGCCAATCTACATCAGGAAGGCAGCGGCAGGGGAGGAGAGGGCAACCCATTCTGCCTTTAAAGAAGAGGTCTGCAAGGGGAGGTTTTGGAAGCAGGGACAAGTGGCGGCCTGGGCACCCATGTGAGCCTCACATGCACATGCTTGGAGGGTTCCTGTCCGCCTGCGCTCACAGGAAGCAAGCAAAGTGCAGTGCCAGTTCTACCAGACACCGTCAGAGGCTGCTGTACAGTAGGCAAGAAGCATGGAGTCTGCCCCAGGGCTTCTCCTGGCGGCATCAGAAACACGGCCACACTCCACGCCCGCCTTGGACCCCGAACCCTTCAGGTGAGGTCAGGCTCCCAGGTGGTCTCTCCTTCAGGCTTTCCCAACCCCAGTCCAGTGCCTCCAGCAGAAGGCCCTGGGGGGCCTCCTTGGCCCCCAAATTCAGCCTGCGTCCTGAGTCGGGGAGGTTCCTGGGAAAGATGGCCAACTGGCTTGCCTCATGCCCTCTGGTCTCTCCGGTGCTCAGGGGCCCGGGCCCAGGGCACGCGGATCCCGGCACCGGGTCGCCAGCCCGCCGGCTGCGCGCCTGGCCTTCCCGGGCGCCCAACGCCCTCCAGCCTCGGACGGTATCCCGCGCATGGGTCCCAGGCCAAGCCCCTCACCCACCTTGAGGACCTGCTGCTTGATGATTGAGGGCACCATCACGATCATGATAATGCCCAGCACGGCGAAGAGGAGCCCGATGAAACCCAGCGCCGCGGTCACCCGGCGCGCTCTAGAGAGGTTGCCCATGTCTGCGCGCCCCGGCGCCCGCGCGGTGCTCGCGGGGTTCCGCGCCTGTGGAGGGACCGAGACGGGGACGGAGGTGATAGAGGCAGCGACTCCGAGGACGAGGCCCGCAGAGCACGGAGGAGCGGCCCGGCAGGTGGCCAGCGGTTTTATGCGCCATCACCGGGGCGGACCGCCCCCCGGGACGCCCTGGGCACCGGGATTCGGGCCGGCGCGGGCGAGCATGGGCGAAGGGGCGGGGCCTAAGTTAGCAAGGGGCGTGCCCGAGGCGGGGCGCGGATCAGACGGTCCGACTGGGGCGGGGCCACCGCCGGGAATCCGGCCCCCGAGCTTCCGTTTCTGGCTGAGGGAGCCCTGGGGCCCTCGTGGCCCGCGTGCAAAGTTGGACCTGGCTCCCCTCCACCTCCTAACCCTTCCCCGCTTCCTCACTCCCACCTGCTCCCTGCTTATCCCTTTCCATGAGCACCCCCATCTTCTCCCTCCCCCGCATCTCTCTCCCCCTCCTCCCGCTGTCTCCCTCCTCCTCCTCCTCTCATTTCGCCCCTCCTCCCCTCCCACTTCCTCTGTCCTGACCGTCATCATTTTTGGTATTTAGTAGAAATTTCCCAACTCTTGCAGGAACTCCAGAGCTTCCCCCCCCAACCCCGCACCCACCTCTGCGTCCTCAGCTGGCCCCACCCCATCCCAGCCCCCCCCCCCACACACACACACACACGTGCACACACATTCTATTCCAGCCTCTTTCTCCCTGGAACAAGCCTAGCAGACTCCTGCCTCAGGACCTCATACTCCCCACAACTTGGAATTCTGTCCGCCCCCAACCCGCACCCAGATATCTGCCCCGCTTCTTCCTTCACGACTGCTGGGGCCATCTTATCGGAAAGGCCTTCCCAGCCACCCTGTGTGAAATAGAATAGCGTCAGCTCTCCCCTCACCCTTATCAAGGGGCGCCACCAGGCATGTGCCACATTCATTTGTTCTTGCATTGTGACCATCGCCAGGCCCTAAAATGCTACGGGGCAGCTCTCTGCCCCCACCCTCCCCTCTCAGTAGCTTGACGGCTGCCTGGCTAGGAATGTCTGCTCACAAGGAACAGTTTAGAATGAAGCGGTGAGGAGCCTTCTGGGAGCCAGGTTCTGTGCTAAAAGCCTTTCCCACACCGACTCCATTTTGCACATAAGCAAACAGGCACAGCAGGTTAGGTCAACAAATCCAAGTGTCTGCTTTCTAATGAACAGGAAGACAGAGGATGGGCAAGTGAGGAAATGAAGGATAGATTACTGACACCCCCTCCAAAATAGTAAAACATGGGCCTGTGCTCCCCTGCAGTCCTCCATGAGGCCCCCCCACCAACCTGCTCAGAGTGCCCGCAGCACCCCCACCCTGCACTGATCCTGGAACCCTGATGTAGGTCAGTCCCCTCATTGTCTAGTTGAGGGTCACGCGGGGATCCCCAACACCTGGGTAAGGCAGCCCAGTCCCTGAGGGCTCAGAATGAAATTCTTCTTCAACCCTGGCAGGAAGCAGCCTTCTCCCAGGCCCATCCTTAAGCAACAGCCTGGCCTGAGTCAGTATGTATCAAGCAGCTGCTGTGACTGCCTTGCCTAGCACTGTCTTCGCCTCGGGGGACCCAACATTGTCCAGGTTACCAGAAGCAGAGACCCAACCCCCGACCTAGATCAGGGTAGCTGGGGCAGAGGTGGCTGGATCAGGTGGCTGTGGTGTCATATGGAGACAGGCTCCAAGAAGTCCTTACTCTGGGGTTTCCTACCATAGGGTCCTGGGAAAAGTGGCTTGGCCCTTTCTGCACCTCAGTTCCTTCACCTATCAAATGGAGATAAGAAGAGCTTCTCTCCAGGATTTCCTTGGCAGTCCAGTGGTTAAGACTGCACCTTCCAGTGCTGGGGGCTGTGAGTTTGATCCCTGGTGGGGGAACTAAGATCTTATATGCCTCCCAACCAAAACATAAAACAGAAACAATATTGTAACAAATCCAATAAAGACTTTAAAAATGGTCCATATCAAAAGAATACTAAATACATAAATAAAAATAAAAGCCTCTCTTCAGGGGCTGTTGTGAGGATTAAATGAGTGGGAAGATGTAACAGGACATAGAACAGTGCCCCAAGATGAAAGCACCACAAAGCTAACTGTTCTTGTTACTGCTGCCCAGAGGTCCTAACTGTGCTGGCTTCTGCCCACCTTTTTGCCTGCATCTCCCAACCTCACCAGCTTGTTCTCTGTACCTCAGGCTCCTAGCCCTTCTTTCTGTTTCTTAAACAGCTTATTCCAGCCACAGGGCGTTTGCATAAGCTATTCCCTCTGCCTGCCCTTGCCCAGGTGTGACTCTTTCTCCTCCAGGTTTCACTTCAAACCTCACTCCTTAGAAAGACCTTCACTGTTGAATCTGTCCAAAATGAAACTCCCAACCCACCAGTCACTCTTTTTTTAAAATTTGTATTGGAGTATAACTGCTTTACAATGTTGTGCTGGTTTCTACTGAACAGCAAAGTCAATCAGCTGTACATATATGTATATCCCCTCTTCTGGATTTCCTTCCCATGTAGGTTTACCATCACTCTATCAACTCACCCCATTTTATCTGAAATTGTCTTCTTCATTTATTTGTTTGCCTCTTTCTCTCTCCAGCTCCCAAGAGAGACAAACTGGTCTGTTTTTGCTCATGGATGTATTCCCGGCACCTGGAACAATGCCTGACATCTCGTACATATTCATTAAAGGCTTGAAATAATTACTTCTTTAATTAATTGACCAATTCATTAATTAGTTAATATACTTGCCTTGAATTCTTTAAGGCCTTCAGCGGCCATCAGCTCTGGGGATTGCCTTATGTTTGCTGATTTTTGGAGTTCTTGGAAATTAATTAACTACAATCTGGGGTCTGTCCTCATCTTGACACCACCCTCTTCTTTGATACCCAGCTTGCCTCAGCAAGGACTGACTCGCCTTGACCATCTCACCCAATCTAACTTTCAAATCTTCAAGGTCCAAATGTACGTGACGCTTACCCAAGAGAGCCCCCAAGGCCGCAGCAAGAGTGTTTTCATGTCACGCCACACTGTCACTTGACAAGAGAAAGACAGAGATGAAAGGATATTTGAGACACGTGACCAGCCATGACCTTGCTAGGGGGTAGTCACATCCGATGGGGGGAGGTGGGCAGTGACCTAAGAAGTTGGAGAAAAGATGTTCCATCATGTTTCAGGGAAAGGCTTTGCCAGGACAAGGCAAGACAAAGATACAGGAGAAAAAGAAAGATAAAAGACAGTACAATATTATCAATCCTGAATATTCACAGGAAGGACTGATGCTGAAGCTGAAGCTCCAATACTTTGGCCACCTGATATGAAGAGCTGAATCATTGGAAAAGACCCTGATTCTGGGAAAGATTGAAGGCAGGAGGAGAAGGGGGTGACAGAGGAGGAGATGGTTGGATGGCAACATCAACTCAATGGACACGAGTTTGAGCGAGTTCTGGGAGATGGTGAAGGACAGGGAAGCCTGGCATGCTGAAGTCCATGGGGTTGCAAAGAGTTGGACATGACAGCAACTGAAAAACAGCAACAAAATATAATCAACATCGATTTCCGAGACATCCTGTAAACACCAAGTCAGACGATGTTCCTCCTTAGCTCAAAATCCTCCCATGAAGAAAAGACAGTTGGTGAGAGTGTCGACAAAGACATGGAGAAATTGAGACTCTCATACACTGCTTGTGGGATTGTGCAATGGCCCAGCCACTATGGAAAAGAGTCTGGAAATAGCTCTTCAAAAGACTAAGTAAAGGACTTCCCTAGTGGTTAAGAATCTGCCTGCCAATGCAGGGGACCAGGGTTTAATCCCTGGTCCAGGTGGATTCCACATGCCTCAGGGCAACTAAGCCCCTGGACTACAACTACTGAGCTTATGCCCTAGAGCCCAGGAACTGCAACTACTGAAACCCATGTGCCCTGGAGCCCGTGCTCCGCAACAAGAGAAACCACCAAGTAAGCCTGTGCGCCACAGCTAGAGAGTAGCCCCATTCGCTGCAATTAGAGAAACTTCGAGTGCAGCAGTGAAGACCGAGCACTGCCAAACATAAATTAATTAGTTTTCTAATAAAAGACTAAACACAGAATTACCATAAGTCCCATTGTTCCTCTGCTGGGGATACACAAGAGAAATGAAAACTGTGTCCACACAAAAATTTGCATACGTCAGCACTATTCACAATAGCTAAAAAGTGGAAACAACCCAAATATCCCCCAGCTGATGCACAAATAAATAAAATACGAAATATCCCACAATGGAATACTAGCATTAAATAATGAAGTGCTGACACAGGCTGCAACAAGGAATGAGTTTGGAAACATTACCCCAAGTGAAAGTGGCAGTTACTAAAGACCTGTACTTTGTGATTCCATTTCTGTGAAATGTCCAGGGTAGGCAAATCCATAGAGACAGAAAGCAGATTGGTGTTTGCCTGCGCTTGCAGGGGAGGGGAGGCGGGGCAGAAAAAACCAGGAGTGACTGCTAAGGATTCTTTTTGGGGTACTAGAACATTCTAGAATTGATTGTGGGGCTGGTGTACAGCTGTGTGAATACTAAATTCATTGACGTGTACACTTTCAATGAGTGAGTTGTATGTGATATGAACTATAGCATCATTGAAGTATGTGTCAATAAAGCTGTTACAAAGCAAACAACAACAGAAGTGTCCTATATTTCCCACCTCACTCAGAGTAAAAGTCAAAGTCCTTATCACAGCCCACAAGCTTACCCTCATCTCCCTGACCTCGCTTTCCCCTCTCCCTCAGCACAGACAAATAAATAAATAAATAAACCTACCTCTGCACCTGGGCTTCCCAGGCAGCGCTAAGGGTAAAGAAGCTGCTTCCCAATGCGGGAGACTAAGAGACTCATGTTCGATCCTTGGGTGGGGAAGATCCCCTAGAGAAGGGCATGGCGACCCACTCCAGTATTCTTGCCTGGAGAATCCCATGGACAGAGGAATCTAGCCAGCTACAGTCCATGGCGTCGCAAAGAGTCTGACAGGACTGAAGCAACTTAGCACACACGCACACACCTCTGCAGCCAGGTTGCATAGCTGGCTGGCTTTGGGCAAGTCACTTAATCTCTCTGTGCCCTGGCTTCTTCCTTATTTAGGCAGTACAGATCCTCTCAACAGTGCCCACTGCCTGCTGTGAGTTAATCCTGGTTACATGCTTAACATGGTGCCAGCAATACAGGGGATTAACACTCCGTGCAGGCTGTCACATGTTGTCTGCTCCACCCCAGCCCAGGTAGAATCATTAGTCCCCAGAGCAAAGCATGAGAAGTGTTGCTGGGAAGCTGAATGACTTGATTCAGAGAATCATAGCCAGTGAGTGGCAGAACTGGGATGGAACAAAGTTGCTTGGCTCCAGAGCCCAGATGTGAATTACTACTCTCTTTGCTGAAGAAAGAGTGGAGAGAGGGAAAAGAGGAAGTAGCTGGGTAGATGGTGGGAAGAGTGAGAGAAAGCACAGAGAAGAAAGAAAAAGCCAACCAGGAAACAAAAACTATCACTTTGGGCCACATCCTGAGCCTATGTCACTGCAGCACGTGGGATCTTCTTTGCAGGATGGGAACTCTCAGTGGCGGCACATGGGATCTAGCTCCCTGACCAGAGGTCGAGCCCCCGGGGGCATCCTTCACTGGGAGTGGGGAGTCTTAGCCACTGGACCATCAGGGAAGTCTATCACTCAGTTGATGAACACCTACTGTGAACACCTATTATGTGTCAGTCACTCTGTTAGTGACTAGGGACCCAGCAGTGAACATGACAAAGCTCCCTGGCCTTGTGGATCTTCTGTTCCAGGAGACAAGCAAGATCAGTAAATGGTAAACGTAATCACTGGTCAATTATATAACATGCCAGGGCTGCACTATTCAATATGATAGCCATTGACCATGCATGGTGACAGGGCACTCAAAATCATGTTTGCCCCAAGTGAGAGCTGCTATGTCCTTCATACACGCCAGGTCTCAAAGACTTACTGTGAAAGAAAGATCACAAAATATCTCAATATCTTTATAGTGATTACACAGTGAAATGACAACATTGAGATATGTTGGGCTAGATAAAAATATACTATAAAAATGAATTTTGCCTGTTTCTTTTTCCTTTTTAAAATGCACCTACTGGAATTCCCTAGTAGTCCAGTAGTCAGGACTCTGAGCTCACACTGCTCAGGGTCGGGTTTGATCCTTGGTCAAGGAACTAAGATCCCTCAGGCTACGCAGCATGGACAAAAAAAAAAAAAAAAAATATATATATATATATATACACACACACACACACACACATATATATGCAGCTACTAAACTTTTCTTAATATCATTTCTGTTGTATTGAACTGTGTTAGAGCATGATACAGGCTTTAGAAGGAAAAATACAAGATAAGTGCTCCCAGTGGGAAGGGTTGCAATTTAAAGGGAAGTGGTTGGGGGAGGACCTCTGTGAGATGACATTTGAGCAAAGACCTAAAGAAGTGCCGAAACGAGCCATGTAGATACCTGGGGAAATGTTTTTTCAGACCCTGGCAACAGTCAGTGCAAAGGTCCTGAGGAAGAAGTGTGTCTGGATAGATTTTCCTTAAGATGCTGATTTCTCATATTGTTGCAAATGACTTCTTAGGAGCTGTTTCTCTTCAGTAGGTGAAAATGACCCCTGCATTTTTTTTTCCACAATCTGAAAACACTTATTTAGAATTTAGGAAAGTAGACTATTATTGTATTTATCAATACAATAGGGCTGCAGGAATAGCAAACTGAAAAAACAAAGGAGGAGAGACACAATTCTATGGAATAATTAAGTAATGGCGGGGGGTGGTATGGGACAAGTCATTAAACGAATAACAAAACAGTTGAACCTCATGGAAGAATTCCCTTTTTCTAGGGCCCACACTCCTGTGATTCCTGCTCTCTGTTGTCTAATGAACACATCTGCTGTGTTTTGTTTTGATTTTTGCGGCTGCACTACCCCCACCAGGGATCAAACCCATGCCCCCTGCCGTGGAAGCTCAGATCCTTAACCACTGGACTGCTAGGGAAGTCCCACACCTGCTGTGTTTAAAGCAGCAGGAGATACAGTGGTAGTGTTTACAGACTCCCCATGCCACAGTGCACTCTTCAGAAGTAGTAGATGCCTGGTTGGCTTGACATTCTATTCGAGGATCCACAACGTGGTTCCTGCAGGTGGCGTGGTTACCAACCACAATAACCCAGGCTCAGAGCACTCCCATCTTCCCCTTTTGCACTTCAAAGTGTTTCTTGCCCAAGCTGATGCTGGTGTCACCCTGGGTATTCACATCCTTCACTGATGCCATTTTGGAAACACAAAGACTCTTGCAATTGTATGAATATTAATATTAGTGGAGGTCTCCAAACCACTGCCCCCCACATCCCCTAGGAGACTCAGTCAAGCCCCGCTTCCTGCAGAATCATCCCCTACCTTGGGCATCTCCAGACACCTTCCTTCTCAAAGAGCTGGCAGTTGAACTTGACCTTTGCCCCCGCCTCTCAGCACTTGAGGCATGCCTCCCTGGCAAGAGCTAAGCCTCCAACACAAAACCATCTTCCAGATCAAAGGTATAAGTGTGTGGGAGGGCTCAGCCAGATACCAGGGGCTAATAACTCTGCTCTGTTTCTGCCAGATTTCAAGAGAAGAGCCTTTGTCTGCTCCCACAGCCCACAACAGTTGGAGATGTGAGAATGGTTCCAGTCCTAGGACCCAGAAGGTTCCTCTGAGGTCACCTGGCCCTGCCGGACTGGCCCAGAGAAGGGATCTACATCCATCCATTCATTTACATAGCAAATATTCAGCCAGCACCCACTCTGTGCCAGGCCTACTGTGTACAAAGGGCTGGAACAGAACAATAAACAAGACAGTCTTCCCTCTGGCCTGGCCTTGCGTTTTAGTAGTGGGGAGAGATTTTAAAACAAAACAAAACATGCCTAAGCAAGTAAATAAGGATGTTGATGATGCTAAAGTGCCAATGGGACAAACAAATAAGGTAATAATACCACAGAGAAATGAGGGGGTGGAGGGGTGATACCAAAAGGATGAGACAGATCAGGGAGGATATTCTGGCGAAATAGCCAGCAAATGCAAAGGCCCTGTGGCAAGGAGATGTCCCATCTATGCAAGGATCAGATAAGCAGAGATGGCGCCATGGAGGGCTGGCCCCTCAGCACAGCCACCCAGTTTATATCTCTTGTCCCAGGATCATTACTGATAGCAGCCCCCTCTTACTCTCAAAGTCTGTGCAATAAATTTAGTTGTCATGTTTTTCTTAGGCAATTAGCCACGTAGGTCTCGTAGCAGGAGAGTAACTGACCTGATTTAGGTTTTAAAACATCTTTCAGGAATTCCTTGGTGGTCCAGTGGTTAGGACTTGGCACTTTCACTGCTGAGGGTGTGGATTTGATCCCTGGTCAGGTAACTAAGAGCCTGCAAGCCACACAACGCAGCCTATAATATATAGATATATATATTTCAATGACTGCTAATTTTGAAGAGGTGATAACAGCATTATGGTTTTTTGGGTTTTTTTTTTGGGGGGGGGGGCCACATCACACAGCATGTGGAAGATTAGTTCCCCGACCAAGGATCAAACCCATGTCTCCTGCTTTGTGAAAGGGTGGAGTCTTAATCTCTGGATTTCCAGGGAAGTCCCTGTTCATACTTCTTAGAGGTACATACTACAGGAGGTAGGGGGAAAAGGCCATCATGATTAAGCCTAGCTTCAAAATAATTCACTAAAAGAATGGATGAAGCAACTTTAACAAAAAAAACTTGATAATAATTGAATCTGAGAAACAGGTACATGTGAGTTCATGGTATGATTTTCTCTACTTTTGTGTATGTTCCTACCATAGACAGAATGTTTGCATCCCATCTCCCTCTCCCCATCCGAAAGTTCAAATATTAAATCCTAACATCCAGCGTGATGGTATTTGGAGATGGGGCCTCTGGGAGGTGATGAAGTCATGAAGTTGGAGCTCTTTTGAATGAAATTCATACTCTTATTAAGGAAACCCCAGAAAGTTCCCTCACCCTTTCAGCCATGTGAGAACCAGGAAACCTGTAACCATCTATGAACCACCAAGAAGTGGGTTCTCACCAGCCACGGAATCTGCCAGCCCCTTGGTCTTGCACCTCCAGCCTCCTGAACTGTGAGAAATAAATGTCTGCTGTTTAGAAGTCACCCAGTCTGTAGTATTCTGCTACAGCAGACTGAACAGACTAAGACAATTTCCTTTTTTAAAATAGTAATAATAGAAATACATCTCCCTGATTGCTACTTGAAAGTCAAGAGTAAAGGCAGGCACAGTACTGGACTGGGGGAATCCAATGGTGGGCAAAGCAGCCATGGTCCCAGTCTTCTTGGAGCTCTCGGTCCTGAAGACTGATGACAGATACATAATCACAGAGGTCTAGAATTAGAAATCGCGCAACAAAGGAAAAAGAGTTCTCGCAGAATTGAGAGTGGGAGGTCCTATACCAGGATATTATCCTCTCCCTCAAAACCACCTTCTGCTTCTCCCCCCTAATGTCTTCCTTAAGAAGAGGACCCACAGGAACCAGGTCAGCAAGCTCCCTTGTCCTCTGTTTTTTAGCTGGTTCTGGCCAGTGGGAAGTAGGAGACTCCAAGAAGGTGAGTGATGGAAAACGAGGTGTTCTTCAGCCTCCTCTAGCTATATTTCCGTAGATTAAAGATACCCCTGGGACTTCTGAGGTGATCCAGTGGTTAAGACTCCACACTTTCAATGCAGGGGATGTGGGTTTGATCCTTGGTTAGGGAACTAATCCCACATGCCACCTGGTGTGACCAAAAATAAATAAATAAATACAATAAAAATGAAAGGTTTGAATTTAACAGATAGCTTGTTATCCATGCTAATACAAATAAATACTTTAAAAAATTTATACTGCTAATCCCCTTCTGACTCCTCTTATTGAGAATCTATTTTCCATCCCCCAGAATCTGGGTTGACACTGTGACTGGTTTCAATCACAGGTTGAACTGTGGCAGAAGTGACCCTGTGTCACCTCCAAGAGTGGGCCTTAAGCCATCAGAAGCTTTTGCCTTCACCTCCTAAAACATTCCTTAAAAAAATTATTTTTTATTTGTTTGTGCCGGGTCTTACTAGTGGCTTGTGGGATCTTTAGTTGTGGCATGCAGGATCTAGTTCCCCAGGGATTGAACCCAGGCCCCCTGTGTTAGGAGTGTAGAATCTTAACTGGAGACTACCGGGGAAGTTCCTAAAACACTCCTTCTTGAACTCAGCCACCATGTTGTAAAGAAGCCCAAGCCTTGTGAGTGAGGACCTCGCATTCAGACAACAGCCCAGCTGAACTCCCAGCTAGCAACTAGCATTTGTGAACCTGTCAGGCATCTCAGCATTCCAGAACTATTCAACCCAGAAGATAATAAATACTAAATTTTTGTTGCTTCAAAGTCACTACATTTTGGAGTGTTTTTTTTTTTTTTCAGCAGCAACAGATAACAGAAACACTCAGGTTGGTAGTGATCCTTTCCAGGCAAGGCAGACCCTCTCCTTCCAGTTTCCAAAATCATTCCCTCCCCTCCAATCTTCAGCCCGAGGACGGAGAACAGCATCATGACCTCTTTTGTTTTCCTAATAGCTTTAAAACAATCCTTGTATTAAAGCCTTTTCAAAATCTTCTATTTGAGGTGCACTGTTCTCTTCCTTCTTGGAACCTGACAGATACAGAAACTGATACTGTGGTGAAAAAGGAATTAGTTAGGAAAGAAGAAGAGAATCCTAGAGACAATGTTCTGCAGGCGAAAGCCTGGAAGTAAGAAAGCATAGTCATGAAAAACAGCAAGTCTGTATCCAGAGAGTCCAGGTTCAAATCTTGGCTCAACTTGACACTTACTCCTCTGGACTTCAACTGCCCTATCTGTAAAATGGGGCTAATAATACCTATTTTGGAGGGCTGTGGTGTGGATGAAATCAGCTCATATATCTGAAGATGAAGATTTCACATGCTGCACAGTACAAAACAAAACTAAGCAGAGGAAAGGACCTGCTTGTCCACTAGATGTCAGTTTAGAAAGCCTTCCCTGGCTGGTCCAGATGGGGTCAGGTACCTCCATCATTCATTCCACAAACCATGGAATGGGTTTGCATTGGGCCCTGCTGTGAAGACAAGCGAGATCTTTGCCTTCGTGGTGCTTTCATAGCAGTGGAAGAGACAGACAGAAGCAATCAAGCAGGGTAAAGTCAGAGTGTCATGAAAAGAAGATAAGAAGATGTCGACAGGAGAGTTACTTGAGGTGGATCGGCCAGGGGAGGTCTCTCTGTGAAGGTGTCATTGGAGCCAGACTTTAATGCAGACCTGTGAAAAGTGTTTAGAGCAGTGAGCACAGCACATAACAAGGTCCTGGGGTAAGCACAGCCTGAACACAACAGATGATCCACACAAGAGGCTAGGAAGCTTGCATCTCAGGGAGTGGCAGGGACCTGGGCCAGGGCCAGAGCTTCAGGGCTTGTGAGCCCTGGGGAGGGGTCTGGGCTTTATCCCTGGGATTTAAGCAGGAAGTAACTTGATCCTATTTGCTTTGAAACAGGTCCACTCTGTGACCTCTGTGATATACCCTCCCCAAAGCAGATTTCTTTCCCTGAGAGGATTTTTCTCAGGTGGCATTATAGACTCATTGATGTGAAAATAATACTTTTGTCATCACAGGTCTGGGACCTGTGTGAGACTGTGTCCCCCTCACCCATAGCAAATTCTCAGCAAACACAGTTAAAAAGCCCTGTGAGTGAGTGTTGAGGGGTCCCCCTTGGTACCACCACATCTTGCCTAAAGGATTTTCTGCAGCTGGCTGCAATGTGCAGAATAGTGTCGCCATCCATTGGTTGCCAAACAATATTTTTGGAACCTGCTTGTACCTAGGTTTCAGCCACCTCTGACACACACATCTCAGCCTGGTGCCCAGAAACAATGTTCCCCTTAGGAAAGAAACTGGCAACTTTGCTGTTCTGAAGTTGAATGAATTTTTTAAAAGAGCAAAGGACTTAAAGGAGTCTTTGTACCAACATTGGCCTCAACAACATTCCTGCCTGGCCATCCTCTTTTTTTCTTTTTCAAATGATTTTATTTATTTATCTATATTTGGCTGTGCTGGGTCTTCGTTGCAGCACGGGCTTTTCTCTAGTTGCAGTGAGTAGGGGCTATTCTCCAGTTGTGGTGCATGGGCTTCTCACTGCAAGGGCTTCTCTTATTGTGGAGCATGGGTTCTAGGGTGTGTGGGCTCAGACGTTGCCATTCCTGGGCCCTAGAACTCAAGCTCAATAGTTAGGCATAGTTGTTCCACATCATGTGGAATCTTCCTGGACCAGGGATCAAACCCACGTCTCCTGCATTGACAGGCAGATTCTTTACCACTGAGCCACCGGGAAAGCCCTAGCCATCTTCTCGCTCTGATGCTGTGAGATATGGCCCCAGGCCTCAGCAGGCCCCAGGCAAAGGAGGTAGGTATTGGAAAGGAAGGGGCCATGACAGGAGCTGAAATTTTCTGGGCAAGACAGAAAATGTTGCTCTGGCAGGAAAAATAGCAAAACAGACGGAGACTTACTGCAGATGGAGCCGTTTAGACAGGCTGAAGCACAGATACCTGGCTTTCACTGAAAAAAACCAGTGTACAGCAGACCACACACAGTGAGAGGTTAAGTGGTTCTCTTGAGTTAGGAAGAAAAGCCTGAAAAACTCCACTCAGATTTCAGCAAACCAGAGCTCACACACTTTGGGCCTAAGAACAAAAGCCCTAAGAAATTGAGACAGAAACTTGGACTGTGGACCTTTTGTGTGCTTTTAGCTACTTCCCTGAAAACCTCTGCCATAATCATGCCACCTTCACAGTCCACATTTCACATGCTTGAACAAAGTTCACTCCCACCCCAGGGCCTTTGCACCTGCTGTGTCCTCTACCTGGAATCCTTCCTGCAGGGATGTTCACATGGCTGGCTCTTCTTCATTCAGTTGTCTGCTCAGATGTCACCTTCCCAGAGAAGCCCCAGTCTCCTGCACTCTCAAACCACTCTATTTTCTTTCTTGAACATTATCTGAAATTATTACTTTCGTGTCTGTCTTCACCCACTGGAACGCAGCTCTATGACAGCAAGGCCCTCTCTCAAGCTCTCCACTACCCAGAACCATCCTGACACACAGAATGCCCTCAGTAGACTTTCACTGAATAAAGAAATCAATAAAGCTGTTGATTGTGGCTGCTGGCTCCTTGCCAAAAGATTTCACATCTGTAGCAACTGTAATGCTTTCAGTTGAAAGTACTAGAAAGCACCAACCCATGCCATTTAATAATAAAGACATTTATTACTTCCACATCTCAGGAAGTCCTGAGATGGTGCAGCTTCGGGGTTCTCAGTTTCAGTGGTCAAGTATGGACACCACTGAGAACTCAGATTCTTTCCGTCTTCCTGCTGTAGTATCTTCTGCAATGCAAGACAGTGGTTATTAACCCAGAAGTCCCCCAGCAACCACCCCCTTGTCTTATTGTCCAGAATTTTGTCACTGTGTCTACTGCTCAGCCAATCATAGTGATAGAATGATGCTAACCTCAAACCTGACTATCCTTTAGAATCCTGGGGTACTCTAAAGTCAGAGGTAATGCTCCATCCTTGAAGATTCTGGCAGTCTGGGATCCAGCACTGGCATTAGTATTTTTAACTCCCCATATCCCTGGGTCAGGAAGATCCCCCGGAGAAGGGCATGGCAGCCCACTCCAGTATTCTTACCTGGAGAATTCAGGTAACCTGGAGGTTACAGTCCATGGGGTCGCAAAGAGTCCAGCACAACTGAGCAACAAAGCACAGCACAGCACAGTGACCCCTACACGCAACCAGGGCTGAGAGCCGTTCATCTCTGGCTGTGGTTCTCCATTCTCAGAAATGGGAACAACACAGAAATGCAAACTTTGGGTCCTTACCCCAGACCTGCTGAATCAGACACTCTGGGGTGAGGCCCAGTAATCTGTGTCTTCCCACGTCCTCCAGAGCATCAGAACCTCTGAGCACTGCAAGAAAGGAGGAAAAGAAGCTTCCAGGAGAGCAAATGCTTTGAGTCCGGCCTGAGTCAGAAAGGAGGGACTCCCGCACCCACCGGTCCTCTAGATGGTCCTCCTTGAGAAAGGCCCATGGTCTCCCATTCCATCCTTTCTTTGAGGCAGCTAAGACATGGAGCAGCTTCAGGTGTCCCCAGCACTCTGTGATCTTGATTTTGGCTTTCCAGTGTGTTCTGAATTGAAGTTAGTGCGATCAGCCGGGGACTCCATGGGCAAAGGGCATGTGCTCTTCCAGCTCCTCCCTCCCCAGACCTGCCCCACGGGTAAGGGAGACAGGCTCTCAGGCAGAAAGTTTATTTCAGCAAGATGTTTACTGATCCCAATATATTGGAATCAAGTTCCTGAAACCCTACCCTAAGGATCTCATTCAGAGAGGAGCAAGACACCAGCATCACTCCAGGCTTTGTTATGTATGTAACAGTATTTGAGTCATTTTACTCTTTGTTCTGTTTTCCCTCCTTCCTCCCCCCAAATAATCATTAAGATTTCTCTTGTTTTGATATTTCTCGAATCCCTTCATTTCTCTCCATATGTTGTGTGTGAAATTGTGTGCCCTGAAAAAGGTTATGTTCAAGTCTTAATCCCAGGACCTGTGAGTGTGACCTTATTTGGAAACAGGGTCTTTGCTGGTGTGATTAAGTGAAGATGAGGTCATCTAGGATTTGGGTGAGCCCTAAATCCAATGACTGGTGTTCATACAACAGGAGAGGGGGACTTCCCTGGGGTCCCATTGGCTTAAGACTCCATGCTCCCAATGCAGGGTGCCTGGGTTCAATCCCTGGTCAGGGCACTAAGATCCCATATGCCACAACTAAGACCTGATACAGCAAAATATATTCATTCAGTTCAGTTCAATCACTCAGTCGTGTCCGACTCTTTGCGACCCCATGAATCACAGCACACCAGGCCTCCCTGTCCATCACCAACTCCCGAAGTTCACCTAAACTCATGTCCATCGAGTCGGTGATACCATCCAGCCATCTCGTCCTCTGTCGTCTCCTTCTCTTCCTGCCTGCAATCCCTCCCAGCATCAAGGTCTTTTCAAATGAGTCAGCTCTTCACAGGAGGTGGCCAAAGTATTGGAGTTTCAGCTTCAGCATCAGTCCTTCCAATTAACACCCAGGACTGATCTCCTTTAGGATGGACTGGTTGGATCTCTTTGCAGTCCAAGGGACTCTCAAGAGTCTTCTCCAACACCACAGTTCAAAAGCATCAATTCTTCAGCGCTCAGCTTTCTTCACAGTTCAACTCTCACATCCATACGTGACAACTGGAAAAACCATAGCCTTGACTAAACAGACCTTTATTGACAAAGTAATGTCTCTGCTTTTTAATATGCTATCTAGGTTGGTCATAACTTTCCTTCCAAGGAGTAAGCATCTTTTAATTTCATGGCTGCAATCACCATCTGCAGTGATTTTGGAGCCCCCCAAAATAAAGTCTGACACTGTTTCCACCGTTTCCCCATCTATTTCCCATGAAGTGATGGGACCAGATGCCATGATCTTAGTTTTCTGAATGTTGAGCTTTAAGCCAACTTTTTCACTCTCCTTTTTCACTTTCATCAAGAGGCTTTTTAGTTCCTCTTCACTTTCTGCTATAAGGATGGTGTCATCTGCATATCTGAGGTTATTGATATTTCTCCCGGCAATCTTGATTCCAGCTTGTGCTTCTTCCAGCCCAGCGTTTCTCATGATGTACTCTGCATAGAAGTTAAATAAGCAGGGTGACAATATACAACCTTGACGTACTCCTTTTCCTATTTGGAACCAGTCTGTTGTTCCATATCCAGTTCTAACTGTTGCTTCCTGACCTGCATATAGGTTTCTCAAGAGACGGGTCAGGTGGTCTGGTATTCCCATCTCTTAAATAAATAAAAAAGAAAAGAAAAAAAAAAAGAGTCACTTGATGGGGCTGGGGGCAGGGGAGGGGTTGAGAGCACTGCCCCCTGTTACCCAGGGTGCCAAATTCAGTAGGTTTTAATGAGCTTATAATTTTGCATTTCTAGCAAGTTCCTGGGAGACACTGATGCTGTTACTTCGAGGACCACACTTTGAGCATCACTGAAACACCGTCATGCTGCCTGGATGACCGACTCATCCCCCGACTGGCCTAAAGTGTCTACTCCGCCCTCCACCCGCAGGCAGACAACTTTTTAAAACTCACCTCAGAAACAGTCATTTTCTAATTTAAAACCCCCAGGAGCTTCTCAGGGCCTTCAGGACAAAGTTCAAACACCTTCAAAAGCCACTTTCACTATCTGGTCTCAGCTGTGCAAACTCACCCCAGACACAGGAAGAAATAAATAAAGAATCACTTTTCTTTGAATTTATCAAATAATTTTGAATAGATATAGTATTGCTCTCCTAGGCCTGTTGTAACAAAGTATTTACCACAAAAGGGGCTGCTTAAAATACAGAGATGTATTCTTGGGCAATTCTGGAGGCTAAAATCTAGAATCAAAGCGAGAGCTGGGCCTTACTCCCTCGGAAGGCTCTTAGGGGAGGATCCTTCCTTTCTCTTCCAGCTTCTGGTGGTTGCTGACTTCCTTGATGTTCCTTAACTTGTAGACACATCTCATCACGTAGCCGTCTTCTCCCTTTGTGTCTTCAGAGGCCTTGAGCAAAACATCCAGCTAAGCTGTACCAGAGTGCTGACCCACAGACTTGAAAAAAGGTATCTGTCTCCTCTCCCATAGGGACATCAGTCACCTTGGATTAGAGGCCCACCCTATTCCAGTATGACCTCATCTTCACTAATCCGCAATGACTTTATTTCCAAATAAGGTCACATTCTGGGACTTCCCTGGTGGTCCAATGGTTAGGACTCTGTGTTTCCAGTGCAGGGGATGTGGCTTCAATCCCTGGTCTGGCAGCTAAGAGCCCATCTGCCTCGCAGTTAGTTCAGTTCAGTTCAGTAGCTCAGTCATGTTGGACTCTGTGACCCCATGGACTGCAGCATGCCAGGCTTCCCGGTCCATCACCAACTCCAGGAGCTTCCTCAAACTGACGTCCATTGAGTTGGTGATGCCATCCAACCAGCTCATCCTCTGTTGGTCCCTTCTCCTCCTACATTCAATCAAGCATCAGGGTCCTCTCCATTGAGTCAGTTCTTTGCATCAGGTGGCCAAAGTATTGGAGCTTCAGCTTCAGCATCAGTCCTACCAATGAACATTCAGGACTGATTTCCTTTAGGATGGACTGGTTTGATCTCCTTGCCGTCCAAGGAACTCTCAAAGAGTCTTCTCCAACACCACAGTTCAAAAGCATCAATTCTTCGGTGCTCAGCCTTCTTTATGGTCCAACTCTCACATCCATACATGACTACTGGAAAAACTGTAGCTTTGACTAGATGGACCTTTGCTGGCAAAGTAATGTCTCTGCTTTTTAATATACTGTCCAAGCTGGTCATAGCTTTCCTTCCAAGGAGGAAATGTTTTAATTTCATAACTGCAGTCACCATCTGAAGTGATTTTGGAGCCCAAGAAAATAAAGTCTGTCATTGTTTCCATTGTTTCCCCATCTATTTGCCATGAAGTGATGGGACCAGATGCCATGATCTTAGTTTTCTGAATGTTGAGCTTTAAGCCAACTTTTTCACTGTCCTCTTTCACTTTCATCAAGAGGCTCTTTAGTTCTTCTTCACTTTCTGCCATAAGGGTGGTGTCATCTGCATATCTGAGGCTATTGATATTTCTCCCTGCAATCTTGATTCCAGTTTGTGCTTCATCCAGCCCGGCATTTCACATGATGTACTCTGCATATAAGTTAAATAAGCAAGGTAACAATATATAGCCTTAACGTACTCCTTTCTCAATTTGGAACCAGTTCGTTGTTCCATGTCCAGTTCTAACTGTTGTTTTTTGACTTGCATACAGGTTTCTCAGGAGGCAGGTAAGGTGGTTTGGTATTCCCATCTCTTGAAGAATTTCCCACAGTTTTTTATGATCCACACAGTCAACGGCTTTAGCATAGTCAGTGAAGCAGATGTTTTTCTGAAATTCTCTTGCTTTTTCTATGATCCAACAGATGTTGGCAATTTGATCTCTGGTTCCTCTGCCTCTTCTAAATCCAGCTTGGACATCTGGAAGTTCTTAGTTCATGTACTGTTGAAGCCTGGCTTGGAGAATTTTTGGCATTACTTTGTGCAGTACTGCCTCCAAATAAACAAACAAATAAGGTCACATTCTAAGGTATTTGGGGTTAGGGCATCCACATGGCTTCTTGGAGCACACACTTCAATGCATAACAGATGTTGATCATAACAATAGCTGACACTTAGGGACCCTGAACTGTGCCGGCTGCTATTCTAAATGCTTTACATCTTAGCTAACTGAATCATCACACTGGCCTTCGGATGTCAGAACCCATAGTATTCCTACTTTCCAGATGAGGAAACTGAGGCACAGAACAGTGAGGTGTCCTGTCCAAGGTCACACAACCAAGAAGTGACCAAGCCTGGATTGGAAGCCAAGTCTTCAGATTTTAGGGCCTGAGTGCTACAAGATTCAAGATAAACATAAAGGCCTATCTGATGAATTCAGTCCCCTCCCTTGCCTGTCCCCCAGCTACTTGTTCCATTCTTACAAATTCTGAGGGACTTCCCTGGTGGTACAGTGGATAGGAATCTGCCTGCCAATTCAGGGGACACCGGTTCAATCCCTAGTGGAAAGATTTCATATGCTGTGGAGCAACTAAGCCCGTGAGCCGCAACCAATAAAGCCCACAGGCTCTAGAGCCTGTGCTCCATAACGAGAGAAGCCAGCACAGTGAGAAGCCCGCACACTGCAATGAAGAGCAGTCCCCACTGGCCACAACTGGAGAAATCTAGCTTGCAGCAACAAAGACCCAGTGCAACCAACAAATATATTTTTTTTAATTCTGAACAATTTGGTATTTATTATTTTTAAAAACACATCAAGGTGGCCAGCGTGAGATTATTATAAAGCTGTTAGAGGACTTCCTTGGAGATCCAGTGATTAAGACTCTGGGCTTTCACTTCAGGGGGCACAAGTTTAATACCTGGTCAGGGAGGTGCCACATGCCACAAGGTACAGCCAAAGAGACAAAAAAAAAAACAGCTGTTAAACTTGCTTTACCCACTTTACTATTAAACCATGGGGTTATTTTGAATCACTTCTTTGCCCATAATTTTTTTGAGTTTTAAACCTCCAAAAGCTTCACTCCAAACTCCAACAGCAGAGGTCTACCCAGCAGCCATTCCTCATCCCTTCCTCCCCGTCTCACAGAATCCTGACAGTATTTAACCAGCAGAGTTTGCTAACCCCTCCCCAGGCCTAGGATCTGGCATCCTTATGATATTATACTACTGCTACTGCTAAGTCGCTTCAGTCATGTCCGACTCTATGTGACCCCATAGGTAACCATTATTATGCTAAGGTAAAAGCAATGGAATTTTTTAAAATTTTTCATTTTATATTGGATATAATTGATAAACAATGTTGTGTTGGTTTCAGGTGTACAGCAAAGTTGTTCAGATACACATATATATGTGTCTATCCTTTTTCACATTCTTTTCCCATTTAGGTTATTACAGAATATTGAGCAGAGTTTCCTATGCTATACAGGAGATCCTAGTTGGTTATTTATTTTAAATATAATAGTGTGTATATGTCAATCCCAAACTCCCAATTTATCCCTCCCTGTTAAAAAACAATGGAAGTTTTAAAACACACAAACACACAGTTTGCATCTCTATATATTTGTGCGCATTTGCACAGTGCAAGCAAATTTTTTTTTTAATTTTTAAATAAAATAATCAACTTTTTTTTCTTTTTTCTCTTTTTCTGGCCATACCATATGGCATTCAGGGTCTTAGTTCCCTGACCAGCGATTGAATCTGTGCCCCCAGTAGTGGAAGTGCAGAGTCTTAACCACCGAACCACCAGGGAAGTCCCTTAACTTCCTCTTTTAAAAAACAATTTTATTCATAAAATTCAGTCTTTTAAGGTGTATAATTCTGTGACTTTTAGTATATTCATAATGTTGTACAACCATTACCACCATTTAATTGCAGAACATCTTCACTTCCTCAAAAAGAAACCCCAGCATACCATTTCAAAGTCATTCCCTGCTCCCCCTCTTCCATCCTCTGACAACCACCACTCTACTTTCTTTCTCTGTGGATTTGCTTATTCTGCACAGTTCATATAAATAGCATCCAGTTAACTCTTAAAAGAACATAAACAGACCTTGTATGGGCTAAATGATGAGACTGTGCTATGAACCATGAATTATGGTACATTCACTTCTGTGCCCTCACATTCAACTGAGAAAAACCAGTACCTGAGTCCTTGTGGTGATATTCAGATACTAAATTAACCCCCACTGGAGCAGCCTCATTTCTGGCTTCTTGTTATGCAAAGTAACAAATCTCTTAAAAAATTGTTTTGTTTATTTATTGGCTGTGCTGGGTCTTAGCCGTAGCATGTGGGATCTAGTCCCCTGACTAGAGATCGAACCTGGGCCCCTTGCGTTGGGAGCATGGAGTCTTAGCCAGTGGACCACCGGGCAAGTCCCATTTTGATTGGATTTGTTCTTATTTGCCACCCAGAGCCCTCAAAGTGATACAGCCCTGCAAGCCACACCCCTACAGCTACTACTCCTTCCAACCATGAGCCTCTGTATGCACTATTCCCTCTGCCTGGAAACACTCTCCAATCAGCTGTGGCTTCCCCATTCTTTTTATTTCAGCCTGTGTTTAAAAGTGACCAGAAAGTCTTATTTTAGGGGCTTGTTGGAGGCCCTGCTTACATCTTGCTGGATGGGCACATCAGCATTCACAGAGATACATGCCTTGTAGAGGAAAGAGTTCTGCTCCAGAGGAGGCAGAAGGAGAACAATTCTGTCAGGGGGTAAAAAAAAGCAACTATACTCCAATAAAAATTAATTAAAAAAAAAAAGATTCTGGTGGGGCAACCATCAATGCCACCTAGGCTGAATACCCAACTGTGAGCCCGCTGGATCCAAAGTATGCACTTTTTTCATCTTGAAAAACTTTCCCAAGCCAGTCTCCAAAAAGTATCACTGTTTATACTTCCACCAACAATATATGCAGTGTTTTCCCTGTATCCTCAACAGTTGAATTATCATCAAACTCTTTATTTTCACATACTGGATACACAAAAGATTACTAATGGCTTTGCTCTGCACTTCTTTTCATTATAAATGAGGCTGAACATTTTTTCATATAGTTATCAGCCATTTGTGAACTTCATTTTGACCTCCGGTGATTATTTCTTCTACTGGCTTGTTTGTTAGTGCTCACTTTTTGTATATGAAGGACATATACAATTCTTTGCCTAACACAGGAATTCTGAATATATTTTCCAAGCTGACTTTGCTTTTGATATTTTGCAAAAGACGAAATTTTATTTTCTCATGATCAGATTTATTTCTATGAACTCTTAGTTTTGGGTTATATTCAGATAAGGCTTCCAGGACTTCCCTGGTGGTCCAGTGATAAAGAATCTGCCTGCAATGCAAGGACATGGGTCCAACCCCTGCTCCAGGAAGATCCCACACACCAAGAAGCAGCTAGGCCCCTGCATCACAACTACTGAACATACATGTTGCAACTACTGAAGCCTGAGAACCCAAGAGCCAGTGCCCTGTAACAATAGAAGACACACCACATGAGAAGCCCGCACGCTGAAACAAGAGAGTAGCTGCCACCCACTGTGACTAGAGAAAGCCTGTATCCAGCAACAAAGACCCAGCACAGCCAGAAAGAAAGAAAGAAAACAACGTTAGAAAAGACAGTCTGCTAAAGAAAAGAAAAGGCTCCCAAACCAAGAATTTTTTAAAAATCTACATTCTCTTCCAGTGTTTAGTAGGTGTTTCTATTTTTAAATCTCTGCTCTGTAAAGCGAATTTCCCCTCACTATTCTCCATTTCCCACTTTTCCTGGCAATTCTTATGCCAGGAAGAGAATGGAATTCTCTTATGGTCCACTGGCTAAGACTCCATGCTCCCAATGCAAGGGGCCCAGGTTCGATCTCTAGTCAGGGGACTAGATGCCACATGCTACGGCTAAGACCCAGCACAGCCAATAAATAAACGAAACAATTTTTTAAGAGACTTGTTACTTTGCATAACAAGAAGCCAGAAATGAAGCTGCTCCAGTGGGGGTTAATTTAGTATCTGAATATCACCACAAGGACTCAGGTACTGGTTTTTCTCAGTTGAATGTCAGGGCACAGAATTGAATGAACCATTCAGTTCCTTATGTTGAGGAAGGAACCTTATGTTCACTTTTTAATATATTTCAGCATCATTTTCTCATATTCACCCATAATTTTCTGTTGGTTATTTAATTGGGATTGTATCAATTTCTGGCTAAATCTAGGAACTGACATTGTTCCAAAAAATTCTCTAAGAACAAAGATCATCTAGCTATTCATCCAAACTTTCTTTTATATGTGACAGTAGAATTTTAACATCTTTTATATTTATATCCTCCACATACCTTGAGAAGGTTGCCACTAAATATTTCATCATTATGGTTGCTATTGTAAATTGGATCTTTTCTTCCATGATAAGTAAAATTGTATATTTATAGCCAAGTCGAAAGATTGATTCTGCAGGTTTGAGTCAAAACTCAAAAAATTCTGTACTGTTAATCCAAGATGCAGTCCAGCGTGATGCTCCCTGACTGGAGCCTGAGAAACTTTTTATTCAACACTATGAATCTCAGATTGGGGAAGAATTTTAGGGCGGAGCAGCAGATTCGTTTTCTTCCTGTGCCATATTTCACATCCTTTGTAATTTCTGAAAAATAAGAACTGAAATGAGAGTTTCGCCCAGCACAGAACTGAAGAACTGACAAGAGGAACTGTTTTCTTATTTAAATGAAATGAAACACAGCCTCAGATTCTCACATAACAGCAACTCAGACTGTGCTCAGAGTGAATGCTTTCTCCTTTAAGAAATCACCTTCCAAGACAAGCCCAAACTTCCATCAATCGAGTGAAAGGAGGCTCAGAAGCTTGTGGGAAAGCACTCTTTCCCAGCATGCAGCCCATGTTCACTCAGGATGTAGGGTATTTACAAATCACCCACTCCAACTGTCCTGTGTTACAAATCAGCATTATGAGGTTCAGAGAAACCTGTCACAGAGAAGCCAGTGTCTACTTCACAGTTCACTTTGCATGAATACAAACTCTGCACAATTTCTAGAGACATTACATCCCAAAGCCTCAAAGAAAATCTCTGGAAAGCTTCACAATAAATCGGTAACAGAGGTGATCTCTAGGGAGGGCAATCAGAACACAGCAAGAATTTTTCTTCCCCCAAACTCTTTCATGTTGTGGTGACTTTAAAATATATTTGTGAATTCTTGGACATTTCTCCATTAAAGATGGGAGAGGTTGTGAAAAGACAACCTCTCTTGCCTGGCAAATCCCATGGATGGAGGAGCTTGGTAGGCTGCAGTCCATGGGGTCGCTAAGAGTCGGACACGACTGAGTGACTTCACTTTCACTTTTCACTTTCATGCATTAGAGAAGGAAATGGCAACCCACTTCAGTGTTCTTGCCTGGAGAATCCCAGGGACGGGGGAACCTGGTGGGCTGCTGTCTATGGGGTCTCACAGAGTCGGACACGACTGAAGTGACTTAGCAGCAGCAGCAGCAGCAGAATGGGAGAGAAAATATTTGCAAATCCTACATTTAGTAAAGGGTTTTCTGAATGTTGAGCTTTAAGCCAACTTTTTCACTCTCCAGTTTCACTTTCATCAAGAGGCTTTTTAGTTCCTCTTCACTGTCTCCCATAAAGGTGGTGTCATCTGCATATCTGAGGTTATTGATATTTCTCCCAGCAATCTTGATCCCAGCTTGTGCTTCTTCCAGCCCAGAGTTTCCCAAGATGTACTCTGCATAGAAGTTAGATAAGCAGGGTGACAATATACAGCCTTGAATACTCCTTTTCCTATTTGGAACCAGTCTGTTGTTCCATGTCCAATTCTAACTGTTGCGTCGTGACCTTCATACAGGTTTCTCAAGAGGCAGGCCAGGTGATCTGGTATTCCCATCTCTTTCAGAATTTTCCACAGTTTATAGAGATCCACACAGTCAAAGGCTTTGGTGTAGTCAATAAAGCAGAAATAGATGTTTTTCTGGAACTCTCTTGCTTTTTCCATGATCCAGCGGCTGTTGGCAATTTGATCTCTGGTTCCTCCGCCTTTTCTAAAACCAGCTTGAACATCAAGAAGTTCACGGTTCACGTATTGCTGAAGCCTGGCTTGGAGAATTTTGAGCGTTACTTTACTAGAGTGTGAGATGAGTGCAATTGTGCGGTAGTTTGAGCATTCTTTGGCATTGCCTTTCTTTGGGATTGGAATGAAAACTGACCTTTCCCAGTCCTGTGGCCACTGCTGAGTTTTCCAAATTTGCTGGCATAGGAAATAGATGGGGAAACAGTGTCAGACTTTATTTTGGGGGGCTCCAAAATCACTGCAGATGGTGACTGCAGCCATGAAATTAAAAGACGCTTACTCCTTGGAAGGAAAGTTATGACCAACCTAGATAGCATATTCAAAAGCAGAGACATTACTTTGCCAACAAAGGTTTGTCTAGTCAAGGCTATGGTTTTTCCAGTGGTCACGTGTGGATGTGAGAGTTGGACTGTGAAGAAAGCTGAGCGCTGAAGAATTGATGCTTTTGAACTGTGGTGTTGGAGAAGACTCTTGAGAGTCCCTTGGACTGCAAGGAGATCCAACCAGTCCATTCTGAAGGAGATCAGCCCTGGGATTTCTTTAGAGGGAATGATGCTGAAGCTGAAACTCCAGTACTTTGGCCACCTCATGTGAAGAGTTGACTCATTGGAAAAGACTCTGATGCTGGGAGGGATTGGGGGCAGGAGGAGAAGGGGACAACAGAGGATGAGATGGCTGGATGGCATTACTGACTCGATGGACGTGAGTCTGAGTGAACTCCGGGAGTTGGTGATGGACAGGGAGGCCTGGCGTGCTGCGATTCACGGGGTCACGAAGAGTCGGACACGACTGAGCGACTGAACTGAACTGAACTGAGTAAAGTGTTAATATCCAGAATATAATCTTACAACTCCACATCCCTAAAATCAAATAACCCAATTTAAAAGTAGACAAAGGACTTGAATAGAAATTTCTGAAAAGATGATACACGAATAGCCAAACAGCATATGAAAAGATTCTCAGCATCACTGTCAGAGAAATGGAAATCTAAATCACAGTGAGATAGCACCTCACATCCATTAGGATGGCTACTGTATTAAAACACACACACACAGAAAATAACAAGTGTTGGGAAGGATGTGAAGAAATTGGAAATTTTGGGACCTGTTGGTGGGAATGTAAAATGGTACAGCCATTATGGAACACAGTATGGTACTTTCTCAAAAAATTAAAATAGAACTACCATGCATGCTAAGTCACTTCAGTTCAGTTCAGTTCAGTTCATTCGCTCAGTCGTGTCCGACTCTTTGCGACCCCATGAATCGCAGCACGCCAGGTCTCCCTGTCCATCACCAACTCCCGGAGTTCATTCAGACTCACGTCCATCGAGTCAGTGATGCCATCCAGCCATCTCATGCTCTGTCGTCCCCTTGTCCTCCTGCCCCCAATCCCTCCCAGCATCAGAGTCTTTTCCAATGAGTCAACTCTTCACATGAGGTGGCCAAAGTACTGGAGTTTCAGCTTTAGCATCATTCCTTCCAAAGAAATCCCAGGGCTGATCTCCTTCAGAATGGACAGGTTGGATCTCCTTGCAGTCCAAGGGACTCTCAAGAGTCTTCTCCAACACTTCAGTCAGTGGTATCCAACTCTTTGGGACCCACCAGGCTCCTCTGTCCATGGGATTCTCCAGGCAAGAATACTGGAGTGGTTTGTTGCCATGCTCTCCTCCAGAAGATCTTCCTGACTCAAGGATCAAATTTGTGTCTCTTATGTCTCCTGCATTGGCAGGCAGGTTCTTTACCAGTAGGCCACCTGGGAAACCCAGAACTACCATATGATCCAGGAATTCCACTTCTGAGAATATACCCAAAAGAATTTAGAGCAGCATCTCAAAGAGATATTTATACATCCATGTTCATAGCAGCCAAGAGATAGAAGCAGCCCAAGTGTCCATTGACAGACGGATAAGCAAAACGTATACACATAAAATGGAATACCATTCAGCCTTAAAAATTAGGAAGGAAATACTATCATGGATGAAATTTCATGATATTATGCTAAGTGAAATAAGAGAGTTACAAAAAAAAAGACACATTCTGTAAGATTCCACTTACATGAAGTATCTAGAGTAGTCAGACTCTTAAGGACAGAAAGTAGAAAGCTGGTTACCAAAGGCTGGGTGGAAGTGGGTGGGGAGTTGTTATTTAATGACTTTTAGTTTTATGAGATGCAAATGTTCTGGGCTTCTGTCATAATGATGTGCATACAGTTAACAGTACTGAGCTTCTTACTTTAAAATGGTTAAGATGGTACATTCTATGTTATGTGTTTTTTTAACCACATTGTGGGGGTAGGGGGAGGCAAAAAACAGAATAAAAATGTAGAAACTGATTATCTTCCCCTTGAATGTGGACAGCTGCCTCACAGCTCTGCCACTCCCTCCCTGGGGTCAAAGCTGGCGCACTGGCACCCTGTTAACAAGCCCAAGGGAAGAAGGAAAGAAAGGGTGGAGGACAACCAGTTCTTTTTTAATAACGTGACCTTGAAGTTGTACCTTCTAGCTGTACTTGATTCTAATGCATAGAATGTGGTAGAAGTCATGCATTGTTCACCTGGCTCTCAATGGCGGCTGGCTCTTGGAAGCCAGCCGCTGTACTGGGAGGAACCCCCAACCACATGCAGCTGATCCATGCAGTGTTCTGGTAACAGCTGCCACTGAGGTCTCAGCCAAAACCAGCTCCCAATGTCAGACGAGTGAGTGAGGAAGCTTCCCTGATTCCTCTAGCCATCTTCCACGCCAAGCACATGAGACATCCCTGCAGTAACCACCCTGCTGAGCCCAAAAACCATGCGATATCATCATAAACAATCATAATTATTTTCCACCACTAAGTTCAGAATGGCTTACAAAGCAGCAATAGACAATCAAAACCATACTGTTGATCTTTTTGTGTGTGTGTGGGGGGGGGATTGCTGTGCTGGATCTTTCCTGTGGCGCACAGGCTTCTCTAGTTGTGGTGCATGGGCTTAGTTGCCCATGGCATGCAGGATCTTAGTTCCCCAACCAGAGATCAAACCCATGTCCCCTGAATTGCAAGGCAGATTCTTAACCACTGGACCCCCATTGTGCTCATCTGTGTCCAATTCTTTGTGAACCCATGGGCTGTAGCCCACCAAACTTCCGTGGAGTTGCCATTTCCTCCTCCAGGGAATCTTCCTGACTCAGGGATCAAACCCATGCCTCTTTTGCCTCCTGCATTGGCAGACAGATTCTTTACCACTGTGCCACCTGGGAATAGGTAGGCTTTTAACTTGAAAAAGATAATCAAAGCCTTATTGCTCCTTTTAAAGTCTAAGGATTTACGTAAAAGCTAAAAGGATTCTAGTTCACAGTTTTTTGCCCATGTGTCCTAACGAACTACTTTCAGAGTTTTTTCCTAATTGTGGAATATTTTAAACATTCAAGAAAGGACAGAGAATAATATAACCAGCATCCATCTCTAACAAACCTCAATGTGCTCCGTGCTAAGTTGCTTCAGTCATGTCCGACTCTTTGCGACCCAATGGACTGTAACCCACCAGGCTCCTCTGTCCATAGGATTTTTTTCAGGCAAGAATACTAGAGTGGGTTGCCATTTCCTTCTCCAGAGGCTCTTCGGGACCCAGGGATAGAACCCACATCTCTTGCCTCCTGCATTGGCAGGAGGGTTCTTTTACCACTAGCGCCACCTGGGAAGCTCAAACCTTAATAGTACATGTTTGCTCTGCTTGTTTTTTGAAAGTACATTAAAAAATTTTTTAATTGTAATTTTAAAAATACACACAACATAAAATGAACCATCTAACCACTTATAAGTGTACAGGGCAGTGGTGTTGAGTACTGTGGTACAAAGCCCCTTACCACGGCCCCTGGTGGCTGTTGAAGTTTGCGGCTGACCTTGGAGAGAACTGGACTCTCTCATTTAGGTTGTAAAGCTTTTCACTAGCACCCTCTTCCACCCCGATGCTCCATCCCCTTGAGCATCTGGGAGAAACCTATACATGGGGGTAATCACAGATGGTTCATTTTCCAGACAACATTTTAAAATCTTCCCAGGGAAGTCCCTGACTGTCTGGTGGTTAGAACTCAGTGCTTTCACTACAAGGCCAGGTTCCATCCCTGGTCGGGGAACTAAGATTCTGCAAGCCACTTGGCCTGTCCAAAGAAAAGAAAAAAAAAATCTTCCCAAGCAAGAGCCTCTATGACTATTTTCTATTTTTCCACCTATTTCCTAAACACTTTTCCATGTATATACACGCACGCACACACACATATAAATAGCCATTTTAATATGTTCCAAGTGTACAGTTCAGTGACATTAAGTACATTCACGTTTTTCATGAAAGCATCACCATGATCTCCATAGGTGACTGAAACTCTGTCCTACTTAAACAACTCCCCATGCCCCTCCCCCAGCCTCTGGTAAACCCCCATTCTACTTTCTGTGTCTATTAATTTGATCTCTCTAGGACCTCATATTGGAGAAGGAAATGGTAACCCACTCCAGTATTCTTGCCTAGAGAATCCTGTGGACAGAGGAGCCTGGTGGGCTGCTGTCCATAGGGTCGCACAGAGTCAGACACAACTGAAGCTACTTAGCATGCATGCATACATTGGAGAGGAGATGGCAGCCCACTCCTGTATTTTTGCCTGGAGAATCCCAGGGACAGAGGAGCCTGTTGGGCTGCTGTCTATGGGGTTACATAGAGTCAGACATGACTGAAGTGACTTAGCAGCAGCAGCAGCAGGACCTCATATAACCGGACTTGTACAGTATTTGTCCTTTTATGACTGGCTAATCTCACTGAGTATAATGCACTCCAGATTCATCCATGTTGCAGCCTTTGTCAGAATCCTCTTCCTTTTCATGGCTAAACAATATCCTAATGTATGTATATACCACATCTCATTTATCCATTTTTCTTATTGATAGACATTTTGATTCTTTCCATTTTTGGCTATGGAATAATGCTGCTATGGACATGGGTGTACCATAATTATCTTTAAATGTTACACAGTTTGGGGGTCTTTTTTTTATTACTTATAAAGTTTTATAGAAAGAACACATTTGAGTATCATTCTATTGGTGATGACAATTGAACAATACTCATAAAGCAACTGTTCTTGAGTAACTAATAATTATCAAGATTATAACTGTACAATATTGAGAAGTATAGAACAAAATGCAAGTATTGGAGGCCAATCGCCCTACAACACTGTGCTGGTTTCTGCCACACATCAATACAAATCAGCCATAGGTATACATATGTCCCATCCTCTTGAACCAACTTTCCATCTCCCACCCCATCCCACCCCTCTAGGTTGTCACAGAACGCTGAGTTGAGCTCTCTGGTTTACACAGCAAATTCTCACTTGCAATCTATTTTACATATGGTAATGTATATGTTTCCATGCTATTTTCTCAATTCGTCTCACTCTCTCCTTCCCTCGCTGGGTCCACAAGTGTGTTCTCTATATCTGCGTCTCATTTGCTGCCCTGCAAGTAGGTTTATCAGTATCCTCTCTCTAGGTTCCATATGTATCCGTTAATATACAATATTTGTCTTTCTCTTTCTGACTTACTTCACTTTGCATAATAGGCTCTAGGTTCATTCACCTCACTGGGGTCTTGTTTTTTTTTTTGACTGATTGGCATGTGGGATTCCAGTTCCCCAATCAGGGATCAAACCTGTACCTCCTCCTGCATTGGAAGCACAGAGTCTTAACCACTGGACCACCAGGGAAGTCCCTATACAGTTTAAGAATCAACAGTCCTAAAAATCAACAACAGTCCTGCGTATATGTCTCTGCAGATTTGCATTCTAAGAGCAAGTCAGTCAACCACTCAAGAGGATAAGAATCAGGTGATAGCCCCTTATCTGTCCAGTTACAAGCTGTTTGTGAAATGGAATGTCTTATGAGAAACATACTCTTTTTAAGTGACAGCCAGGCCCTTTTATAGTTTCATAGCTCTGGGCATTCCATATCCAATTTTGCCTTTCCCTCTGCATCCACCATAGCTAATAATTAGCAGCACACAGTTCAAAACCAGTGATGGGTGAGGCAATCAATATAAACAGTAGACACTGTCCTGAAGGACAAAGTCCCCCACTAAGATACAAATGACTTGGAAAAATGTTTGTCATATTGAAAGTACTTTTGTCAGTGGAATAATGAATGAGGTCCTAATGGTGTTAGGAGAAACTTAAAATAATTTCCAAATTAAAACTATTATATCATTATTCACCTAGTGGACAAGCAAAGATCAAAGGTTGAGAAGCCCCAGTTCTGGCCAGGCTGTGGGTGTTGATTCTTGTTGGCTGAGTAAATTTGAGTAACCTCTTTGAAGGGGGACTTGGCAAAGTCTAAATGTAAAATGCATGTGCCCTTTTACCTACAAGTTCCCTTGAGAAGTGTAGCTATCAGACATACACGCACACATGGGCAAAGATCTGTGTGTAAGAAGTCTTACAGTGAATTCCCCAGCAGCCCAGCGGGTAGGACTCTGTTCTCTCACTGCTGAGGGCCTGGGTTCAATTCCTGGTCAGGGAACTAAGATCCCACAAACCACAAGTGGAGGACAAAAAAGAAAAACCAAAAAACTTTATAAAAAGAAAACTTTATTTTAATGAAAGAATAGTTTTATAATCTTGTCACACTGATTATAGTAGCAAAATATTGGAAGCAACATGAATATCTAATAGTAGAAGAATGCTTAGCTAAATGATGGTCCATCTGCACCAACACCATTCCACGGGATTTTCTGCCATGATGCGAACATGCCCACTAGTCACATGTTTCTACTAAACTTTTTTTTTAAATTTTGGCCAGGCCACAAGGCTTGAAGAGATCTTATTGATCTTATTGGCCAGGGATTGAAACCAGGCCACAGCAGTGAAAGGGTCAAATCCTAATCACCAGATCATCAGGGAATTCCCCCCATCCCAAACTCTTAATATGTGGCTTGTGCAACAGATGAACACATTTATTTGATTTTAATTAATTTAAATGTAAATAGCCATATGTGGTTAGCTTCTTGAAATTGTGCTACAAACTTCTAACAAGTTCGCTTTGACTTTCATTTATCTACACCAATGAGTTATGCCTGAGACTTCCCTTAAGCTGTTCATTCTCCTAAATGCGTGACCTGGCTGACTATTCCTGAGGCCCAGAGCGTGCTGCAATGGCTCCACCACCCAGCCCAGCAAGGAGATAAAATGCTTCTTCTTGGAACTGTACCCGGATTCAGACATTTTAGGTTCTTAGCACTGAGAGCCAAGGTCAGAGCAATAAAACAGAAAAAGCCTCAATCTTCATGGTGCTTCCACGGGGATCTGAGAGCACAATGGTTAAGAGTGGGCAATTCCACTCCTGGGTCTATATCTGAAAAAACCAAAGACACTAATTCAAAAAGATTACTCACACCCCAATGTTCATAGCAGCTTTACAATGGCCAAAATACGGAAGCAACCTAAGTGCCCATAAACTGATGAATGGCTCAAGATGTGGTATACTATATATATACAATGGAATACTCTTCAGCCATAAAAGCAATGAAATAATGCCATTTGCAATTACATGGATGAACTTGGAGGGCATTGTGCTAAGTGAAATAAGTCAGACAAAGACAAACACTGTATGTTATCACTTACATGTGGAATCTAAAAAATATAACAAACCAATGAATAAAATCAAAAAGAGGCAGATTCACAGATACAGAGAACAAATTAGTGGTTACCAGTAGGGAGGGAAGGGAGGAAGAATATGTGGATGATAAGAGAGGTACAAACTACTGGGTATAAGACAGGCTCAAGGATGTATTGTATAACACAGGGAATATAGCCAATATTTCATAATTATAAATGGGAAGTAACCTTTAAAAATTGCATAAACATTTAAAAATACCAAAAAAATCAGTATAAATATGTAACAGGAAAAAAAAAAGAGCATGGAACTGGAGCCAGACTGTCTGGTGCCCTCCCTTTACCCGCTATGCCTCAGTTTCTGCATCAATAAAATCTGGAACACATTTCTTGTCTTCCAATTTGCCTTTGCCGCAGAGTCACTAAGAAGTTTCAGATTGAGGGACTTTCTTGATGGTTCAGCAGTTAAGACATCCTCTTCCAATGCAGGGTGTGCAGGTTCAATCCTTGGTTGTGGAACTAAGATTCCTCACACCTCATAGCCAAAAACAACAACAGAATGAAATAAAACAGAAACAGTACTGTAACAAATCAATAGACTTTAAAAATGGTCCATATCATAAAAAGCTTTTAAAGAAAATTTCAGATTGAAGTGAGCCCAGTGCATGGTGAGAACTGAGTTATCAGTATCCTAACGGGTAGGGGATCTTACCAGATATTCAACTGGTGCCTTGGCAATGAGAGAGTGGATTCTTAACCACTGGACCACCAAGGAATTTCCCTTCTCTTAATCTAGAACAACCCTATGCTTTTTTTCCAAAGACAGACTTTGAAGAACCAGACCAGCAGACTTAATAAAAGTCTCCCATTCTGGATTTGTCTGTTTTCTCATGCATGTGGACCATTCTGAAAGATATATAATAGAACACATCTACTGTCTTCAAATTTGCACATCTCCACCTCTCATCTTATCATTTCAGCTAGTACCTCTTCCGTGTCTTCTTGTTCCAGCCAAAGCCTTAATCTCTTCTTTCCATCCATCCAGTCCCTCCCAATGAGGAGGAGAGGGCAGGGAGTGTGTAAACCAGTGTGGAGGGATCAGCATTTCCTTTAAAGCCTGTATGACAAGTCTGTTCTGCATTGTATATTACCCTCTAGGAAGTCCACTTACCAGTTCCCCTTTCCTGGTATTTTTGGGGGTTTCTGAGGAATACTTATACTTTCCACAAGTCTGTGCTGATAGTCACTTGTTTCTCTGCCAGCCTCCTGCCCCAGGAAATTCTGCCAGTGACCTCTTGCCATCCTATATGTGGCTTCTCTGAGAAGCTACTTAATCTCTCTGTGCTGTCCCAGGAACCCAGCTCTTTCCTCACCACAGCCAAGGATAAAGATTTTAAGTCAGAGATAGGGTAATGGTGGTATATTAGGAAAAGGGAACAGCTAGAATGGAACCAAGTGGAAAATGTCAGAGAGCATATGGAAAAAAAAGAAAGTGACCAGCAGTTAAGAGAAGCAGGCAGAAGAGTATTTTAAGGGGTCAGACCTGATGAGATGCTGTAAGAAACGGAGTCTATGTTGAATAACAGCTACATTAGATGCTGTGGAATCATTCCAGCTGAAATCGAAAGAGATGGCTTCAGGACTGGCAGAAAAAGGATAAAGTAAAAGGAAATGGAAGAACAGTAAGTTAACTTTTACTGATGAGTAAGCAACCTTCTGAGAAATACAGAAGTATTAAAAGCACAAACTGCCTGGCCAACCACAACCGCTTGAGGGCGTTGCAAGCTACATGACTAAACCAAAAATCTGTCCCCGTAGCTCCCTCTTCCGGCAGGTAGGCGCTACACACTAAGGATGATATCACTTTAAAAAGCGCTTACCAATCAATACACATACCCCTGTGAGAACCATATTTATAATAATGCGACCAGGATTTTGTTGTGCTTTCAGACAAAAAAAAGAATATTAAAAAATATGAGCCACTCATTTTTCTTCTGGTTTATTCAACATTCACATGATCACATCTATGTAACTGAATCCTTCAGTTCAGTTCAGTTCAGTTCAGTCGCTCAGTCGTGTCCGACTCTTTGTGACCCCATGAATCGCAGCACGCCAGGCCTCCCTGTCCATCACCAACTCCCGGAGTTCACTCAAACTCACGTCCATCGAGTCAGTGATGCCATCCAGCCATCTCATCCTCTGTCGTCCCCTTCTCCTCCTGCCCCCAATCCCTCCCAGCATCAGAGTTTTTTCCAATGAGTCAACTCTTCACACGAGGTGGCCAAAGTACTGGAGTTTCAGCTTTAGCATCATTCCTTCCAATGAACACCCAGGGCTTATCTCCTTGCAATCCAAGCTCTCAGGAATCTTCCTCAACACCACAGTCCAAAAGCATCAATTCTTTGGTGCTCAGCTTTCTTCACAGTCCAACTCTCACATTCATACATGACCACAGGAAAAACCATAGCCTTGACTAGACAACCTTTGTTGGCAAAGTAATGTCTTTGCTTTTCAACATGCTACCTAGGTTTTACATAGTATTAACTCATGTGTGAAACCTCACTTTGGGGTACTTTTGGATTTAGCAATCATCCAACTTTCAGAAACTGAACAAGTCTAACATTTCTGTTCTCTAACTAGAGACTAGATCCCTTGATATTAGAAATGCTTCTCATTCATCACCTTATCATTATTGTTCCCAACAAGCTTATATTTGTTGGAGAGTCCTGTAAATATTCACTAGGGATTGTGTTGCTCTCGTGGTCTTTGAGAAAATCACATGAAAAGTGTATTTTTCCTTTATACAGAATGAAAGGGTGTAAGAGCTCTATCAAACTATAAAAGATATAAAGTGAAAAAGCATGGTGCAAGAGACTGTAAACCAGTTTATACCTTTTGTGTATAAACTGTATATATATATATACACATATATATATACACACAATTATACACATTTCCCTGTGTATAAAGAGAAATTAGTAGTTGCTTGTTGTACATGCATGGGGAAACTCTGAAAGTATATATATATACTAGGGCAGGTGGAGAACTGGGAGAAAAAAGTGGAAGAGCTTGCACTATATACTGTTTATATAACACATGCAAAAATTACTCAAAAAAGTAGGAAAATATGATAATGGTATTCATAAAACTGTTTTGACTGATTTTTAAATTATCACCAAGAACTTCATTAAATAGAAATCTTGATTTTATACTATCCAAGTATTAGCATGTGAAAAATACATGTATAAGGATGTACTTCACCAGGATCTTAACAGCAAAAACCTAGAAACAATGTTGGTGAGCAGGTTAAGTAAATCATAGGGCATCTATACAATTGAATACTAGAATATTAAATAGAATGACAGCAATATTGATATGCTGTCACAGAAAGATATCCACAATTGCCTAGTTAAAAAAATAGCTGAGAAACACCATGTGAATTGTCCTATTTGTATGTATGTATACATATATATGCATATATGTATTTACTACACAGGAGTCCAAAATACCACCAAACTAATTTTAGTTATCCCTAGCAGACTTCCCTGACAGTCCAATGGTTACGATTCTCTGCTTCCACTTCAGGGGGCACAGGTTCAACCCCTAGTTGAGGAACTAAGATTGCCACATGCTGGAGTGGTCCAAAAAAAATGTCATTAACTGGTAAGATGTAGTTAACTAGTCAAGAATCCGACTGCCAACACAGGAGACATGGATCCCCTGGAGTAAGAATGACAACCCACGCCAGTGTTCTTGCCTGGAAAGTTGCATGGCAAGAGACTGGCAGGCTTCAGTCCATGGGTTTGCAGAGTCCAACACAACTGAGCACACACACACACTTTGGGACTTACATGGGCTACCTTTGACTTTGTAAAACACATGCGTAAACATTTTAACTATAAACAGTAAGAGGCAAATATACTAATTTCCACCCCCACCCCCCACCCCCCTGAATAAGCTTATATGGAACTTTCAATTTCTACATCCATTTTAATGTTTGCACTAACCTGTACTTGTTTTTCAAAACTTTTCAAGTATTTACATTTGTGATTAACAATTTCCTTCATTAAACTTGACAGGAAGGAGCCACTGTGTTCTTCCATCTCTCCAGTAAGCATCCCCACCCTGCAATACCCACAATTGCTTCAGAGCCAAGACCCTTCCAACTGCAGTGCACATGTGTCCCGGTGAAATGACCCAGCCCCACCTTCTCGAGTGCTAACTAGCCATTGACACACTCATACTTGAAGACAAAGAACTCATCATTTGATAACACTGATGGAGGAATTGTGCAAAACCTATCCCACAGAATGGTCATTTTCAAGATGCTGTTGAAGTTTCCCCCCTAGTTATGACCACTCATTTTCAATGAGTAACACAACTATACAAAACCTATTCACATAGTGACTAGATGTGGTTACAGGTCTATTCACATTGACCAGATTCACATAGTTGACTGGATGTGTGAAGTTCCACATACTCTTGTCATATTGCTTCTTGACCTATGTATTCATTTGTATGGGTGAGTCATGGAAATCCAATGAAATATACAGGCATACTTGACAAATGAAAAACTTTAAGTAATGAATTTGCCTAATTTACAAATTTACCAAATGGCATTTCTTGTCCCCCATACCTAGGCCTTACTTAGCTATCTCAGTAACACAAATTTTTCTCTACACAGATTCTACATGTGCATACCCTAAATATGGGAGAGTGGAAAGGAGAAATTGGAGTAAATTTGTTCTTTGGAGTAAACAACCTCTTAAACTCCTTCCAACTTTCAAAAACCTTTGGCTCTCGTTATGACTTAAAAAGTATACCAAGAGCACCTATTTGGTAATAAATGTCACTACTATAGAACACCAAGAGCCAACTGCTTTATCCAGCACAATTAAGCTGTATATAAATTCTTTATATAGTCATATAAAAGTAAGGAATCTTGACACAGCAAAAATGACAATAGCTTTAATTACTAAATCCCAAACTTTCTAGCATGAAGTCTAATGAGATTATGCCACATCTTTTTCAAAAATCTGGTCAAACGATTTTCTAGGCACCTCAAGGTGAACTTGCAACTATGTACTAAAGGTGATTTTTCTCTCTTCCACCATTCCCACCCTCTTTTTTTTGTTTTCCCCCACCCTCTTTTTAATACCACCTCCCTGCTGGTATTCCAGAAACTTTCCCACTCTTAAGCACAACTCCCAAACGTGTGCTTTTAAAAATCAGTAGCTTATAAGTAGATCTACATATGAGTGTACATATGGAGAATTCTAACTACAACCTCCAAATTTTTTATTTATACTCACCCACTACAGTTCTAATTAAGGCCATGTTTTCTTGACATTTCTTACCTCCAGATTACTACTAAAACATCTGGTAGAACAAAAACCTTGAACTCTAACCCACCCCTAACTAAATAAATAAATTACACTATTTGGAATGCAACAACTTTATTGAAAGAAAAGTGCAATGTAACTTATCGAAAGCTTAAAAGGGAGAACTTAAAACACCTCCCCTTAAGCGCAGGACCAAGTGCAGAGTGGACTCTTTCTGGATGTTGTAGTCAGACAGGGTGCGGCCATCTTCCAGCTGTTTCCCGGCAAAGATCAGCCTCTGCTGGTCTGGGGGGATGCCCTCTTTGTCTTGGATCTTGGCCTTGACGTTCTCGATGGTGTCACTGGGCTCCACCTCCAGGGTGATGGTCTTGCCGGTCAAGGTCTTCACGAAGATCTGCATCCCACCTCTGAGGCGGAGGACCAGGTGCAGAGTGGACTCTTTCTGGATGTTGTAGTCAGACAGGGTGCGGCCATCTTCCAGCTGTTTCCCGGCAAAGATCAGCCTCTGCTGGTCTGGGGGGATGCCCTCTTTGTCTTGGATCTTGGCCTTGACGTTCTCGATGGTGTCACTGGGCTCCACCTCCAGGGTGATGGTCTTGCCGGTCAAGGTCTTCACGAAGATCTGCATCCCACCTCTGAGGCGGAGGACCAGGTGCAGAGTGGACTCCTTCTGGATGTTGTAGTCAGACAGGGTGCGGCCATCTTCCAGCTGTTTCCCAGCAAAGATCAGCCTCTGCTGGTCTGGGGGGATGCCCTCTTTGTCTTGGATCTTGGCCTTGACGTTCTCGATGGTGTCACTGGGCTCCACCTCCAGGGTGATGGTCTTGCCGGTCAAGGTCTTCACGAAGATCTGCATCCCACCTCTGAGGCGGAGGACCAGGTGCAGAGTGGACTCCTTCTGGATGTTGTAGTCAGACAGGGTGCGGCCATCTTCCAGCTGTTTCCCGGCAAAGATCAGCCTCTGCTGGTCTGGGGGGATGCCTTCTTTGTCTTGGATCTTGGCCTTGACGTTCTCGATGGTGTCACTGGGCTCCACCTCCAGGGTGATGGTCTTGCCGGTCAAGGTCTTCACGAAGATCTGCATCCCACCTCTGAGGCGGAGGACCAGGTGCAGAGTGGACTCTTTCTGGATGTTGTAGTCAGACAGGGTGCGGCCATCTTCCAGCTGTTTTCCGGCAAAGATCAGCCTCTGCTGGTCTGGGGGGATGCCCTCTTTGTCTTGGATCTTGGCCTTGACGTTCTCGATGGTGTCACTGGGCTCCACCTCCAGGGTGATGGTCTTGCCGGTCAAGGTCTTCACGAAGATCTGCATCCCACCTCTGAGGCGGAGGACCAGGTGCAGAGTGGACTCTTTCTGGATGTTGTAGTCAGACAGGGTGCGCCCATCTTCCAGCTGTTTCCCGGCAAAGATCAGCCTCTGCTGGTCTGGGGGGATGCCCTCTTTGTCTTGGATCTTGGCCTTGACGTTCTCGATGGTGTCACTGGGCTCCACCTCCAGGGTGATGGTCTTGCCGGTCAAGGTCTTCACGAAGATCTGCATCCCACCTCTGAGGCGGAGGACCAGGTGCAGAGTGGACTCCTTCTGGATGTTGTAGTCAGACAGGGTGCGGCCATCTTCCAGCTGTTTCCCGGCAAAGATCAGCCTCTGCTGGTCTGGGGGGATGCCCTCTTTGTCTTGGATCTTGGCCTTGACGTTCTCGATGGTGTCACTGGGCTCCACCTCCAGGGTGATGGTCTTGCCGGTCAAGGTCTTCACGAAGATCTGCATCCCACCTCTGAGGCGGAGGACCAGGTGCAGAGTGGACTCCTTCTGGATGTTGTAGTCAGACAGGGTGCGGCCATCTTCCAGCTGTTTCCCGGCAAAGATCAGCCTCTGCTGGTCTGGGGGGATGCCCTCTTTGTCTTGGATCTTGGCCTTGACGTTCTCGATGGTGTCACTGGGCTCCACCTCCAGGGTGATGGTCTTGCCGGTCAAGGTCTTCACGAAGATCTGCATCCCACCTCTGAGGCGGAGGACCAGGTGCAGAGTGGACTCTTTCTGGATGTTGTAGTCAGACAGGGTGCGGCCATCTTCCAGCTGTTTTCCGGCAAAGATCAGCCTCTGCTGGTCTGGGGGGATGCCCTCTTTGTCTTGGATCTTGGCCTTGACGTTCTCGATGGTGTCACTGGGCTCCACCTCCAGGGTGATGGTCTTGCCGGTCAAGGTCTTCACGAAGATCTGCATCCCACCTCTGAGGCGGAGGACCAGGTGCAGAGTGGACTCTTTCTGGATGTTGTAGTCAGACAGGGTGCGCCCATCTTCCAGCTGTTTCCCGGCAAAGATCAGCCTCTGCTGGTCTGGGGGGATGCCCTCTTTGTCTTGGATCTTGGCCTTGACGTTCTCGATGGTGTCACTGGGCTCCACCTCCAGAGTGATGGTCTTGCCGGTCAAGGTCTTCACGAAGATCTGCATCCCACCTCTGAGGCGGAGGACCAGGTGCAGAGTGGACTCTTTCTGGATGTTGTAGTCAGACAGGGTGCGGCCATCTTCCAGCTGTTTCCCGGCAAAGATCAGCCTCTGCTGGTCTGGGGGGATGCCTTCTTTGTCTTGGATCTTGGCCTTGACGTTCTCGATGGTGTCACTGGGCTCCACCTCCAGGGTGATGGTCTTGCCGGTCAAGGTCTTCACGAAGATCTGCATCCCACCTCTGAGGCGGAGGACCAGGTGCAGAGTGGACTCTTTCTGGATGTTGTAGTCAGACAGGGTGCGGCCATCTTCCAGCTGTTTCCCGGCAAAGATCAGCCTCTGCTGGTCTGGGGGGATGCCTTCTTTTTCTTGTATCTTCCCCTTGACGTTCTCGATGGTGTCACTGGGCTCCACCTCCAGAGTGATGGTTTTACCAGTGAGGGTCTTCACAAAGATCTGCATTGTCTGTTGGAACAAAAAAGTAACACAAAAAAGAGCCCCACCATTTAGCAGTTAATTCACGGCTCAACCAACGCCTAATGTTAAAAACTTCACTACGTACCAGCCAAACAACTAACTTGCCCAACAACTCACAAGCTTAAAAAGCTCAACAACAGTTTCAGGTACTTAAGAGAGAGAAGCAGAGAAGCCTGACCCAAATCAATTAATGGGCCTCACTTATCCTCCCCCCTCACTGGATGTCTGTCCTTTGTCAACACTGCAGCGTCCACCCCAGGCCCAAACCCTGTGTCCCAAGACGAGTAAACACCTCCCCACATACACGCCGGGAGATGGCCCCACCCTAGATTATGAGCCCACAGAAGGGCTGATGTCTCCTAACTGCGGTGGCCAGCGCGTCCCCTCCCCCATCGCGGGCGTAGGACGGCTCAGTGGCGTCTGCAGTAAGTAGCCCCCGAAAGACAAGAAAGCTTGTCGTGCTGTAGCCCATAGGCTTGCAAAGTAAGACACGACTGAGCGACTGAACACCACCACCACCACTGCGACGGGAAATCGAGTAGTCGCACCTGTCAAACCGTGACCTAATATTCGACTCCCTCACACGTCACTCAACCCTCGTCCCCCAGAAAGCTGAATCCCGCCGCCATGGAGAGATTACGGGCCTCTCGCGTTCACTTGACACTCGCAGTCCCCTCCCTACCCCCCATCCTCGCGTCCCACCTCAGAACCACCTTCAGAGCCTGCCTTCTCCCACTGAGGGATCAGGGACGGCCGCCATTTTGCCGCGTTCCTACCCCTCAGGGCCACCCTGTTGCTCGCGCGCCCGGGGGAATTGTAGGCCCCGAATGCCCCTCGGCCCGCAGTAGGCCGGTGAACCACCCGCGTCCCCAGCGGCTGCGCGGCCGCAAGACCCCCGGGACCCCTCCTCACCAATTAGTGGTGGTGTCAGCAGCGAACACAGAAGAACGAAGACTGAACTCCCGGTCCGGACGCAACTGCCTGCGCCACACCCGGGGCTTCCTTATATAGTCATGGGTAACCCCACCCCGATGGATTCTTCCGCAAAAAGCCAGGAAGGGACTACTTTTCGCAGGCCTCCCACCCTCTAAAGAGAAAAGCAGTCCCCAAGAATCGACTCATTCTCCTCTTAAGACGCTCTCTTATGAAGACTGGGGCTTTGGGACCGATTCTGCTAGGGAGCGGGCGGCCGTCCTGAGCGGCCGAGCGGAGGGATCAGCGCGTTCGTTGAACAGAAGACATCGGAAGCAGCCGGACCTCGACTTGCCCGGAAGGAGGCGGGGAGCGGCAGGCGCGAAAACCCGGCACGGATTTATCTGGGCGTCCGGAATGGGCTGTCCAGCCAACCGGACCCGTTACCCCCTCCTCTCAGCCCGGACGGGTCCCGCCGTTCGCGAGACCCGCCCTAGGCGGACAGTGGTCCCGTCAAGCGCCTCACGCCAAGCCAGGGTCCGGGTCCCCAGGCGCGGACGCCTCCCTGCCCCTCCCCCCACCTCGCGAATAAAGAGGGGTCTTTATTCTGGATCTACTTTAGACAACGACAGTATTTCCCTAACCCCCTTATCTTCAGCCCGTCGCGAGGCCTCCCTGGGGGTCCAGCCCCCAATTTATGGCGGCCGAGCCCGTCCCCCACCGGGCGGGCACCGGGACAAGGTGAATGACTCGGCAAATATCAGGGCTACGGTCTAAAGCTCGCCTCAGACAGGTCGTCAGAACCCTCAGGAATTCCTCCGAACAGGAATAAAAAATAAGTTTCCAAGGGAGAAATCCCTATGGCGGGTGTACATTGAATTTTGAAAAGAAAAGCACAAATTGCACACAGCTGTGTAAAACTCTTTGAGCTGGACCTGGAAGCTGATAGAACTTTCCAGATTGCTCTTTAGGCTTCCTGGTTTGTGCTTCATTTGTAAACAGGGAGGCGTCAGGATTTGAATTCTGTTGATATTTATTTGAGCTCAGAAATCAAAAATCAAACCTGTTTAAGCCCAAGACTTTAAAAAGATATTAATTGAATCTAAGTCCTGTTTATTCCTGGGGGTGAAATTAATATCCCAAACATAAAACTTAATTCTATAGTCAAATTTCATTTGGGTAAAAGGATTACCAGTTAGTCTTTTTTATTTTTTATGACAATGTATTTTGTGGTTGATTTCTATGTCATTTCTGTAGCAGATTTTTAAACGTATTTAAACCATATGAATATGATGAAACCTTAAAACACTTTTAACATGTTTACATGAAATTTACAGTGAAAAATCTTCCTCCTGTCTGCAATTCCCCAGCTACTGTTCTTTCTGGACTCTTCTAGAATATTTCCTATTTCTATAAATGAGAGAGAGTGTTTTTAAGTTTTTACCACTAACGCCTTCAAAAATATATGTATATAGAAAAAGAGGCAACCAACTAAGAAATATTCTGCCATTAGGAAAAGACTGCATTCCTGTATTACATAATTTAAAGATTATACATAAAATGTGAATAAAAACAAAACTGGTATATATTTTCTTTGGTAACCCATATATATGTAGTTACGAAAAAGATCCAAGCAGTTTTCTTAACAGCCTCTGTCAATTTTTAACATTTTTCAGGATGAGTTTATTACTGGGAAGTTAAAATTTAAAATGTCATTTTTCATGTTAGTAGACCCTAGGGACTAAGAGACAAAGTTGGTGATTAAATAGTTAATCCCCTAAGGGGTTATAAGAGAAAAGAGTAAGGGAGATCCTTATAAATTAAGGGGTCTTTCACTCAAGAAAGCAGCTATACTTAACCATGAAAGCAAGCAGGCTTTCTCAGCAATAAAACCATGCAACAGAAGCATCAGGCAGGCCCCCAAACCAATGAAACAATGGTAGAATGAGACCGACATCCTGCCCACTGAGCTCAATAACATTGATTCCTAGGACATGCTCCTCTGGGCACACTAAAAAATATAAAGAAAGGGTGACATTATACTGAAACCTGATGTGTTTTACCATTTTTAGTATATGTTACCACCTTTTTTTGCTCATCTCTGTCATGCCATGACCATCCTGACTCGACCACTTAGGGATAAGAAAACTACACTGCCCGATGTGGAGGAGGAACTGATGATGGAAGCTTTATGTCTACGTGAGAATGAGGAAGATGGTTTTCTCCCCCTCCCCAATTTTCTTTTGATTATAAAACTGTAGCCCACTAAGTACCTGGCGTGCAGCACCTCTCACCCAGCCACTTGTAAGCCTTACAATCATCTTAGTCTAATAAATCACTTTTTATTTATCACTTTGCCTCTCACCAAATTTTTTTCTGTACTGAAACTTACAGAACTGGAGCTCCTTGGAGCCCCTTCTCCCTGCAAACCACATTTCTGTGGTTTCACAACGACTTCTAATACAGATTTCTGTGAAAGTTATTTCTAAATTTTTGGAAAGGGGATTTAAAGGAACAAAACATTGAGGCTCTAAGTTTTTGTTTTTGTTCCCTCCCCGCCAGGCTCCCTAAATTTCAGAAAGAAATTTACAGAAGAACAAAAAGGTGAGGTTCTTTCTCAGATGACCAGGCCTGGCTTCAAACCACACCCTGTTTGCTTTGGGCTGTTCCTTTGCTGCAAGCCTTGTGATTCATGCTGTTTAAAGCCTGAGTCACAAATTTTTTTTAGAATCCAAAAGGTACAGAGAAAAACAGGCCTGATTTCAGAGACATGGGAGGAAAGAAGGATAAAGAGGAGAGAGAAGAGAGGCTCAAAGGAGGGGGAGGGGAGGGGAGGCGGGAATAGGCCAGGGGTTATCTCCAAAGAGAAAACTATATTCTTATGAACTGAAAACACGGATGTTGTCTCTATCAGAAGAGTTCTCTGCCCAATACCTTTGCAGTCTCTAATTTAAGTCTAATTGTGGGTTTGGTTGAAGCAAATAGAAATAAAAATTTGCCCAAGGTCTAGCCCTGAGGTAAGAGGGAGGGGAGAGAAAAATGACCTCTCCAAAGACAGGTGGCTGCTATTTCTCCAGAGCGGTAGTTTTCAACCACGGGAGATTTGGCCCCTGGGTGGACATTTGACAATGTCTAGAGACCTTTTTTTTTTTTTGTCCCAGCACTAGGCTTATAGCATCTCAGTTCTCCAACCAGGGATTGAAACCAGGCCACAGCAGTGAAAGCACAAGTTCTAACCACTGGACTTCCAGGCAATTCCCAGGAGCCATTTTTGGTGGTCACACTATGCTGTTGGGGTTGAGGGGTGCCACTGATATCTAGTGAGAAAGGCCAGGGATGCTGCTAAACAATCTGCAGTGAACATTCCCCCACGATACAGAATTAACTTGGCCCCCAATGTCAGTAATCCACTGTGTTGACAAACCCTGATCTACAGAGGATTATTGTTGTTGTTACAACTGCTTTTCTTTTTGCTGAGAAGGGCTCCCAAGATTTAAATGTCCCACTTGGATTCAGTAATCCAAGTCACGCTCCTAAAATCCCCTGACCTAGAAAGCAATGTGCTAGAACATGCCAGAAGCAGGATGAGTCACTGGATCCATTTTCAGTTTCTTCCACCCACTTATCCGTCCTTTGCAAGCACCCCAGAAAGGATTGCTTCAGAGCTGGCACCAATGGAAGAGTGACAGAGGCCCAGCAACAAGGCAGAATTGGCAGGCAGGCACGAGCGTGTGATGAGCTGAGCTCACAAAGGGCCTGGGTGTTGGGCTGCAGGAGATTGGACTGCCTGCCTTTCCTCCTTCCCCCAACAGATTCAGTCCCCCTTGAAGGTCACAACACTGTATGGGACTTAACTCAGCATCATGAGAATGTCCACAAAATAACCAACAAACATTTTCCTCCCAAGAGAGAGGGTGAAATCGGAGAGCTAAACGGGAAAGTTTTGCCTTGCAGTGTCATCAGTTATATAACTATAAAAGGAAGTCAAGGAAACCTACTGCTTGGGGGAAAAAAAGAAGCCCTAGAGACTCTGTTCCTTTCCCTGCGTACATGTGTGCATTTGCATTGTGTGGGCAGAACACGAACTTGCCCAGCTTCAAAACAACCCATTTCATAACCCACCAGTGAGAAAATCATACTGAAGTTCCAGTCCCCAATTTTGCCTAGTATAGGAATGTTAAGCAGTTAGTTAACTTATTGGGTCTTTGCTTTGTTTTGTGTTTTAATTTGTTGTTTTTAGATTGTGGCAAAATACACACAGAATATATCCTCTTAACCACTTTTAAGTGTACAAGTCAGTAGTGTTAAGTATATTGCAGGGGAGGAAAAATTATTTTCCTTTTACCCTTCTGAGTTCTTAGCCAAAACACCTGTAATGAAAGATTTAGCAAGAGATATTACAGACAAAAAACCAATAGTTTATTAACATGCACACCTCGTGTATGTTAGGGAGATACTCCAGAGGGAAAATGTGTCACTCAGAGAGGAGACTTTAGAATTTAGGCTTACATACCATTTTAACAGGCTTCCCAGGTGTCTCAGATGGTAAAGAATATGCCAGCAGTGCTGGAGACCGGAGTTTGATCCCTGGGTCAGGAGGATCACCTGGAGAAGGCAATGACAACCCATTCCAGTATCCTTGCCTGGAGAATTCCATGCAAGAGGAGCCTGAGAGGCTACAGTCCATGGGGTCCCAAAGCAACTAACACACGCACATCCTCTTAATATAGAAAGGTCTCTTAAGGGAGAGTAAATGATTTTTACTGGGAGAACAGAAGAATAGATAGAGATATGATAGTTTGTGACAAAGTTCAGTGTCATTTTAGTCTCTCCTATGTCAAAAGCCATCTTCTCTGGTTAGTTAAACTCTTGGTAAGAGGATCTAGGACCACTGAGTTCCTTTTGAAGGATCTGTGTTTGGGCAGATAAGGGGAGTTCAGTGAAAACCTTGCTTTGCTGTTTTTCAAGTGCCAATGGCTCAAAATAATATCAAAGGAACATATTTTCGGGTGGTATATTCTACTACCCTTCAATTTTCAGTTCACGTGCAACCATCACCACCATCTGTCTCCACTCTTCATCTTGCAAGACTGAAACTCTGTACTCATTAAACACTAACGCTAATCCTTCACGCCCAATCCTTGGCCACCATCATTCCTTCTGTCTCCATGAATCTGACTGGTTTTTTGTTTGTTTTTAACTCCTGGCAGAGTGTATGCAGGGATGTTAGTTCCCTGGTGAGGGATGAAACCCCTGCCCCCTGCAGTGGAAGGATGGAGTCTTACCCAGAGGACCATAAGGGCAGTCCCATGAATGTGACTACTTTTGGTACCTCAGAAAAAGGGCTTTGATTTTTTTTTTAATTGTGAAACCAGATCTAATGATTGGAAAACATTTTTTTTTTCCCAAAGATTCAAGACATCTTTTCTAGAAAGCTCCATTTCCCAGCACAAGCCTTGTTCTTTCTTCCTTATGGTGTTTTTTTCTTTATCATTGTGCCATTAGAAATATTAATCATAAGATACACAATAAAACAGAAGCATATGATTCATTTCGTGTGAGGTCTGATAACTTTAATCTCAACTTTTTTTTTAATCTCTTAAAACCTTGTTGACATTTAGGGAGAAATAACCTTCATGGAATTTCCTTACAAAGAGAAGCTGTCACCGGTATTTCACACCCCAACTGGTGAGTCATTTCATGAATTTCAGTTTCATCTCAAAACATGAGGGCTGTGCAGAGTCAGATCCCGCCAGCTCTAAGCTGAGCTGTTCTTATGATTTAAAATATGAGGTCAGATCAAATGAGAGAAAGGATTTGATGGCTGACAAATTCGTTATTACTGCAAAGAACCGCCAACCCCACAGAGTGCAACAGGATCCCTTCTTTTAATAAAATAGCTTTTATTTTTAATGATAAAGTACAGTGTACAAATATAGGTTGAAAAGGTTTGTGCACCAGAGCCATTCATGCATTCATCTGTGGCCTGTTAGGGAGGAAGCGGGAAGCAAAATGCCACCTCCTCGAACTGCTGGTTTCCTTTTGGGTGGCTGCCTTTGAAAAATGGTCGTTACTGAGAGCAGAAAAAAGGGCAAAGGCCAGCACAGTCGCTCAGACCTTTGAAGGACTTCCAAGCTTGCCGTCTCACGGCCTGGAATGAGTCACCAGGCCTCTAACTGCAGTCAAATGCCAGGAAGCAGGGGGTAAACTCCCTAAATGATTGTTCTCACTTTTGCCGTGGTTTCAGTCATCACCTTAGGTTTTGCCTTGACATGTTTCTTGTAACTGTTTCCTTTTGCCTCTTCTAACAAAATTACTTTGGGAGTGTTAGGGAGTTAAGCAAGGGGAGGTCACATCTATTGTAAAAATCTCATTTTCAGGTAGTGACTGGGGGAGTAATCAGTTCAGTCCCTCAGTCCTGTCCAACTCTTTGTGACCCCATGGACTGCGGGACGCCAGGCTTCCCTGTCCTTCACCATCTCCCAGAGTTTGCTCAAACTCATGTCCATTGAGTCAGTGATGCCATCCAACCATCTCATCCTCTGTCATCCCCTTATCCTCCTGCCTTCAGTCATTCCCAGCATCAGGGTCTTTTCTAATGAGTCTATTTTTCACATCAAGTGGCCAAAGTATTGGAGTTTCAGCATCAGTCCTTCAAATGAATATTCAGGGCTGATCCTTTAGGATTGAGTGTAATACCACGTGTTATAATCACATCCGAGGTGTTTGTATGGTGAACACTTGCGTAAATTGAAGTAAAATGAAATCACAAAGAAGAATAAAGGACACTGTAGTGGAGATGCCGGGGATCGAACCCGGGGCCTCATACATGCAAAGCATGCGCTCTACCACTGAGCTACATCCCCCTCCCTCCTTGATATGGTTTCTGAAATTCTCTGCTATAGTCTATTCTTTAGATTTTTTTTTTTTTCAAATAAAAGTTTGTATATTTACATGGGTTTCCAGTTTAGCAAAAACAAACCGAAATAAATCCGGACTTGACTTTTATGTTTCTGAACTAGGCCTGTGGTTCATAGCTCTACAGCCGAAATTCTAACTGATACCAGAACCAAGAACCAAAGGGAGACAGGCCTATTTGTGAATGTTGCTCCTCACAATCAGAAAAGAAGGAGAGGAAAATAGAGTTTCTTTCCAACGAATAAGGACTTGCCCCCACTGTACCCCCACCCAGAAATCTCTGGTTTCTTGTTCTTTACAATCATTCCAACTTTCAGTGACTTATATTTTTATCTATGTATAACTGAAAAAGAATATATATATATATATGACTGAATCACTTTGCTATACACTTAAAACTAACACAGCACTGTAAATTAACTATACTTCGATGAAAATGGAGTGTCCTTCAAGTCAACAAGTTGCCATTCACCGGTTAGGTGAGAGACAAGGAGAATGCAGAAAACAGGCTTCTTCACCTTTTCCCACCAGCACTTGAGATTTCCTGGCAGAAAGAGTCACTTACAATGATGTGCAGAACACACCTGAAAATACCCTGCTACCTCAATCCTCAACTGATCATCTCTCTTCCAGTCTGTGGATACCTGAAACTCTTCACAGTAAAGTCCAAATGAACTGGTACCCAGGACACTGGAGCCAGCAGCTGTGATTTCATTACCTTACCTCTCCGGGCCTCCTTTGTGAAATGGAGATTTGAATAGTAACTACTTCATAGAGTGATTGTGACCATTGAATGAGTTACACAGAGAAGGTTGATCTTTTTAATTATTTTTTCATTTTTATTTTGACTCCAGAAACAATTTGTATTGGGTTATAGCCAATTGACAATGTTGTGTTAGTTTCAGGTGAACAGTGAAGGGAGGCCGCCGTACATGTACCCATTCTCCCCCAAAGCTCCCTCCCGTCCAGGCCAGCACATAACATTGAAGAGAGCTCCATGTGCTGTACAATAGGCTTTTGATTGTTATCCATTTAAAATATATACTGTGTGCATGACCTTCCCAAACTCCCTAACTATCCCTTCCCTGTGGCAACCATGAGTTCATTTTCTAAGTTTGAATCTCTTTCTGTTCTGTGAGTAAGTTCACTTGTATCATTTCTTTTTATATTCCACATATAAGGGATGTCAAATGACATGTCTCCTTCACACAGAGAAGGTTTAGAACAGTGCCTGGTACAAGACCCGTACCCTAAAATGCCAGTTCTCATTATTAAAAATGCTGTTATTTGAACTCCAGCAAAGGCCTATTGCTTTGCATAATCACCCCATGTGTGGACTGATGCTTTGCTGATGCTGTTTGGTGAAACAGAGAAAGAACATGAGGGCACTGGGGTGAGGTGTGGAATGGGGCTCTGTAGAAAGCCATCGTCTGACCTTATTCCCGTAGCTCAAGGGGACAACCACAAGAGCGACCTTACCTGCAGAAAGGAAGAGGATGGTGGCTTAGGCAGAGGTATTCTGGACCTGGCTCGGAAGCCAGTTGAGGGGTTGTAGGAGAAGGCAGTGGCACCCCACTCCAGTACTCTTGCCTGGAAAATCCCATGGACAGAGGAGCCTGGTAGGCTGCAGTCCATGAGGTTGCTAAGAGTCGGACACGACTGAGCGACTTCACTTTGACTTTTCACTTTCATGCATTGGAGAAGGAAATGGCAACCCACTCCAGTATTCTTGCCTGGAGAATCCCAGGGACGGGGGAGCCTGGCGGGCTGCCGTCTGTGGGGTCGCACAGAGTCGGACACGACTGAATCGACTTAGCAGCAGCAGCAGTCAGTTCAGTAGGTGTCCCTGAGTGCTCTGCTCCAGACAAGTCCAATCACGTTTCCTCTCTGTGTAAAACTTAGAATCAAAACCATACTCCTAACTGCGGCCTTTAAGGCTCTCAGTGATCTGGTATCTCTGTGATCTGGCATCTGGGGGCCCCTGCCCCGCCAGTATCCCTCCCTTACTCCCCTCCTCCTCTCTAGGAGAACTCTAGCCACACACCTGTCTTTGCTGTTCCTCAGGCAGACCAGACTTCCTGCACCTCAGGGCGTTTGCACTTGCCATTCTCTTGGCATGGAAAGCAGATACACTCATGATCATCTTTTTCTCACTGTCAGGGTCCTCAGAAAGGCCTTCCTGACTACCTCTCTGAAAGGATCTGAGGGGACATCCCTGGCGGTCCAGTCCTTAAGATTTTACCCTCCTACTTCAGGCGGGTGAGTTCGATCTCTGGTCGAGGCAATAAGATGCCACCTGATGTGCTGGTGGCCAAAAATAATTTTTTTTAGGTTTTTAATAAAAAAGGCACCCATGAATCCTTTGCATTCACTTTGTTTTGTTTTTCTTCATAGTATATATCGGTCTCAGAACCTGTTTTTACACTGTTTGTTTATCGTCTGTGTCCCTGACTTGGTAGGTTCATGAGAGCAGAGCCTCCTCTGTCTTGCTTTCTGCTCTAACTTCTGTGTCATGAACAGTGCCTGACAGACAACTACTCAGTAGATATTCATAGAATTAGTGTGGGGGAAAAAAAAATGAACAGACAAATAAATGAATGAAGACTAGGAGCCTGGGGAGAATGATGGCTATATTCAAAAAGTTCAGTCTGCAAGTGAATTAAGACGAGAAAACAGTTCGGTTTAGAGTCACTCTGTTTCAAATCCATTAACATTTTCTGAAGGCCAACCTCTGGGCTGGCGCAAGACCTAAGAAGATGAAATATTTGCAGCAGAGTGAGCATCTTCTCCGAGAAGGCAATGGCACCCCACTCCTGTACTCTTGCCTGGAAAATCCCATGGACGGAGGAGCCTGGTAGGCTGCAGTCCAGGGGGTCGCTAAGAGTCGGACACGACTGAGCGACTTCACTTTCACTTTTCACTTTCATGCATTGGAGAGGGAAATGGCAACCCACTCCAGTGTTCTTGCCTGGAGAATCCCAGGGACCAGGGAGCCTGGTGGGCTGCTGTCTGTGGGGTCGCACAGAGTCGGACACGACTGAAGCGACTTAGCAGCGGCAGAGCATCTTCTGGTTTTAGAGGGAAACAGTTTTATTTGGGGAAACCATTATATAAACCAAACAGTTGATAGCCGCGTTGTGGCATGCCGGAAATGGAAAATTCCGCTTCAATGTGAGAACTTTTTCTTGTAACCAAGGGAAGAAGTGAGGGCGCTCGTGGGTGACTGTGACCAAGCAGTTAATAAAACAACTGCCTGACCAAATCTCGCTTGCTTGCCAGGTTTATTTTTTTAGAGAAGAGTAAGGAATTTTTATGAAAGTTGAAGAATTCACTTGAAAGAGAAATGAAAATAAGATATAGGCGATAGAAAATAAGTTGCCTCCCCGTCGGGGAATCGAACCCCGGTCTCCCGCGTGACAGGCGGGGATACTCACCACTATACTAACGAGGACTAGCTCTGCCAAGAGCTTTTCAGCTCAGCCCTTAAAGGTATACTGTTCCTTAGCGTTCCTTAATTAGTGACATGTTCTAAACGGTTAAATATCTCATCTTTTCTTACAAAATACAAAAAGGCAAAGTTCCACTTCATTTAATTCTATCTTAAAGAGTCCGTTTCCTCCTCGGCTCATGATTTAGTCGCGAGGGTTCTGAGAACAGAAATTAATAAGCAGCAAAAAATAACCCGCAAAAAGTAACCAACAGACGTCAACAAACGTTTAACAGAGGTAGTTTATGAAACGAAAGAAATGGAGTCAAGTAATTCTTGGACTTGGATTTTTCCAGTCGGAGAAGTGCGAGGAAGTTCCCATACCGTCTGGCTTCCCTTTGATAGTACTCGAAGCTGTTTTAAACAAAGAAAATTAAATCCTTTTATTAATTCGAAAGAATCGTTTCGTCTTGTGTTTCTCCGACACAAGAGGAAAGAGGGGGGGGGAAAAAAGAAAAAACGAGCGCCGCTGCCGAAACCCGGGATCGAACCAGGGACCTTTAGATCTTCAGTCTAACGCTCTCCCAACTGAGCTATTTCGGCTACTGGTGGCATTAAGCTGCATTTCTTTCCTCCTCGTGATCTAAGGGCCCCGCGTCATCGACCAGGAGATCCCCTGCTGGGGGACCTGGATCAGCTGGAATGCTCGCATTTCAGGATTGCCCCGCACCTACCCCTCTCGTCCTTCAAGGTCGTCGCCTCCGAGAAGCTTCCCCTGATCACTCCTCCCACCACTACCCCAGCCCTGTATTGTTTATTGTTAGCCTAGGTACTGTTTTCCTTGTCCATCATCTGTGGCCTCCCCTCCCCAGCTAGAATGACAGATCCACGACGGGCAGAGAAGTCATCAGCCTCGGTCACTGCTGTATCGCTTAAGGCCGACAACAGTGCCTGGCACTTAATAGGTGCCTAAAAATATTAGTTGAATCTTACCTTTCTCAGAGTTCCGCTTTCTCAGGATCTCTTCTCTGAGCAAAAGAGTAAGGTCTCCCCTTGGGTGCAGCTCCCGGAGCAGCCCAAGGCACAGCAAGGATGCTGACCACGCCACGGCGTGGGGATGCCCTATGGGCCAGATTGTGGCTTTCCTCGCGGCAGTAAGTGACTCAAATCCAGACTCTAAGCATAGCCACCTCACCCGTGACACCTGCTCAGCTTCAAGACACCAAGAAATCAGCAGGTCGGCATTCAGGTTCGGCTCTCTCTGCTTCCCTGCCCTCTGGGAGATGGGTGGGTGGGGAGTACTGTTTGGGAGAGATTGAGCAAGTGGGTAGGTCCTTCATGATGTGAAGTCGTTTAATAAGTGTTTGCGAAGCACTTAATATCTATGTGATCCAGTCACAAATACGGTAACAAAATAGCTCCTTGTGATAGGAATGCTAAGAAGCAAAATAAATGGTAGTGTGGGGGTGGAATACCTGGTTATGGGGGCAGTAAGAGGAAGGGAATGCTGGGAAGACTTGGAGAATGAAGAGCCCGCTGAGGAAGCCTCTGGGGTAGAGGCAACAGCTGATGCAAAGGCCCTGGGGCTGAAAGAGTCTGGCTATTTGTAGGAATGGAAAGGAAGCCGGTATGGAAGAGGCAAAGAGGGTGAGGGGGCAGAAGGTAGGAGGCAAGAAGAAAGAGGTGGACAGAGGCCAGGTCTTGCCCACCTTGAAGGCCATGGTAAAGGGTTTGTACTTTCTTCTGTGTGGGAAGGCCTCTGGGGAGAGAGTGATATTATTTATGTCTTAAAGTCTCCCTTGGCTTTCTTGTGGAGAATGGGCAGGAGGGACTCAAGTGGCAGCAAGGAGACCAGTGAGATGCTGACAACTCAAAATAAACAATACACCAAAGCAGCATCTCCAGAATTCCTTCAGGAGAGAGGGGATATGGCAGGAGACCCTGCTGCTTTTCACGAAAGCATAGTAGTGTATCAACTTGATAAAAATCCAGTATGGAAGAAAGGAAGGAAGGAAGTGAAGGAGAGTGAAAAAATTCACGGAAGTACAGAATTTTGGAAAGGCAGAGTCACTCCCACCTTATCCCAGTTTCCCCAGAAGTAACCAGTGTCTAGACCAGATTGTGATTTATGTGAGCAATGGCACCCCACTCCAGTACTGTTGCCCGGAAAATCCCATGGATGGAGGAGCCTGGTAGGCTGCAGTCCATGGGGTCGCGAAGAGTCAGACACGACTGAGCGACTTCACTTTCACTTTCCACTTTCATGCATTGGAGAAGAAAATGGCAACCCACTCCAGTGTTCTTGCCTGGAGAATCCCATGGACGGAGAAGCCTGGTGGGCTGCAGTCCATGGCGTCGCACAGAGTCGGACACGACTGAAGTGACTTAGCAGCAGCAGCAGCAGCAGACCAGTTATTGAACCCTTTCTCTGTGCCTGCATTTGATCTGTTTAATATCATAAACTGACCCCCACCGGACTTGCTGTGAGGACTAAATGAGTGCACACCTACTAAGCGCTTCTGCAGATAAATTTATATAGTCTGAAATTAACCACAGTACAGTTTTTCATTATCTGACACAATAACCATTTCTTTTTTTGTCATGATAGCATGTGAAATCTGCTCTTTGAGCAATTTTCATTTTAAACTATAGTCATAATGATGTGTTAAAATAAATTTTCTTAAACATACAAATATGAATACACTCACTGCATATTTATTCTTACATAAAGGAGAGCTTGTACTACCTCTGGTTGAGTACCAAATCCTTTTCGCTATGTTCTTGGTGCCACGGACATCCTTCGAGATTTACACATACTGGTCACAAATGCGATTAGCATGCTTTCGTTTAATTTACCTGTACGTCGTACACTGTTATAAGGAGACCTTTTGGAGATTGTAGTGAATTAAAACGTCTTGTTGGCCTCCCCGTCGGGGAATCGAACCCCGGTCTCCCGCGTGACAGGCGGGGATACTCACCACTATACTAACGAGGATGCAACTTATACGGTGTTCTCCAGCCGGACCCATAAAGAAACACCGTTCTTCCGCTGCCACATCTACTCCGCGCTACGATCTCCACCTGCTCAGTGCTGGGCGTCCCTGGCTAGCGGGATCCCCGGGATGTGGACCTATTTGAATTGGTAAAGGCACTCACGGACTGAATTCTGAGTGTCCAGAAGGAGCGCAATGTTTGGGAAAAGAGAAAATCCGATTTTCTATATCCTCATTCCAAGAACAGAATATCCTAAGAAAGGGGATGTAGCTCAGTGGTAGAGCGCATGCTTTGCATGTATGAGGCCCCGGGTTCAATCCCCGGCATCTCCACATTTTCTTTCTCTTTTTTTGCCACCTCCTCTGGATCAGTCACACAGCAAACCAGGAAAGGGGACCTAAATTCTCCGTACCATCTGACTTAAGAAGTGGGCTTCATTGGAGAGGGCTGCTGCTGCTGCTGCTGCTAAGTCGCTTCAGTCGTGTCCGACTCTGTGCGACACCATAGACGGCAGACCATCAGGCTTCGCAGTCCCTGGGATTCTCCAGGCAAGAACACTGGAGTGGGTTGCCATTTCCTTCTCCAATGCATTAAAGTGAAAAGTGAAAGTGAAGTCGCTCAGTCATGTCTGACTCTTCGCGACCCCATGGACTGCAGCCTACCAGGCTCCTCCGTCTATGGGATTTTCCAGGCGAGAGTACTGGAGTGGGGTGCCATTGCCTTCTCCGTTGGAGAGGGCAGTACTAGTCAAATGCCCCTGGTCTCAATCACAGATGCCCCTGTCCCCTCCCCTGAAGATTCCCATTTAGGTCAGCAGGGAGCCTGCGATTTTAAACTAACACTCCTAGTGATTCGGGTCATCAAGCAGTTAGAAAACACTAACTTTCTAAGGAGGGTTTTGCAACTGGCCATTCATTCATTCAAGGACTCCTAAGCACCTAGTGCAAAGAAAAGTGGACACATTGAGCACCTACTGTGTGCTCCCTTGTATCCCGAGATATGGCATGCAAGATTTCACACCCCTCCCAGACTTGGTATTCTAGTTTAGGAAGCTAGCAATAAGCAAGGAGCAGTGAATCTTATTAAGACAGTAATAGTGATGACATGGAGACAAAAGGGGGAGGATGTGGGAGCTGCCATAGATAAAGTGTGTGGCGGGACACTGTCTGCAGAAACAGAGGGCATAGCAGATGCAAAGGCCCTGAGGTTGAGAGCAGTGGGGGATGGAATTTGCCTTCAGTGAATGAGAGTAGGAGAGAGTTCACTTCCACTGTATAATTGTAAGGGATTTGATTTAGGTCATATCTGAATGGCCTAGTGGTTTTCCCTGCTTTCTTCAATTTAAGTCTGAATTTTGCAATAAGGAGTTCATGATCTGAGCCACAGTCAGATCCCGGTCTTGTTTTTCTTGACTTTGTAGAGCTTCTCTTGGCTCCTGTGGGTAAAGAATCCATCTGTGTGCAATGCAGGAGAAGCAGGCAGACATGAGATGGGTCCCCAGGTCAGGAAGATCTCCTGGAGGAGGGCATGGCAACCCACTCCTGTATTCTTGCCTGGAGAATCCCATGGACAGAGGAGCCTGGTGGGCTACAATTCATAGGGTTGCAAAGAGTCAGACAAAAAAAAAAAGAGTCAGACATGACTGAAGTGAGTGACTATGCATAGAACTTCTCTATCTTTGGCTGCAAAGAATATAATCAATCTGATTTTGGTATTGACCATCTGGTGATGTCCATGTGTAGAGTCATCTCTTGTGTTGTTGGAAGAAGGTATTTCTTCTTGACCAGTGTGTTCTCTTGGCAAACCTTATGCTAGCCTTGGTCTTGCTTCATTCTGTATTCCAAGGCCAAACTTGCTGGTTACTCCAGGTATCGCTTGACTTTCTACTTTTGCATTCCGTTCCCAAAAAAAGAGGATCTTTTTTTAGTGTTAGTTCTATAAGATCCTGTAGGTCTTCACAGAACCATTCAACTGCAGCTTCTTCAGCATTAGTAGTTGGAGCATAGACGTGGATTACTGTGATATTAAATGGTTTGCTTTGAAAACAAACCGAGATAGTTCTGTTGTTTTTGAGATTGCACCAAAAACTGCATTTTGAACTCTTTTGTTGATTATGAGGCCTACTTCATTTCTTCTAAGGATCCTTGCCCACAGTAATAGATATAATAATCATCCACTATTTGTCACAGTGGAATTGACAAATAGTTTCAAGGGATTAGATCTGATAGAGTGGCTGAAGAACCATAGACAGAGGTTCATAACATTGCACAGGACGCAGTGATCAAAACAATCCCCAAGAAATAGAAATGCAAAAAGGCAAACTGGCTGTCTGACGGGGCCTTACAAATAGCTGAGAAAAGAAGAGAAGTGAAAGGCAAAGGAGAAAAGAAAAGATATAGCCATCTGAATGCAGAGTTTTAAAGAATATCGAGGAGAGATAAGAAAGCCTTCCTAAGTGAACAATGCAAAGAAATAGAGGAAAACAACAGAATGGGAAAGATGAGAATACTGGAATGGGTTGTCATTTCCTTCTCCAAGGACAAGAAAGTTAGAGATACCAAGGGAACATTTCATGCAAAGATAGGCACAATAGAGGACAGAAATGGTATGGACCTAGTAGAAACAGAAGAGATTAAGAAGAGGTGGCAAGAATACACAGAACTTAACAAAAAAGATCTTAATGACCCTGATCACCACGATGGTATGATCATTCATTTAGAGTCAGACATCCTGGAGTGATAAGTCAAATGGGCCTTAGGAAGCATCACTACAAACAAAACTAGTGGAGGTGATGGAATTCCAGCTGAGCTATTTCAAATCCTAAAAGATGATGCTGTTAAAATGTTGCACTCAATATGCCAACAAATTTGGAAAACTCAGCAGTGGCCACAGAACTGGAAAAGGTAATTTTTCATTTCGATCCCAAAGAAGGGCAATGCCAAAGAATGTTCAAACTATCGCATAATTGCACTCATTTCACATGCTAGCAAGGTCATGTTCAAAATCCTCCAAGCTAGGCTTCAACAGTATATGAACAGAGAACTTGTAAAGGCAGAGGAACCAGAGATCAAATTGCCAACATCAGTTGAATCATAGAGAAAGCAAGAGAACTCCAGAAAAACATCTACTTCTGCTTCATTGACTATGTTAAACCCTTTGACTGTATGGGTCACAACAAACTGTGGAAAATTCTTCAAGATGGGAATACCAGACCACTTTACCTGCCTCTTGAGAAATCTGTATGCAGGTCAGGAAGCAACAGTTAGAACTGGACATGGAACAACAGACTGGTTCCAAATTGGGAAAGGAGGACGTCAAGGCTGCATATTGTCATCCTGCTTATTTAACTTGTATGCGGAGTACATCATGAGAAATGCTGGGCTGGATAAAGCACAAGCTGGAATCAAGATTGTCAGGAGAAATATCAATAACCTGATATGTAGATAACACCACCCTTATGACAGAGAGCAAAGAGGAAATAAAGAGCCTCATGATGAAGGTGAAAGAGGAGAGTGGAAAGCTGGCTTAAAACTCAACATTCAATAAAACAAAGATCATGGCATCTGGTCCCATCACTTCATGGCAAATAGATGTGGAAACAATGGAAACAGTGACAGACTTTATTTTCTTGGGCTCCAAAATCACCGTGAATGGTGACAGTAGTCATGAAATTAAAACACTTGTTCCTCGGAAGGAAAGCTATGACAAACCTAGACAGCATATTACAAAGCAGAGATATCCATATAGTCAAAGCTATAGTTTTTCCAGTAATCATGTATGTGAAAGTTGGACCATAAAGAAGGCTGAGTGCCAAAGAATTGATGTTTTCGAACTGAGGTGTTGGAGAAGACTCTTGAGAGTCCCTTGGACTGCAAGATCAAACCAGTTGATTTCAAAGGAAATCAGTCCTGAGTATTCTTTGGAAGGACTGATGCTGAAGCTGAAACCCCAATACTTTGGCCACCTGATACGAAGAACTGACTCATTGGAAAAGACCCTGATGCTGGGAAGGATTGAGGGCAGGAGAAGGGGATGACAGAGGATGAGATGGTTGATGGCATCACCTACTCAATAGACATGAGTTTGAACAAGCTCCAGGAGATGGTGGAAGACAGGGGGAAGTCTGGCATGCTGCAGTCCATGGGGTCACAGAGACTTGGACACAACTGAGCACAACAGGAGAGGGTTGACTCTTCCAACACACTGGAAGACCTGTTGCAGGGGAAGGATGTGATATGTTTTAAATGGTTCCCTCTGGCTGCCATGTGGAAAATTCATCATAGTTGGGCAGAGGGGACCTGAGACCAGCCAGGAAGCTACTGCCACGGCCCAAGTGGGAGCTGGTGGTGGCATCCTGGCAGTGGAGGTGGGGGTGGCCCAGTAGTAGAAATGGAGAGGTCAAGGGGCAGATCCTGGAAATGAACCAATAGACAGACCTGGCAGATGGCTTAGATGTGGGCAGAGGAGTAGGGGAGACCTCCTGGTTGGGGAACACTAGGGCCATGCTCGGAGAAGGCAGTGGCACCCCACTCCGGTACTCTTGCCTGGAAAATCCCATGGATGGAGGAGCCTGGTAGGCTGCAGTCCATGGGGTCGTGAAGAGTCAGACATGACTGAGCAACTTCACTTTCACTTTTCACTTTCATGCATTGGGGAAGGAAATGGCAACCCACTCCAGTGTTCTTGCCTGGAGAATCCCAGGGACGGAGCAGCCTGGTGGGCTGCTGTCTGTGGGGTCGAACAGAGTCGGACACGACTGAAGTGACTTAGCAGGGCCATGCTGTGAAGAAAGTGAATAGTTTTGGAAATATTAACCCCCATGTATCTTTGTTGTTTTGTCTTATGTATATATATTATGGAATGTATGTTTATTTTTTTGGCTGCACTGCAAGTCTTGTAGGATCTTAGTTCCCTGACCAGGGATCAAACCTGGGGCCCAGCAGTGAAAGTGCACACTGCCTGTGCCCTGGTCATTGATAGTGCAGGGAGAGGAATCGCTGAAAGCCTTTCCCCGTGTTTGGAGGGTCCAAAAAAAAAAAAAAAACAAACAAAAAAAAAGAAAAGTGCACAGTGCTAACCACTGAACCACCAGGAAATTCCCGAATTTATGTGTTTCTATTAGTGCAAGTTGATTCAGGGCAAAAACCTAAGTAAAAGAAAAATGATCAACTTCTATAGGCTCACTGTGCCCTGTATCACCACTAAGACGTTTGTGAGCATTTACCCAGACTAGTTCCCACATGTGTGCGTGCATGTGTTGAGTGCACGCACAGGCAGGATGTTCCCAGGCCCCTCTCCCCCTGCTCCCCCCAATTTGGAGATTCACCAAAAGAACTCACTAGACTCAGTATATAGCTGTTGTCAGTTAGGATTTATTACACAGCAATGTAGACGGCGGGGAGCTGACCCCGCCAGCTCCACAGGAGCCAGCTGGAGCCCTGGGGGCCCTCCCTGGCTGGGGCAGGGGAGGGGCTTGCACCATACCGGCAGGGAACGAAGAGCAGAGGAGGCCCTGCTGCTCTACAAGGGACTAATGTAGTCCACAGAGCATGTTTAAAACAGGACCAGCATGGGAGATAAAACCATTATCCATTTTGTAATAAATAGTTAAAAAAAAGTCACCCTGGGTTGAACTTCCCAGGATGGCAGCAAGTTGTGCCCAGGATTGAGCCAAGAGGGTGTCCCAGGGCTCCACCTGTTTCCGGGGTGCAGTCTGGATTCAGGGTGGCCACAGTGGACCCTGATCGCTGCCAGGCCCCCTTGGCCTGCAGGCAGGCGCCGCATCAGTGGTCACAGGTGGGTGGCCAGGCTTTCTCAACATCAGCGTGCACGGCCTGTGGGAGCCACTCAAGGTACTCGGTCAGCAGGTCTGCAGAGAAGAGAGGGAGGGCGGTCAGAGTGGCTGTGTGCCCGCCTACCAGTTGCAGGGCAGACCCTCCCACCAGCCCCAGGTCCCCTGGGTGGCCCCATCCCATCTTCCCCTCAACCCTCCTGCTGTGGGACACCCGCCCTGATCAGGCTTACATTTGGGGTTTTTGCTCCAAGCCACCAGCAAGGCATCTCGGCAGTTGGCTTTCTTGGCAACAAGGGCTCTCAGGAGGCTCTCTGTCCTGGGCTGCAGCCTGTGGATGGGATGCAGGACATGGGGCCTCTTCAAGTCCACTGCCAGGCCAGCCCCGCCCATGAGGTCTCCTTCCCCTCCTCTCACTAGGGGTGCCGGGTGCATGAAAGGATCTAGACTCCATCACCTCCTACCACTTGCCTCTGATCCACCCACCCAGGCTGCTTCTGTACTTGCTGCTCGTCCCATTTAGAACCTTCCTCCAGACCTCTGCCTGCCTCACAGCCCTGCCTCCCCTGAACCTGCTCAGTCAGGCTTTCCTTTTCTTTCCCTGCCTGGTGCCTCATCCCCACGTCCTGCTCTGTCCCTTCGTGGCTGGGCCACCACCTGCCCCTTGTACTAGTTGTTCAACCTCCCTGCACTGGAACATCGCACAGGACATGGTCGTGGCTCGATCCCAGCACGAGAACACCGCTGGCACAGAGTGGATGCTCAAAACCAAGTGCTGGTGAATGACCTGGTAGGTAGGGGCTCCTGGAACCACAGCCCCATCCTGAATCCCCGGGGGGTGCAGGTGTGTGTGCCTCAAGCCCCTTGCCTGGTCTGGGGTGCCAGCCTCAGGAAGAGGGAGGCAGCTTCTTGGGACTGTTCCATGGGCAGAAAGAAGAAAAAGACAGGAGTGTGTGTGCTTAGTCGCTCAGTCGTATCTGACTGTGACCCCATGTACTATAGCTGGCCAGGTTCCTCTGTCCATGGGGATTCTCCAGGCAAGAATGCTGGAGTGGGTTGCTATTCCCTTCTCCAACTGATCTTCCCAACCTAGGGATCTAACCCAGGTTTCCCGCTTTGCAGGCGGATTCTTTATCATCTGAGCCATCAGGGAAGCCTTAAGAGAGGAGCAGGGATAAGCAGAGACCAGAAGGAAGGGCAGGAGTAAGATGGTGGGTGGGGTCGGGGTGGCTTCATGCTCAGTGGGCAGAAGCCCCCAGGGGCACAGGTGTACAGGGTGCCTCCTGCTCAGACCTGGCAGCTCTATAATAGGCTGACTTGTTTAGTCACTAAGTCATGTCTGACTCTCTGCAACCCCATGAACTGAAGCCCACTGGGTTCCTCTACGCATGGGATTCTCCAGGCAAGATTACTGAAGAGGGTAGCCATTTCCCTCTCCAGGAAATCTTCCCGACCCAGGGATTGTCTCCAGCATTGCGGGCAGATTCTTTACCACTGAGCCATCTGGGAAGCAAACAGGTTGGCTAGTATCTCCCCCAAAGACCATGTCTGCCTAGAACCTCAGTATTTAACCTTATTTGGAAGGAAGGTCTTTGTAGATGTAATTAAGACAAGGTCAAACGGGAGAGAGTGGACCCTGGATCTGATAACCTGAGAAGACACAGAGGCGAGGGAAAGCCATGGGAAGAGAGAGGGAGAGACTAGAGGAATGTGGTGGCCAAGGAGTGCCTGGAACCACGAGGGGTGGGAAGAGGCCAGGAGGATCCTCCTCTGGAGCCTTCAGAGGGAGCACAGCCCTGCTGACACCCCAACTTTGAACTTCTAACCTCCAGGACTATGAGAGAATACACGTCTGCTGCTTTAAGCCCCTCAGTGGGTAGGGATCTGTTACGGCAGCCCCAAGACACAGCTCCTCCACCACCACCTGCCTGATCTGATGCTCCCAAGGGAAGCCCATACCTGGCCCATGTCTTCAGCATCGTGCTGGGGCTGGACAGCAAACAGCCCTTGTATGAGGCCAGCTTGGGGAAGACCTGGGGAGAGATCACAGGACGGTGGGGAATCCAGGGCTCATATCCTGCCCATGGTGCCAAGGAAGAGGCCAAGGGAGTTGCTGGGCTGCCTACCTGCCCCTCCAGCAGAACCCGGGCAAAGTGTTTGTAGCAGTCAAGGCCTTCTGGAAAATCCACCTGGACGGCTGGGAGCGGCCAGCCAACGCGATCTGGAGCACAGGAGCTGGTGAGCGAGGGGCCGCGATGGATCCCCATGGCTCCCCACTCAGTCCCATCCCCACCCATCTGCAGGGTCCTGCAGCCTGGGATGACACTGCCCAGGACGCAGACACTTCCCAGGGCACACAGGATGGGGAACCACGTGTCCACTGGAGCCCAAGGCCACTGGGAAGTCACCCTGACTCACAGAACACGCTGGCCCGGTGACACAGCATCCGGCCCTTCTCGGGGCAGTAGGCGGGGGGCGGCTCCTCCAGGGGCTTGTCAAACTGGCAGTAAGAAGGCAGCAGGACTGGGATCCACTGCATGTCCACAGTCGATACACCTGGGGGCCCAGAAGATAAGGATGGGGTCTCAGCGAGGGGCTTGTGGGCTCTCCCCACACAGGTCCGGTGACACAGCTCACCAGAGCAGGGGGGTCAGGTGAGGGTCCAGCCAGTTGCACTACCTTTCATGTACATCTTGGTGGTCTCCACGATCTCCTGGTAGACCACAAACTCAGGGAGCTCCTTGAAGAGCACAGAACTGGGGTGGATGAAGACAGGATCATCGAGGAGAGGGGTCTGCAAGAGAGATGGTAGGTGGGCATGAGTCTGGGAGATACGTGAGCAGCGCGTGAGGCTGACCCCTGTGAATTCAGTTACATCCTCGGCCAGAAAAGCAGGACAGCATCCATCAAAAGACAAATGGCTATACCAGCAGGGTGTGTCCACCAATGGAGCGGGCAGCCTGCTGGGAGAGGTACAGACACAGGCCACAGTTATGACCCGCCCAAAATGGGAGACTGAGCTAAAAAAGCCAGTGTAAAAGGCTACACAGGGCAGGATCCCATTCATGGGAAACGCATTAGAAAAGCAAATCCATGTAGATGGAAAGCAGACTCAAGGGGTGGATACACCTGTGGCGGATTCATGTTGATATATGGCAAAACCAATACAATATTGTAAAGTAATTAGCCTCCAGTTAAAATAAATAAATTTAAATTAAAAAAAAAGGTGGGGTGTGGAGATTCAGGGAAAATGTGGAGTGATACAGTGATGGGTACAGGGTGTCTTTTTTGGGGTGATAAAAATGTTTTGAAATTAACTACGGTAATGGTTACACAACTCTGTGAATAGACCAGAAACCTCTGAATTGTACATTTTACAGTGGCGAGTATGGGATGTGCTTTCTGTCTCTGTTCAATGAAGCTGGGGGGAAGCTCACGCCCAAAGGGAGAAGCGGCTGCATTGTCATTTCACCTTGGTCCTAGGTGGGAACTTTCCCAGGGACGGTGGGACCAGTGACCAAGGACGAGAGGCCCACCCAGAGCCAAGGGTCCCCCCAGCTGCCGCTCACAGGCATCCTGACACTGTCCAGGGCCAGGTGTCTTAAGCGCCCAGGATGCTAGGACACGAGACAGATGGGAGGATGAGGAGGGCAGGGGCCCTAGGCACGACTGCCCTGCTGGCCATTCCCGAGACAGCGGCAAACCTTGTAGGCATTCTTCCACTTGTCGTCCACCAGGTCCTCGCTCTGGACTTTGCGGGCCAGGTGGTCACCCAGGCCGGCTGTCACAATCTGCCGCAGGTAGGTCACCTGGTCCTCATTAGGCGGCTGCATCTTAGGGTCCACGAAGAGCCCGGCCTCAGGGCACATGGTGTTGGCTGAGAGGGGAGCCAGTTGTCAGTGCAGCCGGGCCCGGGGGTGACTCTGCCTGGCCTCAGCCACTTGTGTATCTAGGCCCCTGTGCACAGAGCTTGCCGGGAGACAAGGCCCCCAGTGGGACAGAAACAGCTGCTCACACGTCTGCTCCTTCCTTGGGACAAAACCCCAGTTTCCTTGTGGGCAGCAGACTATGCTGAGACAGCCTACACCCGCCTCCCTGTCGGCCTCGGGGCAGGGAGCACACCCACCCAGGAAACCCAGTGCACGGGCCATGCTCTCTGAGAAGGACAATGTGGAGACAGACCATCTCTCCCGAGTGCCCTGTGCTGCAAGGCCCTGGCGTGAGACCCAGGGCGAGGCTTCCTCCTTCCACATAAGAAGGATCTGAAGCCCACTGTGCAGCAGGGAGGAGATGGGGCTTTGGGCCTTGCTGTTTGCGTGGGAGGGAGCAGAAGGGTGAAAACAAGAAGGACCAGGAAGGCAGGAGGGAAGAGTGGGCTTGTGGATCTTAGTTCCCTGACCAGGGATGGAACCTGCACCCCTTGCAGCGGAAGCCCCAAGTCCTAACTGCTGGACTGCCAGGGAATTCAAGGGCTTTCTGTTATGAGGTTTGCAATGTAAATCTGTCTTCTCTAGAAAACCTTCAGTGAAACCCATGTTGTTTAACTTAAAAAAGAAAGAAGAAGAAGGAAAAAAGGGGAAGGAAGCAGATCCCTGGGCTGGACAAAGATCTGCCACCCACGCCAGGCCCTGATGTGGCTTCAAACAGGTCTGGTCCTCACCGTTCAGACTAAAGGGGGGTGGAAAGTGGAGGGCTGAACCGCCACCTGCTCCCCAACTTCAACAAGAGGGGCCCCTTCCACTGCTGGAGAAACAAACCAGGATTGGACCCTACTTGAGAGCAGAGACCCCTGGATGTGGCCACTGGGCAGGAGGTGCAGCCAGCAGCTGGTCCACACTAGACCTGGGACAGAGGGCAATGAGAGGGACATCATCAAGGAAAAGATGAGATAGACAGACAACCTGATGAGAGAGGGTCCACGTATCACTGCCCTGCTTGTGTGTGTGTCCTCAGAGGATCACAGAAGTGCCGCACACTATAGTAAATTTTACTGAAAATGTGAATCCGCAAATACTGAATCTATGCATAATGAGAACCGACTATATGTAGATGACATGGCTCAGAATGTCAACAGGGTCAAGTTCTCTGCCGGGGGTTGCCCAAGGATGGGAGGAGGCCGGAGGGTGGGGGGTACCTGCGGTGGTCAGCTGGCCCCGCAGGCGCCGGATCTCCATCATGGCCTTGTACCGCAGTCCGTTGGCCTCGCAGAACTGGGGTGAGCAGCCTGCGTACTCGCAGGCTCCCACGGCGCCTGTGCAAAGAGGAGGGGAGCGCTTGCTTGGTGCCCCACCCCACCCTCCCACCCTCCCCACCACCCCCAGGCCACGCCCACGTTGGGCACTCACCCAGCAGTACCATGAGGTCTCCAAGCTTCAGAGAAGCTCCTTGCCCTGCCCAGATCCTCTTCATCTGAGCCACGCGGGCCCGCTTGCCCTTCAGTCTGGCGAGCTCCTCGTCACTGGCAGCTGGCCTATGAGCACACGCCACTTGGGCTTTTTGCCCTGATGCTTGGGCCACAGGGGCAGGGGACCTGCCAGTTACTCAGAGAGGGCCCAGAAAATGCCTCGTGGGGTCTCTGATCACCATGATCGTGGTCTTGGGAATTCCCTGGAGGACCAGTGGTTATGACTCTAGGTTTCCACTGCAGGGGGCACAGGTTCGTTCGATCCCTGGTCAGGCAACTAAGATCCTACAAGCCTTGTGGCAGGGCAAAAATAAAAAACAAACCACGCCCCCCCTACCCCCCAACCCAGAGATCTGTAAAGACTGGAACACTGGCAGGGCGCAGGGAGGATGCAGATTTCATATAAGACCACTCACTAAGTCAGTTATGCCCCAGGAGGCTGGATTTCACAGCATTATTCAGCCCATGGTGGGCTCCCCCCACCCACGCACCCCGATCCCTGAATGCCCGTCCCACAGCCCCCCACCTGTCCAGCTCCTCGAAGAGCTCCCGGACGGTCATGGCGGCCACAATGGTGATGGTGTAGGGCAGGCAGCCATGTTGCCTGCTCAGAGCCAGCATCTTGGCGTAGCGTGGCGCCACAGGGAATGTGGCCATGGTCCTGCCCAGCTCGGTGATGGGGCAGCTCAGCCGGGACCTCTGCAGCTGCTTCACCCTGGAGGATGGAGGGTCAGCTCGGAGATGGGTCAGAGCCGAGAATGGGGCAGGAGCTGGGCTCCCCTCTTCCCTCAAGTCCCTCCCCTACCTTTCTGTTTTTGGGGGAGCCTGCAGGGCACCCAGTGCAATCAGCAGCTCCTCAGCAGCGATGAGGGCCTCCACGGACGGGGGTGTTGGAAAGGGGAAGTTGATGACCTAGGACACAGGGAGCCATGGTGGGAGACATGTGAACGCAGTGGAGGGCTGGAGGAGGGGGCGAGGGCAGGTCTGGTAAGGGGATGGGGCTCCCACTGCCTACCCTCCAAGCACCACTCATGCTCAGAACATGGGACATGGGGGCCTGGGCACACTCAAAGTCCCTGTGCCGGGGGAACCCCAAAGGCCCTCTTTGTTCATTCATTCACATCATCTCTTACTCAAGAGCATGTACTGAGCACTTCATGTGCACCAGGGGCTGTTCCTGGTGACAGAGGTTGATAAAACAAGACAAGGGCTGAATGGGGATATTGGGATTGACATGGAAACACTACTGATACTATGCATAAAATAGCTAACTAACAAAAACCTACTGTATAGCAGAGGGAATCTACTCAGTGCTCTGTGGTGACCTAAATGGGAAGGAAATCCAAGCAAGAGGGGAGATACATATACATATAGTTGATTCACTTTGCTGTACAGCAGAAATAAACACAGCACTGTAAAGCAACTACACGCCAATAAAAACAAAATGAAAAAAATAATAAAAACAAGACAAGGGCTCTGGCCCCACTGAGCTTTCATTCCAGATGAACAGTGAGTATACATGTGAATAAACAGTCTCACGGGAGAAAATGTGCCCAGACAATGTGATGATCAGGGCACAGAGTGACCGGCCTCAGGGATCGCCTGAGGGTTGCTTAGAAAGAGTGACCAACTCAAAACCAGTGCTCAAATAAATAGTTGTACACAAATGTTCATGGCAGCATTAGTTGTAGGAGCCAAAAGGTGAGAACAATCCAAATGTCCATCAACAGGTTCTTTGACAGTGAAAAAAAAACCCAAACATACTAATGTAATGAAAAGCATGATCCTCTCTTTTATGATGTTATCTTACTGTGAATTAAGCTGATTGATAAACGAATTTTAAATTGGCTAAAACAAACAAACAAAAATCCACAACGTTGACTGAAAGAAGTCAGATAAGAAAGAATAAGTATCAAAGGATTCTATTTTTATGAAATGTCCAAAATGTAAATTCCACAGAGATTAAAAAGTAGACTCATGGTTGCCAGGGGCTTAAGGGAGGAAGGCTTGAGAGTGACAGCTGATGTGGAGGGGGTTTCTCTGCCTACACCACCCCTCTGGGAGCAGGGGAGAGGCGAGTGACCCTTCCCTTAGAGGACCAAGTGGGCAGAACATCCCTTGAGCCGCAAGGTCACTGACCGCCCTCTCCTTAGAAGGCACAGTACTGGGAAGGTGGGGGTCTCACAAGAGACCACCAGGGAGGGGCTGGGTGAGCACCACAAGGCTCAGCTCTCAGGGCCACAGGGAATGGGGAACAGCCCAGGAAAGAGGAACAGCCCATGAGGGGGCTCAGGCTGCCCAAGAACACCAGCCTGAACCCTGGGACAATGGCAGGTCAGTGGCGCGAGGGCAGGGCTGTGGCTACAACTGACCTTTTCGATGTTGAGAGCTTTCATCTGAAGGATCAAATCCTCCACCGGCCTCCGGGTGATTTCAGGAGGGGGGTACTTCTCAAAGTCACCGAAAACCGCAGATGAGTAGAGTCTGAGCAGAGGGAAGCATCAGAGATTTAAAAAAAAATGAAGTAAAAAAAGAGACTCAGCCAAACTACCTGGGATTGAATCTTGACTCCACCACCTTACTAGGCAAGGTATTTACCCTCTTCCTGCCTCACTTGCCTTACCTGTGAGATGGGCTAACACAGCAGCTACCCCATCGAGACTGGGAAAGATACTTTATTATTTAAAATTATTATTTATTTATTTGGCTGAGGCGTGCAACATGTGGGATCCTAGTTCCCTGACCAGGGATCGAACCTGCGGTCCCTGCACTGGGAGTGTGGTGTCTTACCACTGAACCACTAGGGAAGTCCCCAGTGAAGATACTTTAGGTGTCACACAGAGTGTTTAGAACTGTGCCTGGCACATGGCACTCAACTACTTTATTTCTTACTACTTTTCTTTGCATAGTTTCTCAATTTTCTTTCTTTCTTTTTTTTTTTTGTAATTTAAAGCAAGGTTGAAAAGAATGGTGTGAAGTTAGTTATTGGGAAAAAAAAAAACCAGCACATAAACTGGGAGAAAATTATCTGCCAATGATACCTCTGACAAGGATCTAACATCAGGATCATCAGGGAATACTTACAACTCACCAATCAAAAGATAGACAGGACTGAAAAATAAACAACATGTACAAATGGCCTATAAGCATGTGAAAAGATGCTCACTGTCATTAGAGAAATGGAAACCAAGACCACCGCGAGATACCACCTTGTACTTTCATTTTCATGAAGTGGAAAATAGCAAGCATTGGAGAGACGTGGAGAAATTAGAACCTTCACACACTGCTGGTGGGAATATAAAATGGGGTGCCTGCTGCAGAAACAGTCTGGCGTGTTCCTCAAAATGTCAGCATCACCACATAACTGTGAGATTCTACTCCCTAGGTATTTACCCGAGAGACATGGAAACAGACATTCAAATACTTGTACATGAGTGTTCACAGCGGCACAATTCACAAGGGCCAAAATGTGGATGCAATCCAAGTGTCTATCAGCTGATGAACAGACATGGGAAATGTGGTCCATCCAACGTGCAACAGAATGTTGTTCTGCCATTAAAAGCAACGAAGCACTAACACAGGCCGTGGATGAACCTTGAAAACATGATGTGGGGTGAAAGAAGTCACATACAAAAGGTGACATACCGTCTGATTTCCTTTACAGAAAATGTCCGGAATGATCAGATCCATACAGGCAGGAAGGAGAGAGTGGCTGCCAGATCCTGGGGGGTGGGGATGGTAGGGAGGTGTGGGGAGAAACTGATTACTGGGTATTGGGTTTCTTTTGCAGTGATGAGAATATGTGAAAATGAACAGTAGTGGGACTTCTCTGGTGGTGCAGTGCCTAAGGCTCCACACGCCCAGTACAGGGGGCCCAGGTTCACTCTCTGGTCAGGGAACTACATCCGACACGCCACAACGAAGACCCGGAACAGCAAAATAAATAAGTAAAAATACATTTTTTTAAAAAGAAAATAGTGGTGATGGTTGTACAACTCTGAATATATTAAAATCCACAGAACTGCACATTTCAAAATGGTGAGCTTTATGCTATGGGAATCTGATGTCAATAAAGCTATTAATAAAATAAAAACAAAGGTGCTAATAAACACAGGGCCTGCTATCAGTAGCAGAATAATGAATAATGAAGTGCCTGAAAGCCAACAGGAAAGGGTGTGTGGACCCCAAGGAAGGACAGTCTCCAGTGGGACATGGGACCCCCTTTCCCCGGACGAGGGTGGGTGACCAGTGCACAGTAGCCCAAGGACACTGGGGGACCCCAGGGAGCCCCACCTGTAGCAGTGGCCAGGCTCTGTCCGGCCCGCGCGGCCCGCCCGCTGATCAGCTGAGGCCTGGGAGACCCAGGTGACGCAGAAGGAGGACACGCCAGTGACACGGTCGTAGTGCCGCTTCTTGACCTTTCCACAGTCTACCACGTACTTGATGCCCGGGATGGTCAGGGACGTCTCGGCTACGTTGGTGGCCACGACACACAGCCGTGTCCCCTCTGGGGGAGGTTGGAAGACCTAGGATGGACGGGAGGGTGGCAGCAAGAAAACTGATCACCGTCTCGCCAGTCAGGGAAGAAATCATGGGACTGAGGTCAGAGGAAGTCAGCAGGCAGGGCAGGGCCCGGAGGTGACGAGGTTGATAGGTTCTCTCCTTGCCTACAGCCACTGCTCCCAAACTGAACGTGGGCATGCTCTCCAAGTAGGAGACCCCAAGACCCTTTCAAAAGCCTGGAGTGTTGATCTAACAGCTGATGGGGAGGTGACCCAGGGCCTGACCCGCCCCCATCTCAACATCCTAGGAACCCCTGCTGGGCATCCATTCCAGGGCCCACCCGGTTACCTGCGCCTGCTTCTCCGGGGCCAGCAGCGAGTACAGAGGGAGCACGTGAAGGGGGAGAGAGGCATCGGGCTGCTCACCTGCAGGGGCAGCAGAGGTCGGCTGTATCTTGTGCCCCTAGCTCCTGGCACCCCTGCCTGCTCTGCCAGAGAGGCTCCCCTGCAGCTCCACTGCCAGGGCTCAACCCCGGGCACTGGCAGAGAGGGTGGGCACACTGCAGTCTCTCCTCGGGAAAGCCCCTAGTCCTGCATGGGGATCCCCAAGGGCTTGATCTCAGCCTCTCTAACCCCCCACTGCCTGCAAAGCCGAGCCTGGGAGCGTCGCCCCCATGACAACCAGCACAAGAGATATTTGAAGGCCTCCTCTGTGCTCCGTGGTTTCAGGAGCTCAGGAGACAGCAAAGGGTGGAGCAGGCAGAAACCCCAGCTCCCCTGCGGGTCATCCCCAGGGAGGATTCCTCGCTCGACCCCAGCCCGTGCAGCAGGAACCAGCCGAGTCCCTGCCAGGTCCCACCTCCATCCGCTCCGTGGTCCCCTAAGTCCAGGTCCAGGTCAGAGCCCAGGGCCTCCTCCTCCTCGTCGTCCATTTCTGCCTCCCTATCCTCATCGCCTTCGCCCGCTGGCAGCACCGAGTAACTGTCCAAGCTGATCTGCGGCAGGGTCTATGGTAAACAAGACGTCGGCATGGAGGGCTGCAGGTGGCCCTACGTGGACACTGGTGTCACGAGCAGAGTCCGAGGCCACATGACCCCAGGCTGGTCACGTGCTACCCCTGCCTCAGTGTCATCTGGGAGTCAGGGGTGGTCACAGGACTGCTTGCAGGGCTGCCCTGAGGACGCAGAGCTAACACACGTGAAGCCCTGAGACCACTGCCTAGCACGGTGTAGAAGCAATAGTGAAGTCTTGCAAATGCCCTGGGGTGAAAGTCCCCAGTGCCCGGCTCGCCCACCCCCAGCTCTCCAGCAAACCCCAAGGGCCGCTTTCTCTGTCCCACCCACCCTGGGCATTTCTGCAGGCCCTGCTCAAGGCCCCAGGGCTGGGCCTTCCAGAAGCTTCCTCCCAGCCCCCAGCATAGGGAGCCTGGAATGTGAAATCCCAGCCCACCCTCCAGGCCCTGAAGCGGCACCAGCCAACCACTCTCTCTTCAGCAAGAAGGTTCTAGATCCCTGCTGCCCAACAAGGTCACCAGCAGCCCTGGGGGCCCACTGGACACCTGAAAAGTATCTAAAATGACCAAGGAATTGAATCTTAATTTTATTTGGGTTTTCTTCTGGCTATGCTGTGTGGCTTGCAGGATCTTAGCTTCCTGACCAGGGACTGAACCCAGGCTCTCAGTAGTTAAAATACTGAATCCAAACCACTGAATCACCAGGGAACGCCCTTATGTGGTTTTAATTAACTTTACATCTGTGCAGGTGCACAGGGCTGGTGCCTACCACGCGGACAAGGCAGCTTCAGAGTCTGGGCTGCCTTTTCTGGCCTCTACGTACCATGGCCTGGGCCTTCTTCGCCCGTGCCCGTGACTTCTTAAACCTCCTTGTTTCTTCTACTGAATCTCTTTGATCGTCCTTTTCTGGGAAAAGATGAACCAATTAGGAAGAAAGATATCTCCAGGCTCATGCCAGGTAAGCAGGATCCATCATTCACTGTCCAGGGTCACTGATCACCATTCACGGGGAAGGGAGGGCAAGCAAGGGACTGGCTCCTTTAGGGAGGCTCCGAAGGCCAGGCCGCCTGCCCCCAGCCTCTTGGGTGATGGGCTTGCACTTGGGGTTACCTGGGGGCCTGTGTCTGGTGAGGGGGAAGGCTCTTCTCAGCCTGCGGCACAGCGCGTGCACCTCCGCCTGCCCCGTGAGGAACACCAGGATGCCGCCTGCAGGGAGAACCAGACCCGCCGTGACCCGCTTGTTCACGTGGCAGACGTGGCCTTGGTGATGACCATGTGCCAGGCCCTCATCTGAGAGCTGGGGCGCAAGGAAGTGCTGGTCAAATCAAGGCTGCAGAGGCCCACACGAGCAACAGGATGAGCTGGGACAAGGAGCTAAACCTATACCATGGAAACAGGCATTGAATTCCTGGACATGAGCACTGGGAAAGCAGGTCTACTCCCAGGAAGTGGGCGCAACCCAAGTATCCATCACCTGGTAAATGGATAAATGGAACTATCAGAGTATGTGTCATGGGGATGTGGCGAGAACTGTGAGGGTGGGGGTCAGGAGGGACACTCAGGTGAAACACACCTGTCCACTTGCTCTGTGTCTGTGGGGACAAAAGGCACTCACAGCCCCACTGTCTGGTTAGTCCCTGAAGCCTTGCAATCCTTGGGGCAGAACAAGGCAGGGCAGGTGCGGTGAGTGCCCTGGGACCATTGCAGACACTGTGGTACAGAGAGGCCAAGTGCTACCCCGAGCCCCCACTGCCTGCACCCCTGGGTCTGGAAGGGGAGGACCCCCCGCCCCAGCCCACCAGGGTCTCACCTGCGGGCAGCATGCGATGGATCTTGCAGACCTTCCGGAAGCACTCCCCGCTGTAGTCTTCCAGTGGCGTCCGCTTGTTGAAATGCACTGTCACCGGGAACTGCCGGGACTCGACCTACCGGGAGGCATGGGGTCAGGGGTGGGGGATGACCTGAGCCAGGCCTGAGCCCTCCCCCTTCCCTGAACTCTGACCATGAAGGCTGCTACCATCCCAACCCTCAGGCAATCCCAAGCTCTGCTGTGGCTGACAGAGGGGCCCTCCTCCCCCCGGCAGCCCTGAGACCCTGGCCTGGATGGTACCTTGATGACCGGGGGTGGCTGGGTGAAGAGCCGCTGGTTCTGGGTGAAGTCCTCCACTCGCAGCGTGGCCGACATGATGAGCAGCTTCAGCGGCAGGTGCCTCTGGGGAACGAGAGACCGGGGACCCATGGCCACCCGGGGCCAGGAACACTGATGGCAGGGTCAGGGGAGACTTCTGCCCTCTGGGGAACAAGAGACTGGGGACCCACGGCCACCTGGGGCCAGGAAAACTGACGGCAGGGTCGGGGGAGACTTCTGCCCTCCTGGTCTCATCTCCAGCCCCACAAACCTGCTCCTCAGCCCCTCTTCTGGATGCCAAAGATCCAAGAAAAAGTTGAAGTGGATGGTAGTGGCCTGTTAAAGGAGCCCTTAAGATCCCCCCTGAGGGACTTCCCTGGTGGTCCAGTGGTTAGGACTCAGCACTTCTACTGCTGAGGACCGGGGTTCAATCCCTGGTCGGGGAACTAAGCAGTGTGTCATGGGAAAAAACAAAGGCTTAAAAAAAAAGATTCCCGAGTAAGCTCTGATGACGTTAGGCGAGACAGGAGGGCTTAGCTTGGGGTCCACCCCACACACGGGAACAGTGGGTATGGCTGCTGTCAGCCCCCGCCCGACATCATGACTGTCTGTCTGTCCCCAAAATGGACAAGGAGGTGCAGCCTGACTCAGGGATGGGTGCAGTGGGTGTGCCTGGTTTTCAGCCTCCTCAGCAGCACCTGCTGTGCCCCCCGTGGTGGGCTCTGCTCTCAAGCCTGTGGAAGCTGTCTTCTGAAGCTTGTAAACTGCAAACCCTGGAAGTTCAGTGTCTTTGGTAAACAAAAGCCAAGGTGAGAGGCACAGTGTAGACCAAAGGTTCTGCCTCCTCCCCAACACAACCTCTTCTGTGTGGCCCCAGCACATGCACCTCTATGACCCCATGCGTCTCCTGTTCTTCCCACCTCACTCGCTCTGCTCTGCCACCCTCAGCTGCCTGACCATCCTCAATGCACAAATCAAGACCACAGTGAGATGCTGCTAGAATGGCTGAGGACTAAAAACATGCAAAATGTCAAGTGTGGGTGAGGATGTGGAAGGCAGCCTGTACATCGTGGGCGAGAACACGGGAGGCGTGACCACTGCAGAAGCCAGTCTGGAGCGGCTCAGATGATTACATGAGGAGCCCCTGTGGGACCTGGCAACCCTGCTCCTGGGACAGGCCCAAGAGAAAGAAAACGGCCCTTGGACAGACATTCACGAGAGATGGAAAGTGGGAAGAGCCCAAGTCTCCAACAGTAGATGAATGGGTATGTGAAATGTGGTCCAGCCACACAATGGATGATGATTCGGCCATAAAAAGGAATGAAGCACTGACATACGCGACAATGGGGATAAACTCTGAAAATGTGCCAAGTGAAAGAAGCCAACCACAGAAGGCCACGCGCTGGGACCGCCCTGGTGGTCCAGTGGCCAAGGCTCTGTGCTCCCAATGCAGGGGGTCTGGGTTTGGACCCTGATCAGGGAACTGGACGCTGCACACTGCAACCAAGAGCAGAGATCTTGCATGCCACAACTGTGACCTGGTGAGCCAAATAAATAAAGTTTTTAAAAAAACACGCATATTGTGTGATTTCATTTATGTGAAACATATGGAATAGATAAATCCACAGAGATGGGAAATAGACTATGGATACCTTGAGATGGGAGAGTGGGGGAGGACCATGGAGATAGCTAACAGGTTTCTTTTCAGGGTGATGAAAATATTTTAAAGTTGACTGCAGTGATGGCATATAACTCTGAATATGCTAAAACCCACTGAATTGTACACATTAAATGCATCAATTACATAAAGTTAACAAAAAAAACCCCAAAATGAAAACCCGACACAAGCCCTACACCTGCCCCAGGGCCTTTGTGCCTGCTTTTCTTGACATTTAGAATCTCCTCCTCTCAGCAGCTGCTTCTCATTCCTTCCCTTCCTCCAACCCCCCCACTCAAAGGCCACACTCTCTGAGAGTCTCATCACACTACCAACCCTCTACCTTCTGCCTGATTTTGCTCTCTCTTCCTGGTTTTGTCCACCGGGAATTCACAGGCTTCTGAGTGGCTTACTGCCAATTGCCTTCACTAAAATGGAAACCCCATGAGGGCAGGAACTTCTGTCTTGTTCACTGACAGCCCTGCACACAGCACACACAGAACTGATGTCTGATGACAAAGGTTCTGCACTTCTAAGAAGGGGGTATGAAAAAGCATCAACTTCTCAGTGGGACTGGCGGGAACTGTTCCATGGCACCCCATCCTAGCACAGCATCCCTTTGACGACCATCCCTGCCCAATCGAGGGAGGGGGCAGGTGGAGGGAAAAGTTGACCCCAAGCCGGGCGCAGGGTGTCTCACAGCACATGGAGTATATGGGCTTGGTGGCTGGCCCCACCAGTTCTGTGGATTTCAAAGACCTGGCTGGTGTCTTAAAGCCAGATGCAGTGGGGTCTGGCTAAGTGCATGCATGCTCAATCATGTCCAACTCTTTGTAGCCCCATGGACTATAGCCCGCCAGGCTCCTCTGTCCATTGAATACTGGAGTGGGTTGCCATTTCCTTCTCCAAAGGATCATCCTGACCCAGGGAGCAAACCTGCATCTCCTGCATTGGCAAGTGGGTTCTTTACCACTCAGCCAGCCGGGAAGCCCACAGTGTCGCCTGGCCCACCGTGAACTCTTTGCTTGAGCCTCTTGCTCTGACAGAGGGAAAAGTAACAGATGACGAGGAGGCTGAACCTAGGGTTGGAATCTGTTTACACCAAGACCCAGAGCCCCGGCTCCTGGCCTGGAGGAGGCTGTTCTAGGAGACCCTCTCACAGCAGCAGTCCGGGTGTGGATGGGGGTGGGCTGAGTGGGCCTCGGGGTCCCCCGGCACCTCCCGCCTACCTTCTCCCGGAGACACACAATGCGGGACAGGAGGCCGATGAGGATGTCAGTGTACACGCTCCTCTCGTGGGCCTCGTCGATGATCACCACCTTGTACTTCAGCAGCAGGAAGTCCTAGGGAGGAGTGGGGAGGAGGTCCAGGGATGAGGACGGCCACCTGGGCTGGAGCACCCCAGGATGAGTGTGCCTCCCAAAGCACCCACTCAATGAACCCCTTTGGTAGCTGGCACGGATTCAAGAGCACTTGGCCTGCAGGAGGTCGTCGCCTATGACCCCAGGCCTACTTCTTCATCTGTAAAATGGGACAAGAGGACCCATCTCAAGAGGTCATGGAGAAGTTTCGATGACAATTACTGTTTGTAAAGCAGACAACACAGAGCCTGGGGCCTGGCAGAGAAACTGCTAGAGAAAAGGCAGCTGTGATCTATTAGAGCCGAGCTACCAATGCGGGTGGTGGGGAGGCAGGCAGGAAACAGGGACCAGGGGATGTTGGGCGGGGACCAGGGCAGCACACGCCACACAGACAGGGGCCATCAGACCCCAAAACACACTCACAGCCGCCTTCACAGTGATCTTGGCTGGCCTCGAGGCAGAGGAGGCAGGAGTCACCTCTGCCCTCCCCAGAGACCCCTGCCCAGGGGAACCTCAGCCAGCCAGTGGGTAGTAGTGTGCTTTTGGCTAATGCATAAAGTCTGTGAACCAAACTGCAACAAACATACAAGCTCACATGTAATGAACACCTATTAGGTGTTCTGCTAAAGTGCCTTCATGCTTCACATGATTTAAAGCAATTAGGAGGAAAGTACCAGCTTGCAGATCAAGAAACCAAGGCTCAGAGAGGTTAAGTAACTTATTCAAGGTGACACAGCAACACAACAGTAAATGCAGTGCTTTGCCAAAATTTGTCACGCTGGCTGCTCACACCCTGGGTGACATCCTATCTTCCCACCCTTACGCTTAGCAGCCTTGCTCTGTGACATGAGAAAAGCAACCAACCTTCTGGATTTCCTTGAGCAAGACACCATCAGTCATGAACTTGATTCTGGTCTCTTCGGTCACGTTTCCTTCATATCGGATCTGGTAGGAGACGACCCTGCAGGCACAAGCTACGGATCAGTCCCCTAGAGCTGCGGCTGCTTGGGGTGGTGGCTACTCCAAGGAGACCAGCAGAGCAGGCCTGGTCCCTCTAGGCAGGCGGCTAAGGGTAGGGCCCACCAGCTCACCTACTAAGGCCCAGACACTGAGCCACTCTGCCTCCCTCTCTAGGACCCTGGCCTCCAGTGTGAGGGGTGAGGGGAACTCACAGACAAGTCCAGAGCATATTAATCACACATGCACACAGATCTTGGCTGGAGCCTGATGTAAACAATCAACTCTAAACACTTTTTAGGAGGCAATCCAGGAAATGGGAACACAGAAGGAACACACTCAGGAGTTAGGACATACTTTTTAGTGATGGTTACAGTACTACAATTATGTTTATAGTTGTCTTTAAAAAAAAAAGTTACAGGGAATTTCCTGGTGGTCCTAGGGCTTCCCTGGTGGCTCAGACGGTAAAGAGTCCACCTGCAATGCAGGAGACCCGGGTTCAGTCCCTGGGTTGGGAAGATCCCCTGGAGGAGTGCATGGCAACCCATTCCAGTATTCTTGCCTGGAGAATCCCCATGGACAGAGGAGACTGGTGGGCTATAGTCCATGGGGTCGCAAAGAGTCAGACAAGACTGAGCAACTAGGCACCCTGGTGGTCCAGTGTTTAGGACTCCGAGCTTCCACTGCAGGGGCCCAGGTTCAGTCCTCAGTTGGGAAACTAAGATCCCCAAGCTACGAGGGGCAGCCAAAAACAAACAAAAATCCCCAAAACAGTCTTGATCTTTCAGACCTACACGATGAAATACTGAGGCTGAGATGATAAGACATCTGAAACTTGCTCCCCAAGAACTGAGGGAGAGCATGGGGCACAGATGAAACAGAGCTGGTCACGAGGTGACAATTCCTGAAACCGGGTCTCGGGTACCTGGGGGCTCGTTATACTAGTCTTTCCACTGTGGCATGTGGTTGGAAACTTAACACTAACGAGTTAAATAAAGAGGATGAAAGAAAGTGGGGGCAGCTTTGTGTATACTATAAATTTAAAGATATGCAGTGAAATGGCATAGGAAAGATACGGACATCTGTGAACAGCCTCCAGGGTGAACGAGGGCGTGTGTCACGGCTCAGCTCGGTGGGTCTGGAGGGCCACCTTCAACCCTCCTCCAAGAAGCAGAGCACTCACCGTGGCGACAGATTCATCTCCTTGGCTACCCGCTGGGACATGGCCACGGCAGCCACTCGGCGGGGCTCCGTGACGCCAATGATGCTGTTGTCGCTGTGAGGGGGAGAACACAGGGCTGAATTTCAGGCAGGAAGGAGCTGACCCAGCAGGCCCGAGGCTGCTGTCCCTACAAATGTCCCTGGCTGGTGTCTGGGATCCTGGATTTCAGGGGGGCTCCCACCTCTCCCTGATGGATAAGAGGGGCTCCCTGGGCCTGGACCGTCTGTACAAACTACATGGTTCATGCTGACAACTGCTTTCCTTCAGGGAGTCTAGAATTTGGCAGGTACCAGGCAGAGAGTACCCACGTGACCAACCCCCAACGAAGAACCCTGGGTGCTGAGTGTCTACAGGCATCCTGGTAAAGGACACTCATACGTGTTATCACAACTCGTTGCTGGGGGAATGAAGCACGTCCTGTGTGACCGCCCAGGAGAGGGCTCTGGGAGGCTGCGCCTGGTTCCCCCAGACTTCACCCCACGTGCCTTCCTCCTTTGCTGATGGAACATTGTGTCCTTCACTGTAGGACCTGGAGTCTTCCAAGAAAATTGCTGACTTGGGGGCGGTCTTGGGGACCTCAACATACACGGGTCAAAAGGGCTAACAGGAGACGACACACCGCCGCTCTCACTAGGAACTGATCTAAGTGTTTTACACAAATCCAGTCATTTCATCTACATAACAACCCTATGAAGTAGCTGGCAATGATGAGCCCCCATCTCACAGCTGAGGCAACTGAGGCCCAGAGAGGTTAAGGAGCTTGCCCCAAGTCATACAGCATGTCAACCACAGAACTGGAATCAGATCTCCAGGAGCCCGTGCTCCTAACAACTTTGGGGAACCACGTCCACTGTCAGCTGAGAGACCTGCGGGGGACCCTGTGGCCAGCCCTCACCTGCTGTAGCCTGCTTCGTAGAGAAACTGCGGCACCTGGGTGGTCTTCCCGCTGCCGGTCTCACCACATATGATGACGATAGGGTGCTCAGCCACTGCCTCCATGATCACTTGTTCTTCAGAGAGAATCGGGAGCTTCAGCCGCTCTTCCTGGTGAGAGAGAGGAAGTCAGAACTCAGGGAATGAGGGGTAGAGGGGGGTTGCAGCTGCTGCAGAAGGGCAGACGGGATGAGGGGTCTTTGCTCAAAGCAAGACTATACAGGTGATGTGGTTCCTACAAAGGCAGCAGCTGGCACCCAGTCAAGGGGGAACAGGAGGGCCACTCTGGAGGATGGAAGCCTTGACGGCTGGGGAGGGGGCCCAGAGACATGGGTTGGGTCCTTTGGAATGTCACACCCGGCATCCAAAGGGTCAGCCTGGTGCAGAGAAGCCCCTGTGCGGCACAAGAACCCTCCGCTGCTGCTGGGGGTAGTTCACACTTATGGAAGAGTCAATTCAGCAAACAACTGGCTGCTAATTTTACCAAAATTCAGGATGTGAGACACAGCATCACATCCTAGGTGTGATTCTGCTAGGTACTCACACATGAGTGTATGCACATGCACACACATACATGCACACACAAGTATTCCATAGTGAGGGAGGGGTTTTGTGAAACCCTGCTTGCTCTGATTATGTGTGAAGCATGCCTAATTTTAAAAATTCTGTTCTCTACTTCTATTCTATTGGTTAAAAAAAGCAGCACTGTCCATCTCATGACCCCATGATGGCTGTGACCTCCAGTTTGCAAACCCTGTCCCCCAAAGTTTTGTATCTGTGATGACGAGAAAAGGACAAGAAAATGTAAAGCAGCAGAGAAGATGGGAGTAAAAAGCAAGAATATTTCAAATGTCCAGCCGGAGATGACTACTTAAACCGAGCTCTATTCAAGCAGAGGAATACTCTATAGCAGTTTCAAAACCGAAACCAAACCAAACAGACCTCAGTGACATACATCTTCCCAAATAAGTAAATCCCAGGAACATAATGCTGATTAACAAAAAAACAAAGTGCAGGAAAACATATATGATACAAGGCCACTTACAAACCTAGCCTCAGTAATACACTTGTGGAAAAACCACAGTGAAAGGCCAAGGGAGGAACCCCGGGGGGCACCAGGGACGCTGGACGGTGGAGCCTGGGTCGCTGAATCAGTGTGTGGACCAGAATCCCATACCCCCCACTTGCCAGTGGGTAGCATCAGGCTCTGACATCACCTACAAGGAAACCTTTGTGGCGTGAAGCCAGTGGCACTTCAAGGTCTGTTATAGCAGTGAGCCCACCCTAATTCTTTATATGTGTCCAGGGAATTTGTAATTTCCTCAATTCTGTCTTATTCCAGCAAAAATTTGAAGCCCTTGGATGGACCAGGGTCAAAAGCCCTTGGATGGACCAGTGTTACAGCTCAGTTTTATTCAGAAAGTAAAGAAAAATACATCTTCAAGGCGTGAGGGCATGCAACCCAAAAGACAAGGAGAGAAGAGAGGCCCCCGGCCCAATTTTGGCTCTTCTTTTTATATGTTTTTTCCTCCTCCCCCTGGGCCTGCCCTATGTAAACTGGGCTAGCCAGAAGTGCCGTTTGTTTTACCTGAGGTCTTCACTCTGGTCCTCGGACCTTCCTTTGTTCTATTTTCATGGGCTTTTCCCTTCCTTGTCTTTTTGCTACCGCCATTCTGGACTCCTTTTTCCTATTCTAACTACCTAATGTATATAAGCACACAAATGTACCTGTGACTGGAATTGCAATCTCATTAAACTGTGTATGTTAAGTTGCTTCAGTTGTGTCCAATTCTTTGCGACCCTATGGATTGTAGCCCACCAGGCTCCTCTGTCCAGGGATTCTCCAGGCAAGAATACTGGAGTGGGTTGCTGTGCCTTCCTCCAGGGGATCTCTCCGATCCAGGGATCAAACCTGCGTCTTTTACGTTTCCTGCACTGGCAGGTGGGTTCTTTACCACTAGCACCACCTGGGAAGCCCTCTCAGTAAACTACTACTTTTCGTATGGAACAGTGACTAATATTTTCTATTCTTTTCCATTAAAAAAAAAAAGCTGGTCACAGCCCACGTTTCCACAATCTAATCTGTGGTTTGAAACTGCTGCTCTGAGACCCATGCGCCCTCTTGCCTCAGGGCCTTTGCTCACGCAGTTCTCAGTATGGGATGGCCCCCCTGTTCTCAGCTGGTCACCGAGCTCTTATCCCAGAAGATACTTTCCCTATCGAGCCTATGTACTCCTGCACTGCCCCTTCATGGTACCCGATCTTCCCCTCCGTGGCTCTTGTCCCTCCCCTTGTGTGACACTGTGTTGTCCATCTTGGTCTCGTCTGCTGGACTGAAAGCTCCAGAGGCTGTAGACTGCTCTACTTCCTGGGCTGGCGGGTGGACGGAGTAACCACCATCTACAATGGGCCAAACCCTGAGGCATCACCAACCTCAAAGCAGTCTCATTAAATGACTTATTCTTAATTGGAACAATGTACTAATATTTTCTATTCTATTCTTCCATGGGCCTTGAGCTTCCTGTCCCTTAATCTTGTTGTTGTGACAACCCAATAAGACAGTCACTTTACCAGACAAGGAAACCAAGTGCAGAGAGGTGGAACCCTTGTGAGTAGACAGGTACTCCCATTCCACACATCAAGAAAACGGGGCCCAGGAACGAGCTGGGCAGTGGAGGGATCAGCACTCCGTTCCAGGCCAACTGACTCCATAGCCTAAGCTCTTGTCCCGAAGAGTGGACACTTGGGCCAGGACCCGTGGTCAGAGGCTGCAGGGGACAGTGACCAGAAGATGAGAAAGGCAGCTGACACCCATCTCAAGAGCCCCACCACATGCCAGGTACTCATTCATCAGCCTGACAAGGCAGGTACAGCTATCCCCCTTTTCCAGATGATGAAACCTAGACACAGAAGGCGAGGCAACCTGCTCAGATCCCGAGATGCCTTCTCGCTGCACCCACAGCCCCTCACTGTACTGACCTGATCCCCTAAGCTCTCCATCAAACACTGGAGCGACCAACCTGCATTTCGGGGGAGCGGTTCACGGGGATGAAGACTGCGGGCTTCGATGGGGGCCTGACCAGGGCAGAGGCTGCCGTGGGAGTAGCTGCTGGAGGGGCAGGAGTCTCAGCTGGGCCGCTGGGCACTGGGTTCTGGCCCCTGGCCCCAGATGGAGCTGGAGGCACGTGTGCTGGGGCCGACCCTGCACTGGCCTCTGACCGATTGTCTGTTGGGGCCTCCTCGGGTTCAGAGTCCACTGAGGATTCAGACTCCTCTTCTGCCTCCTGGCGGCGGCGCTTCCGGTGGGCTCCACTGAGGCTGCTGATCTTCTCTGAACCCTGGGCTGCCACATCATCCGGTTTCCTGCAGGGAAGGCACAAAATCAGGCTCTAGGATGGGCCAGCCAACCTGAGGCAGCTCTGGGTTGCTGAAGGCTCATCAGAGGCAGGACTCAGGAGCCACGCCCCTTCCTGCCTCAAGGCCTTTGTACCCGCTGTCCATGGTCCCTGCAGGCAGCTTCTCCCTCACTTGACTCAAAGGTCGCCTCTCAGGAAGACTTCCCCTGACTGCAGCCTCAATCACCTCTCCCACCGCCTCCATCCTCTTCGCCCTGTTCTTTTCTACTGAGCAAAAAGCTCTTTCTACTATTTATCTAACTACTGCCCATCTCCCCACTATCAGAACGTAAGCTCCTTATGGGAAGAAACTTTATTTTTGTGTACTGCTCTATTTCTAGGGCCCAGAGGAGAGCCTGAGATGCAGTTTGCATTCAACAAACAGTCATTAAATGTGCCACAAGTCTTATGGGACGGTACTGGAAATGAACACAGTGGGCCAAGTGTGAGAGAGCAGGGAGCAGGGGCCTGAGCTGAGGGAACACATGGGCCCCACCTACGGCAAGCTGCCCTGTGGGAATGCCAGCTGGTGTGGCCACATCCTTCAACGGGTCAAGACTAGGGCAGGAAGGGGAACCAAGGATTTTAACATGAAATCTCCTAATTCTTAAATATTGACTGTGGAAGTATCTGTCTTCCCCAAATTCGTGGCCACCCAGATACTCAAAATGTGATCTTATGTGCAAACGGGGTGTTTGCAGATGTCATGAAGATGAGGTCAAACTGAGTTAGGGTGGGCCCTAAATCCAGTGCCTGGTGTCCTTATAAGAGGAGAAAACAGGGACCCAGACCCAGACAGAAGAAAGCCATGGAAGACTCAGAGAGACACACGGAGGACACCGCAGTGGCACACAGACTGGGGTGACATGGGCTGCGGAGCACCCAGGACTGCTGGCACCACCAGAAGCTGGGGGACAGAATGGAACAGATTCTCCGGCCTCTGGCAGGAAACAACCCCACTGACACTTTGACTTTGGACTTCTGGCCGTCAGAGCCACGAGAATAAATTCCTCTTGTGTTAAGGTACCTGGTTTGTGGTGCCTGGTTACTGAAGCTCTAGAAGACCCACACGTGGGCAAAAGATACCAGCATATTAAGCGGCATGTGAGGTCTCTACCCGTTGGACGTATTTTAGCACATGGGTCATTACAAATGTATTTTCTCATAACTCCAGAAGACCCCATGACTCCCAAGACATTCCCCCGCCCTGGGAGCCCTGGAGGGAGGAACGGGCTTCCGAGAGGAACCTGGTGACTTACTCTTTGGTGTGGTACATGCGTTCTCCAGTGCCCAGCTTGGACGTGGTGTAGAAGAGTCTCATCTCAGCTTCTGAAACCTGGACTTCACTCAATTTCTGTAGCATCTCAGCTCGCTGGGGAAGGAAACGAGTGTGTTATACATTTGGCATCATGAGCCTCTTTAGAAGGGAAGTTGAGACTCTAAATAAATTTACAGCATCTCTAACACCCACAGTCTTTTTTAAACCAAAGGCTGAACTTCAATTGCCTGGCATCACAGTGTTCTTAACATTGACAGACATGTGAGCTTGGGCTTCTCGTCCCCTTACAGAGTCTGTGGTTGGATAAACAAGGTTCTCTTTGCCCCATGGTGTGTCATGAGAGATTATCGACTAGCCAGATGCCCATCAAAGGGAGATGGAATAAATAAAATAGGGCCCATCTGTATAATGTAAGACTCCCCGGCAGTTACTACAAGGGAGGAATAGCTCTTTGTGTGATGGCAAGTAGTCCCCACGCTATCTGGAATAAAGCAGTGAAACGTGGGCCCAGTTGGCTTCCTTCCTCTGGGTGAACGAGTCACAAGTATTTGTTTCACTATTCTTGAAATTATACAGATACTTTAATATGTGCTCATATTTGTGTATATATGTACACACACATATATACACACGTGCACACACATATATACACGCGTGCACAAATTTCCTAATTGAGAAAAGAAAAAACAACATACAAAACAGCAAGCAAAGATGCTCGCAGGATGAAAAACAGCACACACTCACAGGCCAGTGAGTCCTCCCCTGGATGAAGAGCTCCAGGGACTGATGTCAGAGCTGCTAATGGCAGAGCTGCTAATGGCAGGCCTGTGTGTCCCCTGGTGGTCACGGCACCCTGTGTGGTCACCCTGTCAGAAAGACTAAGGAGGGATGGGAGAGAGGCTCAGGAGGGAGGGGATATATGTATACGTATAACTGATTCACGCTGTTATACAGCAGAAACTAACACAGCATTAGAAAGCAATTATACTCCAATTTCAAAAGACTGTTAGGAGGCAGTCTCCTGAAGCCTTTAGATCAAGTTTCTTGGTCTCCACACACTAGCATTTAGAGTCAGATAATTTTTTGATGTTCTGGGCACTGCAGGCTATTTAATAGCATCCCAGGCCTCTACCCTGCAAAATGCTAGTAGCATCCTCCAAATCGTTACAACTCCAAAAGTCTCCAGACTTGGCCAAATGGTCTCAGTGGGGGCAAAACTGTCTCTGTTGAGTCACTGCCCCGGACCCGAATACCAATTTATAGGAAACTGGACAGTGGAAGAATACTTTTTAAATTACAGAGATAAAAAAATTTAATCCAGACCATGGGAAAGTCTTTGAGACAAACAAACCAATCTCTGCAACAAATGATAAGGGGGAAAGACAAGAGATGGGGTGGACAGCGCAATGAAATGGTGCAAAGTTTGACTATTTACTGGCTATTTGATGGTGTTTTAAAAAAATCTGGACGTGTTAAAGGCACTGCAGTTATTGGAAATGGTCTTTTATTTTAGAGATGCAAACTGAAATATTCAGGGATACAATGCTACATAATGGGTTGAATGGTGGCCCTTCAAAAACATACATCCATGTCCCAGTGCATGCTAAGTTGCTTCATTCATGTCCTACTCTTTGCGATCCCATGGACTGAAGCCTGCTAGGCTCTTCTGTCCGTGGAGATTCTCCAGGCAAGAATACTGGAGTGGGTTGCCATGCACTGCTCCAGGGGATCTTCTGAACTCAGAGATCACACGCAAGTCTCTTATGTTTCCTGCACTGGCAGGCGTGTTCTTTACCACTAGCGCCACCTGGGAAGCCCGTGTCCCAGGATGGGATCTTATTCAAGTTAAGGGTAATTAAGGATCTCAAGATGAGACACTGGATTAACCAGGTGAGTCCTAAATTCAAAGACAAGTGTCCTTATCAGAGATACACAGAGGAGAGACACACAGGGGAGCAGCCCATGTGAAGATGCAGGCAGAGAATGCAGTGATGTGGCCACAAGCCAAGGAAACCTGGAGCCACCAGGGTTTGGAAGAAGCCAGGTACTGCCCTCCCCTGTAACCTTCAGAAGGAGCACAGCCCTGCCCACCCTTTGATTTCAGACTTCTGGCTTCTAGATCAGCAAGAGAACCCATTTCTGTTGTTTAAGATACCCAGCTGGTGGTCATTTGTCAGGATAGCCAAAGAAACAGTACAGACTGAGGCTGCCTGGGCTCTGATCTATGGGGTAGGAAACTGACTGGCCGTGGAGATGATTGAGGTTGACCATGGGCTTGACAACTGTTGAAGTTGGTGACTGGTAGGTACATGGGAGCTCGTGACCCTAATGTCTCTACTTTTATATATGCTAGAATTTCTCAATATAAAATATTCTCCTTAAAAAAATATTAAGTAAAAAAGGTCAAAACTCTCTAGGATAAAGTTTAAAAAATAAACAAAATGAATGTGGGGTGGAGAATAAACAGTGAGCACGTTGATCGACTGACTCCTGGTTCAACAAACACGGTCTCTACAAACCTGAACCCATTCCAGACCGACAGACACCCCAGAAGCATGTCCTCCTTCGAGGGCTGGAAGGTTCTGATTCTGCGTGTCCCACAAGGGGCATTAGTTATATGTGGCTATTTGCATTTAAATTAATTAAAACCAAATCACATTAAAAATTCAATTCCTCTGCAACTTCCCTGGTGGTCCAGTGGCTGGACATGCTCCCAATGCAGGGGGCCTGGGTTCGATCCCTGGTCAGGGAACTAGATCCCACATGCTGCAACTAAAGATCCCGCATTCTGCAACTAAGACTGGGTGCAGCCAAATAAATACATTAAAAAAAAAAAAAATCAATCTCTCAGTCTGACTGGCCACATCTCAAGTACTCAACAGCCACACATGGCTGGTGACCACCATATTGGATGCTGCAGACAAAGAACTTGTCCTTCATTCCAGAAAGTTCTATCTGATGGTCCTATTGAAGAGATCATGTCAGGGGACACAGAGCCCTTCCATCCCCATCCCTTGCCAGTCTGAAGGGCTGAGTACAGACGCAGAACGCATACCTGGCTCTTCTTCTTCTTCTGGTCTAAGATTCTCTGCAGTATTTTCCGTTCTTTCTTGGTCAGCGGCTTCTTCTCCTTCTTGGACAGGGGAGGGGCTTTGGTCTTTTTCTTCTTCTTCCCGGGAAGGACAAGAGCGTTGCTTGCATCGACTCCTTTCAACGTGTCCTTATCTGAAAAGATATGCTCGCCTGACCCACAGCCCTGGAGGCTAGAGAGCGAGGATGCCTAGGGTCTCAAGATGCTATCTTAATGCTGTTTTCCTCTGGGGGGCCCTTCTGCCCTCTGTGTGAGCCATCCAAGCACCTGCACAGGAATGGGGATGTAGGGCCGCCACACCTTCACCACACTGTCCATCCAGCACCTGCCACAGGCCAGCCTCCGCCATGAGTCGGGTACCTCCACCCTTGTGTTTTGGGAAGACAGAAGGAGGTAGAGCAAGGAGGGAATAAACTACACCAGTGCGTTCCTCCCGTAGGGTCCTGCTTTCAGAGAGTCTGTGAGATCAAAACCACTTTTACAATAACTCTAAAAGATACTCTCTTCTGGGTGTACAGTGAACTAAGTACTGAGCTTGTGTTATATTTATTTTTAAATGTCGGCGTTTTTGGGAATTCCCTGGTGGCCCAGTGGTTAAGACACCATGCTTTCACCACAAGGGGTGCAAATCCATTCCTGGTTGAGGAACTAAAACCCCCCTCACAACTAAGCTCGCATGCTACAGCTGCTGAGCCCATGTGCTGCAACAAGAGAGCCCCTGTGCTACAGTAAAGATCCACTGAAGCCAAAAATCAGTCAAAAACAAAAAAAACCCCAAACCCCTACATCTCTGTTTTAATTTCTACTATGATAAATTTCGATAGAACTCACACTAACAAAAGCACTTTGGGGTCTTCAACGTTTAAGAATGTTAAAAAAATGTCCTTAGAGGAAAACATTTGAGAACCAATGTGCCATAGGAAGGAAAAAGGGGGGACATGTTAAAAATAAAAATAAGAAAGAGGGTAACAACATTGGATCAGTGATCAGAGAAGGCTCTTTGCAGAAGGCAAGCTGCTTTATAATCTTATAAGGTCCCTCTGGCCCCTAAAAGTCTCAAGGATAAATGGAGATGTCTTGTTCTAGGGTGAGAAACTTTTCCCAAATCTTTGGGTCTAAAAGACCTCAGGCTCCTCTGCATTCACTTCACTGTCAGTCTATCTCACCTCCTGAGCTGTCACTGCTGTTAGAACGAACAGTGCCCATCACAGGACAAGTCAGTAAAGACACAGCCTGTCTTTACTTTTCAAAGCATTCTCAGTTACAAATATATTCTCCCCAACTACCACCCCCATGAACAAGTATGTAACTGCTGGATCCATGTGACAGCTGAGAAAATTAAGGCACGGAGATGTCAGGTGAGTTACTTCAACTCCCAGCCAATCCCTGCAACTTCTGAGGAGGGAATTCAGATTCCAGATTCCCACCTTGACAATCTTTCCCATAACTTCACTTCCTTCAGGGTCCAAGAGGAGAGTGTGGAAGAGGAGGCTGGTTAGTGGGTGAAGTGAAGTAGGCTTCCCCATCGGGCCTGGTTCTCTCTCCCTCCAGCTCCAGAATCTAGGCTCACTCTTCCCTCATGCCTAAATCAGCTTGAGCTTCGGGGATCCTATACAAGCAGCCGGATGAGTTTAACTTTGGAGTGTGTTCAATTTCAAGGGCCAGCAAGACAACTGAACTCACTCAATAACTTCATCCTCAACTCTCCTGCGAAACCGGACCCATCAAGGCCACTGATGGCCTCCCTGGTGTTACATCCAGGGGTCCTTCTCTCCCTCCCTGACCCCACAGCAACATGACACAAATGGTGGGTCTTCTTCATGGTCCCTGGACAACCACACTCCCAAGGGGCTCCTCCCACCTCACTGGGCTAAACTCACTGCTCAGTGAGAGCTGGTCCAGTCTTCAGACTTAAATAAATATCATCTATACACAGTGATGATTCCAAACTGCTATCTCCCCTGGACTTGCCTCTTCTAAGCATCTGAGTCAACAGCTGCCTGACTATCCCTCTACTTGGATATATAACAGGGCCCCCAAAACACACATATCCAAAACCAAGCTCCTGGCCTCTTCCCAAGCTGGCCCCTCCCCGCCTTCTCCAGCTGCCAGCCACTGGACCCCACACCTGGGATTCATTCTTGACATCTCCTTTGTTCTTGTGCACAGTCAGCCAGCAAATCCTATTAGCTCCATCTTCCAAATACATCTTGAATTCAACCACCTCTCACACCCTCGGCTGCTGCCGCCCCGGACCAAGCATCAACTTCTGCCCTACTGACTGTACTCGGCAGCCTCCTATCCAATCGCCCTGATTCTTTGCCCTCTACTGCTCTTCCTCAACACAGCACCAGAGTTATGCTGTTAAAACCTAAGCCCATGCCTTGTTCCTCCTCTGCTCTAAACCCTGCAGGTTCACTGTCCTCACCATGACCCACCAGGTCCTACCCATCCTGGCCCCACTTAATATTTCATCTCCACTCAGCCATTCTGATGGCCCTCAGGTCTTAAGGATCCAATGCTTTCTCAATGGGGTCTTCCCCCTCTACCGCACAAAACTCTGCAACTCACCAAACACCTCTTGTACTTTATCTGTTTAGTATGAATGTGTATGCAAAATATTCTATATATTCTGTGTTTTTCTTTACTTGTCTCTTCCCAAAAGCATATAAACTGTGCACGACAGGGATTTTTTTCCGCCTTAATCTCATCTTCTGTTACTCTCCTAGACTGGCACACCAGTCTTCCCTAACAAAACGGAGGGGTCTTAGCAGAAATGTCAAGCAGCCTAGAGCTAAACAGACAGATCTGGGCTGAAAAATACAAACTTAAAAGTCGCTGGTAGGGAGGATATAATTGATGCCATCAAAAGGAATGGAATTACCTTATTTTCTTGTCCAAATTCCCCACGTTGCTATACCACGACCACACTGGAAAGAAACTCCAGGTATTGTTCCAAACTCAGTTAAAAAGAAAACTGTCACCATTCCCCCTTTCTTTGGATCATCTGAGGTGGGAGGCCTCTCTCCGGGATCGTTCCGAAGTCGCAGACGCAGGACATAGTCCGGGCGTCCTTCAGCCCCACTAGCCAGCCCTGGCCTCAAGGCCCTGGTTGGTCTCTCACCCGAAACCCAGCCCCTGTCCAGGGCCTTCTTACCCTCCAGTTCCAGCCGCACGGGGGGCGGCTCGGGAGGGCCTTTAGAGGTGCCGGGGGCCGTCTGCTGGCGCCCCTTGATGTTGTACCTCCGGCGCAGCTTCCCCATGGCGCCCGAACTCCTGCTCCTGAAGGTAGGGTAGCAAGACCCTAGCACTTCTAAGCCCAACTCACGTGGGCCCCCACCAAGGTTCAGGACGGAAAACTTCCGGGCTACGCTCTCGCGAGAGCTGGTACTAACAGATCTCCTGCGGGCGGGGCTAGAGGCGGGGTCACCTTAAAAACCAAGGCCGCTGGGGGCGGAGCGAGGCGGGGCCAAGTTAGGGAGGGGCGGGGCCTGAGGTGCCCAAGAGTCTTCTGTTTCAGCCCAGGGCTGTTTGCAGGAATGTAACCACTAAATCTGAATTATCTACTAATATTAATTTGGGAATGAGAGTGTTTTGTCGGCTTTAAAAATATAACCTACTCCTAATACAGTCTTCTTCCCTCTTTTTTTGGCTTATCTGTACTTTCTGATATTCTTACAAGCAACATTATTTGTGTAGTAAAAAAGGCGTTAAATATTTTCATTACAAAGACAGAAAAAGTAAAAGAAGGCATCAATTAGACAACTTTGCATTTTCATGACCACATCAAATTTTCTGCATTGCACTCGGAAATATTGTATTTTCTGAATTCTGTAATTATTTTGTGAACAGAACAGCTATACTGTGTCTTCACTAACTCAACATTCAAAAAACTAAGATTATGGCATCCAATCCCATCACTTCATGGCAAATAGATGGGGAAACAGTGGAAACAATGACAGACTTTATTTTCTTGGGCTCCAAAATCACTGCAGATGATGACTGCAGTCATGAAATTAAAAGATGCTTGCTTCTTAGAAGAAAAGTTATGACCAGCCTAGGCAGCATATTAAAAAGCAGAGACATTACTTTGCCGACAGAGGTCCATATAGTCAAAGCTATGGTTTTTCCAGTAGTCATGTATGGATGTGAGAGTTGGACCATAAAGAAAGCTGAGTGCCGAAAGGAGAAGACTCTTGAGAATCCCTTGGACTGCAAGGAGATCAAACCAGTCAATCCTAAAGGAAATCAGTCCTGAATATTCATTGGAAGGACTGATACTGAAGCTCAAGCTCCAATACTTTGGCCACCTGATGCGAAGAATTGACACATTGAAAAAGACCCTGATGCTGAGAAAGACTGAAGACAGGAGGAGAAGGGGATGCCAGAGGATGAGATGGTTGGATGGAATCACCGACTCAATGGACATGAGTTTGAGCAAGCTTCGGGAATTTGTGATGGACAGAGAGGACTGGCGTGATGCAGTCCATGGGGTCATGAAGAGTCAGACATGACTGAGTGAACTGAACTTGTGTCTCCATTTTTTTCTATTAAAAGCATAAATGGTTAAGGCTAAATAAATTATATCATCAAAAAAAAGTGAAGGCGCTAGAAGTTATTTTAGAATTTTAGAGAGGATAAAGTTATTTTCAAGAATTAAAGTCATTGCCCCAGGAAAAGCATTTGAATAACCCAGGACAGCAGCTGGCTGCCAAGTAGGTAAGTAACAGTTGTTGAAGGTAAGAATGAATGATAACTGTGATTAATCTGGACAAGCTCCCTTCTTCTTCAGAAAAGCAAAAACAAATCCCACAAACACACAGGTGGAGCATGAAAGGATTTTGATAGCATACATATGAACATTCTTTTAATTAATTAAAAAGGATTGGGGGGGGGAGTTAAAATGAGCAAATCAAACTTGTATTTTCATGGATTTTATTGCTTAGGATAATAGCAGTCTACAGTTTCTTTAAATGTACTTATTTAAGTAAATAAAGTTATTATTAGGTAGGTAATAGTACATTCTCTTATATTTTCTTCTAAAATATTATATACCAAAGGATTACCTCCAGAAGATATAAAGAACATTCTATAAAGTAAAAGGAAAATACACAACGGCAGGGATCTCATAAATATAATGTTGAACAAAAGAAGCCAACCACAAAAGATCATATTTTATGATCCAATTCACAGAAGTTCAAAAACAGGCAAAATGAATCCCCTAAATTTTGGAGGGGGTGTAGTGAACAGGAGAGGGCAAAGGGAGCCTTTTGGCAAAACTGATAATGTTCCTTTTCTTGACCTGGGTACTGGTCACCTTGTATGTTGTTTAAATTCATAGAGAAGCACCTATGACTGAGTATTTTCTGCTTGTATGCCACTCAGTTGTGTCTAACTCTTCACCACCCCATGGACTGTAGCCCACTGGACTCCTCTGTCCATGGGATTCTCCAGGCAAGAGTGCTGGAGTGGGTAGCCATTCCCTTCTCCAGGGGATCTTCCCAACCCAGGGATCGAACCCTAGTTCTGAATTGCAGGCAGATTCTTTACCACCTGAACCACTAGGGTGTCTTGTATACTGTACTTCATTTTAAAAAGTTTACTTTAAATACAATATATTTTTTATGATGATGAAATATACACCAGTGAATATATGAAAACCTCACCAGAAATCTAGAAAAATGTAAGTTCAAAACAAGATACAGGGACTTCCCTGGTGGTCTAGTGGCTAAGACTTCATACCTCCAATGCAAAGGGACCTGGGTTTGATTCCTGGTCAGAGAAATAGATCTCAAATGCTGCAAGTCAGAGTTCGCATGCTGCAGTTGAAAGATCCTGCCTGCCACAATGAAGACCTGGTGCAGCCAAATAAATGAATAAAGTAAATATTTAAAAAGATAACTTTTCACTCTGGGTTGACAAAAGTTAAGTTTTATTTTTATATCATTTACTTATTGAAGAAACTAAGGTTGTTTATCCTGTTGAACGTTCCACATTCTGACTTTAGCTTCTGCTGTTTCTAATTTTTCTGCTTCCATCCCCCATATTTCCTGTAAACTGTGAGTTAGATGTGGAGGTCACATCAAGTTAGGGTCCAAAATGTTTTGGGAAGAATCCATCACACAGGTGGCTTTGGTACTTCTACCACCAAGACTGGTGGGTCCAGGCCCCTCCATTTTCAAGTTCTCCACCAACATGTCACCTTTGGGTTTCAGTCTGTTGATGATCATGGCCTGGATCCATCATTTCATTAAGGAGTGCAAACTTATTTTCTAATCTCTCTCACTCCCTTTTCATTTACTACCTGGATTTCCTAAAAAGAACTTCCCGTTCTCAACCATTTTCTGAGTCTGAAATAGAGTTCGTTCAAGAAGGGCAGGAGCGAGTGCTTAAACGCTTTTCTTTTAAACACTTCAGAATGAATGAGTAAGCTGGTGCCCCTGCCATCGGCAAAAGTGGCCAATTATTGGGTGTTATAAATTCAACGATATGCAAAATATATATAATTCATATTTCCCGATCAATGGTAGTCATTGTTCCTGTTGGGGCTGTTTCACCTCTATAATCTTGAGTTGCTTTTTATAGAAAAGTTTAAGATAAAGTTCTGGTTTTTTTTAAAGGAAAGATTTAAAGGCCCCAGGTCACAGAGGGCTTGGGTGGGGAGGGCGGCGGGGAGATCGGTAACCTGCCAGTTGTCCCGCGCTCCCGCCAGGTCGTCCGCAGGTCCCGCGTCCGGGGGCGGGGCAAGGCGTAGGCAGGGCCGTCGCGCCTTTGCGCGCGGGGCGGGGCAGGTGGCGCGGCGGCGGCGGCGCGCGGGCAGAGGTGAGGCGCGCGGCCCCCTAGCGCGCCAACGCGATCCCCGCCGGAGCCGCGGCGTCCCACCGTGCGGCCCTCATCCTTCTTCCTGACCCGACATCCCGCCGGCTCCAGGATGGGCGCGCGCGCTTCGGGAGGACCCCGGGCCCGGACAGGGTTCCTGCTGCTGCTGCTTCTGCTCGGGCTGGTGGCCCCGGGCGCGCAGGGGGCGCGGAGCCGCGGCGGCACCGAGAAGAACAGCTACCGCCGCACGGTCAACACCTTCTCGCAGAGCGTCAGCAGCCTGTTCGGCGAGGACAACGTGCGCGCCGCTCAGAAGGTGGGCGCTGGGCCCGCGCCCGCGGTCACCTTGCCTCGGCCGCCGCGCACCTGGCGCCCAGGGCCCTCCTGGGCCGTGCGCGGCCTCCGGGGCTGCAGGCCGGCCGGGGCTCAGAAAGAGGGAGGCCCGGGTCTGGGGCGGGGGGTCCGGGCCTGCAGCCTGTGGCCCGAGCCGGGCCAGGCCAGCGTCGTGTCTGGGGGCGAGTTCCGGCTCAGGTCTAGTGCGCAGGGCCTCGGCGCGCCCTGTGTTCCATGCGGTACTTCTCCTTGAACCTTGCTCCCGGGGGCACTCGGTCCGGGCCTGCCCTCGGCAATTCTGACGCCGCCGCGCCTCTCATTCATTCATTCAACACGTTTGAATGAGCGCCTACTGTGAGCCAGGCACCGTGGCGGCTGCCCAGAGGGCGCCCTGCTCGCCGGCGCCCTCTCCCCACGCTGCTGCGCTCTCCCCAGCAACCCCGAATTTCCTGTAGCCTTAACGCCGACCCACTTCCCCTGAGCACCTTAGGCCCTCCTCCTTCTGCTTTGAAGATATTTAGGCTTTTTATTACTTTACTGTTATTTTTTTAAGAATGAGAGTAATGCAGTCTGCTCCGTTGCTTTGGCAACCTGGCACAGTAACCCTTTTAAGCACCTACTGTGTTCTGGGCCTTTCACTTAAAGCGTTTTATTTACTTTGGAGCTGTTGAGGAGCCCCTGGCCCCTGGGGATGGTGTTGAGCGCTCCGGAGAAGCCCTTTCTCTCCCTGCTCTGCCCTCGGCAGCTGGGTGAGCCACTGTGGGTTAAAAAGTCCACCGAGCAAGGGGAAGTGAATAAGGGGGACTGTTGAATGTGGTCAGGCGGTTCCTGGAGTACAGCCCATACTGTTCCTTCTCTTAAGCGCTTTGCTCTGCACCAGCCCTGGGCTTTTGGAGTGGAGAAAAGTTCCACCTCTGACTGGATGGCTTCAGGCAAGTGGCTTCACTTTTTTGAGGCTCAGTCTCTTTATTCCTTCAATGGGGATAGTAATCATATCCTCTTGTAATTATGAATTGTAGGTCCCTTCTTGGCCCAGAGTCATGGCTGAATCAGTGTCAGATACTGTTGTTAGTTATATCCTGGCCAAGGCTCAAATCTCAATTGCTTAGCCCTGCTGGCAGTGCTTTCAGGTTTTTAAAAAATGCTTTCTGCTGCTTGAGATGAAGGGGAAAGAAAACATTAAACCCCAAATCAGACTGACTGAACATTCTAATTGGATGAGATGAAATATAGGTTAATTTGTTAGGAAAGCTGTTAACTTCTGAGCGTCCTCTCCTGTGGGTGTTCTGAGAGGCTGTAAAGGTTGTGGGTAATGGGGCGGGGGAATATCTCTTTGTAGCTGGCTACAGAGGGAGAGCATAGAATAACTGAGTGCAGAGAAGTGGCCTCCAGACTGCCTGAGTATGCAGGGTGAATCTGCACCTCCCTCCTGCTGTGTCCCTTAGCCATTTGAAGGCAGAAATCATTTGTTTTACAGCAAAAAGACCTTCCCTTGTGGCTCAGCTGGTAAAGAATCCACCTGCAATATGGGAGACCTGGGTTCGATCCCTGGGTTTGGAAGATCCCCTGGAGAAGGGAAAGGCTACCTACTCCAGTATTCTGGTCTGGAGATCCCATGGACTTCCATGGGGTCACAAAGAGTTGGACATGGCTAAGCTACCTTCACTCGCTCACAGCAAAAAGAAGTCTGGCCTTTTTGGGGGAGGGTTAAGCACAAGCCACCATGTCTAGGCTGATTATTCTATCTGGGAATCTGAGATTCATAGACATGAAATACAAAGTAGATATTTAGGGGTTCAGATGTGGGTTGATATCAATAAGACAGCTGTATTCTAGCAAAGTATCTGAGAATCTTGAAATCAGAATTCCTTTTGAGGTAAACCAAGGTTTGTGCTTTCAATAGAGATGACCATAATACTAACTGCTGCTAAGTCACTTTAGTCCTGTCCGACTCTGTGTGACCCCATAGACGGCAGCCCACCAGGCTCCCCTGTCCCTGGGATTCTCCAGGCAAGAACACTGGAGTGGGTCGCCATTTCCTTCTCCAGTGCACGAAAGTGAAAAGTGAAAGTGAAGTCTCTCAGTTGTATCCAACTGTTAGTGACCCTATGGACTGCAGCCTACCAGGCTCCTCCATCCATGGGATTTTCCAGGTGGTAAAGAACCCATCTGCTAATGCAGGAGACATGAGAGACATGGGTTCGATTCCTGTGTCAGGAAGATCTGGAGAAGGTAATGGCAACCCACTCTAGTATTCTTGCCTGGAGAATTCCATGGACAGAGGAGCCTGGCGGACTACAGTCCATGGGGTCGCGTAGAATCAGAGACGACTGACGCAACTTAGCACGCACATTTGTTTAAAATACACCTCCTTTTTTCTGGCCAAGCATCATGAGGGATCTTAGTTCTCCAACCAGAGATCAAACCCATGCCCCCTGCAGTGGAAGTGCAGAGTTTTAACCACTGAACCGCTGGGGAAATCCATGCCTTTTTTTTTTAAGATCTAATTGGCTTTAATCAGCAATTTGTGAATTGGGCGACATCCTTTCTAGCATATAAGTGCTCCCTGTTCTAAGTTCTTTTATAAATAGAATAACTCACTTCATCCTTAGAACAGGCCTATAAGGTTGGTACTGTTAATATTTCCATTTTACAGATAGGGAAACTGAGGCACAGAGTGGTAAAGTGACTGGCTTCAGTGCAGCCTGGGTGGCAGAGCCAGGATTTGAATCCAGGCACCGTGGGGCTTCCCAGGGGGTGCAGTGGTAAACAATCCACCTGTCAATGGAGGAGATGCAGGTTCGATCCCTGGGTGAGGAAGATCCCCTGGAGTAGGAAATGGCAACCCACTCGAGTATTCTTGCCCGGAGAATCCCATGGAAAGAGGAACCTGGAGGGCTCCAAAGAGTTGGACACGACGGAGTATGCACGCATACATGTACACAGTAGGTCTGGAGTCCACGCTGGTACCTTCACTGGTCTTTTGGTGTCACGACCCTCCCTGAGCCCCTCAATCAGTGCAGCATCCAAAATGAGGCTCCCTGACATTTCCTGTGGAGTGTAGCTTAGGCCAGCCAGGCTTAGGGAAATTGCTCTGTTAATTATAATTAAAGGAAAACTGAATCTGCTAGCAACTATAGTTTTCAACAAGCCAGACCTTCTTAGTGGGTTGTAAAGTTTGAGGGTATTTAATGAAACACTCTATGTTCTATCTAGGAATTGTCTAAAATTAACCCCAGCCCTTCTGGTTCAGAGCCTAGGCCTTGCTCTCCCACAGACTTGGGTTCAAATCCCAGCTCTGCTTCTTACTAGCTCTGTGACCTTGGGCCGGTTGCTTGACCTCTGTGTGTCTCCTTTGTGCAAAGGAGATAAATTGGCAGGTTGAATGTGACTAGTCATGGTGTACAATACCAGGCACTGAATAAGTATTTAGTAAAATGGTAGAAGATATAAGAAGGATTCATCTGGTGTGTGTAGTATAAAGATGTACCCTCATTTAACCAACTCCTCCTGATGGTCCATGTTTTGTTAGTTTCCGATTGGATTGGATTGGCCACTCCAATCCTGGCTGCAGTAAAGGTTTTTCTATCTAAATTTTTGGGAGTGCGCATATACAAGTTCATCTGTAAATTGTCAGAAATTCAATTGCTGAGCCAGAGGGTCTGTGTATTAAAAAAATTTTAATTGAAACATAATTAGTGCACTTTTCTGTGTTAAGTATACAGTGAAATGAATTGTCATATACCAAACATGCCCATGTGACCCACACGTCGCACTGGAAGTATAGGGGTCCAATCCCCTAGCCCCAAGATAACCTCTCTCCTAACTCTGACAACATAAACTAGCTTTGTCTGCCGTGTCCTTTATGCACAGTTCCAGTTCATATACATTTTGAGTACTGAGAGACGTTACTGAAATGTTTACCAGTTATACCAGTTTCCATTCCTGTCATACATGTGAGGGCTGCTTTCCAACACCTCTCTAACGAAGTGTCAGTAAACTATTTGGTTTTATTATTTTACTGTGAGATAGATGATCTTTTCACTTTTTCGGAATCCAGTGGCATCTTTACTGGGAACTGATTTTTGTTTTCTTTTGCCTAATACTGAAACTGTTAGTCTTTTTCTTTTTAAGAGGCTGGCATTTTTTTTTTGCTTTGTAAGAAAATATTTTGAGCAGAATAACTTTGACACTTTCCAGTCTTCCCCCCCGCCCACCAACATTTTAACAGGTTTATTGAGGTGTCATCGACATAGACTACACACATTTAAAGTGGGACAAAAGTGTACGCGTTGGTAAATTTTGACATATGGATACACCCCTGAAAACATCACCATCATCAAAATAATGTTGTCTGACTTTTTCTTTGAAAAGCTGGAAGAATTGAATAAGTTAACAGTGAGACATTCTACCTGGGATAACCATATTCTCCCCAAACTGTTTCTTTTTCTCTACAAACACACACACATACACTTTTTTTTTTGGAAAGTAAATTGTGGACATGATGATATTTTCTCCTCAGTTCAGTTCAGTTCAGTCACTCAGTCGTGTCCAGCTCTTTGCAACCCCATGAATCGCAGCACGCCAGGCCTCCCTGCCTATCACCAACTCCCGGAGTTCACTCAAACTCACGTCCATCGAGTGAGTCGGTGATGCCATCCAGCCATCTCATCCTCTGTTGTCCCCTTTTCCTCCTGCCCCCAATCCCTCCCAGCATCAGAGTCTTTTCCAATGAGTCAACTCTTTGCATGAGGTGGCCAAAGTACTGGAGTTTGAACTTTAGCATCATTCCTTCCAATGAACACCCAGGGCTGATCTCCTTTGGAATGGACTGGTTGGATCTCCTTGCAGTCCAGGGGACTCTCAAAGAGTCTTCTCCAACACCACAGTTCAAAAGCATCAATTCTTGGGCACTCAGCTTTCTTCACAGTCCAACTCTCACATCCATACATGACCACTGGAAAACCATAGCCTTGACTAGACAGACCTTTGTTGGCAAAGTAATGTCTCTGCTTTTCAATATGGTATCTAGGTTGGTCATAACTTTTCTTCCAAGGAGTAAGCATCTTTTAATTTCATGGCTGCAGTCACCGTCTGCAGTGATCAGAACCTAATACCATGGCCCCTTCACCCCAAAACTTAAATTTAGTTCAATAACATTTTGTAATATACAGCCCATATTCACATTTCCTTTATAGCTTAAAAAAAAATACAGCACCCAATCAACAGCTCATTGCAATTGGTTTTAATGCCTCTTTAGTTCCTTTTAATCTATCAAAGTCCCTTTACCCTTTTGGGAATGGGAGTCAGGGGTGCTTTTATGACATTGATGTTTATGTCTTCTTTTTCTTAACAGCTTTATTGAGCTATAATTCAGATACTATACAATTCATTCACTGAAAGTTCAGTGGCTTTTATTATACTCAGCGGGGTTGTACATCACCACATTCTGTACATTTTACCACATTTCTGTACATCACCACAATCAGTTTTGAACATTTTCATCACTCCTCCCCGCCTTAAAGAAACCCTAAATTTCTTAGTGGTCACCCCATCTCCCCCAATCCCTGGCAGCCCATAATCTTCTTTGTTCTTATGGATTTGCGTATGTATTCTGGACATTTCCTGTAAATGGAGTCAGCCAGTAGGTGGTCTTTTGCATCTTGCTTCTTTCACGCAACATCTTGTTTTCAAGGTTCATCCATTTTGAAGCTTTTGTCAGTATTTCATTCCTTCTTAGGGTTTTCCTTTGATCCATTTATCAGTTAATGGTCATTTGGGTTGTTTCCACTTGTTGGCTACTATGAATAGTGCTGCTCTGAACATTCATGTGCAGGTTTTTCCAGGAATATATGTTTATTTTGGAGTATGTACCTAGGCATGGAATTTCTGGGCTTCTCTGGTGGCTCAGACGGTAAAGAATCTGCCTGCAATGCGGGAGACCTGGGTTCCATCCCTGGGTTGGGAAGATCCCCTGGAGGAGGGCGTGGCAACCCACTCCAGTATTCTTGCCTGGAGAATTCCATGGACAGTCCATGGGGTCGCAAAGAGTTGGGCAGCTGAGTGAGTAAGCACACGGCACAGCATATGGCAGCTCTGACATCTCAAGGAGTTTCTGTTCAGACCATTTGACGTTCCTATCAGCAGTATATAAGGATTCCAGTTTCTCCTCATCTGCGCCAACATAAGTTCTTGTCTTCCCCACCACCCCTTGGATATATTTAATTCAATTTATTTTTAATTGAAATATAGTTGATTTACAATATTATACTAGATTCAGGTGTACAACCCAATGATTCAGTATCTTTGGACTATACACCGTTTATAGCTATTATAATAGGATATCAGCTATATTCCCTGTGCTAGGCAGTATATCCTTGTGACTTACTTTATACATAGTAGTTGTATCTCTTAGACCTCTACCCCTATCTTGTCCATCCCCCTTCTTCCCTTTCCCTGCTGGTAACCGCTAGTTTGTTCTCTGTATCTGTGAGTCTGCCTCTTTTTCGTTATATTCATTACCTTGTTATATTTTTTAGATTCCCCACAAAGTGTTATCATACAGTAGTTGTCTTTCTCTTTGACCTTGCCTCACAGCGTGTCAGGTCCTAGTTCCCCAACCAGGACCTGCACCCCGTGCAGTGGAAGCTCAGAGTTGTAACCACTGAACCACCAGGGACGTCTCATTATTTGTCTTTCTCTGTCTGACTTATTTCACTAAGCAGAGTACCCTCCAGGTCCATCCAGGTTGTTGCAAATGGCGAAATTTCATTCTTTTTTATGACTGATTAGTATTCTGGTTTATGTGTGTGTATGTATATCACATCTTTCTCCATTCACCTGTTGACGTAGGTTACACTTTTTGAGTGTAACCATTCTAGTAGGACTGACATGGTTTCTCCCCGTGGTTTATCTTACTTTTTGGCCTCAGCATATATCACATGGTACCTCAGTTACCCAGCCAGGGATCGAACCCTTGCCTCCTGCATTGGAAGCATGGAGTCTTAACCACCAGACCACCAGAAAAGTCCCTCTCTCTGTGGTTTTGACACCCAGTTGGTTTTTCAGTTGTCCCATGATGCATCTAATCTGTTTCCCCAGGGTTAGATTGAGGACCTAGCATTCCAGTAAGAATTCTACCTGAGGGCCTTGTGTCTTTAAGAGGGCAGCATGTCAGGACATATGGTGTCATTTAGTCCCATTGCTTTGACCCACCCTCCCAGAGGTGCCTTTTCCCCTTTGTAATTCACTCCTGATCCTCATGTGTGTTCCAGCACTTCAGTTCCCATTAACTTTGTCTTACTTCCTGTTTCTCAGATCCTTAGGCAACCTCTAAACTGCTCCTTTGCTGCTTTTCTTATGAAAATGCTTGGGCGCCAGTTTAAATATGCTTGGGGGTAATGGGGGTGAGGAGAGTTTAGGACGCCCTCCAGATTTAGGACGGGGTGATGAAATGCTGAGCTGGAGTAATTGTGTCTTCTCCCTTGGACTGGCCACAGCCGCGGGCCTCCTGAGTTGGCTCACTTGAATCTTTTTCATTTTATCTGTTCATCCTGAATATTGCCCAGGAGACACAAAGGGAGAAAGAATTGTATGATGAACCCCTGTACCCTTCACCCAGTTTTGACATTCTTGTTGTATCTCTTCCCCCATCAAAAAAATGTTTGAAGCCTGGCATAGTGTTTTAAAACTAATCCAAGACATATTGGTTCACTTTTGAATATTTCAGTCTCTGTCTTTAACAGATAAACATTTTGCAAAAATGTTCTCCACAATACCATCATCACAGCTCCTGACAATTTTTTAATAACCATCCCAAGTCCATTTTCCTATTTCCCTGACCAACTCAAAACATCTTTATGCAAAAGTGCTTCATTTGAATTGGGATCCAGTTTCCTGACCAGGGATTGAACCTGGGCCACCACGGTGAAAGTCCGAATCCTAACCACTAGACCACCAGGGAATGCCCAAGCTTGGTTTGGTTTGTTTAATTCTATTATTAAATTTTTGAATTGAGGTAGAGTTGATGTACAGTAGTATATGATTATACAGTGCTGTTCGCGGTATACAACATTCACACTTTTTATAGGTTATACTTCATTTATAGTTACTATAAAATTTTGGCTATATTTTATAGGTTGTAGAAAAAACATACAACCTGTGCCGTTGGTTTGGCTTTTCACCTATTTCTGTGAACTGCTTCAGGCTCTGGGCTTCACTGAACCTCACCTTAGTCTGCAGGGCTCCCATGAGGAAGGGCCACAGTCTGGCTGGCTCACCCAGAAATACCGTCTGGAAGTTCTGGAAGCTGGAAACCTGAAATCAAGGTGTAAACCAGGCTGCTGCTTTCTGAGGCCTCTTGCTCACGGATGGCTGTCTTCTCCCTGTGTCCTCACGTGATCTTTTCTCTGTGCATGTCTGTGTCCCCATTTTCTTTTTTTCTTTTTCCTTTCAACAATTTTTTTTATTGGAGTATGGTTGGTTTACAATGTTGGGTTAGTTTCAGGTGTACAGCAGAGATTCAGTTAAACATGGGCATGGTGGTGCCTGACTCTTTGCAGCCCCTTGGACTGTAGCTCACCAGGCTCCTTCGTCCATGGGATTTCCTGGGCAAGAAGACTGGAGTGGGTTCATTTTCTTTCTTTTAAAAAAAATTTTTTTTCCCATCAAATGCAGTGTTAACCTTTTTTTTGCCACGCTGCTCAGCATGCGGGATCCTAGTTCTCTGACCAGGACTGAACCTGCGCCTGTAGCACTGACCACACCGAGTTCTAACCACTGGGGGACCTGTGGGGAAGCCCCCCATCTCTTCTTGTAGGGCCCCCAGTCCTGTTGGATCCAGGTCCTCCACATTGGCCTCAGTTCACCTTCACTGAGATGTGGAGGAACACAGTGCTGCCCACAGCATCCCCTCAGGGCTCCTGTGTCTTCACACAGACAGGGAGCCAAGGACTAACTTGCTGGAGCAGAAGCCACAGTGAGCGGTGCCAGCCCCAGGGGGCAGAGTGTTCCCACCCACCCGGTCCAAAAGGCCCCCGATGAGCCTTTCCATGTATCACCCTTTCCTGCCCTGGCTGGTCCCCAAGGTGGGCCTCACCTTTCCTCTGAGCACAGCCAGGTCCTATTTGGGCCTGTGGGTTTCCCAACACCTGCCCAAAGACAGTTGTTTGGTGGGAAGGAGATGACTCCCTTTGGAAAGAGGACTGGACCTCCAACCTTACTGGGTGCGCTGGGTTGCCACCCAGCTGTCCTCAGATCTGACACAGGCAACCTAAGGGGTCCCCACATCGTTTTTTGTTTTTTTTTTAAATTTAATATTTATTTATTGGGCTGCACTGAGTCTTAGTTGTGGCATGTGGGATCTTTAGTCGCAGCATTCAAACTCAGTTACGGCATCTGGGATCTAGTTCCCTGACCAGGGAGTGAACCCGAGCCCCATTGCATTGGGAGCATGGACCCTTACCCACTGGTGGACAGGGAAGTTCCCTAATGTCCATTCTTCCTCAGTCCCATTTTACAGCTGAGAAACTAAGGCACAGAGAAGGTCAGCGGCAGCAGAAGCTGTAATGTCCCTTCTTCCCAAAATAGCTACTTTTTCACACCCTTTCTAGGGGAGCTGGTACCCTCGAAAGGCCTGCTAATTTTTTTCCCAGGTGCCTCAGGGAGTCCTTTCCCTTTTCCTCCACTTGAACAAAATGTAAAAATTGCTACCTATGGACAAATGGGCACAAATTGTGATGCTTTTAAAGAATAACGAGAGGAGGAACAAAGCGTGGAGAACCCTGGAAGGGAGTGCTATTTGGCAAGAAAGAGGAATTAAGTACTGATTCACGCAGCCACATGGGTGAAGCCAGACATTATTATTTTGAGTGCAAGAAGCCAGGCACAAAAGGTCACGGATTGCCTGATTTCATTTGTACAGAAAGTCCAGGAAAGGCAAAACCGTGGAGACGGGAAGAAGATTAGTGGTTGCCTAGGCTGAGAGGGAGAAGGCACTGGCAACCCACTCTGGTACTCTTGCCTGGAAACTCCCATGGACAGAGGAGCCTGGTAGGCTGCAGTCCATGGGGTCGCTAAGAGTCGGACATGACTGAGCGATTTCACTTTCACTTTTCACTTTTCACTTTCATGCATTGGGGAAGGAAATGGCAACCCACTCCAGTGTTCTTGCCTGGAGAATCCCAGGGATGGGGGAGCCTGGTGGGCTGCCATCTATGGGTTGCACAGAGTGGGACACAACTGATGTGACTTAGCAGCAGCAGGCTGAGGGGAGGAGGGAATGAGGAGCCGCTGCAGATGGGGACAAGACTCCTTTTGGGGAGATGAAGATGTTCTAAAATTCAATTATGGGGGATTTTTTAAAAAAAAACAACAACACTGAATCATGCATTTTAAAGACGAGAACCTTATAGTATGTAAATGATACATCAGTGAAACTAACAAAAAAAAGAATTATAACTAAATGGACACCAGTGTGTCTTCTCTCCAGGGGATGGTACATTCTCCAAAATGCCCCCACCCACGTACCCCTATCCAAGAGAGGTCCAGGGACCCTTTCTTCTCCCTGACATAAATACTTCCTTCTGTCATTCCCACATGATTTTTTTTTAATGTCAACTGTTCCATTATTATTATTTTTTACTCTTTCAGTTAAAAAATTTTTCTTTTAAAATAGAGGTATAGTTGAGGACTTCCCTGGTGCTCCAGTGGTTAAGAATCCACCTGCCAATGCAGAGGACATGGGTTCCACCCCTGGTCCAATAAGATTCCACATGCCACAGGGCAACTAAGCTTGAGTGCTACAACAAAGATGAAATGCAGCCAATAAATAAAGGAAGTATAGTTGATTTGCAGTGTTAGGCTAGTATCCTTCTGGTTTTCAAATAGCAACTTATTAAGGAATAATTCATATATTAATACTATACAGTCCTTCCATTTAAAGTGTATAATTTAGTAGGTGGGGGGTGGGGTCATTTCCTTTTTATCTTTTGGTCACACTGCAGGGCAGGCAGGATCCTAGTTCCCTGACCAGGAATCAAACCCTGGCCCCCCTGCATTGGCAGCTCAGAGTCGTCTTATCTGCTGGACCACCAGGAAGTCCCTGTCTGTGCCATTCTTCACCTGGGCATATAAGGGAAGATCCATAAGCGAGTGGTAACAGTGCTGTCTCTGGAAGGGGATTCAGGTTGTAGGAAGTGAGACTTTATACCATATCGCTATACCATGCTGCTATACCATGTGTATAGCATATCGCTTAAAGTGATATGAAGCTGCACCTTGTGTTCATACTGGGAGAGCTACTGCAGCCCTCCAAGGCCCCTGGGTCCTTAAAACTGGGATGGAGGTGCGTCTCTGTCGTTTGCACGTGCCCGAGATGTGACGATGGGACTCAACTGTGAGAACCGCCGTTCTCGCCCTTTAGAGTTGCTCCCATGCAGCAGCACCCGGCCTCTGGGTGAAATAGGTTGGTTGCAACACCTTCACCATTTAGAAATGAGAATTCAGGCAGGGACTTTGACAAGAGTCAGCAGAGGGCTCTGGGAGTAATCAGAAGTGTAGTGAGCACTTTTGCAGAGGGCTTCTGGCTTCTCCGATGGATCCCTCCACCTGTAGAAAGAAGACCTTTTTTTTTTTTTTTTTGAATATTTATAATTTTTGGCTATGCTGGGTCTTTGTTGCTGCAGGCAGCTCTTCTGTAGTTTCGAGAGCTGGGGCTACTCTAGCTGCAGTGTGCAGGCTTCTCATTGCAGTGGCTTCTCTTTTTGCAGAGTACGGGCTCTAGGGCTCATGGGCTTCAGTTGTTGTGGCACACCAGCTTTGTTGCCCCACAGCATGTGGGATCTTCCCAGACCAGGGATCGAACCCATGTCCCCTGCATTGGCAGGTGGGTTCTCAACCACTGGATCACCAGGGAAGTCCAGGAGGGAGATTTGACCATATTCACTTGGTTCTTGGCGCCCCAAGCTAGTCCTATGCTCCATTAATCCACAGGGCGATTTGGCCAAGCCCTGGGGTTGGCCTTTTTCACCAGCTGGCTGAGTTTTCTCATTCAACTGTAAACTTGGCCAGACTAGGAAGAAGGAAGCTGTGGCCGAGTTGGTAATGACTTTTCTCTCATTTCTTCAGTTCCTGACAAGGCTAACCGAGAGGTTCGTGCTGGGAGTGGACATGTTTGTGGAAACCGTGTGGAAAGTTTGGGCAGAGCTCTTGGAAGTTCTTGGACTCGACGGTAGGTGTTGGGGGGCATTCATTTGAAGGCAGTGTTTCATTCTGGTGCTTCTCAAATTATGGGAGTGGTATCCAGGGTGGGTGGTACAGGAGAAGACTACAGGGGTGGAGGGGATACAAAAGAACCTATTTTATTATCGTAGTTATGTTTGTAAGTAGCTGGGATTCCCAGATGCTACTTAGAAGGTGTAGGTGGGTATTGCCAACTTGTCTGTCCCTAGACTTGCCTGTTGGCTCAGATGGTAAAGAATCCGCCTACAATGCAGGAGACCTGGCTTCAATCCCTGGGTCGGGAAGATCCCCTGGAGAAGGGGATGACAACCCACTCCAGTAATCTTGCCTGGAGAATCCCATGGACAGAGGAACCTGGTGTGCTACAGTCCATGGGATTGCCAAGAGTCAGACACGACTGTCACTCAGGCAAACCTTGGGGACTGGAGGTGGAGTCTCTGTGTGGTCGGGGTCCGTAACAAACTGCTCCAGTTACTCAGACAGGAAGCGATTTAATACAGAGAATGAGGTGCTCACAGAATCATTGGAAGGAGCAATGTGTGATTCCCAGGAAGTCAATGTGCTGGTCCAGGAATCAGGAGGCAGCTGCTGGAACCCTTTGAGTTCAAGCTCATGGCCCTGGTCCAGGCTGCTGCCTCTTTCCAGGAAGCCTGCAGCAATCTGTGTCAGGGTCACCAAGACCACCCCCCGCCCCCAGGTCCCATGCATCTCTAGAAGGACTCCCAGGACCCAGCATTTGTTGGTACGCTCAGCTGTGATGGTTACAGGGAAGGACACAGCACTCAGCAAAGGGAAAGACATGTGGGGTGAAGTCTGGGGAACCAGGCACAAGCTCCCAGAGCCCTCTCCAGGATGGGGGTGGGAGTGTCACACAGGACACGCTTTGTTCCCCATGTGAGGTGTCCTCAACCAGGGACATCCAGTCGAGACTCAGCACCCAGGGTATTTATTGAGGGGCTGGTCATGTAGGTACCCTCTGCCTCATACCTTCTAAATTCCAGACTCCTAGAAGGAAAGCATATATCAGCGTGAACCACATTGTTTGCAAAACCTCCAGGCCCAGATTGAACTCAGTTCTGACCCTGCCTCCCTGGAGGTAGCATCTGATCCTACGGGTCAAAGGCTTAGTCCCACAGTTGCCCCCACTTCAGACACTCGTCCAGGTTGTCGCCAGTGCTTCCGACCGGCTGGCATAGATCAAGAGTACCAATGGCCCGTCCCCGCCTTGGGTTCAAGTAACTTGCTCGAGCTGCTTGTGGAACCCTGGAAACCTGTTTACTCAGTAGATAACTTTTTTAATGATAGGATGTAATCCAGGAACAGCCAGGTGAAGGCGATGCATGGGGCAGGGTTTCTGGGCAGGACTCGGAGCTTCCATGGTCCGAGTTCTGTTGACTCATTGGCCACTGGTGATCGATTCAACCTTCACCTCCTCCCAAGAGGTCAGGAGGGTCAATCGAAAGGCTCAACCCTCTAATAACCAAGTTGGTTCCCTTGGCAACCAGCCTACATTTTTAGAGGCTTTTCAGAACCACCTGATTAACAAACACAGGTATGTGTGAAAGGGGCTGTGAATTATCAAGACACCTTTACTGCTCTTATCACTTAGGAAATTGCAAGGGTTTTAGGAGCCTGTGCCAGAAATGGGGATGGAGGCCACTTATTTCTTATGCATCCCAATCTCACACTCCAGAAATCCAAGTTCCCAGATGCTGGCCAAGGGCCCAACTTGCAAACCTTTCTGGAAAGTGGCCTTAGGCCTGCTGGCTGAGCGCTTTCCTGCTTATCTCCTAACAAGATCCCTTTCAACAAATCAGCTAGAGTGATTTTTTTTTTTTTTTTACTACTTTTTTGGTTAGTGATTTTAAAAAAACAAAATGTAAAAGTCAGATTAAGTCACTCTCGTTAAAACTGCCCAGTGATTTCCTGATGCACTTTCAAGTGACAAAGTTCACACCAAGGATGCTGCCTAGCCCCTGGACATACCCAGCTTGACGCCTTCCAGTCTCTGTGTTTCCTGCTGGGGACGATCTTCCCAGCCCTTTGCCTGCTCCCGTCTTTCCCATGCTTGGTTCTCTGGTAAATGGCACCTCTTCCAAGCAGCCCCTCCTAACCACCTTGTGTGAGGAACCTCATGCTCAGTTCTCACACTCACATTCTTCCACCTCCTATCCTCCTCCCACGTGTGTGTGTTTGTTACTCATCTCCCCTCTGAGATCCGTGAGCAAGGTCTTGTGTGCCTTCTCCAGGCTGCAACCTTGGCCCCGGCTCTGCCCCTGGTACAAAAAGGCCCATTGTCAGTAAGAGTTGGAGGCCTGTTGGCCCCACTGCTTCATTCTTTGGTGAATTGAGTTGTGTCCCTCTCCAAAAGTGCCCCTCAAGACCCCCACACCTGTGAATGTGAACTTACTGGGGAATGAAGTCTCTGCATATGTAATCAAGCTGAGGTGAGGTCATCCTAGGTTAGCGTGGGCCTTCAATCCAACGTCTGGTGTCCTTATAAGAAGATGAAGGGACTTCCTTGGTGGTCCAATGGATGAGACTCCGAGCTCCCAATGCAGGGGTCCCTGGTTTGATCCCTGGTCAGGGAACTGGATCCCACATGCTGAATCTAAAGATCACGCATGTCCCAATGAAGATCAAAGATCCCGTATGCTGCAACTGAGACCTGACGCAGCCAAATAATAAATAAAAATAAATATTTTTTAAAAAGAGGGAAATTTGGACAGGGACACAGACACAGAGATGATGGCCATGTGAATGTGAAAACGGAGACAGAGAAGGAGGGGTGCAGTCCATGAGCCAGGGACCAGCTGGAGCGACTTGAGCCAGAAGGGGCAGGGAGAGAGCCTCCCCTGGAGCTTTAGCTGGGGTGCAGCCCCACCCACACCTTGACTTCAGAATTCTGGCCCCCAGAACAGTGAGGCTCCATTCCTGTTGCTTGAAGCCACCACTTCTGGTCATTTGTTACAGAAGCCCGAGGAGACCAATATACTCTCTGAGTTCCACGCACCGTCTCTTTGAATCCACCTACCACCCCCAACCCTCTCCATTGGCCCTGACATTCCCACCTTACAGATCAGAGACCGAGGCCTTGGAGTTGAGCTGGCTGCTGGCCCAAACCCATACCCTGGTACGCGCCCACTGTCATCCCCTCCGTCCCTGGGAACCCATCCTCCAGCTTTGAACCACCGAATTCAGTCTCTGAGAGGCCTTAGGCAGAGAATCAGAGGCAGCAGCATCGCCATTTGAGAGGCTGCTGTGCAGCTCCAAGCCCCCTGGGGCTACGAGGGCCCCTCCTGGGACTCCGGCTGAGTCAACACGGAACCTGGCTCCTGCAATTGAGTGCAATCCCGATTGGAATCCATTTTCACCGCCTGCCCAGATCATTAAATTCTTGGTATTTCCATCCCTGACCAATGAGCCCTGGAGAAACAAACCTGACTGCAAGAAATTGCACTCGGCTTGAAATGAAAGACTGGAGTCAAGTAAGCCTCCTGGTCGGGGAACTAGATCCCACATGGTAAAACTAAAGATCCCGCATGCTGCAGTGAAGATCAAAGATCAAAGAGTTCTTCCACAGCCAAGAGGCCCTGAATACTCATGTTCATGAGAAGGGTGGCTGGCACATTCGGAGGTGAAAGAACTCACTTCTGTGTTGTCGTATTTTTCCCCTTGATGTGTTAAGTTTCAAAGCATCTGAAGACCTCTGGAGTCTGTGTCTTACCCTGAGATGTTTGAAGGTGCAAAAGGTTTTGCAGGAAACTGGACTCCAGAGTTGGATTTTCTGGTACAGAATGCATCCATGAGCACAATCCTTTAATTGCCTGCTTCAGAATGTTTCAAGGTACTGGTTAAAATGGAGAGTCCTTAGCCTGGAGTGGTTCCGTAGAAATAGAATGCCAGCCACATATGTGACGTTAAACGTTCTAATTGCCATGTTAAAAAGGTAAAAAGAAACCAGTGGAATGAATAAGGTGTTTTAGTTAACCCAACAGATTAAAAATATTGCCATCTTGGTACTTCTCTTGAACCTCCACGCTTCCACTGGAGGGAGTGTGGGTTTGATACAAGCCACCAGCACAGCCACAAGAAAAAAAGAATGTCATCTCATCTTGGAATCAATAGGAAATTATTAATGAGGTGTCTTACATTTTGGGGCACACTAATGTCTTGGAAATCTAGTCTGTATTTGGCCCAGCACATCTCAATTCACACTTGCCATGTTTCCCGGGCTCGGTGTCCACCATAATGACAGCACGGTTAGCTCCACCCTTGATCTCCTGGCTGAAGGCACTTTTCTGGGAAATAGCATCCAGAGTCAGAAGGAAGGATTTCAGTCTCCCATCTTCAAGTTGTTGACTTTCTCTGAAGCCTTGGAGCCCTTGTGACATTGTGACAAAACGGGGGAAGTAGGGATTCCTCTTGGAGGCTGCCTCAGGACAGGGCAGGGACTGGGTGGCTCTGTCAGCCAGACTCTACCTTGGAATACCGGCTCCACTGTGCCCTAGGCGTGCGACTGAAAAAGGTTCCTGGACCAAATTCCAAAGTGTGTGTGTGTGTGTGTGTGTATGTGTGTGTAGGCTTCCCCCCACCAGCTAGCAATGTGCAGATACCATGCGGTGACAGAGAATTCAACTCAGTTCTGACACTGTCTATCTAGAGGCAGAATCAGACTCCACAGGCAAAGGGCTCAGTCCCACAAGACCACCCTCCACTTTGGATGCCCAGCATGAGTCCAGGTCATCACCCGTGCTTCTGAGCAACCGGCTGCAAACTAGCAGTTCCCATGACCTCCTTCTTCTGCTCAGTTAATTTGCTAGAGCAGGGACTTCCTTGGTGGTCCAGAGGCTAAGAGTCTGCACTTTCTCTGCAGGGGGCAAGGGTTCAATCCCTGGTCAGGGAACTAGATCCCACATGCTGCAACTAAGAGTTTGCCTGCCACAACTAAAGATTTTGCCTTCTTCAATGAAAATCGGAGATTCCCTGTGCCATAGCTAAGACCCGGTGCAGCCAAATAAGTAAATAAAAATATATTTTTAAGAAACATGGAGCTTAAAACAGTATAGTATTGGCATAAAAACAGATACATAGACCTGTGGAGCTGAGAAATAAAGTCATGCACATACGGTTAGCTGGTATTTGACAAAGCCAAGCATGCTTAACGGAGGAAAGACAATCTCTTCAATAAGTTGTGCTGGGAAAACATTCACATGTAAGAGAATGGAATTAGATCTCTGTTTCACACCACTCATAAAAATTAACTCGAAACGGATTAAAGACTTAAATGTGAGACCAGAAACCATAAAACTCCTGGAAGAAAACAAGCAGTCAGCTCTTTGACCTTGTCCTTGGCAGTGATTTTCTGGATTTGACACCAAAAGCAAAAATAAACAAGTGGGACTACATCAAGTAGAGAGTTTCTGCACATCCAAAGAAACGATCGACAAAATGAACTTACAGAATGGAAAAATATTTGCAAACGTATCTGTTAAGGAGTTTATATCCAAAATAGATAAAGAACTCACACTACTCAATAGCAAAAAAAAAAAAAAGAGAAAAAAAAAATGGACAAAAAGGAATTCCCGGATGGTCTAGCGGTTAGGACTCTGAGCTTTCACTGCTGAGGGTGCAGGTTCAATCCTTGATCAGGGAACGGAGATCTCATGTGCTACATGGTGCAGCCAGGAAAAGAAAAGGGTGGGGGGATGACAGTGGGCCTGGATAAACATTGTTTCCCAAAAAAGGAAACATATGAATATGAATGTTTTCATATTTATTTAAAAAAAGGAAACATATTCCTTCAATATGAATGGTCAACAGGTACATGAAAAGGTACTGTATTACCAGTAATTCAGCATTGCTAGTCATTAGGGAAATGCAAATCAAAACCACAGTGAAATGTTAATTTGGTTACTAGAATGACTGTTACCAAAAAGATAAGAGAGAACAAATGTTGCTGAGGATGTGGAGAAGTTGGAACGCTTGGGCACTGTTGGTGGGAATGTAAATTAGTCCACCACTGTGGAAAACAGTATGGAGGTTCCTCTTAAAAGCAGAGAACTTCCCTGCTGGTGCAGTGGATAAGAATCTGCCTGCCAGTGCAGGGGACACAGGTTCCATCCCTGGTCCGAAAAGATTCCACATGCCTTGGAGCAACTAAGCCAGTGGGCCACAACTACCAAAGCCCACATGCCCTGTAGCCTGTGCTCTGCAACAAGAGAAGGCACCACGATGAAAAGCCCGCACGCTGCAGCCCAAGAGGAGTCCCCGCTCGCCACAACCAAAGAAAGCCTGCATGCAGCATCCAAGATCCAGCACAGCCAAAAATAAATCAGTAAAATTAAAAAAAAAATTAACAGTAGAACTACCATACGATCCAGCAGTTCTACTTCTGGGAATATATCTGAAGGAAACAAAAACACTACATCAAAGAAATAACTACGCCATCACTGCCAGCCCCCACCCCCACCCTGTCCCTGGCCATGTGCATTGCAGCATTACTTAGAATAGCTAGGGCATGGAATCAACCTAAGTGTTCACTGACAGGTAAATGGATAAAGAAATTTTGGTGTGTCTATATATGATGGAGTATTCTTCAGCCATAAAACAGGAAATCCTACCATTTGCAACCACATGGATGGACCTTGAGGGCATTAAGCTAAGTGAAATAAGTCAGAGAAAAGCAGATACTGTATAATCTCACTTATATATAGAATCTTAAAAAAAAAAAAAAAAAGACTCATAAGTTGAGAGATCAGATTTATGGTTGCCAGAGACAGTGAATGGAAAATAGGGGAATTGGAGGAAGATGGTAAAGAGGTACAAACTGCGGTTATAGGATAAATGAATCCTGGGGGTGTAATGTGCAGCATGATGACTGTATTTAACCCTGCTGTGCAGTATAGTTGAAAGTTATTAGAGTTAGGAGATCCTCAAAGTTCTCGGGAAAAGGAAAACTTTTTTTTCTGTCTGTGAGATGATGGACATTTTTTTGTTTTGCTTATGTATTTTTAATTGCAACACATTTGCTTTACACTATTGTGGAGATGATGGATATTAACAAAACTGATTTTGATCGTTTCACAATATAAGTCAAGTCATTCTGTATACTGTGAACTTAAATAGTGCTGTATGTCAGTTATGTCTCAATAAACATGGGAGAGAAAGTTGCATGCTGAAGTATGATGTGTGCCTCTTTCAAATGGTTTGGTTAAAAAAAAGGGGGGATTATGTGACTAGAGATGGAGCAAAATGTTAAACGTTAAACCTAGATGATTTCGATAGGAGTATTTATATTATCATCCTTTTAACTTTTCTGTTTGAAAATTTTCTTAAGTCGGGCACACAGAAGATGCACGTTCTTCATTTCACTCAATTCTTAAGATGGAACTTCATGTGTGGGTACCAGTTACGATTAGGTTTGGCTGTGAGTAACAGAGACCCCCAAATTACAGCAGCTTATACAAGATGGAAGCTTATATTTCTCTTATGTGAAAAGTTCACAGGTAGGTGGCTAGGCAGGTAGGTGGCTTTGCAGCACATTCTCCTCAGGTCCGAGGCCCCTTCCATCTTATTGCTCCCCAATAGGTGACTTCCCTTCCCTCATGACCCAAGACAGCTGCTCCTATACCAGCCATCGCATCCACATTCCAGCAGGCAGAAGAAGAAGAGGTAAAGGGCCTATTACTACTACTTTTAGGAAGCCATCCCAAAACATTTCTGCCCACCTCTCCTTGACCAAAACTTAGTTATGTAGCTAGCTTCAAGGGAGGCTGGGAAACACCCTTCTCCTAGGCAGCTGTGCACCCAGCCTAATGCTGGGTATGGAAGACAGGAAGGAAGGCAGCTGAAGGCCAGTGTGCAGGCTCTGCCCTACCTGAAAGGTGTTTTAAACCCATGATAGAACAGTGTTGCCCTGTCTTCTCCCAGGGTTCTATACCCAGGCAGCCAGCTTTAGTTTCTCAGGGTGTGGAAGAGGCCCAGCCAGTGAGCTGAGCCACCCAGCCCAGCTCGCAGAGAAGCCCCGTGACTCCCTGTAACTGGCCGCTGTCCCTCTGTTCTGTCCTGCAGTCTCGAACCTGTCCCAGTACTTCAACCCCAGCTCGGTGGCCAGCAGCCCCGCCCGGGCCCTCCTGCTGGTGGGCGTTGTTCTCCTGGCCTACTGGTTCCTGTCTCTGACCCTGGGCTTCACCTTCAGCGCCCTGCACGTGGTGTTTGGCCGCTTCTTCTGGGTGGTGCGGGTCATTCTGTTCTCCATGTCCTGCGTGTACATCCTGCACAAGTACGAGGGCGAGCCTGAGAATGCTGTGCTGCCCCTGTGTTTCGTGGTGGCCATCTACTTCATGACCGGTCCCATGGGCTTCTACTGGCGAGGCGGCCCCAGTGGCCCCAGCGTGGAGGAGAAGCTGGAACAACTGGAGAACCAGGTCAGACTGCTCAACATCCGCCTCACCCGTGTGCTGGAGAGTCTTGACCGCCCCAACAGCAAGTGACAACCAGCCAGCCGGCCGGCTCCCCCTCCACCAGCGCCCTCTCTCCGGAAACAAAAAAGAAGAAGAAAAAAAAGAACGCCAAACCCCAAACAATCTTAATAAACATGCCTGAGCAAGAGAGGGGCGCTTTGTGAGGGTGTTTCCGGCCACGTGTCAACTCTTAGGACATCTTCTGGGAGGAATTGACAAGATCGTTGTTGTAGGACTACCCGCCAAGTGTCATTAGTGGAAAAAAATATTTTTTAAACAAAGGATATAACCATATTAGCTGTACAGTAAGAGAAGTTTATCTGTGCATAGAGCATAAAGTTAATTTTTTCAAGCATTTAAATACATCTTTTGTAAGGTTTTTTAATAAAGGCAGATTGAGTTGAGTTTATTAAAACTTTACACAGAGGGGAAGAAATTGCTAATTCGACCTTTTGGGAATGTTTCAAGGCAGGTGTTTGCTTTTGCAGCACAGGGATTGGTGGGTGAGGTCTGTGTGCGTTCTTTTCATGTTCCAAAGCTGTGACCTTCATTTCATGTTGTTTTTGGTTGATGTTGATTTGATGAATCGTGTCGCTTCTGAATGTGGACTCTTGGGTTTCAAGGTTGAAACTCAATGTCTTTGAGATCCTAGATGATTCAACCAAGCCCCCATCAATCAGATTTCTGAATGAAGAAGTCATTATTTGTAGAAAACCTAAGATTCCCTCTCCTTTCTGTACTTTGATGTATTTTAACCTCCACATTTTCTAAAGGAAAATTCAAGAACCAGACAAAGAAATATCATTGGAGTTTGATACCAAGAACTGCCTGAGTGAGCATCGAAGCTCATTCAGGTATCTAATTTGAGTCCTAATTTTACCATTGGCCAGCTAGGGGGATATAGGAAAGCTACACTCTCCAGGGTTTTTTGTATACTTATTTCATTTTGGTTTTTGGTTGACTCAGGACCTTAGAAGGAAAATCAACCATAGCAGCTAATAACCTTTCAAGTCTGTTGCTGCTTATAAAGCATTCTCAGGAACAATAAGCAGAAACCCACAAGACTTGGAGAAGATACGATTTATTCTATCTGAAATTTTTACAATATATGTGTTAGGTGCTTTTGGTTTGAATCTGTGGTGGCTTCATTTTAGGTGGTCTCTAGTGGTGAAGAGAACTACATGGGGGGCAGACAGCTGTGGGGGTCCTGAACAAAGGGGGCTTTGCAAGGCTTGGATCAGGCGCTAGTGGAGATGCCCCTTTCTGGGTACCAAACAAGCACAGGAAATCAAGGAAAGGATGACCCAGGTTTTGCTACTAGGCTTCATGACTGTCTCCATCGGCCTTCCTTGCTCACCGAGTATCCTGGCAGCCCTCTCACAGAGCCTCTGTACACAGGTTTTCAGAGACCCCTGTCAGATAGGGTAGAACCAAGACTTTCTGGTCCAGGTATCCTTTCAGGGAAAACTCAGCCACCTGCCAACTCTTCCTGTGCTGCTTTATTTGAGGTTGCAAGTACCTGGAAAAGAGAAGCAGATGTTTTTCAAGAATGTTTATGAAACTTCTGTTTTTAAGGTGCATATTAACGGGACCCAAACTCTCTTGCATTTGCAGCTCACTTCTTGAAATTATGTACATGTCCTCTAGAATTTGCTTGGGCAAATCTTTATCCATGGGCGTTGGAATACCCTTTGTTTCTGCATTGAAGCCGTTCCAGTTTTGTCAATGGCACCCCACTCCAGTACTCTTGCCTGGAAAATCCCATGGACAGAGGAGTCTGGTGGGCTGTAGTCCATGGGGTTGCTAAGAGTCGGACACGACTGAGCGACTTCACTTTGACTTTTCAGTTTCATGCATTGGAGAAGGAAATGGCAACCCACTCCAGTACTCTTGCCTGGAGAATCCCATGGACGCAGGAGCCTGGTGGGCTGCCATCTATGGGGTCGCACAGAGTTGGACACGACTGAAGCGACTTAGCAGCAGCAGCAGCAGGTACTTAGAGACAGATCTGTTTTCACACAGGGTATAGAGAACTCCAGGGAGGTTGTGTTTGCCTTCTTTCCCCTTGTGCATTTGGCTTCTATGTTTCTGGCATGTTTGGGTGTTTGCTTTGCTCATGTTAGGCAGTGGGATAATTGACATTCTCTGCACAAAGATTTTAAGTTTTAAATTACTGTGTGGGTACAACATCCACCCTTCTCTCGCCCACTCTCACACCTGGAAACCTGATGGAACTGTGCTGTCTTGAGACCCTGGCAGAAAAATAATTTTAACTTCTAGTAAATTGAGGAAGGCTCACATATCTGAGTACTGGTAGACTGAGGCCTCATCATCAACTGGAAATTATTGTTAAGAATATATACACCTTGGGATTTCCCTGTGGCCCAGGGGTTAAGAATCTGCCTGGCAATGCAAGGACATGGGTTCAATTGCTGGTCCAGGAAGATTCCACATGCTGTGAGGCGACTAAGCCCATGTGCCACAATTAAGACCCAATGCAACCAAATATGTGAATAAATAAATACTAAAAATAATATGCACCTTGTTTTCTGGATTGGCTAAGTGTAGGCTATGAAGCCAGTTGAACAATCTGATACATCCAAATGAAAGATGTCTTTATTTTTAACAAAAGTTAATTAGTTCCTTAAGAGTGTCTCTTCAGGGTAGAATAGTCCTTGAAATTCTGATGAAAGTCACGGAGGTTTGATATGCGTAACTCCTGTCTTTTAATGCGTAAATTCGACTTTTGCTTGGACGTCCTCTTATCCTCAGATAGTTTGGATTTTTTTTTTTCTTCTTTCCATGGAAGCTTGTAGGATAATTGACCTCCCCCAGGACCCCTCATCTCCTTTTCTCTCTCTTTTTGTACATGAGAAATGTATTTTTGTATCATATCTCATACCTTGAGGAGAATTTTTTTTATATCTTCAGGGCTGTAGAATATATTAGTGTAACATCATTCGATGTGATATGAAAACATCCTGACGAAAACTACTGTGAATCTCTCTTATAGTTAAAACTCATTTTTTTAGATATCTTCAAGTTCATCAGTGTTAATTTCCCAATGCTTCAATATCGCAGTAAATACCAAGAGCAGAAAAGAGCCCAGAAAAGAAAAAGAATCTGTTATCTCCACCTTGCTGGATTTCCGTGGATATTTTGGGATCAATGTTTGGAGCAATCTCTTCCTTGACATCCTGGCAAAGATGCTTTTGTGGCACATCAGCCTTTCATATTTTCCATTTTTGTATTTTCCAATACCAATCAGCATTACTTGCCTTCTGGGGTTTTTTTGGTTTGCTTGCTTTTTTTTTTTTTCCCCAACCCCATATCATTTCTTGTAGCAAAATGCAACAACAGAATTTCCTGAAAGCTGGCCTTGTGAATTATGCCAGGGTCTTTAATTTATGAAGGGGACCGAGTGACATCATGGAGAGAGGTTAGTGCCTTTGAAAGAGATTTTAAATACCCATAGTTGCCCAGAGACAACAGGCACACCATGCCTCTCAAGACCACAGGGAGCCTGTCACACATGGGCTCAAGAAGCAGACAGGAGAGCAGGATCTGTGCCCTGCTGACTGGCAGGGGGTAGCTAGTTGGAGACATTGCCTGTTGGCACTAAGGGTGAACATGCAGGGTGGCGTCAGTACTTGGGAGGGTTGTGAAAGGACTTTAGTACACCCACCCACCAGGGCTGGCTTGTGGGGAAGATGTAAACCACTTTGGTGGTGTTTCAGTAGCCTTCTAGAGAGGTTAGGAATATGACATCAGACGTCCAGTGCAGAATCTAAAGCATGGACAAGACACCTTCTCACTATCGGGAATCCTGCTTTATTTCATCCTCTTGCTTCCTGCTACATTTTGTTTTTCCTTTTTTTTTTTTTTTTCCAGCTGCACTGCATAGCTCATGGGACCTTAGTTTCCCACTCAGGGATGGAACTTGGGTCCTCTGCAGTGAAAGCATGGCATCCTAACCACTGGACTGCCAAAGAAGTCCCTCTGCTACTTCTTAAGATGCTTTTGAGGAAGGCTATCTGCCTTATAGGCTGATATCCGATCACTTCTCCCGATGGGTTTTTAATTGACTGACTGAACCAAAAAGCCAGCTCTTGCCATCACTTCTCGGCCTTTTGGCTAAGATCAAGTGTAGTATGGGGGCTTCCCTAGTGGCTTAGTGGTAAAGAATCCTCTTGCCGGTGCAGGAGATGCAAGAATTGCAGGTTTGATCCCTGGTTCAGCAAGATCCCCTGGAGTAGGAAATGGCAACCCACTCCAATATTCTTGCCTGGAAAATCCCACGGACAGAGAAGCCTGGTAGGCTACAGTCCATGCGGTCACAAAGGGGATGCAACTGAGCACACACACAGCCATCATCTAGCTCACTTGAACAGGCATTTCTGGGGACTTCCCTGGCAGTCCAGTGGTTGAGACTCCATGCTTCCAATGCAGGGGACATGGGTTCAATCCCTGATGGGGGAAATAGCATGGCCAAAAAAATAGAAGGAATTTCCAAGACCTAAAGGTGTCACCCGCCTCCCCCAGCTTTTTTTGGATAATATATCACTATTCTGCAACATTTTTATTTATGGCCATTTGAGTACTTCAACCTTTGCTCCTTATTGTGAATAATAGAAGCATATACTTTTGCAGAATCTAACACAGTAGCCTTCAAATTAGACTTGGACAACCATCAATGTGATAAATAGGATCTGGAATAAACAAAGCTTGTCCAGTCTATTGAAATCTGCACTCTGCTCTTCACTGATTCCTTGATAAGTAGGAGATACACCAGGACCAGTATTTCCCTGGTGGTGGTATGAAAACCTGATTGCCCTTTGCACCATCTACTGAAAATCTGTGGCAGCTAGTGGTGATATCAACCATATGTTCTAATGTCTTTTTGCAGATTTAAAGATTTTATTGTAGTGTCAATTTAATATCCGCATGTGTGTTAACTCTTTGAATACTGTAATTGATTTCTTTGTGATGGTGGTGGTGATTAGCGCTCACTTAAAATCCAGCTTAGCACTTATTTCCCTCTTCTCAACTGGAAATTATATTTGTGAGGTATGGTACCCATGATCCATAGTGTATTCATGAGTCAACTTCACATTTCGTGTATCTGGTTATACATTTTACATGGCATTTAATTTGATACTCTGAATCCATCTGATTTTAATATAGTGGTGTGTGCGTGTGCCTATGTGGCGTGTGCTCACTTTAGTTTCATGAGCTTGGGAAACTGATTCTACAAATATCATAAATAAGCATAAATGTATAACGCTTATTTTTTTGGCAAAGCAATCCGTACATTTCTCTTATTTATTAAATCACTGGCTTTGGTGTTACGTAGAGATATTTGTAGACCAATTTCAAAACAGAATTAAAATATTGTGAAAATTACATCTTAATAAATGTTTATTGTAATTTTGGTGTACAGACTTCTTAAATTTATTTCATTACTTCCAACCAAGCCTGTGTGCAGTTTTCCCAATCCTGACATGTCATGCTGATTCCATGATCCTGTTTCCCAGTCTGAAGAGTGGTCATACCATCTTGAATTCAATTGTTTAACTGGAGGTAGGGTTGCCAGATAAAATACAAGATACCTGTCTATTTGTCAGATAGACAACAAATACTTTTTTAGTATGTGTGTGCCCTGCAGTATTTAGGACACACTTACAACAAAGGGAGAAAAAAAAAAAAAGAGCTGTTGCTTATCTGAAATTCAAATGCAATGGGGTGTCCTTTATTTTTATTTGCTAATTCAGGCAATGCTAGCAGGGTATAGCAACTGATGTACGCCTCTCCACCTGACCCTGAACTGAGATGCTCTCATGGGCGCTAAAAATTATTTCCTTAGCGTTAGCCAACATTCAGGAACAAATGTTCCCACAGTTAAGACCCACAGTTCCCCAGAGACAACAGGCATACCATGCCATGTGAGACCACAGGTGACATTAAATGCGCTTATCAGTGGAGTGTATTGCTCCTGAGAATATTTATATTGCAAAGAAAATCTCACAGAGGTCTCCAGAAGACAGTTGAGGATAGTCATTGTGACATTACCTGGAGGCCCGCTGGCTGGCCTGGCTGGGAGAGAGAACACCTCAAAAGCCGGGATTCCACATCGTGAAAGACAATGTAGCAATGAGCCACAGCATCAGTGCTGGCTGAGAAAGTAGGGACCAGAAGGAGAAATGCTAATATCACTCATTTGAGTGAGTTAATATGTGTGGTTCATCATTTTGCAAGAGCACACATCTTTTTAAAATAAAGATCCATGCACCCTAATATTCATAGCAGCACTGGTCACAATAGCCAAGACATGGAAGCAACCTGAGCGTCCATCGACAGATGAATGGAGAAAGAAGATATGGTACATATATACAATGGGCTATTACTCAGCCATAAAAAAGAACGAAACCATGCCAATTGCAGCAACATGGATAGAACTAGAGATTATCACACTGACTGAAGTAAGACAGAGAAAGACAAATGTATGGTATCACATATATGTGGAATCAATATTAAAAATTATATAAATGAAGTTATTTACAAAACAGAAACAGACCCACAGATTTCAAAATCAAATTTATGGTTACCAATGGGGAGGTATGGGGGGGGGAGTGATAAATCAGAAGATTGGGACTAACATATACTCACTATTATTTATAAAATAGATAGGGACTTAGTTCTCTGGTGGTCTAGTGGTTAGTTTTTTAGTGTTTTCACTGCTGTGGCCGAGGTTCAATAACAGATCCCACAAGCTGTGAGGTGCGGCCAAAAAATAAAATAGATAACTAGTAAGGACCTAGTGTATGGCACAGGGAACCCTACTCAATATTCTGTAATAACCTATATGGGAAAAGAATCTGGAAAAGGATGTATGTGAGTATTTGTACAGTTGATTCACTTTGCTGTGCACCTGAAATTAACACGACATTGTGAAGCAACTATATTCCAATTAAAAAATTTTTAAATGGAGCTACTAAAATATTTTATTTAAATAGGCTGCATGGCGTGTGGGATCTTACGTCCCCTGACCAAGAAGCCTGCAGTGGAAGTGTGTAGAGTCTTAACCACTGGACCAACAGGGAAGTCCCTACCTGGAAATTTAAATTGCACATGTGGCTTGCATTTGTGGCTTTCATTATATTGAATTATATCATTGAATTATATTAATATAAATAGTGCCAGAATACGGCCAGCATGAATCACTCAGGTTCTTGTGCTCATGACATTGAAGCATCTTGGTAGTAATGCCTGGCTCTGTGAGCTTATGTGGTCCCCAGGGAGGGGAGAAATGTGAGCTTAGGGATCTTTATGCAAGACACAGGCTCAGTCCGTGTGGCTCAGACCGTGAAGAATCTGCCTACAAAGCAGGAGACCTGGGTTTGATCCCTGGGTCAGGAAGATCCCCTGGAGAGGGAAATGACAACTCACGCCAGTATTCTCGCCTGGAGAATTCCATGGACAAAGGAGCCTGGTAAGCTACGGTCCACAGGGTCACAAAGAATTTGACACTACTTAGCAAGTTAAAACAGAGGTTCAACGCCAGACACAGAGCCTCAAGTCATATTTGTTGGGAAAAAAATGAATCTCATAATTCAGGACAGTATTTCATCTGCACAATACAAACTATACTTGAGTCTGTGTCTAGAAATGGTCTCATTGTGGGATAATCTACCCTGATAACAAAACAATTAAACACACCATCAGTTTTCCCAGCTTGATAGTAGTCCTCTGTTCTGCAAACCACTGTCGAATGGCCAGAGGATCAGATAAAGATGAGGCTGGAGGATTTCCAATTATAGAGCTAGAATTGGACAAATGCAGGTGTGCGTGGCAGGGGAGGATAGCCCTAGGGAGTGATGATGTGATAGTATCAGTTCAGTTCAGTCACTCAGTTGTGTCCAACTCTGTGCAAGCCCATGGACAGCAGCATGCCAGGCTTCCCTGTTCATCACTAATTCCCGCTGCTGCTGCTAAGTCGCTTCAGTCGTGTCTGACTCTGTGTGACCCCACAGACAGCAGCCCACCAGGGTCCTCTGTCCATGGGATTTTCCAGGCAAGAGTACTGGAGTGGGTTGCCATTGCCTTCTCCGACCAACTCCTGGAGCTTGCTCAAACTCATGTCCATCAAGTCGGTGATACCATCTAACCATCTCATCCTCTGTCGTCCCCTTCTGCCTTCAATCTTGCGCAGCCTCAGGGCTTTTTTCCAATGAGTCCTTCACATCAGGTGGCCAAAGTATTGGAGCTTCAGCTTTAACATCAGTCCTTCTAATGAATATTTAGGACTGATCTCTTTTAGGATGGACTGGTTGGATCTCCTTGCCGTCCAAGGGACTCTCAAGAGTCTTCTCCAACACCACAGTTCAGAAGCATCAATTCTTCAGTGCTCAACTTTCTTTATAGTCCAACTCTTACATCTATGCATGACTACTGGAAAAACGATAGCTTTGACTGTATAGACCTTTGTTGACAAAGTAATGTCTCTGCTTTTTAATATGCTGTCTAGGTTGGTCACAGCTTCTCTTCCAAGGAGCAAGCATCCTGTAATTTCATGGCTGCAGTCACCATCTACAGTGATTTTGGAGCCCAAGAAAATAAAGTCTCTGACTGTTTCCATTGTTTCCCGATCTATTTGCCTTGAAGTGATGGGACTGGATGCCATGATCTTCATTTTCTGAATATTGAGTTTTAAGCCAGCTTTTTCACTCTCCTCTTTCACTTTCATCAAGAGGCTCTTTAGTTTCTCTTCACTTTCTGCCATAGGGTGGTGTCATCTGCGTATATGAGGTTATCGATATTTCTCCCGGCAATCTTGATTCCAGCTTGTGCTTCATCCAGCCTGGCATTTTGCATGATGTACTCTGCATAAGTTAAATAAACCGGGTAAAAATATACGGCCTTGATGTACTCCTTTCCCAATTTGGAACCAGTCTGTTGCTCCCTGTCTGGTTCTAACTGTTGCTTCTTGACCTGCATACATATTTCTCAGGAGGCAGATAAGGCGGTATGGTATTCCCATCTCTAAGAATTTTCCACAGTTTGTTGTAATCCACAGTCAAAGGCTTTGGTGTAGTCAATAAAGCAGTTCAGTTCAGTCACTCAGTCGTGTCTGACTCTTTGTGACCCCATGCATCGCAGCACGCCAGGCCTCCCTGTCCATCACCAACTCCCGGAGTTCACTCAAACTCATGTCCATTGAGTTGGTGATGCCATCCAGCCATCTCATCCTCTGTCATCCCCTTCTCCTCCTGCCCTCAATCCTTCCCAGCATCAGGGTCTTTTCAAATGAGTCAACTCTTCACATGAGGTGGCCAAAGTACTGGAGTTTCAGCTGTAGCATCATTCCTTCCAAAGAACACCCAGGACTGATCTCCTTTAGGATGGACTGGTTGGATCTTCTTGCAGTCCAAGGGAGTCTCCAACAGCACAGTTCAAAAGCATCAATTCTTTGGCACTCAGCTTTCTTCACAGTCCAACTCTCACATCCATACATGACCACAGGAAAAACCACAGCCTTGACTAGACAGAACTTTGTTGGCAAAGTAATGTCTCTGCTTTTTAACATGCTGTCTAGTTTGGTCATAACTTTCCTTCCAAGGAGTAGGCGTCTTTTAATTTCATGGCTGCAGTCACCATCTGCGGTGATTTTGGAGCCCAAGAAAATAAAGTCTGACACTAGTTTCCACTGTTTCTATTTGCCATGAAGTGGTGTGACCAGATGTCATGATCTTAGTTTTCTGAATGTTGAATTTTAAGCCAACTTTTTCACTCTCTTCTTTCACTTTCATCAAGAGGCTTTTTAGTTCCTCTTCACTTTCTGCCATAAGGGTGGTGTCATCTGCATATCTGAGGTTATTGATATTTCTCCCGGCAATCTTGATTCCAGCTTGTGCTTCATCCAGCCCAGCGTTTCTCATGATGTACTCTGCATAGAAGTTAAATAAGCAGGGTGACAATATACAACCTTGACGGGCTCCTTTTCCTATTTGGAACCAGTCTGTTGTTCCATGAACAGAACCTTGTGCACCAGGACACAGGAGAAAGGAACATGACCCCACAGGAGACTTGCCTGTGGGTGTCCGGGAGTCTCCGGCAAAGGCGTGGGTCGGTGGTGGCCTGCTGCAGGGTTGGGGGCATGGACTGTGGCAGTACTTGCCTGGGGTCTTTTGAGGGAGGTTTCCATTATCTTCATTACCTCCACCATAGTTTGGCCACAGGTAAATAGCAGGGAGGGAAAACAGCTCCACAGTCAACAGAAAATTGGATTAAAGATTTACTGAGCATGGCCCTATCAGAACAAGACCCAGTATCTCCCTCAATCTATCCCATCAGGAAGCTTTCATAAGCCTTTTATCCTTCTCCATCAGAGGGCAGACAGACAGAAAACCACCATCACAGAAAACTAACCAGTCTAATCACATGGAGCACAGTCTTGTCTAACTAAATGAAACTATGAGCCATGCTGTGTAGGGCCATCCAAGACGGATGGGTCATGGTAGAGAGATCTGACAGAATGTGGTTCACTGGAGAAGGGAATGGCAAACTACTTCAGTATTCCTGCCTTGAGATTCCCATGAACAGTATGAAAAGGCAAGAAGATAGGACAATGAAAGATGAACTTCCCAGGTGGGTAGTTGCCCAGTATGCTACTAGAGATCGGTGGAATAATAACTCCAGAAAGAATGAACAGATGGAGCCAAAGCAAAAACAACACCCAGTTGTGGATGTGACTGGTGATGGAAGCAAGGTCCGATGCTGCAAAGAGCAATATTGCAAAGTTTTCCCTTAGATGAGTTCTTAAGACCAAGGGTCCCACAGGTCGACATGAAAGGTAACAGGAGAGGTGATGATGACACGGCCACCTTAAGTGACAGTGGTGATTCTGACAAACAGGCCTTCTGTGTTTCAGTTCTGCTCCACCTGCACTGGCTTCGTGAAGCTGCATTCTCTCTCTGCCAGCAGAGATGAAGATTCTGCTGTTTTCCTTAAGTGAGACATTGTTGTTGAGTCGCCAAGTCATCTCTGCCTCTTTTCCACCCCATGAACTGCAGCACACCAGGCCTCCTTGTCTCTCACTATCTCCCAGAGTTTGCCCAAGTTCATGTCCGTTGAATTGGTGACGCTGTCCAGCCATCTCATCCTCTGTCAGTCAATCCTAAAGGAAATCAACCCTGAATATTCATTGGAAGGACTGATGCTGAAGCTGAAGCTCCGATACTTTGGCCACCTGATGCAAACAGCCGACTCATTGGAAAAGACCCTGTTGCTGGGAAACATCAAAGGCAAAGTGAAACATTAGAGATTTGTAAAAATGGAAAACAATGCCATTCTTCTAATTTTTTTTGTGTTTAACAAAGTGTAATTATTTTTCCAAAAATACGTTGTTTACAGTACTATGGAATGAACTTATCATCAATTTTTAAAAGTTTTTTTAATGTGGACCATTTTCAAAGTTTTTATTGAATTTGTTACAGTATTGCTTCTGTTTTATGTTTTGATTTTTTTTTTTTTCTTTTTTTTTCCCTTTGGCTGGGAGACTTGTGGGATCTTAATTCCCTGACCAGGTATTGAACCTGCACCCCCTGCACTGAAAGGTGAAGTCTTAACCACTGGACTGACAGGGAAGTCCTTATTATATTTAAATAAATATATTGGATTAGCCAAAAAGTTTGTTCAGGTTTTTCTATATGATTTTCTACACAGAAAAACCCAAAAGAAATTTGGTCAACACTGTGTGTGTGTGTGTGCGCGCGCACACACGCATGTGTGTAGGTTCTCAGTTTTTATTCTAATTTGGTAATTATTTCTAATTTGATTGTTAATTCTGATAGATTCTAATTCTAATTAATAAAGCACAAAAACAAAACCTTTCGGGGTCTTCAGTAAGTCAAAGTATATATGTATATATAAAGCTCCTTGCCGTAGTCTGTTTGGGCATCCATAACAAAAATACCATCAATTGGGTGGCTTGCGCATTTATTTCTCACAGTCTGGAAACTGAGATGTCTGAGATAAAGGCACCCACAGATGTGGTGTCTGGTGAGAACCCGCTTCCTGGTTCAGAAAAGGCTGTCTTCTCTCTGTGTCCTCACATGGTAGGAAAAAAGCAAACTAGCTCTTCTTATAAGGGCACTAATCCCATTCATGAGGGCTCCACCTGCATGACCTACTCACCTCACAAAGCCCATCACATTGGGGGTTGTGTTTCAATATATGAATTTGGAGGAACACAGACATTTCATCTTTAGCAGTCCTGAAACCAAAAAGTTTGAGACCTGCTGGCAAAGGTAAGTAATCAGGGACTTCCCTGGTGATGCAGTGGCTAACTCTTCTTGCTCTCAAAGCAGGGGGCCTGGGTTCCATCTCTGGTTAGGGAACTAGATCCCACGTGCTACAACTGAAGATCCCAAATGCCGAAACTAAGACCTGGTGTGCCCAAATAAATAAATAAAAATTTAAAATAATAATAAAATAAAAAAATTTTAAAAGATAAGTAATCACATAGTACACAGTTCAGAGGAACAGAAGGGGGTTGGGTGAACAATATCTAGTGGTCTTGCTCCCATGACCATCACATTCTCCTGCCCAAGGCAAACCTCTTCATCAGTTTCTCGTGACTCATGCAAGGGAGAGCCAAGGACTACAGGAACATGTATGTGTGTACCATTATCTAACTAACAATAGCACATTATGTACACTTTCTGAACCTTGTTTTGTTTTTTTGTACATATATCTCAGAGTTCTGTACCATTCTTTGGTGTATTTTTATGGATATACCACCGTGTATTTAACCATTCCTTTATTGATGGACATGAAGAATGTCAGTAAATTTGTTCTGATCAACAGAAGCTGCCCTTGTTTACTTGTTCACAACAATTAACTTATTGACCTTCAGTCCCCATACTAGGGACTTCCCTGGTGGTCCAGTGGCTAAGACTCTGAGATCCCAATGCAGGGACCCTGGGTTCAATCCCTGATCAGGGAACTAGATCCCACATGCTATATCTAAAAGATCATGCATGCTGCAACTGACTTGATGCAGCCAAATAAATAAATATTTTTAAAAAGTCCCCATTCTGGCTAACTTCACTCTGTATAATAGGCTCCAGTTTCATCCACCTCATTAGAACTGATTCCAATGTATTCTTTTTAATGGCTGAGTAATACTCCATTGTGTATATGTACCACAGCTTTCTTATCCATTCATCTGCTGATGGCCATCTAGTTTGCTTCCATGTCCTGGCTATTATAAACAGTGCTGCGATGAACATTGGGGTACACGTGTCTCTTTCCCTTCTGGTTTCCTCAGTGTGTATGCCCAGCAGTGGGATTGCTGGATCATAAGGCAGTTCTATTTCCAGTTTTTTAAGGAATCTCCACACTGTTCTCCATAGTGGCTGTACTAGTTTGCATTCCCACCAACAGTGTAAGAGGGTTCCCTTTTCTCCACACCCTCTCCGGCATTTATTATTTGTAGACTTTTGGATCGCAGCCATTCTGACTGACGTGAAATGGTACCTCATAGTGGTTTTGATTTGCATTTCTCTGATAATGAGTGATGTTGAGCATCTTTTCATGTGTTTGTTAGCCATCTGTATGTCTTCTTTGGAGAACTGTCTATTTAGTTCTTTGGCCCATTTTTTGATTGGGTCATTTATTTTTCTGTATACACATACAATATACTAACGCACATATATGGAATTTAGAAAGATGGTAACAATAACCCTGTGTACGAGACAGCAAAAGAGACAGTGATGTATAGAACAGTCTTATGGACTCTGTGGGAGAGGGAGAGGGTGGGAAGATTTGAGAGAATGGCATTGAAACATGTAAAATATCATGTATGAAACGAGATGCCAGTCCAGGTTCAATGCACGATACTGGATGTTTGGGGCTAGTGCACTGGGATGACCCAGAGGGATGGTATGGGGAGGGAGGAGGGAGGAGGGTTCAGGATGGGGAACACATGTATACCTGTGGTGGATTCATTTTGATATTTGGCAAAACTAATACAATTATGTAAAGTTTAAAAATTAAATAAAATTTAAAAAAAAAAGAAAAAAAAAAGTCCCCATTGTGTTTCTATGACTTTTATGCAAGTGGTTGCACTTAGTGCAACTATACCACTTTGTAACATTAATATATAACACAACAAAATATTATTATAGAATAGAATAGAATAGAAGGTCATTAAGTATTTGGTTCTGCCTATAGTCTTCTAGGAACCAGGCTGTTAATTTCATTTTACCCATCTTTCCCTTGCTGCAGAAAATTTGAAACTGATCTATGGAGATTGAATGAAAAGGTGCATTTACATCATTAGTCTAATGGATAAACTTGCTTCCCATTTCCCCGTCCCCCCACACTTTATTTGTCCTACCTATGCCCATTGTGAGAAGGCAATGGCACCCCACTCCAGTACTCTTGCTTGGAAAATCCCATGGACGGAGGAGCCTGGTAGGCTGCAGTCCATGGGGTCACGAAGAGTCGTACACGACTGCTCGACTTCATTTCCACTTTTCACTTTCATGCATTGGAGAAGGAAATGGCAACCCACTCCAGTGTTCTTGCCTGGAGAATCCCAGGGACGGGGGAGCCTGGTGGGTTGCCCTCTATGGGGTCGCACAGAGTCGGACACGACTGAAGCGACTTAGCAGCAGTAGCAGCAGCATGCCCATTGTAATGCAATGAGGATAGCATTATTAGCCAGAGTGAAATAAGAGCAGTAGTGTTTAATTCCAGGGATCCCTAAGGTGGGCCAAGTTCATTTGGGGCCCAGGTTACTGTTCAGTGGTGTAGGTGGAGTAGGATGTTATTTGTTCTGTGGCAGAGGTACGCATGCCCATATCCTGTCTCTGGTTGAGTGTTTGAACTGGATGTTGATTAAATCATAAAACGTCAGCATTGGAAAATGTAAATCATAGACCATGCAATAAAAAATGAACAGAAATAGCAAAAGAAACTGCTACAAGAAGCTATCTCATAAGAGAGCATGAAATCAGCATTTGTGTCAACCAACTGGAGTAAGAAAAGGGATCTAAAGAAAGGATGAAATGATCAAACCTGTTCAGGCCTAGATAAGGCCCCAGTCCTTTAGAAGACTGGCCTGAATCTTCAGAAAGGCCCCAGTCAGTCGGAAAAAGACTGTCCCCAACTCTATTTTGTGTTCTATCAGATTTCTGGGTAAAAATGCATCTGTGAATAAATAAATATTGAGTGTCTACAGTTTGCCTGCATTATGACAATGGATTCTCTCCTCTCTTACATTTTGTTTCTCAGTGTCAAAATTCTTCCGGGAGTGTTTTATCTCAATGATTGCAAGTCTCTGTTGATAAGACTGATTATAAAATAATACCATCATTAAAAAGGGCAGATTTTAGGACTTCTCTGGTAGTCCAGTGGTTAAGAATCCACCTGCCAATGCCAGGGTGTGTGTGTTCTCAGTTGCTCAGTCATGTCTGACTCTGTGACCCCATGGACTGTAGCACTGCCCGGCTCCTCTGTCCATGGGATTTCCCAGGCAAGAATACTGGAGTGGGTTGCCATTTCCTATTCCAGGGGATCTTCCCCACAAGGGACTGAACTCCCGTCTCTTATGTCTCTTGCATTGGCAGGTGGATTCTTTACCACTGTGCCAATTCTTTACCACAGGGAAGCCAATGCAGGGGACAGGAGTTCAATCCCTGGTCCTGAAAGATCCCACATGCCCTGGGACAACTAAGCCGGTGCCCCATTACTGCTAATCCTGCGCTCTACAGCTTGTGCTCTGCAGCAAGAGAAGCTACAGCAACAAGAAGCCTGAAACCAGAGGAAGTGCTCGTGTGGTAACGAAGACCTAGGGCCAAAATAAAGCCAAAAATAAATAATAAATTTTTTTTAAAGTGTTGATTTTAGTAATTGGAGAATTCAAATATAAGCTCTATGCAAATATTCTATAATCTATGTTTAGAAAATGTTTAAAAGAACAGAACTGGAGAAAATAACAGAAAAGGAAACATCATTATGTAACCCCTACCAGAATTAGAACTATGAGCTTAGGTTAGATTATCTTTTTATTTCTGGAGTTATATGATCGGAGTGTCATTTTCCTCCTTCTTCTACTTTGGTATTTCCAGTCATATTTATATATTTATTATAATTTGGCTCTGGCTCCCATCTTCACAAAAGCCTAGAAGTAGCCTGTGTATTTATCTCTAAGAGTGATTATTTCTACAGTCACAGATTCACAAGGTTTTCTGTTTAAAGTTGCATTTTTATCACGCAACTTAATATACTCTCTTATAAGTACATATCGAATCAAAATCTTTAATCCCGAAAGTTTCCTCTAACGCAAAACATTGCTCTGTGTACATATTCTAACATTGTCTGAGGACTTCTTTGGCAGTCGGTGGTTGGGACTTTGAGTTTTCCCTGCCAAGGGTGTGGATTCACTTGACTGTGGAACTAGGATCCCACATACCCTTCGGCACGCCAAAAAACCCAAAATGAACAAAAATAATAACATTGTCTGAATTAAAATAATTAACATTAATTAAAAGCATTATCTTATTAAATATAAACATTTACATCATAACCCAATTTGAGAATTTCTTCACTTTTTTTCCTATACTAAAAAAAAAAAGTAAGTGGCTTGGTCCTTTTTCAGCTTCTGAGTTTGGGTTCAGTTCAGTTCACTCACTCAGTCGTGTCTGACTCTTTGCAACGCCATGAACCGCAGCACGCCAGGCCTCCATATCCATCACCAACTACCAGAGTCCACCCAAACCCATGTCTGAGTTGGTGATGCCATCCAACCATCTCATCTTCTGTTGTCCCCTTCTCCTCCTGCCCTCAATCCCTCCCAGCATCAGGGTCTTTTCAAATGAGTCAGCGCTTCACATCAGGTGGCCAAAGTGCTGGAGTTTCAGCTTCAACATCAATCCTTCCAATGAACACCCAGGACTGATCTCCTTTAGGATGGACTGGTTGGATCTCCTTGCAGTCCAAGGGACTCTCAAGAGTCTCCAACAGCACAGTTCAAAAGCATCAATTCTTCAGCACTCAGCTTTGTTGATAGTCCAACTCTCACATCCACACATGACCACTGGAAAAACCATAACCTTGACTAGACAGACATTTGTTGGCAAAGTAATGTCTCTGCTTTTTATTTTTTTATTTTTATTTATTTATTTATTTTTGTCTCTGCTTTTTAATATGCTCTCTAGGTTGGTCAAAACTTTCCTTCCAAGGAGTAAGTGTTTTTTAATTTCATGGCTGCAATCACCATCTGCTGTGATTTTGGAGCCCAGAAAATAAAGTCAGCCACTGTTTCCACTGTTTCCCCATCTATTTACCATGAAGTGATGGGACCGGATGCCATGATCTTCGTTTTCTGAATGTTGAGCTTTAAGCTAACTTTTTTACTCTCTTCTTTCACTTTCATCAAGAGGCTCTTTAGTTCTTCTTCACTTTCTGCCATAAGAGTGGTGTCATCTGCATTTCTGAGGTTATTGATATTTCTCCTGGCAATCTTGATTCCAGCTTGTGCTTCCTCCAGCCCAGAGTTTCTCATGATGTACTCTGCATATAAGTTAAATAAGCAGGGTGACAATATATAGTCTTGACATACTCCTTTTCTTATTTGGAACCAGTCTGTTGTTCCATGTCCAGTTCTAACTGTTGCTTCCTAACCTGCATACAGGTTTCTCAAGAGGCAGGTCAGGTGGTCTGGTATTCCCATCTCTTTCAAAATTTTCCACACTTTTGTGATCCACACAGTCAAAGGCTCTGGCATAGTCAATAAAGCAGAAATAGATGTTTTTCTGGAACTCTCTTGCTTCTTCAATGATCCAGTGGATGTTTGCAATTTGATCTCTGGTTCCTCTGCCTTTTCTAAAACCAGCTTAAACATCTGGAAGTTCATGGTTCATGTTTTGCCTGGCTTGGAGAATTTTAAGCATTACTTTACTAGCATGTGAGATGAGTGCAATTGTGCGGTAGTTTGAGCATTCTTTGGCATTGCCTTTCTTTGGGATTGGAATGAAAACTGACCTTTTCCAGTCCTGTGGCCACTGCTGAGTTTTCCAAGTTTGCTGGCATATTGAGTGCAGCACTTTCACAGCATCATCTTTCAGGATTTGAAATAGCTCAACTGGAATTCCATCACCTCCAATAGCTTTGTTCGTAGTGATGCTTCCTAAGGCCCAATTGACTTCACATTCTAGGATATCTGGCTTTAGGTGAGTGATCACACTATCGTGATTTTCTGGGTCGTGAAGATCTTTTTTGTACAGTCTGTGTATTCTTGCCACCTCTTTTTAATACCCTCTGCTTCTGTTAGGTCCCCCCTACCTTTTCTGTCCTTTATCGAGCCCATCTTTGCATGAAATGTTCCCTTGGTATCTCTAATTTTCCTGAAGAGATTTCTAGTCTTTCCCATTCTGTTATTTTCCTCTATTTCTTTGCATTGATCTCTGAGGAAGGCTTTCTTATCTCTCCTTGCTATTCTTTGGAACTCTGCATTCAGATGTTTGTATCTTTCCTTTCCTCCTTTACTTTTCACTTCCCTTCTTTTCACAGCTATTTGTAAGGCCTCCCCAGACAGCCTTTTTTTTTTTTTTGCATTTCTTTTTCTTGGGGATGGTCTTGATTCCTGTCTCCTGTACAATGTCACGAACCTCCGTCCATAGTTCATCAGGCACTCTGTCTATCAGATCTAGTCCCTTAAATCTATTTCTCACTTCCATTGTATAATTATAAGGGATTTGATTTAGGTCATACTGAATGGTCTAGTGGTTTTCTCCACTTTCTTCAATTTCAGTCTGAATTTGGCAATAAGGAGTTCATGATCTGAGCCACAGTCAGCTCCCAGTCTTGTTTTTGCTGACTGTATAGAGCTTCTCCATCTTTGGCTGCAAAGAATATAATCAATGTGATTTCAGTGTCGACCATCTGGTGATGTCCATGTGTAGAGTCTTCTCTTGTGTTGTTGGAAGAGGGCGTTTGCTATGACCAGTGCATTCTCTTGGCAAAATTCTATTAGCCTTTGCCCTGCTTCATTCTGTACTCCAAGGCCAAATTTGCTTGTTACTCCAGGTGTTTCTTGACTTCCTACTTTTGCATTCCAGTCCCCTATAATGAAAAGGAAATCTTTTTTGGGTGTTAGTTCTAGAAGGTCTTGTAGGTCTTCATAGAACTGTTCAGCTTCTTCAGAATTACTGGTCGGGACATAGACTTGGATTACCGTGATATTGAATGTATTACTGAGTGTATTACTATTTAAAAAAGAAATGCTCCATAAATGTTGAAATAATGAATTCCTGTAAGGTGAAGCAGGAATTCAATCATTTTTTTAAGGCGTTGTCCTGGGGGCTTTGTGGCATTCTGCAGTGAAGTTATGAAGTCTCCAACAAGACACAGCATTGGTTTGAATTGTTGTGTTTTGGGATCTGACCACAATCACCTTCGCAAGATCTCACAGATCCTCAGACCTCACCACAAGGCAGCACAACTTAAGAAATGGACTGGCCACACACATATCCTGGTTCTGCTCTGAAGAAACAAATTGATAGCTTCTCACAACCAAGTCTTCAGGAAGGGTAATGAGTCTGGTGGGACCAACTGAGGCAGTTGTTGTTCAGTCTCTCAATTGTGTCCGACTCTTTGTGACCCCATGGACTGCAGCATGCCAGGCTTCCCTGTCCTTCATCATCTCCCAGAGCTTGCTCAAACTCATGGCCATTGAGTCGGCCATGCCATCCAACCATCTCATCCTCTGTCATCACCTCCTTCTGCCCTCAATCCTTGCCAACATCAGGATCTTTTCTAATGAGTCGGCTCTTCACATCAGGTGGCCAGAGTATTGGAGCTTGAGCTTGAGCTTCAGCATCAGTCCTTCCAATGAATATTCAGGATTGATTTCCTTTAGGATTGACTGGTTTGATCTCCTTGCAGTCCAAGGGACTCTCAAGAGTCTTCAACACAACAGTTCAAAAGGATCAATTCTTCGGCGCTCAGCCTTCTTTATGGTCCAACTCTCACATCTAAACATTCAGTTCAGTTCAGTTCAGTTGAGTTGCTCAGTCGTGTCTGACTCTTTGCGACCCCATGAATCGCAGCACGCCAGGCCTCCCTGTCCATCACCAACTCCCGGAGTTCACTCAGACTCATGTCCATCAAGTCAGTGATGCCATCCAGCCATCTCATCCTCTGTTGTCCCCTTCTCCTCCTGCCCCCAATCCCTCCCAGCATCAGAGTCTTTTCCAATGAGTCAACTCTTCACATGAGGTGGCCAAAGTACTGGAGTTTCATCCATATATTACTATTGGTAAAACCATAGCCTTGACTAGACGGACCTTTGTCGGCAAAGTAATGTCTCTACTTTTTAATACGCTGAGTCAAGGAGACGTGAAATCTCCTTGTAGGCACCTGTGTTTGTGGAATCCAGCCTTCAGGTCCCATACCTGTGCTTGCCCCATAGCCAAGTAGAGGGGATGGTTGAAAAGGTGCCTCCTGGTAAAGATCACAAAGCTCCAATACTTTGGCCACCTGATGCGAAGAACTGACTCACTGGGAAAGACCCTGATACTGGGAAAGATTGAGGACAGGAGAAGATGACAGAGGATGAGATGTTTGGATGGCATCACTGACTGAAAGAAAATGAATTTGAGCAAGCTCCGGGAGATAGTGAAGGACAAAGAAGCCAGGGGAGCTGCAGTCCATGGGGTCGCAGAGTCAGACACGACTGAGCAATTGAACAACAAGGATCACAACTATAATTCTAAAGTATCCAAATGTTAACTCAGGCCATGTCCGCATCAAAAGTAGCCCCCTCCTCACCTCCGCCCTCAGCCACTCTCTGTTCTGTGACTTTATTATATTTGGACATTTCTCACTAACTTGAGTTACCTGATGAATTTGTTCACTTTCTTCCCTCCCGACCTGGTCGGGTTCCCTCTGATTCCCCAAGTGCATTGAGTCTCGCAAATATTAGGAGCCCTCTATAAGCATCTGCACGTCTCGTGAAAGAATAAGCGTGTCCCAGACAGTTTAGAAGCAAATCCTTCCTTTACTCGAGGCTGTGACTCAGTGAGGTTAACGTTGAATATTTCGGGACTGGGGGAGACAAACAGTTGGTGCAGGGTGACCGGCCTGAGACAGGTTGTCAAGGTGACAGCACTCCGCCTTAGCGGTCAAGATGACCCCGCCCCCCTGCCCAGCGCCAATTGGGCACGCCTTTTTCTGAATCCCTTTTACAATTGGCTGAGAGGCGTGGCCTCGATGCAACGGAACGCCTTGCGATTGGTTGGAGCTCAAGGCCCGCCTTTCTAAGTGAGGCCGACTGAGCTGATGTGAGACCAGCTCCCAGACAGCCAATCAGTGTGGGAGTTAAGTGTGGTTCGTACTTGCAGCTTGGATCCTTCCGCCGCCGCCTGGCGCGGGCTCCTGGAAGGGCGGGTCCTGCTGGCCCAGGGTTAGTGGAGGGTCACGGGGCGTTGAGGAGCATCTGGCGAGGTTATCCTGGAAGAAGCCTACACGAACGCAGTCGTGCCAAACGGAAAAAAAAGAGCAGAGCCGGACAGCTTTATCCAGTGTCCTTTCCCTCCTTCTAAGGAACCCCTCCATCAAACTCTTTCCTGGCATCCTAAAAAATTTAAAATCAAAACCAAAACAATCTTGACTACATAAGTAAAAAGATCGCTAATAAAAATAAATGAAAGATTTAGGTTGTCCGATATTGCCAAAAGAAATGCCCAATAAAGACATAATATAGACAGACAAATTCTGAACCCTCAATTCTGAATCTCTCCGTAAGTGTTTATTGAGCCGCTTCTTTCTTCCCAGAACCGATGGGCAAGAACCAAGTACTGCTCTGGAGCTTGCTGAAGGCACACCAAGGACTTCCTTTCACAATGTGATTAGCGCTGTGAGTGGGGAAAAAAACGGCCATGGGGTGGAGAATCTGGGCAGTATTTTGAATTGTAACCACCAACAAGGACATGGGGTAATGTGATGGGGGAAGGTTTTCAAGCAAAGGGCAGCCTCCTGGAGGCCTTTTACTGTGCTCACAGGAGACTGTATAAAAAAGGGAAGGGAAATCTGCGTGTGTGAAAATAAGATTGCTCTGCAAAAATAAAAAAAAATTTTAATATAAAAATAAATTTTAGAAGATTTCTCTCCATCTTTCACACCATCTAGCCCACTCCTTCAACATGTGCGGTGTTGAATACACTAGAGACTGTTTTTCATGAAATTTGGTCCTTTTCCTTGGAAGCCTGGTTTCTGAAGAATGAACTTTGCAAATACATAAGGAGCCAAATCAAGCCAGAAGGTGGAAAGTCACCTCATCTGGTCACCATTTCTTGCCCTGTTAAAAACAGTCTAGAAGGGAAACCATAGGAAATCTTGGATGACTTGTAGGGCTGGTCTAAATCTTGGGTTAAATGAGGCTTCTTGTCAGAATACCTCTTTCACCAGAAGCACTCAGCTAATAAGGATTAAGACTGTCTTAAAACCCTTGTAGACAGTGAATCTCCACATTGTGGATGGTGTTGAGTGACTGAATGTCGTACAGAAAGCACAAGAAAGTGGCCTGTGTCCTCTGTTTGCCGTGAGCCTACAGTGGTAGAGATCATTGAGCTGTAAGGGACATTTGTGTTCATGTGACACATTTCCTGAGTGCCTGCCATGTGCCAACACAAGGAGAAGACTCCCTGCTTTCAAGGAACCTCGTGGAAATGGGGGAAGACAGAAGATAAAAAAGTAAAAAAATTAATAATCAGAATAAGGGACTTCCCTGGTGGTCCAGTGGTTAAGAATCCACCTTGGATGGAATCCACCATCCATACAAGGGATGCAGTTTTATTCTTGATCAGGGAACTAAGATCCCACAGGCCTCAGAGCAACTAAGCCCCTGAGCCACAACTAGAGAGTCCATAACAAAAGATCCCTTATGATGCAACGAAGACCCATGTGCCACAACTGAGACCCAACACAGCCAAATAAATAAAGAAATACTTAAAAAATAAATCAGAATGGTTTTTTCTTAGACTATGAAGAAAGCAGAGTAAAATAATCTGTAGCTGGGCAAAGAGTGGGAGGAAGGTTTATTGAATTGTTGGCTGCCTGGGGAAGGCCTTTTGCAGGGAATGACATGTGAACTAATAACAAATGTCTATGTCAAGTGATCCCAGAAATGGTCTGATTCATCCAAAACCAATTTGCCAAAAACCAGTGTGCCAAATAAGCAGTTTACTGGATTTGCAGAAATGGGTATATGCACCAATTTATCAGAAAATTGGTGACTTTATGAAAAAGTCACTGATAAAATTTCATCCCATTCTCCTATTCACAATTTTTCTAACCAAATAAGCCTTGTATCTTCCTAGGCTTCAGTGCATGCCTCTTGGAAATTCCCTGGCGGTCCAGTGGTTGAGACTCCATGCTTCCAGTGCAGAGGGCACAGGTTTGATCCCTGGTCAGGAGAACTAGGATCCCACTAGCTGCATAGCGTGGCGTGGCAAAAAATAAAAACTTATCATCTTTGTTTACCCATCCATGATCTGGCTCCCCTTGAGAATGTCAGCTCCACAAGGTCACATCACAACAAATATCCACCCACCTTTCATTTCTTTTATATGTATTTGCCTTTCTTCGAGTCAGCTCAGTTTAGTTGCTCAGTCGTGTCCGACTCTTTGCGACCCCATGGACTGCTGCATGCCAGGCCTCCCTGTCCTTCACCAACTCCCGGAGCTTGCTCAAACTCATGTCCATTGAGACAGTGATGCCATCCAACCATCTCATCCTCTGTCGTCCCCTTCTCCTCCTGCCTTCAATCTTTCCCAGGATCAGGGTCTTCTCCACTGAGTCAGTTCTTCACATCAGGTGGCCAAAGTATAGGAGTTTCAGCTTCAGCATCAGCCTTTCCAATGAATATTCAAGACTGATTTCTTTTAGGATGGACTGGTTGGATCTCCTTGTAGTAGAAGGGACTCTCAAGAGTCTTTTCCAACACCACAGTTCAAAAGCATCAATTCTTCGCTGCTAAACTTTCTTTATAGTCCAAGTCTCACATCCATACATGCTGCTGCTGCTGCTGCTGCTAAGTCACTTCAGTCGTGTCGGACTCTGTGCGACCCCATAGACGGCAGCCCGCCAGGCTCCCCCGTCCTTGGGATTCTCCAGGCAAGAATACTGGAGTGGGTTGCCATTTCCTTCTCCAATGCATGAAAGTGAGAAGTGAAAGTGAAGTCGCTCAGTCGTGTCCGACTCTTAGCGACCCCATGGGCTGCAGCCCACCAGGCCCCTCCATCCATGGGATTTTCCAGGCAAGAGAACTGGAGTGGGGTGCCATTGCCTTCTCCGATCCATACATGACTACTGGAAAAACCATAGCCTTGACTAGATGGACCTTTGTTAGCAAAGTAATGTCTCTGCTTTTTAACATGCTGTCTAAGTTGGTCATAGCTTTTCTTCCAAAGAGCAAGCATCTTTTAATTTCATGGCTGCAGTCACCATCTGCAGTGATTTTGGAGCCCCCAAAAATAAAGTCTGACACTGTTTCCACTGTTTCCCCATCTATTTGCCATGAAGTGATGGGACCTGATGCCATGATCTTCGTTTTCTGAATGTTGAGTTTTAAGCCAGCTTTTTCACTCTCTTCTTTCACTTTCATCAAGAGGCTCTTTACTCTGTTTTCTGTCATAAGGGTGGTGTCATCTGCATATATGAGGTTATTGATATTTCTGAATCTTGATTCCAGCTTGTGCTTCATCCAGCCCAACATTTCACATGATGCACTCTGCGTATAAGTTAAATAGTTAGGGTGACAATATACAGCCTTGACATACTCCTTTCCCGATTCTGAACCAGTCTGTTGTTCCTTGTCCAGTTCTAACTGTTGCTTCTTGACCTGCATACAGATTTCTCAGGAGGCAGGTAAGGTGGTCTGGTATTCCCATCTCTTTCAGAATTTTCCACAGTTTGTTGTGATCCACACAGTAAAGGCTTTGGCGTAGTCAAAGCAGAAGTAGATGTTTTTCTGGAACTCCCTTGCTTTCTTGATAATCCAACAGATGTTGGCAATTTGATCTTTAGTTCCTCTGCTTTTTCTAAATCCAGCTTGAACATCTGAAAGTTCACGGTTCACATACTGTTGAAGCCTGGCTTGTAGAATTTTGGGCATTACTTTGCTAATGTGTGAGATGAATGCAATTGTGCAGTAGTTTGAGCATTCTTTGGCATTGCTTTTCTTTGGGATTGGAATGAAAACTGACCTTTTCCAGTCCTGTGGCCACTGCTGAGTTTTCCAAATTTGCTGGCATATTGAGTGCAGCACTTTCACAGCGTTATCTTTCAGGATTTGAAATAGCTCAACTGGAATTTCATCATCTCCAATAGCGTTGCTTGTAGTGATGCTTCCTAAGGCCCACTTGACTTTGCATTCCAGGATGCTCTAGGTGGGTGATCACACCATCGTGGTTATCTGGGTCATGAAGATATTTTTTTGTATAAGTTCTTCTGTGTATTCTTGCCACCTCTTTTTAATACCCTCTGCTTCTGTTAGGTCCGTACCATTTCTGTCCTTTATTGTGCCCATCTTCACGTGAAATGTTCCTTTAGTATCTTGAATTTTCTTGAAGAGATCTCTAGTCTTTCCCATTCTATTGTTTTCTTCTATTTCTTTTCAAAATGTATGTCAAATTCAACGTCTCCATGAAAGCTTTCAGTTCTGAAGGAAATCATGAAAAAAGTGCTTACCTGGCAATTTTACATGAGGAAAATACTGCGAAATAATATTACCAATTTCTTAAAAATGTGTCCTTCATCTGATATTATTCACAGTTTCTGTGGTCACTTTCAGAATAGTGATTTAATCCAACCACAATGCAGTTTAATAAAAATATTTAGGAAAAAATTTTTTTTTAATTTAGGAATAGTTATGTAAGTTCCTAATAAATAGCAATGTATTATGTTTAAAATCAGTAATCATAGCAAATAATCATTCTTTGCATGCAGATTTAATTTTCTGCTAATGGAAAATTGCCATGAAAATTTGTAACCAATAAAAAGTAATCAAGATCTTAAAAAATCAAACAAACAGATTTTATGGCTTCATCTTCCTTTCCTAAAAAATACTTATTTATTTGGCTGCACTGGGCCTTAGTTGCAGCATGCAGGATCTTTAGTTGTGGCACATGGGATCTAGTTTCCTGAGCAGGGATTGAATCTGGGTCCCCAGCACTGGGAGTGAGGAGTCTTAGCCACTGGACCACCAGGGAAGTCCTAGTCTTCATCTTCTTAAATTAGCTTCAGTGAGTAATATAGTCTTCTGATTTTTCCTTGAATATAGAAAATATGCTTCATAACATATTTTCATTCAGTCTATTGAGGAACATCCAGCCAGAGAAACTTGAGTGTTAGCCTTGAGGTTCCTCATCTAATTCTAGCCCCTGACGCTTGTGTCGGGGGGGCAGGGGTATGCTGTGATTGCCCTGTTCAGTCTCTTCGCTCCTGGCCCATCCCATTCTAGGCTTTTGTGTGGGTCAAAACCAGTTTGTAGAAGACCTAATTCCATGTCCAATTGTGCCAGTGGAAATCTTCCTTTCTAGGCTGTGGGAAAGAGAAGGCTTGAACTGGAGGGTTCTGCACATGGATGGACATTTGGAATGGACATTTACATACACTATGATCCTTCATGTATTTATTCTGTATATCTTTATGGAGCATCCTCAGGGTGCCAGGTTATGATACTGAATAAATCTGACAAAGACCCTGACCTTGTGGAGCGAAGATTCTCAAGGGGAGCCAGATCATGGATGGGTAAACAAAGATGGTAAGGCTTTGTTTCTTTTTTCTTTTTTTTTTGCCACATCACGCAGCATGTGGAATCCTAGTTCCCTGACCAGGGATCAAACACATACCCCCTGCACTGAAAGTATGGAGTCTCAATCACCGGACTTCCAGGGAATTTCCAAAGATGATACATTTTAACACTGCAAGCAATAACTGAATACATTCTCCCTATTAAAAGAGGAATACAGGAAACAAGATTACAGCATCTTTCAACATCTCTTCTGTGGATCCCATCAGGTGACTTTCTCACTATTTACTTAGTCCTTTTCATGGTGAGAATCTTGGACTGTGGCCACATCTTCTTCTCTCCTCTCTCCTGGGTGCTGGAGAGGAGGTAGAGACGTTGAACTTTGGATGATCACTTAAGGCACATCTGGGTACCATTCACCTGATTTCCACAGACCCATGGGTGGGTGGGGATGGTTGAGGCAATCACGCCATGGAGGCCTGAACAAGAACTCCCTTGGCCTGGTAAACTCAGCAAACTTGGCTGAGTCCCCGTTTGGAATCACGCTTTCACCTCTTTTCTGGAGCAGCCTGAAGGACCTGCTTTGCAGTAGTCGCTGGAAATGGAAATGTGCCAGCCTCTCAGGCCAGAAGGTATTCTTTCTTCTTCTTTGAGTCTTACTTCATGACTCCTTTGGTTAGGACTTGGGGAAAATCAGTTTCCTGTTAGACAGCTTGTTTTCATTTTCTCTGGGCTCCAAGGACTGTGTTAAATTTTTTTTTTTAATCGGAATTAAAGCTCTTAATGAGACATATGGACCATCTTCTTTTATTTATTTATAGCCACTCCACACAGCATTTGGGATCTTAGTTCCCCAGCCAGGGATCGAACCTGCACCCCCTTGCATTGGAAGCACAGACTCTTAATCACTGGACCTGCAGGGAAGTTCCTAATCCAGCAACACACCCCCTTGGTTCTTCCAAAATAGCTCTATGCATATAGACATTTCAGTTCAGTTCAGTCACTCAGTTGTATTTGACTCTTTGTGACCCCAAGGACTGCAGCACGCCAGACCTCCCTGTCCATCATCAACTCCCAGAGTTTACTCAAACTCATGTCCTTTGAGTCTGTGATGCCATCCAACCATCTCATCCTCTGTCATCCCCTTCTCCTCCTGCCTTCAGTCTTTCCCAGCATCAGGGTCTTTTCAAATGAGTCAGTTCTTTGCATCAGGTGGCCAAAGTATTGGAGTTTCAGCTTCAGCATCAGTCTTTCCAATGAATATTCAAGACTGATTTCCTTTAGGATGGACCTGTTTGATCTCCTTGCTGTCCAAGGGATTCTCAAGAGTCTTCTCCAACACCACAGTTCAAAAGCATCAATTCTTTGGTGCTCAGCTTCCTTTATAGTCCAACCATCACATCCATACATGACTGCTGGAAAAACCATAGATTTGACTAGACGGATCTTTGTTGGCAAAGTAATGTCTCTGCTTTTTAATATTCTGTCTAGGTTAGTCATAACTTTTTTCCAAGGAGCAAGCATCTTTTAATTTCATGGCTGCAGTCACCATCTGCAGTGATTTTGGAGCCCCCAAAAATAAAGTCTGACACTGTTTCCACTGTTTCCCCATCTTTTTGCCATGAAGTGATGGGACCAGATGCCATGATCTTAGTTTTCTGAATGTTGAGCTTTAAGCCAACTTTTTCACTCTCTTCTTCCACTTTCATCAAGAGGCTCTTTAGCTCTTCTTCTTTTTCTGCCATAAAGGTGGTATCATCTGCATATTGGAGGTTATTGATATTTCTCCAGACAGTCTTGATGCCAACTTGTGCTTCATCCAGCCCAGTATTTCTCATGATGTACTCTTCATAGAAGTTAAATAAACAGGGTGACAATAGACAGCCTTGCTGTACTCCTTTCCCTATTTGGAACCAGTCTGTTCTTTGTCCAGTTCTAACTGTTGCTTCCTGACCAGGATACAGATTTCTCAACTGGCAGGTCAGGTGGTCTGGTATTCACATCTCTTTAAGAATATAGACATGTAGGTGGTGCAGAATTCTCTCAGCTTTTGCTTGTCTGAAAAGCTTTTGATTTCTCCTTCATACTTGAATGAGATCCTTGCTGGGTACAATAATCTGGGCTGTAGGTTATTTTCTTTCATCATTTTAAGTATGTCTTACCATTCCCTCCTGGCTTGAAGAGTTTCTATTGAAAGATCAGCTGTTATCCTTATGGGAATTCCCTTGTGTGTTATTTGTTGTTTTTCCCTTGCTGCTTTTAATATTTGTTCTTTATGTTTGATCTTTGTTAATTTGATTAATATGTATCTTGGGGTGTTTCTCCTTGGGTTTATCCTGTTTGGGACTCTCTGGGTTTCTTGGACTTGGGTGATTATTTCCTTCCCCATTTTAGGGAAGTTTTCCACTATTATCTCCTCAAGTATTTTCTCATGGTCTTTCTTTTTGTCTTCTTCTTCTGGAACCCCTATTATTCGAATGTTGTAGCGTTTAATATTGTCCTGGAGGTCTCTGAAATTGTCCTCATTTCTTTTAATTCGTTTTTCTTTTATCCTCTCTGATTCATTTATTTCTACCATTCTATCTTCTAATTCACTAATCCTATCTTCTGCCTCTGTTATTCTACTATTTGTTGCCTCCAGAGTGTTTTTAATTTCATTTATTGCATTATTCATTATATATTGACTCTTTTTTATTTCTTCTAGGTCCTTGTTAAACCTTTCTTGCATCTTCTCAATCCTTGTCTCCAGGCTATTTATCTGTGATTCCATTTTAGTTTCAAGATTTTGGATCAATTTCACTATAATTATTCGGAATTCTTTATCAGGTAGATTCCCTATGTCTTCCTCTTTTGTTTGGTTTGGTGGGCATTTATCCTGTTCCTTTATCTGCTGAGTATTCCTCTGTCTCTTCATCTTGTTTAAATTGCTGAGTTTGGGGTGTCCTTTCTGTATTCTGGCAGTTTGTGGAGTTCTCTTTATTGTGGCGTTTCCTCGCTGTGTGTGGGTTTGTACAGGTGGCTTGTCAAGGTTTCCTGGTTAGGGAAGCTTGTGTCGGTGTTCTGGCGGGTGGAGCTGTATTTCTTCTCTCTGGAGTGCAATGAAATGTCCAGTAGTGAGTTATGAGATGTCTATAGTTTTGGGGTGACTTTGGGCAGCCTGTATCTTGAAGCTCAGGGCTGTGTTCCTTTGTTGCTGGAGAATTTGCTTGGTATGTCTTGCCCTGGAACTTATTGGCCCTTGTGTGGTGCTCGGTTTCAGTGTCGGTATGGAGGCATTTGATGAGCTCCTGTCAATTAATGTTCCTTGGAGTCAGGAGTTCCCTGGAGTCAGGGTTTGGACTTAAGTCTCCTGCTTCCGGTTATCGGTCTTATTTTTACAGTAGTTTCAAAACTTCTCCTTCTATACAGCACCATTGATAAAACATCTACATTAAAGATGAAAAGTTTCTCTACGATGAGGGTCACTCAGAGAGGTTCACAGGGTTACATGGAGAAGAGAAGAGGGAGGAGGGAGTTAGAGGTGACCCAAATGGGATGAGGTGAATCAATAATGGAGAGAGTGGGGTAGCCAGTAGTCACTTCCTTATGTGCACTCCACAACTGGACCACTCAGAGATGTTCACGGAGTTATACAGAGAAGAGAAGAAGGAGGAAGGTGACAGAGGTGGCCAGAAGGATAAAAGGGGGAATGAAAAGGAGGGAGACAGATCCAGCCAGTAATCAGTTCCCTAAGTGTTCTCCACCGTCTGGAACACACAGAAATTCACAGAGTTGGGTAGAGTAGAGGGGTTAGGGAGGAGACACAGGCGACCTGGTGGAGAAAAAGGAGAGTCTAAAGGGAGAGAGAGCAGTCAAGCCAGTATTCTTGCTCCCTAGTGAAAAATGGGTCCTGAAGATTGGGTTCTTAAAGGTACAAAATTGGTAACAAATACATAAAATCAGTGGAATAAAATAGAAAGCCCAGAGATAAATCCACGCACATATGGACACCTTATCTTTGACAAAGGAGGCAAGAATATACAATGGATTAAAGACAATCTCTTTAACAAGTGGTGCTGGGAAATCTGGTCAACCACGTGTAAAAGAATGAAACTAGACCACTTTCTAACACCATACACAAAAATAAACTCAAAATGGATTAAAGATCTAAACGTAAGACCAGAAACTATAAAACTCCTAGAGGAGAACATAGGCAAAACACTCTCTGACATACATCACAGCAGGATCCTCTATGACCCACCTCCCAGAATATTGGAAATAAAAGCAAAAATAAACAAATGGGACCTAATTAACCTTAAAAGCTTCTGCACATCAAAGGAAACTATTAGCAAGGTGAAAAGACAGCCTTCAGAATGGGAGAAAATAATAGCAAATGAAGCAACTGACAAACAACTAATCTCAAAAATATACAAGCAACTCCTACAGCTCAACTCCAGAAAAATAAATGACCCAATCAAAAAATGGGCCAAAGAACTAAATAGACAGTTCTCCAAAGAAGACATACAGATGGCTAACAAACACATGAAAAGATGCTCAACATCACTCATTATCAGAGAAATGCAAATCAAAACCACTATGAGGTACCATTTCACACCAGTCAGAATGGCTTCGATCCAAAAGTCTACAAATAATAAATGCTGGAGAGGGTGTGGAGAAAAGGGAACCCTCTTACACTGTTGGTGGGAATGCAAACTAGTACAGCCACTATGGAGAACAGTGTGGAGATTCCTTAAAAAACTGGACATAGAACTGCCTTATGATCCAGCAATCCCACTGCTGGGCATACACACTGAGGAAACCAGAAGGGAAAGAGACACGTGTACCCCAATGTTCATCGCAGCACTGTTTATAATAGCCAGGACATGGAAGCAAACTAGATGTCCATCAGCAGATGAATGGATAAGAAAGCTGTGGTACATATACACAATGGAGTATTACTCAGCCATTAAAAAGAATACATTTGAATCAGTTCTAATGAGGTGGATGAAACTGGAGCCTATTATACAGAGTGAAGTAAGCCAGAAGGAAAAACACCAATACAGTACACTAACACATATATATGGAATTTAGAAAGATGGTAACAATAACCTGGTGTACGAGACAGCAAAAGAGACACTGATGTATAGAACAGTCTTATGGACTCTGTGGGAGAGGGAGAGGGTGGGAAGATTTGGGAGAGTGACATTGAAACATGTAGAATATCATGTAAGAAACGAGTTGCCAGTCCAGGTTCGATGCGCGATACTGGATGCTTGGGGCTGGTGCACTGGGACGACCCAGAGGGATGGTGTGGGGAGGGAGGAGGGAGGAGGGTTCAGGATGGGGAACACATGTATGCCTGTGGCGGATTCATTTTGATATTTGGCAAAACTAATACAATTATGTAAAGTTTAAAAATAAAATAAAATTTAAAAAAAAGAATATAGACATGTAGGACACTTATTGAGTGACTTCACTTTCACTTTTCACTTTCATGCATTGGAGAAGGAAATGGCAACCCACTCCAGTATTCTTGCCTGGAGAATCCCAGGGACAGCGGAGCCCGGTGGGCTGCCGTCTGTGGGGACACACAGAGTTAGACACGACTGAAGTGACTTAGCAGCAGCAGCAGAGATGTATAGACATTTAGAGATGTATATCTACAGATTCTGATATTTATATAGAAGTATATAGACCTCCGGGACTTCCCTGGTGGCTCAGATGGTAAAGAATCTACCTGCAATGCGGGAGACTTGGGTTTAATCCCTGGGTTGGGAAGATCCCCTGGAGAAGGGAAAGGCATCCCACTCCATATATATATGGGCTTCCCAAGTGGCACTAGCGGTAATGGCACCATCTGCCAATGTAGAACACATAAGAGATCCAGGTTGTGGGTTCAATCCATGGGTCAGGAAAATCCCCTGGAGGAGGGCATGGCAACCCCCTCCAGTATTCTTGCCTGGAGAATCCCATGGACAGAAGAGCCTGGTAGACTATAGTCCATGGGGTCACGTAGAGTTGGGCATGACTGAAGTGAGTTATCAGGCATGCAGCACATACACATATATATATATGAATAGAGACAAGTAAATGACGAGATAGTCATCCAGTGGAATCCATGGAGGAGATGTCAAAAGATGCTGTAATCTTGTCTGCTGTGTTCCTATCCATGATATGTATATACAATCTCCCCTTTTTTCAGCAGCTCCATGTTTCCACCAATATCCGCCTAACAGGTTTCTCTGCTTGCACTCCATCCTGCCCTCCCAAACCCAACCCTATTCACGCTGTGACCACAGAACAGCTAGAATAATCCTTTGGAAATGTAGATCCCTATCCTACTCAGCACTTTCCAAGTGGCTTCTGATTGCACTTTGAATGAAATCTGAAGTCCTTACCCTAGAGCTTCCCAAGGCCCTATACGTATGGTCACTACCTTTTGACTGTGCCAAGCATGCCTCAGGCCTTTGCACTTGTTAAGCCCTCTGTCTGGGAGGTTCTTCCCGAACATCATCAGGTGAAGAATCTTCAGTTCTCGTCCTCTTTGTCCTTGTGGAATCCTGAGACACAGGAGCTGTGACAGAGGGTGTCCTGACTTGGGGATCTGACTTTCCTTAGTTATTGCTGATGGCTTCATATGGTCTAGACTAGGGGGCCCCCAACTTCTGGTGATCTGAGGTAGAACTTATGTAATAATAGAAATAAAGTACATAATATATGCAATGCGGTTGAATCATCCTATAGCCACTCCCCCGGCATTTCACCATCCATGGAAAAATGGTCTTCCATGAAACCGGTCCCTGGTGCCAAAAAGGTTGGGGTCCCCTGGTCTAGACTATCGCACATGGGTGATGGAAGTTCCAAAATGAACAGAAACCTTTCAGAGTGAAAAGTGAAAGTGTTAAGAGAAACATGAAATTCATGTTTCAAAAACATATGCACTTTCCTCTGATAATCTTGGCTCCTATGTCAAGTGTGGATGCCACTTCTCTTCCAGATCATCGGGGTTTTTGCAAATGCTCATGCCTTTCACATGAAACTGCTTTCAACATATTCCAGAGGACTCAACATAACTTATTCTATCGGTTAAAGGTCAAGCATTTAATAGTGAGAACTTTGAAACATGGAAAATCTACTTGAACACATTCCACAGTGGGAAAAATAAAAATGAACACAGGTGAAGTTAGGGAGAGACATAGGGAAAATTCCAAAGCAGTGACTGGAAGGTCAGCCTCTGATAATAAGATAAGTGCATTTCGTCTGGCAAATGTCTATATTCTTTCACTTTTTGTTTTTTTTTGTTTGTTTGTTTGTTTTTGTTTTTGGAAGCAGCTAGACTAGTCTGGAGAAGCACAGGTCAGGACAGTGGTGTGTAAATAGTATCCATCTGAATCCTTAAATCAAACATAAGCAACTGATGGGACTTCCCTGGTGGTCCAGTGGTTAAGAACCCACCTGCCAATGCAGAGGACACGGGTTGGATTCCTGGCCCAGAAAACTAAGATTCTACATGCCACTGGGTAACTAAACCCACGTGCCACAACTACTGAGCCTGAGACCTAGAGTCTGTGTTCTGCAACAAGAGAAGCCACCGCAATGAGACGTCCTCGCACCACAACTGGAGAGAAGGCCCTGCTCACCCGAACTCGAGAGAGTCCGCACTTAGCAACCATGAGCCAGTGCAGCCAAAAAAGAAAAAAGAAAGCAACTGGTAAGATGGGGAAGATGGGAATTTCAGAGACCTAAGAGGGGTTACCCACAGAAAGTTTAAGATTCTTGGTAAAGGAAAGTCCTTCCAGCTCTGTTCCCATTTTATTTTTTAACTTAATTTTTATTTTACATTGAAGTATAGCTGGACTTACGATGTTGTGATTCAGCTAGTGGTTCAGTTACACATACACGTACATTCCTTCTTTTTCAGATTCTTTTCCCATATAGGTTGTTACAAATATTGAGCAGAGTTCCCTGGGCTCTATAGTAGGTCCTTGCTGATTTTCTATTTTCTATATAGTAGTGTGTATACGTTAATCCCAAATGCCTAATTTATCCCTCTCCTTGCTGTTCCCATTTTCGATGGGAAGAACTTTCTTGAATCTCTTCATTTCCCCCACTCCCTCCTAAGCTTGTTAAGAAGCTTCCCTGGCGGTTCAGTGGTTAAGACCCTGTGCTTCCAATGCAGGGGAGCAGGGTCGATCCCTGGTAGGTGAACTAATCCCACATACTACATGGTGTGGCCAAAAAATAAAAATATAAATAAATAAATTTTTAAAATTCAAAAAAGAAGACTATGAGGCAGCAAGGAGGGGCCTGAAAAGGCACAACCAAGGTGTGTCTGGGAGACAGTCAAGGGGTGAGGACAAATAGCCAGTTATTTTGACTGTAGCTTACTTCTCCCTTGGCTTCCCCTACAGGTCCTGTGCCTCTATGGGGGTGGGGGTGGGGGGCTCTGAGCTGAAAGAAATAAGAATGAACCAAGTAGCTGTCAGGTGTATCAAGCCAGCACCTCCTCTGGCTTCATGACAAATGGTCAACCTATGTGTTCAGTTCAGTTTAGTCGCTCAGTCGTGTCTGACTCTTTGCGACTCCATGAATCGCAGCACACCAGGCCTCCCTGTCCATCACCAACTCCCGGAGTTCACTCAGACTCACGTCCATTGAGTTGGTGATGCCATCCAGCCATCTCATCCTCTGTCGTCCCCTTCTCCTCCTGCCCCCAATCCCTCCCAGCATCAGAGTCTTTTCCAATGAGTCAACTCTTCGCATGAGGTGGCCAAAGTACTGGAGTTTTATCTTTAGCATCATTCCTTCCAAAGAAATCCCAGGGCTGATCTCCTTCAGAATGGACTGGTTGGATCTCCTTGCAGTCCAAGGGACTCTCAAGAGTCTTCTCCAACACCACAGTTCAAAAGCATCAATTCTTTGGCGCTCAGCTTTCTTCACAGTCCAACTCTCACATTCATACATGACCACAGGAAAAACCATAGCCTTGACTAGACGGACCTTTGTTGGCAAAATAATGTCTCTGCTTTTCAATATGCTAACTAGGTGGTCATAACTTTTCTTCCAAGGAGTAAGCATTGTTTAATTTCATGGCTGCAATCCATCTGCAGTGATTTTGGAGCCCCCAAAAATAAAGTCTGACACTGTTTCCACTGTTTCCCCATCTATTTGCCATGAAGTGATGGGACCTGATGCCATGATCTTAGTTTTCTGAATGTTGAGCTTTAAGCCAACTTTTTCACTCTCCTCTTTCACTTTCATCAGGAGGCTTTTTAGTTCCTCTTCACTTTCTGCCATAAGGGTGGTGTCATCTGCATATCTGAGGTTATTGATATTTCTCCTGGCAATCTTGATTCCAGCTTGTGCTTCTTCCAGCCCAGCGGTTTTCATGATGTACTCTGCATATAAGTTAAATAAGCAGGGAGACAATATACAGCCTTGACGTATTCCTTTTCCTATTTGGAACCAGTCTGTTGTTCCATGTCCAGTTCTAACTGTTGCTTCCTGACCTGAATATTGGTTTCTCAAGAGGCAGGTCAGGTGGTCTGGTGTTTCCATCTCTTTCAGAATTTTCCACAGTTTATTGTGATCCACACAGTCAAAAGATTTGGCATAGTCAATAAAGCCGAAATAAATGTTTTTCTGGAATTCTCTTGCTTTTTCCATGATCCAGTGGATGTTGGCAATTTGATCTCTGGTTCCTCTGCCTTTTCTAAAACCAGCTTGAACATCAGGAAGTTCACGGTTCATGTATTGCTGAAGCCTGGCTTGGAGAATTTTGAGCATTACTTTACTAGTGTGTGCTGCTGCTGCTGCTGCTGCTAAGTCGCTTCAGTCGTGTCTGACTCTGTTTGACCCTATAGACGGCAGCCCACCAGGCTCCCCCATCCCTGGGATTCTCCAGGCAAGGGCAAGAACACTGGAGTCGGTTGCCATTTCCTTCTCCAATGCACGAAAGTAAAAAAATAAAGTGAAGTTGCTCAGTCATGTCTGACTCCTAGAGACCCCATGGACTGCAGCCCACCAGGCCCCTCTGTCCATGGGATTTTCCAGGCAAGAGTACCGGCGTGGGGTGCCATTGCCTTCTCCGTACTAGCATGTGAGATGAGTGCAATTGTGTGGTAGTTTGAGCATTCTTTGGCATTGCCTTTCTTTGGGATTGGAATGAAAACTGAACTTTTCCAGTCCTGTGGCCACTGCTGAGTTTTCCAAATTTGCTGGCATATTGAGTGCAGCACTTTCACAGCATCATCTTTCAGGATTTGAAATAGCTCAACTGGAATTCCATCACCTCCACTAGCTTTGTTCGTAGAGATGCTTTCTAAGGCCCACTTGACTTCACATTCCAGGATGTCTGGCTCTAGATGAGTGACCATACATCGTGATTATCTGGGTTGTGAAGATCTTTTTGTACAGTTCTTCTGTGTATTCTTGTCACCTCTTCTTAATATCTTCTGCTTCTGTTAGATCCATATCATTTCTGTCCTTTATCGAGCCCATCTTTGCATGAAATGTTCCCTTGGTATCTCTAATTTTCTTGAAGAGATTTCTAGTCTTTCCCATTCTGTTGTTTTCCTCTATTTCTTTGCATTGATTGCTGAGGAAGGCTTTCTTATCTCTCCTTGCTATTCTTTGGAACTCTACATTCAGGTGTCTCTATCTTTCCTTTTCTCCTTTGCTTTTCGCTTCAACCTATGTGTAAAGCTCTGGAATTCCACTCCCCTAGAGGGCTGTGTGCATGCTAGATGGCTTCAGTCTTGTCTGACTCATTGTGATCCTATGGACTGTAGCCCACCAGGCTCCTTTGTCCACGGGATTCTCCAGGCAAGAATACTGGAGTGGGTAGCCATCTCCTACTCTAGGGGATCTTCCCAACCCAGGGATTGAACCTGCATCTCTCATGTCTCCTTCATTGTCGGGCAGATTCTTTACCACTAACACCATCTGGGAAACTCCCATAAGGGCTGCTGCTGCTGCTGCTAAGTCGCGTCAGTTGTGTCCAACTCTGTGTGACCCCATAGACGGCAGCCCACCAGGCTCCTCCATCCCTGGGATTCTCCAGGCAAGAATACTGGAGTGGGTTGCCATTGCCTTCTCCACCCATAAGGGCTAGGTCTATGCTTTACACAGTGACCCCCAACCCTCTCCCTTGCTAGCCAACACCAGTTACTTGATGGACATTTCTGAATGAATGAATGAACATTTCTTAAGCTCCTACTATGGCTCAGGCTCTGGGGACCCTGTGGAGACCAGTTAGACAAGGAGTTTGCTCCCGTGGGATCTGCAGTCCAGTGTTAAAGGGATGAACATATAAACAAGAGTCCCTCCAAGATGAGCCTTCTGAGTTGAGATGGACTCCTACCCTTCTCTGGGCTTCCCTGGTAGCTCAGACGGTAAAGAATCCACCTGCAATATGGGAGACCTGGGTTCGATCCCTGGGTTGGGAAGATCCCCTGGAAAAGGGAATGGCAACCCACTCTAGTATTCTCACCTGGGAAATCCCCAGATAGAGGATCCTGGTGGGCTACAGTCTATAGGGTCACAAAGAGTTGGACATGACTCAGGTGACTTAGCACGGATGCAGCTGCTTTCACAAAGGAGGTGACTTGTGGACAGAGCTAGAATTGGCCCCAGAACTTGGAGGTCAGGGGAAGGGGAAATTCTGGAAGTTGTGTTAACATAGTAAGCACTCTGTTCTAAGCTAGCACCTCTGTTTATTTGTTGTGACTGGGAGATGGGAGCTATTTAAGATTAAGTGGTGGAGGGAAGGGGTTGCTTCCTAAAATGCCAGCACTGCATAAAACTGTTACTTGGGAGAAGCTGACTGGGTTGCTGTCAGAATAAATAATGAGGAATATGGGAAGGTCCCCAGAACAGTGCCAAGGTGCAGTAAGAGTACAGCAAGTGAGACTTCAAAATAATTCCCATTGCAGGTTTCCCTGGTAGTCCAGTGGTTGAGGGCCTGCCTTGCAATGCAGGGGACATGAGTTCCAAAGCAGGTGGTGGTGGGAGGGCAGGATCCCATTGCAGGGCAAGTAGGCCTGCGCACCACAGCTACTGAAGCCCACATGCCCTGCAGCCTGTGCTCCACAAGAGAAACCACTGAAATGAGAAGATCGCATGCTAGAGAGAGCCCACGGGCAGCAACAAAGGCCCAGTGCAGTAAAAAAAAAAAAAAAAAAAGATCCTATGGCAGTTTCCTCTCCATCTCTATAACAGTCATCATCTCTGGAAACATCACCTTAATCAGTCCTCCAGCTTATTCCCTTGCTTCCTGAAGACTATTCGCAATGCTGCAGCCAGAGTGACTCCTATGACAGTTATAGTCAGAGTATGTCCCTCAGCTGACAACCTTGCAGTGGTCTCGTGTCACGCAAGGTAAAAGCCAAAATCTTCACTGGTCTCCAGGAACCCACCTGAGCTTCCCCCTCTTCCTTCACTGACCTTGTCTTCTACTCTAGGTCTCAAGTGAAAAGATACTGGCCTCTCAGCTAGCTCAGTAACCACATGCAACACTCTCCTGCCTCAGGACCTTAGCACCTGCTGTTCCCTCTGCCTGGAAACTTTCCTCCAGGTTACTAAGTAGCTCACTCCTACCTCAAGTTATTGATATAATTACCTTTTTAATGGGACCTTCCCTGACAACCTTTTTCAAATAGAAACACTCCTCCCATGTTTTCTACCCTTCCCTGATTTTTCATAGCACCTATTACCTTTTATTACATGAATAATATTATATTACTCTTTTTTATGTATGATACTCATTGGTATACTGTTTTTTATTGTACGTATTATACTATGTATGACATTTATATAATGTATTTGTTGATTGACCCCGCTCCTCCCCACACCTGTCCCCTACCCCTTATCTCCTGTTGACTGAGGGCAGGAATTAACGCTTTGCTCGGTGATGTATCTGCAAAGCCTACACGGTGCCCGGTACCCAGGAGGTGCTCAGTAAATACGGGTAGGACCAAAACAAAAAAAAAAAAAGAAAAAAAAAAAATCAATCGTGAACGAAAGAATACATGAACGAGCCTGCGGTCTCTACCTCGACTCCCGGCCCTGGTTTAACCCCTTCGCGCTGCAGGTGAGGCTGGGGAGCCGAGCCCAACGCGCCTGCGCAGCACCACCGGGTGGGCGTGCGCAGGGTAGTCCCGGAGCAGCGGCAGCACTCCTTTTCGAGGCGCGGCGCCCGCGGAGGGTTACATTCGGGAGAGGCGGGGCCTTCGCAGGTCGGGGGATTTGGGGGGCGGGGCTCTCTGGGAGTTCGGGCGGGGCGGCTGCTCCGCGTGCAGTTGCTCCACGTCTGCCTCGCCGCTCGCCCGGGGTCCCGCTCCCCGGCCTCTGCTGCCGCCCCCGGCTCGGTCCCCGGCCTGCTCCCGGCCTGCTCCCGGTCCTCCGCGCAGCCCCGGCCTTCTCCGCCGCAGCCATGTCCAAGGAGCCACGGGCCGGGCGGGAGGAGATCCTGGAGTGCCAGGTGATGTGGGAGCCTGACAGCAAGAAGAACACGCAGATGGACCGCTTCCGGGCAGCAGTGGGCGCCGCCTGCGGCCTGGCACTGGGTGAGTGCGGGGTGAGCGTCCCGGGGGGCTCCCCGGCCACCTTTTGGCTGGACCAGGGGCTTTCAGAAATCGGGCTCCTCCCTTGGCCATCCGAGGGACATTATTCCTGGAGTCCCGGGAGCCCCTTTTTCCTGGACGTTGGCGTCAGGGCCCATCTTAGTTGTTGGAATGGTCTCCTGATTTTCATCTTCCCGCCTCTGGGGGTTGGAGGAGCCACTGGACAGGGGGGGTCCGCCCTAGGGGGTGGGACATCTTCTGACTGTGGGGTTTTGCCCGCGTGTCTGTGCGGGGTGTCACTTCCTCTCTTTTCGGGGAGCCAGTCTCCTCTTCTCTGCAGTATCCATCTCTCTGGTAGGGTAGCCCCTCTGGTCTTGGCACCCCTGTGGACCGAGAGATCCCTTGTTAGCCATTCCTACCTGTGAGGAGTTCTCCCTGGAGTCTTGCCCTCACATCCCGGGGGCTTCTGTCTCTCTGACCCAGGTCTTCTTTGACCCTTAGCTCTTCCCTTCTATTGAGGGGTGGGTCACTTGGCAGCCACATTACCTGGTGCTGACCCCTCACTGCACCCCCCTCTCTCCCCCCGCCCCCCCGCAGGCTGACCCTGGTAGAGGCCAGCCTAGATTCTGGGCATCCAGGAGATGGATGATGCTCAGGCAGGAGGCTGTCTCTGGGATTGGGGTGGAACTCCTCCCCTTATGTGTTTACACTCCCAGCCCCAGACAGAACCTAGGCCAGTACCCCGCTTCCAGCTCCCTCCCTGTCCTCAGGAGCCACCTGGGTGCGATGGCCCTTTTCTGAGTGAGAAGCTTTCCCCCAGCTCTATCTGGCTGTCCACCTACTTCCTGCATCCTCCCTTCAGCGATTTTTCATCTCATTGTGACCCTTTCCCCCTCGTCTCGCCCCTCTGCTGGCTACAGGGACTCCTGTGTTTCTGTTGGTGGCATCACTGTCCTCAGGGAGCCCCACAGGAATGGAGACGGGTCGTCTGCCTTCCAGCATGGTCCCCTTTCCACCCCAGTGCCCGCATCTCCCAGGGGGCCCTGGTTTCCTCTTCCCTGAACACTGGCTGGTTTTCCTCCTTCCTGCTTCTCTTCTCTTTAGTACCTGCTGCCTGCGGGCTTTGCCTGAGCAGCCTTGAAGCGAAGGTCTGGTTGGTCACACCTGGGCTCTGAGACTCACAATGGCTCCTTGTTGACCGTGGATTTGCACATCCTGCCACCTGGCAGCTTGCATGTCCTCCACAGCACAGTGGGCATCATAGCTTCCACAGGTAGCCCCTTCCCTTGCTCACCCAGCTCCCTCCCTCTCCCGGCTGCCTGCTCCCTGGTGACAGGTGTGGCTTATTACTCCCTAGGCCTTTTTTTTAGGTAATAGTTGGTAAGTTAATGTGTGTTAGATTGGGGGACAGAGTTGTTTCTTTTTGGTTACACCGCACGGCTTCTGGGATCTTAGTTCCCCCACCAGGGATTGAACCTGGGCCCTCGGCAGTGAGAGCACAGAGTTCCAACCACTGGACCACCAGGAAACTCCCTGGGGCACAGACTTGATTCCCACCAAGAGCCAGGAGTGGAACCACATCCTTCTTTTGTGTTTCCGTGCCTTGATTCCATGTCTCTTTTTCTTCTGCCAGCTGTTCTCCCTGACTCTTTACAAAATGATTTCACAGAAGGGCAGTCCTGCGAGACGCGTGAGGCTGAGCTATCACCTAACTGCCGGGATTCTGAACTGGCTCTGCCACTTACTAGCTGTGTGGTCAGAGGGAAGTCACCGGATCTCCCGAGCCTTGGTTTCCCTCATCTGTAAAATGGACATAATGAGAGGACTGACATCATTGGGTGGGCGTGAAGGCCATCAGGCTGAGCGCTCTGCCACACCTGGCCGGGGGTGGCTGAGCAGACACTGGCAGGCACCAGTAGCCCCCAGACTGTTTGTCCAACTCCTGTCTGCCCTTCAAGGCTGGGACTGGTGGCCTGCTGGCCAGGGTGAAGCTGCAGAATTAGTTTGGGCTTCTCACACTGAGTTGCAGTCTCCTTGAGAGACTGCATAGGAAAAGCAAGATTTCCAGCTTCTTTGGCAAACCCACCGGCCCGTGATGATGGGTTCATGTCCCCACAGGTGGCATCAGCTGAGCTGAGTGGGGCTCCTCTCTTGGTCTGGGAGTGCTTTAGACCTTTTTTTTTTTTTTTCCTCTTCCTCCTCTTCTACTCCTGCTTCTCTTCTTTCCACAGGCCTGGCCCTGGACATCCTGGGCTTTGCTTTAGGAGCCAACTCAAATGCTGTCCTCTCTGATTATTCTCTTTACCGCTTTCTTTTCCTCTCTGTCCAATTGCATATAATTTGGACTTTTAACCTGTCTTGCCTTTTCGGTTAGTCGTGAGCATGTTTTTTTTATTGGCCTGTGAGGCATGTGGGATCTTTGTTTCCTGACTAGGGATTGAACCTGTGCCCCCTGCAGTGGAAGCATGGAGTCCTACCCACTGGACCATCAGGGAATCCCCTATTTAGCCTTCTTATTTGCTTAAACACAGCACTCTTGAACTTGTCTGTGCCATCAGCAATGGCTGGTGTGTGGCTGGTAGGCAGCACTGAGCAATGCTCTTGTCTGGATGTAGGGAGAGAGCAAGGGATGCGTCCTCACAGACTGGCTCAGCCCTACTGCAACCCTGAGATGGGACGAGTGGGGGGGCATTCTCCAGCCCCACCAAGACCACTGCCAGTGGGAGGATTCTATCCTTGTGTTTTGGAGGGGCAGGGCCTCCCTGGAACTATGCAGTCTCTTCCAGGACCAGAACCGTAGGTTGGTTGGCTTTTGTCATGGCTTCCAGCAGAGTTCGTCTGGGAATCCACAGCATGCCCATCTAGACCTTGGGGTCCTCTGGGTGCAGACCTTGGGGGCAGCCTGCAGCCCTGTGACACTTGGCCTTGTTTTCAAGGCCCCAGGGGGCATACTACATGCACCAGCTCTCAGTCATTAGGGGAGGCCACCAGCTTTATGGTACACGTTACTTTTTGCTTTTTATACACAGCCATTAAAAAGAATATATATATATATATATATATATATATATATATATGACTGTGCTAGGTCTTTTAGCTGTAGTACATGGGGTCTTTGATCTGTGTTGCAGCATGTGGGGTTTAGTTCCCTGACTAGGGGTCGAACCCTGCCCCCTTGCATTGGGAGCCCCGAGCCTTAGCCACTGGACCACCAGGGAAGTCCCAGTACATGCTGTTCTGGAGGACTGGGCCAAGTGTCTTTACATCACAAACTGCAACTCATCTCTGCATACCAGCATCTGGGGGAAAACTGGCCAACACAAAGAAGGCCTGGTCTCCATTCTCAAACAGCTCAAGTGTCCTTGTGGGGAGAAGGCTCTCACAAAGGTAGCAGCACTGAGCAGTGTGTGTAGGGGCGTGTGTTGCACACCTTCTGAGCTCCAAGGCTATTAGGATGCTGGTAAAGGGGGCTGACAGGACCTTGAGCTGAGATGTGAAAGGTGTAGGCGGGTCAGAATTCTCACAGGTGGGGAGGAAGAAGCCAGTGAAGCTGCAGGCGGGGCTTATAAACTCAGAGGCCTGCAGGGACCAGGCAGGTGATGAGATATTAATAACAGTGAATGTTTATTGAGCCCTTGCTACACGCCAGGCCTCATTTGGGAACTTTGCATGGATTAACTAACTTAATTCTTAGTAACCTGGCCAAATAGTTGGGGCTCTCATCAAGTTTCCCAGCTGAGAAACTGGAGGCTCAGAGTCTTGGCTAAGGTCTCATAGCTGTGACCAGTAGGGCTGGAGTCAGTGCCCTGAGCTGCGGTATCAGGTTGCCTCTGGCATGTGTGTGAAGGGCCAGGTGGGGCGGCTGTTACCTGCTTTAGCTGTTTGTCATCATGTGTGACTGCTGCCTGTTGCTTCATTGCGAATCACCCCAGGACTTAGTGACAGTAAACGACAGTAGACATTTAGTATCTCTCAGTTTCCATGGGCCAGGCTTCTTGGGGGGCTTAGCTGGACAGTTCTAGCTTTGGGTCTCCCAAGGCTGCGTCTATCTGTTCTCATCTGAAGGCTGGACCGGGGCTGGCAGCCACACTATTCAGGGGCTGGCTCGCATGGCAGTGAGTCCTTGCTGGTTGTGGGCAGGGGGCCTCCGCTACTTGCCACCTAGGACTGCTTGAGTGTCCTCCCAATGTGGTCACTGGCTTCTCGCAGAGCAGGTGATCATGACAGCAAGAACTGCAGTGCCCTTATGACCTTCTGACCCAGCCTCACAAGGCACTCAAGTCGTTTCTGTAACAGCTGGTTGGTTGGTTGGATCAGACTGGCTCAGCTGGGGGCAGGGAGGGGACACCTGTTGGCCAGCTCCCACAATCAAGACACCTGTCTTCTTGGGAGAAGCCAGAAATTCTGAATTTCATTCAGAAACCCAAATTTAGTATCAGCTGCTTCTGTTTCTTTCTGAGCATTGTGCAGACTGAATGAGACATGCCTGTGGTTGGTCACCCAGGTGTCCGGATCGTAGCCTCTGAGCCCAGGTTGGGGTGTATGTGTGTGAACAGAAGCCCTGGAGTCCCTGCTTGACTGGAGAGTTGTGGACGGTGGGAGAGTTTGGGCACAAACTCCACCCACTTCTCCATGGGTCATTGGGAAGTTGAGATGGCGTTGTGACCTCCACCTCTTGGGTCGGCAGGCTGGTTACATTCCTCCACCCTGCTAGATGCTGTTGGGGATGCAGTTTGTGATGGGCTATCAAGGTCTTCAGGGGAGGCCTGCATTTCAAGCTCCGGCTCCATCTCTTGTGTCAGCCTGGGCGGGGTTGGAGGGGTGGGTGGGTGGTTTGGTGCCAGAGCTCTTTGCAATTTGTGAGGATCAAGATGATTAAAAAAAAAAAAAAAGCCTGGGAGAGGGAGGACCTGCAGGGCCTGTTTTTCTAGTGTGGTCTCCCCCAGGCTTCCCGGAGGCTCTGCTGCTGGAGAAGCGCCCTGGGCCTTTCACTGCCTCCCTTGACGGGGAACATGGCGGCAGGCTCCTGCTAACACGTGCTTTTTCATCCCTGTCTCCTTGTCTGAGCTCGTGTGGTGCGGCCAGGAGGCCTGTCGTGTGTCACGAGTGATGCTCAGGGTAACACTCTTGGTTGGGCCCTCCTCTCTGACAAGCACTGTTCTTAGTGCTTTCTGTGATTTGACTCACGCAGTCCTTGCAGTGACCCCACGATAAGTACCATTATCTTACTTGGAAGAGACGGAGGCCCAGAGAAGATTAATGACTTGGGTGACATCAGCCAGTTTAGAGAGTGGCAGGACTTGCACCCGGATGGTCGGCCCTGAAGCCAGTGTCTGAGCAGCGTGCTCTCTGCAGTTGTCCCCGTGTCACAGGTGAGGATGCTGAGGCTCAGAGAGGTGAAGCAGCCAGCCCAAGGTCGCTGTCTAGTAAGTGACAAGAGCTGAGGCTCAATGCCAGTCATCCAGCCTGGCCCTGGGGGACAGGTTAACCCTGCACTTTTATGGGAGGACCCGGGGCTGTCTCCAGCCAGTTTCCAGATGATACTCTAGAGAAACAGTCCCAGAGAGACAGCGTGGCCCACCTAAGGTCCCCAAGCACTGTGTCGAGAGTCAGGGCTGGCTCCAGGCTCCCAGATGCAACCATCCCCGGTGTCTTTCCCTGTGAGCTTGGTTGACCTGGGCTGTGGCCCCTGGCTTGAGTAGATATAGGGCAGGGCTTGGGGGAGGTTCTCTTGCAGGGTTTGGAGGACGGGCAGGCATCGTTGCTGGGACACCAGCTTTCTTTCTTGAACTCAGAGCCCTAAGGCCTCCCCTTCCCCTCATCACGGCTGTGCTGACTCTTCCTACTTTGCCCCGATCTGTGCTGTCATAGATGCCCCATGGCCTGGGCTCTTGGCCTCCTCCCTGGTCCTAGTCTCTTGCCCCTGCCGCCCTGGCTCTCAGCAATTGCTCTCTTCCTCCACCTCCCATGTCCGGCATGACTGAGAACAAATCCTGGATGCTGGAACTTCCCTGGTGGTCCTGTGGCTAGGACTGAGCTTCCAATGCAGGGGTCTCAAGTTCGATCCCTGGTCAGGGTACTAGATCCCACATGCCATAACTAAGATCCGGTGCAGCCAAAAAAAAAAAAAAAACTTAAAATTTTACTGGATGCCACATGGAGGAGGGACACTGCTAAGGGCAGGGATCACTATGTCTCATTCTCTGGATACACCCCTGATGAGGACAATGAAAACTGTAGTTGAGTGATGCAATGAGAGAACATGACCTGTTGGTCAGCTTCCTGCTGAACTGTTATCATCCCTAGGGGCACCAGTGGATGAATTTTAAGTCCTGTTGAAAACATACTGAGATTAAAAAGGCCCAAAGAGGGGACAGGACTTGCCCGTGGTCCCAGGATTAGAACCTGCTGAGAAGAACATGCCTCCATTTGTGTAAAAGTGGGAGGCAGAGGAATGTATTTGCTGACACATAAAATCTGCAAGGTCACACACAAAAAAATCTCTTTCACTGGTTACTTCTGGACCAGAAAAGTTAGAGGGTTGTGGGGGTAAGAGAGAAGGAGGCTTTTTTTTTCTTTAACCATGTAATCTTTTATTTACTTTGTAATTTTGAATCCTGTGAATGTAAGTAAGTAAGTAAGTGAAGTTGCTCAGTCGTGTCCGACTCTTTGTGACCCCATGGACTGTAGCCCACCAGGCTCCTCCATCCATGGAATTTTCTAGGCAAGAGTACTGGAGTGGGTTGCCATTTCCTTCTCCAGGGGATTGAACCTGGGTCTTCCGCATTGAGGGCAGACGCTTTACCATCTGAGCCACCAGGGAATCGCTATAGACACTGTAGAATAAGTTTGAATGTAGCCCTTACTCAAAAATTAAAATAAGTAAATAATACAAAAAAATTCCCCATAGCATTGTCTTGGCATGAAGAGTCATTGGCAAGCTTCCAGTTTTGGACTGAATTTGCAAACCTATTTACATTTTCTGAGTTTATAGGGTCTAATAATGTGTTAAGTCACTTTGCTGCTGCTAAGTTGCTTCAGTCGTGTCCGACTCTGTGCGACCCCATAGATGGCAGCCCACCAGGCTCCCCCGTCCCTGGGATTCTCCAGGCAAGAATACTGGAGTGGGTTGTCATTTCCTTCTCCAGTGCATGAAAGTGAAAAGTGAAAGTGAAGTCGCTGTGTCCGACTCTTATCGACACCAGGCTCCCCCGTCCCTGGGATTCTCCAGGCAAGAATACTGGAGTGGGTTGTCATTTCCTTCTCCAGTGCATGAAAGTGAAAAGTGAAAGTGAAGTCGCTGTGTCCGACTCTTATCGACCCCATGGACTGTAGCCCACCCGGCTCCTCCATCCATGGGATTTTCCAGGCGAGAGTACTAGAGGGGGTGCCATTGTCTTCTCCTAAGTCACTTTAGTCGTGTCCAATTCTTTGTGACTCTACGGACTGTAGGCTGCCAGCTTCCTCTGTCCATGGGATTCTCCAGGCAGGAATACTGGAGTGTGTTGCCATGCCCTCCTCCAGGAAATCTTTCCGACCCAGGGATTGAATGTGCATCTCCAGCATTGGCAGATGGATTCTTTACCTCTGGGAAGCCCCTAAGTATTTTATACCTGGACTCATTGAAATCCTCATATTTGCCCTGTGAAGCAGGTTGTTATTAATCATTTCCATTTCACAGATGGGGAAACAGAAACATAGCACTTACAGAGCTTGCCTGAAGCCTCACAGCTAACAAATGGCCAAGCCAGGATTTGAACCCAGGCCTTCTGGGTCCAGAGTCCATGGTCTCAGGCATGCTGGTTAAGATAAAAAAATCAGCTGTCTCATTGCTTTGGTTCTTTTTGGGGACTAGGAGTGGTGGGTTTGCTTCAACAAAGATTAAGGTGCCCTGCTCTCCCAAGATCCTTTCTCATCAGATGCCTTTGAAGCCTTCAGACACATGTAACTCCATCTTGTCATTGAACTAAGTTTCCTTCTAAGATTTATCTGAGCTATATGTCTTTTTTTTCCAGAAAATTATGATGACCTGTATCATTGGTCAGTTGAGTCGTATTCAGACTTCTGGGCAGAATTCTGGAAATTCAGTGGAATTGTCTTCTCACGCATGTATGATGAGGTAAATAGAGATTTCACTTACACATTCTTTTCTACGTAGCAAAATCATTAATTTGGGGGGATCGTGGTTATGAGTGTTAATTTGGGGGAAGACTAAATCCCATCTTATTTTAAATCCTCACCAACAGTGGGAAAAAGTCATTGCCTCAGAGAATTGTTGGGGGATTGTTTTGGGGTCAAGGACCTCATGGGTACTCTGCAGTCTTGGAGCCCCCCAGTGAGCATGGATCCCAGGCCCTGTCTTGCCGTAAGAGTAGGGCATCACTTTGTTTTTATTTTAATAAAAATTGTTAGAGTTGTGGTAAAATACACATAACACAAAATTTACCATTTTATCCGCTTTAAAGTATATATCCAGTGATGCTACATGCATTCACATAATTGTTTTTAAAACTATCAGTTTTGTTGTTAACTTGGATTTTATTTTTGGTGGTGCAGCATGTGGGATCTTAGTTCCCTGACCAGGGATCAAACTCATGCCCCCTGCAGTAGAAGCTCAGTCTTAACCACTGGACCACCAGGGAAGTTCCTAACCTGGATTTCAGAGGAAAAATCCCAGCTCTTTATGCTCAATAAATATCCAGGGACTGGGAACTCTGTTATTCAAAGAATCCTTTGTTGTGTTGTTGGTTTCATTGTGAGATGAGCCATTCTGAAAGGTTCATCTGCAGGCACTTGGGGAAGAAAACCAAGGTTCCAGCCCCTGAGGACACAGGCAGGGATCCTGCTTTCTGAAAACTCTGGTGGGAGGGTCAGGTAGGCCCTGCACTTTGACCCCCTGGTTTCCATGCTCCTGGTCACACCTGGAACACTGGGCGGCTGCCATGTCTGTCTTATTTACTTTCTCTCATTAGCATCTTTCATAAAGTAGGGGCTTAATAGTTGTTGACAGAGTAAATTAACGGGGATGGTATTTTCCATTGGCATTAATTTTTTTTTTAACATTAGCGAGGAATAATCGCTATGTATAATTATGTATTTCAAGTGTACATGTGATGACTTAATATATATATACATATCTTGTGGAATGATTACCAAGCTAATTGACACAGCCATCACCTCACACAGGTACCTTTTTTTCCCCCTTGGTTAGAATGCTTAAGATCTCTCAGCAGCTGTAAGGTACACAGTACCAGATTTGTTTCTATTTTCAGTTTCCAGACTTCTGGCCAGGTCAGCATTTAGTCCATAAAACGATCTAGTGTGGCTTTGGGCTGGTTGGTCAGTTGGCTTCCTGGGACGCGGAGCCACTTGTGCGCATCCTTGGTGTTACCCTCTCGTGCATGTGTGTCTTGGTTTGCTGTTGTCCCTCTAGGTCGTGGACACATCCAAAGGGATCGCCGACGTGCCTGAGTGGTTCAAAGGCAGTCGCCTCAACTACGCAGAAAACCTCCTGCAACACAAAGAAAACGACCGAGTGGCCCTTTATGTCGCACGTGAGTCCCAGCAACTGCTCGGGTTTTCCTCTCTTAGTGTGTATTTTTTGTTTTAATTTTTTGGCTGCACTAGGTGGCGTTCGAGATCTTAGTTCCTGGACCAGGGGTCGAACCCTGGCCCTCTGCCCTGGAAGTGTGGAGTTCTAACCACTGGACTGGCAGGGAAGTCCCGATTCTGAAGCATTCAGAATCTGATATCTTATTTCCAAACAATATCTTGGGACCTTTGGGTTTTGTGTGTGTGTGTATGTGTGTGTGTGTGTGTGTGTGTACACGTGTGTGATGAGAACATAAAATAGTAACTTCACCATCTTAACCATTTTTTGAGTGTCCAATTCAGTGGTGTTAAGTATATTCACATTGCCATGCAGTAGATCTCTGGAACTTTCTCACTGAGACTCTGTACCCACTCAACATTGATTTCTCCTTTTCCTCCCCCAGCCCTTGGAAAGTTATATATATTTAAAAAATCACAACCAAATCAAAGAATTCTTCACTTTATAAAAGCATTGCCAATGGTAAAAAGAGAAAATTTTTAACGGCAGATTCTGAGTGTGTCTCAGAGGTGCCCTTTCCCATGGCTTTTCTTTTCCGTAACGTTGGGTAAATCTGTATCTTGCTTTGCATTCTCTGTATCTGTGTAACGTCTCCCAGGCATGTTTTCTAACCTGTATTTGTACAGGTGTGAGCTTCATCCATGTCTGTGACTCAGAATCTCTCTCTCTTTTTTGAAAAATTTACTTTGTTTTTTGGTTGTGTGGAGTGTGGGATCTTAGTTCCCTAACCAGGGATCAGCCCCAATCCCCCTTCAGTGGAAGCGTGGAGCCCTAACCAGTGGACCACCAGGGAATTCCCTAGAATCTTTTTTTGTTTTTTTTTAAACTAAAAAAAAATTTTTTTTACCATGTCATGTTGGTTTCTGCAATACGACAACACAAATCAGCCATGATTCTACATGCATCCCCTTCCTCCCTCCCCTCCCCCCATCTCAGCCCTCCAGGTCATCACAGTGCAGACTGGCCTCCTGTGCTACACAGCCACTTCTCACCAGCTGTCTTACGCCTGATAGTGTATATGTGTTGATGTCTCCTTCTCCAATCGCCTCACGCTCTCGCTTCCCCAGTGTCTGCAAGTCCATTCTCTGCATCTGCATCTCCTTTCCTTCCTTGCCAATAGGTTCATCAATATCATTTTCCTAGATTCCATATATAGGTATTAATATAGTATATATTGTTTTCTTTTTCTGACTTATTTCACAATGTATAACAGGCTCTAGGTTCATCCACCTCACTGGAACTGACTCAAATTTGTTCTTTTTTATGGCAGAGTAATATTTCATTGTGTATACGTACCACGTCTTCTTTATACATTCACGAGTCGATGGACATCCAGCTTGCTTCCATGTCCTGGCTATTGTAAATGGGGCTGCTATGCACACTGGGGTGCGTGTGTCTTTTTCGAAGATCAGAGCCTCTCTTTATAGGACAGTCCGTGGATGACCTATCCCTTTGCTCTTCCCAGGGGAAGGCAAGGAGGAGATCGTGAAGGTGACTTTTGAAGAGTTGCGGCAACAGGTGGCTTTGTTTGCAGCAGCAATGAGGAAGATGGGCGTGAGGAGAGGAGATCGGGTCGTTGGTGGGTATTTCTGGCTCCTGTCACTGTGGGAAAAGGGGAGTGGCTGGGAAGAAATGCGGTGGAGTTGGGTCAGGTTGCCCACGGCCTTGTGTATACGTGTACCGCGCAAACTAGACCAGGAAGGACGATCCCTGAAAGTATGGCCTGGCGGGAGTGAGCTGGGCTGTGAGGGTCCTCGGCTCCCCGCCCCAGCGTGAGCGTGTCTTCATGCTGAGTGGGAGCCAGTGTTCACAGCTGTGTATTTTTTTTTTTAATGAAACATGGTCCTTTTTTAAAAAAAATTTTTTTTTTAATTTATTTATGGGACTGTGCCCACTCTTAGTTGCGATGTGTAGGATCTTTAGTTGTGGCATATAAACTCTTACTTATGGCATTTGGAATCTAGTTCCCTAACCAGGGATTGAACCTGGGCCCCCTGCTTTGGGAGCACTGACTCTTAGCCACTGGACTGCCAGGGAGATTCCAAAATGTAGTCCTTAAATGAAACACAAGCCAGAGAGTTCATCAGTTGCATGCATGCTCAGTCATGTCTGACTCTCTGCAACCCCATGGACTGTAGCCCACCAGGCTCCTCTGTCCATGGGATTCTCCAGGCAAAAATTTTGGAGTAGGTTGCCATTTCCTCCTCCAGGGGAACTTCATGACTCAGGGATCGAACCTGAGTCTCATGTGTCTCCTTCATTGGCAGTTGGGTTCTTTACCACTGACTCTCCCAAGGCCGGGAAAAGCTGGCTGCTGCATTTTCTGCGTCTGCCCACCTCCAATGCAATGGTTTCTGGAGGAATTTCAGAGGGTAGTTTCCATGCTGTGATTTCTGCTGCTTGTGTTGACATGGCTGTAGACTGATCCCAAAAACCCAGCAGAGGGAGTTTTATCAGTGGAAACTCACCTGACCGATTTCCTCCACCGCACAGCTGTCAGGGGTGGTGCCGCCAACCTGCTTGTTTCCCAGATGAAAAACCGAGGTCCAGGGGAGAAAATTCACCAATTCATTTTTTTTAAATGTGGAAAGAATTTCATTATAAAACACTGGGTGTTGATTTAAATGAGAGGGCTTCCCAGGTGGTGCTAGTGGTAAAGAACTCATCTGCCATTGTAGGAGATGCAAGAGACTCGGGTTTAATCCCTGGGAGAAGGAAACGGCAACCCACTCCAGTATTCTTGCCTGGAGAATCCCATGTACAGAGGGGCCTGGAGGGCTATATAGTCCATTAGGGTTGCAAAGAGTTGGACACAACTGAAGTGACTTAGCATGCATGCATGCAGACAGCTTCAGTTCACAAGGTTGTTAACATAAAGTATGTGAAAATACTTGGCCTCTGGAGATTATTTTAAATAAGGAGTTAACTTGTTATTTTTTTATTTTTGGGCCATGCTGCTTGTGGGTTCTTAGATCCCTGACCAGGGCTTGAACTTGGGCCCTCAGCAGCAAAAGAGTGGAGTCCTAACTGCTAGACCGCCATGGAAATCCTCAAGTTACTTAATAATGAGGCATGAAATTTCATGGCCAGGACACCTCATCACAGATCTGTTAAACAATCGATTGTAACTGTTTGGTGCTACAGTATAGGAGCAGGACCCCTGGGCTCTAGCTTCCCCATGCCAGGCTGGTGGCCACACTGTCCCTGGGGATCCCCACCAGGGTTTTCTCACTCAGTGTGGCTTCTCCCATGTAGTCCTTCCTGGTGAGAATTTGTTTAGCAGCTTCGAAGGTACCAGGCTCCCTGGAGTCAGGTGGCCTTCTTTCTGTACTTGGTGCTGCCTGTGGGCCTGTGGGTTTGAATGAGAACATCCTCCTCCCCTGGGCCTCGAGTTTTTTCATCTTTAAACAGGGTGGTAGAGAGCCTGACCTGACTGGTTGTACAGAGTGCCTCGTGGGTAGAGAAGTCAGGTGTGCCTTCTCAGTCCTGCCCATCCTCCAGCATCCCAGGCAGGGCCAGTAACGAGGAGGCGTCCAGGGACAATTTCCAGTCCACAGCCAGCTGGGGTTCTGTGTGCTTTTTGCTGTGACGCTGGGGTCAGCGTTTAAGTTATTCCTTCCAGGATCAGACATCAGATCTCGTTCTTAAACCAGAAGAGAGAGCTTCTCTGTCCTCTGGCGACACGGCTTCGCTCGAGGCACCAACCCCTGTGGCATTGAAGGTGTCTGTCCCCTGCTCAGAAGCTCACTAGCTCCTGCTGCCCCCCAGGGGCAGGTCTGCACAGGCCTTGCATTCTTGCTTCCTTCCCCTGCCTCCTTACACCCTCACCTTTCCTCAGTCCTCCCCTGAATGCTGTCCTCCAAAGTGTCCAGCAGATCCTTTGTGGGGAGCCGGCCTCCTCCCACTGGCCTGTAACTTTACCCGCAAATAGTGTCACTCAGGGAAGCCCCTGGTTGCCCCCATTGGATCCTCTGTCGGCATCTCATCCTCTGTTTCAGAGAATGTGTCATTGGTATTGGGTTGGCCAAGCAGCGTACAGAAAAACGCGAACGAACTTTTTGGCCAACCCAAGTAATTTTCTGTTCGGTTTTTGTGATTATTTGATCATCGATCTCCTCTGTTTGGCTCTAAAGTCCATGAGGCCTGGGGGGTCCAGCTGTGAGGCTGCCCTCCCTGCCCCCAGGGGTCATGGGACCAGGACCACAGGCCAGGGTGTCAGCAGGAGAAGCCACGGGCATGTTGGTATAACTGTTACCCATCTCCCCTCTCCCGGGGGTCTCACTGAAAGTTGGCGCTCGGTGTATGTTTGCAGAGAGGGTGGCCTTATCCTGGGGTAAGCCGTGTGACAGGGCTGGACCCTGACACTCCTCCTCAGATGATGGAGCCGGGTGTGCAGTGAGCACTCACTAAGTGTTAGCTGACTGGAAAGGAATCCGTAGGAAGGGCCATGACTGCCATGTTGCTGCCTGTCTCAGCCCTGGATGGCATGTTCCCCTGTAGATCCAAGGGTTCGCCCTGGTTCACTGAGGTCTCTGCTCAGAGGCCGGCCCTGCCATCCTGCGCAGAAATCCATTGCCACTCTCTCTGCACCTCATTTACATTTGTCGCCTTACTGGCTTCCTGAAATCACAGGATTATTTGTATGTGTGTGTGCACATGTCTGTCTGTCTGTCCTCCAGGACTAGAGGATGGGGCTTTGTCTTCCGTTCATGGCCCCACCTCAGTCCACGGGGGCCTGGCACACAGTAGGTGTAGAATGAGTATTTATTGGATGACTGCGTGAGAGTACTGGGTCAGAGCAGGCATTTTGTGGTTGAAACCACAATGTCTTGGGCTTTTCTTGGTCTAGTTTAATCTGCCTAGAAAAGGAACTCAAGAGGCTCTTCTACCGTCCAGTGATTTTTCTTCCCTCCTATTTTTATTTAAAAAAAAAAAAAAAAAAAAACCTCCCTTTGAGGCAAACACTTCTGAGAAGGAGAACCAGAAAACAGGGTATATGGGGGCGCCTCTTGGCCATGCTTTTTTGGGGGATGCCTACTCCCGTGTTCTTGGCTCCTCAGCATCAGGCTGGTCCTGGGTGGCACCCACCCCCCTAGCCACCCTGCTTCTTGAGTGTCGGAGTAGAGTATTGATTTGACCTGATGACAGTTACCAGGACTGGGGACTGTGCTTCCCAGAAGCGAGTGTGAGGAAGCCTCAGTGCAGAGGGGCTTGAATGGGGAAATGCTTGGAGAGCTTTGCGGATGAAGTTAGAGCTGCTCATGACTCTTCCTCATCTGTGGATTGGGTATCTCCTGGCCATGTGTCAGAGCCAGCAGGGTCACACAACCTCCCTGGGTGGTGAGTCTCGCCCTGCCTCAGGCAATGGCCTGGTGGAGACACTTCAGTTACATTCACAGCTAACTCTTTCCTCAGCAGCAGATGTCTGTCAATGGGCCTACCATGTGCCAGGGCTGGGTGGAGCCTGGGTGCTGAGTGAGCGATGTAGGGCTCCTGTCCCCGGGACACCCAGCCTGGGAGATGAGGTGAACACATAGAAACGGAAGTTCCCACCACTGTTGTCAAATAGGCAGTTCAGAGCTGCGGGAGGAGGAGCAGGAGGAGAACTGTCCAGGGCGCCTGGGTTGCTGAAGCAGAGAGGGTTTTTGTGTAACCAGGGAGCCGTGCTCGGGGGAGGCCCTGGCCCTTCTACTCCTGGCTGCCTTGTGCACAGATCCTTTCCTCTGGAGCATTTAAGACAATCTGTTTAATCGATCATAGTCTCTTTGGCTATAAGGGTTCTCCGCCTTTATCACTGTAGAAGCCCAGCCTCCAGCTTGAAGACGGGCCTGAGCCCCTTTCAGGCTTGTATATGTCTCTGCTCTGTCTTCATTCCCATACAGCCTCTCCTCTCCTCTCCTCCCCTCCCTCCATCCAAACATCCACCCACCAGAGGGCCTTGATCTGCAGGGTGTGACAGAAGGCATTTGGTAAAGCAGAGAACAAGACAGTCAAAGTCCCAGCCCTCTCAAGAGAACCAGTTATAAGTTGCCAGTTATGATTTTCCTTAGGTGAATATTATGGTAAATCTGGTGAGGGAGAAATATGGCATGCTTTGTGGGTGACTGGCCAAGGCACCTGAGTTCATGGAGTGCTCTTGGAAAAGGCTTCCCTGACGGAGTTTCGTTTGCATTCAGCGCTGAAGGATGAGTGTGTGCCCAGTAGGGAAGGCTGGTGTGGGTGGGAGTGTCCAGACAGCTCATGCAGCCTGTGCAAAGGCCCTGAGGCAGCAGGAGCTTCAAACAACTGAAGAACTGAAGGCAGGCTATTGTGACTGAGCCCAGAGTCAGTGCCAGAGCAGAGGGAGAAGAGGCCAGACTGGATCTAGGTGGGGGCCACTGATCAGAGTGGGTTGGAGGGGGTGATGACAGGAAGCGGTCAGGCTGGCAGCAGGTGATTGCAGCATCTGAGCAGGAGCTGTCCAGGTGGGCCTGGCCCTACTCTGTGAACCTTTCACAGCCAGCCCCTCTCCCCACTCCCGCCCTGGCTCTGGGAGGTGCTTTTGAAAGTCTGCATCCTCGCACCTTGACCAAGCGTTCTCCCTGTGTCCTCTCCACAGGCTACTTGCCCAACAGCGCGCATGCTGTGGAGGCCATGCTGGCGGCTGCGAGCATTGGGGCCATCTGGAGTTCCACGTCCCCAGACTTTGGCGTGAATGTGAGTCGGGGTCCCCTCAAGTGCCCTGGGTGTGCTACCCCTGCAGGGAATCATTCCCTGTGATTTCTGCCTGATATATTGGGTCAAGGTGTGGGCAGCTGCAGGGTGGGACCAGCAAGATGGGAAGGAAAATGGCTTCACTATGACCTCCCGTCTCCCCAGCCAGTGACTTGTGATCCGTGGGAGAGAAGGAGCCAGAAGGAGCTTAATGTTTTTTTAAATTAATTAATTAACTTACTGGGTTAACCCGCACTGGGTCTTCATTGCTGCCCTTGAGCTTTCTCTAGCTGTGGCAAGCAGGGGCTGCTCCTCTATTGGCAGTGCCCAGGTTTCTCATTGCAATAGCTTCTCTTGTTGCAGAGTAAGGGCTCTAGGGTGTGTGGGCTCGATAGCTGAGGTGCATGAGCTAAGTTGCTCCGCAGCATGATGGATCTTCCTGGACCAGGGATTGAACCCGTGACCCCTGCATTAGCAGGAGAGTCCAGAGCCGAATCTTCTCTTAAGCCTACAAGTAAATGATTCTTCCTTCCTTTCTTTAATATTCCTCACGTCCAGCCATGTGTAATGGCTACATTAGTGTGTGTTACATGTGATGGGCAGTGTTCTGAGCATCCAGTAAGAAGTGCCTGACCGCTGCTCTGGTTACTTCATGCCCACATGAAGTTTTCTGATGTTTATCCTCTGCAGACTGTTTTCCAGATTTGCTCACAGAAGTTCCCCCAAGGCCTCCAACATTGCCATTTCTGATCTCTTTTTAAAAAGAATTTTAAAAATTATTTATTTGTGTTTGACTGCGCTGGGTCTTCATTGCTACGTGAGGGCTTTCTCTAGTTGCAGCGATTGGAGGCTCCTTTGTGGCTCTGAGCAGGCTTCTCATTTCGGTGGCTCCTCTTGTAGAGCATGGGCTCTAGGTGTGCAGGCTCAATAGTTGTGGCTCATGGGCTTTGTTGGTCTGTGGTGTGGGGGATTTTCCAGACCAGGGAGCAAATCGGTGTCCCCTGCGTTACGAGGCGGATTCTTAACCACTGGGCCACCAGGGAAGCCCTCATCTCTTACTTTGAGTCTGAGCTTTGCACCCTATGTGGGAGCGGGTTGAGCCTTTTTATTCCCTTAAACATGGAGGGTACCAGGGACCAAGGTGCACCAGCTGTAGAGTGACCCAGGCAGGGGCAGGAAGCTGAGCCCCACATGGGGAAGGAAGAAACAGTAAGCAGGACTTCTGGGACTCTCCACTTCCCAATCAGGGACCTCTCCTGGTTGCAGAGCCTTGGGGCTGAGGGACCCTCAGGAGCCATGAGCACAGTCCCCTGTTAGAGGACACAGTGGGTATCTTCCCAGACTGTTCTTCTTTTGCCCTGGGCGTGGCCCCCGCTCTGGGCATCCGTCAGAGCAGCCCAGGAGCTAAGGGCTGGCCTGGCTTTGCTGCCTGTGCATCTCTGGGTGAGTTGTTTATCCTCATGTGTGAGGCAGGGGCAGTGGAAAGAGAGTATCTCATGAAACAAGTGTAGACCGTGGGGGCCTGTGATCGGCGTGGAGGGTTGATGCACTTGGACTATAGATGCGGTGATGGCGCTTTTCCAGCCTCGCTCTGTGACCCATGTGCTGGTCCCTGGGCCAGGCATTTTGGGTGTGAGCTTGACACCGATGTCTGTCCTGAGGCTCGCTCTTCTGGAAAAGATTTCACAGTATTTCTTGTTTTCCCCTGCACCACGCAGAGGAGGGATAGACGTGGCTCTGTAACATGGAGGCCTGGAGCAGTGAAGTGATTGGCCGAGGCCAGTCCTGGCCCCATGAGGTGAGGACTGAGCCCTGCTGAGTTCAGGGAGAGGGTGGTCATCTCAGCCCTCATCACTGGTGGCCGTGATTGTGCCTCCTGGGGCTTTGCTGGGCCTCTGCCAGATTGCCTCCCGCCAGGACTGATTTGAGACCGAAGCTCCGGGGTGACTTCTTGATCCCCAAGGCCCGCTGTGAGGCCATGTGAGCTTGGGACCGGGCCATCCTTGTGGGAGCCAGTCCCTGGGCATTGTTGTCCTTGGATCCCTTAGCAGCCCTTGAGCTGTGTTGCCTGGAAGTGGTGAAGGTGCCTCGGGGTTGGAGAAGGCATGTGGCATGGAGGTTACTGGCAGACAGGCTCCTGCCTGGGTTTGAATCGGGCTCTGCTGCTTCTGGGTTCCCATTCCTGGGGGCACACTGCAGGAGGCTTGTGAGGACAGCAGCAGTGGTGCCCATCTAGGGTTGGGACAGTGCTGGACCCACGCCCGAGCTTAGTAAATGTCAGACATTCCTGATGTGGGATCTGGTTCCTTGACCAGGAATTGAACCCAGGCCCCCTGCATTGTGAGCACAGGGTCCTAGGCACCGGACCTTCAGGGAAGTCCAGAGGGGTGGGTCTTTTTGAGTGAATTGGAACCTGTAAGCAGTTGTAAAGATGTTGGCAGAGCTCTGTGTGGCAGGACGATGTGGCTGTGGCCTTCTAGAGCCTGACTGAAGCTTGTGCCTGAGGGAGTCACAAGCTTCAGAGAGTGGAGGTCCTGAGTTGGCCTCTGGTGGCAGGTCTCAGCCACCAGGTGCAGGGCGGGGTGGCATTAGGGGACAGGTTGCCTCCCACTTGTTTGTAGCGTCAGCAGCTGGCCCTGACCCTATGCCTGTTCTCATGAGTCTGTCCTGTGCGGAATGTCACCATCACAGGCCACTCTGGCCGACTCTGGTCCGAGGTCCTGTAGTGTAGAGGACGCAGCCCATGGGTGCTGCTGGAGGGCGTCCCAGGCATTCCTTCCCTGGGTTGAGGCTGGTTTGGGTCTTCTGATGTGGTGGCTGTCGTCAGACGCACGTGCGCACTAGATGGCAGCCTGGCTCTGCTCTGACCTCGACTTTCAGCACATTTGATTCAGGGAAATCTTCGCCGTGCAACGGCCTGAATCTGGGGAGAGCCCTCTGTTCCATCAGAAAATGACAGGGCCAGATATCTTTCTACTGAGATGCTTCACTTTGCCCTGAGTTCTGGGAGGTGGTCCTCATTTTGCTGAGCTCCTGGTGTAGAGCCAGAGGCAGATGGTCATGCGCACAGTCTTCAGGAGTGAGTGTTGAGCAGCTGACAGTTCATGTATCAGCCTGGTGACTTCAGGGTCCCCCGGCTGTTGGTACCACCTGTCAGCTCCCAAGGTTGACCCCTGTGTCCGGGAAGCCCTGGTCGAGTAACCTGGACCATAGCACTTGCTCATGTGGGCATTGATACCCATGGGCTTCCCTGATGGCTCAGATGGTAAAGAATCCGCCTGTAATGTGGGAGACCTGGGTTCGATCCCTGGATGGGTTAGGATGATCCCCTGGAGGAGGGCGTGGAGACCCACTCCAGTATTCTTGCCTGGAGAATCCCCATGGACAGAGGAGCCTGGTGGGTTACAGTCCATGGGATTGCACAGAGTCAGACAGGACTGAGCAACTAAACACAGCAAGGACCCGGTAGAAAGCAGTGACTCCAGAGCCTCCGGTATCTTCTCTGTCCTCTTCCACTAGCTAAACCTACAGGAAAGCACTGAGTCAAAGATGAGATGGGGCCTGGGGCGAGAAAGGGGAGTCCCATAGGCCTGCGACGGCCCTCTTCAGCAGTGTGCATATATCTACTTAAAAAAGAGGCTCCTGGGGACTTCTCTGGTGGTCCAGTGGCTAAGACTGTGCTCCCAGGGCAGAGGGCCCGGGTTTGATCCCTGGGCAGGGAACTAGACCCCACATGCTGTAACTAAAGATCCTGCGTGTCTTAACTAAGACCCGGTGCAGCCAAATAAATAAAAAAGAGGCTGCTGCTGCTAAGTTGCCTCAGTCGTGTCCGACTCTGTGCAGCCCCATAGACGGCAGCCCACCAGGCTCCCCCATCCCTGGGATTCTCCAGGCAAGAACACTGGAGTGGGTTGCCATTTCCTCCTCCAATGCATGAAAGTGAAAAGTGAAAGTGAAGTTGCTCAGTCGTGTCCGACTGTTCACGACCCCATGGACTGCAGCCTACCAGGCTCCTCCATCCATGGGATTTGCCAGGCAAGAGTACTGGAGTGGGGTGCCATCGCCTTCTCCTAAAAAAGAGGCTACTGTTATCAATTTCTGGCATTGCCACATTTAGATGGTCCTCCCAGTGTCAGTAAAGGGTCCGTTTCTGAAATTTGCAGTGAAGTACAAATGTCTTTCCTTCTTTGACTCATTTTCTGTCGCAGATCACTGAAAATCCCTATAATAAAGGGAAAATTGCCACTCTCTTGCAAATGCTGATTTTAACTTTTTATTTTTGTGACGGGGTTACATTGTGAGTGACTGTGCAGTAGGTTCTAGTCCTGTGGCACAGGCATGGGGGATAGTTACTGGGCAGTTTACAGGTATGGGGGCAGGGTCTGCATACATGTGGACTCACCTGTCCACAGATGAATCCTCCTCGCCTAGCCAGGCTGGTGATGACAGGACCCCCTCTGTTGCCAAGCTGTGTGCCTGTCTGCGTGAGCTGTTCTGGGGCAGGGTGGGGATGCCGCTTTTGCTCAGGGATGCTGGGGGCCATTTCTCACTTCCCTTGACACCCTTTGGCTCTGGTCTGCCCTCCCCCTGCCCTTCACCTCACCTTTCCTCCCATCCTTTCCACTTCTCCCACCCTCTGTGCTTGGATACCCCCCACAGTGGGCTCAGGGACATCTCCAGGTGGGTGGGGTGCTTGTTCTTCAGGTCCGCAACCTTCCAGCCTCACCAAGACCTCCAGGTCCTGTGTGTGTTGACATTTGGTTTTTCCTTTGTGTCACTGTTTACCTTTGAATGGGTGGCTTTTTCAGAGACGCTGGGGTAGTCCAACCTTTGATATCCACGCATCCAAGAGCCAGGCCAGTAGCTTGTAGCCCTCCGTCTTACAGAATGCTTTTCAGGCTGCTGCGTGTGTGTATGTGTGTACCTGTGCACACACATACGTGCGTGAACATAAATAGGAGAGCTGTTCTCACTCTGGGTGGCTGTCCATGTGATCCAGCACTGGCCCGGCTGTTGGTTACAGCACTGGGTTGGTTGCTAAGCGCCCTCTCAGGTCAGCTGCACGATCACAGGTGTGTTCGTTTCATTGTGATATGAGAGCAGTCACGACTGAGCAGCCCTCTTCTGGACTGGAATAGGCCAACAGCCAGTTTCTGATTCTCAGAGATCCCAGCTCGACCCACCAGGAACCTCACCACCATGTCATGGGGTCTCTGAGTCTGTCCATGGTGCCCTGTTCTGACCCCTGGTTCTGAAACACTTGTTGTCTTTGCTATTTGCTCTCTCTCCCTGTGACCAAGGGTCACTTCCGTGATGTCCTAGCCCAAGATCACTGCTCTCTGGTCCTTCTACCTGTGTGGGCTAGTCCACCAGAAGGATGCTAGGTGTCATGGAGAAATTTCTGCCTCCTTCCAGGGCTCCTGTCTGGCCCCATCCTGCTCCTTCCTGGCCCCAGACTTTCTAGAAGTTCTTTCCCTTCCCTGGGCTGGCTCCCCATGCCTTGGGCCAGCTCCCCCCGCCCTGGGCTGGCTCCCCCTGCTCTGGGCTCTTCTTGTGGCACCCTCAGCTCAGAATGGCCGCTCCCCTTCCACCTGACTGCGAAGCCTGCTCCCCTGATGCCCCTGAGCGGAGGTGCTCTCTGGAGGCATCCTGGGATGCTCTGGCTGTGGTTCTTGCTTCCTCCCCCTATTCAGTCTGTGGGGACCCCAGCCCTGGCTCTCTGCTGCTGCCCAGTGGCTTTCCTGTCCTGAGGGTCAGTCTTTCCTTAGTAGGGGCAGTGCCGTGGTTAAGAGCACCAGCCCCCGTGGCAGATGGAGCAGGCTGCAACCCCAACTCTGCCGCTGGCAGGTTGTGAAGCTTTGGGCAAATGATGCTGGTCCTGCCTCAGCAAGGATGTGGAGCTGATCACAGCCCCAGCCCGCTGCTGGGGATGGGAAGTCAGATGGCGTGAGTGCCTGCCACCAGCTGGAAAGGTGGATGTTGAATGCTCAGTGCATGGAGATGTTTTCATTGGCAAAAATTTTCTTCCCAGCTTAAGTGAGGACTCTCCGCCCCTCTTAAAATCCTGGGGTCCAGGAATACTGTTTATTTTGCTGTGTGGAGCTTACTGTTGTTTTCTCTCTCTGTTTTTTTTTTTCCCATGCCTTGCTTGGCATGTGGAATCTTAGTTCCCGACCAGGGATTGAATCCCGTGCAGTAGAAGTGCAGGGTCTTAACCACTGGACCACCAGGGAGGTGCTGCTCTGTGGAGTTTGTACATGGCCACCTTGCCTAACCCAGTTCTGTTGGTTCGCCTGGTGGTTCTCACTGGCCTGTTTCAACATAGCCATTTCTGTCGTCTGCTGCTCGGCTCCTTTCTGCCAGCTCCTGGCTCCTAGCTTGGCTGGAACTCCAGGACACCGTGGCAGTCTGGGCACGGAAGCTGGTTTCTGCTTTTTGCCAGGATGCTTTTTTTTTTTTTTTGGCCACGCTGCGGCATTCTGGATCTTAGTTCCCAACCAGGGATTGACCCTGGGCCCCCTACAGTGGAAGTGCGGAGTCCTAAACTGGACAGCCTGGGATGTCCTACCGGGACTCTCCTCCATCAAGAGCAATGTATTTGCCATAGATTTCTGTGAGACACTGTTTGTCAGTGAGGAAGTGTCCAGTTTAGTAAAGCTTTTTGTGAGGAAAGCAAAAGCTTTTAAGATATTCACAAGCTTTCCTCCCTTTTAATCTGTTAGTGTAGTAAATTACATTGGTCTGTAGTCTCTTTCTGTCTGCTTGTTCTCTGTCATTTTCTGTCTTCTGAATGGTTTGTATAAAGGGAATGTTCTAGTGCCCGAGGCTGTGGCGACACGTGCCTGCAGTTCTGTCCCTCCCTGGTGTCTGGGTTAAGAGGTAGACCTTTGACTGCTTTTTCTCCCATGGTTATTGGCTCTTCGGGTGTTCTACTGCTTCTTGGATCATTTTTGATAAATTTATGTCTTCTTGGGGAATCATCCACTTCATCTGGCTTTTGGCAATTTGTTAACAACACTGAACGTAGTGCTCTGTCATTGATTAATCTTTCTGTAGTAAAGTGTGATTTCTGACTTTGGGTGATTGTAGGCCTCAGTGTATCCATCTGTAATGTGGGGATAATAATGCTGTGTCAGAGCACTGAATGAGTGAATATTAGTGAAGTGCCCAGGACAGTGTCTGATACGTGGTAAGTACCGTGTAAGTGTGAGCTAGAAATATTATCTGTCTTCTTGATCACATTTGTCAAGAGGCTTATTTTATTGATCTTCTTGGAAGAAAGATTTTGGTTTTATTGATCAAATCCATCACTAATTTTTCCTTATGTCTTTATTCCTTCCTTTCTTCTCTCTCTTTGTTTTCCTGGCTACCTAAAGGATGAGCTTAGTTCACTGAAAGCAATTGGAAATTAGAAACAGTAACATTTAATTGCTTCGCTGCTTCTCCCCCAGTTAGATTGTATGTTCTAAGGACAAGGAGCTCTGCTTGCCTGGCACTGTGTCTTGAAAATGGATGACATTGAAAGTAGCATCTCAGTTCTTCACTCTGTAGTCCAGAGAGTCACAAATTTCATCATGCGTTAGAATCGTCTGAGGGGCTTGTGAAAGCCCAGATTGCCAGGCCACTTCCACACTGTTGTCACCAAGACCATTCCTAGGGGCCCTGGTTTCCCCTTGTCTTAAGCATGTGCTTTGCTGACTCCTGGGGAACTCTGAGAAGCAGCGCCTGGCCCACCCCAGGCCAGTTAATTAGTTATCTGGTGAGTTTAATCGTCCTGCCACAGGTGGCCTGTGTCCTGCAGCCAGGGTGGAGACCCTGTCCATCAGATCCTCACACAGAGGTTCTGACATCCCTGGAGTAGCCCCAGGCATTGACCTTGAGCTGCTACATTGGGCTTACATGCAAGGGACCAGGAATGCTGGTTCAGGAGTCCGGAGTCCGGTGATGCCTTCCCAAATGCTGTTTTTGTGAATGAAGGTGGCTCTGCCATAGTCTGAATTTGGCAGGCTGGAAGGGGAGCCAGAGGGGAGACTGTGAGAGCTTGTACCTGTCACCCTCAGGGCTGCATGCAGGTTGTCTCAGTGTGTCTCGAGGCTACACCTGTCAGTTTTGTGTGTGCACAAGAGGTGTGCCTTCTCTCAGTGAGAAGGATGTGCTTGAGGGGGATGGTGATTCATGTGTGGTGTAAACACTGCTGGGTGTGGAGAGCCTGCTTTTTCAAATGGGCTGGTTTACGAGTGTACATGTTTATGGGTTTATCCATTTGCTTGGCAAAAAGTGTCATTTGGAGGACTCAGGTACCTCTGTCATTGAAGATCAAGGAGAACTGAACTTTGGGACTGCTTTGCATACAGAGCTTCCTTTTGGGGAGGTGAGCCTTCCCTTACATACGCCAGAAGAGCCGTGTTGGAAGGTTCTGTCTGTAAATGGGGGACCATTGTGGTCGTGCAAACACCATGCTGTTTTCCCATTTGATAGACTCAGTGTGTGTCTGTGAGTCCATCGGGTGTTTCTTTGCACTGATGCTTTCTGTGAAGTGATGATCCTGTCTCATGTGCGTGTCTGGTTTGCTTGGCCGTCTTTCTTGGCCTCCAGGTGACGGGAATGCAGGGACATGGCTGGTGTGGTGGTCATGCTCCGTTTTCTTTCCCTGAAGATATAGCGGTCCCATGGGCTACTGGGAGATTTTGCCTTTTGGATGAGCAACAACGATGTTTCCTTGAGCAATAATGATGTTTCTTTTTGCAGGGGTAGGGTGGGGTAGGGGTTGTGCTACGCAGACTCAGAAGTTGGAAGCGGGTGGTCTTAGCTGCCCTGAGGCAAGTGGGATCTTAGGTCATTAGTTCAGTTCAGTTCAGTCACTCAGTTGTGTCCGACTCTTTGTTACCCCATGGACTGCAGCACGCCAGGCCTCCCTGTCTATCACCAACTCCCGGAGTTCACTCAAACTCGTGTCCATTGAGTTGGTGATGCCATGCAACCGTCTCATCCTCTGTCGTCCTCTTCTCATAACCAGGAACCATATTCGCCTCTCCTGCATTGGAGGGTGGATTCTGAACCCCTGGACCTCTGTAACAATGGCTCTCTCCTTCTCCCCCAGGGCGTTCTGGACCGTTTTTCTCAGATCCAGCCGAAGCTCATCTTCTCTGTGGAGGCTGTTGTGTACAATGGCAAAGAGCACAGCCATATGGACAAGCTGCAGCGGGTCGTTAAGGGTGCGTGGGCTGGCGTGGAGGGGTGGCGGGGGGGGGGGCGCAGGGGCAAGAGTCCCGCCCCCGGGCTCCCAAGAGCCCCTGGTAGCCGTGAGCTACAAAAACGGAGCAGTCCCAGCCCTGGGTTGTTTTACATTTCATAAAAAAGAGAAAGATCAGTGACTAAGTTTGTTGGGGTCTGTAAGCTTGTGTGTTCTTCTCCCCCTGCTTTTAGGACTACCAGACCTAAAAAAAGTGGTACTGATTCCTTACATCTCCTCCAGAGAGAAGATAGACATCTCCAAGATTCCAAATAGGTGAGCCAGCCACACGCTGATCACTAATTGCATATGGAACACAGTCAAGGACCCACCGGGCAGCAGGTTCTGTGACTCTTTCCAGTGGGAGTGGGAGCATCTTGGAGGCGCAGGGTATCTTTGTTAAATGTCGTTCCATAGGGACTTCTCTGGGGTCCAGGCGTTAAGAATCCACCCCGCAGTGCTGGGGACTTGGGGTCAGTCCCTGATCTGGGAACTAAGATCCCATATGCTGCAAAGCAACTAAGCCCACGAGCCAGAACTAGCGAGTCCGTGCACCACAAGGGAAGATCCCCAGTGCTGCAGCTGAGACCTGATGGAGCCAAAAAGTATCCTCATTCTGTAGATGGGCACCGGAGGGCCCAGAGCGAGTCCCTTGGGGCCACATGGTGACTTAGTGGCAGAACTGAATCTGTCCCAGGCATCCTCACCCTTCCTGTCTGTTGTCCCTCGGAAATGGTGGTGGGCTTGGATGGGGCCAGGCCATTTGGCCACAGCAGTTGTGAATGGTGTCTAAAGTGTATGCACATGTGCATACGTGTATGTATGTGTGTATGTGTTTACACACACGTGTGCACTTTTGTGTATATGTATATGGTGTCTGTGTATGTATATGTGTATGCACGTGTACATATATGCATATGCATATGTACAAAGCAATGGTGGTGTTGGTGTTAGTCGCTCAGTTGTGTCTGATTCTTTGGGACCCCATGGACCCCACCAGGCTCCTCTGTGCATGGGATTCTCAGGCAAGAATGCTGGAGTGAAAAAAAAAAAAAAGAATGCTGGAGTGGGTTGCCATTCGCATGCTTAATGTATTTTTTTCCATTTTAGAACCTGTTTTTTGTCCCCCTTGTTAATGGCATCTTCCTTTCCTCTTCTGACATTCATAAACTAATAGACTTCAGGCCTTGAGCACTGAATAAAATGGTGAGCACCTTAATTCTGACTAGGCATCAATAAAATGGATTATGATTTGCTCCAAGTAGAGGTTCTTCCTGGAGGTCTTATTGTCCACCTTTCATCTCTCTTAAAGAGATCACTGAAGAGAGGTAGGTTTTTTTGGGACACGCTTCTTGGCTTGTGGGATCTTAGTGCCAGGTCAGGGATCTAACCCTTCCCCCCTGCAGTAGAGGTGCAGAGTCCTAACCTTTGGGCTGCCAGCAAAGTCCTAAGGGGAGACTTCTGAGATCAGACGTGTTTACCTGCACAGGTAAACCTATCCATTTAGCCTTATGTCTAGGTTGTGGGCAAGAATCTCTGAGCAGCCTCAGAGCCACAGGTGGGGTTCCTGTGTGTGCTATGTGCAGGGAGCGAGGGGATGTGGAGGCCTTGCTCTTGGGTGGACATGGCTGAGTGGTTCTATCCAGGCACCTCCTGGGGCACTGAGCAGGATAAAGCTCACGTGCTGTCCCCAAGTTTACAGTCCAGCTCGGGGGTAAGGCACACCTGCAGGAAGGGTGAGCTGTGACCACGGATCCCAGTAGACACAGCCATGCTTGCTTAGTCGGGACAGGCAGGGCCCAGCAAGTGAGACATGAGCACGGTTGCTTCTTTGTGGGAGGGGGAGGCGACACCTGAAGTGACCTTGAGAGGTGGCCCAGAGCGGGGGACAGCTGCAGGTACCAGGATTCTAGAGGCTGGAAGGAGCTGCAGCAAAGTGACTATTCCCTGAAGGCTGTGGCTTCCAGCCAGACTGCTCTGGGTCGTATGTCAGCTGTGCGGCCCTGGGCTAGCGATCAACCTTGCTGTGCCTGGGTTTCCCCATCTGTAAAATGGGAATAATAGTACTTTCTTCTCAGGCTTGGCAGTGTGCACAAAGTTAGCTGTCAGTAATGTCTGTCATTAAGAGCAGGTGACAGCCCAGTCAGGAGTGAGCTGTGTCCTCTGGAGCACCCGGGTCAGGACGTATAGGTCCTTAACAGGCCAGCGCCGGGGCATGGGCTTGTCCCTAAGACTGTGGGAACCCTGCAGACCTTGATAAATTACACCCAGCCTTAGCTCCCTTTTAAACAAATTTATTTATTTTTAACTGAAGGATAATTGCTTTATGATATTGTGTTGGTTTCTGTTATACATCAACACGAGTCAGCCATAGATATGTGCCCTCCCTCTGAACCTCCCTCCCCTCCTTGGTTTTACTGATGGGGCCATAACGCACAGAGGCCAGGAGGAACACAGGATGGTTTGCTGGTCCCACAGTGGCCCGGCTTTTATTTTTCTGTATGTGTTTATTGGTGATTGATGTAAAATGAGAGCATCCAGGAGAATTAACATCCACCACTTCATTTGGCTCCAGTGTGGAGAGTCCCGCCTCCCCGCAGGTCCACCCTGGAACCGGGCCCTGTTGCTGTCCAGCTTTCAACTGCTAGGCGCCATGGATAAACTGAGAGCATGTCTGCGCCTGTGTGCAGACACCTGTAACAGGACCGCCCTTTTGGCTTCCATCTTTAGAAGAAACAACAAAAGTCATCACTATTTACTGTGATTTACAGACTAGTGGAAAGAAGAGGTTTTTCTCTGTGTGAAGCATCTGATTAGATTGGGCTTTTTATATAAATAGGGTTTGGATGGGAGGTGGGGGCTTTCATTGGCTGGAGGGTTCCACAGTGAATAGTTTTCCTGACACTCTGAAGAGGAGGACTCTGCTTATTTACTGCTCAGAATTGAGTTATTTGGGGTGCCCTTTTCAAATGGCCACGCCTCCGCCGGGAAACAGGCTCATCTTTAAGGACGCCTGCCCATGTGAGCCAGCACACTTCTTCACTCTAGTGTGCATGCTTGTAAATATTTCAGAGTAGTCATCGTTGGCAGTTTGTTGCCAGCCAAGTTGAACTGAGTTCTCCCATTTTCTTGAAAGCAAGTTCCATTTGTCAAAACGGTAGCTTTGTTTGTTTTCTTCTCTCTCTCCCTTCTAAACCAGTGGAGCAACAGGTCTGGGGTTCAGGGATTGATTTTTTCCTACTGATCTCAAAAGAGAGAAATCACCTGTCTCCCAACGTGGCTTTGTGGCTTCTGCTGTCCTGTTTCTGCTCAGGAAACAGCCCCTTCGGTGGCCCTTAATCACATGCAGTGAGGCTTTGACTCAGCTTTGGGGGCACAGTTGAGGACAGGCTGTTTAGGCCAGAGCCGACAGCTGGGCTGAATCTTCTTGTTCCTGGACAGGTATTTGTATTTGGCCATTGTAAACCTCAGAATATAGGCAATCAGTGAGAACAGGATCATTGTCTGGCAGGATTTCTGTCATAGAAACTCTCGTGGGACCTTGATCCCACTTTCTTGCTGTGACCTTCATGAGTCAGAAGAGATCTCTAAACCTGTCGCCTCCTCCCCTCCCTTCTCCTGGGGGCTGGGGAGATGGGGGTGGGGGGACAGAAGGATTCAGGCCCACTTGGCTCTCACTTCCCCTTGGGGGCCCTGGGGAACAAGGCATTTGCTAATCAGATGGTGAGTAGTGAATGGGAGGCACCTGGGTTCTGAGGACTCCAGCATCAGTTCAGACCCCCTCCTCTGCAGAATTTGCACATAAACAGTGGGGTGTTAATTGCAAGCGATCCCCCTCCCCTGTGTTTAATATTAAAGCGCTTAGACTCTCAGGAGAAAAGCCCTCAGTCCCTGTCAGTGGCACTAATAAAGCAAAAATTTTACTGAGTTTTCTTCAGTTCGCGTAGTCCATGAGCCCTGACTCTCCCTTCCCTCACAAATCTTTCACACAAGGTGGGTCCCGGAGTCCAGGCTGTCATCTAGGTAGACATGGAGGGGAACGAATGGGAGGACTCGGCAGATTGCCCCCCACCCCCCAATGTTCTAGAACCTTCACCGTTGTTCTCCTGTGCCTTTCTGCCCACAGCGTGTTCCTGGAGGATTTCCTGGCCACCGGGCAAGGCGACCAAGCCCCCCAGCTGGAGTTCGAGCAGCTGCCCTTCAGCCACCCACTCTTCATTATGTTTTCGTCAGGCACGACAGGAGCACCCAAGTGCATGGTGCACTCGGCCGGGGTAGGTCTGCTCGGGGACTCCCTGGTGGTGAAGATGGCACTCCATCCCCGCTTTCCTGGTGGGGTGCCACATGGAGATCCATCCTCAAGTGAGACGAGGGAGGCATGCTGGCCTTGCTGCTGTGACCCCATCATGGGGTCAGGGGTTCTGCAGCACCGCCCTGGTCCCTCTGCACACAGTGATCCCTGAGAGGACCATGAACCCAAGGGATGGGTCTTGCCACATTTTAGACAGAAGGAAACAGGATAGATGAGAACAGGAAATATCAGCACATCACAGGTCTTAGGAGGGGTTGGTGTGGTTTCTCCAAACTGTCATGTAAGTGCAGGTATGGATGGGCAGGTGCAGGGCAGCATCGTAAAACTTCTGTCTGACAGTGGGTTGGGGTCAAAAAGTTTGAAAGTCATGGGGTTGTTATCAAATCCGAGCTCGATCTGCTCACTGCATAACAATCCAGTAATCAGGAGACGAGACGATGAAGCAAGGAATAGCGACTTCATTCAGAGAGCCAGGCGTCCGAGCAGGCTAGGGCCCTAGAGCACCATGTTATCAGGATCTGGATGCCAGTTTCTTTTATAGAACAGAAGTGGGAGGAGATGAGGAAGTAAAGTAAAAATTAGGCTGAAAATCTTGCAAAATATTTCCTGGCTTAGCCAGCCCTGGGGAAGGGATGTGTTAATTTTTTCTTTCCTTTAGCCATTCCCAGGTAGACTAGGTCAGAATGTCATCCTGTGAGCTCAACAAATGCTCTTTGGTTTAACATTCAGGCAGAGGGGGCAGGTTCCCCAAGGCAGGCCATTATGTATGCTCACAGCTATAGACAGCATCTTTTTAGTGATTATAGTAACAAGCAATGGAGAGCAAACTTAAGTAAGAGAAACAGATCCATCATGGAGTTAGATTTTATTCTTCCCTGTTAACATGTTACATTACAAAGTACAACTAATTGAAGGATTTCCCAAGCTGCATTAGTCAAAAGTCCGTGCTAGCAAAATAGCATGGACCTGAGGGGCTTAAATGACAAAGATTTACTTCCTCCGTGTTCTGGAGGCTAGAACGTTCAAGATCGGGGTGTGGGCAGGGTGGCTTCCTTCTGAGCCTCTCTCCTTGGTTCACAGGTGGCCGCCTTCTCTCTGTGTCCTCACAGTGTCTTTCCTCTGTGCATATACATCCCTGATGGGTCTCTTTTAAAAATATTTATCATTTATTTATATGGCTGCAACAAGCCTTAGTTGTGGCATGTGGGATTGAAGCTGGGTCCCCTGCACTGGGGGCACAGCATCAGAGCAACTGTATCACGGGGGAAGTTGTTCCCCTGCCATCCCCAGTGTCTCTTGGGTGTCTGCATTTCCTCTTTCTGTAAAACATGAGTCACAGTGGATGATGGTCCACACTAACGGTCTAACTTCCTCCCCTCCTGGAGGCCCGAGGATTATCTGAGTGGAGAGACCTCACATTCTCAAACAGCTTTCTAGTTTTGCTTGGTCAGATGGTGGTATTTGAAGATGAAATATAAAATTTCTCTTATCCTAGCTCACTTAGCTTTTACAGATGTTCTCTGCACCTAGAAGCTGTTTGAATCCCTGCCTTAGGAAGGAAACATTTACACTGGAATCACATTAACACCTTATACAGTTCTTTACACAGTGTTTTCATTAGAACATGGAAAGGAGTTAACACATAACACAGCTTTGTTATTACCTGGATTTGGATCCACGGACGGTCTGATGGCAGGTTATGCATTATAACCACCAGATGCACACAGCCTGTTCATATACAGCGAGCAACTTCCCAGAAGCCCTGGGGCGGGAGGGAGGGGATATCAGGGGCCAAAGGCTTGATTTCTGGAAGCAACACTGGCCAAGCCGAGTGGCCTCTAGGAGCGAGTTCTTCCTGTTGCTCAAACCATCCTGTTTCATCACACGGAGTCTGGAGTGCCCACTCTAAGGTGTGGCTGCTGGCATTGTGCTTCCCCTGGAGGGGGCGCCCCAGTCCACCTGGTCAGAAGCCTAATACCCAGCCAAAGAGATGAGGGTTTTTAGAAACCTTGCAGGCGAGGGCGGGGTGTATGTGGCAAAACAACACATCTTAGGAGAAACTGAAATGTCCAACTGTACTTTTATTTTTAGTGCTACTTGCCTAGTGAATGTCACTTTTTTAGGAGTGGAACATAAAAATATATTAGATCTAATGTAGTTGGCTCATAAAATCATCGTGCCTGGTATATTTAGAGTGTGGAAAAGTCAGGAAAAGTTATCTTAATTCTGGCTTCGCTGAGCTCTTGCACGTCCAGAGAAGTGACTAAGCATCCTGCCTGTTTTCAAGAGTGATCTGGAGAGGAAACTTGAAAACAGCAAGATGGGACTGCCAGCACTGACTGCCCCTAGGGTGTTAGGGGTGTGGCCCTGGTTTGCTGGTTTGTGTTTTCTAAGCCCATGAAAGAGCCAGAAAACAGCTTCCTTCTCTTCCCTTTTTAAAATGAGGCTTCTTGCCTGAGTTCCGGGAAACCATGTTGCTTGTATTTCCTGACCCTCAGGGAAAGTGTTCAGACTTGCCATAAATATTTAAAAATTAAGAGAAGAACTATTCATTTGACTCCTTAAGATTCATACTTTGGTCACCTAAGGCAAGGAGCTGACTCATTGGAAAACACCCTCATGCTGGGAAAGATTGAAGGCAGGAGAAGGGGATGAGATGGTTGGATGGCATCACTGACTCAATGGACATGAGTTTGAGCAAACTCTAGGAGATAGTGAAGGACAAGAAAACTGGCGTGCTGCATTCCACGGGGTTGCAAAGGGTCAGACCCAACTTAGTGACTGAAAAACAACAACAGCAAAACGTTCACACAGAGAGAAGCTAAGGACAGTTTTGTGCTGTCAACACGGCGAGGGTATGGGACTTCCCCGGAGAGCCAGCGGGTAAGAGTCCAAACTTCCACTGAAGGGGGCACAGGTTCAATTCCTGGTCAGGAAGCTAAGATACTACAAGCTGCATGGCACGGCCAAATACAAACCAAAAAAATGGGGGTACTGAGCAAATGAACAACATGTGATGTGTTATGGATAGGCTGGGCTTATAAAGGCAGACCTTCCAGGCAGAGATAAAGCTTAGATGCTGATTTAAGTACAAAGGGAAATGGGAAGGGGATTTGCCTCAGGTTTGTCTGATCTGGGAGCTCTGAGTCCTTTCTGAGAATTTGCCGTGTGAACACTTGGCGTTCATCAGAAGAGTTCCCAAAATGTGTACTCACCCACTCTGAGTGAGAACAACGTGTACTGTGGGACTTTGCAAAGAAGCCTCTGACTATCCTGGGTTGGGGCCCCTGAGCCCACGATGCACGTGCGGTACAGCTGAGGGATCTCAGCTCTTGTAGACCAAGGGTGGCCTTGAGGAACCCTCCCAGCAACCTTTCTACCACCATCTACCCAACCCCCGTGTGGCCCATCCCTAGGCAGGTTGCCTTCACTGCGGGCCTGGTGACAGGGTGCTGTCCAGGACAGACTCTGGAATAGGGGCTCTGGCCTTGAGTTAGAGAATTTGCTGGGCAGGATTGTTTTTTTTAAGTGAATTAATTTGTCTGCGTCAGGTCTTAGTTGTCACTGCAGGATCTTCGTCCTTCATGTGGGATCTTTTTGATGTGGTGCACGGACTCTAGTTGTGGCACGCAGATTCAGGAGTCACAGCACATGGGCTAGTTGCTCCAAGGCACGTGTGATCTTAGATCCCTGACCAGGAATTGAACCCACGTCCCCTGCGTTGCAAAGCAGATACTTTACCACTGGGCCACAAGGGAAGTCCCTTGTGGGTAGGATTGTTTGTGTTGTGCCTTCAAAGGGGTCATTTCCTAATGGCTTGTTTTTTTATTTGTCTTGGGTCCAATGAGGGTTGCAAGGCTCATTTTAATATGTGAGTCCCAAAGGTTCCTAAACATCCAGGACTATCATTGTTGTCAGCCAGCAGATGCTGTCTGTGGCCAGACTGAGTGCAGTGGTCCAGCCTTTTCAGGGGTTTTGGAGGGGCTGCGTCCCTGGTCTAGCTTTAGGATCTTGTGTGAGATCCCTGGGTGCCTGGTCACCTGGTGCTCAGAGCCTGCAGGTCAGCAGGAGAGGGTCAGGGTTTCCTCTCGTGTCCTCTGGGAGTCTCAGGGGTCACGTGACAGAGCGATGGGAGATTGCTCGTCACGGGAAGGCTGTCAGAGCTCTGCCTCTTCCTTGACCTCTCCTGCTCCGGGGCCCAGTGTCTATTCCACGCGTGCCTTTGTGCCCCGGAGGAAGCTGCTTGGCTCACTCGCTTCTCCCCAGGGGACGCTCATCCAGCACCTGAAGGAACACATTCTTCATGGCAACATGACCAGCAGTGACATCATCTTGTATTACACCACGGTGAGTGCCCTCCCAGGGCGGGCTCTGGTTTACTCAGGTAGGGGTCGTTTATCATTACTCTTCTTTTCACTTCTCCCCCATCGCATGTGTCAGTAGGCAGAAGTACAGCTCCAGCTGCAGGCTGCGTGCATGAGACCCCAGGCTGTGTGCAGCTGACCCCTGACTGTGTGCACAAGACCCCAGGCTGTGTGCAGCTGATCACAGACTGTGCACGAGACCCCAGGCTGTGTGCAGCTGACCACAGACTGTGCACAAGACCCCAGGCTGTGTGCAGTTGATCCCAGGGTGTGTGCAGCTGACTCCAGGCTGTGTCAGCTGACTCCAGGCTGCGTGCATCTGAGCCCAGGCTGTGTGCATGGACCCCAGGCTGTGTGCACAGACCCCAGGCTGCATGCAGAAGTGGCCTTTGCTGTGGGATCCTTCCCTGTCGATCTCCGTCTCTCCCTCTGCCACTGTCTTCTCCCCCCAGGTGGCTGCCTCCTTGAATTGGCACCAGGGTCCCTCCTTACCTTGGCCCGTCCTCCTGTGTTGACCTTGGTTGCCACTGGGGAATTCCAGAGAAACAAAGGAGACTGACTGTTAGTTCTTGAGCCTATAGAGGTGGGGAGGAGAGTCACGTGACTGAAATCTGTGGCTCAACCGTGGGCAGGGGGCAGGAACTTAGCAGAGACCGGCCATGAGGCTGGTCAGTCCTTAGCTCTGTGGAACATAGAGGGACTCTGACTCATTCAAACTGAAAAGGAACTTATTGGAGGTTGTAGGGTGCTGCAGGTGCCAGACACTGTTCCCCATGTCCGATGTGGATGGGCCACTCCAGCACCCAGTTCTTGGCTTGTGTGCACCACGTGACCACTCTCACCTCTGTGACCTTCAGTCCCTCTTGTCACCAGCGAGGCTGCAGATGTTTTCTGACATGTCTTCATGTACACGTGTATGTTGATCCATGCTGTCAACTCTTGATGGGCAGTTGCCGGTTCAGGACATCCCATTTGGACAGGCAGTTCTTGGCAACTTTGGCTCAGCATCGGATGGTTTCTAGGGATGTGAGAGGCTGAGTGACAGGGCCGAGAGGAGCCCGTCCAGCACTCAGTTGACACGTGTTCCTTTCTGTCCTCCCCAGGTTGGCTGGATGATGTGGAACTGGGTGGTGTCTGCTCTTGCCACGGGGGCCGCTGTGGTCCTGTATGACGGCTCCCCGCTGGTTCCGACACCCAACGTGCTCTGGGATCTGGTCGACAGGATCGGGTAAGTACCTGGGATGCTCAGATGCGGGGTGGCTGCTGTGAGGGTCTGCTGCCATCTCTGGAATGCTTGACAACCCCCTCCCCAGATCTCACCCCTGTCTGTCCACGTTCCCCTCTTGGTGGGGGGCTGTGTGAGGACGTGTAGGTGCTGAGGGCAGGTGAAATCGTCAAGGAGGTGGGAAGGGGTGGGCACCCCAACAGGGACCGACCAGTCAGATCTGTGTAGTGAGGAGGGGGCTTCCGCCTCCCCGTAGTCCTGTTAACAGAGTGACAGGCAGACATCCTGACGACAGGGGCAGAGCCAGCTAAAGTGGAACATCAGGGGAAGGGCAAAGTGGCCCCATTTATCCCCCAACCCCCTCCCCATCTAGAAATTGTCAGAAGACCCTGTTTCATTAGCACTTTGTTGGCTGATGAATTAATCATCACCAGCTGATGCATTCTCGCCGCTGTGGTTGGTGGTCACTGTTGGCCTAATGGTCATGTTTCCAGGAATGAGAACACAGCAGCTGGCAGAGTTCCCGGGGCCCGGAAGTCAGCCACACTCTGAAACGGTCTAATTACGTTACATTTGAGTCTGCTCGCGCTGGGGAAACAGAATGAGCCACAAATGTTCTTAAATCCTTGGCCATTAATATTTTAAATATAACTTTGGCCTGGGTAATATTTAAATTCTGACATTTGGCTCACGATATGAGCAAGGAAGGTTATTTCCTAATGAGATTGTTTCCAGTAAAAGGTTAATCAAATCCCTGGAAACTTAGGCGATTGAAGATTTTCGCCGTTAATATCTATAAGCCGGGTGCAGGTGGAGGCATTTCTGAAGTGTGTGTGTGGGTTACAGGAAGAGATTGGAGGGACAAATGTACCTCCACAGGGCTTAGAGCTGATGAAGTTGAAGGCTGAAGGACCCCGGGAGACCCAGCTTTGAGTGTGAGTAAGTGTATGGATGTGAAAGTTGGACTGTGAAGAAGGCTGAGCGCCGAACAATTGATGCCTTTGAACTGTGGTGTTGGAGAAGACTCTTGAGAGTCCCTTGGACTGCAAGGAGATCCAACCAGTCCATTCTGAAGGAGATCAGCCCTGGGATTTCTTTGGAAGGAATGATGCTAAAGCTGAAACTGCAGTACTTTGGCCACCTCATGCGAAGAGTTGACTCATTGGAAAAGACTCTGATGCTGGGAGGGATTGGGGGCAGGAGGAGAAGGGGACGCCAGAGGATGAGATGGCTGGATGGCATCACTGACTTGATGGACATGAGTCTGAGTGAACTCCGGGAGTTGGTGATGGACAGGGAGACCTGGCGTGCTGCGATTCATGGGGTCGCAGAGTCGGACACGACTGAGCGACTGAACTGAACTGAACTGAACTGAAGTGTATGTTTGTGTGCACATGTGGATGAGGGAATGTGTATATGTGCAGAAGTGTGAGCATGTATGTGTTTAAGTATATGCAATTGTGTGTATATCTGTACAAGTGTGAGCATATATGTACTCGAGTGTAAAAGTATGTATATGCGCACAAGTGTGAGTCTCATGAGCTTGAGTGTGAAACTGTGTATATGTGCACAAGTGTGAACATATATGCACTTGAGTGTGACAGTGTGTGAGCATGCATGTCCGTGAATGAGTGAATGTGTGCATCTGATTGTGTGCAGGTATGCATGTGCGTGCCTGTGTATATGCATGTATGTGTACACATGTGCCTAGGTAAGTGGGAGTGGGAGAGCACACACATCTGTGAGCGAGTGTATATGTGCTGGCATGTGATCGTGTGCAGGTGTGCACACGCGAGTGTGCATGTGTTCATAGCCCCGTGGACTGTTAGTAAGCACATGCCGGGCCTCTGCCTTCCATCCTGGTTTGATATGTGCCCCGGACACTGGCTGAGCTGTGGCCTCGGTGGTCCTCCGGGCCCCTCTGACCTGGCCTTTCTCCTGGCTGGGAGGGCTGACTTGCTGTGTTCAGCAAGGCAGGTGCCACCCGGCAACCTGTGAGGGGTTCGTGAAGGACACCCCAGTGCTCCGGCCGCCTACATGGGCGAGAGGGGAAGAAATAATGTCCATACATTTAGAGACAAAATCTTTGTTGATTATCATCATGGCAGCTCACAGGCTTACTAACACGTTTCATAACTGAGCAATCATGTTGTAGATGTGAACAAGACTCTTAAAGGATGGATTGTCCTCTTTGGGGTGTTTCTAGGCTCCCTGAATCTAGCCCAAGGAACATTCTGATGGGGGTTAGGGTAGAATTCTGAAGTCTTTGTCCAAGTTTTTAACTGAGCAGGCAGTTCATGTTTAGGACTGGGAGACCCATGTTCCAGGCTGAGGGAACAGCAAGTGCCGAGACCCCGAGGCCAGAAAGAAGGGACCAAGATGGGGATGTTGGGGAGGCTGGAAGGAGGCCCTTGTGGTCCGGATATGGGAGGCAGGGCGGGAGGTGATGCACCGTGATGAGGGGTGATGAGAGGTGATGAGAGATGAGGGCGGGAGTCTGAGCCCCCAGGGCTTTCCGGGCTGTACCTGCAGGGTGGGTTTTTTCTGAGTGAAACGAGACACCACTGGGCACTTGAGTTGAGGGAGCTACATGATCTCCCCAAAAACCATGGAGTTGAGGGCACCTGAGAGGAGACAGGGCTCAGGCTGGTGGCACCTTGTCTGCGTATGGCTCCTTGCAGGGCTCTGGGGCTTGGATCCTGACCCTGTGAGCTGGGAGCTGCCTTGTTTTCTCGTGGGGTGATTTCCCAGCTTCACTAGCTAAAAATACAGTGTTGAGCACCCACGTAAGGGCGCCTGCGCTTTGTGAACTCTGTTTTTTAAGCCGTCTTATACAAGCCCTGGGGACAGATGGGGAGGCCTCACTGTTTCTTCAGACAAGCAGGCCTGTGGGCCGGCCCCGGGGACGCTGGGGACGCTGTCTCAGTCTCTACACATAACCAGGGTCGTGGTTTGCAGGGACTCCTGTGAATTAAACACCCTTCAGGACCACAGAGAGCCCTCAGTTTCTGGGCAGGGGGCAGATGGGGGATGAGCTGAAATCTATGTGTGGTTGGTGGTTGGAGATCTCTGTGCGTGTGGCTGGAGGTGGTCCCTGGTCTTCTGTTAAAATACAGATGTTCCTGAAGTGGCTGAGACCTTAATCTTCAGAGGTGATCTGGAATTAGTCACACTATCTGAGTTTATGAAATTAGCTGGGGTGGGGGGCTGTGGAGGGGCTTGAGTATGTTTCCTGCTCCCCACAACCTCACAGCTTCCAAATTAGCCATCCTTAGGGTGCAGCGACCCAGGAGGCATCTGAGGTTTTAGTGGTGGCAGGGTGTCCCCGAGAAATGAAGAGAATAAGGGAGAGGAGGCATGAAAGACAGTAGCTCTGAGACCCTTCTCACCTCCTCCCGCCCCCGTGGATTCTGCACCTCCCAGCCCAGTGAGTCCTGAATCACCCAGCATTCTGTGTGTCTCTACCTCTGAACGTGAAACAGAGCGTGGCTGTCTCCTTGGGATGAATCTTGCCAGCCAGGTGTAAAGGGATAGGTTTTACTGCCCAGAGAGGAGAGGTGAGACCTGGAGGTTTTTTTTTTTTGGCCACACCACATGGCATGTAGGATCTTAGTTCCCCTACCAGGGATCGAACCCGTGCCCCCTGTACTGGAAGCTGTGGAGTGTTAACCATTGGACTGTCAGGGAAGTCCTGGGACCTGGATTCTATGGCCTCCTTTGGCCCCCAGGAGAAAACATCCTTTACCTAGGAAGCTAGAGCTTTCATGTTGAGGGCTGCCTCGCTGGAAGGAAGCAGAACATTAAATAACAGTCTCTCCTAGAAAACACAATACTTAAACTCACACAATGTGTCATTCTCAGGGAAGAATAAAGGACTGTAGAATTGAAATGTTCAAAAAGAAGGGGAGCAGTTTTGTAAGTTTCATACGAACATGAGCTGATTTAAGGGAAGAAGATGGGTCAGCAATTCCAAGCATGGCACCTCTTCTAACAAAAGCTCCTGCAGCCCTCTCCATTTCCCTGGAAGATGATCTTGTGAGCTCAGAATTTGAGGGGTTTTGATTCTGTGACCTCCTTTGATCTCTGAAAGAGATCACCCTATGGTTAGGAAGATAGGGATTTTTTTTTCAGAGTCTTACAGCACCTAGGCTTCTCTTGTTGTGTAGTGCAGGCTTAGTTGCCCTGCAGCATGTGGGGTCTTAGTTCCCTGACCAGGGATTGAACTCTTGTCCCCTGCACTGGAAGGCAGATTCGTAACCACTAGACCACCAGGAAAGTGTCCCCAAAGATAGTGGGTTTATGTGAAAACAGTTGTTTTAAGTAGAGCCAGAGGTTAATGAGAGCCCGAGTGCTCTGTCACTGCTGGCCCCAGAGTAACACAGGTATTGTGACTTGCTTTCAACTAAATATTAACTATAAGTTTAGTCCAGAAAAATGATGTGTCTTGGATTTTTCAGCCCTGTTCTAAAAGGGTCACTAATAGGCGAAAACTTTGGTTACCTGCAATATGAAAGAGCCTTGATGGGTTTCTGGTGTTTTCTTTCCGTCAGCATCACCATCCTTGGAACGGGTGCTAAGTGGCTCTCTGTGCTTGAAGAGAAAGACATGAGGCCAGGTAAGCATGCCTCCCTGCGCGTCTGTCCCTGGAAATGAAATCAGATCTGCTGTGTTACCCGTTTCCTGCAAGCCAGCACAGGGCATCGGATTTGGCTCTAATCTCTCGATGCTTCTGGCTCTAGTGGAAACCCACAGTCTCCAGACACTGCACACGATCCTGTCCACTGGCTCCCCACTGAAAGCCCAGAGCTACGACTACGTCTACAGGTGCATCAAGAGCAGCGTCCTGCTGGGCTCCATCTCAGGTACGAGTCCATCATGCACCTGTGCCATAGAGAGGGTTCTGGAAGGATCAGGGGACTTGGGGACCAGGCTTGCCGCTCAGTGTGCTTACCCTCTGACCCAGCAAGCCCACCAGCTTGAATCTGTTGGGATAAACAGTCAGCAGGGTGTGCTCAGTTGATGTTGCTGATTCTCGATAGTTATGTTCCAGGGAGAAGCTGCAGACATGGAATTAGCAGTTCCTGAACCTTTGCCAGGGTGGGAAATATACACACGCACCTCACATCGGTTGTAACCTTAGATCCTAAACGACTGGTTCTGGTGGAGCCTATTTTCTTTACAAAAGAGAAAACGAAGTTCGGGCATGCTAAGTGACTGACCCAGGACCACCTGCTAGCAAGGGTACAGAGTAGGATTTTAAAAAAAGCGAAATGTATTAGTTTGGCTGTGCTGGGTGTTAGTTGCAGCGTATGCAGGATCTAGTTCCCTGGCCTGGATCGAACCTGGAGCCCCTGCACTGGGAGCACAATCTTAGCCACTGAACCACAGGGAAGTCCCAGTGTGGGATTCAGACCTGGTTCTGTTGTTCCAGAGCCAGAGTTTCCCCACCATCCCCATCTCATCCCCTGGTCCTCCCCAGATCCTGCCTGGTGGGCAGGGGTGTGGTGGTCGTGTGGGCACAGGGTCGTCTTCCCAGGCCAGCCCAGCCCATCTTAGGGCAGCACGCCTGTTAGGATCTCAGTTGGTCCTCCCACCCCTGTCCAGTGAACCCAGCTCTGATCCTGAAGCAGAGGAAGCAACACTTCTGCTCACGCCCTTGTGCCTCCTTGGGGCCCCGGGGGCTGGTCCAACCTTGCTGGTCACTGCAGTGAACACAATTCTCCATTTTTGTGAGAGGCATCAGCCAGTGTCTGGATCGTCGAGTCTAGGAAGGGACAGAGTCGTGGGCTCCTTGGGTGACCCCCTCTCACACCCTCCCCACTTTGCTCCCTGGGCTGCCATCTGCCTCCACCGTGCACCTGTGTGGGCCCCTTGCACGTCTCTGCCCTCAGGACATCCCGCCCTGCAGTCACATGGGGCCCTGCCCTCCCCGGGTGCCCGCCCTAGGGGACAGTTGTCAAGGGGGTGGTTGTCCAGGTCTGGGGGTTAATGCCATTCCCTCCTGATGGCACCCGGAGTCTGACTCCTTTTCAAGCTCCTTTCTGAAATCAGAGTGTTTCCCATCGGGCACGTTGCCTCTCACGTGAGAGGCAATGCCCTCCTGGGACCGCAGGCTTTCTGCTTCTCGGGTGATTAAGTGAATGTGAGCTACAGCAAAGAGCCTTTGCACATGACCCATCTCCCGCGGCAGTGCGGGCGGATCTAACAGGCCACACTTCAATCTTCCAAGAACCTCAGTCTCAGATTTCAGTGTGACCACAGGAGGTCATTCACTGGTTTCTCCTCCAGCAGGAAGTCCTGGTCAAAAATAAATAAATAAATAAACCACCCACACCCAGGAGGTTTGTGCCAGTTTCTGAATAACCTCCCTGTTCTTTCCCTGAAAAGAAGCTCAACTGTCTGGAGACAGAGTCGGGGAGGTTGTTCTGCAGGCTCTTTGCTCCTGGAGGGTTCACCAATGAAAAACGTGAGCAGTTGGTCTCGGTCTTGTAAATCCTGGACCTCCTTTTGCTGGCAGGTGGCACCGACATCGTCTCCTGCTTCATGGGCCAGAATCCATCCATTCCTGTGTACAAAGGGGAGATTCAGGCTCGGAACCTGGGCATGGCTGTGGAGGCATGGAATGAGCAAGGTGATGGCCCAAACCCTTTCTGTCTTTGTGACGAGGCGTGAGTGGTCACCCGGTGCACTTGGATGTATAGCTTTGCTGGGGGACAGTTCTCCAAAACTGCCCCCTCTGAGGGGCTGCCCCTCCCCACCAACACTTCCAGACTGCTGGCCTCCGAGCCTGGTTTAACCCCCACCGGCTCCCTATCTGCCTTCAGCCTGAAGCAGAGGAATAGGTGTTGGTTTGGAGCATAGACGGAGGACCAGGTGCTCGGCACGCAAGGTGGGCATCTGAGTTTCGGAAACACTGCTGAGGCTGCCGCACCATTGGCCTCACGTCCTAACCTTGATGAGGACACAGGGTCAGATGCAGGCGCAAGGGGCAGTGTGCCGCCATCCTTGCAGAGTTTGGAAACACACAAAATGACGTTATTCAGATGCACGTGGATGTAGTAAAAGTATTAATACACACAAGGGAATAATACAGTGCTCCAGAGAGAGAGATTTGGGAGAGTTGTGTGGGGAGGGATTAGCATGGCTTTCGGTGATGTCGGAGGGATGGGCAGGGGGGTGGGACCAGCTCCGTAGCTTTGTGTGTGTCGGAAATACTGCGTAATAGCTTATAGTTTTAAAAAAAGAGAGAAAGAGCGCCGAGGTGTGGCCGTGGTGTGTGCTCAGTGTACCTGTCGCCCCTCCCCGACCAGGAAAGGCTGTGTGGGGCGAGAGTGGTGAGCTGGTGTGCACCAAGCCACTCCCCTGCCAGCCCACGCACTTCTGGAATGACGAGAATGGCAGCAAGTACCGGAAGGCGTACTTCTCCAAGTTCCCAGGTGGGTCGAGGATGCAGGCGGAGCTGCCCAGATTCCCGCCCGGGCTGGGCCTTCAGGGTTTAATTCTGGATGCACCCTCCCCCTGCCAGCCCTCTCCCTGCTGAAACCTGGTGAGGCCGCTCCTGGCTCCTTCCGCCAGAGGGGTGATGATGAATTTTTGATAAGTGTCTTGTCACTTTCATCTTGAAGCCATCATACGAAACTCTGATCTGGGTTTAGTGTACTCTTAACATCCTCCGTGCCCACAGCCACTTGGCCCTGAGCCCGGCACCTGGGAGCTGGCATGAGCCTCTTATTTGCTTGTGTAGGGACAGGGCTGGGTGTGGGGGCAGTGATCGCTGCTCGCTTACCCAGACTTGTGTGCCTATTCAGGGAGAGATGCCTGTGCAATAGGTGTCTGGCTGGGGTCTCCGCTGTCTCACACCCCATCATCCAGTCCTTATGGAGGATAATTAATTTCAGGCCCGTCACTCACTCAGGCTGCCCTCTTCGCTCATCTTTGGAGCGGCACCCTGCCCCTGAGCTGGGAAGTCTCTTTATTTAAAGCTCTGATCCCTGCCTCCTCCTTATCTTATTTCATAAGCAACCTTGAGTTATTGCTGCTATATAATTCATAATTTAGCAAGCTTTCTGCTCCAGAGTTATTTATACCAAGTACTTGCTCTCTTCAGTGTCTAGAAAGGTGATTCGATTTTGTATAAACCACATGTGGAGAATCAGAAAGTGGCAGGTGACTGTCAGGGATAGAATGTGCCACTGATCCCCCTTATTTCTGTGCTCAGCCTTGTGTGTCCCCATGTAACATCCCATCTGAAAGCTATTGTACCCAGCATAGCACCTCCCATGTGAATTAGCAGGAACATCCCCCACCCATGTGGCCTGGTCCTTACTGGATGCCTGCTGCATTTAAGCCCCACCTTGGATCCTACCAAGGTGTAGCTGTTGTGACATACTAAGGCAGAATAGAGAGGGAGGGGGAGGGAGAGACATGTTCCTCATGATCCTGAAGAGTCAAAGGCTCCTGTCTAAGGGAAGGAGTAGAACCTCAGCTTGAAGGCTCATCTAAGAAATGACATTTCTTCATCTTCTGCTCAGTACACTGCTCCCTGAAAACTGTCTTCACTGTCACTTTTTGTTACGTATACAAGGGTTTACATGATAGATGTCTCTTCAGGATTAATTTCATAAAAAGCCTTTTTTTTGTTTTTCTTTTGGCCATGCCACATGGTTTGTGGGATCTTAGTTCCCCAACCAGGGATGGAACCTGTTCCCCTTCCAGTGGAAGCACAGAGTTTTAACCACTGGGCAGCCAGGAAAGTCCCAGAAAAATCTTTATTTTTGAAGCACTGATATTCCTTCTTGGAGAAAATGAAGACCCTGTGACTTGTGATATTTCCATTTTTGCCTTGGCTGCCAGGAAGCTCAGAGCTGCCATCATTGCTTTGTTGGAGCCGTCCTCTCACCCCTGTGCAGTTTCGAATTCTTTCAATCATCCCATCATACAGTTGGTTTGATAGGTAGCTTCCTCAAATACTTTCTGGAAATAGGCGGGATATATGAATAAATATGAAGAAACAAGGGCAGATAAGATAATGAGATCTGAAGCTACAGGTCACGGTCAGGATGGACATAGGTTGAGCTTAAGTCATTTCATTCCAGTCTCGGGCTGATTGGGTTAGCGCTTAAGAGTCAAAAACTGTGCTAAGAATTGGGAGGGATGAGATGGTGTCCGTGAAGGCCCTGAGCCAGTTTTATCTGCTGTTTTCTCTTTGTGGATCACAGGAACTCTGGGGCTTATTTCAGGAGGCCAGGCTGCTGCTTGCAAGCTGTGCAGAGCCAGTGGGGCCATGCTCTCAGATACTCACACCTGGAGCTCCTCCTCTACTTGTGGGGCCGACCCTGGGCTGGCTGTGTTAGTCCAAGGAGGGAGGCCTCTTCCTGGCAGTTCCCACATGAGGCTTGGCTTCTCTTTGACCAGCCCCCTTGGGTCTGTTCTTTTGCTCTGCCCAGGACGAGGGCCTCTCCTTGAACATCACCAGCCCAGGGCCCAGGTGTACGCTGCCGGCCACACGGGGCGGCTCAGGGCACATGGTGTCAGTGTCCCCGATTCCTCCTCTTCCACCCTCCGTGCACCCTGGGTTTTCCTGCAGGTTAAGTCTCTGTCCACGTGGCTGGTGCCTTGCTTCAGGCTTCCATTACTGGGACTGGAATAGTAGCCTCCCGCCCAGTCCTGCTGCTTCTCTTTATTCTGTTCCGAGATGGGCCCTGACTCCTCCAGACCTGCTCCGTCAGCCGCCCCAGGCTACCCTCTCTTCCTACGCTGGGGCTTGTGCTTTCCCACCCTCTTCTCAGAGGCCCCCCTTGAAGCTTCACTGACCTGCTCAGTGTCCCCTTCACATTCTCACTGCTGGCGTTGGTCTCAGCCCGTCAGTTCCTCGCTGGTGCCTGCAGGAGGGGTGTTTCTCACGCACCGCTGCATCTCAGAACTGGGTGTAGGGTGGACCCCACTAGGAGGCGTGCCTTTGGGGGTGAGAACTGTTAGTTCAGTTCTGCCCCCAGCCCCACATCACACCTGTTTCTGGGCCTTGGCTCTGTCGGTAAGAGTTACATTTCTGTCATACGTACTTCAGACGTCTGTCCATGCCTCCCTCAGGGTGACCACCCCCTCTGCCTCCCCACAGGTGTCTGGGCACACGGTGACTACTGCAGGATAAATCCCAAGACCGGGGGAATCGTCATGCTGGGCCGAAGGTGAGGGGTCTGCAGACCTGGCTTCTGTCCCCTGCAGACCACCTAGGGAGTAGGGGGTGCTTCCTGCATCCTGGGCTCCACTGGCTCAGTCTGGGAGTGGGCTGACTGTACCCCATCTGGGCCCTTCCTGTGTCAGCTTCCAGAGGGCGGGTCTGGCCTGACCCGCATTTCTGAGCCCCAAAATGGTGGATTGGGAGGCTTTGCAGGGTGGGGGCGAGGGCTTTGGCAGATGAAAAGCTTGCATCTGTCTACAGTAGCTATGGCCCTTCCCAGAGTGGGAGTGTGGGGGTGCTGGGGCGTCCGCACCTGGGAGAGGGGTACTTGTACAGGTGTGAAGGGCAGGAGGTGGCGGATGCTCCCACACAAGGGGACCCCTTGATGTCTAGCTTTGAGTTTAGAGGGAGAAAGGTTGGTCAGGATCAGAAGCTGGGGAGGCAGCCGGCAAGGACGGGGTGGACATGGTGGTGTTGTGGGAAGGGGCTGACTGTCCGCCAGCCCCCACAACTGGCCTCACTCAGGAGCCACCGTGTGTTCATGACCTCGTCTTTCTTTGCAGTGATGGCACGCTCAACCCCAATGGAGTGCGATTCGGCAGCTCGGAAATCTATAACATTGGTGAGCATTTTCTTTTCTCCTGGAATAATTCTCAGGTCATCCAGGAGGGAAGGAAGGAGGGTCCTAGCAGGGAGCCTGCTCTCCAAAGATGGCACCTTTTGGCATAACTGGCCCATTTGCCTCTGGTTGTGAGAGTAGACATGTATGAGCTTGTCCTTCTTCCTAGAACATGCCTCATCCCACACTGCCTGTAGCTTGTAAAACCTCAAGATGGGCTTCTTAAGGTCCCATGGCCCGGCCCCATTCCATTATGTCTCAGCCTCATGGTGAGCTCTGTGGGGTTGGTCATTTGTGTCTACCCTTTATGGCTGAAGAAAGATGCACAGAGAGGTTGTTTGATTGTTGAAGGTCACACAGTACTATTCAGCACCAGATAAAGGCAGTGCACAATAGAGTTACCCATGGGCCTTCAAAATGCCCCCACCAAAGCCACGGAGTCAGCCTCCCAGGGAGGTGGCCTCATAGGGATGTCAGAGCCCCAAGGTCACTTCAGGGCTGTGCAGCCAGGATGGAATCTCGATCCCTGTGATTCCAACCTTTCTTCCAGTGCTGGAGTCCCCACCAAGGTGCTTCCTTCCTTTTCTTTTTAAATTTGTAATTGAGGAAGTAAGCGTGCACGGCTCCCTGTAACACGTTAACCCTTCCAGCATGAGCTGCAGCTCTCTGCTGGTGATGGGTGTCCTTCCACCTGTTCCCCAAAAGCTCTTCCTCAGGGTGGGGGCTGGAGGAAGCGACGGCGGTCCCTGTCAAGGTGGGATGGTGTGAGAGCAAGGCCCCGTCCCTCGCCCTGTCTCCACAGTGGAAGCCTTCGAGGAGGTGCTGGACAGCCTCTGTGTCCCCCAGTACAACAAGGACGGGGAGGAGAGGGTGATCCTCTTCCTGAAGATGGCTTCCGGCCACACCTTCCGGCCTGACCTGGTGAAGCGGATCCGTGAGGCCATCCGCCTCGGCCTTTCTGCCCGGCACGTGCCCAGCCTCATTCTGGAGACGCAGGGCATCCCGGTAGGGCCCCCTAAGAGCTCCCCTGCTTCTGGAGCACTCAGCTAGACGCTTGCTCATGTTTTATATATAGTTGTTCCATGTTGCCTGGCAACCCCGTCCCCATCCTTTTTTCTTTTCTGCCATCCCTCTCTCTTTTTTTTAACCCCTCGTAAATTGCACGTAAGGCAACTTCTGCTAAACACTGGTTTTCAGAGGGTAAGCAGGCCCAGCCCAGCCTGACCAACTGGTTTTTCCCCAGTGTGGTTTTAGTGTGTTCTCAAATTATTAATGCGAAAATTAATTTTAACTTTTTAAAGAGCCGCTGGGGTGCTGTTGCTCTTGCCTTTTAATTTTTAGTTCTGGCCTGCAGAAATAAGATTTGAATCTATTTAGAGGCACATCTCCAGAAAGCGGCCCTCCTCCCTTGCCTTGTACTCTGTTTAGGCTCTCAGTGGGGGAGGAAATCAGATCACAGCTTTAACTTGCCTTGCTTACAAAACCAATGCCTCTGTCAGCACAGAGAGGAGACTGCCCTGTGTGTGTGCACACACCTGTGTGCGTGGGTACACACACAGTACATCAAGTGTACAGGTGAGCCAAGCTTGTAGTGTTCATGGGTGTTCATGGGTGTGGGCTGTGGGAGCAGGTTAACTGGGTCCCCAGGGGATGGAGAGTCTTCATGTTAGGAGTGGGGATGTGCTTGCCTGCTTGTGGGTGCTCAGTTGTGTCCAACCTTGTGAGACGACATGGATTATAGCCTGCCAGGCTCCTCTGTCCATGGGATTGTCCTGGCAAGAATACTGGAGTGGGTTGCCATTTCCTCCTCTAGGGGATCTTCCCACATCTCCTGCATTGTAGGTGAATGGTTTACCCACTGAGCCATCCAGTGGGGATGTGAGGTACAGTTAGAACCAGGGCTTTTTATACCATCCACACATTTATTCTCCACTTTGGTTATGTGTAGAAAGGGCCCTATGACCTGGAAGTTCTCTGTTTCTCTCAGTGGGTGACTCTTCTCTCCTTAATATTTATTTTTATTATTTATTTATTTGGCTGTACCAGGTCTTAGTTGCAGCATGTAAGAGCTAATTCCTTGACCAGAGATCAGACCCAGGCCCCCTGCATTGGAAGCATGGAGCCTTAGCCACCAGACCACCAGGGAAGTCCCTCAGTGGGTGACTCTTGGGGACACAGTGGGGACAGTGGTTCTCAGGGAGAGAAGAGACTTCTTTTTTCTTGTCTTTGGTTGCACCTTACAGCATGTGGGATCTTAGTTCTCTGACTAGGGATCAAATCCTCACCCACTGCAACCTTGTACTGGAAGCACAGAGTCCTAACCACTGGACCGGTCAGGAAATGAGAAGGGACTTCTTGAGTCAGTGTCAGTTACTGACTTTCCCTGGTGAGGGTCTCAGGTATCCCTTCAGTGGATCAGGTTCTGTCTGCATCCGAAACACTTTGGGGAACTAGACTATGATCGTCCCCTTGGCCTTTATTTTGTTGAGAATGAATAAAAGCTATCAGAATGGTGAATTTGCTGTCACCATTGCTGTCAGAATGTTGACAGCTGTCAGAATGGTGAATTCCCATTCTGTATCTGCTCATGCAGCCTTTAACTGTGTGGATCACAACAAACTGGAAAATTCTTAAAGATACGGGAATACCAGACCACCTGACATGCCCCCTGAGAAATCTGTATACAGGTCAAGAAGCAACAGTTAGAACTGGACATGGAACAGACTGGTTCCAAATTGGGAAAAGAGTACGTCAAGGCTCCTTGATGTATATTGTCACCCTGCTTATTTAACTTATATGCAGAATACATCATGTGAAATGCCAGGCTGGATGAAGCACAAGCTGGAATCAAGATGGTAGGGAGAAATATTAATAACCTCAGATATGCAGATGACACCACCCTTATGGCAGAAAGCGGAGAACTAAAGAGCCTCTTGATGAAAGTGAAAGAGGAGAGTGGAAAAGTTGGCTTAAAACTCAACATTCAGAAAACTAAGATCATGGCATCTGGCCCCATCCCTTCATGGCAAATAGATGGAGACACAATGAAAACAGTGAGAGACTTTATTTTTGGGGGGCTCCAAAATCACTGCAGATGGTGACTGCAGCCACGAAATTAAAAGACACTTGCTCCTTGGAAGAAAAACTATGAGCAACCTAGACAGCATATTAAAAAGTAGAGACATGATTACTTTGCCAACAAAGGTCTGTCTAGTCAAAGCTATGGTTTTTCTAGTAGGATGTGTTTTTCATGTATGGATGTGAGAGTTGGACTATAAAGAAAGCTGAGAGCTGAAGAATTGATACTTTTCAACTGTGGTGTTGGAGAAGATCTTGAGAGTCCCTTGGACTGCAAGGAGATCCAACCAGTCCATCCTAAAGGAAGTCAGTCCTGAATATTCATTGAAAGGACTGATGCTGAAGCTGAAACTCCAATACTTTGGCCACCTGATGCTTAAAACTGACTAATTTGAAAAGACCCTGATGCTGGGAAAGATTGAAGACAGGAGGAGAAGGGGACGACAGAGGATGAGATGGTTGGATGGCATCACTGACTTGATGGACATGAGTTTGAGTAAACTCCAGGAGTTGATGATGGACAGGGAGGCCTGGCGTGCTGCAGTCCATGGGGTTGCAAAGAGTCTGACACAACTGAGCAATTGAACTGAACTGAACTGATCTCCTCATGAGACTAGGGGAGCGATTTATTGAAAATGGAGGAAGACCCCAGCCTATTTTTCCGTCCTCAGCCAGGCTCTTGTCCGCTTACTCTCAGGCACCCAGCTCAGCTCTCTCCTGTTCTGTCTTCCTGTGGGGTCATGACTCCTGGCCCATGAGGTCATGTCTTGGGTCCCTGGAGATTTTACAGGCACCCTCATATTCTCAGATCCCTGCGGTCCAAACTACTGAAGCACTTAGGAGAAGATTCACCCTGTGTCTCCGGGCTGGCATAGAGGATCTTGCTGGGCCATGGCGCTTGGGGCTGGCCATGGCCAAGGTCCCAGCTGGGGATCTGGTCGCACCTAGGGGAATGTAAATGGGCGTCTGAAGCCCTGTCTGGCTGGAAGGCCCAGTGGCCACAACTGCCCTGGTCCCAGCAGGTCTTCATCCCTGGTCACGGCTGACGTACTGGCCCATCCTGACTGGAGGCTCTGACTTACCTCCTGGGTGGGGGAGAGGAGGGGTTCCAGCAGGAGCTGGGGGAACTTCTGCTTCCCCCCTGCCCTTCTCACCAGGAAGCAGGAGCGGAATTTCTTCTAAAACAGCACCTTGTTTATTTTGTCAGCCGATGGAAGATGTAAGTCGTTAGCTCCCATGAGCCATTATTGGGGCTTTAGTGCTTAGAAGCACAGAAAGCGCACGAGACGCTTGCATTTCTGGGTGAGAGGGATTGACGGCACCCCAGTGACAGGCAGTCCCTCGTAAGCCTGCACTCAGATCCGTAATTAGTTCACACGTTGACAGAGGTTTTCAGTGAATAAATTTTAATTACATCTCAGGTTAAAAAGAAGGAAAAGTGCCAGTGCAGGGAGAGATCAGAGCAGTGGCAGCTTTATTAAAGAACTGTATTTGTTCCAGAATATTCTTGGCCCCTAAACACGCCAGCATGGCTGCCAAATGCCCATTGGAGTTAAAGATGAAACACACGTGCTATGAATTTCGGAGGGAGTTTTGAACATTTGGAGAGAGTCCGATTATAGGAAAAGCAGTGTCCCATTCATTCAGATGACGGTTCTGGGGGAAGATGGAAGTTTCTAGAGGCTCTTGGATGACGCTCACTTTTTAGTGATTAGGGATGGAATCACAGGAAGCCAGTCCAGTCCTGGAATAAGCTAGCCTTTCTATTATAATACAGTATAAGAAAGTAAATATAAATAATGAAAATGCAGTGTAATAGTCACACCCAAGAGCCGTGTGCGTGTTAACTCACAGACTTGGGCTGGGTGCTGTGGTCCCATTTTACATTTGAGGAGATAAACCTGGGTTAAGGAACTTGCCCAGTCACCCACTGAGAAAAACTTGCTCTCAGAGTCTCGGGTCATGGTTTTTTTGGCTTGGATGTACCCAGATATCAGAGCTAAGGAATTTTTTTTCCCTTTTGGGTTTTCTTTGTTTTTCCTTTAAGATTTTTGATGTGGAGCGTTTTTGAAGTCTTTATTGAATTTGTTACAATATTGCTTCTATTTGATATTTTGCTCTTTTGGGGGCCTGAGGCATGTGGGATCCTAGCTCCGTGACTAGGGATTGAACCCACACACCTTGCATTGGAAGGTGAAGTCTTAACCACTGGACCACCAAGGATGTTCTGGGATTTTTTTTTAATATTTATTTTTAATGATTGATTTATTCAGCTGTGTTGGGTCTTAGTTACGGTATGTGGGATCTAGTTCCCTGACCAGGGATCGAACCTGGGTCCCCTGCACTGGAAGTGCGGAGTCTTAGCCGCTGGACTGCCAAGGAAGTCCCTCCTCTTTGGGTCTAAACAGTCTTTCTGTTTGCTCCCCTGCCTACTCCCCACCGGCAGTACACCCTCAACGGCAAGAAGGTGGAAGTGGCTGTGAAGCAGATCATCGCTGGGAAGACGGTGGAGCACCGAGGGGCCTTCTCGAATCCCGAGACCCTGGATTTGTACCGGGACATCCCTCAGCTGCAGGACTTTTGAGCCGAGCTGGCTAGCATGTCCCTCAGCCACATGCGCCTGTACCGTCATTTTTTTACATTCAAGAAATTCCTTAGAAACCTACGGCTCTTTGGAAAGGGGTTCAAGCCAAGTCCGTAGGCCCAGGGAAGAACCATTCTCTGTCCTGCAGGTTCATTTTATGGGTTCCCGAGTCTTCCCCCACCGTTGCGGGATCCTGACCTTCAGTGATCCTGGAGGGTGTGTGTTTTTGCATACTTGCAGGGATGACCTGGGGTCACCTGCGTGTGTGCCATTACGGCTGATGCCTGGTCCCCTGTCCAGGGCCGGTCGGCATCCTGTGTCAGCTCAGCTCTGGGGATCAACCAGCTTGCAGCCTTATGCTGTGGTCCATTTTGATCTCTTTCTCCCCTTGATCTTCTCCCAGCTCTGGCTGCCATCCTTCAGGGCCCGTCTGGCTACTGTGGTGTGTTGCCCATCAGGGGACCCATCCCAGGGTGACTTTACAGCATCTCACAGCAGATCGTCAGCACCTGGGCCAACCGCTGTCCCATCTGTGTGTCACAGATGGAATCCGGGCAGCTCCTGGGGCAGCCGTGTGTTACCCCAGCCCTGGCACCCCTCGGCAGACAGAGAGCTCCAGTTGCCTTTAGAGGATGACTGGGTTTCATGTTTTAATAGGATCTCTTTATTTCATGGATTTTTGAGTGGTTTAAATGTTTTTAATGTTAATTAAGTGTGTGGTATGTGGATGTTTGAAGGTGTGGGTAATGTCCACCCCATGAGGGGTGTCACTCAGGAATGTGGGCAAGCTCCAGGTGGTGGGTCCTTGCCCACAGGACCCTGCCGAGGCAGAGCTGCTGGGCTTCGGGGGACATGGCTTTACTGCACAGCCCTGCCCAAGGGCCCAGGACCCGCACACCAGCAGCCAGATGTACTTTTGAATGTACTTGTCAGTTCGGCCTCTTAACACTTTCCTGTCATCATAATGTTCATTTTTGTATTTTTTAAAACTGAACACAGTGGAAAACTTTCTTGAACCCTTTTTCTCTTGTGGATTATAAAAACAGGGCAGATTGCTACGAGGCATTTAATGCAATAAACATATATGTATATACGCACACACAGGCATGCTCGTGTGTTCTCTGCAGTGGGTGCTGGATCTGAGGGTGTCAAGCTGGTGTTGATGGGCCAGCAAGATGTTTGGTCCAGATGGTGGGAGCGTGTCCTGGGCCCCTGGTATGTAGCGGACCTGCCTGGTGATCAAATGGCCCCAGAGCCCTTCGCAACATGAGGTCACACCCCAGAAGGGAAGACATGCTCACCCTGGACTCTGCTGGAGCTCAGAGCCGCCGGGGTTCTGGTTGGCACTCCTTCACCTTTTCAAGACCACACGTGTGTCCCTTGGATGGTGTCTGGCTCTGTGTCATAGCATCCAGGCCGGGCTCAGCAGGGCTTATTTTTCTCACGTCATGGGAGGTTGAAGGCAGGCTGTTCTTGAGTGGGTGTAGGGGCTGAAGGGGCCCAGCTCCTCCATCTCCTGGGCTCCACCGTCCTCCCATGGGGACCGTCCTCCACCTCCAGCCTCCCATCTGTGTCCCAGGCAAGAGGAGGACTGAGTGAGAGGCAAAAAGCCTGTCCCTTTTCAGCTTTTATCATCAAAACAATGGTTTTTCTGGAAACCCCACCCAGTGCACACCTGCTTACACCTCAGGGGCCAGAACTGGCTACAGGCTACTGCTTGCTGTGGGAGAGGCGGGTGTTGCACTGGGGAGGTGGGGTAGAGTCTGGAGAGCTGGTAGAGTTTTTAAGCGAGGCCTATTACATTTGTGTGCAGACCTGTTTTTTTTTCAAGTTTTTTTTTTTTTTTTGAGATGGACCATTTTTAAACTATTAAACTTGTTACAATTTTGCTTCTGTTTTATGTTTTGTTTTTTTTTTTGGCCACAAGGCATGTGGGATCTTAGCTCCCTGTCGAACCCACACCCCCTGCATGGGAGGCGAAGTCCCAACCATTGGATCACCAGGGAAATCCCTGTAGACCTCCTTTTATTGTAAGCTGTTTTATTGTGCTTCGAAGATACTGTGTTTTTTTTTTTTTTTTTTTTTTTAACAGATTGAAGGTTTGTGACAACCCTGCGCTGAGCAAATCTGTTGGTCCTGTTTGCTCACTTCGTGTCTCTGTGTCACGTTTTGGTAATTCTTCCAGGACTTCAGACCCTCCACCAGCAAAAGAGATGACAACTTGCTAAAGGCTCAGACAGTTAGCATTTTTTAGCCATAAGTATTTTTTAGTTAAGGTACATGGATTATTATTTAGACATAATGCTATCACACAGTTTAACAGACTACGATATAGTGAAAACAACCTTTGTTCGAGGGCTTCCCTGATGGTTCAGCCAGTAAAGAATCTGCCTGCGATGCAGGAGACACGGTTTGATCCCTGGGTCAGGAAGATCCCCTGGAGGAGGAAATGGCAACCCATTCCAGTATTCTTGCCTGGGCGGGCTACAGTCCATGGGATCACAAAGAGACACGACTGAGCATGAATCTTTATTCACGCTGGAAAATCAAAAGCTCATGTGACTCACTTTATTGCAGGGGTCTGGACAGAACTGGCCACATCTCCGAAGAATGCCTGTTTTAGTTTGCTGTCGCTGTTGGAACAGATTACCACACACTTAAAATAGCACGAATTTATAGTTCTGGGGAGCCAAGGCAGGTCTCACTGGGCTGAAATCAGTGTCAGCAGGCACTGTTCCTTCTGGAGGCATTAGGAGGCGCCCTTGCCTTCCAGCTTCTGGAGGTGCCTGCCTCCTGGGTCGGGGGCTCCTCATCCTCAAAGCCTGCAGTGTAGGACACTCCTGCCGCCCTCTTCCACTTCTGTGATGACACTGGGCTCACTTGAATAATCCATGATGCTCCCCCTATTTTAACATCTACTGATTGTTGTTTAGTCGCTAAGTCGTGTCCGACTCTTTTTCAACCCTATGGACTGTAGCCTGCCAGGCTCCTCTGTCCATGGGATTTCCCAGGCAAGAAAATCGGAGCTGGTTTTCATTTCCTTCTCCAGGGAATCTTTTCAACCCAGGGATTGAACCTGCCTCTCCTGCGTTGGCAGGCAGATTCTTTACTACTGAGCCACCTGGGAACCCCAACATCTACTGATTAGCAAGCTTAATTCCAGCTGAAGCCTTCAACGCCTGCTGGCCATGTAACTAATGTTTTCACAGGTTCTGGAGATTGGGATGTAGGCACCCTTTGCTGGGGGTAGGGGCCGGGGGAGGCAATTATTCTGCCTACCTGGCTTTGCAAACTCAGGGAGGGCGCTGTGGGGGAGGAAGGAGGGCGAGTGGTCATCAGGAAGGAAAACTATGGGCCCTGAGTTGGGAGAGTGAGCAGTCGGGACCCCTGGTTGCTGACCACCCCCATATGACCGGTCTGCCGGCCTGCCAGCCTCCCTCCCAGGGCTCAGGTAAGGCCTGGGACCCCTCAGCCCTCTCCTATGGCCCACTGCTTGGAACCCACTTCACACTGACTGTGTCTGAGGAGTCGTTAAAGCTTAATCACCACGCCCTTTAGTTCTAGCAAGACGTCCCAGGCTGGCTGAGCCCACGCGTCCTTATTAATAAGCCATGCCGGACAACTTCATTAACGAGAGACAGATGGTCTGGAACAACAGTCACTCCAGCCCCTGCCGTGCCGGCTCTCCTGTGGAGAGCCTTGGCCCGAGCATCGCTCTTCAAAACCCCAGCTCCTGCCGGCCAGCTGCACTGAGCCGTCCTCCCGGCTCCTGTCCTTCCAGCTCCCAGCACACGTGTCCCGGCAGCGCTCCAAGGGAGCGTTAGGACCTGCAGGGCAGCCTGGCAGGGCTGCCGTGTTCTGTGCCCCTGGTCGTCTCCCACGAGTGACAGAAGAGAGGAGGGAAGGAGAAAATTGGCAAGCTGATTTCTGGAAAAGTCTTCCCTCCACCCAGCAACCTATCCCTACCACCCCTGCCAGGCGAGCAAAAGGAACTGCCCTCCCCCCGCCCCCCGCACCACCTTGTCACCCCAAGCATCACTTGTGCACAGATCACAAGAATGCTTTGGTTCATGAAGCAAATAGATGTTGAACACACAGCCAGGGTGATGGGGAGCCTGTCGGATTCAGCCAGGAAGCCTGAACTGCGTTGACGAGCCGAGGTTCTCTCTGAGCCACAACTGCCACGGACATCAGCATAAACTCGTTCTAAATGCCTGCTGCCATCTTGTCCCCAGACCTTGAAGGCTGTCACAAGCGGAAAAGCAAAAGCCCGTTTAGACGTTATTTAAAACACATTATGAGCTAAGCACTGGCTCCTTGTCACAGCTGATCATCTTGGAGCGCGCTCTTGGCCGTCACAGCGGTAAGTGGATGGTCTCATAATTTCATTAGATGACTTCCAGGGGAGAAGCAGTTGTTAGTCAATTCATTATGCCTTGGAACAATTTCCAGACTTCTTCATCTCAGGACGCCCTCCCCGTGCTTCCTCCTACTCTCTCTTTCCTTAACTTGAACTGTAAATCATGAGTCAGGCTGGGTTTGGAGAGAGGCGAAGGTACAGCTTGGACCCAGTTTTTCATTTTTTGGGTTTTGAGCTTGCTGGTCTCATCATTTGTACTCACCACTTACCTGCTTAGTGCGGTCTCATTCTTTTTGGCATCCACTTGCTTTTTCAATCACAACTCAGGATTTTCCTGGCTACAAGTAACAGAAACTCCAGTTGAAACTGGCTGAAGTGCAAAAAGGGTATTATTGGCTCACAGTTCTGAAACCTCAAGTGCTGGGACTAGCTTCAGGTATGGCTGGATCCAGGGGCTCCATGATGTCATCAGTGTCCTCTGCCCGCATATCAGCCCTACCTTCCTCTGTATTGACCACATTCTCAGGTGGCTTCTCCTTTCACGGGGACAGATGAATACTTACAACTCCAGGCTTATGTCCTCACAGGGCTGAGAGAGGAGAAACATTTTTCCCCCCTGTAGTAGTTCGAAGGTGAATTCTTGTGTTGAAACTCATTGGACTATTTGGGTCACATGCCCAAACCTGAGCCAATCACTGTGGCCAGAAGGAGAAAATATGCTGATTGGTTAAGCCTGGGTCACATGACTAGCCAGCAGGTGTGGAACTAACTGCTCCCGGTTACTGGGACTGAGCGTGAGAGAGATGGGTCCTGAAGGAGCATGTGGCTTTCCTTTAAGAAGCAGAAGCAGCAGCAACCAGCCCTTCCGTTTCTTTTCATCTTTCCTCAGGGGCCAGTCCTTCCCTTTCTTCCCTGCTTCCTTCTTTCTCTAGGAGAGTCTCTCTAACCTCCCGTGTCTCTTTCCCTGTTCCTGGAGTCCTCCTCTGCACCACAGAATTTCAGGTTGCTCAGAAAACAAGTTGGGTCCTGGTGACATAGGTTTCCAGATTAAGAAAATGGGAGTGTGGTGGGCAGACATGTACTCTTTTTCCATAACATAAATTCTGCAAAGTAAAGCTCTGAAATCTAATGTTTGTTCTGGGAGATGCTGGATTGACATTTAGATGCCGCCACTCTGAGCCCTCTGCAGCCTGGGGGAGGCTGCACACTGGGGGGCTGGCACACTGCCACTCTTCCTCCAGCCCTCACCTGGGGCCCCTGCTTGCCTTCCCTCCCCTCCCGTCCTCTCTCTCCCATTCACCTCTTCCTCCTTGTCTCCTCACCCCCTCTGACCCCTTGACGTCACACCAGTCACTTCCCTGTTCTGCGCCTCAGTTTCCTCACCCAAGATGTGGGATGAAGAGAAGCAACCACCTGCCGTGGCTGGGGGAGGCAGGAGTGAGGCTGGAGACAGAAATCACGAAAGCGCCAGTGAACAAAGGCGCTAGAACTGCTCAGGTCAAACCCTGTCTCCCTCCCTGAAGTTCTTCACTCCCCAAATGCCCACACCCCCTCTCCTTGGAAGCCTGTCCTGCTGTGCCAATCTGGACCCCCATCTGTAGTATACACGCCCTACAGTGACCCCGTAATTCAGCTGGGTCATGTGACCGCCCCTGCAGCTGGAGTGTGGAGCCAGCCCAACGGGGACCACCTGGGCTGAGAGTGGGGAAGGCGAGGTCCCTCCTGGGAGAATCAGGGTGCTGATGGTAGAGGGGACAGTGAGTATGGGTTCCTGATGATGCTAACGCCGCCACTCAGTGCAGTTACGGGGCATCTGTGAAGTGGCAGGATTCATGGTCAGAGAGAAGAGCTGTTGCTGGATTTCAAGCTTAGGGTCCTGCCTCATTCTCAGCTGAACGAGCCATGCCCGTGGCGATCATCTCACAGATGAAGGTGGGTGGACATGAAGGCATTGTTGTAGGAGGGCTAGAGAATTAAAGAATTACCTGGATCTTGGCTGGAAGAGTTCCCAAATAGACTTTCAATGAAAAAAAATTTGTTTCTCTGGTTCTGAATGTTTGTGTGTAATGAACTCAAATGAGACTTATTTGTGCAGACGGCAAACACCAGAATTGGGTTTTGAGCATCAGCCAGGTTTGAAGCGAGGCAGGTCACCTTTTGGGAGAGGCAACTCTGTCTGGGATAAATCCATCTTACGAAATTGCAGTATTCTTGGAGCCAGCATTTCCTTTAGGAAGAGAGGGGTCTCAGGAGTTGTGGTAGTTCAAGAAAAATGGCAGAATATTTTTTGACACTTCTCCCATGATGGTGGAGAAGTCTGATGACCTCAAGGTCATCACGCCAGGGAAGCCATATGGAGGCGCTCTGGCCAAAAATTCCAGCAGAGTCCAGTGTTACTGCCATCCCTGCCAAGGCACCGGGCACATGAGTGGTGCCAGCCTTGACCTCTGGACCAGCCCTCTGCCACACGAATGTCATCAAGTGACCTCAGTTGACACCACATGAAACAGAAGAATCACCCAGTGAAGCCCTGCCTGAATTCCTGACCCGTGGAATCCATGATACATAGCAAAATTCGTTTTGTTCTACACTACTAAATTTTGGGTAATTATATAGCAGTAGTAATCAGAACTTGTTTTTTTTTTTTTTTTATTTATTTATTTATTTGGCCACTCCAAGTCCTAGTTGTGGCATGTGAAATCCAGTTCCTTGACCAGGATGGAACATGGGCCCCTGCATTGGGAGCACAGAGTCTCAGCCACTGGAGCACCAGAGAAGTCCCCAGAGCTCCTTTGAAATAGGGTCAAAGCTGGTGATGGGAATGCAAGAAGAGGGTCGGATGTAGCCCGAGGGAAGCTGGGGACAGCAGGAGGCTGCTCTGTCTTATGGTGACAGCCATTAGTAGGAAGCACAGGCATAAAAGGACTGGCTCTGGAGCCAACTCTCTGTGTTCGAGTCCTGGCTGGGCCAGCTGGGTCATACTGGGAAAGCTTCTTGACCATCCTGGGCCTCAGCTTTTCCATCTGTAACATGAGACTATCGTTCTAAACTTGGCAATAAGGAACAGACATCTCCAGCCAATGGCCAAGGGCTCAGATCTAGGCTACAGATATGTCTTGTTTGACTCCCATGTTTTGTTTGGTTTTTTAATTAAAAAAAAAAATTGGCTGTGCTGGGTCTTCGCTGCTGTGTGTGGGCTTCTCTAGTTGCATCAAGGGGCCTTCTCTAGTTGCAGTGCATGGGTTTCTCATTGCAGTGGTTTCTCTTGTTACAGAGCATGGGCTCTGGGGCACATGGGCTCAGTAGTTGTGGTACATGGGCTTAGTCGCCCCACAGCATGTGGGATCTTCCTGGACCAGGGATCAAACCTGTGTCCCCTGCATTGGCAGGTATTCTTAACCACTGGATCACCAGGGAAGTCCCCATGTTTTATTCTTTATCTAATTTAGAAATTGGGAGATTTCCCAGCTTCTCTGGAAATCAAGTGGTCATACTGCTCACACAGATGAACCATCTAGCATGGACGGGTGGGACAGCATTCTAAGTGTTTGACATCCATTCATTTGACCCCAAGCAGCCCTCCAAGGTCTGTATCATCACCATCCCAGGCTCTACCAGAGGTGATCCAGGGAGCAAGGGAGCCACTTCAGCGTGTACCATGGTGGCAGGAGATGCTGCTGAGAAAATGTTCCCCTCTTCCCTTCCTGGGGCCAGACACACTCCTGCCCAGAGTTATGCATGACCCTGGAGAGAGAGGAGAACCCCCACATGTGACTGAGATTAACTTGATGTCCTTAGGGGTGTGGGGGTTCATGAAAGCAATTCATTTAGTTTATTGAGAACTAAACTAGATTTCTACAAACTCCAGCATGTACGCTGAACACTAAAAAAAAACACAAAAAACAAACAAATAAAAAAAGCACTCATACAACAAACCTTCTTTGCGTGCTTAGGTGATCAAAGTATCAGCTCCTTCAATCCGCACAACTACCCCATGAAGAAGATGTTTTTATGACCCCTGTTTCCTCAGGATGGAGAGTAAAGTACCAAGGTTAACTTGCCTGAGGTCATTAAGCTAATAGGGGATAGAATTGGGGTTTGACTCTAGGCAACTTGGCTGTAGCCTCCCTGAACAGTGTGCATCCGGAGCCCCTTTCCTGGCAATAGAAATATTGTCCCAGGAGAGCTGGGACAATGCCCTCTGTGACCCAGTCAGTGGTCCCCATGTAGGGCCTCAGCATGTAGTGATGCTTATGGGTCACTGGTGGTAACGGGGAACTGAGAAAAGGCATGCAGGAGGAGGTGGCTGGTGTTCATTTCCCACGCAGGCTGGGCTGGAAGGGGCTGATGAATGTCACACCGCATCAAGCAGACGGTGCGCCTGCAGCTTTGATAATGACCGCCCGGGGCCCCTCTGTGTACGGACGGCTGAACCAGGTACCAGTTGCCAAAGGCAATGAGCTTGTTTCTTATCAGTCTGGGCTGTCCTGGTGGCCAAGGGCTGTGACTCCTGCTGGGCGATCTGTCCCGCTGTCCTTCTACAATGGACAGGACTCAGGACCACGGCTTCAGGGGCTGGAGCCATTTGTCTGAGCCTTAGGCTGGCTGATGCTAATAACAGCCAGCATTGCTATGGTTCTTAGAATGTGCCGGGCATTGTTCCAAGGGCATGATCCTGACTATGAGCCTGGAAGGTCAACAGCATCATTATCCCCATTTTGCAGATGGGGAATAAAGCACCAAGTTCAAGGAACTTGCCCAAGGTCGCACAGGCAGACTGGCTTCCGATGCTGGTCCCTACCTTACGGCTGAGCCTTTTGGAAAGGACTCCCCAAAGAATAGGGAGAATCCCTCTTTTGATAAACAAAACCTCATTATGTGGTCCTTTTTTTGGGTAGTTCTTTTTTAGGGAGGGGTGGTTCCTGACTGTCTAGATTGATTGAAAAAAAAAATCACACTCCAGTGAAAAAGATCAATTGCCATGTACAGTTCCAAGTCACTTTGACGCCATCACAAACCCTCTCATATGCTTGAGCCTCTAATTAGATTTGGAGGAGAATCAATTCATGTGTCATGAAATTTTAAAAGACAACGTTCTGTGAATGGTCCTTCCCATTATTCCAGCTTGATTGAAATTGTGGGTTTTTCAGAGGATGCTATATTTATACTCTTAAGACAATGGAGCTTTCAAAAGGATTCCGACTCTTAGGTCTTCATATGTGATTTCTGGAGAAGTGGAAATTTTCAAATTTTCTTAATGAATGTGTTTTTATGGCTTTTTTCCTGTTACTTCTTTCTTTAAAACAAACAAACAAAAAAACCCCAAAACTCTGACTCCACAGTGTCTCTCTCCCTCTGATGGGGACTTCTGGTTCTTGCCAAAGTATGTATCACATAATTGCTTTCATGTTCAGACCCGGCAAGAGCACGTTGTAAATGACTGCGACGCAGATGTGACAATTCTATTAGGCCTGGGTTCTTGCATGGTTGACCTTGCAAATTGAATTCGAGGAGGTCAGCCCTTATGCCTGGCTGCTAGATTTCACGTTTGCAGTTTGGGCAGAGAGGTCTGGGGAGGTGCGGGTGGCAATTTCCGTGCTGGGGCACGGACAGTCGGGCATCCGTTCCATCGTGTCCTGAATCCGATCTGTATTCCCCTTTGCGTCCCAGAGTCTTCCTCAGCTTCCCAGCGGAAGGCAGCAGCCCATGATCGATGGGCTTCTGCCTGCCATGGCGTTATTAGCCACTCTGTCAAGGTGACAGTGTCATTTTTAATATTCCATCTTCAGACCTGAGGTTTATTTTTAGGTTGGGAATCAGTCAGCCTTCCCAGAGAGCGAGTTTCGAGGACTTGAGGATATGGTTGTCAGCCCTGGCTACTGCAGAGCTTTTTACCAATACGCATGCCCACAAGGGTGGCCTCTGGGGCGCAGCAAATGTTCTGTGTCTTGATTTGTGTGGTTTTTACTTGAGTTTATCTATGTGTGTACAAAAATTGAGCTTTGGTGAGGATGTGGAAAAATCAGAACCCCATGCGTTGCTGTGGGAATATAAAATGGCCCTTGGAAAACTGTTTGGCATTTCCTTAAAAAGTTAAATAGAGTTACCATGTGAAAGTAAAAATATTGGTCACTCAGTCATGTCTGACTCTGCCACCCCATGGACTGTAGCCCACCAGGCTCCTCTGTCCATAGAATTCTCCAGGCAAGAATACTAGAGTGGGTTGCCATGCCCTTCTCCAAAGAATCTTCCTGACCCAGGGATCGAACCAGGGTCTCCTGAGTGACAGGCAGATTCTTTACCGTTTGAGCCACCTGGGAAGCCATAGAGTTACTGTATGACCCAGAAATTCTGCTCCTAGATATGTTCCCCAAAGAATTGAATGCAAAGACTCAAATGGGTATTTGTACACCAATGTTCATAGGAATATTTTTTTAAAGGAAGGATTTCTTTTTCCTTTTTAAAAAATTTATTTATTTTTGTTTATTTGGCTGCACTGGGTCTTAGCTGTGGCATGCAGGATCTAGTTCCCTGACCAGGGATTGAACCCAGGCCCGCTCGCTCATTGGGAGCACAGAGTCTTAGCCGCTGGACCACCAGGGAAGACCTGTTCATAGCAACGTTACTCCCAACAGCCAAAAGGTAGAAACGATCCAAATGTCCATCAGCAGATGACTGCAGGGAGTCCTCTGGTGGCCTAGTGGTTAGAATTCCCAGCTTTTGCTGCTGTGGCCTAGGTTCAACCCCTGATTAGGGAACTGAGATCCTGCAAGTGGAATGCTATAGCCAAAAAAACAAAAAAACCCACAGATGAATGGATAAACAAAATGTGGCCTATCCATGCAGTGGAATATTATTTAGCTATAAAAGGGAATACAATTCCGATACTTGCTACAACATGGATAAACAATGACATTGTTATACTGAGTGATCCCTTAGCTGAAGTGGGGGTCTGCCAGGGTTCTTCACTATTGAGTTCCCCACGGGGCCCCATAAGACACAGACGGTAGGAAAAAGAAGAATGAAATCACGCCATTGGCAGTGACATGGATGGACCTGGAGATGATCACACTAAGCCGAGTAAGTCAGACAGAGAACCGAAAATATATGATACCACTTGGATGTGGAATCTAGAATCTGGTACAAATGAAGTACTTTACAAAACAGAAACAGACTCACAGACTTAGAAAACAAACATCTGATTACCAAAGGGGAGAGGTGTGGGGAAGAGGGGTAAATGAGGAGGTCGGGATTGACATAGACATACTACTGTCTATAAAATAATCAACAAGGACCTACTATAAAGCCTAGGGTACTCTACTCAACATGCTGTCATAACCTATATGGGTGAAGAACCGGAGAAGAATAGATACATGTCTGTGTGTAACAGAATCATGTTGCTGTACACCTAAAACAAACAGAACATTGTAAATCAACTATACTCCAGAATAAAATAAAAATTGGGAAAAAAAACCCCATAGACAGCAAGAGATGACACTGTTTACCCTTCACTGACCTTCCTGCTAGAAGGATAGAAGGAATGAATATTTCTCATACACTTATTATGTGTCAAGCCTTGGGCTAGGCACTCATATCCGCTATCTCATTTAAATTAGCCTCTCAATGTCAGACAATGATTTGGGGGCACTTTCTTCATTACAAACCAGAGAAAGCATCCATAGCTTTCTCCGATTTCTGAATCTGCCTCACCTCACTTGAGTACTGTTTTTTTTTTTCTTAAGCATCTGAAATATTTTCCATATCAAGTGTTTCAAGGACCTAATTATGAACTTCATTATAATTGTTCATTAGTTATATTTTGTTCAATTACTTTAACAAGTTGCCAAATAGAACACAAAGCCGGCAAATAGCATTATGTAATTGTAATGAGATGCTCAAATTGGGTTAGAGAGCTTTGTCTTTGCTTGCATATTTTTTCCTCACAGGAAGACAAACAGAAGGTGGTGGTGGCCCCTTGGTCTGCTCACCGGCTCCCTCCAAGCTGTTGAGGGGTGGGGACCAGTCTTTGTTTCTGTACCAAGGTCTAATCTGGGAAAACGGAAACATTTAAGGGTGATGTTAAAAACATTTTAGAGGATGATGTTTATATGTAGCACTCATTACATGGCAGTCACTATCCTAGGCACGTTTACAGGCCGTAACTCTAACTTCCTGCCAGGTCCCTGGGGTGGATGCTATCATGTCCCCCATTTTACAGATGAAGAAATACAGGCACAAAGTCTAGGTGACTTGCCCAAGGTCATGCAGCCAGAAAGTGCTGGAGCTGAGCTCAAACCCAGCAGGGTGGTGCCTATGGCCCCTACTCTTGGCCACTACTTTCAATCGATTTATTGAATCTCAAAGAAAAATGTATACATATATATATATTTAAAAATCTATTGTTGGCTGTGCTGGGTTTTCGTTGCTGCGTGGGCTTCACTCTAGTTGTGGAGAGCACGGACTGCTCTCTACGCGTGATGCGAGGGCTTCTCATCGCAGTGGCTTCTCTTGTTGCAGAGCACAGGCTTTAGGGCCCGTGTGCTTCCAGTCCTTGCGCCTCCCAGGCTCCAGAGCACAGGCTCAATAGTTGTGGCACACGGGCTTAGTTGCTCCGTGGCATGTGGGATCTTCCTGATTCAGGGACTGAACCCGTGTCTCCTGCACTGGCAGGTGGATTCTTCACCACTGAGCCACTAGGGAAGCCCCAAACTGTACACTTTGAAAAATGTAATTATCCACTTCCTAATAAGAGACCATCAGTGAGGAAAAAAAAATTGGCATTGCATTTTAACCACTTGATTGTTAATTTCTGAAAATGTTTTGGAGATAGGAATGTGAATGCAATTTCCTAAAATTTGTAGAGCTCAATCATAACAGCCTCTGTGGCGATCCTTGACCCAATCACTAGGGCTGAGGGGATGGAACATGTTGACCCAACAGCTATGGTCTCCAGCTCAGACAGTTTGATCTGTGAAGATGTTTCAGTGGGATTCTGTTAACTAAGATATTCACTTGTTGAACTTAAAGAAGCTGACTTGACTAAGAATGTTAGTCTTGGAGTGCAAGGGACAGAACTCTGGCATATCTGAAAAGGGAAGACTTTATTGTTTACTGCAACTGAAAAGCCCAAGGATGGATTTCAAGTATGGCTGGATCCAGGAACTCAAACAATATTCTCAATGCTCTCCCTGCATCTCACCTAGGGTCTGCTTTCCTCTGCACTGGAGTCACTGTTGGGCAAGTCCACCCGCAGTTTCATGTGTCCCCACCAGGAGGCGTGCTATAGGTCTCCTTTCCAGGAGGAGTCTGCCATCAGCACCAGGAGTGCAGTTAGCTGACAGCCCCTAGACGTGGCTCCCTCAAGGTCTGCCCGAGTTTTTGAGGCCAGGCCTTGCCGATCCCAGGTGGTCCCAGCCAGTGGTGGTAAGGTTAGGGCTTAGTCATTTCTTCCCAGTGCTCATGCTGTTGCACTGTGTGGTCAGATCTCCACGATGGTCTGAAAGCTTCTTTCCACTCCTGCTTCCCATCACATCTGTCTTTCACAGGGGTCACTGCCAAGAAATCTCTTTCTCTCCTAACCTCATCTGAGCGTCTGCTTCCCAAACTACCCAGCTAATACACCAGGGTTATTTTTTAACAGGTTGGACTTCCCAGGGGCAAGGAATACAACATTCCCAAAAGTTCCAGCAAAATTCCCAAGTCGGACTCCCATTGGTTGAAACTTCATGCTTATCCTGGAATCTTCCCTGTGAATCTGATTGGCCAGACTTGGGTCATGTGGCCACTTGTGGGCGGGGTGATCCATGTTTAATATCTTGACCCAAAGAAGAGAGCTATAGTTTCCCAAAAGAAAATCTGGGTTCTCCTCTCAGAAGAGAAAGGGCATCATTACTGATCATGCATGCATGAGGAGGTCTACCTCAGAAGGCTATGAGATCAGAAGGCCTGGCCTTAAGCCAGCTTGTCACATCGCCCCTTTCATATCACCTCTTCTGGGACTCAGTGTCCACCTCTATGAAATGGGCAAATGGCAAGTGGATCCCACTTTGTTTCTCTTCCTCACCCTCTGTCTCTGTCTGTCACTTTGCTTCTCTTTCTCACTCTGTCGTTCCCTCCCTCTCAGCTGATCTCTGCTCACAACTCTCCTAACAAATCCATCTGGGCCCCATGCTGTTTGCAGAAGCCCCTTCCAGATGGTGGGATGGATTTGAGTCAATAGCTTGGTGTGCTAATGACAGAGCTAATTTTTAATAATGATGAAATGTTATTAAAAAAAAAAAACAACCTCATCTGGATCAGCTCAAGATACTGAGTCCAAACCATACTATCGTCTGCAGTCCTGGCCGCTGTCCCCAGAACAGGTGTGGTTATTCCATAGCCAGAGTTTACCTTGCAGCCTCGGTCTCTTCCTGGAACGGCCTCAGAGTTTGGAAAGCCAGGGCCATCTGAATCTGCAATGGGTGAGTCACAAAGACCAGAAATCTCCTTCAAAGAAGCTCAAGTCTGGAGGGAGCTTACTGTAAGTGTAGCAACCACAGAGCACAGGTGTGCATCAAACAAAGCCTTGCCAGTCAGGGTGCCCGGATGTGAGCTGCAGAGACAGAGTCTAGCTGCTTCAGGCTGAAAAGGAATTTACTGAAACAATGCCAACGATGCTCACAGAGTTGTTGAGAAGCTGAAAAAATATACTCCCCAAATGAGTGAGGATGTTCAGACAGAGAGGAGTGTGCTGCAACATCAGCCTGATGAGGTCAGCACTGCTGGACTTTGGTGCTCTGGACACTGGCTGCTGCTGCCACCACCAGGAGAGCTTCTTCCTGTCTCTGCTTCTTCAGGTCCGGAGTTCTCAACTCAAAGTTTAGTTGGTCAAGGGACTTCCCTGGCGGTCCAGTGGTTAAGACCTTGCCTTCCAATGCAGGGGTTGTGGGTTCAGTCCCTGGTTGGGGAGCTAAGATCCCACAGGCCTTGCATGCCAAAAGCCAAAACATAAATCAGAAGCAATATCAAAACAAAACAAATTCAATAAAAACTTTAAAAGTGGTCCACATTAAAAAACAAAACAAAAAAACCTCACAAAGCCTAGTTGGTCAAGCTCTGTCACACTCTCACACCCTTGCTGGAAGGTAGGCAAGGCATTAAGCACAAAGGCTCTGGAGCCAGACTTGTTCAGTCACTCAGTTGTGTCCAACTCTTTGCCACCCCATGGACTGCAGCATACCAGGCTTCCCTGTCCTTCAACATTTCCCAGAGCTTGCTTAAATTCATGTCCATTGAGTCAGTGATGCCATCCAACCATCTCGTCCTCTATCATCCCCTTCTCCTCCTGACTTCTGTCTTTCCCAGCATCAGGGTCTTTTCCAATGAGTCCACTCTTCGCATCAGGTGGGCAATGTATTGGAGCTTCAGCTTCAGTCTTTCCAATGAATCTTCAGGGTTGATTTACTTTAGGATTGATTGGTTTGATCTCCATGCTGTCCAAGGGACTCTCAAGAGTTTTCTCCAGCACCACACTTCGAAGCCATCAATTCTTTGGCTCTCAGTTTAAGTGGGTCCAAATCCAGGCTCTGTCACTTGTGATCTGTGCACTCCTGGGCACCATGTGTGCCTCAGTTCGCTCATCTGTAAAATGGGGATGATAATTGTGCCTGCTCCCCTAGAGGTGTGTGAATTAAATCACAGAATATATGTGTGTGTCAAAGAAATAACAAGCATTCAGAGTTTTAGTTTTAATTCTTTGAAAATTATCAATTGGCATTGATGAGGTGAGGTAGCTGCTGTTTCTTATGAAGACTCAGATTGTGGGAATTCCCCAAATGCAGAACGGAAGATCCAGGTGACAGGCATCTCCCACAGTAATTCCCTTTCTTTTCTCTACTGCTCAAATTTATTTCTATTTTGAGCCTTGATTCCCTTATGCTTTTCTGAAGTCTCAGTCAATCTGGGGACACACCTACCTGTTCCCCAGGATTGCTCCTTAACAATGAAATCTAGGGAGTTCCCTGGTAGTCCAATGGTTATGAATCCACCTGTCAATGCAGGGGACACAGGTTCAATCCCTGGCCTGGGAAGATCCCACATGCTGCTGGATAACTAAGCTATTCTATGAAGAGTAGCCCCTGCTTGCTGCAACTAGAGAAAGCCTGTGTGCAGCAACAGGGAGTCGCAAAGAATCAGACATGACTTACTGACTGAACAACAAAATGTGCAGCAACGAAGACTCAGAAAGCCAAAAATAAATAAATAATAAAATTAAAAAAACAATGAAACCTGAATGCCATTAAGCAAATCGTGACTCCTTCAGTTTACCACAGTCCCTACCACTCCCTACTGGCCTGCACCTGCCCTGTTTAACTCATTTATTTTACTTAGCTTGGTTCATGTGGGCATTTGAGTTTATGATCCTAGAACCAAAGAACTGGGAGTTTGGGAAGACAAAAAGATAAAACCTAAAGGCTTTTGTGTCTACTTTCATGGGAATCACATCCCTACCTGAAATAATGTCTGGATCTGTGATCTGCTTGCGAGGGGGAAAGGATAAAACAAGTACACAGCCCTAAATGTGTATATGGGCTTCTCTGGTCGCTCTGGTAAAGAATCCACCTGCCAGTTCAGGAGATGTGGGTTCAATCTCTGGGTCAGGAAGATCCCCTGGAGGAGGAAATGGCAACTCACTCCAGTATTCTTGCCTGGGAAATCCCATGGACAGAGGAGCCTGGCAGGCTACAGTCCATGGGTTCACAAAAGTCAGATTTGACTTCAGTTCAGTCGCTCAGTCGTGTCTGACTCTTTGTGACCCCATGAACCGCAGCACGCCAGGCCTCCCTGTCCATCACCAACTCCCGGAGTCCACCCAAACCCATGTCCATTGAGTCGGTGATGCCATCCAACCATCTCATCCTCTGTCGTCCCCTTCTCCTCCTGCCCCCAGTCCCTCCCAGCATCAGAGTCTTTTCAAATGAGTCAGCTCTTCGCATCAGGTGGCCAAAGTACTGGAGTTTCAGACTTGACTTAGAGACTAAATAACAATATGGGTGTATATATTACACATTGCCAACATGTCCTGCAGTGCCCTCAACCCCAAGGACACGACCAACATAATCTCAGAAACCCATATTTCAGGGTCTGTGTCCTGGAATCATTCCCACAGCTAGTTCTATATCGACGTCCAACCAGAAAACAGAAATGTCATCAATAATTTGAACTGGGAATGTTGACTACAAAGAATCATTAACCAGGAAGAGGGGATTAACGAACTAAAGGGATAGAAGAAGGGACTTCCCTGGCAGTCCAGTGGTTAGGACTCTGCTTTCCCTACTAAGGATGTAAGTTCAATCCCTGGTTAGGGAACTAAGATCCTGCAAGCTGCGAGGTGTGGCCAAATTGAAAAAAAAAAAAAAAGAGGGGAAGTGATAATAGAAGACTCTAGGGGGTCCAGAAGTAGCAGGTACAAAGGAACAGAAGACGGAAAGGGGATAATGAAGGGATTACAGTTCCTGCCTCCTCCCAGGGGCTGATATTCTTAAAAGAGGGTCTGGCGCCCACAAGAACAGAGTCTGCTGGACTGAAGAGGTGTCAGAGGTGAAGGCTGTGGCTGGTCCATGTGTACAATCCCCCACTGCTGGAGGGTGTGAACTGCTCTCTGTAAATGACCCTCTGGGTGGGGAGAGTGTGGCCTGAGGGTGCGCACCCTTCAAGGCTGCCAGGCAAGGAGGACAGGACCCAGAGCACTGCTGACGCTGGTGTGAGAGCAGCTGGGCTTCTGCTCTGAATGAAAGAGTGGGACTGCCAACCTTCTGCCCTCTATGGACAGAGCCTAACGTCCTACCAGCTGTCAGAGGAGAATACTCATGGAGGGACTTCACCAACGGTCTAATGGTTAAGACTTCACCTTCCAATGCAGGGGGTGCAGGTTCAATCCTTGGTGGGGGAACTAAGATCCCTCGGGCTTCAGGGTGCAGCCAAAAGGTTTAAAAAAAAAAGAAAGAAAAGAAATGTTCCTGGGGCCAGCTCCAGTGTCCTGAAGCAGGGCAGAGAAGGATGGATTTGGGGCTGAGAGATAATAAAGTAACAACTGGCTCAGGGAGAAAGACCTGGGAGTTTGGGAGAGGGTTCAGGAGAGTCTGAAGGAAGGAGAGGATGTGTGAAGGCGGAGGAACGTGGATCAGGAGGAAAAGAGAATTTTAAGAAATATTTTTGTGAACCATCCTTTATGGTAAAAGTAAATAAGGACCTTGGGACTTCCCTGATTAGTCCAGGGGTTAAGACTCCCCACTTCCACTGCAGGGGCATGGGTTCAGTCGCTAGTTGGGGAACTAAGATCCTGCATGTCGCATGGCATAGCACCCCCCTTCTTCTCACCTAAAAAAAGAGAGAGAGAGACCGGGAGGTTGTTATTAAAAAATAAATAAGGACCTTGAGTTATTTAGGAATTTCTTTATGATTGATGGACAGTGTTACTCTGACCACAATATAGTATCTGAGGGAAATTGGTTCCTGGAGCCGCTGCAGATACCAAAATCCTTGGATGCTCAAGTCTTGTATCTAAAATGACCTAGTAGAGTGAGTGAATACAGTCTGCCCTCAAATTCACGGGTTTTGCCTCCGTGGATTCATGATTGGTTGAATCTGGAGAGGAAAAACCTATGGATGTGGAGGGCTGACTGTAGTCTTCTGAGATTGGACCACTTGGGTCCTGGATTTCTAATTGGCTTATGACAGTTTTCTGTTGGTCTAAAGCCATCAAACAGAGATTTACAATGAATGTTTTCTTTTAAGGGATCCTTTTTTATATCGTAGGTTCTTGTCTTTCCATGTGTTGAACTAGGAATTTGGAAGTCCAAGTTGTAGTTCTGAGTCTCAAGTTTCAACACATAGCTGTGTGATGCTTGGCAAGTCACTTCACCCCTTTGAATCTCAGAGTTTTTATCTACCAGATGGGGAAATTAGAATCTGCTCATCCAAACTCTAAGGAATGTTGTGATGATAAAATCAGAGCCTGGATATGAAACTGCTTAGACAAAAGACACAATTTTGTTCACTCACATGGATCTGTCTGTAACCACACAGCTGGTAAAATGGTAGGAAATGATTTTTGCTTGGAGCTAACAGAAAACCTCACTATTGTGGCTTAATAAGGGTTTACTTTTCTCATTTTTCAAGAATTCTAGAGGTACTCATCTTTGGATGATGATAAAGCTGCTCACTAATGTAAAGGTTAATCTCTGATTCTCTGGGCCTTCTCCTCATGGTCACAAGATGGCTGCTACAACTCCAGCCATCATGGTGACATTTAAAGCAGGAAGAAGGGCTACGGCCTGATCAGTAACCTCTGTTCCTATTTCTGGGAGGTGAAGGCATTCCCTGATTATCTTTAGATTTCTTCCGTTTCATCTCACTGGACAGAAGTAGGTCTTCAAGACAGTCTGGGAAAATGACTATTTGACTTTCCCATCTTAGAGTGAGGAGGTCAGGGAGAAAGAAGTTGGGGCTGGGTGCTGGATTAGATAGCCAACAGTGTTTGGAATAGCTGGCAAGTTCTAGATGGCAAAAACTAAAATTGTTCTGTGATGGGGGGGAGTCAGCCACAGAAGGATTTTGATTTCCATCCTTGTGATTCCTGTTTGTTTGACTCCTTTCATGGGGCCTGGCTTCATTTGAATAGCTAACATTTTACTTTGGAGGTGGAATTATATTAAAAATCAGATGCTTGTCATTATGCAAATGACTGTCTCGCTATAGCTTAGGATTTTCATTTTTCCATGAATTATTCCTTTTTCAGTCCTTTCCCCACACCTCTTGGAAGGAATAAAAACAACCACTGACTAATCAGAGGAATTTTCCGATCTTTCAGTCAACGGGTATTTATTGAGTGTCTTCCATGCTCCAAGAGCTGTTCTAAACTCTTTGAGATAGAGGAAGACGTGGTTTCTGCAACATTGGAGCTTATAGTCCAGTGGAAAAGATAAGCAGCAAGTAAATGAGTAAATCAAATAAAATATGAGAATAATACATGCTATGAAGAGATTTAAAAAAAGGCAGATAAATAGATTTGTAGGGGGAGAAGCCTTTTTAAAATTTTTTCATTTGGCTGTACCTAGTCCTCATTGCAGCATGCAGGATTTTTTGATCTTTGTTGCAGCATGCAGGGTCTTTTTTTTTTTTTTTAATTGTGGCATGCGAGATCTTCTCATTGCAGCTTGGGCAATCTGGTGTCCTGACCAGGGATCGAACCCAGGCCCTCTGCAATGGGAGCTTGGAGTCCTAGCCACTGGACTACCAGGGAAGTCCCTGGTGAGGGCTTTTTTAGATGGGGTGGTTGGCAAAGGTCTCAGAAAGGTGATATTTCAGGAGAAACTGGAAAGATGTGAAGAGACCAGGCATGTGAGGACCTGGGCCTGAGGAAACAGCAAGTGCAAAGGCCCTGAGGTGAGAAGCTTGGTGTGTTTGAGGATGAGAAGGAAAGCCAGGTGGCTACCACACAGAGAGAGAGGAAGAGAATGGCAGGGGATGAGGTTGGAGACTTCAAAGCCCATGAAGAACCTTTCTCACTTCAAATATCTGCCTTCAGGAAGAAGGCAGTTGCTTTTAACGGGTCACCTAAGATAATCTCCCTTTTTTTGGTTGTTGTTTTGGTCTCACTGTTTGGCATGGGGGAATCTTAATTCCCCAACTAGGGATTGAACCTAGGCCCCCTGCACTGGGAGTGAGGAGTCTTAACCACTGGACCACCAGGGAAGTCTCAAGCTCCCTTTCTTAAAATCAACTGTACCATATAACATAACCTAATCATAGGAATAGTCCAGGAGTCAAAGCCATCATATTCACAGTCCTGGAGACTATACAGGGCTGGAATCTTAGAATTCTGCTTACCCCCAAAATGCATGAATGAATCAACTCCCCCCACTCTCCATCTCTCATTCTTCCTCCCCTTCAGAAGTCATTTCCTAGTCCCTGCCAACCCAACCACATTAGCTTTTGTTTTCAGGTTGCTGGGAGTGATCATCTTCTGTCCATTGTGTCTGCAATGCTCCCAGTCTGGACTATGGGTCTCTATTTGCGCCTTTTTAATAGCAACACCATTCAACCCCAGGGCCTTTGCACTTCCAGTTCCCACTGACTGAAAGGCTCAGCCCTCAGCACTTATGTGGCTCAGTTTCTCACTCTTTTAAATATTTGCTCAAATGTCATCTTTGCAAGGAAGCTTTTTCTGACTCCCTTCCCTCCCACTCTAAAAATATTTTCTCTACTTGTTTTATTTCTCTTCTTTGTACTTATTTTCATCCGACCTGCTATATATTTTGCCAATCTATTTGGTTTATAGTCTCTCTCCCCACACTAGAATGTCAGCTTTCCCCACGCAGGGAATTTGGTCTGAATCTCTGTCACATCCCCAGCACCCACAACAGCACCTAGTGCAAAGTAGGGGCTCAATAAATATTTACGCAAAGAATGATTAAGGAGGACAGTTTTAACTTTCTTCATTTGTTTTTACTTTTTCTTTCTTTTCTTTTTGTTGCAAAATCTGAACAGGCACCAGGCTTCCTTCCCCAGGCAGCCTCGTTATATAATCAGAACCTTCGTTCAGCAAGAAGCTGTCAGCACTGCTTCAAGCGGTTATACTTAGCGTTTCCAGCCTCTCATTTCAGCTGCATGAGCTCTCCCGAGGAGCTCTGGAAATTAGGCCTCGCTTCTACAGGGAGAGAGGACTTCTGGCACCAGGCAAGGTGGCCCTGGAGGCTGATGGGGCACTTGTGGGTGGAGGTGGACTGGCAGCCCTGACCTCAAGATCAGCCCATGGCCGATGTCACGCTCAGAGCATCCACCTCTAGGGATGGAAGGCGAGTTCTGTCCTGTAAATCACACAGACATGAGAAACTCAGGGTGGGAGTAGAAAAGAGATTGATGGAGGTCAGATCTAAGCTCTGCCACTTGTTAGCGGTGTGTTCTTGAGTGCCCCCAAATATCCCAATGACAAACACAACATCTTCAACTCAAAACTCACTTGTGTTTCTGAAACCTGCAGCCGACATCAGCAAAAGCCAGGACACCAAACAGTGCTCATGGACCCGGCAGGAGCACCCACACCCTGCCTGGGGACCTGCCCAATAACAGTGGGAAAGCATCAGCCTCTCGAAGAGCTCTCTCAGCCACTGGCTCCATCCTCAAATCCCTAAGAGTCTAGGATTACCCTGGTGGTCCAGTGGCTAAGACTCCTTGCTCCCAAAGCAGGAGGCCTAGGTTTGATCCCTGGTCAGGGAACTAGATCCCACATGCCGCAACTAAAGATCCTGTGTGCCACAACTAAGATCTGGCGCAGCCAAATAAATGATATTAATTTAAAAAGCTAAGAAAATAGGATTTCCTCAAAATTACAAACTTAAAATCTCAAGAAGTCCTGTGCGTGAACGTTCCTTCCGTGGCCAGTTTATTTGAGGGTTACAAACTCAATCTGGTTTGTTTTATGTATTCATTTTTAATATATACTCTCTGTTTTATGCAATTAATAAAAGATTTCCACTTCAGGTTAGCTCATTATACATTATGAATTTGTAAATGTCAAGGAGATGATTGCCATGAGATTTAGATGGTGTGGTTCGAAAGATGTTGTACCCAGGGGGGACTTTCACTGCTGCATTTAATAAACTCGATCGCATCCCCTGCCCCCAAACAGGTGCTGGTTCTGCCCGGGGGCTGCCGTGGAGCTCAGCTCCATGGCATCTCTAAGGCATGTGAATTTTCTTGCCAGGTCCCTATTTTCCCAGCCAATCAGTTTTTGTAAAGTTCTGTCATCAGTCCTAATAGCTCAGGTTGCTATTTCCTGTTCAAGTTCAACGTGGTGGAAAAGTTAAGCAGCTCTCAATAGTTAACTGTATGACCATCCTATTGAGGCAGTTTTTTTTTTTTTAAATCATCTTGGCCCCACCATTAGGCATGCAGGGATCTTAGTTCCCCTCCCAGGGATGGAACCCGCACACATTGCAGAGTCTTAAATGTTTCCTCCAGGGAAGTCCCCAGCTCTACATATTTTTTTAAAAAAATCGATTATTTACTGGGCTGCCTCTGGTCTTCGTTGCTGTGCGAGGGAATCTTTATTGTGTCACGTGGAACCTTTCATTATGGCCCATGGACTCTAGTTGTGGCGCACAGGCTCAGTAGCCCCACAGCATGAACCTGTATCCTCTGCATTGCAAGGCGAATTTTTAACCACTGGACCACGAGGGAAGTCCCCCCAGCTCTGCATCATGATACTCAGTTCAGTTCAGTCGCTCAGTTGTGTCCGACTCTTTGCAACCCCATGAATTGTAGCACGCCAGGCCTCCCTGTCCATCACCAACTCCCAGAGTTCACTCAAACTCACGTCCATCGAGTCAGTGATGCCATCCAGCCATCTCATCCTCTGGCGTACCCTTCTCCTCCTGCCTCCAATCCCTCCCAGCATCAGAGTCTTTTCCAATGAGTCAACTCTTCGCATGAGGTGGCCAAAGTACTGCAGTTTCAGCTTTAGCATCATTCGTTCCAATGAACACCCAGGGCTAATCTCCTTCAGAATGGACTGGTTGGATCTCCTTGCAGTCCAAGGGACTCTCAAGAGTCTTCTCCAACACCACAGTTCAAAAGTATCAGTTCTCCAGTGCTCAGCTTTCTTCACAGTCTAAGGAATAGCTTTCTGAGGAGACGGACTAAGAGCACTGTGGTGCCTAAGATAGGGCTTTGGGGACAGCTCTGCTTCTTGAATCGCCTGGAGCAAATTGATTAAATTTTGCAGACTCAATTTCCTTATCTGTAAATCGGAGGTAAAAACCCCTCTCCGACTTACTGGGACAGTTAAATGGTTTGTTACATTGGAAGGTCTCAATAAACAGCAAGACAAAAACGATCATATTCAGCTTCTCAGATATTAAGGGGCACCCATATCTGGGCACCTGAGCTAATAGGGGCAGGTTTCCTCCTCTGGGGCAGGGAAGCCTAATGACGGGAACCGAACATGCTGATTCATTAATGATGCTCTGACTTGAGCTTTTCTCTACTTGTATGTTTAACCGAGACCTCCTGCCTTACTGCTAGCAGGTGTTGCTGTGAAAAACTGAGGTACTCCAGTTCTAGGGTTCAAAGCACAGGACTTACTCAACACAAATATTCTTAAGGAAATGCAACTATATTTAAAATTCCTTTTTTTTTTTTTTACACACTTAAAAACACGAGCATTGCCTTCACCTCTGTCTTTTGCCTGCTGAATGAATGGGTGTTTGGGAACTGTAAGAGTGAGACGGAAGCTCCCTCATCAACAGAGAAGTGTCCTTTTCACACAGAGGCTACTTGCAGTGCGCATCAGTCGTGTGATCTGCTATGTATCCGTCTTCTGAAAATAGCACTATGTATCTCCCAAGGAAACACACCTCTCCCCACCCACAGGGGGCGTGGTTTGGGCGGAGCTGATGTCCCTCCCAGCTCTTGGATTGGACTCAGGTCTGGTCAATTAGCATATCCAATCCCCTTGGGCACAGTGATTCGTCCAGCAATAGGCATGTGACCTCACTGTGGCAAATAATATTCCTTCCTTGTCATTCTGCTGATACAGAATCTTGAGAACGTTGGGCCCCTGGAACCAGACAGAATTGCCTGGATTCATGGACACTTTGATTATGTGAGCCAATAAATAACTTTGACTTAAGTTTTTGTCTTTAGAAAATGTAATCTGAATCCTATGGTACTAGACAACAAGAAATCTCTTGGCCCTATGCAGCCTAAATGTAGTGATTTGACAAGCCAAGAAATTTAAACTTGAGTTCTCCAAGACAGGAATGTATAGGACTACATCCATTAAGCACGTGTCTCCTTTTTTCCATCAACGCTTCCACAGTTGCACCCATCCCGTCCTGTGTTGAAGGACACAATTCCATCCTGTGTTGAGTCATTTCCTGTACCTCTGTGGAGCTTCCATGCTTTGAAAAATCCAGAGAAGATAATTAGCATTAATCCTGGCGTAGTTAAAAGCTCTCTAATTTTTCACGGGAAGCTCCCCTAAACAAAGACTAAAATATAAATATAATTAATTTGTGAGGGGAACAAAAAATATTTTAAAATGCACATGGGCTTAAGTGGTCAGGAGAAAGAACTACACAGACGGGACAAACCCAGATATTTTCCGGACACGGCACTATATCATCCTTCGCACTCAGATTTTATCACGGGGAGTGTTCTACAAATTATGATAATAAGTGATGATAACATTACAGTTAAGTTCAGTTCAGTTGCTCAGTTGTGTCTGACTGTGTGACCCCATGGACTGCAGCACGCCAGGTTTCCCTATCACCAACTCCTGGAGCTTACTCAAACTCATGTCCATGGAGTTGGTGATGCCATTCAACCATCTCATCTTCTGTTGTCCCCTTCTCCTCCCGCCTTCAATCTTTCCCTTCAATCTTCAGGGTCTTTTCCAGTGAGTCAGATCTTCACATCAGGTGGCCAAAGTATTGGAGTTTCAGCTTCAGCATCAGTCCTGCCGATGAATACTCAGGACTGATTTCCTTTAGGATCGACTGGTTGGATCTCCTTGCAGTCCAAGGGACTCTCAAGAGTCTTCTCCAACACCACAGTTCAAACACATCAATTCTTCGGCACTCAGCTTTCTTTATAGTCCAACTCTCGCATCCATACATGACTACTGGAAAAACCATAGCTTTGACTGGATGGACCTTTGTTGGCAAAGTAATGTCTCTACTTTTTAATATGCTGTCTAGGTTGGTCATAACTTTTCTTGCAAGGAACAAGTGTCTTTTAATTTCATGGCTGCAGTCATCATCTGCAGTGATTTTGAAACTCCCCAAAATAAAGTCTCTCACTGTTTCCATTGTTTTCCCATCTATTTGCCATGAAGTGATGGGGCCAGATGCCATGATCTTAGTTTTCTGAATGTGGAGTTTTAAGCCAACTTTTCCACTCTCACTTTCATCAAGAGGCTCTTTAGTTCTTCTTTGTTTTCTGCCATAATGGTGGTGTCATCTGCATATCTGAGGTTATTGATATTTCTCCCGGCAATCTTGATTCCAGCTTGTGCTTCATCCAGCCCGGCATTTCACATGATGTACTCTGCATATAAGTTAAATAAGCAGGGGGACAATATACAGCCTTGATGTACTCCTTTCCCAATTTGGAGTGAGAATTTCACTAAATTTCTAAATTTCATAGTGACCATCTCCTGGATATTGACAAATTCATAATACACAAAAATCTAATCTGAAGGGAAAATCTGTATCTGTCATTAATTGCATAAATCAGAGAATGTATATTAAAAAGAATTAAATAGGGACTTCCCTGATGGCCCAGTGGTTAAGAATCTACCTTCCAATGCAGGAGACGTGAGTTTATCCCTAGGTGGGGAACTAAGATCCCACACACCATGGGGGCACCTAAGCCCTCATACCACGATGAGAGAGCCCGTGCACCACAATGAAGACCCAATGTGTCCAAAGGAATAAAAAAAAATAAACAAGGTTGAATTTATAGACCTCAAATCCAGATTTGAGCAAAAGGACACTGCCATGCACTCACAGAAATTTAAACGGGTGCAACTTTCCCCAGAGGCATTTGATATGAAAATCCTCAACGGCACAGGTTTTCATTTGACAATTTGTTTTTTAGGATTACACCCTGTAGAGGTAATTAAGAGCCTGTATAAACGTGCAGGAATGAGACTGTTGCTTCTGAACACTGAAAAATTGTAAATGACAAATGAACATTTGTTCAGCCACATGAAAACTGGTTAAACAAAAGGTGGCATTTCCAATGATAAGATGGCACACATTAAAACTATCATACAGAAAAATGCTTAGATGGTGTGGAGAGATGTTCCTAATGTATAATTAAGTGCAAAGAGCAAGTTAGAACAATACATGCCATCTGAGTCCATTTTAAATAAGTCAGTGGGAAAAGCATTAAGATATTAGGAGTGGTTATCTCTGGTGGATGGGAGTTATGTTCTTTCAATATTTGTATCTTTGAGTTTCTGCCAGGAATACATAATTTGAAAAATAATTTAACCCTCACAAATTCAGCATAAAGGAAATACAATTTTCTGTATTTTTTTTCCTACCATTTGACTTGTTTTGTGAGTGGTTTGAGCTTTTCTTGCCTGTATCGATTAGACTGCTTTTGGCTGCAAGTAATGGATGTCCAAAAGGCAGTTTTTAATTGTTTTCATCTCAATGAACAGGAAGTTTGGAGGCACTACTTTTGGGGCTGACACCATGGCTCAAGGGTTGTCAGAAGCTCTCTGTCTTCCTGCTCTGCCATTGTAGTTGTGGGCATTGTGGTGCCTCAAGGTCAAAAGAGGCTGCCACAGTCCTTCTATCACACCTTCACTCTATAAAACGCCAAGAAGAAAGAGGGAAGAACAGAGCGAAAAGGGCCCTTTGCCTCTTTCATCTGATCAAGGAGAGCTATCTCCCCACAACTCTCCTTTACATCTTATTGGTCAACACTGGGTCATACGCCTCAATAAGAACAATCCCTGGTATGAGGTTTTGTGGTTGGTTTGGATGTGTGAGGATTCATCCCCCTGCTCCCAGGGCAGGAAACACTGCCACTCAAACCAGTTGGGAATGTGTTGAGAAGAAAGATGGGGCTGCATCAAGTTTTTTGGGGGCCTGGGTGTGCAGAGGCAACAGTAGGTGGAGGAAGCAAAATCCATCCTTGGTGGCTAATGGATCCTGGAGTGAGACTGCCTGGGGTCAAATCTGATTCTGCCACTCTCTGCTGGCAGTGTGCCACTGCTGCTAAGTCGCTTCAGTCGTGTCTGACCTTGTGCGACCCCGTAGACGGCAGCCCACCAGGTTCCCCCATCCCTGGGATTCTCCAGGCAAGAACACTGGAGCGGGTTGCCATTTCCTTTTCCGGGGCATGAAAGTGAAAAGTGAAAGTGAAGTCGCTCAGTCATGTCCAACTCTTCGCGACCCCATGGACTGCAGCCTACCAGGCTCCTCCATCCATGGGATTTTCCAGGCAAAAGCACTGCAGTGGGGTGCCATTGCCTTCTCCGTGCAGTGTGACCATAGGCAAATCATTTAATCTCACTGTGCCTCGGTTTCTTCAGTCAGAAAACAGATGATTGTGAATTAAAACATATCAGCCCTAAAGAATGGACAATAAGCTGCAACAAAATCTTGGACACAAGTGTTTATACCAGCACTATTCATAACTGCCAAAAGGTGGAAACAACCCAAGTGTCCAATAACAACTGAATGGATAAACAAAGGTGTTGTATCCATACAATAGAATATTATTCAGCTAGAAAAATGAATGAAGTACTGGTCTATACTACAGTGGGGATGGACCTTGAAAACATTAAGTACCAGAAGCCAGACACAAAAGATCACATATTGTATGACACCACTTATATGAGATGTCTAGAATTGGTGAATCCATAGAGACACAGAGCAGGTGGTTGCCCCTGGTGCTGGGAAAGATGGAGGGCAGGAGGTGAAGCAGACAACAGAGGATGAGATGGTTGGATGGCACCACGGACTCGATGGACATGAGTTTGAGCAAACTCTGGGAGATGGTGAAGGACAGGGAAGCTTGGTGTGCTGCAGTCCATGGGGCCGGAAAGAGGCAGGCAGAACTGAGTGACTGAATAACAAAAGAGACTGGGGGTGCGGGGGACAGTAGTTAGGTACAGGGATTTTGTTCTGGGTGATAAAAAGTTCTGAAACTGGATATAAATGATGACTGCACAGCTTCGTGAATGTACTAAATACCACCAAATTGGACACTTTAAAAATGGTTAAAACGGGGACTTCCCTGGTGGTCCAGTGGTTAAGACTCCGGGCCCCTAATGAAGGGGGCCCAGGCTCAATCCCTGGTCAGGGAACTAGATCCCACGTGCTGCAGCTAAGAGTTAGCATGCTTGCAACTGAAAGATCCCAAATACTGCAATTAAAAAAAAAAGATCCCACGTGCTGTAGACCTGTATGCCTGTAGACCAGGCATAGCCAAATAAATAATTATTTAAAAAATCTTCTCAACTCTCCCATTAAAAAAATGGTTAAAATGGTATGTTATGTGCATTCTACCATAATTTAAAAAATCAAACCATAGAAAGCACTTGGAGCAGTGCCTGCCCAGCCTGTGTTAAATACCATCCCCTTGCTTCCAAAGATGAGTCATCGTTCAGCTCTACACCTTTAAACTTGCTCAAAAATCCCACCGCTCTGGTGTCTTTCTTCTAGGCTGCTTTCTCACACCCCCTCCCAGCACTTTGCCTGGGAATCCACGGAACTTTCTATTGCTTCCAGGCCACGCTGGAAGTTTCAGGAGGGCTGTTTCATGTGCTTTCTGCTTAAACACTCCAGGACCATGCTTCCCTGGGGTCTCTTCACCTTCTGGGGTGCTACCTGAAAGCAACTCAGGTTCCCTTCTATTCTTCATCTTCACAAGCTCATCAGGGCTTCTGCTGCCTAGGAAGGCTGTTGTTGTTTTTTAGTCCCTCAGTCATATCTGACTCTTTATGACCCCAGGGACTGTAGCTTGCCAGGCTCCCGGCTCAATCCTTAAGCTCTTGTCTTTTCATTCACTCATTCATTTGACCACTATTTATTAGAAATTTCCCTTGCCTTCAGAACTATTCTTGACACCAGCTGTTTGGTGAACAAGACAGATGCAATGGAAGAGACCAGAAGTCAAGAAGTTTCTTCCTTGAAGGAACATATGATGCTGGCAGTAACCGTTATACAGAAAAGTGGAGAAAGAGGACAGAGAGAGAGAGACGGGGTACTTGAGGTCCTAGGGCCCCAGAAAGTTTGTCAGAAACGGGCCCCCTTCCTTCCATCACTGGTCCATGTATCCTGGAACTGTATTATTCTTGTTTTCCTATATAAGTGAGTTCCACCGCTTTTTTGAGAGACTCCCCTTCCCCACCATTAACTGGGTGGCGCAGACCTGATTGAGTCGATTCTGTTCCCTGGAGAGAATGCCAGCGATGGTTCAGGTAACCTTGAGCATTTATTTGCATTGGAAAACGAAGACAATCCCTCTTGCAAAGAACATATCAACGAGTGATTCCGGTGGGGGTCGCCGCCAGAGTGTCGGAAGCGTTGGCTGTGCAGAGGACACAGCGGTCTCTTCAAGCCTCTGTGAGTTGGGGGAGGTGGGGAAATCTCTCTGCCTGGTGCCCCCGCCTTTCCCCCTCCCCCGCGTCCTGTCCTCTCCGTGGTTTTTCTTCTGTTGCTCAGGCCAGACCCGCAGAGCCAAGAACAGCCACGAGATGGCAGTGTCGCTCTACGCTTGTAGCCGGACGGGCGCGTGGGTTGAGCAGAACTAGGGGCGGGGAAAGGCGCCAGGGGACCCGCGTAGGGGGTGGCTGCCAGGTGGGTGAGGGCTGGCGGGGCCTGGGGGTAGCCTAACCCGAAGGAGAGGGCTTCCGACTGGTAGTTCCACACTTGCAGAACGTGGGGAAGGGCTGTTCCTGGCCTCAGTTTCCCCATCTGCACAGAGAGAGAGTCTGGACTGTCATTCTTTTGATCCTGCCCCAAGCTCTGAGGCCAGCAGACTGGGCGTAAGATTCTGGGATTTGCTGGGTGGCGGGGAGATGCGGTGGGAGACCTGTGGTCTCCTAGATCATTGTTGCCAGTCCTTCCCGCCTTCCCTGAGGATCTTCAGAATTCAGGTAGACCATTTTTCCTGCTCAGAATAACCCTTGAAAATACCCCGTTAGGTAGAGACTCAGGGGCCTGGTTAATATGCAGAAGTTCTTATCCAGCTGCATCTTTGCTTACGTAAGAGCTCAGAGAGGGTTAGGTGCTGGTCCAAAATCACACAAAAGCCACCATCAGAGCCAGAGCCTTCTTCACAGCCTCTGGTTCCACCAGCAGCAGCATCGATCACGGCTTGGGGGAACCGTGTCTACTTTAGCTCCTGAATAGCAGCACTCAGAACAATACGTGAGGGGAGGGGGGCTACAGAGGGAGTGAGCTGTGTGGGGGTCTTTTTTTGATGGTGTGGTCTGGGAAGGCCTGTCTGAGGAGCTGAAATCTTAAGGGAGAGATCTTCCCGCTGCGGGAAGACCGGGGAAAGAAGTGCCCACAGGAGGAGTTCGCTCGAGTAAAGGCGCGGAGGTTGGAACAAGGGCGTGCCCAGGGACACCTGGAGGCCTGCGCGGCTAGGATGGGCTGGGTGGGAGTGGGGTTAGGGGTGGGACTGGGGTCGTAGAGGTGGGCAAAGGGAGGTGTCTGTGCCCCCAGCCTAGGCTCCGCCCTGGAGAAGCGGGGTGGCTCTGTGGGGTCCGCAGGGATGGTTCAGAGCTGGGGGAGGCAGGCAATCACTGTCTGCCATCATGGACCTCTGGGTCTGACAGCATACAGACCCTTGGCCTGGGGACTCGCTGGACCGGTTTATCCCCTTCCCCTGCACCCCTGCCAGAAAACAGCCTCTTATCTTTGGTCACAGCCCTCCAGCTCTGCTGCCTGGTCAAGATGCCTGGGGCATTTTAGCATAGACAACCCGGGTCACTCCTGTTTTGCGCTCCCTGCGGGGACTTCCCTCTGAGTCCCTTGAGTTTGGGTTGTCCCCTCTTCTGAGCTGGAGAACTCCCCACTGCCATCAACCCACACAGGTCTGGCACACAGTAGGTGCTCAGCTTAGCAAATACTTCTGAATTTGCTGGGGAAAGAGAAGCGGTAGCTGTGCACAGCCCGGCATGGAGGATCCCAATAAAACCCTGGCAGCTTCTCGGGGATCATCCTCCTGCTCTGGGGAGACAGTCACAGACAGAGGGCTGATGGGCCCTGTGCAAGGCCATCCCAGACCCACAGCGACTGCCCATTGTCCAGCCTGTCGTGTGGCTCTCCTTGCATCCCAGGCTTCCAGCCCAAAGAGATCTCAGCGGGGGCAGGAGTTCCCTGCAAAAGGAGTCTATTAGCTGCATCGGAAGATCCCTTTATGTCTCGCAGTCAACCTGGGCCTGAGACTGGCCACCTGCCCCTGGCTCTTTCCTTCTTTTATCCAAGAAGAGCTGAGTGCTGCCGCTGCTAATGAGCTTGTCTGTACTAATGAAGCAGGTGCCCTGTCCCCCGACATCCCTCCTCGCCAGCTGGGAGGGGCGGAGGATTGTTCTGCTGCTGTGAGCTCTGGGCCCACAGAGGCAAATCAGATACGTAATGATAATGACCATCATGATGGGAATGATAATGTGCATAGCGGATCCCTTTAAATGAGCTCTTACTTCATAGGTCGGGGGCTTTATATACGTTGTCTGGGACACCAGGAGGACGCGGCAGTGGCTTCCATTTCTCAGATGGGAGAGATGGAGGCTGCGGAGGTTGAATGACTCCCTCCAGGGCCGCACAGCTAGAGTGGCAGAGCCAGGATTCTCTGCTTGGTCTCAAGGCCTCTTAAGTCTTCCCCAAATTTGTCTTTGCATCACCCCACCGCCGCCTTATTGACCGTTTCCGAGGAGTTTGACCCACTTTTTCAGGGAAGACCGAGATACTAGAGCCAGGGGCTGGTATGATGGGGGCTGGGGCAAAGACTCCAACGCAGGTGGATTTCCCCCTCGCCCCCTCCCGGCCCCACCCTTTACACTTCCGGCTCTGAAGCAACTTTCAGGGCATCTGAGGACCGCGGGCGGTACCCCCACATGCACCCAGCATGATTCATCCATTTCGTTTCGCCCCCGCTCCACCCCGCAACCCTCACGTCCCAGCCTAGCCTTGTTGCAGTTCCCAAGGAGGGGGCGGAAATCTAGGACTTCCGGAAAATGGGTACTGTGACCCCAGCGGAGGCCCTGCCCCGAGGCTGGAAGAATCCGACCACTCGATCCTCATCCCTGCCTCCGCTACACCCCCGCGCGGTCGCTGTCTGACCCTGCGCGGGGAACTCTTTCCGGGGACCTCTCTGGCCCGCGCCCCCTCCCTCCGCGCGCTCTTAGGGCCTGCGAGAAACGGGCAGGCGAGTCCTCTAGCTCGGGTAAAGAAGGGTCCCCCAAGGGTCCGCGCTTCTCACTAAGCGTGGGTAGCCATCCCTAAGACGCCTTCGATCTCTCTCAGGACCCCTGACCGCACCCAGCCAGCGCGTCCACGCCCCGATACTAGTGCGCTGAAGAAACTCCTCAGGTAGCCCCCGACTCCCGGAGGCCTCCCCTGCCTTCCCCTCCCCCACAGGCACCCCCCCCCCCCCCCACAAGCTGTGCCAGACCTATCCCAGGACCTCTGGTCTGCGCAGTCCCGCAGTCCCCGTCCCCCGCAGACACCTCCCTCCAGACTCGCTGCCCCGTTCCTAGGACCCTCCCCATCTCTCTGGTCCCGCGACCTTGGGAACTCTCGCCACTACGCCCCGAATGCGCCCGGATCTGTCCGCACTTCGCCCAGTAGGTCATCCCTCCGGCGGTCCCTGTCCCCGCCAACGCCTTGACCACCCCCGCGGGGCTTCCCAGGCCTTCTGCGGCCAGGCGCCCTCCCCCGGAGACGCCGGGGAGTGGCACGTCCCGCCGCCTATCGCCGGGCGGCCGCCTGGTGCCCGGTCTCCCGGCGGCGGGCCCCTCCCCCGGCCTCCCCGGCCCCTCCCTCCTCCCGCCTCGCCTCCCTCCTCCCTGGCTCTCGCGCGCTCGCTCACTCTCTCGCTGGCTCGAGGGGCGGCCGGCAGCTGGCGCGGGCAGAGGCGGCGGTGGTGGCAGCGGCGGCGGCGCGACCGGAATGGGACGGGCGCCGGGGCGCGGGAGTCGCGGCGGCGGCGGGGGCTGCGCAACTCGGGCCAAGTGCGGGGCGGCGGGCCAGGGCGCCGGGCGCTGAGCCCCCGCGGCCCCCTGCTCCCCGGCCGCGCACAGACGAACCCGGGAGAGCGCACTGAGGCGCAGCCAGGGAAGCGCCGCCAGCGTCGGCCGCCTGCGTCTGGGGAAGAGCGGCGCCCTGGGAGCTAGCCATGCCCGGCGCCCCAGCGTAGCCGCGGGGGCCGCTCCCGGGAGCCGCGGGCCGGGCCCACCGCGCGCCGAGGACCATGCCGCCCCCGGTCCGGGCGCCGCCGCTCGGGCTTCTGCTGGCGTTGATGGCCCTCCGGTGCCCAGGTAACGCGTTCCCAGTCCCCATCCCCGACCCCGGCCGCAGCGCACAAAGTTGGCTCCCGCACGGGGCAGCCACCTCTTTCTCAAGTCCCCGGCAGCTTGCGTCTCCCGAACTTGGACAGATCTAAGGAGACTCTGGGAACCCAGGGGTCCCCAGCACGTACCCCTTTGCCCAGCGCGAGAGCTTGCCCGCCTTCCTCCCCAAACCCCCAGCTTTCCTGCGTATCCTTTCAGCGCGCAAGAGGCAACTGACCGGGTGCGCTCAGCCTCACAAGGCGGGTGGGGGCGCGCCTCCAGGAATCGAATCGCCTCTTTGCCTTGCCTTGGGGCAATATCCCCTCCAGGACCCAGTTCCCGTGACGATTTTGCTGTGGCAGAGTCGGTGGGCCCCTTCTCTCCATTTCCTGATGCCCGCGGACGCACCGCCGGCTCCCCCAGGACACCTGCGGGGCCCCACCTTGAGGTCGCCTCGGTCGGAGCTGTCTGGCTGGTGCGCAGTCCCTCCCCAAGCCCCGCGGTACCCTCCTGCTTTTACATCCCCGCCGAAGGTGCCCCTTCCCCAGGTGATCTTCCCTTGGCTACGGCGCAGCCCGCTGTTAGCCCCCTGGAAACGCGGGCTGCCCCAGCGCCCTGACCCCAAGGCGGACAGGCAGTTCCGGGCGCGCAGAGGCGCCTGGAACGTGGTGATGCCTAGAGCCATTGCTTGGGTACCATGGAGCCGGGCTCCCCGCTGGCTTCGGCGCAGCTGTTGCCAAAACCTAGCGTGTGGGGAAAGGCAGTATAGTCAGGTATTTTGGGTCACCGCTGGAGTTTGAAAAGCTTTCTACCACCTTGGTGTGGTTACACGTTGGTTCCCGAGGACGCTTATCCTAAAATGCCAGTTCCTCCCCTCCTCCCACCCCAGGCAGCGAAGAATATCGTAAAGGCTTGAGGAACGGGGAACAGTCACCAACAGCATTCATATACATTTGGAGAGCTCGGTTCTCCAAACCTTTTAACATCAGGATCCGTGATTTGGGAGCAGGTAGCTTTTGCTTGAGACAATTTCTTCTCATCTTGTTGATAAACAAACCACACAGCCATCCAGAACGCAGCAGAAAAATACAAGTGTAACTTTTCAGCTTCAACTGTCTTGGAGGGTTGCAGTCAGGAGCCAACGTTGTTTGCCAACTTAATGTGTGATGTATTTGCATGGAAAAAGTAAATATTGTCTTGCTTTGAGATGCCTTTAAGTGACCGAAAATGTTAAATAAAACCTTCCACTCGGAGAAAGCCTTCTGTCAGAGATATCCATCGGAGTTCAGCTTTGGCTCGATTTAGAGAGCGGTGTTGGGCTTAACTGTGGATGAATCTTCAATCTGCTTGGCTAATAAGCAGCTCTGATCTGTGTTCAGCTCTCCGTGGTCCTCTGTGGTACCAAAGAGAGGCTGTTTGCTGGGGCTGAGGCTGTTTCCTCTTAGCCGAAGCCCTGGAGCCTGTTCTCCAAAGTGCACAGTCCCCTTGGACTTGAAAATTGCAGTTTTTGTCTCGATTTTGTTTCTGAACAGGGTGGAGGGGTGGGGGTGGTCAGAGTTTGCCTGGATGTGCTGCTAAGTGAAGATGAGAAATCTCCCAGAGAGGCTGCCTGCCTAATGCTTTGGAAGGGAACATGGTGAACCCTGGCTTCCCCCTCCACTAGCAACAGAAGAGCTGGTGCCTGTCTCTGGGGGGCCCCGTCCTGGCTGGGAAGGTATACCATCCCTGAAACCTGGTGCTGGCCCGGGTTCCGAGTCTGCCCCCAGGTCTCAGCTGGGCAGCTCATTCTGACAGGTGCTGCTACGGCAGAAACCCCACTGCTGCCACCAGGTCCTTGCAAGCACATATAAGCCTTTCTCTGATCCCCACCAGGGACATAAAGAGACAACAGTTGATAACTCTACATTTAGCACCAGTTAGGAGAGCTGGAAGGAAAAATAAAAAGAAACAAGGCTGAAATTCCTGAAAGATACTTAGCTGCCTATCGTTGGTTGAAAGGTTCGGAGGAATTAGCTAGAGCATCCTTCAGGGCTGATTGGATTTTCTGGTTAATTTCTGGCGTGGTTTCCCAACCCATTTGACTGAGGCTCCAGGAGAGGGGCTGGAAGAGTTCAGAGGCGAGGAAGGACACACTCTCTTCCCCCATCACAAACGGGCTGTCTGCTTTATGCCCCCCTCCCCCCTCCTGCGTGGGTCGCTGCCATGGTAAAGAGTGTGGTGGGTGTACTTCTTTGAGCCTTGCAAGCGCTTAAACATATGGGACTGTACTTGGTAAGAGTCAGCACAAGTCCCCCGGCTTAGCGACTAGGGGGCCCCCATTATTCAAGCCACTTTTGTGCACGCTATGGCTTTGCAAATTAGCGGCGCTGTTCCAGTGCCTGCTGGGGAAAATGGACGTGCCTTGCTCCATTGACCCATTGTGCTTGGGGTCTAATAAAATCAGGGTGGGTGGGGAACCCCCGACAGAGGGTCCTTGTGAGTGGCAGAGCCTGCTAGTCTGATGGGAGGGTGGGTGGGGGAGACTTTGGCTTCAAGGCAGAGATGCTCTTAGCCGTGCCTGGCACCTTGGCGTGGCATGTGGTATATTTCTTTCTCTTTACAATAGTGATTTTTGAGGGGGGGTTGCCTGTGTGTGGTGTTGCTCTTTGGAGAGGTGGCCTTGGGGATGACGGCGAGTGGTATGCCAGTGCTGTCGCGCCCCCCACCCCCTCCAGTGATTTAATGGCTGTACCGTGGAGGTTCCCAGAGTAAATCATTTCATTCTGCCTTCCTTACCCCCGCCTGCCACCGGATGCAGGGAACTTGGGAGGCATGAGGCTTCTGCATGAGCTGCGATGCTTGAAGCCAACAATGAGGGAAGTGGTTGCCATGGTCCAAAGGAGCACAAGAAACCCCTCGTTTGTTGACGTGAAATCTGAGAGGGTGGTCTCTGGGCCGGTAGAGCTCTTGCAGGGGCCTTGTGCCTGGATGTAAGCGCACTCTCCCCCACCCCCCATTGTGTGTGGCTGTGCACCTCCTTTTTTTTCTCCTGGCTCTAAAATTGAATGGGGATGGAGAGAGTGCATTTCCCTTTGAAGCTATGGGATTCAGCAGATGAATCACCTCCCATCACCATAGGGAGATGGAAGCACCCTGGCACCTGAGGCAGCAACATGGGGTGGTAGTGGTCCCACCAAGTCTTTCCAGAGTAAATGGTTGGACTTGGAGAGCAAGAAGTGTTCTGGAGCATCTCCTCCAACAACCCTCTCTGCAAATGGCAAAGGAGACTCAGGCATGGAAAGTGACTTGCTCAGGGTCACACAGTGAATTGGTGACAGATCGGGGCTCATGCCTCCTGTAATTTCTCTCTCTCTTTTTTTTAAACTCCTCGCCCAGGACTTTTCCACCCTACACAGAGGAGCCTTTCTGGTCAAGGAGTTCTACTTTCTGGTCCTTCAGAGGACTGTGACTCCATTTAAGGAGCCCAAGGTCATGAAAATGACAGCTGCTGGGGGTGGCCAAAATAGCAAATGTCAACTCAAAAGGCAGGTAGCAAATCATCACAGTGACAATGGTGATGGTGGTGGTGGTGGTGGTGATGTTGGTGATGATGATGGTAATGGTGGTGGGATGATGGGATGATGGTGATGGGATCATGATGACGGTGATGGTGATAATGGTGATGGGATGATGATGGTGGTGGTGATGGTGATGTTGGTGATGATGGTGATGATGACAGTGATGGTGATGATGGTGATGGGATGATGATGGTGGTGGTGATGGTGATGTTGGTGATGATAGTGATGGTGATGATGGTGATGGGATGATGGTGGTAGTGATGATGGTGATGGGATGATGATGGTGGTGGTGATGGTGATGTTGGTGATGATAGTGATGGTGATGATGGTGATGGGATGATGGTGATGATGTTGGTGATGATGGTGGTAATGGTGGTGGGATGATGGGATGATGACGGTGATGATAATGATGGTGATGGGATGATAATGATGGTGATGATGACTGTGATGGTGATGATGTTGGTGGTGATGTGATAATGGTGATGGTGATTGGTGATGATGGTAATGGTAATGATGATGGTGATGGTGATGGTAATGATGATGATGGTGATGGAATGATGTTGGTGATGATGACAGTGATGGCAATGATGGTGATGGGATGATAATGATGGTAGTGATGATGGTGATGATGGTGATGGGACGGTGATGGTGGTGATGGAGATGATGACGTTGGTGATGATGGTGATGATGACAGTGATGGCGATGGTGATGGGATGATAATGATGGTAATGATGATGGTGATGGTGATGATGGTGATGGCATGGTGATGGTGGTGATGGAGATGATGACATTGGTGATGATGGTGATGATGACAGTGATGGCGATGGTGATGGGATGATAATGATGGTAATGATGATGGTGATGGTGATGATGGTGATGGCATGGTGATGGTGGTGATGGAGATGATGACGTTGGTGATGATGGTGATGATGACAGTGATGGCAATGATGGTGATGGGATGATAATGATGGTAGTGATGATGGTGATGATGGTGATGGGATGGTGATGGTGGTGATGGAGATGATGACGTTGGTGATGATGGTGATGATGACAGTGATGGCGATGGTGATGGGATGATAATGATGGTAATGATGATGGTGATGATGGTGATGGCATGGTGATGGTGGTGATGGAGATGATGACATTGGTAATGATGGTGATGATGACGTTGGTGATGATGGTGATGATGACAGTGATGGTGATGATGGTGATGGGATGATAATGATGGTAATGATGATGGTCATGGTGATGATGGGATGGTGATGGTGGTGATGGAGACGATGACATTGGTGATGATGGTGATGATGACAGTGATGGTGATGATGGTGATGGGATGATAATGATGGTGATGATGACGGTGATGGTGCTGATGTTGGTGATGACGGTGATGATGGTGATGGGATGGTAATGATGGTAATGATGGTCATGGTGATGATGGTGATGGCATGGTGATGGTGGTTATGGAGATGATGACATTGGTGATGATGGTGATGATGACCGTGATGGTGATGATGGTGATGGGATGAAAATGATGGTAATGGTGATGGTCATGGTGATGATGGTGATGGCATAGTGATGGTGGTGATGGAGATGATGACATTGGTGATGATGGTGATGATGACAGTGATGGCGATGATGGTGATGGGATGAAAATGATGGTAATGGTGATGGTCATGGTGATGATGGTGATGGCATGGTGATGGTGGTGATGGAGATGATGACATTGGTGATGATGGTGATGATGACAGTGATGGTGATGATGGTGATGGGATGATAATGATGGTGATGATGATGGTGATGGTGATGATGTTGGTGATAACGGTGATGGTGATTGGTGATGATGGTAATAGTAATGATGGTGGTGATGGAATGATGGGGTGATGATGGATTCACATGCTTCTGAAGTTGCTCCCTGTGTTGCAGGGACCATCTCAGACTTTTCCATATCTAAACAGGGTGAAGTACTGTAATACAGGGTAAATGAACACCCTCATTATTCATAGTTTACAGATGAGGATATATTGAGGTCCAGAGATGCCAAGTAACTTGCCTGAGGTCACACAGGGTCAGGATTCCAGCCCAGGCACTGGTTTGTGCTTTATCCACCTCCTCACACAGCCGGATTTGCCTCCACAACCTTGCACGGAACTGTATGGACAAACTCGACCCACATTCCAAGGTGGTGGGTAGTTATTTCACTTTTTTTCTGCTCTATCTCTGCAACAAATACACCTATTAATTCAAGCTAAGGTTTCCAGCCATAGAAATCAAACAGATTGGCATCAGCTCTGCAGGCAACTAGGAATCCTTTGAGTTCTGTGCCCTCAAGGGATTAGACAGTTACATTAAAGGGTGAGACTTTGGCAGACAGACACCCCCCACCTCTCCATTTTGTCTCCTGCCCTGGTTCTTCTAGTTCAGTGTAGCTGAGAATCAGAAACACTGCAACTAGCCCCGATCTACACTTACCGTGCATCCTAAGCCCTCTGCTGATTTTACTTCATCGAGTCCTCAGTGGCCCCCACGGGCTCAGGACTTGTGCTTGCCCACTTTACAGATGAGGAAATGAGGCCCAGAGAGGTGCCTTGACCTGTCAAGGTCACACAGCCACAAAAGGATGGGCCAAGGATGTGAAAGCTCAGTGTATCTGCCTCAGAGTCAGCGCTCTTAGCCACTACCTTCTCTGTGTTTGCAAACACTGAGTTTTGTGGGCAACTTATTGGATTTTGAGACTAATTTGGGCCCAGGGGATTCAGGGATGTGTTTTGAGTTGGAAACAGAGCTCAGTCTTTTTTGAGAAACCCATTTTTGGGGAATTCTGGTGCCTTTAAAGACAGCTCCCTTGCTTAGGAGCCGAGGGGGGTACATTGGCAAGGCAGGGTGTGGCACTTTTTTTCAGTCCCAAATACTGTTTTGAAAATACTTGATATTTTCTAGCATTTCTAGAATGTTTATTTTAAAACTGTTGTTGTTCAGTTGCTCAGTTGTGTCCAACTCTTTGTGACCCCGTGAACAGCAGCCCTCCGGGTTTCCCTGTCCTTCATCATCTCCCAGAGCTTGCCCAAACTCATGTCCATTGAGTCGGTGATGCTATCCACACATCTCATCCTCTGTCATTCCCTTCTCCTTCTAAACTCCTTTTTAAAGTAGTTTTGCACCTTATAATTTAACAGTACTTATTTTATTAAAACTAAAAATATTTTACTGAGGTATAGTTGATTTACAGTGCTGTGTTTTAGGCGTACAGCACAGTGATTTAGTTATACATATATATTCTTTTTCAGATTCTTCCCCTTATAGGTTATTAAAAAAATATTGTTCCCTGTGCTATACAAGAACCTGTAGGTCCTTGTTGGTTATCTATTTTATATATAGTAGTATGCATATATTAATTTCATACTCTTAATTTATCCTTCATCCCTTCCCCTTTGGTAACCATAAAGTTTGTTTTCTAAGTCTATAGGTCTATTTCTGTTTTGTAAATTAGTTCATTTCCATCATCTTTTTAGATTCCACAAGTAAGCTATATTATGTGATTTCTGTGTTTCTCTATCCGGATTACTCCACTTAGTATGACCATCTCTAGGTGCATCCAGGACTTGGTGTTTTGGTAAATTGAGCCCGTGTGGAAGGCTTCAGGCTGCCTTTGGGCCATGTCTGGCCTGTGGGCATCTCTTCTTAGTTGCCAACATAAAAAGTGGGAGATGTCAGTATCTCCATCCAGGTTTCTGGCTTCTTTCAAGAAATTGGGAGATCTGAATGTAGCCCCTTCTAGCCCCCTGACCTCTCCAAGACTCAGTTTCCCCATCTGTAGAATAAGCCCTGTCTTGGTCCATCCTGGCTGTGATAACAAAGTACCACTCCCTGGGTGGGTTATAAACAACAGATATTTATTTATAATTCTTGACAGTTCTGGAGGTTGGGAAGTCCAAGGTTATGACACCAGCATAGTTACAGTCTGATGAGCACCCTCTTCCTGGTTCATAGATGCCCGTCTTCTCACTGTATCTTCACTTGGTAGAAGGGGCGAGGGAGCTCTCTGAGGTCTCTCTCTTTTAAAAATATATGATTTTTTTTTTTTTTTGCTGCATTGGGTCTTAGTTGCAGTACATGGGCTCTTTGTTGCCGTGTGCAGGGTTCTCCTGTTGTGGAGCATGGGCTCCACAGTCCATGAACTCAGTAGTCGTGGCATGCTGGCTTTCCAATTGTGGCGCTAAGACTTGGTTGCCCCATGGCATATGGGATCTTAGTTCCCCAACCAGGGATCGAACCCCTATCCCCTGCATTGTAATGTGGATTCTTAACCCCTGGACCACTAGGAAAGTCCCTGGGGTCTCTTGTAAAGGCACTAATCCCATCATGAGACTCCATCCTCATGACCTCATTCACCAAAGGCTCCCTTCCTACCGCTAGGAAAGTCCCTGGGGTCTCTTGTAAAGGCACTAATCCCATCATGAGACTCCATCCTCATGACCTCATTCACCAAAGGCTCCCTTCCTACCGTCATCACATTGGGGGTTGCGTTTCCACATATGAAGTCTGGAGGGACACAAGCGTTCAGACTACAGCGGGCCTTGAACTCTCCTGCTGATCTTGGTACAAGGTTGGGAGACACTAACAGGGAGACTGATGGAGGGGTGTCCTTCAGGGGTGGGGGGAAGAGAGGCAGGAAGGGAGGGACTGATGGGCTCTTTGCTGCAACAGTCAAACCTGCGAAGAGAAAGGCTGCCTACCAAGTGGTTTCTCACTCCATGATTTCTCTGGATTCTTGGGCCTCCCTCCAGGGTTCAGGTGTATTCCCGGATGGGGAAGGGGCACCGAGACTCAGAGGAACTCAGAGACTCACTGAGGACCCCACAGCCTGTGAGTGGCAGGGTGGGGTCTCCTCCCCAAAGTGCCTGACTCCTGTCTCCCCTCTCCGTAAGGTACCTCCATGGCTTGGAGTTTTGCCTCAGTTTCCCCACCTTCAGGCTTAGGTGCCTGTGACCTCGGGGGCTTACATTCTAGGGCAGGTGTGGTGTGACTGAGCAAGGGACAAGAAGCCAGCAAATCCATAACCAGGAACGTCTCGGACGGTAATTTATGCTCCTTGTATTCAGTACAAAGCAATGCAATGTGGAGAGTATGGGTGGTCCAGGAAGACTTCTTGGAGAAGGTGGCATTTTTCTTATCTGAGACATAACGGACCGGAATGAGCCAACCTGGAGAATGGTGACAGAGGCAGGAGGAATTCGACTCTCTGAAAGGTTCTTTGTGCGGTGCCTGGCCCGCATCAAGTGACCAAGAAGGTCATTGACCACTTGAGCTCAATCATTCATTCAACAGACATTAATCGGTGCTCAGCACTGGGGACACAGCAGGGAGCAGAAAAGACACCCCCAGCCCCACTCTGAGAAGCCATCATTCAGGCAGAGTAAGACGATAATAAACAATGGACAGATACATAATTTAATGTCAGGTGGTGATAGCCCCACTGAGAGAAATAAAGCAGGGCCTCTCGTCACTTTTATTCTCCATCCAGGTGTGTGTTTGGCATCTTCCCGGCAACTCAGGGCAGGAGGGACCCCTGATGCTCACTCTCTGCCAAGGGAAAATGGGAAAGAAGCCCAGGTTCTTTGGAGTTGAATTCTGTCATCTTCTCTTGCTCAGCCTGCCTTGGGGCCACAGTTGGGTTGCACTGAACTCCCCTCCCTCACACCTGACTCCTGAACTGATCAATTCCCTATCCTTATGTTTCGGCCCCAAAATAGTTACATTAAAAAAAAAAATCAATAGAGTCCAAGTGGATTGCTGTATTTTATTACTGAAGGTGATGGAGACTCTAGAATTGCCCAGCGCTTCTGAGCCCTGGCTGTTTTGCGGTGTTAACCTAAATTAATCTGTTGGGGGACCTCACTCATCATGGCTGTGCTTCAGAGCCCAGGATTCAGTGCCTAGGAAGGGTGACTCAGAAAATACTGCATCTCTAATGTCTGCCTGTGCTTGGAATGCCTCCCACCAGGGCTCTTAATGCACTGGAGCAAATGGACACATAAAAATACTGCTGTGGCTGCAGCCTTAAGCTTGCGGGGCTCACTCTGTGCGGCTGGCGGAGGGTCCTGGCTTTCTTTCTAGAACTCTGGAGTGGTGGAGGGGCCCTGCCTGTTCTCCAGGCTCTCGGAACCCGTGGCTCCCTTTGCCTGTTTCTCTCTGTGCTGTGCACTGTGGATGGATTTATATCTTTGGTTTGCTATGTTTCTCTCTGTAACTGTGCCATCTGCCTCTGCAAGCTCTCCTGGGTGAGCTGAGGGGGCCAGGTGAGCGGGGATGGGGGCACCTGGGCAGAGTGGTGAGGATGCTTTGGCAAAGGGGTGGAAGGGGTGGCCAGGTGGGAGGGGACTCTGCTCTCCCTGAGTCTGTTCCAAAGACTGTGCAGGAGGGAGCGGAAGGGGAGGGGCATGGTGTAGATGAAAAATGTTGTTTTCCCAAAAAAAGTTGTTTTTAGGGTGACATTGCAGTGGAACTTTTCCAGGCCAGTGGAGAGCCACTGGCTGCCTCTGGGCCATATCTGGTCTGTAGGCTTCTCTTGTTCGTTACTGGCATTTAAAAAGTGGAAGATGTCAATATCCAGGTTTCTGGCTTCTCTCAAGAAATTGGAAGATCTGGGAGCACTGGTCTGGCTCCTTGACCTCTCTGAGTCTCAGTTTCCCTATCTGTAAAATGGACCTGTGTCCCCTGTGCTGATCTTCAAAACCTCACCCCAGTTCTCTTCCTTCCTCCATTCTGCCTTTGTTCATTGACACATGTTTTCCTGTGCACCTGCGCTGTGATAGGCCTTATACTTGGAGCTGGTGATATGGCAGGTACAAGGCAGGCAAAGGTCCCTATCCTCGTGGGGCTAGCATTAAGGCACAGGGAAATAGACACTGAAATAGCTAAATAACTACGATATGCTGTTTGTTAAATGGTTGTTAATGGTTTTGGAGAAACATGAAGTGAGGAAGTGGAGAGGGAGCGCTGGGGAGAGATGTTTTGTAATTTTAAATAGCAGGATTAGGAAGGTGACTTTGAGTAAAGACCTAAGGAGGTGAGGCACCCAAGTGTTCCAGGCAGAGGGAACAGCTGGTGCAAAGGCCCTGAGGTGGGAAGGTGCCTGGCAGGTTCAAGGACAGAAAGGAGGCCACTGAGGCTGGGCTGAGTAGTAGATGAGATTATAGGGACCAGAACCTGGTAAGGACTGTGGCTTTTGCCTTGAATGAGTGAGTCTGGAATTACTGGCAGGTTTGAGCAGAGGAGATGGTGCTCTGAGTCACAGGAACCAGAAGCAGGGAGAGCCCCGAGGGGCTGTTGTAATAGTCCAGAGATGTTGGTGGCTTGGATCAAAGTGGTAGCTAGAGAGGAGGTGAGAAGTGGTGAGATTTGGGGTGTAGTTTGAAACTTGCCCTATGGGATATGCTGATTGATAGACTCATTTATTGGGAGCCAATTATATACCTACCGCTGTACTTAGAATAGGGGCCAAATCAATATATATAATTTATTTGTGGCTGCACTGGATCTTTGTTGCTGTGCATGGGCTTTCTCTAGTTGTGGTGTGCAGGCTTCTCCTTTTGGTGGCGTCTCTTGTGGAGCACAGGCTCCAGGGCACGATGACTTCCGTAGTTGTGGCACGTGGGCTTAGTTGCTCCATGGCCTGTGTGATCTTCCTGGACCGGGGATCGAACCGGTGCCCCCTGCATTGGCAGGTGGATTCTTAACCACTAGGCCACCAGAGAAGTCCCTCAAATCAATGTATGCTAACGGTGGACTTAACAAACCGAACTTAACATCTATCTGTAAGTTGGGTTTTTGTCTTTTATGCGTTCTTCCCAGTGGCCCTGGGGAGAAGGTTGGGATGGATGAGCCTGTGTTTCTGCATCTGTCAGAGAGACATAAAGACACATCATTAACAAGGATAAAGTTAAGAAGATCCTATGAGACGATAGATGTAAATGCTTCTTAGCAAGTGCCCAGCACATGCTAAGTGCTCAATAGCTAGGGGCAGTTATTAATAATGTTGGTAGGACAGTTGAGGAAACCAGTATTCAGATGTACTATTTGCCCCTGGAAATTGGAGGTGGAGGTCAGATTTGAGCTGTGAACCTCTCAGCTTTAGTGTGGGGTTCATTTTTCTTGCTGGAACCACTGATACTCTAAGAAAAAAGTCTCTCCTGTGTCCCTGATGTGATCGGCACAGTTTATTATTGTTCGTGTGCCACTGCAGGTGTGCTTGCTTTATTTAGTAGGTGTGTGGCTGAAAAGTTGTGTGTCAATCAAATTTTATTTTCTTCATCCAATTTCACAACAGTTGAGAGATGTGTAAATTCCATCTGACCCTGTGCTGGCCTTGGCTCCTATCTCATTGCTTGTGATTTTCTGTACCCATTAAACAAGGCATCACCAGGCTAGGATCCATAGACCAAATCTGGCCCTCAACCTGTTTATTGTGTAAATAAAGTTTTATTGCACCAAGCCTGTTTGTTTACTTACTATCTATGGTTGCTTTCTCACAACAAGGGCAGGGTTGAGTAGTTGTGACAGAGATCATATGGCTTGCAGAGCCTAAATAAATTGCCTATCTGGCCCTTTTAAAGACAAAGTTTGCCTTAAATGTTCAAGCAGGGAATGCTCTGTAAATGTGTGTTTATAGCACCCTATGGTCAAAACAAGTATCCCCTTTTAATATCTAAAAGATTATCCAGCTTGTTTGAAGAAGAAGAATTGTGGGTTTGGTATCTCTTGGTTAAAAAAGAAAAACATATTGATCGAAAGTTGCCATCAATTCAGTAATGCTTTTGAACGACTAGGTTTTGGTTATTACAGTAGCATTTATGTAACATTTTAAAAATAGTAGCACATGTGTGTGGGAGATATTTTTTACTCTGCAGGCAAAGCTTGATGGCTCATGGCTCAGAAGACCCCTTGTAGGGATGCTGCTGGAGGGAGCTAGTATTAAAGGAACCTGCTGCTGCTGCTAAGTCGCTTCAGTCGTGTCCGACTCTGTGCGACCCTATAGACGGCAGCCCACCAGGCTCCCCCGTCCCTGGAATTCTCCAGGCAAGAACACTGGAGTGGGTTGCCATTGCCTTCTCCAATGCATGAAAGTGAAAAGTGAAAGGGAAGTCACTCAGTCGTGTCCGACTCTTAGCGACCCCATGGACTGCAGCCCACCAGGCTCCTCCATCCATGGGATTTTCCAGGCAAGAGTACTGGAGTGGGGTGCCATTGCCTTCTCCGTAAAGGAACCTACTGGTTAGTTATTTTATACTCAGAATGACTCCGATCAATGGATCTCTTTTATGACCTTGTGTTTTTTCATATTTGGTTGTTTTAAAGATTAACATAGCCTTTTCTTTTTTATCTGTGACACCGAGGTCTGTGATATTTTAAGTTTTGAAATTTAAGATTTTAGGTGCACTCATGGAGATGATGTGTCAAATGCAGGAGTATGCCACTGTATTAAATCTGGATTATCATAGTTGCAAAGTCCAAAATTGGGAATTTTTATACTAGTCCCTGAAAGGAGGAAACAGCTTCAGGCATGGCTAGATCCAGGGGCTTAACACTCTGCTAATGAGAGCTTATGCTCTCCCTCTGTCTCTTGCTTCTCTCTTTCCCTGTGTTCATCTAATTCTTTGATGGCAAAGCTGACTATCGGCTTTCCTCCAACCAGCAAAAGTCAAATGTCTCTTTCTTAATTGTCCCAGCAAGAATCTCAGGACTGACTTTTACTGAACTAACATGGGTTGTGTGCTGACCTCTCAACCAGGAACTGTGGCTGTGGGGATGGAATCCTTCATCTGATGAGCCACCCTTAAGTCAGAAGCTTATCTCGGGAGCCAGAATTGGAAGGAACTTGCCAGAGACGTAGGCAGGGAATTGTTTCCCAAAAGAAAATCTGGGTGCTTTCACCAGAAGGAAGAAAATTTACTCTGACAGGCTACCAAGTGAGGTGGGGACATTCCCTCCCCACCCCCGCCCGGCATCCACCGCCCCGCCCTCCCCGCCCCGCCCCAGGTCGGGAGAGCGCTCTTGTTTGGATTGATACCTCTGGTGCTCTTCCCTCAAGGAGCCAGCACTTCCCCCTCCCGCCCTTTGTGGGCTCTCTTCTGGCTGCTCCTGAATCTCCTGGGGCTTCTGTTTTGTGCATGTGACCTCTGAAACCCCTGTCCAGTGATCTCACACATATCTTAGTTGCTTTGGTTGAAAACACAGACTATTTGGAATGTAACCTGCTAATATATATGAAAAGAGAACTTAATCTTTGACCCAGCAATCTCACTGCTGGGAAACCTATGCTTTCTAGAAATAAAAGCACTCCTGGTAAGATTGTATGCTCATGGATATTTATAGCAACATTGTCTGTAATGGTGAAATAGAGGAAAAAAAAAAACCTTGATTGTTCATCAATAAAGTAATTCTGGACTAAATAGTGGTATTTATGTGCTTGGACCACTATGTAGCTATTAAAAAGAATGGATTGGACCTCCCTTGTCCTGGAGGGATGACCAGGGCTTATTGTCAAGGAGAAAAGTGAACAGCAGGGTAACTTAGCCTGTGCATGCCATTTTAATAAAAACAACTGACCCAAAGCTTCCTGTGTGTATAAAATAGCTATATTTAGATGGTGCTTTCTATATGGCAGTCATAGTTCTAATATGTCTACATGTATCAACTCATATTCTCAACAAGCCGGGGAGATGTGTGGATATTATTATTATATACATTAAAAAATTATTTTTAATTGAAAGATAATTGCTTTACAATATTGTGTTGCTTTCTGCCATACATCAATATGAATATGCCATAGATATACATATGTCCCCTCCCTCTTGAACCTCCCTCTGACTTTCTACCCCATCCCACCCCTCTAGGCTGTCACATAGCCCCTGTTTGAGTCCCTTGAATCATATAGCAAATTCCCACTGGCTGTTTTACTTATGGTGGTATATATATATTTAATGCTACTCTCTCAGTTGGTCCCACCCTCTCCTGTCCCTGCTGTATCCGTAAGTCTGTTCTCTCATCTGAGTCTCTATTTGTTGTTGTTGTTGAGTCGCTAAGTCATGTCTGACTCTTGTGACCCCATGGACTGTAGCCTGTCAGCCTCTTCTGCCCATGGGATTTCCCAGGCAAGGGTACTGGAGTGGGTTGCCATTTCCTTCTCTAGTGGATCTTCCCGACCCAGGGATCAAACCCACATCTCCTGCATTGCAGGTGAATTCTTTACTGAGAAACCACTGGGGAAGCCCCCTCTCTATTCCTGCTCTGCAAATAGGTTCATCAGCACCATTTTGCTAGATTCCATGTATATGTGTTAGTGTATGATATTTGTTTTTCTCTAACTTACTTCGCTCTATAAAACAGGCTCTGGATTCATCCACCTCACTAGAAGACTCAAATTTGTTCCTTTTTATGGCTGAGTAATATTCGATTGTATATATATATACCACAACTTTTCCATTCATCTGTCAGTAGACATCTAGGTTGCTTCCATGTAAATAGCAGCCTGGCTCTTTTCTCTTAGGGGTTTCTGGGTCCCCACTGGGGCTGGTGAGATTGCCTTGTTTGGGACTTCCTGAAGTTGCTGCTCTGCTTTGCTGGTGCTGGGGGCTAAGTTACATGGGACTCAGGCGACCCAGGAGGGATGCTGCTTGGTGTTTCACTGAGGAAATAAAGCTGGGCTGTGGCGTGATGGGTGCATTTATTGAAAATGGGCTCATCAGTGAGAGACAGAGAATTAAAATAGTGTGACATGAGAATTACCTGGCAGTCAGTGGTTAGGACTTGGTGTTTTCACTGCCAGGTCCCAGGTTTGCTCCCTGGTAGGGTAACTAAGAGCCCATAAGCTGTGTGGCTTGGTTAAAAAAAAACAAGTGTTGGCTTAAAAAGTAAGAGTTTATTTCCCAAGTCAGATTCTGGAGCTTGGTAGCCCAGGACTGTAGGTTGGCTCTGTTCTGTGAAAGCCTTATGGACCCTTTCTCCTTCTACCATTTCAAGGTTGAGGTCTTTTCCCTCATGGCCCAAAATGGCAGCTACAGGTACAGCCATCTCATCTTCATTCCAGGCACCAGGATGGGGGTGCAGATAAAGAAAGGGTAAGGATTTGTATCAATTGTCTTTTACAGAAGAGTCCTAGAAGCAGCCCCAAGATGCTTCTACTTATATCCTGTTGGTTATGATGAGATTACATGGCCACATGTAGTTGTGAAGGAACCTAGGGAATGCAGTCTTCCTTTGAAGTTGCTGAAAATAAAGGTTCTGATACTCTGGCAAAGGAAAAGAATGGATATTGGGGGGATAATTAGTAGCTGGGGATGACTACTTCAGCAGGAATAGCAAAGCATTTGGAGAGAAGGTATAAACAATCAGGATCTTTTATAATTGCACTGCGTGTGTGTGTCTGTGTGCAGGTTTGTGTTTGAGATTTTATTCTTCCTCCTAGGATGGGAACCTGGGAGACAGTTTTTCTGGGTGAAAACAGTTTGGCGATTGCACAACACTGTCTCTGTCAAAGCTGTGAAAATGGTTTTAAAAAATGTGACAGATAGGCCCCAAGTCCCCTTTGTGTAATTTCCTTCCCAAAGGTAACTGCTCTGTTTATCAGTTTGTTGTATATTTTTCCCTGTAGGAATATATATAATTTCTTCCCCAGTATCCATGTACGTATAGAACTATTATTTTTTTTTCAATCGCTGCCTGCTATTTTATTTCATGTCAGAAAAATATCAAGGTATGTTTAGTGATTTTCTTCTGCCTCAGGGCTCCCCTGGTAGCTCAGATGGTAAAGAATCTGCCTGCAACGAGGGAGATCTGGGTTCGGAAGTTCTCCTGGAGGAGGGCATAGCAACCCACTCCAGTATTCTTGCCTGGAGAATTCCATGAATAGAGGAGACTGGCAGACTACAATCCATGGGATCACAAAGAGTTGGACACAACTGAGTGACTAAGCACACAGAAAATGGAGGATTCCCCAAACATCCAAAGGAAGTTTAGAAAGATATGCAGATGTCCATCCTATCCAGCAGAAACACTATGCAGAAATCAGCACCCAACCCGAATCTCCAGACAATTGAGGAAAGCCAGGCAGGGTGTGACTGAGTGATAGTTACTGAAAGAACTGACACCTGAAGAAGTGGAGTTAACAGAAAACCAGGAATGGTCAGGGGCTGGTTCTTAGAACCCAGGCCTCTTGCCAAGAGGTGCTTGCTTTTTGATGACAAGGACCTGACAGTGCTTCCCAAGGCTCCATTCCCAGTGGTTCCAGCGATGGATGGTCCCCGAAGGACTTAGAAATGCTAGTCCCTCTACTCGTGGCATTTCTCTAGATTCTGGGAGCTTCAGTCTTAGAAGAGAGCCATCTTCTGTTCCCCAGCCTGTGCCTCCATAGCACTTAACACAGACACGTTCCTTTCTAATGCAACAAGTTCTCTAGAAAGCACCATGAATTTATGATGAATTTTTAATTTCCCTATGATATTTTTTTCTCCTTCCACCCACTCCCCCACCCCACGCCCAGCCCAGTTAAAGTGTTTTTCTCTTAAATTTATGGGCTGAGCTGTTAAAAAGGTCTGTATATTTCAGGAGAAAAAGTGCTGGAGAAGAGGGGGTCGGCCTCACCGGCTTGTACCAGCTTTGTACCAGCTTCACTTAAACAGGCTCCAGAGTGGCCTCCTCTTCCTACTTGATCAATTTGCCTGTCATCTCAGATTATTTTCTAAGGGCAACTAAATTCTGCTTCTCTTCATTACAGCATTGAGAACGATACGAGGGAGGAAGCTGCTGGAATTCCTTTTTCAAGCTTTGCCATCCTGTACGGTTTCCTACCTCTTATTCTCTTTCTTTGTGAAAGTTTTTAATAAGTGTTTGAATGAGAGGATGAACTTCTTTGGCACCTCCTGTCAGCTTTCTATCTCTCACTGCTTGATTATATAGTTTGTTCCTCCTTCGGCTGCTCTTACAAACTGTTTTCAAACAGATGACTGAAATTAAGATCATGAATTGAGGTGTCAGACTGCTTGGGTTTAAATCCCAATTCTGCCACTTGCTTGTTCTGTGACTTTGGGTGAATTACTTAACCTCTCTGTGTCACAGCATGTTCATCTGTGAAAGGGGGAAAGTAGGAGCTCCTACTCTTAGGGATGTCAGGATTAAGGGAGATCTTGTGTAAGAATTCAACGTAGTGCTTGAATTCACATGGGTCTGTAATAAATGTTCAGTCGCTCAGTCGTGTCCGACTCTTTGTGACCCCATGAATCGTAGCACACCAGGCCTCCCTGTCCATCACCAACTCCCAGAGTTCACTCAAACTCACATCCATCGAGTCGGTGAGGCCATCCAGCCATCTCATCCTCTGTCATACCCTTCTCCTCCTGCCCCCAATCCCTCCCAGCATCAGAGTCTTTTCCAATGAGTCAACTCTTCGCATGAGGTGGCCAAAGTACTGCAGTTTCAGCTTTAGCATCATTCCTTCCAAAGAACACCCAGGACTGATCTCCTTTAGAATGGATTGGTTGGATCTTCTTGCAGTCCAAGGGACTCTCAAGAGTCTTCTCCAACACCACAGTTCAAAATCATCAATTCTTCGGTGCTCAGCTTTCTTTACAGTCCAACTCTCACATCTATACATGACCACTGGAAAAACCATAGCCTTGACTAGACGTACCTTTGTTGGCAAAGTAATGTCTCTGCTTTTGAATATGCTATCTAGGTTGGTCATAACTTTCCTTCCAAGGAGTAGGTGTCTTTTAATTTCATGGCTGCAGTCATCATCTGCAGTGATTTTGGAGCCCCTAAAAATAAAGTCTGACACTGTTTCCAATGTTTCCCCATCTATTTGCCATGAAGTGATGGGACCAGATGCCATGATCTTAGTTTTCTGAATGTTGAGCTTTAAGCCAACTTTTTCACTCTCCTCTTTCACTTTCATCAAGAGGCTTTTTAGTTCCTCTTCACTTTCTGCTATAAGGGTGATGTCATCTGCATATCTGAGGTTATTGATATTTCTCCCGGCAATCTTGATTCCAGCTTGTGCTTCTTCCAGCCCCAGCGTTTCTCATGATGTACTCTGCATATAAGTTAAATAAGCAGGATGACAGTATACAGCCTTGATGTACTCCTTTTCCTATTTGGAACCAGTCTGTTGTTCCATGTCCAGTTGTAACTGTTGCTTCCTGACCTGCGTATTATAGGTTTCTCAAGAGTAGCCCTGGTTTAATCTTCTTCTTCAGCCATTGAGTTTTTAATTGAACACTTGCTATGTGCCTGGGTGCTCTTTTTTGTGCTTTTTTTCCCTTATCTTTTCTTCCACATTACTTCATACTTCATTACTTATTGTATGATGGTGGTTGACTGCTATTTTGCCTTCCTCTGAGAGTAACACCCTGATTTTATTTTGGGAAGTCACTGCTTCCCAGCTTTGAGGTGAGGTTTGGTTATTGGTAACTTTCTCCTCCTACTCCTCCATGGGCGTGCTAATGACTCGTGCCTGACCAATCAGAACATCTCATCTCCTAGGCTTCATGGATTGGCTCGGGCTTGGGCACATGACCCAAGCTTGGCCAATGAGATCCAGATCTGGGATGTTTGTTGCAAGCACTGGGAGAGGGAAGCTTCCTTTTCAGTTGCAGTTGCTAAGCTGGGAGGGTGAGAGCCTAAATATATCCTGTTGCTATGTAACAAGTTTAAGGCACAAACTGATGGCTTAAAACAATCTGCATGTATCACTTCATGGTTTCTGTGGGTCAGGAATCCAGTGCAGGTTAGCTTCTGTTTCCAAATCTCTCACACGGCTGCCATTATGCTGTACGCCAGGGCTGAGCTCTCATCGGAAGGCTTGACCATGGAAGAGTCTGCTTCTGTGCTTACATGGTTGTTGGCAGGATTCAGTTTTTGTGGGTTCTTAGACTGAGAGCCTCAGGTTTTTGACACGTGGTCCTCTCCATATAGAAGAGAGTGGCTTCACCACAGTGACTAAGTGACAGTTTCTCTGAGCTAGTCACAGAAGTGATCTCCCTTCTACACTGAGGTATGACAGTGATCAGAAGAAATTTACTCAAGGGGAGGGGACCACACAAAAACCATAAATGCCATCAGGTGATGAATATTAGAGATCATCTTAGAAGCTACCTACCATTCTGGAACTGCCTGAAAAGGAAGCACCATGTGCAATAAAACACAGTTGAGTGCAGCTCTTAGCATGCAGGCTGTTGCTGTGGACAGTTACTTCCCCACCCTGTTACTAGACAATGGTTACCGCTGGATCCTTATTGGTCCTGCTCAGGCATTGGTCAGCACTGTAGTTGGCCTCACCCACAACTGACCAACTGTCAAGGAGTGAGTTAGTGGTCCTGCTTGGTCATTGGTCAGTGCCACAGTGGGCCCCTCCCCCAAGCAACCAACTCTCAAGGAGTGACAGTTAGAGATCTTGCTCAGCCATTGGTCAGTGCTGTAGTGGGCTCCACCCATAAGTGACCAACTGTCAAGGAATGACAGTTAATGGTCTTGCTCAGCCATTGGTCAGTACTATATTGGGCTCCACCCACAAGTGACCAACTGTCAAGGAGTGACTGTTAGTGGTCCTGTTCCGTCATTGGTCGGTGCCATAGTGGGGCCCTCCCCCAAGCAACCAACTGTCAAGGAGTGACCGTTAGTGGTCTTGCTCAGCCATTGATTGGGACCTCAGTAGGCCCAGCCCACAAGCAACCAACTGTCAAGGAGTGATCCTGAGTGAGGCAATTTGGTCTATGGTTGGAGTGGTAGTTGTCAGGTGGAAAGTGAGGTAAGAGGCAGAATCCTGGGCTCCTCCGGCTTACCCAGCCTCAGGCCAGTAGATGAGCAGGGGAAGGAGGGGGACCCAGGGAACAGGCTGGGGGCTGTGTCCTGCAGAGCTCCAGAGCCCTCGTAAGGCCTCGCACAGCTTGGGTCCAGACCTTGAGGCAGAGGTGAGCTTCTCCCTCATCCCTGCAACCTAATGGCAGTGGCTGTCTGCATAGGATGAAGTTTGCGGGACCCGGCTCCCACCGTATGGGTGGCCTGAGGGCTGGCTTGGTCCTGGGTGCCCGCTTCCTCAGCGATGACAGCTGGACAGGGTCTGGGGACTTGGCCCTGAGGGAGCCGCCAACTGAGTTCTGCCTCCTCTTAGCCCGGCCTGGACCTCAGAGGGTGAAAGTTGTGCCTTGGGACCTTACCCTTTCTTGTCAAGACAGAGAATAACATTTGTTTGATGGAAGTTTACAGTGACATCCTTACCTGACCATGGCCTGACCTCAAGAACTGATCTGAAAGGATCTGACACCAAGATGTTGGCAACAACAACCGTGTCCCTCCCTCCTCCTTCCTAGAAAAGGGCTTTGCTGAGAGCTTTTGGGGAGCTTGGGGCTTTTTCTAAAAGATAACTTAATTGATTGGAGAAGGCAATGGCACCCCACTCCAGTACTCTTGCCTGGAAAATCCCATGGACGGAGAAGCCTGGTAGGCTGCAGTCCGTGGGGTCGCTAAGAGTCGGACACGACTGAGCGACTTCACTTTCACTTTTCATGCATTGGAGAAGGAAATGGCAACCCACTCCAGTGTTCTTCCCTGGAGAATCCCAGGGACGGGGGAGCCTGGTGGGCTGCCGTTTATGGGGTCGCACAGAGTCAGACACGACTGAAGTGACTTAGCAGCAGCAGCAGCAACTTAATTGATTTGTTTTGTTTCAGCTGTGCTGGGTGTCTAGTTGCAGCGAGTGGGGGCAATTCTGTAGTTGTGGCGCTCGGACTTCTCACTGTGGTGGCTTCTCTTGCTGTGGAGCACGGGCTCTGGGGTGCATGGGCTTCAGTAGTTGCAGTACGTGGGCTCAGTAGTTGTGGCTCCCAGGCTCTAGAGCACAGGCTTGGTAGTTGTGGCTTAGTTGCTCTGCGGCATGTGGGATCTTCCTGGACCAGGGATTGAAACCTGCACACAAGGAAGCAAGTTTGAGAGTTTTAAGGCATGAGCCACCCAGCTCCTTTCAGGGTCCTGCAGTAAACCTTTCTCTGCTCCAAGCTCCCATGTTTTGGTATTTGGTCTCACTGTGCATCGAGCACACAGATTTGCATTTCAGGAACTCATGGGGGAAAACAAAGCCAAGAGACGGAGAGGGGAAGAGTTTTCTTGTGACCCTTTTGGAATCTCCAAAAGTAGCTGCTTCTGCCAACTTGATCTAGAACTTCCCCAGTTCAGGAACCAATACATTTTTCCTTAAGATACTTTGAGTTGGGTTTCTATCACTTTCAAGAGTCTTGATGACGTTTTGTTAAATTCTCAGATGCCCTTGCCTGGCAATGACTGCTCCTCCTTGGAAAGCCTTTACATTCTGTGTGCTTGACAAAATCTAGAAAGTGTCACATGCCTTACCTCTCCTTGAGTCTGAGCTCATGGAGGGCAGAATTGTGTGAATTTTTTTTTAACCCCCTTTCTTGCTCTACTGCAGTGGATAGAATGCTGTCAGACACAGCAGATGCCATCTGTCAGTAATTACCAGTATGTGAGGCTCTTCCTTGTCCCCCCTCCTCCCCCTGCCAGTCGAAAGTATCTCAGAAATGATCTCAATCTCCCTGCACCTGCCTTCGGGTTGGGACATTGGATGTCAAAGGCAAAAACATCTCTGAAGCTACCCTCCAGAGGCAGTGCACATCTGCCCACAGAAATCGCAGTGAGACTGTGAATTTCATAGTGGGTGGGTTAACCTAACAGAAAGAACAAGTCACAAACAGTAGTGCTAATCAGAGGTAGTGCTTGGCCAATTCCTTAACATTTTAGGTTTTAACTGATGACTTTTATGATGACACTGTGCAAACATTTACTGATACCAACATTATTTTTTTTAATGAAAAACATTGAAAAATTGAAGTATTGTTGATTTACAATGTTTTGCCAATCTCTGCTGTGTGGCAAAGTGACTCAGTTTTACACATATAATACGTACATGCTTTACTCTTAATATTGTTTTCCATTATGGTTTATCCCAGGAGATTGGATATAGTTCCCTGTGCTGTACAGTAGGATCTTGTTGTTCATCCATCCTAGATGTAATAGTTTGCATCTGCTAACCGCCAAGTCCCAGGCCATCCCTCTCCCTCACCCCCTGCTCCTTGGCAACCACAAGTCTGATGTCTGTGTCTGTGAGTCTGTTACTCTTTTGCAGATTGGTTCCTTTGTGCCATATCTTAGATTCCACATACGAGTGATATCATATGGTATCTGTCTTCTCTTTCTGGCTTACTTCATTAGGATGATAATCTTTAGGTCCATCCATGTTGTGGCAAATGTCATTTCATTCTTTTTTATGACTGAGTAACATTCTGTTGTATATGTATACCTGATCTGCTTTATCCATTCATCCGTTGATGGACATTTAGGTTGCTTCCATGTATTGGCTATCGTGAGTAATGCTGTTACCAACATTTTTTGTGTATGTGTGTGTGTGATAGGATTTAAAAGTTTTTTTTCTAGGATCAGTAGAATTTTCTTACATGTCAAGAAAGTATGATCTCCTATCCGATACCAGTGTATTAAAAAAACATGCTTTTTCCACAGATCCATGTTAATATGCTTTTCATGAGTGAAGTCAGTCCATTGCAATGACCCGGCCTTGGAGGTCACTCAGGGTCACATCCAAATGCATTTTACTCACTGGAGGCCAGCCCATAATCAAGGGAAGGGGAAGCTGACTCCCTCTCATGATCAGAAGAGTGTCAAAGAATTTGCAGGCATATTTTAAAGCCATCACAAGTGCCTTGGAGAAAAATGGCTATAGGTAGAGGGGCCTCAGTAAGGATTAATCAGTGAATTGTCTAAGGGTCATGAACCTGCAGGATCTACATGCCAAATGACCTGAAGTGGAGCTGATGTAATAATGATAGAAATAAAGTACATAATAAATGTAACATCATTGAATCATCCTGAAACCATCTCCTACCCCAGTCCTTGGAAAAATAATCTTTCTCGAAACCAGTTCCTGGTGCCAAAAAGGTTGGGGACCGCTGGAAAGGACCTGTGGCCAATGACGGATGGCCAGAGGCCTCTGGTCAGTGATGCGTCTGACCAGTGACGGAGTGATGGAGGGATCCAGGAAGCTTGTGCTCTGAGGGATGGGATGGAGGATGGAACTGTCCGAATCCCCAGCTGAAGGGCAGTGGACCTGGTTCCCTTTCCTCTTAGTTTTCTTGCTGTGATAATGTCCTGCCGGCCTTCCTCAGAGGTAGCAGATGTGCTGAGCCCTTTTCTGGTGATGTGCCTTGGGAGCCTATGATTTAAACGAGGCCCCTTACAGTCTCTGGACTTGTGTGTGGTCAGCAGGCTTGGTGAGGGGGCCAGCACCACAGGGCCACCAGTCACAGCCTTCTGTCTTATCCTGGCGGTGGCTTTGGTTCCTAGATACGCTTCTCCACCTGCCCCCCCTCCCTCTATTAATTTGCTCCTTCACTCCTTTCTAAGGGATTCATTGCGAGTTCTTTAGCATTCCAGGATGGTGCTGGTGGCTACCTTTCTCTGTGTGAGAGGCTTGAATTGGAATGTTAATTTCACCTGGGGCCCCCACATATTGTTTCTGTGCTGAGCACGCATTTAAAAGGGGAAAAATGTAATTGGCTCTTTCTTCCTGGGCTTCTTCCAGGAACCCCTGGGGGAACGAATGGGAGGTTTTAGAGTTTCTGTGACCTGCTGATTTCTCCATGCAGCGTTCTGGAACTTCAGGTCCTGAGGCACACATGAAAGGAATCTTTGCTACCTCCTGATCCAGTGGTTATAAGCCAGCATCTCAGGGCCACAGACAGCCAAGGGGCCAATCTATTTGGCCAGCCTAGTGCTTTAATAATTTTTGAGCCAATATTCAAGAACTGAAAGCTTTAGTATTAAAATGTGGGTTTTTGGCTTCTTTTTGGAGAGCAGCAGTACCGGCTGCACTGCGTCCACATTCCCAGAGAGTGACATGTGACTGCAGTGACATTCACCAATTCATCTGCCAGTCCAGTCACCACATGTTTAGCTGGGCATTTGGTGTGCCAGGCACTATGGTAGGTGCTGGCGATGTAACCCCTACTGTCAAGGAGCTTCCATTCCATCCAGAAGGCACGGCTCTTGTATGTCACCTGTCTGAGCCCTCCAGACCAGCACTGTCTAATAGAATTTTCTATTAGATGGAAATGTTCTATATCTGTGCTGTCCAATATGGTAGCCACGAGCCACATGTCTCTGTGGAATACTTGAAATGTGGCCAACTAAGGAACTGCACTTATGATTCTGTTTCATTGGAATTCCTATATACTTAAGTTTAAACAGTATTTGGCTACTGGCTGAAGTATTGGACAGTGTGGCTCTAGGGAATTAAATTTGCATCTCCCACTCATCAACTAACCCAACTCCTTCATTTAATAGTTGGGGAAACTGAGGTGCATGGGCTGTGCAAAGCCAGGATGGGAACTCAGATCTCCTTGATGGCTCACCTATGATGTCTGCTGCTGCTGCTGCTGCTAAGTCGCTTCAGTTGTGTCTGACTCTGTGTGACCCCATAGACGGCAGCCCACCAGGCTTCTCCGTCCCTGGGATTCTCCAGGCAAGAACACTGGAGTGGGTTGCCAAGTGTAACTGATACCGGTTAAGCAGTGAATGGGGGTGACATTAGATATAGTTGGAGAGTCAGATGGGGCAGAGGTTGTGCAGGACCCTGTAGACTAAGGGGAAGAATTTGGATTTTTAAAAAAATAATTTAATTTGATCACATACAAATTATTTTAACGTGTGCAGTTTAGCAACATTTTGTCCATTTACAGTGTTGGGTGACCATCACCTCTATCTAGTTCCAAAACATTTTTATGACCTCAACAGAAAACCCATACCCTTTATTTTTATTTTTTGGCCTCACTTAGCAGCATGTGGGATCTTTGTTCCCCAATAAGGGGTTGAACCTGCACCCTTGGCAGTGAAAACACAGAGTCCTAACCACTGGACCTCCAGGGAATTCCCAGAAACCCCATACCTTTTAAGCAGCCACACCTCCTTCCGCCATCCCCCAGCACTGGCAGTCTACTTTCGGTCTCTATGAATCTACCTATTCTGGACATTTCAGAGATGCAGTCCTCAATGTGTGATCTTCTGTGTCTGGCTTCTCTCACTTAGCATGTTTTCAAGGTTCATCCACGCTGTAGCAGGTATCAATGCTTTGCTCCTTTTTGGCTTGAATCATAATCCACTGAATGCAAATGAAATTTGTCTGAGAGTAGTGGGCAGCCACTCAGGGTCTCTGGCAGGGGGCTTCTTTCTAAGCATTGCTGGAAGGAAGTTCCATTCTGCAGCCTAGTGCTAGACTTGCTTTCCTTTCCTGGGTTTGCTGAAGCCAGTTTTCAGCTTTGCGTCTGGGGTCTGAGGTGCAGGGCTGTCCCAGCTGTCACTCCTGATCCTCACATGCCCCTCACCCTGTCACCACGAGAACCCTCCTAGGACCCCCTTCTGAATTAATTTGAGCTTTCGGGGGGCAGTCCCTTTCCACATGCTTCCTGCCACTTGGATGCCCACCAAGGCTCAGGTCAGTGATTTACCCGAGACAAATTATGTTTGGAAAATCGATTTGATTTGGGAAGGGAGCTTCCACACGGAGGAGAAGGGCTTGTGCTCCAAGTGGCCTTGCCTGGGAATCTGGGACCACGGACAAGAGGCTTGGGGGTTATTGTATTCTCATCAGTCTCTCCCTTTATGTCTGTTAGTATTTGTTTTCTGTATCTGGGTACTCCTATGTTGGGTATGTTGATGAGGGTAATAGACTATCCTTGTATTGATCCTTTTATCACTACATGGTGTCCCTCTTTTTCTCTCTTTATAGCCTTTGTTTTAAAGGCTATTTTGTCTGATAGGAGTATTGCAATTCCCTTTTTCCTGTCATTTTCATTTGCATGAAATATCTTTTCCCATCGCCTCACTTGCAATGTGTGTGAGACTTTGAGATTAAAGAGAGGAAAAAAAGGAAAATGAGACCCTCCGTCCAGTTCAGCCTGAACAAGCATGCGGGGCATCTTGTCTCTATAATTGAGCACTGGGCTGGGAAACAAACATACAGAACCTGGCCAGCCCAGCACAGCTAGCCAGCTCCAGGTGGGGCCCAGGCTCGTGGACCCACTCTTCCCGTAGGTGACCCAGTGGCCAGCTGGGTTTCCTTGTCCTGGACCTGGACAGCAAGCATTGGTGTGGCAGAGGAATGAGTATCCTAGCCACAGGGACAGTGCTCTCCTGGGGGCACGGGGCTGCCAGATTTCCAGTTTCCTTTGCTCCAGACCCCGACAGCAGGGCCAGGTGCAAGGACCCCTTTCTTCCCTTGGTGCCCTCTCCTCCTGCCCACCAAGGTGCTGGTCATGCCTCGAGTGCAGAGACATTTGTCTCTTGCTTGTCGAACACTGCCTGTCACTGGGCTCAGCCGCGTGGTAGAGTTCACCGTCTCAGTGCCTCCTGTATTTTGTGGTGGTTCTTCTTTTTTCCAGTAGTTTTCTCTTTGACACTATGCAATGCAATGACTACTGATTTTATTTAAAAACATAATGATAGCAAGTTGTATGTGTAAATTTTCTCCTAGTAGAAAATGAAAATGTTCCCCAATCCTGAAGGCACTCTTCCTTCCCTGGAGGTGGACTGCTCTTACAATTGCTTGTCTTTCCAGATGCTTTTCTGTGTCTCACCTATATCTTTTCATTTGTTTGGTTGCTGATTCTTTAGTTCAGCACGTAGTAATTTATTGAGTATTTACTCTCTGTGTCAAGCAGTGTTCTAGACTCTGCAGATGTAACAATGAGCAAGGCAGACAAAAATCTCAGCTCTGGTGTGGAGATTCTAGTGGGAGAAGTGAGTGCTATGGAGAAAAAGGAGGGAGTGGTTGGGGAGTCCTGGGTGGAGGGACCAGCTGGCCGTTGAGAGGGCAGTCAGGATCGGAGGAGAGCTGGCTGAGAAGATAATACTTGAGCAGAGGTCTCAACTCCATAACTGGGGGAAGGTTGCTCTTGCTGTGAGAGCAACAAGTGCAAAGGCCCTGAGGTAGGAGATGCTGGGTGTGTTCTTGAAACAGTAAGGAGATGGGTGTGACCAGAGGGTCCATAGAGCAGAGACCAGTTTAGTGATGAGGCCGGATCACAAAGGGCTTAGCAGGCCCTTGCAGGACATTTGACTTTTACCCTGAATAGAATGGGACCCACTGGAGAGTTCAGGCAGCAGAGTGACCTGGACCAACTCCCACTGTAAAAAGCTCCCTCCGCTGTGGTGCAGGAACCAAACTGATGTGGGCTGGGCTTGGGTGGGGTGTCAGGCGGGAGACCCGGG